>NC_059136.1:37103054-38353054 GCF_020740605.2 Lemur catta
AGACTCATCAGTAAACTTGATATATCTGAGGAAAGAATCAGTGAACTTTGAGAGATTAAGATAAATCATACAAACAAAATAAGAAAAAGAAAAAAGAGTGACAGGAAACAGAAAAAGGCATACAAAAGTCAAGAATACACAGTCCAATATAAATGGACTTGGAGTCCCAGGAGGAAGAGAAAGGATAAATGAGACAGAAGAGATATTTGAAGAAATAATGGCAAAATATTTTCCAAAAATAATGAAAGACATCAAACTAAAGATACAATAAACTGAGTGGATTCCAAAAGAATGAAAACTAAAATGGTAAAGCAACACCAATAAGTCAAACTAATGAAACCAAAGACCAAGAGCCAGGGAAGAAAGATATTACACAGACAGAGACAAAGATAAAAATTATAGTAGATCTCTCATAAGAAACTAAAGGAGGGGTCTGATGGAGAGACATATTTAAAATTGGATATTTGGGAAATGCAAATTAAATGTAGGAGATAATACTTCACACCCACATTAATAGCTAAAATTTAAATTATTGGCAAAACCAAATGAAAAGGGCATGGGGCAACTGGAACCCTCATATGTTGTTCATGACATTATGAAATGGTTTGGCAGTTTTTCATATAGTTAATAAATATCCACCCTATAACCCAAAAATTTCACCCTGAAGTATTTACCCACATGAAATAAAATATGTCTGCACAAACACTTGTATAAGTGTTCATGGCAGCTTTATTCAAATTAGTCAACAACTGGAAGCAGACCAATTTCCATCAATAGGATAATATAATGAGCTGCTGATTTACCCAGCAACATAGATAAATTTTAAAAACAATAATAAGAGAAAGAAGCTGCCACGGTTTGAAAATTTCCCCCAAAGTCCATGTGTTGGAAACTTAATCCCCAATGTTTTCAGAGGAGGTACCTTTAGCCAGTGATTGGGCGATAAGGGCTTTGCCCTCAATAATGAATTAATTCCATTATTTCAGAAGTAGGTTAGTTCTCTCATGGGTAGCTTTCTGTTAAAAGAATGAGTATGGTCCCCTTCCCCTCTCTTGTATTCTTGTGCTGTCTTGCTCTTCCGCCTTGCTTCATGGAATGACATATCAAGGAAGCCCTCACCAGATGTGGGCCTCATGACCTTGAACTTCCCAGCCTCTGGAACTATAAGAAATAAATCTCTCTTCTGTATAAATTACTCAGTCTCAGGTATTCTGTCATAGCAACACAAAATGGACTAAGACAGAAGCTATGCATGAAGAAGCACATACTACATGGTTCAATTTATATGAATTTCAAGAAAAAACAAAACTAATAGAAATTAGAAGAGTCATTGACTAAAGGGGAGATTGACTTTGTTTGTTTGTTCGTTTTTGTTTTTGAGCTCTGTTGCCCAGACTACAGTGCCATGTGTCAGCCTAGCTCACAGCAACCTCAAACTCCTGGGCTCAAGGAATCCTCCTGACTCAGCCTCCCAAGTAGCTGAGACTACAAGCCCTCACCACCACACCCAGCTAATTTTTTGTTTCTATTTTTTAGTTGCCCGGCTAAGTTTTTTCTATTTTCGATAGAGATGGGTTATCACTCTTCCTCAGGCTGGTCTTGAACTACTGACCTCATGGGATCTTCCCGCCTTGGCCTCCCAGAGTGCTAAGATTACAAGCGTGAGCCACTGCACCTGGCCAAGGGGAGATTGATTGACGGAGGTTATAAGGGAACTTTCCGGTGCGACTGAAATGTCCTTGACTATATCTTAATTAGGGTATTGTACAGAAAGTAAATATATTTTAAAATTCAGATTGAATATCACACTTATAATCTGTGAGCATCACTATACATAAATTTTTTCTCAGTAAAAAACTCAGGTTTTTCTGTTCCTAAGCCCATGCTAAATTTACTATACTCCAATGGTTACCTATTTATAAAGTATCTAATATACATCAGTTGCTGTGTAGGTCATAAGGACAGAAGGATGACCAAGAATACAAGGACACACAAAGAACACAAACACACACACACCAGTTTTGGTGTACTTTGCTTCCACTTACTAAACTTATGGAACTCACAGACAAGTGCAGGAGACAAACAATCAGAGAATCAAAGAAATTAATTTAAAAATTATAACTCTGAGAAATTACATGGAAGATTATTTTGTGTTATAAAAGCATATAAAACCGGGAATTTATCTAGTCAAGGGAATAGCAAAGTCTTCTTCAAGGAAGCAATAATTCAGTGAGCATCACCCTTCAGGAAGGTTATTTTGTTGTTGTTGCAGGGATATTATCATTGCTTCTCATGATGGTTACTTTACTAGAAATATCAAAGTCAGGAAAATTACCAAATTAAAAGAATGTTACAAACAGGATAGATACTTCTCTGAGATAGTTTGATATTTATTCTGCCCAGAGAGGACCTGCCTGCCCAAGGTCCCTTTTAATTTTATGATTTATGGTTTTTTAATGGTACAAAGTAGTAGAAAGAATACAAACAAACCCTTACATTCATATTTTAACCCTCTTATTACATGTTATCTTTAAAAACCATTCAGAAACGTTACATTTTTCCCCAATATCACACAGTCTGCAAGTGACTGGATTGGGCAGGCTGGGACAACTCAGGTTTTGATTTAGAGTTACTGGGGTGTCTTTTTTATTCCATAGTGAAGTAAGTACACCATCTCTGACAGCAGGGAGATAGGTTTAGAGAGTATTGCCAGTGTTCTGCCAGATTCATCTGATCCCACTTACCAGTGTACACACATATCCGTTTTGGTGTGCTTTGCTTGTACTCACTTGCATCTGCAGCCTCCTTGAGTGTTGCCTATAGACTACTAGAGCCACTTTGGTTGTGTGGACAGAAAGCCAAAAGTGCTTGGGTGTTTCCGCCCCAACCACCCACCACAAAGTCCATAGCCAATGGCTGACTCACATGGGAGTATAAAGCTCAGCTCTGCTGCCTCGAGGCTGGAGAGAAACTTTGATGCTTAATTTATGCTGCCTGAGGCTGATAACTTTGGCAGAAATTGCACCCCTTCCAGGCCTTCTTTGCTCAAATCTTACCGCTTATGCCTGGGAGCGCTTCCTTAATAAATCACCAATACATGAAACTCCATGTCAGGAACTGCTTCTAGCCAACCCAGACTAAGGGAGCAGAACAGAGCTCACCTCCCAGATGAAACTCTAACTCTAATTCCCTTAGTTCTGAGATAGAAAGAGGCTAACTAAGCAGGGTCCTCAGTTCTGGCATCATCAGGTATGTACTATTCAGCGAGTGGACAACTATGATAATTGCTTGTTAAAATCCCCAGGTGACCTTTAAGGGAAATCCTCTGGTGGACCACCCACATAAAACAGCACCATAAACCTGGAGGGAGTTGTCAATGGCATCAGGGAGCAAGAGCTACAGACAACCCAAGAAGAGGAAGCATCTCTAAGCATTTATCCACTCTACTTCTCTGATCCAGAGCACATTGTACTAGAACTTCCTACTTCCAAGTCTTTTTTTCCAAGTCTTCCAAGTCTTGATTTTATGTCCTCTTTAATTTAAAACATTTCATGCAGAAACCTATCCCATGACACAGCCTCAATCCCCCCTTAAACCTAAATTAAGATGTACAGTAGAGAGAAAAGTGGGGCAAAGTTTGTTGAGTATCTACTATATACCAGACATTTTCTATGTATTGCCATTTAATCCACCCCATAATCCTCCTAGCTACCATTATCTCCACTTTCATGTGGACCAAGTGAGTAACAGAGATGTTGGTAAATTATCCAAGGGCACATGGCTTATAAGCAGAGGATCTGGGGGTTGGAATCAATTGTTTTTGGATACAAATCTGGTACTTATTACCATGCATTAATCATCCTACTTCCTACAACCTGCAGCTGATTGAGATACAGTCAACCTTTTTCAATTCTAAGACTCTTATATAATATTTCATTGAGAAGGCAACTTCAAATATTGTAAACAGTGAACAATCTAACGAACAGTAATATTGACAAGTATTACACAATTAGGAGACTGGAGGTTAGCAAATCCCGAGCTGGTTCAACAACCCCACAATTTCATTAGGAATCCAGAATCTTTCCATTGCCCTGCGTGTTAAAGACTCCCCTTGTGATTGCAAGGTGGTGTTACAACTTCCAAAGTCAAGAGAAGAGATGAAAGGGAGAAAATTCTTTCATAAGTCATAGACTTATGTTAATGTCCACACCTCAATACAAAAACATTTAGAAAAGTAAATATCAAACAAAAAGAAATGGGACAATTATAATTTGTCTCTACCAATAACTATTTATCTCATAGGGCTAGGAACATGGCTTCTTGAATTGCATCAGGGTTTTATAAACTGAGAAAGAGGTGTATAATGGTAGGAAAAAGCCTGTTATATGGCAAGAAATGGATCTGAAAAACGTCCACTGTCTCCCAATTCAGGTATGCTCCTGAAGTCCCTGGAGACACAGGAAATAGTTCCCTCTCCCTAAGCTGGGAGCTGAAAGTATTCTAGAGGCCTTGAGTTTGGAGCAGGCCCTGAAACAGTAACATCTGACACCTATCTTGCTCATTTCTTAACAACACTGAGGATGAGAATGAAGAAGAGTGATAACAGATGAAAGAGACTTTTCTTCACTTTGATTCTATGACAGCCACCAGCCCCAATAACACACACCCAAAATGGACAAAGTTCAGCCCTGCTGAAGCCAGCACATTAAATGAATGCAGTATTTTTAGTAAGAGCAGCGGCCAAGTACAACGACCATTCAATTTTTTCCACATGACAACCCTGACCTCCAGAAACTCATCTCTCTTTGCTGCCATCTGGTATCATCTAACATGAACTTGACCCTGGCACAGATGAAGGGACTGGAATCTTTCATTTCTAAGTTAGAGAAGGGAGATACAGAAAAGGGAGAGATTGACAGTATGGCAAACTCAGTTCTGGAAAATGGACAAATGTGGAGAATTGAAGTCCAACATTTATTTGACACACTGAGATTTTGAACACTGAAGAAAGGACCAGGGTGGCTTTGACTGTAAATGAGCAGGACTTGCCAAACTAACTGAAATTGGAACTTTCTACATAACATTCTGATCATAAAGCAGAGGCCTCAGTGTCCTGAGCACAGAAATGGCTCACTTTTCACTTGAAAGTCCTTAAGTTTTATATAGATTTATTTAAATATACATAGATTATAGTAATAATAGAAAAATACGTGTTAAGTATTATCTGTGTGCTAGGCTTTGTTTTAAGTCTTCGAGCTATGTTAACTCATGTAGTACTTAAAAAAACAACTGTGTAGGAATGACACTACTATTATCCCTGTAACACAGATGAAGAAACTGAGGCACAGATAGGTTAAGTAATTCCCCAAGGTAACAGAACTAATAATAGGAACTTTTTAAACCAGTAAGCAGAATTTAAACAGAAGAAGAACCTGTGTTCTAATATCTAGTCTGTGTTACTAGACTAGATATTTCTGGAGATGTTACCCATAGTATATTTACCAAACTAGATTTTAACAGGTACACCCCACACCGACAGGAACACACATCTGTTCACAAACAGAATGGCTTATGGCTTGCTGGTTTGGTTAAGAACTTCTCAAACTTACTTACTTTTGTCCAGAAGATATTCAGAGATTCCATGTAATCTACCTTAGAAACTGTAGCTTTAAAGACAACCTGGGGCACACCCAGATAGGAAGGTAGGAATAAATCTACTCAGGGCTGTGGTCATAAAAATCATAAAATGCTGATTACTTCATTGGTCCATTCCAGTCTTGATAATATTTCAAGAAGATAATAATACATAAAATAATAGTAAATAATAACGTTAATATCTGTTCTTAAGTGTTTTCCATGTGCCAGGCATTATTTTAAATATTTCCCATGATATTTACTCCTTATAACATTTGATGATATAGGAACTATCATTGTTCATTGTTCCTGTTTTACAAATTAAAAAAACAAGAAAAATAAGATTAAATAACTTGAACAAAGCCTTACATAATAACAAGTGGTACCAATATTTTAATTCATTCAGATTGATTTAGTTTAAATTAAAAGTCAGATTTTTAAAATCCACATAATTATCTGGAAAATTTTAATCCAAGCCTTCAGACTATGAAAGGATTAACGGGGAAGGACTAAACCCATATAGTGGGATAATAATGTGCCACATTTTATGAATGAGTTAACTTTTAATAAAAACATATAGAAGACAAACTATTATTTATAATACTAAGGACTGTGGTTCTGGCATTAGCTTTTAATCCCACCATGCTAATTAAGAGATGAATTCTTTAGCCAGGTATAGCTACAGGGAAACATTCCTTGTCTTTTTTGGGTAATGTTTTTTTCTTTTATAATCATTATTGTTGTTTGTATTTTATACATTTGGACCCCAAGTACACAGAATTGAGTTAACTGTACTCAGATGTTCATAGCATGTTATCACCATCATCATTCATGACAGGCCTCACTTTTATTTTATTTTACTATTGTTTTCACTTGTTCACCACCTCCAATTCCATTCCCATTCCCTCATAAAAACTCACTCTAGTGTACAATGTGTTTTTGCTTGCTCATTTGTTTTCACAGAAATATATGTCTGGCTGGTGTTGCTTTTGGCCTGGCAGACGGCCTGTCTCCGTTGTGAGCATGTGGCCCCCCAGCTCTCTCCACCCCTCTCGCTGCAGCACCACAGTGTGTGATTTCTGAGGACTTTCTTATCATGAGCACTCTGGCTTTTGGTGAAAATATGTTTATGTTTCTTTATTTTATTTCATTTGTGTTGAGGATTGGTTGAGTTAGGCCTGGAAATGTGTCTCTCATTTTGCTGGGGGTAGCAGCCTCTATGACATGTACAGATAACTCCACTGAATATTTCTCTTGTCTACCTGGGCTCGAGGTTTACATTTTTAACAATTTTGTGCCATTTTTGTAGGTTGCATACTTTCTGTCATGTTTTTTAAAACAAACCTTGCCTACAGTTTCCTGAGTACATTATGATCTCTTCAGCCTAAGTCTCTGCACTACCGCCCCAAATACCTGGAATACGTTTCCCCCAACAGTGCCCACATCCCATTCACATGTGTTAACTCTGCCCGGGGTTCACTCTGCTTTGTAGAATGCACGAATGTTCAGAATGAATGAATGAACAAATGAATGAATGAAAAAGTGAATGAATGAATGACAAACGGCACTATTACAGGAAAGTATATGCTATTCAATCAGATGGTGCTTTCAGAGGGCACTGGCACACAGCCTAGCCTGCCCTATATTCTGGTCCTGTCCTAACTCAGTGACACTGACAGACCTCTACCCATGGGCTGTCTACCACATATCTGTCTTGACGGGCGTGCTACAAGGTCCCCTTCCCTTATGTCACTAAAAAACAGTTTCAAGTTCAGGATGGATTCTTCCAGCTTAGTGCAGAATTTAAATTATGAGCAAGAACACAATCAAAGTTAATCACACATTTTAGAATTAGAAAGATGCTGCAACTACTTGAGATTTGGTATCTGATACCTGGAAATAATACAGTGTTCATAATGAGAACACCTAATTGGATAACAATTTGATAATAAATGATGCAGCCCATCCTGCTGTTAATCCCCTCTTCCGCAGTCCCTGTTCTAATGAGGTTCACATTAGATCAGTATGCTGGCTCCCCTAATCTCTTGAGAGTCAACCAGTGGTCTTCATCAGTAAGATTTTCCACAAGATAATGAGGAAATTTTCCCTGAATATTTGATTGGAATACAAATAAAACAACTGGAACAAATCAGCATTTGCTGGAAATGGGACTGTAGAGGATTAGAACAGTTCACGGTCCTCACCCGCCCCAAGCGTTGTGATCGCCTTGCTGACAATGGGCTCTGTGCTCATCTAGGAGAATGGAGGAGCTCAAACCAGACTGAGGACCTCACACACACTCTATACCACAAACAGCTTCCTGCTGGGAGTAATGACAGCTAACACTCATAACACTCATAGCTCTGACATTCTACCTGCAACTATTTGAAACATTTTATATATTTTGACTCACTTAATTATGATACCACTATCAGGGGTGTGCTATTTTGATCCCCAGTGTATTCATTAGGGTGGGCCAACTGACATTAACAAATATGCTCAAACATGGAATGACTTGACTCCATAGTCTTTTTCCTCCTGTAACAGGTTGATGATGTTTCAGCCACCTTCAACCTGCTGCTTCCAAGGTTATCCTCACTGTTACTGTCCTAGTCAGTCAGGAGGGAAGATGTGTTGGAGCTGTGTATGGGCCACGCAGGCATCAGTTTGGCTGACATTCCATTGGCTAGAACTCAGTTACGTGGCCACACCTGACTGCAAGGGAGGCTGGGAAGTATAGTCTAGCTATTGGCCCAAGTAGAGAGAAAGGATTTTAATTAACAGCTAGCAGCTGTTCAATACCACATCCAATGCACAAATAAGGAAACCAGGGCATAGGGAGTTTATGTGTTTTGCCCATACTCACACATGTAATAAGTGAAAAAGCTGGAATTTGAATTCAAACAGTTCGCATGCAGCCATTTAGGCACTGGTTAAGATTTGCACAAAGTCTGAAATCCATCATTGCAACCATGCCTCCCCCTTCCACATCAGACCCTAAAGTATGAACACAATATATAAGTTTTGTTCTTCACTTGAGTGTACATCCTCTCCCCACTCTGTACTTCCTCCCCCTTGCTCCTCTTACACCCCAAGTAACCCCCTCAAATCATTTTCATTCTTCTCCTGGAACACTGGCCCCACGGTAAGAAATTCTATAGCCTTGAAATCTTCAAAGAACATTCTCCTCATCTTTATCCTCCCAGGACCTAGACTCTGGCTCTTTCTTTCCTATAGACACTGCAGCTCTTCCCCAGTGGAAGCTTCTTACTTACCAATTCCCCACTTTTTAAAAGACAAAAGAGTAGGTCTTTTTCTCAGTCTTCTGCTTCTGTTTCCTACTGTTGCTTCAAATAAGTTTAATTTGTTACTGATGGATCACTGTATTAAAGTTCTCCAGTCGTTGGTGGGATTTTTGGTTTGCTTTTTGTTTCTGCCATCCTCTGACCATTTGGTATTTCCTCGCATTTCTGAAGGGCTTTTGTACCTGCCTCACAGTCCTCTCCATCCCAGTCTCTACCTCATTCTGACACACTTCATCATTTATATGGTCAAGGCTTAATCTCACAGTTCGTAGCTTTCACTTGCACTACACTTCAATTACACACTTTCAGGAGCAAGGCTTTGAACTTTTTTGGGCCCAAATCTGATTCACGTTGAGATCTTAAATTTTCACTTTACAATCTCCAATTGCACCATCCCCTTTCCAATTGTCTCACTGAATCCCTCTTATTACAGCTGCTCTTCCAGCTTGTTGAAAAAGGTTCTTTGTTCTCCAAAGTTTGCATTAGTTTTCTAGGACTGCTGTGACAAAGTACTACAAACTGGGTGGCTTAAAACAGCAGAAAGTTATTGTCTCACAATTTTGGAGGTTAGGAGTCTGAAATCAAAATGTTGACAAGGTCATGTTCCCTCTGAAACCTTGAGGAGAATCTTTCCTTGCCTCTTCCTAGCTTCTGGTGGTTTGCTGGCAATCTTTGGCATTTTAGGCTTGTATATGCATACTCCAATCTTCTTTCTTAACAGGGCAGTCTCCTTGAGCCTCTGTCTTCAGATGGCCATCTTGTCATAAGGACACCAATCACATTGTGGGAGAGCTACACTTTACTCTAGTGTGACCTCATCTTAGTTAATTATATCTGCAATGACCTTATTCTCATATAATGTTACATTCTGAAGTACCATGGATAGGATTTCAACATATATTTTTTTGGGGGGGTGATTCAACCCCTAACAATTGACCTTGTCCCCTACCTAGTGAGTTCTAAAACTTAGGTTGTCATATAGGTTGTGTCAGCAGGCACATTGGGTCTCAAGTCTTTGCCATCAATACTTTATTTGCACAAACATGCTGAGTTCTTCTTACTTTATGCTTACTCTATGCTTTTGATACATTCTATTTGGAAGTACCTCCAGCCTAGTTTGACTGAGGACAATTTTCAGATTTAATATAAGGCATTAGGTTGGCATGATGGTGCCAGAAAGTGTTAAGAGTAGTTTTCAGCTAGGTGGATCTGAACATTTGTAGGTACCCTGCAATGTCTATGCATCTTAACAAATGACATTTACAAGTCATTGTTCTGCATGGGTTGGGGAAACACAAAGACAGTCCAGATGAGACGTCAGCCAACATGGAATATAGAGTTAGTGGATGCTTTTAACCTAGATTTTTTTCAAAAAAGTGTACAGATGCTCCAATTCAAAAGTTAATTTCCATTTTTAGGGATTCTGGAACTTTGGAAGCTTGTCCTTGGACCCTTTGAAAGTAGTCAGAATTAAAATGGAGTTACTTGTGTCAAACCCTAACAAAAAGTAAATAAAGTCAGGAGGTGGAGAAGGCAGTGCCCTCATGCACGCATGCCCAAAGTAAAAACTGTTACAAAGGTTCTCTGAAGGGCTCTTATGCACTTAGGACTTTCCAACCTGTAGCTTGTTACATGAGTCACAAGAACAGCTAGCCATATTCACAAGAACACTTGCCTGGTACACTAATGAACTGATGCCAACTCCTATGATAAGCCCCTGTAACCAATGTTCTCTTTGTCTCAAAACAACTTACCTGTACTCCTCCTTTTGCCTTTAAAAGCTTCCCCTTAACTTAACCTCCCTGAATGTACCCATAGTTGCCATAGCACATGTATTCCAGATTGCAGTCTTCTGCTCATTCTCAAATGAACTTATTATCTTTGAAGGATCTTCCTCTCTGTTTGTTGTTTAGGTTGACCACCCCAAATTAAGAATCAAAGGATAGGAGGAAGGACTTCTGAAACGATAGAGTAAGGACCTCAAAGGATCAAACTTCTTCAACAAAACAATTTAACTGGTGAAAATGGTAACAAAACAAAATGCAATAATTATTTAAGTTCCTGGCAATTTTCTTTAGGGAAGAAAACAAATGGAGAAATATTTATTCAAGAAAATCTACTGAATCTTGGCAAGAACAGCAAGAGTCTGTGGCATTTGTGCATAAACCACTCTATTATCTCTTGTCCCCTATCTCCATGTAGAAGCTCTATCCCAAACACTCCACTCCAGGCAGGTATGATAAAAAAGACAGGGTATCCCTTTGCCACCATAGCCTATTCTGAAGCTATGATTTCGCCCCAAGAAGCTCAGGCTGCCTGCGGCATTTATTGTTCCTCAGTTCTATGTTGCACAAGCTGTATTCCATGCAGGAGCAGCCAAGAGGACAGGCTCTCCCTTGCTTTCTTCACCTAATCCTTACTTATAGGGTGGAAGCTCTGATCCATGTGTGGCAGGCTGACAATACTATGGCCCTGATATCTCCCAGCTCCAGCTTGCTTACAGGACAGAAATGGCACAGTGGAAGGGGCATATCATGAAAACCAGGGCTGTCACTCTGCTCTTGCTCAGCAGAAAAAGCAGGTCCTTATGCCCAGCTCCTGTGCAGTGGTGCAAGGGTTCTATCCAGAGGAAAGATAGGCCTTAAGGAAAAAAACAGCAGTTCTGCCTGAGGGGCACTACCTTATTTGGAACAGGATCTGGGGAACCCTATGATTAAAGGTGTTATCAAAGACAATGGCAATCTCGGCAGAGAGCAATTATGGTATAAGCAAAATGGTAGAGCAGCCTGAAGACTAATAGAACCACGAAAAGAGACAACCAAAAAGAGCCTTCCTGGGTTCACAGTAAAACCTTGGGTTACAAGACACTGTGTACAATGCGCCAGGTTGCAGTGACTCAGAGCAATCAGAGCAGAACATGACGCAGGTGGGCAGACTTCAAAGCATTCCGTAAGCCACACACACTCATCAACACAGGGTAGAAATCTCACTGGCATAGGAGCTTAAATACAACTTTTGACCAAACACTGAAAAATAAGCTACTCTGACCCCTAGAAAGTGAAGCTTAAAAATAAAATCACATTCACCTCTGGCAATCTTGAAGATTACATAAATAACCAAGGCTGAAGCCTTCCAAGAGCAACTGGAGAGGGAACCTCCCAGTCCCTAGTCCTTGGCTGAATGTGGAAACAATATATAAACCCCTGAACTGTGATTGCAGCCTTCAAGCCACACACAGATCCAATGGTAACAGGCAGGAATGTCACTGACTAACAGAGCTTAAGCACATTCTCTGACCAGTAAGTGTCTTCTTATGCTGACCAGAGATGAATGCCAAGTAGGCAGACTAGAAGATAAAATCAAAGGGGAAAATCTGAGCATGAAGCCTAGAGGCAGAATACTGCAGGGGAAACAAACTTTGAAATATTAGTTCAGCCAACTCACTAAACAAATAAAAGAACAATGCAAAAAGTGGAGTATTCATATCCAAAGTTGCTACAATGTTATCTAAAATGTAGAATCTTCAACCAAATCACCCAAATAATATAAGATGTGCAAAGAAATAAGAAACTGTGATCCATATATATGAAAACATAGAAACTGCCTTTGAAGGAGCCACAATGAGCTACTACTTCACACCTGCTGGATGGATGTAATCAGCAAATGGAAAATAACAAGTGCTGTTAAGGATGTTGAGAAATTGGTGGGAATGTTAAATGGTGCCACTTCTCCACTTCTATAAATCTAGAGTTTGATGGTTTCTCAACATGTTAAACAGAGAATTAGCACACAACTCAGCAATTCCACTCCTAGGTCTATCTTCCAAAAAATGAAAACAGATATTCAAGCAGATATTTGTACATGAGTATCCATAACAGCACTATTCACAATAGCCAAAAGTGGAAACAACCCAACTGTCTATCAATAGATAAATGGATAAATAAAATGCAGTACATCCATACAATGAAATATTATTTGGTCACAAAATAAAAATGAAATATTCATACATGCAACAATGTGAATGAACCTTGAAAGCATTATGCTAAGTAAAAGAAGCCAGACAAAAAGTCACATATTTATGACTTCATTTATATAAAATATCTTAGATACAGAAAGATTAGTAATTGCCAGAGGTAGGCAGAGAGTGGGATGGGGACTGTTTAATGGTACAGGGACCTTTTTGGGGGTGTTGGAAATGTTTTAGAACTAAATAGAGGTGATGGTTTTACAACAGTGTAAATATATTAAATGCCACTGAATTTTACACTTTAAAATGGTTAATTTTATATTATATGAATTTCACCTCAATAAAAATGGAATTAAGTACTGATACATGCCACAATATGAATAAAACTTGAAAACAGTATGCTAAGGGAAAGAATTATGTCACAAAAAATATATATTGTATGATTCCATTTATATAAACTGTCCATAAAGGGCAAATCTATAGAAGTAAAAAGAAGATTAGTAGTTGCCTAGTATCCTAGGCAGGAGAGGGGCATGTTGGTGGAAATTAGAAGAGATTGCTCATGCATATAGGGGTTTTTATTGGGTGGACCACAATATTCTAAAATGGGATTGTGGTGATAATTTGATGAGACTGGGAATATATCAAAACCCCTGAATTATACACTTTAAATGAGTGAGTTGTATGGTATGTAAATTATAGCTCAATAAAGCTGCTTTAAAAGAAAGACTCAATTATATATTTGGACTGTACTTGTCAAAAGCCAAGAATTTAACATAATTGAGAGGCCATATATGGAGCTGAATGGGAAAGGGAGACAGGAAATACATGAAATAGAGCTTTTCTTTCCTCTCATTGACACTGAATATTTTTTGTTGTAGCACTTATCATCACCTGATGATTTGTATATTCATCGTATATTTTCAGTCTCACCCAACTAGAACATGAGCCCCATGTGCTGCTGCATCTTCTATACTTAGAACTTTGGCTGTTTTCTAAGTTAAGTGCATTGGTCTGCCACGGCTGCCATAACAAAATACCCACAGACTGGGTGGCTTTAACAACAGAGATTATTTTCTGTGTTCTGGAGTTCTAGAGGCTGGGATGTCTACAACCAAGGCATGGGCAAGGTCAGGTTCCTTTGAAGCCTCTTTTCTTGGCTTGCAGATGTCTGTCTTCCCCTGCACCTTCACGAGGTCTTCCCTTTGTGCACACCTGTGTCCAAATTTCCTCTTCTCATAAAGACATGTGTCAGATTGGATTAGGGCCCATTCAATGGCCTAATTTTATCTTAATCACTTCTTTAAAAGCCTTATCTCCAAATACAGTCTCATTTTGAGATACTGGGGCTTAGGATTTTAACATGAATTTGGAGGGGAAGGAAATTCAGCTCATAACAGTAAATATGTGAATGTTTGCTGGATGAGTGAGTACATACCATGCAAAAATGAAGACTAGATTATATTTATACTGTAACAAAAATCTACAAATAAGAACAGTCACAAATATTTGTAAATACAACAGAGTGTAAGTAAAACATCTCAGAAAGCTAATAATAGTAGTGAGATTATGGATAATTATGATTTTTTTTTACTTTTTTCTATTTTCCAATATTTATACAGTGAACTAAGGTTTACTTTTTTATTCCCAAAAAATAATACCTGCTCATTGAAGAAAATTAGGGAAACAGGAAAGAATTTAAAAGATTATTTAAATCAATAATTCTGCTTCCCTCATTCACCTTACACACTTTAAAAATGTAACCACTATTAAAACTTTGATTCATATTGTTCCACCTTTTAATACACCTATATTTGTCTATGTTCTATCTAGTCTTATATAGTTGGGGTTATAAATTATTTACTATTTTATAACATGCTATAATGTTAACAGTATACTTTATTCCTCATTATTTTTCTAAGCATGACTATTTTATAATGAATAATGTGAATATACACCTCCATATTTATGTAACCCGTTATTGAATTGTTATTATTTCAGTCCAAGTCTATTCTAATATTTCAGTATATATGCTTATAAATAAATATTTATACTAATCTCTGATTAGTCCTTAAGCTATATTTGTAAAGATGACATTTCTAGTACAAAATGTATGTTGATTTTTATGGCTTCCATTACAACTTGTCCAACAATAAAAATATATTTAAGTTTATATTTCGTTTTGTTAATTTTATAAAGAGGAAGCAATAAAACCCCATTATCCAAAACAAACCAATCAAAAAGCAAAACAAAACAAAACAAAAAGATTAGTGTTTTAGAGTATTCATCAACCTCATATTATCAAGAGCTAATACCCTGGAACAGAAAATAGCAAAACAAATACATGAGTTCCGGGGCTAAGTTTGTGATAGGAAACATGTTCTGTTCCTCATGCACCATGAAAGATGAGTCCAAGAGCCAATAGAAATGAACACAAAGTTAGTTAGACTTGTAAATTCTAAGTCATCCACAGACCACCTCTGCGTCTTGTTTGTTATTTTCATCTCTGAAGCTCTAGGAAAGTGCTTGACAAC
Organism: Lemur catta; assembly: GCF_020740605.2. Classification (NCBI taxonomy): domain Eukaryota; kingdom Metazoa; phylum Chordata; class Mammalia; order Primates; family Lemuridae; genus Lemur; species Lemur catta. Next base: position 37,118,495 of record NC_059136.1, read on the forward strand.
TAGCTCCAATTACATATTTTCAAAATGATGGGGTAGATGTTTCTCCTCATCTAAAAGATCTACTCTCTCCTTTTAAAGACCACTGTAACGGAATAGAGACTATTCGATTCTAATTAGGGCCCTAAGAAGTGAATTAATCCATTTCACTTAAAAGATAAGCAAAGTGAGAGCCAGAGAAAGGAAGGGACTTATCCAAAGGTACTTTAGCCAGTCAGAAACCTAAGAGCTTCTAATATCTTGTCCAATGTTTCTGGACCATATTCACCTCATATAGTTGTTATGAGGTTTAAATGGTATAATATTTATAAACTTATAGAGCAATACTGATGTAAAAGGTAAATCATGATAGTTCCTCTTTTGGAGGAAAGGCTGTAGCGCAAAGTGAATATTAATTCTGGAGTCTGACACCTGAAATTTGGATCCTACCTCCATCACTAGCAATGTTATATTGGGTAAGTTACTTTCCTTCTGTAGCCCTGACTTTGCCATAGAGCACAGAATGATATCATACATGTCAAATAATTTATTAAAGTAGCTGTTATGTTATCTATCAATAGACCAATTCATAGCAATCCTGTAAAGGATGTTAGGATAAATGCTATTCTACCCATGTTGTGATGAGGATTGAGAGAGGTTTCATTATGTGCTCAAGGCCCCTCAGAAAATTTGTGTTGGGCCCCAGGCTGTGATTTGCTTTTACCATGACTCTCTCCAGAAAAAACTAATGGAAAGTTTGAGATGTTCATCTAATGAAAAAATAGATAAAACATACTGTGAGATTGTTTGTTTTCATATTAATCAGACACCACATAGCTTTGGTACGATGTGAAAGTGATGACTTAGCACAAAGTTGCTGGCCTGAATATCAGCGGAGATGATTTAGGAAAAATGTAATCTGTCCAGGGCTCAGGACTCCAGCAGGTGTTACCTGCAGCAAATGATCAGTTTAAATATCACCTGTAACATTTTTTACTCTAATTTATAAGAACTCTGTAAGTGAGCAGTTATAGTAATAGTGTTGATTTTGGCACAAAGTACAGCATTGAGGGGGACAAATATCACTAATCTCCCATCAGGTGTCTTTTATTACTTTTTTCAGAGAACAAACAGAGCTCAGCTTAATAAATTGAAAGATGTTTCTATCCCTGGACTTCTTCAGAATCATAAGTACTCCAGATTGTTCTCTGATTACCTATGGCTACTACCAGAGAGATGAGGACTTTTGTTGAGTATGTGGGATGAGGGTAGAAGGGACAAGGGTAGAAATGTCAGCAATGGTCTGGCATTTATTATCTTAAATTGCACCTTGAAACATTAGAATTACAAGGGGAATGAAAACCTGGTAAGGCTTCATGACACATAGTATTGCACTGTGGTTAAGAGTACTATACCAGCCAGGTACAAATCCCAGCTCTATCTTTAAGTGCCCACATGATCTTTCACATTTTTTTTAATCCTCTTTATGCCTTAAGTTGCTATTTTATAAAATTGTTAATAATAAGATATTACAATAGCACTTACTTTGCTTAGTTGTTATAAATAATTAAATAAGTGTACACACACCTCCATATAACCTTCCTAACTTAACCCCTCATACACACACATACTTAGTGAAGTGTCTGGTAACTACATAAGTATGTCATATTATGATTTTCCTGGAAAATAGAATGTCTAATGAACATTGTTGCTTGATTAATTTGTTATTTAATAGAATATAAGACATCTTTTTTATATGACTATTTTAGGTTTCTGTAAGACAGCCCAATATCCAATAGATTTATTGCATTTCTTATAAGAAACAATATTAAAAATTAATCACAAAACTATTAGACATCCTAGGATATTAGATGAGGAAGTGAACATCGAAGTTTAATCTTCCATCTTTTCAAAGGAGCAAATAATCACAGAAAGAAACAATTTTCCCAAAGTGACAGGACACTTACTGAAGAAATAGCAGTAAACCTCAGAGCCATAGGATCTCCATCCAGGGATTTTCTCTTGCACCAGATAATTCACTTTAATAATTTTCTACCTCAGGATTTTTCATAACTTTAGATTTCATAAACTAAAAAATGTTTACAAGTGTTTTCGTACAAAATCATGGTAACCAACTAGCTTTTATTTGGCCATCTAAGAATAAATACAAAATAAAACAAAAATAGAGAACACCATTTAAGAAATTACTATAAAATTAAGAAGGATATATAGTCAGAAACAAACAGTGATCTTTTTATATTGGGTGTTTTCTTAAATAGAACAAAAAGGTTCAAAACAAATGAATGAAAAAAAAATGGTAAATTGATCACCAAAGTAAGAATCTTTGCTTTAGAAAACACAATTTAGAAAATAAAAGGCAGGTCAAATAAGATAGACACAGAAAGCAAGCAAGTAACAGACTGAAAGAAAATATATCTGATAAAGAATATGTGTCCAGAATATTTAAAGAACACTTACAATTTAATAGTAAAATGATAAATAACCTACTAGAAAAATGAGGAAAAATTCTGAACACACACTTTATGAAAGAAGATATACAGAAGGCAAAGAAGCACATGAAGAGATTTTCAACATCTTTAGTCATTAGAAAAAATGTACATTAAACCACAGTGTGCGCTACTGGAATGGCTAAAATGGGAAGGCAAGGCAAGGCAGGCAGGCAGGAAGGAAGGAAGGAAGGAAGGAAGGGAAGAAAGTAAGTAAGAAAGGAAGAAGAGAGAAAGAAAGGAAAGGAAGGAAGGAAAGAAGGAAGGAAGGAAGGAAGGAAGGAAGGAAGGAAGGAAGGAAGGAAGGAAGGAAGGAAAGAAAAGAAAGAAAGAAAGAAAGAAAGAAAGAAAGAAAGAAAGAAAGAAAGGAAGGAAGGAAGGAAGGAAGGAAGGAAGGAAGGAAGGAAGGAAGGAAGGAAGGAAGGAAGGAAGGAAGGAAAGAAAGAAAGAAAGAAAGAAAGAAAGAAAGAAGGAAAAGAAAGAAAGAAAGAAAGAAAGAAAGAAAGAAAGAAAGAAAGAAAGGAAAGAAAGAAAGAAAGAAAGAAAGAAAGAAAGAAAGAAAGAAAGAAAGAAAGAAAGAAAGAAGAAAGAAAGAAAGAAAGAAAGAAAGAAAGAAAGAAAGAAAGAAAGAAAGAAAGAAAGAAAGAAAGAAGAGAGAAAGGAAGGAAGGAAGGAAGAGAAAAAGAGCAAGCACTGCCTAGTGTTGAAAACTTTCTTTCATACACTGCTAGGGGGAATGTAAAATGATACAGCCGTTTTAGAAGAATGTTTGGCACTTTCTTGCATACTTACTGTATGAAAAAGAATTTCAGTCTTGATATTTGTCTAAGAGAAATGAAAATATAAATCCACACATAGACTTGTATTTAAATGTTTGTAGTAGCTTCATTCGTAATAGCTGAGAACTATCAATGGTCCACATGTCCATCAACTGTTGAATAGGTAAAAAATAAAAATGAAATATATATCCATATGGTAGAATACTACTCAAAACAAAAAACCATGAGCTACTCATTCACCCAACAAAAAGTATTACAGTAAATGAAAAACAGCCAGATATAAATGACTACATGCTCTATAACTGTTGAAGCAAGGTAATTTTGATGGGCTTCATGTGGTTTTCTATATGTTTCTTGTTCTTTGGGTTCTTTGAGCATCTTGGATCTGTGAGTTTATTGTTTTCATTACATTTAGATTTTTTTTTAATTTTCCTTAGTAGCCTTTATTTCTTGAGCAGTTTTAGCTTTATAGAAAAAATAAGCAGAAAGTGCACACTTCCTATACACTCCCTCAACCACTCCCCAGTTTTCCCTATTGTTAACATCTTGCATTATTGTGGTGCATGTATTACCATTGGTGACCCAATATTGATTTGTTATTATTAGCTGAAGTCCAATGGTTACATTAGAGTTTATTCTTTATGTTGTACATTCTACGGGTATTGACAAATATGGAATGCCATGGATCCACCATTATAGTATCATACAGAAGAGTTTCTCAGCTGTAAAAATCCCTATTCATCACTCCCTCACTCTATTCACCCCCTACCCTCATGGCAACTACTGGCTATTTTAATGTCTCCATAGTTTTACAAAATAACCAGTTGTTTCCTTATTGTTGTTGTTGTTTTATCTTATTGTTGAGTTTTAAAATTGGAAAAGTTTCAGCTATTATTACTTCAAATATTTTTTTGTGCTCCAAGCCCTCTATATTCAGGGACTAAATTTACACAAATATTAGGCTACTTAAAGTTGTCCTACAGCTCACTGATGCTTTGTTAATTATTTTCAGTCTTTTCTCCCTGGATTCCATTTTGAATGAAGACATGTCTTTACATCTTCCAATTCACTAACCTTTTCTTCTGCTGTGTCTAATATTTCACTATTCCTATACAGTGCATTTTTTACATCACAGCAAGAAAAAAATCAAACAACCCTATCAAAAACTGGGCAAAGGACATGAATAGAAAATTTTCAAAAGAAGATATAAGAATGGCCAACAAACATATGAAAAATGCTCAACATCTCTAATCATCAGGGAAATGCAAATCAAAACCACAATGAGATATCACTTAACTCCAGTGAGAATGGCCTTTATCAAAAAGTTCCAAACAATACATGTTGGGGTGGATGCGGAGAGACAGGAACACTCAAACACTGCTGGTGGGCTGCAAACTAGTGCAAACCCTGTGGGAAGCAATGTGGAGATACCTTAAACAGATACAAGTAGACCTACCATTTGATCCGGCAATCCCATTATTGGGCATCTACCAAAAAGAACAAAAGACATTTTATAACAAAGACATCTGCACCCGAATGTTTATAGCAGCACAATTCACAATTGCAAAGATGTGGAAACAACCCAAATGCCCATCAATACATGAGTGGATTAGTAAAATGTAGTATATGTATACCATGGAATATTACTCAGCTATAAGAAATAACGGTGATATAGAATCTCTTATGTTCTCCTGGAAAGAGTTGGAACCCTTTCTACCAAGTGAAGTATCCCAAGAATGGAAAAATAAGCACCACATGTACTCATCAGCAAATTGTTTCCCTGATCATCACCTAAGTGCACATTTGGGAATAACACCAATTTGGTGTCAGGCAGATGTGGGGGGTGGGGAGAGGGAATGGGTGTATACCTACATAATGAGTGCGACGCGCACTGTCTGGGGAGTGGACATGCTTGAAGCTCTGACTCAGAGGGGTGAGGGGCATGGGCAATATACATAACCTAAACTTTTGTACCCCCATAATAAGCTGAAATTAAAAAAAAAGAAAATTACATCAGAGGGAGAAGCAAGTGTTAGATGATGAGAGAAGGTTTAAAATGCCCTATTGTCTTAAAGGATCACACTGGAGTGCTTTATGCTCACTAGAAGTCATTCAACTTTGCACACTATCAATTTGCAAAGAGTTAAGTGATTAGGAATGGATGATAAATTTTTTTTTGAGACAGAGTCTCGCTTTGTTGCCTGGGCTAGAGTGAGTGCCGTGGTGTCAGCCTAGCTCACAGCAACCTCAAACTCCTGGGCTTAAACGATCCTACTGCCTCAGCCTCCCTAGTAGCTGGGACTACAGACATGCGCCACCATGCCTGGCTAATTTTTTTCTATATATATGTATTTTAGTTGGCCAGATAATTTCTTTTCTATTTTTAGTAGAGATGGGGTCTCGCTCTTGCTCAGGCTGGTGTTGAACTCCTGAGCTCAAACAATCCACCTGCCTTGGCCTCCCCGAGTGCTAGGATTACAGGCGTGAGCCACCACACCCGGCTATGGTGTAACTTTGATGACAGCAATTAGACTGCTAAACCCTCAGTGGTTTGTCACGGGGAATGTACTTTGCCTCACCATCAATGATGAACACATGACTCAAGGTGACAATGCTGCCATGGATCCCCAGTAATTTATTTAAATATGAGCACATACCCCATTTGGAGGAAATCAGTTCAAATAAACCCTTTATTGAAACTTTTGAAAGAGAAGAAGAGTGAAAGAAAGACAAGTATTTTCCCTATGGATCTGAATCTTGGAGACTGTATGCCTGGTGTTTGTTACAGCTCTCTTGTTCCTATATAGAGGCTAAGAATGAATTTATATCCTTCAATTGTCAGTTGCAGACAACAGAAACCACTACATCTAGTTTAAGCAAAAGGGATTTCCATCACAGCCTAACAAATGTGAACTGTTTTAGAAAATCATTGGAAATCTAGAGGAGTTGGCTTTAGGCTGGACTTCCAAGAAAAATTTCAAGTCTTCAGAATCACAGTGCCTCTGCTGTAGTTAGGAGAACTTCCATTACTAATGTGGGAAAGTGCTAAGTTGTGAAGCTGCTGACCACAGAACTAGGCTGCTCCTGCCATGATCAGAAAAGCTGCCACCTCCACTACAGAAAATCACTGACTCTGGGAGTCATGACTGATGGTCCACCTTGCCTCAGCCATGATCCAAGCCAGAAAAATGGGTGCCTAACATATTAACCCTCTCCACTCCTCATTCAGTTCCAAATCTAGGTCTCATGAAAAGGCCATGGATTGGCACAATTTAAATCATATCCACCCACTGCCACAAGGAAGGCTGGAAATGCAGTTGGAGTTTTATATATTCTGAAATATGGGAGACATTCTTGAAGAAAACATAAATGAATTTTGAGCACATCAGTCTATAGTATCTTCCACAGTTTCAAGGTGTGGATGAGAGTGGAGAAAAGATGGAGAAAATCCAGATTCTGAACCTGTGATCAGGTGATTTATTACTAGACTGGACCTCCAGACTTTTTTTTTTTTAACATTTGAATTAGTCAATATATTACCTTATTGGGCTTATACCAGTTTGAATTATGTTGTCTGTCACTTGCCAGAGCCCTAATTGACACAAACTTTAAGGTTTCTTCTAACTCTAATGCTCTATGATTTATTTTACTTTCCTCAAGAAATTTACCAGCAATGATTTTGGTGGGAAGGAAATGCAGAATTAAACATAAATTATCGAGATTAAAATTGTGTGTTTCATAGACCTTATTTCTCTGCTTCCTTTTTATCCTGCCATTATCTCTCATTATCATCTTGGTTTACTATCCTTAGTGAGAGCAGAATGTCCTAAATCAGTTATAGGATATTTGGTTTGGCAAATTTAGAAAAGGTTTAAGCATGTTTAGTGCCCTGAGAAGAGAACTCTAGACCTATCCAACAGGTGGAAGGACAATGGAATAGGTCATAGGGTGTTGACAAAGGGATAGTTGAGGAACCCAACCTTGAGAGAGGGAAGGTAGATAAGAATTTGGGTAGAGGTCAGTAACTAGTGGCAAGGTTGTCTTAGATAGAAATGGAACGTGTCCCTTCTTTCTATGAAGTATAAATAAAGGCAGTGAACAATCATTAGTCACTTTCTTATCCCCTACTCTTTGAATATACCCAAATACTATACAGCCAGCACTTTTCTTAAATTATGGGAATACAAAGACAAGTAATACAGAATCATTGTCAAAGGACTACAAGGAACTAGTTCCTTAACCTAGGGAGAGAATTGCATGGTTTTGGAAAACATATTTAGGACAAACTCTTCAAACTTCACATTTCCTTTGAGGATGAATCTTTCCTCAGGGAGTAGAAACCTATGCTTTTGGTTAAATTTCCTCTGTGAAATACTTGCCAAGAATACTGCATTTTTCCTTGATACCATTTACAGTTGTGAATAATTCTTTGTGTAATTACTTGGTTAATGTTCATGCCCCTGATAAACAGCAGGTTGTACATGGCCAAAGATTGTAGCTAGCTGATTAATTTCTATATTCACAGAACTAACACAGAGACTGCCAAATAGAAATCAAATCATAAATATTTTTTAATACAGTTGAATGAAACTATTACCCTGATTTTAAAATCAGAGCAAAAGTTGGAAACAATTACCTTTCAAACTTATTCTATCTTGCCCATCTCTACAGTCTAAGAAAGGTCTTCCTCAAATCCCAAATTTAAAATTAAATAAAGCAGCATCATTTCTTCCTACATAATTAGAGGCTAAAAGTATCTGGAAAGTACTAGGTTTGTTGTCATGCCCACATTCCATTATTACCATTTTTGTGTATTTGCTATGTATCTGTTAGTAGGATGTTGGCTTTAAATATATGATTTAATTTAACCATTACTACTGTATTCTTAGATAGGTATCACTATTTTACCTATGAGAAAATGGAGGTCCAGAAAGTTTAAATAACTTGATGGAAATTGGCAGAGCTAAGGTATGAGCCCAAGTTCTTTTAATGCCAAAGCTGGAGTCAGTCCCAGATTGGCTGGGCATGTTATTTCCCAAAATGAATTAGGCTCAGGATTCTTCTCCCACCAATTTAACTATGGAGAGGCTGAATAAGTTATATTTCATCTCTGGTCCTAACAGTTTTTCAAATGTGATTTCTAGCAGTGCAATAATTGTCCCCAAATCCTATTACAACCAAATAGTTTGGACAAACCAAAAAGTTTATTCCAGTGGGATTTTATGTGACCTTGCCTGCTGAACAACTCTCCCTGGAAGACAAGACAGATGGTGCACACACCAGTTATGGGTCCCACGCCTCCATTTCTGAAAGAGATGTTTTATTTTAACTCTAAATCTTTAAAAGCTCCTTTGTACAGTCCTAGCAAACACTCCTGGGCTTGTTTTGTTTTCAGAGTGGAATGGTAGCCTGCACTTTTAAAGTTATGATCTCTCCAAGGATCCCCATCCTTTTGTTACACAGCACAGAAAGAACTGAACATTTTTATTTTTTTAATTTTCCAATGGCGATGACAGTCTAGACAACTCAGATGAAATATGCCTTTGAATTACTAGGTAGTTCCACAGGAGGCAGAGATACATTATGTTTTGATGCAGACATGCTCTTTAAAAGCAAGATGCAGCATTCCCATTTTTTTAAATGCCTGGTAAGAAGGCAGAATGGAATTGTAACTTTTAGGACATTATAATTAAAAGTGAAGGCCCTAGTCAAAGAACTTCATTTTCCTAGCATAAGCTTTTCTCTGCTTTCTAACTTCTGAGGCTCATGGGGTTGAATTCCCAGAGCTCTGTCAATAATGTGGCTCACTAACAAATCTGATATATTTTCTCAGCTGTAACAGAGCATGTTAGCATAACGTTTGTACACAGCTCCCAAGGGATCAGAAGAAGTCTAGAGGTTTATATTAGTGTTTTGAAGATTGTGATTATTCAAAGTTTTGTAAGAAGGTAGAGAACACTTAGTGAGAACCATTTGAAATCTGAGTAATATTTCACATAATTATTTCATCCAGTGCATAGCTGCCAAAGGTATGTCTCTACAGTGGAGCCACAGAGATTTGGATGGAAAAACAGTCACAGTTTCATCTAATTTGATCTCAGGTTTATAGTCTTTTGTGGGCCAATCTATATATGGAGAAAGACCAACTATGACACCCATTAACAAGGATTTTATCTAAAAATTTACTGTGGTTGAGGTATCTTGATTTATAAAAGCTGTTTGTCCTGTATTAAAGCCAGTGGTACATATTAGTAAATGCTATATGAGACACCTACAAGTGCAGTGCACTTTTGCCATTTTGCAACAGATATCCAGCTTCCTAGTCCAAGAATAAGTATGTCACCACCTTGAGAGACATCAAAGTCTATGTGAAAATTCCATCAACATTATTTAGAGCTCTATTAGATTCCAATGGACCAAAACCCAACACAAACTAATATAAACAACAAAAGTATTTATTGGATTATGTAAATGAAAAGTGCAGAGATAAACAATGTATCAGGAAAGCCAGCATCTTTTTGTTTGGGGCACATTTAGATTTCCTGTGGCATTTGAATTTTGATGTTTATTTCTCTTGAGAAATCTCTCTTTGCTTGGATTCTATGAGTTCCTTGTTCCTGTTCATCCTCATACCTCAGCTGCTCTGTCATGGACCCTTCCTTTTCTCATAGCCATTCAAAGGAGAGTGGTCCCCAGGCCTCGGGGCCATGTTCATCTCACAACATGTTTTCCCTTAGTGACCTCATCCAAAGACATATGCCTACTTACCATTTTTATATGGATGACTTCTAAATTTATATTTTCAACTCTAATCTCTCTTTAGATCTTCTCATTCATGTAATTTCCTCCTCCATATCTTCATACAATGCTTTAGAGATCCTGCATACTCAAAGTAACCTCTATAACCAGCTCTACCAACTTAAGACATGGATGAAACCACATTTCTTTAATGCTTTGAACTAATTAAACTCTCACATGTCTCTGTTTACAGACACACATTGCCCATAAAGCTCAAGAATTCATTCTGCTCAAATAAGTCTAGGCCTTCTCAAACTCCAAATGGAAAGGAAAACATAATAAAGCCCTCTTACCCCATTAGTACAATTGTTTCATTGTAGCGACATGTATCACTTTTGAACACTGGACTTACATTCTTCTGGACACTTGTTCACCACTACTGTATGCCTTTACTTGTTTAAATATATGCCAATTCTTATACTTCTAGTTTTCAGCTTTCTATTCACAATTATATGTTTAGAAACCATTGTCCAGTTTGGCAGGGTATAGTAGAACCAGCCCTTCCCCATAAACTCAGGACATTTTGTGAACCCTGGAAAGAGAACCTGTTACCAGACCAATATACCTATCCTCCTACTAAGCAGCTCACCTAGGGGCCCTGGCACTTTCTTCCTAGTGGTTTTTTGGTCAGTGCTATAGCAGTCCAGCCAATGGGTTCCCTGGAATCTCACAGAGCAGAGGTTGTGAGGTGTCTGACTCTTTCCTTTTTGGTGCTCTGTTTAGAATCTCAAAGGACACAGTTATTTCCAACCCCCAATAAAATGGGTGACTACTCTCCTTACATATGTGTAACTAAGAAGGGACATTCCATGACTCTTAGCAGGAACAAGAAGAAGAAAGATTATTTTATCTTCTACCCGTAAAAGAGCCTTTCTCATCAAACAAACAAAATCCGTGTTCTAGTATAATAGGTGCCCTGTGACATCAATATGCCCAGTGGAACCCGTAGTCTTTTCCCACAAACCTGCTCTTTTTACTGCACTCCTCATCTTGGAGAGAGTCTATATCTACAGCCCCATCCTCAACTATGGAGGGCCTTCTCTTACTTATGCACCATCCACATCCAATTCTACTTGATCGTCTTGAATTAACTCTTCCCTTCTACTGCCAAGGAATTAATCATTAAAGGAATTATGAAATAACTGTCCTTGAAACCTTCCTTCTCCATCATCCATACTGCTTCTGAAGTGACTATTTTCAATTAAAAAAATGCTTATGACATTTCCGTGATTAGTAGCAATCCATAGCTCCCTATTACTCTCAAAATCAAGAATGCACTCCTGGTTTCTAAGGTTTCCGTGTTCCATGACCTGAACCATGCCCATCTCTAAGGTCTCCTCTCCAGCTACTCCCCCTCCCCCGTAGACCCTCTCAACCTTCTATACTACATGTGCATCACCAGTTGTATCACACTGTTCTGCACTCTTGTGTCTTTGCAAATGCTAGTTTCTATACCAGCCATCTCTCATTTTCCCTCTTCAACTGAACTGACCTCTTTCTCCTTCTCCAAAACTCAGTTCAAGTCCTTCTAAATTTTGAAACAATTCTTGACTCTTCTGTCTGAATTTCATGCCCTTATTTGGGCTGCAGAACTATTGATTATATCATAATGTAAATGCTGACTTGTTATCTCTCCCTCTAGGCTGTAACCTCTGTAAGGCAAATATCATGTCTTATTTCTCTTCACAGCCTCATCAGAAAGTGTACACTCCCTGTCGCCTAATAGGTATTTCATAACGTTACATTGAAAGAACAAATAACATGAGTAAATTGCCTACTGCAATGTCAAGTGCATTCTCAGTGCTCAACAATTGTTAGTTCAATGCTTTTTGTGTCCTAATTTCGTCTTGCTTTATTCAGCTGTACATTGAATTTTTACCTACACTATAACAGCCATTTACCCAATGAAAACGAAAGTGGAAATTTGGTAGTTACCCAGATTTGTTGGTCTGAATTAACTTGCCTGATTCTTTCATCAGATTTACCCAGATATTTGCCATATACTTCTTTTGCACTATTTAAGTACAGCTTCTTTCAATAACTTTTCCACTAAGAGAGGAAATACAAGCATGAAATGTGGTTCTGGACCTCATTCATGTCTCTCATAGACATAAATTCTACCATTCATAGCTGTTATTAGAAGTAAGATCAGACATGATTTAAGAAATTATTCCTTTAAAAAATAGAAAGAGGAATTTGCAAAGCAAGACATCTTGGCACCAACCACCATAATAAATCAAGCCAGGCTTTTATTGAGTCATATTAATTTTCCACTTCCTTCCTTCCATTTCAAGTAATTCTGATGTCTGTTATACTGGAATCAGATGATATTTGGGAGTTATTTTGATATCATTTAGAAAATTCTCCTGAAGTTAAAACCAACACATGGATGAGGACAGTAGCCTGATTAAGCCACACTTTCCCTATCTCTAGATTTTTCAAGTTACTACTAAAACTTAATTAGTATTTTTTTATTTTTATATTATACAAAATATAATCACATTTATTATTATTATTATTATTGCCAACCTGAGTCTAATTTATTTGAGTACAAAAAATGATTAGAATCATCTATAAAATGAGCATACCATACTGTTGATAGTAAGAGTTCATTTGAAAAATCTCTAGGGCACAGCATAGAGATTTGGTGCACAGATGGGATCAACGTTGTTTTCTCTGCTGCCTCAGGACTCTCTCTTTTTAGCATGCTTCTAATAGAAGTTTTGGGAAAGCAGAAAATTCAATCCCTGACTTTAGAGACCATCTAGTTCTGGAAGTAAGACTTAGCATATGAAATACTGGAAAAAGAAGAGTTTTGGTGAGTTTTTGGTGGTATTAAAATGAAAGTATGGCCAGGTATTCAGAAATGCTGGGGTGCTGCCCCATCAACCACTGCAACTTCCAGGCCCCAGGGTTATTTATGGGGCTCTACCTAAGAAGCATTAACAAATGAGAATCAATACTACTCCTTGTTAATGGCTGGGCCCATACCCCATGATCCAAAATCAAAGATCTGATAAAGATTCTTTAGAGCATGTGGTTTAGGCTCAAACCTTAAATGTGACCTCTGATTACCCCACCCTGCAAGCAAATCAGAATGCTAGAGACTTATCACATTTTGGGGAGACACTTATTGCAGGGACCTGTTCAACATACTCAGATGAGAGGAAGTGGAAGAGAGGACTAGGTAAGAATATGTGGCATCTTAACCCACAGTGATCTTACTGTCTAACAGACGTGATCTGGTCAGTGTCCTGCAAGCTGGCCTACTGCAATTTCCATTGAGAGAAAAGATTAAAGGAGTCAGGGAAGAGGCATAAGGTATAGAGTAAACATCTCTCTACCCCTATAAAAAAAAAAAAGCAATAAAAAATCAACACGAAGCACCAATCTCTAAATCTTTCCAATTCACATTCCAATGAGAAGATCATAGAAATGAAAAAGGATAAAGACACCTTGAGTGTGCCTCCAACCACACAGTATCACTTAAATCTCCTCTTTCCCCCACTGAACCACATCCCACCTTGAAGGTACAAAGACAATATGCTATGAAAACAGAGAATAGCAACTTGATTCTTCATTTCTGAGTTATTGACAACAAAAGAGGAAGAAACATGGAAAAACACAAAAAGTATGGGGTTTAGGGTTAGGCAGACCCAGGTTCAAGTCTTATCATTCACTAGATCTGAGAACAAGTCCTTTGGCAAATTCTTAAATTCTGTCAGTTTCAGCTTCTTAATCTGTAAAATAGAGATGAAGAAGTTTCTATGTTTGAACGCCTTCTGAGAATTAAGTAAAATTATGCATGGCACCTCATCATCAGACAACAAATGTTAGTTCTCCTCCCCTTAATTTCTCCATTATTCCAGTTTCTTGTAATTCTATTATTCAGCTAAAGTCACTGTTACTTAGCCTCATCTCACCTTTATAGAAAATCTTCTTTTTTCAAAAGAAAACTTTGTTCTTTGAGAGAGAATATTAGCAGAAGAATCATTTCACTCAAGCCCTAATTTCTATTTTATGACATAACTAGCTGGGATCTATATGATAAAAAGTTCTTATAGCATCAGATTTGTTCATTATGTCTGCCTAAGTGCCCCTCAGGCAATTGGTAAAACTGTTCCTTTCCTCCTGAGCAGATATTGATGATGTTGCATCTTAAGAACAAATAAGCAAGACAGCTTCCCCATAGTTCTCATTCTTAGAGTGCTGCTTTAAGAATAAAGGTTGATTTTGATTTGCAGATGTATTAATACATTGAATTTTATTTACTGCATCTGTGAACCCATTGTGGGCTTTAAACGGTAAGAGTTTATAGATAGAGGTAATTGACTTCACCATGGAAAAGGAACAAAGCCAGCAAAGTTAGTTAGAACATTCAAAAGTACTGGGAATATTTTAGAAACAACTAAAGTCCAATTATCTGAAGATCAATAGTAGAGCCACTATATTGAGTGTTCTCTATGTACCAGGCACTGTGCCATTCCTCCCATATATTAGATAATTTAATCCTAACAAACCCTAAGAGAGGTGTTATGTTTCATCTCTAGAGTCTTGGAGTGATTAAATAACTTGCCCAGGGTCGCTCTAGCTTTTCATATTTCAAGTAAGCTCTAAGTGAAGTTAATAAGAGTAGTTTAAGACAAATGCAAGAAATTCCTTGGATGTCATCATTGAAAGTCCTTATTCAAAGCTAGACAATGAGTATCTTGACGGCAAGCTCTGGGTCTTAGTTATCAAGGAATCCTAAAGAGCTAGCACATAGTAGGGATTCCATAATTATATAATGTTACTTTAAGTAGATCATGGAACACAATTTGAGGTAGAATATTCTGTGCTTGTCCATGTCTTTATTTCCTTCTTAGGACAGAAACTATGTTGTGTTCAATTTCATATCTCCCCTCTACCATCTGCCAGAGGCTTCCACTTCCATAGTGTTCTCTTCAAACTCCTATTCAAAGCTTTAATTAATTTGCTGTATGTTTAAGTCATGGGTGCTTCTTAAACACAATATGTTGTTTATTTGCATAGTTCCATAACCCAGAACATAATACTTTAGATGCTCACTGAATATGTGTTATTCACATCAATGGATAATCTTAAGGATTAATCTGTCATGTAAATATATTTATAAATAGGTAGAATTCAACAGAATCAAGGCAAACTGTCAAATGATCTTGTTAGTGATGGTGAATTTACTCTATTTACCAGTACCTGACACAGTCTACACACATATTTGTACTTTAAGATGGGATTCAAATGCATGAAGCCTTTCCAGAGGACTAGAAAACAATAGAGTAGGAAGAAACAAAGGTTCTATAGATTATGGTGGATTTTTAATATCAGATAACTCATTCAGTATTACCCACATTATTCTCCCCCACACATGTAGCCATGTTCACCCTCACCTGCCAGTCTTTGTACATAGGATTAATTCACATCAGTTCCTTAAAAATATTATCTCCAGGGTAACTTCCTAGGCAATTATAAATATCAGCAGCACATTATGCAATTGTAATGAGTAGGTTCCCAGATTCTTATTGACTTGATCCCCTTAGCTCTTATTGTAGTCGAAAGATATCTTTTGTAAAAGATTGTGGAAGAAAAGCCAAGGCCTTCACTGAACCCATTCTCAAAACTGATCTAATATTTTTGGTTACATTTTGTGTCTTTGCCTCACCCAAGCGAGGATTAGAGGCATGTCCTTCCCCTCTACAATGCTCACCGCACCCATTAGTTGTGAGTTTACCTCCCCCAACCCCCTAATCCCTGGAGAATATTACTACCATGTGAGCATCATAGTATTGATCAGTCAGTGCCAATTTGATGGCGAGTACATGTGGAGCCTATTCTTTCGATCTTGTGATATCTCACTGCGGATAATGGGCTCAAGCTCTATCCAGGAAAATATAAGAGGTGCTAGGTTACTGTCGTTACTTATAATTGAATAATATTCCATTGTATACATATACCAAAATGTTTGTCCCCTCATAATATCCTGAATAAAATTTAAAAAGTGATCTAATCTTTTAAATTCATCTTACACTAGTAAGATGGTTAATTTTATGTGTCAACTTGACAGAGTTGAGGGATGCCCAGATAACTGGTAAACATTATTTCTGACCCCTCACTCAATTCCTAGACTTGAGTCAGTTTATAGACCCAGAACCCCTTGAATGAAAGGGAGGCTGGATCCCCTCAAGGAAACACCCTCAGTACATTACTAAAAATGTATACTGTTAATCTTTTTCCCAGCCTTTCCCAAAGAGACCTATGGCCTTCTACTAGGGTAACTGTGCATTGAGAAAAAAAGGAATTATTAGACCTTTCAGGAGCTACTGGACACTGACTCTATACATCCAGTGATTCCAGGAGGTCCAAAACATCACTGTGGCCATCCGGTCAGAGTAGTAGCTTATGGAAGTCAGGTGATCAATGGAGTTTTATCTCAGATCTGACTCACAGTGTGTTCAGGAGGTTCCCCAAATCTTCCTAAGGTTGTTTCCCCAGTTCCAGAAAGCATAATTAGAATAGACTTACTACTTAGCAGCTGGAAGAATCCCCACATTGGTTCCCTGAACTGTGAAGTGAGGGCTATTATGGTGGGAAAGGCCAAATGGAAGCCATTAGAGCTGCCTCTACCTAGGAAAATAGTAAATCTAAAGCAATACCACAACTCTGGAGGGATTGCAGAGATTAGTACCACCATCAAGGTCTCGAAAGATGGAGGGGTATTGATTCCCACTACATTCCCATTCAACTCCCCTACTTTGCCTGTGCAGAAGACAGATGGATTTAGAGTAATGACAGTGGATTATTGCAAGCTTAACCAAGTGGTGACTCCAATTACAACTGCTCTACCAGGTATTGAGGATCTATGACAAGGCAGTATTCATTCAAACACTTTATACATGAATTATATCAATTTTTTCTTACCACAGTCCCATAAGATAGATAGTATTAAAATCCTCACATTGTAACTGTGGGCACTGAGCCTTGCCAAGGTTAAGCAGCAAGTTCCAAATTACATAGTAACAAGCACAGAAGCCAGGGTTGATTCTGAGTTCTGTCAGATTTCAAGGTCTGTGATCTTAACCCCTACTCTATGCTGCCTCTTCCTGTCCCTAAATACAGCAGAATATTTTAAATATATTTGACATATTTTCTGTTAGAAAATTGGTAAAATTATGTAGTGTGCAGCATTATTATCCACAGATCAAATATTGTGGGTTTCTAAAAGGCAAGGGCCATGTCTTGTTTTTTTATTCTTTGTATTTCATAATGCGTGATATATTGTCAGGTATTTATATGTGGTCACCAAATATTGTTGATGGATATGGAGTGCATAGATTGCAAACATCAGCGTTTATAACTTGGTTCAGTGTCTGCAATGTCTGGTACTACTGCCATCCTCAAAGGGTCAAGACCTATGTTGCCAATTGAAATGAGGCTTTGCCTACATCCAGACTCATTGGCAATTCTATAAGCCCATGATTATTTTTCTATATTGAAATAACTTGAGGCATCATTCTTTCCAACAAGAGGGAGAGGAGTTTTCATGCTTCTGTTATCCTTACTTAAATAATTACCCACATTTAAAATACCATCAGATTTATAAGGATAAGAAACATTCACACTCTTTCCCTCAAATACAGATTGGATGGAGCTAATTAAGATTACTTTTTCCTGGGCCCTAGAAAACATTTGCTCAAGAGAATTTTAAATATCTCAGAGGATCAGGAAGTGAAAAATAAAGTAAAAAAAAAATCCTTTCTTCTCTCAGGCAGAAATTCAAAAAGGAAAACCTCCTTCTTCTGTTGATCTTCTCTGGATCCTTCTTGATTTTATAAAATGGACTTAAGCGTTCCTTCTAGTTTTGATACTTTTTACCCATTCACTAGGAAGCTAAGGAAATTTGCATATGCAAAGCCTAAGACAAATTTCAAGCTATGTATAAGGAAGAATTAAAATAAAGACTGCAAATAATAAGCCTTCTCAGCTTCATTACTTGCCACTCCTTTCCTTCTCCAATCTCTGCACACCCTTTCACCTGCAATCCATGTGACTCCACACCTTTACTATCTTTTTACCTCCAGCTTACAATGCTTTTCTCCCCTTTACGCACTCAGACTTTTTGGTCCAATTCAAATTTCACAACCACTGTTAAGCTGTTTCTATGCCTTCCTCTCCCCCAAGGAGGAATCAATCACTCCTAGCTCTGTGATTTTATGGTGGGGTCATTCATGCTGTTTTAACACTACTACATTGTTTTCTACCTATTACAGTTACTTACATTTCTTTTTTTTTTAGTGTTTGAACCTCTTGTTTTTCCTCATTGTTGGTAGAACAACCAAAATCTGCCAAAATATTTAAAGAGGTTTATTCTGAGCCAGTATGAGTAACCATGGCCTGGAAAACATAGTCTCAAGAGGTCCTGAGAAAATATGCCCTAGATGGCTGGGTTACAGTTTGGTTTTATATATTCATGGAGACAGGGATTGTAGGTAAAGTCACAAATGAATACATGGAAGTTACACATTGGTTCAGCCCAAAAAAGCAGAACATTTCAAAATGAGGGCTTAGATGTCATTGGTAGGTTTTAGGATTTAGGTTATCCACTGACCAAAGTTATCCTGCCCCTCAAAGGAAATTTGATAGTATCTGAGACATGTTCATTTCTTTTCTTTTAAATTGGCAAATAATAAGTGTATATATTTGTGGGGTACAATGTAGTGTTTCAATACATGTATACATTGTGGAATGCTCAAATCAGACACATTTTATATTATCATGACTGGGGTGGTGCTCTTGGCATATAGCAAGGTTGAGGCCAGAGATGTTGCTAAATATCCTATAATACACAGGACAACCTCCACAACAAAGATTTGTCTTGCCCCAAATATCAAGAGTACCAAGGTGGAGAAACCTTGGTCTGGAGTGAAGGGTTACTCATGCCTTGTGCAAAGAAATGTAACTCAGGACAAGAAGGCTCCAGTGCATGTAATTGCTCCAGCCATATCCTGGGGAAGACTATACCACACATGGTCAATCAAAAGAGTTTTACACAGTACTGGGCCAAGTTTCCTGTATAAGGTTAAAATTCTTTTTGTTAGTCAACAAACTTCCTCAGACTGCCCCTAGGAGAGCTGGAAAAGGATCCACAGAAACCAGCTCAAACCTCAGAAAATTTATTCCCAGATTCCTCTCACTGATTCATGGAAGTAGTAAGTTCTTGGCATTCATTTCTCTATTTCTTCATGACAATTTCACTGATGGACCTATTGCTTCTCCATGACTTTTGGTGAGGTCCTCTGTTGGCTTCCCTAAATTTGAATCCCTTAAAGAATGATTTAGGGATTTAGTCCTTCTTGACATGGGCTTCTTAGGAAAATTGACTCATTCCATTTTCAGGACTCTGTATTAATAAAAATTTAAAAGGTATAGTTTTGCTAAAAAAAGAAAATCCTCGAGTCTTATTATACCTTTCCCTGGGGTGTAACAAGAGATCACTAAGTGATGCTTCCCACATTTAAAAAAAAAAAGTCTTCTCTAAGATCTTCGTATATATTAATACATAGAAACAACCAGCATAATTTCTGTGTGTGCCTTACATGACAGCCGATTTATAGAAACCTGTCAAATGAGAGGATTTTAAGAGGGCTACCTTCCAGACCAGGTACAGGTTGAATTTCCAGTTTTGCCCTAGACATCCTAGGCCACAGTAGAATGGACACATAGAAGCAAGGCATTGGTTATTTTCTATTCAGGCCCTGCAAACCTGGAAGCTGTGTCTGAATGACTTTCGTCTCATCATATTCTCTGCTTCCCCTAGACTAAGCCTCTGTCCACCTTCTTCTGTACTGTAGCTGCTCTCTCTTGTTGGCCTTCAACATCCACTCTGGTCATACACACCCACAATCTGTTATCTACACAGTACACTCAGTAAAGGTTTTGAGTCAAAATCTGATTTGGCACATGCTGATGTAAAATAATTCAATAGCTCTTAAAGTTTTCAGCAGAAGTTTCATCATTCTTATTAAATAATATGCATTCAAGGTACTGACAACCTAAACCTCCTCCTCCTCCTCTCTTAACTCCAGAACTGCTAGTCTTCATTTTTTACAATGTTCACTGCCCCATTCTCTCTCATAGTATTTTATGTTCTTCCCTCTGTTTGGAAGCTATTCCATTTGTTCAAGTATCATTTCTTGAGAGAATACTTCCCTGACTTTGCAGATAACAGAGCATTTAACTTTCTATTCTGTGCTGTACAACGTGGTAGCCACTATTTAAATTTACATTGATTAAAATTAAATTTTAGTTTCTCACATGCACCAGCCACACTTCAAATGCACATTAGTCACATGTGGCTAGCAGCTACTGTGGTAGACAGCACAGATATAAACATTTCCATCATTGCAGAAAATTCTATTCAACAGTGCTACTTACACACTTTCATAACACCATTTATCTTTCTTCAGCATTCATCACAAAAGTCAATTTACATTTATTTCTGATCTCCCCTCCCCCAGACTCAAAGCTCCATGAGAACATAAACTGTGACATTTTTATCTCACTATTCCTGGCAGATAATTTGTGGATCATTTATTGAAAGAATCAATGCTTAATAATCAAAACATGGTTTTTAAAATATCTCTATTGAGATATAATTCACATACTATATAGCTTATCCATTTAAAGTATGCACATAAATAGCTTTTAGTATAGTCACAGGGTTCTATAATCAATTTTATCTAATTTTAGGACACTTTTGCCTCCCTAAAAGCAAATCTTTGGCCCATTAACACTCACTCCTGACTCTTCCTATTCACTTCCACTCCCACTGTTCACCTTAGGCTACCAACAATCCACTTTCAGTAGGTTTTTGATTAGGGCATGGACAAGATTAATTTTTGCCTTGCAAATTTATGTGGATGGTCTGCTGCTATGGGCTTCATCTTCAACATCATTTCATCCTTTCTTTAAACAAGCTATACATCTGTTAACTACCAAGTTATTTGGGGAAATGTCCCCATAAACTTTTCATAAAGCATCAATGATTTCAACAAGCTTCATCATAAATTTGTTGTTTGTTCTTGCTTCAATTTTAGCAGAATTCATGTTGCTCTGATATAAAATATAAATAAAATATATTATTAATCTACTTGCCTATGTTTACTTTTTTAGCTTGGCTAGTAGAAAATTTTATATTAGATGTGTACCTTGCATTCATGATTCACATTCTACCTCTATTACATATCATTGGTCAATGATGTGCCTAGCTATAAGTGTCTTTGTACTTATTCTGCGTGAGCTTTACTGTGTCATAAATCTGTAAATTTATGTTTTTTACCAAATTTGAGAAATTTTTGGCCATTATTTCCTTGCAATACATTTTTCTGTCCCATTTTCTCTCTCCTCTCCTTCTGGAATTCCAATTACATGTATATTAAACCTTTTAATCAGAGCCAATTCATGTTGACCTCTTTTCAAACCAATGCTTTAACCTTCTTAGTGCCTTAAGCTAGAACCTATTCAGACATGTTATAACAAGTTAATACAAGTATATTTTGGTGAAAAAAAATCATGAACTCCATGCACACTTTTTTCATAATATAAATTAAATTTTCTTTCATTCATTTTTTTTTTTTTTAGACAGAGTCTCACTCTGTTGCCAGAGCTACAGTGCCATGGCATCAGCCCAGCTCACAGCAACCTCGCACTTCTGGTCTCGAGCAATCCTTCTGCCTCAGTCTCCCAAGTAGTTGGGACTACAGGAGCATACCACCACATTTGCCCAATTTTTTTCTGTTTTTAGTTAACCAGCTAATTTTTTCTATTTTTAGTAGAGAGGGGGTCTCGCTCTTACTCAGGCTGGTCTCAAACTCCTGACCTCAAGCCATCCTCCCACCTTGGCATCCCAGAGTGCTAGGATTACATTTTCTGTGAACTTTTTGAAAACCCCTCTAACAGTAATTGCTTCCAACTGGACCATATTGTTTTATATCATAACTTCTCTGTTACACAGGATTGTTGCCTTATTTGAAACAAGCAGCAGCATGAGTGAGGGTGAGCCAGTGATAAAGAACACATTTGGACTCATTGCTTGAACAGGTTTCTCACTCAAAAGCTCCCTTCCACAGTGGGAACAAAGTTTAACTCCCCATCCCTGACACTAGAAGAATTCAATAGTCTTCTGGCCAAAAAATCTCTCCCTTCCTGGTTGGACTTTGGAATTCCTCTGACCTGAACCACTTGCTTGAATTTCAGTTTTCTCAACTACATTTAACTATTACAGTCTTAGGCTTTAAGAATGCATCCTCCCCAAACTTTCATCCAAACCTCCTATAAAACCCACCACTCTACACACCCACCTTCCAATGAAAGAGAGAAATTTATTTTCCTTATCCCTTCTGATAAGGACAAGGCTTATCCTTCCTGGTTGTTTGAAAAGAATTTATTACAGCCACTGTTCTGGCCCATTTGCTCACTCCACCCCCTCCAGAAAAGTCCTCTGTAAAACTCAAGGCTTTCCCCTCCCTCGGTGTGGACACCTTTTTCGGCCTTCACCCATCTACACCCAGATGCTCAAAATAAACAGCTTTTGCCACACATGAGGCTTCGTGTGTCTCCCTCTTGGCTCCAGACCTAACAATAGGAGGGTGATAGAATTTATTTCACAGTGTTATTGTGAGACCTATTGTACATGAATATATAGCAAATTACTTACACATATTACTCAGTCTGGATTATTTCCTCTACTTATCTTACCTCTTATAAGAAAATGCATCTGTGAGGACTCTGGACTATGCTTTATCAACCATTCATGCCTCAGAATAAGTAAATAAAACATTCATGTCAATTAGATTATCCTTCAATATCAAGGGTAATATTGGGGTCAAAGGTGAGGACAGGACAGGTACGGTGGCTCATGCCTGTAATCCTAGCACTCTGGGAGGCTGAGGTGGGAGGATCACTTGAGCCTAGGAGTTCAAGGTTGCAGTGAGCTATGATGACACCACTGCACTCTACCTCAGGAGCCAGAGTGAGACTCTGTTTAAAAAAAAAAAAAAAAGTGAGGAGAAATCTCCCACTTAGCATTGGTTGAAATCTCACTGAGGAATCGGAGTTACTAAGGCAAGGAGTGGGAAGGACAACCTACATTTTGTAGAGAGAGAGGTAGACACTGGGACTAGAGAGGAAAAAGTGTGGGGAAAAAAATAAGAAATGCTTAGGAACCAAGTGAATGAGCAGAAAGAGGAGATGAGAAAAATTAGGATAGATTCCTCTGATAATGACTTTTATTTATGATCTCTTACTCTAGGGCTTGCTTTCTCTAGCACATATTCAACTCTCTAAATGACTCACCATTATCTAGATCAACCAGAAAGTAGAGAAAAAAAAACAAAACTATTTTAAGCCAGAAATCCATCTTATTAGGTTTTCTAAAGCAAGCTCTATTTTGAGAAACATTATTAAATATTTGCTAGGAATTCTTTGGAGGCCTTAGCGGAGCAGCCAAGTTGTCAAAATTCTAGAGACACTGCATCATTCTTAGACTGTGACCTTCAAGAAAATTAATTGTGACTCCTATTTATCCTTCTTTGAAGACATTCCAGGCCTGCAGGTTTTTGTGGTGTTTTTGGCAGCATATACCTAAATTTTTAGACTGCTTAATCTTACTTGAAAAATGTCAATGTGAAATGAGATTTACGCCAGCCTGTCTAACAGGCCTGACACCCAATTCAAATATTATTCCAACCTGGATGCTCTCACATCCACAAGCTGTAAATTAAGTAGTACATGGTTCAAGCTGAGTATTTTCAAGGCAAAATTTTACCCAATTCCCATTCTCCCTTTCCATGTCTTCCATGATTAAATAATAAGCATCATGCTGAGGGAGAACATTTAAAATTCTAGGTCATGGTGTGCATAATGCAAAAACAAAGAGAAAACCATCAAATGTGTCACATCAGTCATTTTAATATTTCTGCAATGCTCTTTTTTGAACTGCTGTTTCTTCAAAGCTTCAGTGACAATCCTTTACAAAATAAATTCATGAAGCACTTTCTATGTGCCAGATACTTTGTTCGGTATCGATGGGAACACAGGATAAAAGCAGATCTGATTCCTACCCTCAAAATGGTATAAATAACACTTTAAGATAACAATGAAAGACACTTGTCAGGGCAATATAGCAGTTATTATCAAAAGAAGGCAGCAACAATAAATGTTATAAGTAGTCTGAGAATTGAGGGAATCTAGCATATCTAGTCATGCAGAAGGGTTTTTTGAAAAGAAGGTGAACTTTTTCTCAGGCAGCAAAAGACAAGTCTCTATTTTTTTTTCCTGGGTGACTGTTATAATAATTATTTAACAGGTTTAGATTAATAAGAGTGGCATTGCATAAATTATTGAGGTTTTTTCAGTCTTTTTTATAGTTGGCTTTACAAAAAGTATTGACCCATTGTTAAGCTACTTGTATAAACTTGGACAAGTCATTAAATCTCAATTCATTTATAAAATGGCAACAAAAATACTAACCTTTAAGAGTGCTTGTGAGGACCAATTTAAATGAAATAACATCTGAAAAGCTCTTTGCACAATGCTTGGCACACAGTCAAGGCTCAGCTATCTCTAGGTTTAGTATGTGGTTTTCATTTTTCACTTATGGTCTTAATCACTAAAAGGGCCAACATTACCAACAACAATTATTATATAATTAATTATTCCTTTTCAAAGTTTTCTCAATTCAGTTAAACAAGGGTAACTATGGTAGACTTTACTATGGCTCCCTTCCAGTTCTGAATATGGCCATGTGACTCAGCATGGCCAATGAAATGTGAAAAAAAAGTGATGAGTGGCACTTCCACGTGGACACATTTCATTGCTGATACTTAAACCTCCAGCCCATCGTCTCAGCTGTCATGATTGTGAATGTGTGGTTTCATATGGAGTTTACATGCTGAACCATGATGTGCAAAACTGCTGTCCTGGAGAGAGGCTCAGACCTGGAGCAGACTTTGCACAGGTAAGAAATAAACCTTTGTTGTCTTAACTAAGACACTGAGATGACCATAATAAAACCCAAAATACAGAGCTTCACACTGGTAATCAGTTTTCAGAAATGATTAATAAGATTTATATATACTATTAATAAAGGGATTTATGCTCAGGCTAAATTAAGGGAAAATATCTGGGTGCTATCTGGAGACTTATATGTTACTCTCCCAAGCATGAGAATATCTGACTAAGAAACTCAAATGATGAACATTGATCATATATGAATTCTATAATGAAATGTGAGCTCTTTCTCTGATTTCAAAATTTAGATTGTGATACCCCATTCTTGCCAAGGATGCCATCTGGCTTGGTGAAAGTAATTCTTGGGTGAGAAACTCATGAAATTTCCAAGATAAAATTCTCAGAAATGTTTGGCAACCAAGAAGTACCCTTGGCCAAAACTCAGGTTCTGAGAAACTGCTCTAACAAACAATGTAGCTTTCAATGTCAATGCCATGGATTAGTTTTGTGACTTGGTCAAATCACTTTTTATTTCTCTGGCCTTTAGTTTCCCAGACACAAGATAGAAGTGTTAGATTAATTATATTCAAGATCTCTTCTAACATCTTAATAATCTATAATAGGTAGTTTCAAATGAGAAAATAAAATGCAAAGCTCCAGCCATCCCCATAAGCTACAACTTGTTACTCTGGAGAAATGAAAACTCATGATGAAATCTAAAATTGTTTCTCAATGTAGATATTAACCAATAACAAGGAAGTATTATATATTAGCATTATTGTACAACAAATAAAAGTATAAAAATGCCCCTTAGATATGACCATCTTGAGAACAAGTCCTACTCTTTGTGTACCATGTAACATGGTATCTGGCATACATAATAGGCAACCAAAAATTATTTATGAAATTGATAGATGGATTGGTAAATTCATCATGGATGATTAAATGGAGGGGATGAATAATAAAGATATTTTATTGGCATTTTTTATCTTATGTATGTATAATTTATAGTATAAAATGTCTCTTTGTGAGGAAAAATTTCATGAGTATAAATTTGAAATGCTTGACTACATGGTATGCAAAGTAGACAGAAGCAAAAGTCAAGAAACCTGACTTACAGAGTTGGTGCCATCATTAATTAGTAGTGTGACTTTGGAGAAAACACTTCACCTGCTGAACTTCAATGTACTCATCAACAAAATGGCTATTAAAAATTTATCATGTCTCCTAAGTAAGAATCATTGTTAAAATAAAATGGAATAAGATATAAAGAGGTTTTGAAAAATGAAAACATATGTCATTATAATTGGTAGCCAACCTATGACGAGCAGTTTATGTTTAAGATAGAAAAGATTCTCAGAGGCAGTGGCCCCAGAAACCTTTCATAGGGCTGGAAATCTTCTTTTGGTCTTCACATTGCCTTGAAACTTGCTTTCATTAGGAATCCTAGGCTTTCTGTTCTTCCTTTAGAAAAAATGCCTTTCAGAATATCCCTGTTGTCAAAGTAGACATTGGTTTCGTCTTTTCTACTAATAATATTTTTTTTTTACCGTGAAATTCTTTGTCCAGATATCTTCCCTTCCCAAACTCTAGATGTCACTGTGTCCACAGGTCCAATCCATGGGCTTTTTCTCTCTGTATACTCACCATCTCTCTAGATGATGTCATCCAGACCTCTCACTACAATAGCGGATCACTTCTAAATTTAGTTCCATATTTTACCTTGCCATGAAATCTGGATTCCCATTTCTGTCTGCTTGCTGAAAGTTTCCACTAGTATCTCTGATAGGTATCTCAAACTCAACAAACTCTCAACCTCAGCTGCCACTTTATACTTCTACTCATCTCTGCAAAAGACACCAACTACCCAACATCTACAGCCCAAAGCTTTGGACTCATCCTGGATCCTTCTTCTCTCACATTCCATGTCCAACCCAACCATAAAATTCTGCCTAATTGCTCAGCTCCTCTTTTCTCTCTCTCCTTGATTATTGCAAAAGCTACCTAACTGGTCCTCCTGCTTACATTTTCACTGTGTCATCAGACTATTTTTCACACTATGGATGACATAATTTTTAAATATGTGAATCAGATCACAGGATAACTCTGCTCAGCATCCTCCAATAAATTTCCATCAGATTAGGACACAATCTAAAGCCTTCTTGCTCACTGTACTCCAGCCTCAATGACTTTGTGATCAGTGTTTAACATGACAAACCTGATATTATTTGGGGTTTTTGCATGCCATTCTTCCAGTCTCCCCATTTACTTCCTCACTCCTTTTGGGGGCTACTCAGAAGCCATTACTTTGGAGAATCCTTCCATGACCATCATCCTTGAAATTCCTCTCCTTGTTATCTTCATCCCCTCACCCACCTATATTATTCTTATTAGTACTACTACTAGCAGTTACTACTTTTATTTCATTTTTTAGCTTAGTTGTTTTTTCTCAAATATCTATAATATATAGACATTGGTTTTTTATAAAGAAAAAAAAAGATAAGCTTTAAGAAATCGGACCAACTGAGATCTGGGCTATCCACTCTGAGGCTGATTCACAAAGAGATGAAGCTTAGGAATTGAGCAAGAATAATCAGACATATAGCCTCATAATTACCTCTTATTGAATTTATACAAAGCTAAGTCATGAGGTTGAAGAGCTTAGAATTTCAGAACTGGAAGAAGCCCTGGTGAATTTGGGTTTTCTTTCCAATTTAATTTTTTTTAATCAACAAAAATTGAATGTGGAATGTGTTTACCATATATAATGTTGTTCTGAAATATGTGTACATTGTGGAATGGCTAAATGGAGCTAATTAAAGTATGCAATACCTCATATACTGATAATTTTTTTGTACTGAGAACACTTAAAATCTGCTTTCTTAGCCATTTTTTAAAACTAGTTAAGTTGAATGTATGAAAAGAGAGACAGAAAATCTTCATATTTTCCAGAGGAAAAATGTTAGGAGTGGAGGAGAGAGAATGGATCTTACTCAGTGTCCTTCAGTGAGTAAGAAACAGTGTGTAGTATATGTGTTGGGGGGGAGTGTCACTTGATGTTCCATAACACTTTTTTAAGTACACAGATGAGTGTCCATTACAATCTGTGTTTTTAACGACACTCACACACTGCAGCTCTGGATGCAGAGAGGAAAGAAAAGATGTGGATATAAGCATACTTTTTGGCTACGGTTGAATTTTTGTTTGCATATAATTCTAAAAAACAAAGTTGAGAATATCCCCAAATACCGTCCAAATTTGGGGATTACTGCTATTTTATAGTTTGACCAAACTCTATAGAATGAATTACATAAACTCTAGAAATGTCAAAAGTTAAAACAAATCTAGACTTTATTTTATTCATGGTTTTCTTTCTGTCTAAAATTCTTGTTCAGTGCAATTTGCAATGGCATCAACAAAGAAGAGCCATTGGTCATGTCACAGTTTCTAAGTAACATTTTGAGTTTGAATTATAACAAAATCTAATCTTCTGATAGATGCCCATTGTATCTGCTAAATACTATATAAAGTAATGTTATTAAAAATTAACAGTTTTTAACTTCATTATTAAAGGCACTCATGCTCATATTTCTTACATTCATATTATTCTGCTAATTCCACTAGGCCTTTTGTGCATAACGATGTTAAACCTTCTCTTTCATCATTTATGTTTTTAATTTGTCATTGAGTTACTTCATATATTTCAATTGCTTTTAATTGCAACTGTGATAAATTTATAAAACGCTAGTCAACCGTATGCTCCTCACACAGTAGTATTCTGTTCCTTTTATTAGCTCTTGCAGTACAGAGTCTGACTCCATTTTGATGTTTGACTGCTGACAGCTGATAAGCTCCACTTCTTTTCTTTCTGCCCCACATCTGGGCAAGCTAATAAGAAACACCCATTCCCTCTCCTTTGGCACCAGAGGGAAATTCAAAGCACACCAGCCCTAGTCTGTACATGGGAACGCCTCTCCCTAACCCACCTAACCATCGTAAACCCCAAGCCAGCCTCATCTCTGGGCTTTCTCAAGCCATTTTTGGACCAGCTTAGGGAGCCTGCCTTCGTCTCCCAGAAAGCCTCATTATATGAGTAAAAAAGCTTTTTACACCAGGTAGGTGTGTATGTGGTACATCATTCTTAACATCTGAACCAAATTTGGGGTTCAAATTTTGGGGTCCCTAATCATTATGCAGGGTGGTTACAACACTTCATTTTGGCATTTTATAGGTAATTTAACAATTATGTAGAGGAATCTACCTAACAATGATGAAAAGATCTCAATTGGTCTAAATCATTGTACCAAAGAAAAAAGACTATATATCAGGTTTAGATTTAAATTGAGTAGAGCAACCTTCTGTTATATTTGCAATGACTAGCAAGGATCTACTATAGCAGATCAGCTGATATAAGCTTTTGCTTTCCTGAATAAAAGGAGGCTTAAATAATTTATAACAAGTATTATGAGCACAGCTTACATGAGCAAATTTTAATACAAACATATACATTCATTCTGTCAAATAAGAAATCGTGCTAATTTTAGGAGTTTGTATTTCTGGTAGACTAAAATTACCTTTATATTTCATATGGAGTGAATGCACTCAAGAAGAACTTTGTGTGTAGTAGCTTAGGGTAGAATATGACTATCTCAGGAAGCTGCTTATTCCTTCTTAGCACATAAAACCAGAGACAAATAAGTAATTTTCTCTACTTTATAAAGTTCTTGACATAATAGGATTATTTCTGGAATCCCAAGTTTGTAGAAGTTACCATTCCAACCTATAATTTATATTTCCAAAATAATGTGCCTAAAGTTATCTATTTTTATTATTCACTCACTGATTTATTTATTTTTTTAAATCCCCATGTCAGAAGTGAGTTGACAATAGTTCTCAGATGTGGCACTAAATTGTTATTGGTCTGTGTAAGCCCTTTCTTCCTTTCTTCCTTCCTCCCTCCCTCCTTCTCCTCTTTCTCTCACTCCTTTCCTCCCACTCTCTCTCTTTTTTTTTTTTCTTTCTTTACTTAATAGGTAATTGTTTCTATATTAGGGCTGCTAGATAAAATAGAGGTTGCCCACTTAAATTTGAATTTCAGAATAATAACATTTTTTAGCTAAAGTATGCCAACATATTAATAGTATAAATATGTTCCATACAATATTTGGGACAAAACAAACTATTAATACTATTGCCTTTCTTTGTCTATCTGAAATTCAAATTTAACCAGATGCCCTACTCTTTATCCTACAACCTTAATCACACTTGTATAATCTCCTGCTCTTATATATTTAATATGTAAACATTTCTATTTATGTTTACTTATATATATGCATATTGATAAAGTATTATGTATGCATGTACATGTTTAAAATTTAAGTAAACATTATACTCATATTGATAAAGTATTATGTATGCATGTACATGTTTAAAATTTAAGTAAACATTATACTTTAAATCACACACTGCTTTCTCTTTTAAGCATCATCATTTTTATACTCTATCCACTGGGCTAATACACAGTATTCTAGCTAGGCATGGACTATAATTGACTTACACTTTCTCCTAAGAATATCGTCTATGGTGTTTTGATTCTTCACTAAGAGCAATGCTGAAATTATATTCTTGTGCACATGCTCTTCTGTTCTTGAATTAAAATTTCTCAGGCATATACACAGGAGTTAAATCACTGAATGGGATATATATATATTTGTTCTTCATTTTAAGATGAGCTTAGAGATGGCTCTCCTGACAGTTACTTCAGTTTACATTTTCAACATAACTGTGTGAGATTTTCTTTATCTTCTTCAGCAATTGATATTACTAAACTTTCCTTTTTTGTCAATATAGTGAGTATGAAGTTTTTAAGTATCCTTTTAATTTTCACTTCACTGATTGCTGATGAGATTAAACATTATGCCATTGTCTTTTTCTAGTAGATCACATTTTTGTCCCTCTTTGTGTGTTGAGTAATTTTTATTTTACTTTGAATGATATGTTTGGGGCCTTTGGGATCAAAGACCCTTATTCCTCAAAGGAATGTTATATTCATGTGTTGGTTGCTTGGTTAGATAAACTTTCTTACAAAATGCATTCATTCAGATTTCTGTGGCATTTCTATTTTTTTACCTAGCTAAGCTGTTTGCTGTCTGTCTTGTATGTGTATAATTCAATGATCAGAAAGTTTTCACACACAACTTCATCTTCTCTGCCCCTCTTCCTTCAGAGACTACTCCCTCACTTTTGGGCAGTTATAGTCACCACCCCAGCTTCTTTCTTCTTGTGCAAGGAAGATAAGATGCTTTCCATTGGAGCTTCAGCCACCTGCACAATGGCAGGACTGGAGACCACTCTCAGCCTAAAGTTGCAAAGTGGAAGCTCAAAGTGGAAGAACTCATTCACTCCTGTTGCTTCTCCCAAGTTTCAGCTCTTCTCCAAAGTCTACATTTGGTAGTTGCCTTTTATATTTTGTTCAGTTTATAGTTGTTATCTACAGGTGAATTGGTCTACCATGAGGTTATTCTGCCTTACGTGGAGGCAGAACTCCTCATCCATTAAGTTTTACACTTCAATAATTATATATTTAACTTTTAGAATTTTCATTTGGTTGGTTTAATTTATTTTTCTGGTCACGTTTAAAATATTCTCTTATATTTTATCTCTTTTGTAATATAATATATTTACTTTACATTACATTTGGTAATTCTAGTATCCAATGTCTTTGAGGAATATAACTCTTTTGTTTGCAATTTCTACTGCCTTCTCTCTTTTGAGGATTTGTTTCCCTGGGATTTTGTTGGTAAATATTTTCTTCATTTTAAGCTGATGATTGGTCCATGGAACCCTTTAGGGGCATGAATTGGTTGTGCTTTTCTGAAGACAAGATTTTCATTTGCTTCTACTGCATATCCAGTATATCACAAACATGGAATAATTTTCTTTTCCTTTTCCTTAAACCTGCTGATAACCTTACTGAGAGGAGAGTCAGTGCCAACTTTATAGGTGCATGACCTGTGCAGTCATAAAAGGCCCTGCACTTACAAGGGTATCACACTAGGTTTAATGCTCTTCTGTCATCATTTAAATTTTTATTTAATAATAATTTTTAAACAAAGGATCTTACATTTTCATTTTGCACTGGACCCTATGGTAGCTGGTCCTGAGGACAGTATATATGAGTTCCACACATAAAGGCACAAGAAGATATCTATAGCCATAAAATATATGGGAATACTATTTTGTGTTGTTGTTGTTAAAAGTATTTTCATGGTACAGGGACACAAATAAATAGACTGTCTTATCACTTCCATTTATAAGCACATGGATGTCTCTTTGCCCACACTTTTTTAGAAGTCATACTTCTTTAATTGCCTTGGTTTATTAAGACTCCCCACCTCTGTTCCCGCACTCTAGCAGACAACCTAGTGATGTGCCCAGATGCCCTCCAATCCCTTTTCAGCTACAGATCTTCTTCAGAGGACTGCCCCTAACCTACTGGGCCCATTATACTGGGGCTGCTCAGAGAACTAGAAGTTTATCCCCCCAATCTCCCCACACCTACCCTCAGCTAATTACTGTTAGGTGTAGGAATATGAAAACCCAGTTTCCTTTCCTTAGGTCAGAATAAATAACTTCTTATTATGCTATATTAATTTATTATAATAACAACATGTCAATATAATAATTATTATAATAATTTATACTAACTTATATATACTATTATATTAACATGTAATGACAATAACCTAAATAACACCATTAGATTCCCTGTGTGAAATCAGGTCAAAGTTACCTTAACAAGACTCTCCCTGAGATTATACCTTTGGTTGACTTCTTCCCATTCCTCCCCTATTTTCTCCAGTCTTCACTGGTTTCCTCTGGCAATACTTCCTTAAATTCCTGAACCAGAATTCTTATTTTGGGATCTACTTCTAAAAGAACCCATGGACTTGGCGTGGTCTTAAAGTTTTGTTTCCTGTTCTCTCATGCTGTACTAATACCCCAAACTTTGAGCTTCCAATAGTGGCTTAAATCCCAGGGAAGCATTGGTTTGCAAGTTTCCATGCAGCTACCTCTGTAGTTTCAGACTTGTCTCACTAACTGGGGATTTCCTACACTTTTTTTTATAAGCTCAGCAATGTATTTAGAAGAAATTTCTTGTCAATTATTCAGAATGTGGATGTTTAAGGCAGCTAAGCTATTTGTAGAACACCTGGACTGCCCTACTGCTGCAAGTATTAGACTTTTTTCGTTGTTGTTCTTTTCTTCTAGCTTCTTATGTTGAATGCTTAGCTCATGTATTTCCAGCCTTTCTATTTTTCTGATCAGTGGATTAAAAGCTATATATATTGCTCTAAAAATCATTTTATTCCTGCATATTTTCTTATACATTGCTTTTGCTGTCATTTAGCTCTAAGTATTTTGTCATTTACCATATATCTTCTCTTACACCAGGGTTTTCTGTAAGTACTTTACTGGTTTAAATAAATAAGTAATTTAAAAATTTTTTCATGTAGATTTTTTGCTTCTATCTTTATATTCTTTGCGTGTGGTGGGAGAAACTGTGTGGCTCCATGCTGATTCTTTAGATTTATTTAAAGATACATTTGTGGCCTAGTATGTGTTACATTTCTATGACTATTTCATTTGTTACAGAAAGTTTTCTGTGTATCTCTGGATTATTATCATTTATCACCACATAAAAATGATCTTTGCTTATTTTTGTCTGCTCATTCTATCAATTTCTGAGAGTAATCTATTAAAGTCTCCAATTATAAGATTAATCAGTACATTAATCTGTCACTTTTTGTTTTAATATATTTTGAACTTTATGTAGAATTACATGTGTATGTTTTGCTGGTTGTTCTATCTTTCAGATCTATTACTGTTTTTTGTAATAAGCAGCATTCCTCTTTGTCACTGATTATGCTTGTGCCATAAAATCTGTCTTTTAATTTATTAAAATTGCTGCTCTGTATTTCTTCCGGTTTTCATTCATCTCACATTTTTACATTAACTTTGTTTTTAACTCTTGTATGTCCATTTAAGAATTTCAAAATAAATGAATAAATAAGTAAGAAACTTAACCAGACTTGGTGGCATATACCTACAGTCCCAGGAGGCTGAGGTAGGATTGCATGACCCCAGGAATTTGAGGTTGCAGTGAGCAAAGATCATGCCACTGTACTCTAACCAGAAAAACTATATGAGACCTTGTCTCTAAAAAAAGAAAAAGATAAAGAAAAAAGAATTTCTGTTAGAATTTCAGTTGCTTCATTTCCTCACCAACACTGATATTTCTGCAGTAAAGGTTTAAGTCAGCAGTTTTACGGTATTCAAACCCAGTATATCCCAAAGAAACAACTAGTGTTTGACCTGTTCCTGAGATATAACCTTTGAATCCTTGGACTATCCTACATGCTAAGAGCTATTTTGTATCCCTAGGGCCTTGGACCATGCCATATAGCTTATGCTAACCATGTGATCTATGGTGGGGAGCTTGAGCCATGTTGTATCAGTTTGACATGTGGAGGGGCTGAAGACTTAGGCAACAAATGTTAGTCATACGGATGAACCATGCCTATGTGACTGACCCCCAATAGCATTACTAGACAACAAGGCTTGGGTGAGCTTCCCTGGTTGATAATATTCCAGATGTTTTGTCACATATTACTGCTAGGAGAATTTAAACACTCTTTGTTCAACTCCACTCAGAAAGGACAATTGGAGACTTGTACCTGGTGTCTCCTTGAGAGACCTGTGTCCCTTTACCTTGGCTGATTTTAATCTGTACCTTTTCACTGTAATAAATTGCAACCATGGCTATAGCAGCTTTTCTGAAAATATTCAACCTGTTGTTGGACTTTTGAAACATAGCCATTCCGGTAGTGTGGGGGCAGGTATCTCATTGTTTTAATTTGAATTTCTCTAAGAACTAATGATGATGTGCAACTTTCCATGTGCTTATTGGACATTCTGGTATTTTCTTTTGTGAGGTTTCTGTTTAAAGTATTCACCATTTATTTTTAAAGACTGGGTGTTCTTCTTATATTTTTTGATTTATGGAAGTTCTTTACATATTCTATATATGAGTCCTTAGTCAAATATACGTCTTTCAAGTATCTTTTTTGAGGCTGTGGCTTGTATTTTTACATTCTTAATAATATATTTTGATGAGAAGGTTTTAATTTGATGGAGTCTAAGTTATCAGAGTGATAAAGAAATTCTGTTTTTTCAAGAAGTTTTATTACTTTCGCACTCACATTTAGGTATGTGTCCTGATTTAAGCTAAGTCTTGCAAAAGATGTGAGAAAGGGATTAAGCTTTGTTTTTTAATATGGACAGATACTTGTTATAGCACCACTATTGGAAAGACTTTTCTCCCACTGAACTTCTTTGGCACTTTGTTGAAAATCAGTTGAACATACATGTGATCATCTACTTCCAAACTTTCCTTCTTTTCCCATGGATTTATCTTTATGTCAATACCAAGCAGTCTTAATTAGGGTAGCATAATAGTGAGTCCAGAAATCTGATAATTTAGGTACCCCAACCTCTTTTTCACACTTTGATGTTGTCAAGTAGTATAAATTTTCCAACTTTGTTCTTCTTTTTCAAGATTGTTTAGGTTATAGGCATGGTCATATCAATTTTAGAAGCAACCAACTTCTCCATGTCTTTTTTTTTAAGTTTCTTATGATATTGACTTCAATATCACAATTATTGTGGGATTGCAGTCTATCAAGAGGCCAACAAAGAACAGCCATCTTAAAAATATTTAGTCTTTCAATCCATGAACATAGCATATTTCCAATTAATGAAATATTCTTTCAGCATTTGGGATCGTACTTTTTAGTGTAGAGGTCTTTTATATTTTTCATTTAATTTATTATTAAATATTCAATATGATGATATTTTACATACTTTATTATATTTTCAAAATGTTTGTTGCTACTATATAGAAATGTGACTTATTTTGGTATATAGATTTTATATATAATTATGTTGACAAAATTATTGATTAGTTCCAGCAGTTTGTAAATTCCTTTGCATATTGTATATATACAGTTATATTCTCTTCGAGTAAAAACAAATGTACATGTTTCTTTCCAATCTTTAGGATTTTATTTTATTTCTTTGTCTCATTGTACTTGTTAGAACATCCAAATTAATACAAATTGAAGTTGTGAGAGGGGACATCTTTGCCTGTGTATTAGTCTGCTCAGGCTGCCATAACAGAATACTATAGACTGGGTGGTTTAAACTACACTACATGCATTTATTTCTTATAGTTCTGGAGGATGAAAAGTCCAGAATCAGGGTGCCATCAAATTCAGTTCCCCAGTGAGAACTCTCTTCCTGGCTTGCAGAAGGCTGCCTTCTCACCGTATTTTCACATGACAGAGAGGGAACTCTGGTGTCTCCTCCTCTTCTTACATAAGGGCATTAATCCCATCATGAATCCTACACCACCATCGCATCATCTAAATTTGTTTCCCAGCCCCCATATGAAAATTCCATCACATTGAAGATCAGGGCTTCAACATATGAATTAGCGGGCAGGGGCCACAATTCAACCCACAGCACCTGTTTCAAATTATAGGGGGAAGACATTTAGTCTTTCACCATTAAGTATGATAATAACTATAAAACTGCATATACTCCTAAACAGCATGAAGAAGTTTTATTTCTTATTGGTTGAAATTTTTTGTTTGTTTTTCAACATGAAAGAATGTATAGTTTTTTTTTAATCTTTCTTGCTCTTTAATTAAATTTCAGTACTTATCTCTCTTACTTTTCAAGGATTTTATACAAGACTATAAGCACAAAGATATGAGATACATAATAGCCTAAGAGCAGTAATGTGTAGTAATGTGTACTGAGAAGTTACAACGTCTAATACAGTAAACATTCAATATAAATATTTATAGAATGAATGAATGAATTATGCCAATTATACGCACATTTCACCACTCTTTTAAACATCATTTGATTCATCAGCTGGGAATCGACAATGATTTTCTAGAATCATTTATGTGTAGGCCCAGGTAAATGGATATTTGCAAGTAGTATGCCGCAGAACTATTGAAATAACCATTAGGTTGTAAATACTTTTTAATTTTTTTACACCATGTTTCACCAGAATTCTGACAAGATTGGTCTCTGCATCCTTAAGTGTAACATACCTTTCGCAGAAAAAACTATCCCGAGGCCTAGCTATCTTGGTATCTCCAGTACTGGGTACTGGAGCCTTGCAAGAAACCCTTCTTTTAAGTATCATTCCACCATCGTTTCACCATTATTTTAAAAACCAGTGCACCTTTCACCCATTAGCATAAGAATTAGTTCCTGGAGTGGACTATTTATGTGGGGTAGCACATGCAGGTCCTCTGTCAGTCCTTTGTTAGATTTGATTATCCCCAGAGCTGAGAAGTGAGCATTTGTGTGGGAGGTGAAATGTGAAGAGAGGATCCACACATTTCACCCTTCTTTTAAAAACCATTTGATTCATCAGCTGGGAATCGACAATGGTTGTCTAGACTCATTTTTGTGAACATCAGGGTAACTGGATATTTCCAAGATATATGCCACAGAAGCTTTGAAATAACTACTAGTTTAGAATTATTTTGAATTTTGTTACAGCACATTTCACCATAATTCTGACAAGGTTGGTCTCTGCATCCTTAAGCCTAAGATACTTTTCGCAGACAAAACCATGCCGAGGCCTAGCTAACTTGGTATTTCCAATGCTTGGTACTGGACCCTTGCAAGAAAACCTTCTTTTAAGTATCATTGCACCATCGTTTCACCATTATTTTACAAACCAGTCCACCTTTTACCTGTTAGCATAAGAATCAGTCCCTGAAGTGGAATTTTTCTGTGGGATGGCATGTGCAAGACCTCTCTCAATCCCAAGTTTAATTTGATTATGGCCAGAGCTGAGAAGTGTGTATTTGTGTGGGAGATGAAATGTGCGGATCCTGTTTCAGCATTAGACTGAAACAGGATCCGCACATTTCATGGTTCTTTTAAAAATCATTTGATTCATCAGCTGGGAATCGACAATGGTTGTCTAGACCCATTTCTGTGTAGGTCCGGGTAACTGGATATTTCTAATATATACTCCGCAGTAGCTTTGAAATAACCACTATGTTGTGAATTATTTTCAATTCTTTTACACCACGTTTCACCATAATTCTGAAAAGGCTGGCCTCTGCATCCTTAAGCCTAAGATACTTTTGGCCAAAAAAACTATGCCGAGGCCTAGCTAACTTGGTATTTCCAATGCTTAGTACTGGAGCCTTGCAAGAAACCCTTCTTTTTAGTATCATTCCACCATAGTTTCACCATTACTTTAAAAACCAAGGCACCTTTCACCCGTTAGCATAAGAATCAGTCCCTGGAGTGGACGTTTCTGTGTGGGGTGGCACGTGCAGGTCCTCTCTCAGTCCGCTGTATGATTTGATTATCACCAGAGCTGAGAAGTGTGCATTTGTGCGGGAGGTGAAATGTGCGGATCCTGTTTCAGTCTTAGACTGAAGACTGAAACAGGATCCGCACATTTCACCGTTCTTCTAAAAATCATTTGATTCATCAGCTGGGAATCGACAATCGTTGTCTAGACTCATTTTCGTGTAGGCCCAGGTAACTGGATATCTCCAAGATATATGCCGCAAAACTCTTGATATAACCACTATGTTGTGAATTATTTTGTATTTTTTAACAACACGTTTCACCAGAATTCTGAGAAGATTGGTCTCTTCATCCTTAAGTGTAAGATACTTTTTGCAGACAAAATTTCGCTGAGGCCTAGCTAAATTGGTATTTCCAGTACTTGGTACTGGAGCCTTCCAGGAAACCCATAAGTATCATTGCACCATCGTTTCACCATTATTTTACAAACCAGTCCACCTTTTGCCCCTTAGCATAAGAATCAGTTCCTGGAGTGGACGTTTTGGTGTGGGGTGGCAGGTGCAGGTACTCTCTCAGTCCTGTGTTGAATTTGGAGGTGAAATGTGCTGATCCTGTTTCAGTCTTAGACTGAAACAGGATCAGCACATTTCACCGTTCTTTTAAAAATCATTTGATTCATCAGCTGGGAATCAACAATGGTTGTCTAGATTCATTTCTGTGTAGGCCCAGGTAACTGGATATTTCCAATGTATACGCTGCAGAAGCTTTGAAATAACCACTATGTTGTGAATTATTTTCAATTTTCCTACCGCGCTTTTCACCAGAATTCTATCAGGGTTGGTCTCTGCATTCTTAATCCTAAGATAGTTTTTACAGACAAAACTATGCGGAAGCCTAGCTAACTTGGTAATTCCAATGCTTGGTACTGGAGCCTTGCAAGAAAACCTTCTTTTAAGTATCATTGCACCATCCTTTCACCATTAGTTTACACACCAAGCCATCCTTTACCCGTTAGTATAAGAATGAGTCCCTGGAATGGACATTTTTGTGTGGGGTGGCAGATGAAGGTCCTCTCCTAGTCCTGTATTGGATTTGATTCTCCCCAGAGCTGAGAAGTGTTCATTTGTGTGGGAGGTGAAATGTGCGGAACATGTTTCAGTCTGAAAGGATCCCCAAGACTAAAACAGGATCTGCACTTTTCACCATTCCTTTCAGGATCATTTCATTGATCAGCTAGGAATGGCAATTCCTTTTCCAGACCAATGGAAGGCTAGGCCAAAGTAACTCGATCTTTCCAAGAGGTGTGTGGCACAACTTTTGAAATAACCGCTAGGTTGAGAACTATTAGGTATTTTTCTGTAGCACCATTCACCATAATTGTCATAAGGTTGGTCTCTGAATCCGTAAGCATACGATTGTTTTCACAGACAAAAGCATGCTGAGGCCCAGTAAATTTGGCATTTCCAATAGTTGGTACTAGAGACTATAAAGAAAGTGTTCTTTTAAGTATTATGCCACTGTGGTTTCACCATTATTATTTTCAGAACCTGAGCAGGTTTCACGCATTAGCATAAAAATCCTTCCTCCTAGTTGAGATTTCTGTGTGGGGTGTAAGTGCCTGGCTTCTGTCAGACCTGTGTTTGAGTTGTTTACCTCCAGAGATGGTAAGTGCATATTTGCCTGAGATGGGAAAAGTGTGAATCATGCTTCAGATTTCATCCCGACACTTTTGAAATAACCAGTATGTTGGTAATTAGTTGATATTTCCATAGCTTTTTCCACCGTAATAGTGATAAGGTTGGTCTCTGCATCCTTAAGCCTATGATGCTTTCCGCAGAGAAAATTCTACTGAGGCCCAGGTAACGTGGTATTTCCCATACCTGGCACAAGAACCTTTGAAGATACGATTGTTTTGAGTATTATTTCACCATCTTTTCAACATTGTTTCAAGAACGGGAGCACTTATCAACCGTTAGCATAAGAATACTTCTTTGGAGATGAGATACTATTCTAGGGTGGCAAATGCAGGGCCTCTATCAGTCCTGTGTTTGTTGGACTAGCACTAGCCATGAGAAGTGCGCCTTTGTGTGAGAGGTGAATAGTGGGGATCCTGTTTCAGTCTAAAGACTGAAACAGGATCCGCACTTTTCACCGTTCCTTTCAGAATCATTTGATTCATCAGCTAGGAATGGCAATTCCTTCTCCAGACCAATGGAAGGGTAGGCCAAAGTAACTGGATCTTCCCAGGAGGTGTGTGGCACAACTTTTGAAATAACCGCTAGGTTGAGAACTATTTGGTATTTTTCCGTAGGACCATTCAACATAATTGTCATAAGGTTGGTCTCTCCATCCTTAAACATATGATAGTTTTCACAGACAAAAGCATGCTGAGGCCCAGTAAACTTGGCATTTCCAATAGTTGGTACTAGAACCTATAAAGAAAGTGTTCTTTTAAGTATTATGCCACTGTGTTTTCAGGATTATTTCAGAACCTGAGCAGATTTCATGCATTAGCATAAGAATCCTTCCTCTTAGTTGAGCTTTCTGTGTGGTGTGTAGTGCAGGGCTTCTGTCAGCCCAGTGTTTGAATTCTTTACCTCCAGAGTTGGTAAGTGCATATTTGCCTGAGATGGGAAAAGTGTGGATCGTGCTTCAGATTTCATCCTGACACTATTGAAATAACCAGTATGTTGGTAATTATTTGACATTTCCATGGCGTTTTGCACCGTAATAGTGATAAGGTTGCTTTCTGCTTTCTTAAGCCCATGAAGCTTTTCTCAGAGAAAACTCTACTGAGGCCTGGGTAACTTAGTATTTCACATACCTGGCACCAGAGCCTTTGAAGATACGATTGTTTTCAGTATTATTTCACCATCGTTTCACCACTGTCTCAAGAACGG
Organism: Lemur catta; assembly: GCF_020740605.2. Classification (NCBI taxonomy): domain Eukaryota; kingdom Metazoa; phylum Chordata; class Mammalia; order Primates; family Lemuridae; genus Lemur; species Lemur catta. The sequence goes on from NC_059136.1 coordinate 37,159,892, forward strand.
GAGAACTTTTCAACCGTTAGCTTAATAATCCTTCTTTGGAGGTGAGATATTTTTCTAGGTGGCAAGTGCAGGGCCTCTGTCTGTCCTGGCTCTGTTGGACTAGCGCCAGACAGAAGAAGTGCGCCTTTGTGTGAGAGGTAAATACTGGGGATCCTGTTTCAGTCTAAAGACTGAAACAGGATTCCGCACTTTTCACCGTTCCTTTCAGAATCATTTGATTCATCAGCTAGGAAAGGCGATTCCTTTTCCAGACCAATGGAAGGCTAGGCCCAAGTAACTCGATCTTTCCAAGAGGTGTGTGACACAACTTTTGAAATCACCGCTAGGTTGAGAACTATTTGGTATTTTTCCGTAGCAATTTTCACCATAATTGTCATAAGGTTGGTCTCTGCATCCTGAAGCATAGGATAGTTTTCACAGAGAGAAGCATGCTGAGTCCCAGGAAAGGTGGCATTTCCAATAGCTGGTACTAGAGACTATCAAGAAAGCGTTCTTTTAAGTATTATTCCACTGTGTTTTCACCATTATTTTCAGAACCAGAGGCGGTTTCACGCATTAGCATAAGAATCCTCCCTCCTAGTTGAGATTTCTGTGTGGGGTGCAAGGGCGGGCCTTCTGTCAGCACTGTGTTTGATTTGTTTACCTCCGGAGTTGGTAAGGGCATATTTGCGTGAGATCTGAAAACTGTGGATGTTGCTTCAGATTTCATCGGGAACATTTTGAAATCACCAGTATGTTGGTAATTATTTGCCATTTCGATCGCGTTTTCCACCGTAATAGTCATAAGGTTGGTCTCTGCATCCTTAAGCCCATGATGCTTTTCGCAGAGAAAACTCTCCTGAGGCCCAGATAACTTGGAATTTCCCACCTCTGGAACTAGAGCCTTTGGAGATACGATTGTTTTCAGTATTATTTCACCGTCCTTTCACCACCATTTCAAGAACTGGAGCACTTTTGAACCGTTAGCCTAAGAATCCTTCTTTGGAGATGAGATAATTTTCTGGGGTGGCAAGGGCAGGGCCTCTGTCAGTTTGTGTTTGTTGGACTAGCGCCAGACATGAGAAGTGCGCCTTTGTGTGACAGGTGAATAGTGCGGATCCTGTTTCAGTCTAAACACTGAAACAGGATCCGCAATTTTCACCGTTCCTTTCAGAATCATTTGCTTCATCAGCTAGGAATGGCGATTCCTTCTCCAGAGCAATGGAAGGCTAGGCCAAAGTAACTGGATCTTCCCAGCGGGTGTGTGGCACCGCTTTTGAAATAAGCCCTAGGTTGAGAACTATTTGGTATTTTTCCGTAGCACTTTTCACCATAATTGTCATAAGGGTGGTCTCTGCATCCTGAAGCACAGGATAGTTTTCACAGACAGAAGCATGCTGAGGCCCAGGAAACGTGGCATTTCCAATAGCTGGTACTAGACACTATCAAGAAAGCGTTCTTTTAAGTATTATTCAACTGTGGTTTCACCATTATTTTCAGAACCAGAGCGGGTTTCACGCATTAGCATAAGAATCCTCCCTCCTAGTTGAGATTTCTGTGTGGGGTGTAAGGGCGGGCCTTCTGTCAGCCCTGTGTTTGATTTGTTTACCTCCGGAGTTGGTAAGGGCATATTTGCGTGAGATGGGAAAAATGTGGATGGTGCTTCAGATTTCATCCGGACTCTCTTGAAAGCACCAGTATGTTGGTAATTATTTACCATTTCGATCGCGTTTTCCACCGTAATAGTGATAAGGTTGGTCTCTGCATCCTTAAGCCCATGATGCTTTTCGAGGAGAAAACTCTCCTAAGGCCCAGAAAACTTGGTATTTCCCATACCTGGCACCAGAGTCCTTGGAGATACGATTGTTTTCAGTATTATTTCATTGTCCTTTCACGACAATTTCAAGAACGGGAGCACTTTTGAACCGTTAGCCTAAGAATCCTTCTTTGGAGATGAGATAATTTTCTGGGGTGGTCAGGGCAGGGCGTCTGTCAGTTTGGCTTTGTTGAACTAGCGCCAGACATGAGAAGTGTGCCTTTTTGTGACAGGTGAATAGTGCGGATCCTCTTTCAGTCTAAAGACTGAAACAGGATCCGCACTTTTCACCGTTCCTTTCAGAATCATTTGCTTCATCAGCTAGGAATGGCGATGCCTTCTCCAGAGCAATGGAAGGCTAGGCCAAAGTAACTGGATCTACCCAGGAGGTGTGTGGCACCGCTTTTGAAATAAGCACTAGGTTGAGAACTATTTGGTATTTTTCCGTAGCGCTTTTCACTAGATTTGTCATAGGGTTGGTCTCTGCATCCTGAAGCATAGGATAGTTTTCACAGACAGAAGCATGCTGAGGCCCAGGAAACGAGGCATTTCCAATAGCTGGTACTAGAGACTATCAAGAAAGTGTTCTTTTAAGTATTATTCCACTGTGGTTTCACCATTATTTTCAGAACCAGAGCGGGTTTCACGCATTAGCATAAGAATCCTCCCTCCTAGTTGAGATTTCTGTGTGGGGTGTAAGGGCGGGCCTTCTGTCAGCCCTGTGTTTGATTTGTTTACCTCCGGAGTTGGTAAGGGCATATTTGCGTGAGACCCGAAAACTGTGGATGTTGCTTCAGATTTCATCGGGAACATTTTGAAATCACCAGTATGTTGGTAATTATTTGCCATTTCGATCGTGTTTTCCACCGTAATAGTGATAAGGTTGGTCTCTGCATCCTTAAGCCCATGATGCTTTTCGCAGAGAAAATTCTCATGAGGCCCAGATAACTTGTTATTTCCCAAACCTGGCACCAGAGCCTTTGGAGATACGATTGTTTTCAGTATTATTTCATCGTCCTTTCACCACCGTTTCAAGAACGGGAGCACTTTTCCACCATTAGCCTAAGAATCCTTCTTTGGAGATGAGTTGAATTTCTGGGGTGGTCAGGACAGGGCCTCTGTCAGTCCTGGGTTTCTTGGACTACTGCCAGACATGAGAAGTGCGCCTTTCTGTGACAGGTGAATAGTGCGGATCCTGTTTCAGTCTAAAAACTGAAACAGGATCCGCACTTTTCACCATTCCTTTCAGAATCATATGATTCATCAGCTAGGAATGGCGATTCCTTCTCCAGAGCAATGGAAGGCTAGGCCAAGGTAACTCGATCTTTCCAAGAGGTGTGTGGCACAACTTTTGAAATAACCGCTAATTTGAGAACTATTTGGTATTTTTTCCGTAGCACTTTTCACCATAATTGTCATAAGGTTGGCCTCTGCATCCTTAAGCACACGATAGTTTTCACAGACAAAAGCATGCTGAGGCCCAGTAAGCTTGGCATTTCCAATAGTTGTTACTAGAGACTATAAAGAAAGTCTTCTTTTAAGTATTATACCGCTGTGGTTTCACCATTATTTTCAGAAACTGAGCAGGTTTCATGCATTAGCATAAGAATCCTTCTTCTTAGTTGAGATTTCTGCTATGGGTGTAAGTGCGAGGCTTCTGTCAGCCCAGTGTTTGATTAATTTACATCCAGAGTCGGTAAGTGCATATTTGCATGAGATGGAAAAAGTGTGGATCCTGCCTCATATTTCATCCAACACTTTTGAAATCACCAGTATGTTGGTAATTATTTGCCATTTCCCTAACGATTTGCACTGGAATAGTGATAAGGTTGGTCTCTGCGTTCTTAAGCCTATGATGCTTTTCATAGAGAAAACTCTACTGAGGCCCAGGTCACTTGGTATTTCCCATACCTGGCACCAGAGCATTTGAAGTTACGAATCAATATTATTTCACTCATTTCAGTTTTATTTCACCATCCTTTCACCACCGTTTCAAGAACGGGAGTCTTTTCAACCGTTAGCGTAAGAATCCCTCTTTGGAGATGGGATAATTTTCTGGGGTGGCAAGTGCAGGGCCTCTGTCAGTCCTGGGTTTGTTGGACTAGCACCAGACAGGAGAAGTGCACCTTTGTGTGAGAGGTGAATAGTGCGGATCCTGTTTCAGTCTAAAGACTGAAACAGGATCCGCACTTTTCACCGTTCCTTTCAGAATCATTTGATTCATCAGCTAAGAATGACAATTCCTTCTCCAGACCAATTGAAGGCTAGGCCAAAGTAACTCGATCTTTCCAAGAGGTGTGTGGCACACCTTTTGAAAGAACTGCTAGGTTGAGAACTATTTGGTATTTTTTCCGTAGCAGTTTTCACCATAATTGTCATAAGATTGTTCTCTGCATCCTTAAGCATAGGATAGTTTTCACAGACAAAAGCAGGCTGTGGCCCAGTAAACTTGGCATTTCCAATAGCTGGTACTAGAGACTATAAAGAAAGTCTTCTTTTAAGTATTATGCCACTGTGGTTTCACCATTATTTTCAGAACTGGAGCCACGCATTAGCATAAGAATCCTTCCTGGTAGTTTAGATTTCTGTGTGGGGTGTACTTGGGAGGCTTCTGTCAGCCCTGTGTTTGATTTGTTTACCTCCAGAGTTGGTAAGTGCATATTTTCGTGAGATGGGAAAAGTGTGGATCGTGCTTCAGATTTCATTCTGACACTTTTGAAATCACCAGTATGTTGGTAATTATTTGCCATTTCCATAGCGTTTTGCACCGTCATAGTGATAAGGTTGGTCTCTGCATCCTTAAGCCTATCATGCTCTTCGCAGAGAAAGCTCTACTGAGGCCCAGGTAACTTGGTATTTCCTATACCTGGCTCCAGAGCCTTTGAAGATAAGATTGTTTTCAGTATTATTTCACCATCCTTTCACCACTGTTTCAAGAACGGTAGCACTTTTCAACCATTAGCGTATTAATCCTTCTTTGGAGATGAGATAATTTTCTGGGGTGGCAAGTGCAGGGCCTCTGTCAGTCCTGGTTTTGTTGGACTAGCGGCAGACAAGAGAAGTGCGCCTTTGTGTGAGAGGTGAATAGTGCGGATCCTGTTTCAGTCTAAAGACTGAAACAGGATCTGCACATTTCACCGTTCTTTTAAAAATCATTTGATTCATCAGCTGAAAATCAATAATAGTTGTCTAGACTCATTTCTTTGTAGGCCCTGGTAACTGGATATTTCCAATATATACTCCGCAGTAGCTTTGAAATAACCACTAGGCTGTGAATTGTTTTCAATTTTTTTATAGCATTTTTCACCAGAATTCTGACAAAGTTGGACTCTGTATCTTTAAGCCTAAGATAGTTTTCGCAGACAAAACTATGCCGAGGCCTAGCTAACTTGGTATTTCCAATGCTTGGTACTGGAGACTTGCAAGAAATCCTTCTTTTAAGTATCATTGCATCATCATTTCACCATTATTTTAAAAACAAGGGCACCTTTCACGCTTTAGCGTAAGAATCAGTCCCTGGAGTGGACGTTTCTGTGTGGGGTGGCACATGCAAGTCCTCTCTCATTCCATTGTTTGATTTGATTATCACCCGAGCTGAGAAGTGTGCATTTGTGTGGGAGGTGAAATGTGAGGATCCTGCTTCAGTCTTAGACTGAAACAGGATCCACACATTTCACTGTTCTTTTAAAAATCATTTGATTCATCAGCTGGGAATCGACAATCGTTGTCTACACTCATTTTCGTGTAGGCCCGGGTAACTGGATATCTCCAAGATATATGCCGCAAGACTTTCGATATAACCACTATGTTGTGAATTATTTTGTACATTTTTACAACACGTTTCACCAGAATTCTTACAAGAGTCGTCTCTGCATCCTTAAGTGTAAAATACTTTTTGCAGACAAAATTTCGCCAAGGCCTAGCTAAATTGGTATTTCCAGTACTTGGTACAGGAGCCTTCCAAGAAACCCTTCTTTTAAGTATCATTGCACCATCGTTTCACCATTATTTTACAAACCAGTCCACCTTTTACCTGTTAACATAAGAATGAGTCCCTGCAGTGGACGTTTTTGTGTGGGATGGCAGGTGCAGGTCCTCTCCCAGTCCAGTGCTGGATTTCATCCTCACCAGAGCTGAGAAGTGTGCATTTGTCTGTCATGTGAAATGTGCGGATCCTCTTTCAGTCTTAGACTGAAACAGGGTCTGCACATTTCACCGTTCTTTTAAAAATCATTTGATTCATCAGCTGGGAATCGACAATGGTTGTCTAGACTCATTTCTGTGTAGGCCCAGGTAACTGGATATTTCCAATGTATACGCCACAGAAGCTTTGAAATAACCACTATGTTGTGAATTATTTTCAATTTTCTTACACCACTTTTCACCAGAATTCTGACAAGGTTGGTCTCTGCATTCTTAAGCCTAAGATAGTTTTCGCAGACAAAACTATGCCAAGGCCTAGCTAACTTGGTATTTCCAATGCTTTGTACTGGGCCCTTGCAAGAAACCCTTCTTTTAAGTATCATTGCACCATCATTATACCATTATTTTAAGAACCAGTGCACCTTTCACAAGTTAGCATAAGAATGAGTCCCTGGAGTGGACGTTTTTGTGTGGAGTTGCACGTGCAGGTCCTCTCTCAGTCCGCTGTTTGATTTGATTATCGCCAGAGCTGAGAAGTGTGCATTTGTGTGGGAGGTGAAATGTGCGGATCCTGTTTAGTCTTAGACTGAAACAGGATCCGCACATTTCACTGTTCTTTTAAAAATCATTTGATTTATCAGCTGTGAATCGACAATGGTTGTCCAGACTCATTTCAGTGTAGGCCCGGGTAACTGGATATTTCCAAGATATATGCCGCAGAACCTTTGAAATAACCACTATGTTGTTAATTATTTTCCATTTTTTTACAGCAGTTTTCACCAGAATTGTGACAAAGTTGGTCTCTGCATCTTTAAGCCTAAGATAGTTTTCACAGACAAAACTAACCCGAGGCCTATGTAACTTGGTATTTCCAATGCTTGTTCCTGGAGCCTTGCAAGAAACCCTTCTTTTAAGTATCATTCCACCATCGTTTCACCATTATTTTAAAAACCATTGCACCTTTCACCTGTTAGCATAAGAATCAGTTCCTGGAGCGAAGTTTTTTTTGTGGGGTGGCATGTGCAGGTCCTCTCTCAGTCTGGTGTTTGATTTGATTATCGCCAGAGCTGAGAAGTGTGCATTTGTGTGGGAGGTGAAAAGTGCTATAGTGTTTCCTGGTAAAGCTGAATTACAGACTTTAGTAGAGACCTGAGGCTAATGTCTGATTAACTCCTTCTTTCCCTCTGAATCGAATAAATATGAACCAAAACCATGGAGCCTCCTCAGTTTCGTTACAGGCTTACATGCCCAAAAGGGAGGCAGGTTAACCACAAGGAAGCAAGACCCAGATAAGACAGTCTGCTTTGCTTGAGAGAGGGAGGGAGGGAAAAAAGAGACACAAAGAAACAGAGAGAGGGAGACAGACAAAGACAGAGAAACCTGTTCCTGAGACATCACTGATAACACGGGTAAGTCAGAGCAATCGTCCGTCCTCTTTAAGAGAAGAGTACTTAAAATGGTGCACAGAAGACATAAGTGTGTTTTTTGCAGTTCCTATAGTAAGGAACAAGAATTGAAGAGAATGACTATCACCTACCAAATTTAATGCCTTTTGCTTTCCCTTTTTCTTGTCTGTAATAATAAAATTGTATTACCTGAACTTTGCATTTCTGTTTGCCTGTCAAATATTTTCCTGTCATTTTAAAGTGCTTTTTTTCTTTATAATTTTAAGTAAGTATTTTATAAACAATTTATGTTCAATTTTGTGTTTTATACCTTCCCCAACCATTGTCATTTACTAAGGAAATTAATGTATTTACTTGTTTTACTCTATAGAAAACTTCTTTAACTGACATTTTAAATGATCGAATGGTGCTGATTATGATATAACTTAGGACACAAATGATTATTAATGATGTAGTAATGGCTAAACTAGAAAACAAAAGCAAAAACTCACTTCTTCAGAGCTCAGTTGAAAGATAGAAAATAACTGTACAATTGGCTCTTTCACATATTGAAAATATCATAAATTTCACAAAATAAATATCATATATGATTAAACCTGAGAGAGACACTAAAGAAGTACAATCTGAAAGAGAAGTTTGACCAACAAATTTATAGCAAAAGCAATAATTTAACACTAGTGGTATTTTTTTTCTATTGAGAATTTGTTATAGCCTCTTTGGGCTTCTGAAAATGCTTTTAAAATAGGTTTATCTAAGAATAGCAATTAACATTTAGTGACTGCTTTATGAGAGGCACTGCTCTAAGTGTTTTGCATGTACTATTAATGACTTATGTAATCCTCACAAAGATATCAAAGGGTCCTATAAGGTTCCATACTGTCAGGGAGTATGCACCAATATTGCCATGCCAGTCAGAGAAATACTGAAACCCTTTCACATTGATTGGTAAAGAGCCAACTACAAATCACTAAATAATGTCACCCAGCAGTGACCAGAGAGACAGGTAATGGGACCTCAGAGTGGTGCTAGCTCACAGGAAGAAAGACTTTAGTGACTGTTGGGCCAACTAAGGCTGCAATGAGGCTATGGCGGCAGGAGTGTGTGCAGTACCCACTGGCTGCTCCTGGGAAGCCCACCGTTGGCAGAAGCATCTGACCAGGTGGCACAACAGGTGACATTTGTAGCAACATTGTCAGCATGAACCAAGGTTCAAGTAATATAGGATGCACAGACATATAAATGAATACTTGGCCATGACTTATAGATAATGTGTCCAGCCATCTTCTGGCTGTAACAAAGCTCCAGGCACAAAGCCACCTTCTGGCTGCAGCAAAGCACTAGACACCAATGACCTAATGATAATCAATCTAACAGGAATGTTGGGACATTCTGATGCAGTTCCTATGTCAAGTCATGACTCCACAGGAGTCTCTCTCATTTAAGTAGTGACAGATCAGTTAAACAAAACATCACAGTAACCATTTCTCAAAATTATCAGATTTGTGAATTAAGAAAATGATTTAATAAGGAATTTGTCCTATAACATATTACTTAATAAACACTTTGCTCTATATTTTCTATATATATTTAAAAAATAAAAGGGAATATATTTTAATGTATATATTTATTTAAATAATAATTTACTACACCAGAGCTGATTATTGTTACTACTGCGTTGGGGACCTATTTTTATTCCCTATTTTACATTTGAAGAAAGTAGGCACAGAAGGGTTAAGTATCACGTCCAAGGTCACAAATGAGTAATTATCAGAGCTGAGATTCAAACACAGATCAGATCTTAACCACTATGTTTCACTGACTATTAAATTATCACTGATAAGTGATTTTTCTCCCACTTTTTATGTAACATGTCATTTTAATATTATTGCCAGATGTTAAGTTACCTTTTTAAAGAAAATTAGTGCATATTTGAGGTTCTGTTTTGTTGTAAAAATTGATAAGAAACTACCATTCTATTCTTTCTAAATTTCTCATACTATTTTTTTTCAGAAATTTTGCCCTATACTCAAATCAACCTAGAAAAAAAGGAATAACAGATTCCTAACACATTCTACAATTGATTGGCAAGATTGTATTTACATTAAATGAAAGTTTTTCTAAGTAAATCCATTTCTTAAATGTTTCTTTTTTTTAGATTCTAAATTTATACTATGCCATATCTGCTACAACACATTTTGAGGTTAAGATATCTAAAGCCCAGAAAAAAATTCTTAATCCAAAATAGGTCAAGTACTTGGTATTCCAGTTAAATTATTTTTTATTTCAACTGCTGTGGTTGATATTTCTTCAATTATTATCTTTTGTGCTTTCTTGTTTTTCTGCCTCTTTGTTTTTTTATGCCATTTTCTATAAGAACAAAGTTACATTTGCTTTTATCTTCCCAGAATTTTGGAAAGTTCGTATGTCTTGTTTTTGTAATTATACATATGGAAATTGCTAAGTTTTTCAAAAGCACCTTTTAACCTCTATTTTTCTAATTATCAGTGAAATGCTATAATTTGTTTCTAAAATACAAGCTATAGGAGTCACTACATTTTATTCATTTTCACCATTATCCCATTGTCTACAATACATATTTCACAACGTTTGTAAAAAGCAATCTGAAATTGTAAATTCATATTATTATAATAGGTTTATGTATTAAATATTATTGTATTAAATATCTTCTGCTTGCAAACGGTATAAACAATAAGATCACCAATGTGATCATCCCTCAAGATTATGAAATAAAGCTTTATGAGGACAAATGAAGGTTACTCTATGACCACCAATGTCAACTTCTATCCTAATTTTTGTTTCTCTCTCCCTACATTTAAAACATGTTACTCCATATACACTTTATCATATATGTATATGTGTTTCTATATGTACATAAACTATGTATTGTTTTGCATGTTTCAAGCTTTATAATAATGACATATTCCATAGCCTATTCTGCAACGTGCTTATTTCACTCAACGTTGTGTTTTTGAGATTACTGTATTGCTATGTTTAGCTTCATTTAAATAATTTAAATGTAGGATTGAATAGATTATAAGTAATTTGATCATCTCCTGTAAATAAACACTAAAGTTCTTTCCAACTTCTTGCTCCTGCAAACAACACTGCTGGGAGTATCCTTGTAAATGTATTTTTGTGAAAGGTTCTCTAAGGTCAAAACCTCTGAGTGGAATTACTGAGCCATAGATTTGACTTTACATAGACTGAGGACATACTAGATATTGCCAAGTCCTTCCCAAATTGACTGCAGCAATTTATAGTCTCACAAGCAATTAGAGTTTCCAACTCCATTCACATCTCTGTTAACATGTGGTTTTGTGAGAATTTTTCATTTTTGCCAGTCTGTTGCATGTACAGTGTATCTCATTATGGATTTTAGTTTTACTTCTCTGCTTACTAGTTAGATTGGCCATATTTTTCATTTTTCATTGGCCATTAAGGTTTTCTTTTCCCTGTGTATTGCCTATTCATATTTTTCCTCTTTTTAGTTGCCTTTTCTTATGGATTAGTAGGAGTTACTCTGCTTTTTATTCTGGATACAAAAGTCTTTATTGGTTATATGTGTTAATCAAATTTCCTCCAAGTCCACTGTTTGTCATTTTTATAATGTCTTTTTCTGCAAAGAAGTATGAAATTTTAATATAGTCAATGTAACCAATTTTTCTTTTATGATTTGTGTTTTGGGAGGTCTTATTTAAAACATTTGCTCCTTCCCAAGGTCACAATATCCTCAGAAGTTTTTAAGTTTTACTTGCACATTAAGCCTTCAATCCACCTAGAATTTATTTTTTGTGAATGCTGTTTTATAAAATTATTATATTATTTTTATATGTGGATAAACAAATTATTGAAGCAGCAATATTGGATAGTCTACCCTTTCCCCACTGGCTTTAATGCTTCCTCTCTTGTGTATCACATTTCCATACCTTTGTGGGTCTTTTTCTGGATTCTTTATTTTAGTCCATTGCTATAGGTCCTTGTATCAATTTCTGAAACAATATTCCACTTGCTTAATAGTTATATGTAATAATATAACTTGCTATCTGATAATGAGGCTTATATTATATAAATTTATAATTAAATAAATTAGAACTATTCGTTGGCTGAGATTTTGACCAGACATTTTCAATCTAAATATCGGGCGGGGTGGGGGGCGGTGTGTAATTATCTCAGGAGGATTTTCTTAAATTAAGTTTTTGATTATTAATGTTTCAGAATGTCTATCAAGTCAAATCTCCAATCTTACTCCTCAAAGTCTAATATCCTTTGTTTTCAACTATTTGTCTTTTTATTAACATTTCTGGAAAGCATATGATTTTGTCCTCCATATTTCTGATGCGACATTTAATACTTGAAAATTGGCTTTCACTTTCTCCGTGGTAGGTACGAATTTCATCTCATTTGTATTTCCTACGGTCCTTTACATTCTCTATCTCCCCTTTGCAATGTCTTCTCTGACGGTTCCCAGTCAGCCTATATTCTCTCCTAATGGCATCCCACACCTGACTCACAGAGCTTTGTCTCTGATTTCTATACTGAGGATTCCTAACACCTTCCAGGAATTTAATTCTGAGTCCTGCAGTAGATAACTTTCAGATATATTCTTCTCCTTCGTCTTCAGGGCTTTTTTCTCATCCTATTATTCTCTATTACTTTTGCATGGTCTCTGCATGGGCTTTCCTCTTTTCTCACTCAAATAAGGTGAGCTTTTGAGAGTTATCAAGTAAGAGTCTCCGTTTGCTAACAGGCAGGATATATAAATTGTCAGGGCTCCGGCTGGATCTCCCGCTCACATCCATACCCACTGAACAGGTTATTATTTTCAGCTTTGGATAACAGATATTCCTCTAATGGAGCTCATCTACACCTTAGGCAGGAGAATGGCATCGTTCCTGGCTCTATCACTTGTTTCTTCTTTTAGTTTTTGTACTTTAAAGGAATGTAATTTATTAAAATCTGTTATCTCCAGCATACTCTTCTCACTAAACTTGTAGTTCCAGGGTGGAGAGCAGTCATGTCTGATAAACTTTGACATCTGCATATCACACCTCAAAAGAGTAGTGTACGCTCTCCATCTTCAATTTCCTCTAACGTAATGAGCACTTAGTTACTGCAGTCCCATTTCGGTAGCTCACAAATTACTGAAGATGGATGCCTACTAATCTTCCTTGGAAGCTGTATTTGTGGGAAAATTCTCAGTAAATTTGGGAGATTAAATATGATTTAGCATTCTTTCCATCTCCCCTATTCAGTTAGAGAGTAAAGCAATAAAAGCAAACGTCTACCACAGCTCCACGACATTGAGAGACGTGAAGAACATGATGGTAATATGAGGCTAACATGTTTTTATGTAAAGAACAAATCATAGCCTGCCCTGCCTTTAAAGGCATGTAGTTTGCCTGATCAGTTAATCTCCCTTGTAGCTACCCTGAATGTATCTTCAAGTTTAGTGATAAGGCGTGGTAAATTGTGATATTTGGAGAACATTCCTGTGTGGAAGGGTGGTATGCAGATCGCTCCTATTGGCTTTGAAACCTGGACTGTTCTTCCTTCAAAGAGGTTCTCCCGCCTTATGCAGTGAGCCCTTGAAAGCAAACATTGTATCTTATTCATCTTTGTAAATTATATCCCTGGCAAAGACTAGGCATTCCAGGTCATTCAAAATGTTTGGTGAATGAGGAAATTAATACATGTTGATGTTTAAAAAAAGTAAGTATTCAAAATATTTGTTGACTAAATACATTTTCCATTTATTACAGATAAAGTATTTACATCACTACTCTTTTTCCACCTGCAGGCCATGGTTTACCTCCATTTCCAGAATCACTATCTGACATGCAACACATTTTATTTGTTTATTTGCTCTCTGTCACACTCTGAAAATACAGTTTCCATCAGGGAAGGGAGTTATGTCTACTTTGTTCATTGCTAAAGACAGCCTTACGTATAGAAAATGTACAATAAATATATGGTGAAGAAATGAACACAAGAACAAAGAAATAAGTGCAGGAAAAACTTAAATCTCTCAGTAGTCAGGGCTTGGCTACAAGTCACTTTTACTACTTGTTCAGTTCATAAATCCCACCTTCATACCTGCGTTTCTGTCTCTTTTCCACTGTTTACAATTTATTTTTTATCTCACAAATGTATTTTTGACTTGGCAGAGAAAGAGCCAAGTTTTGGGAGGATCATAGCTTATGCTTGGTGGGGGTGCTCTACTTATGAAATAAAATATGATATTACAAATATAAAATTAGAGAAGTGAAAATATATTTAGAATTAGAAAAGAAACACAAAAATTATACATTTGTAAATTCTGGAAAGGAATGTGCAAGAGAGAAGCATAGTTTTTAATTTCCCTTAAACACCTCATGAAAACAGAGCAACTAGAAAAGTAAACACAAAAAACTAGAATAATATCGAAACAGAAAAAGCTTTGCTAAGAACCACAAATTGTGAGAGGATAAGAATAATTCCCAATAGATTCAAGACACACATTGCAGGAGGAAACAGAGGGAAGGCAAGGTATTGTGTTGGCCCCAAGAGTATGAGAACCCCAAATCACCAAGAGGTACTCACTCATTGGAGAGAAGAACTATTTATCTACGTATCCATGCATCCATCCATGCATCCTCCATCCATCCATCTATCTATCTACATACATGATACACGTATTAAAAATAAAAAACTGCAGCAAAAAGTATACATAACGGGCTGAACTCTTCCAAAAAGAAAAAGATTTTCACATTGCCTAATAGGATAAATCAAAACCATACTGAGCATAGTTCAGCAACACAACAAGAAAGAAAAATTATTAAAGATATAAGAGAACCAAACAACAAAGCCAGGAAAGTAGAATTACATAATTATACATAAAGAGATACAGACATACCTGAGAGATATTGCAGTTTCAGTTCCACAACACTGCAATAAAGTGAAAGTGAAGCAATGTTTTTGGTTTCCAAGTGCATATAAAAGTCATGTTTACACTATACTACTGTAGTCTATTAAGTGTGCAATAGCATGAGGCCTAAATAAATGTACATATCTTAACTATAAAATACTTTATTGCTAAAAATGCTAATGATCATCTGAGAATTCAGTAAGTTGTAATCTTTTTGCAGATGGAGAATCTCGCCTGGATGTTGCTGGATACTGATTGATCAGGGTGATGGTTGGTGAAGGTTGGAGCAATTCCTTAAAATAAGACTACACTGAAGTTTGCTGCACTGATTGACTCTTCTTTTCATGAAAGATTTTTCTGTAGCATACAATGCTGTTACCCATAGTAGAACTTCTTTCAAAATTGGAGTCAATCCTAAATCCTGCCACTGCTTTAGCAACTAAATTGATATAATATTTCTTGTCATTTCAATGATATTCCCAGCATCTTCACCAGGAATATATTTCATCTCAAGAAACCACTTTCTTTGCTCAATCATAAGGAGCAATTATTCCTCTGCTAAAGTTTTGTCACCACATTGCGGCAATTCAGTCCCATCATCAGGCTTCACTTGTTTTTTCCTTATCCATACTTTTTTTTTAAATTCAAAATACGTTTTTTATTTTAAAATATTACAGGGGTACAAATGTTTTGGGTTACATGGATCACTTTTGTAATGTTTGAGTCAGGGCTATAAGAGTACCCATCACACAGATAGTGTTCATTGTATGGGTTATGTAGGATTTCACCCATCCCCTGGTCCTCTTGATTGACTGCCACTGAGTTTTATTTCCCTCTGTGCTGTCATTAGAGATGTCATTAGAGATCTGTCTCTCTTTTTCAGTGAGGTGGCAGGGAATGTTAGTTCTTGGAATCATAGAAATTAAAGAGCAAGGGGAACCAGAGAGGTCAACACATTCATCTGTATGACACTCGAGGACAGCCTTTTACAGAGACCTCTTCTGTGACTTGTTCCCTTCTATTTTGATTCCAGCAAAAAAGTGCTGCCAACCTCATTTAGAGGGTTATTTCACATTTCTACTTGTTAGGTCCTTTTTTTCACTCAATTTCTTTCTTTTTTATTATAACTCAGTGCTCTTGGTTATTATCTTTCATTCTCATTCATCATTGCCTCATGAGCTTGTCCACATAATTTTGATTCATGGAGAGAACCAATTAGCTTCTGTATTCTGTAAAGAGGTCTTCTACCTTTTTGAAGACAGGTAAGACTGGCAGAGGAAGGAAATTAAAAGACTGACTCCGTAGCTGAGATTAAGACAGAATGGGATTGTTCTCTCTCAAGAACAAACTGTTCATTCCTGTGTTGTGCTGTCTAAAGTTCTATACCTACAAATCTCTACAAATCTCAGGCTTTCTGAGTTTTGGACATATCCAGGAAGATAAACAGTTGTGGAAAGGGCTCTATTGGGCTACTGAGGAAAGTCAATTTAACATAATTCTTGTGCAAAGCATGAGGTGCCTTTCTAAGCACTGAAACCATATCAATGATGTTAGGAGAAATAAAGGAAAGAACACATCAATACCAACATGAATAAGAGGAAGAGATGAGCACCTGGGAGAGTTTGGTGAAGGAGCAAAGTTCTTTGAGGGCAGTGACCAGCTATTCATTGTAATCCCAGCACCACAGAGTGTTGAAGAGCCTTGAGTATATATCTAGGGAGTTTGATTTTTTGTTTTCCTGTCTGTAGAGGGATTGTGGTTTAATAGAAGGAAAAAGGACTCTCTAGTCATATAAACCTTCGTTTGAAAATCACTCCAATGCTCACCAGCTGGGGAGGTTTCAGAAGAGATTTTACCCTCCTTTGTCTCAATTCCTTTTTTAAAAAGGGCAGCAGGCAATGGCATCTCACTTATAGGCTTGTTTTGACAATGAGAAAATACTCAGACACTTGGAATGGCCCAGTGTGAAATCACGTAAACCCTAGGATTTCAAGATATAATAGTAATTCTATTTCTTGCTTCCTTCTTTTTTTCATGATGGAACATTATTAAAGGTAATAAACAAAGCTGTAGTTAAGAGGATAATATCCTTTTTAGACTACTGTGAAACCCTTCTAACTCCACCACCTCTCTTCATTCACTTTCCGTCAGTATCTCACTGCTATTTCCAACACTCAACTTCATGTTCAATATTACCATATCAAATTTGGTAAAAATATTTTTCAGCTCAAAATAAAAGCTCTTCAGCATGAAATTCAAATCCATCCACAATCTGGTCCCTGTCTACTTCTCCAGCTCAGAGATACAAGACTATTTTTTTATTCATTCAACAAATATTTATAGGATACCTAGTATGAGCAAGGCACTGCATTAGGTGTTAGGTAATTAAATTTGAAGATTTTGACAGAAAAAGGTAGTAGAAATGTAATATTATAGATTTAAATTTTGATCATGCATAGTTTGCTTTTTAAAATACATAATATTACGTAATCATTTTTAAAACCATATTAAGTCTGTGTTAGCTCAATGTTATTAATGAGGAAATAAAGGCTCTGGAAAATGAAATAACTTCCCCAAAATAAAACAGCATAGAAGAAGCCAAATAAAATTTGAATTATAAAATTTAAAAATCTGCAGTTTTTTTTTTTGTTTCCCTTTGGCCTTTAGGTTATAAAAAATGTTTTTTATCTGTACCCTCCCTAGTGAGTTTTGACAAAGACTTTTATGTTTTTCGAAATATTTTCTTTTAAGTGCCAATAAAACATTTAAAAATGCTTTTTCCTACTCTCTATACCCCAATAAAGGAATTTCCTTCCTCAGCCAGGAAACATTGAATGACACAGTTGTGCAATGCAGTTCTTGCACCTTTATAATTATTTTCCGGCCTAGAGTTTTTATCCTTGGAAGGTTTGAAAGCATTATTTATACATGACATTTTGAGGTTGGTAACCCTCTTCACAAATTTTCTCTCCTTCCAATGTAAAGGAAAAGAAAATCTCTTTGCACATTTTTTATCTCAAAAACTCTCAGGCAGGCATGCAATCAATTTTGACCCATTTGGGAAGTACTACATACATCGGGAAAAACATGGTCTATGTGACCTTGGTAACAATTGCTCCAATTTTTCAACCAAAACCAAGGAAAGTCTTAGTGATTTGAATCTCTTGTCAAAATGTTCTCATCTGTTATGTTGGCCAGGCTGGACAGTGACCTAACTGTTACAGAGTTTTGTTCTGTTTTGGGTTCTTGGTCTCCTTGGGTCCCAATGTAGGGTGAAAATATCATTCCACCACCAACCAAGGATATGAATGACAAATCAAAGAATAAGAATGTGACCTAAGATATTTTAAGGAAACTGCTCTTTCTCCTCTAGGAATCTCTCCTATTTGGGGATATAGTCTTAGAATTCTAGCTTTGGGGGACCATATCCAACTGACACTTGAGGCTGCTGGGTCTCCTCCATTCAGGTTCCTCTGCTCTCTTCCTCTACTGTAGGTTTCCTCAGCTGGTTATTTATTCCAGGTTGTGTGTTCATTTTTAGATGTAAGAATTTCTGTCAGAAAGTTTGAGGCATCTCTGCAGTGTCAGCTTGGAGGTAACTGCGGAAGGTGCTGCTGAGGCTGTCCTCACAGAAAATGCTAGACGTCTAAGAACGGCTGCCCATCGTTTTCTCCTAGAGGGACCAGCACTTTAGGATAAGGTCTTTGATATCTAGCCCAAGCTCCCACACCCTTTGTATCCACCTGGAAATGCACAGTGAAGTAAGGATATATGGATATATGGTCAAGCGTTGCGCTATTCCTGGACAAAACCAATGAATCACCTTGTTGGTTGTCATTGAGTTGCTTCCTACTTTGAGTATAGGCCATTCCCAAAATGCAGGCACTTTGCCAATCTCAGTTTTGTTATCAGACCCTCTGTGGTAGTTTCAGGTGTGCTTTCAGTCTTCAGTCCTATGGCTTTCACACAGTTCCTGGTCCAAGGAATGACTCTTTTGTGTGCACGATGTTTACGGATTGATTTATTTATTTATAAGCCATTTTTGTCATTTTGTACTTTGAGCAAGAGTGGGAAGCTATAGCCTCTTTCAGTCTACCATCTTCAACACATGAGTTGCACATGTGTTCTCTGTATGCTCAGAAATCCACAAACATCACCAACAAATATTGACATGTTTCCCATCATTTGCTTTTGCCCTCAACAAATTGGGCAGTTGAAAAAATGGTTTGCTTTTGAGTCAACTCCACGCTAATGCTGCATCCCTTACCAGGGCAGGAGAAACAAAAATGAAGCCATAAACTCTCACTTCCACAAGAATTCTCCCCCTTGGAAATGCCAACTGTGAAGCAGGTTCACCGTGCACTGGTTACCAACTTGTCTGAGTCTGGTGAGACAGAACACCCAGGCACACAACAAGTTACACAAAGTGGGTTTATCATGTGCAGATAAGAATCAAGGGACAACAGAACCCTAGGATTTAATGTGACTTTGTTCTCCCAAGGTCAAGGAAAACAGCAAGGAATGGATGTAGTCTCATCTGCACGTTCCCCACTAGACCTGCAGCTGAGGGACCTCAAGAGGCAGCCCACCCTGGGGCACATACCTGGAGGTCATGTGACTAATGGGACTAAAAATGTTGAAGGACATCCTGCTCTTGGGGAGACTGGAACAGAATCCAGGCTCTTCTGGCCATCCCCCCTCATCTCAGAATAGTGCATTCCCAACACATTCCATAGTTACATTCTACAACCACAAGTAAGAAAAGGGAGGAGAACTGGCTTGGACACTTAGACAGTGGTCCTACACCGACTATGTCAAAAAGTACATTTAAACAAGAGTATGTGTTTTCCACAGTAAGCAGCTGAAACAACCTACAAGATCACTGTCTAATGAAACTTGTAAGAATCAGAGATCTTACCCACTACCAGGATTCACTATTGTTCTCAAGGACACAGGCAATCCCCAAACACAGGTGAAACAGGGAGAGTCCCAAGACCCACAGTGCTGCTCTCTCTGCAGACTGTGGTGGTCACAGTCTGATGAGGTGGTCACTCAGTAAGACATCTGCTCATCTCATTAGCACCTGAACTCCATTTTGGACTCATAATTTCCTAACTTACCTGACTTCTTCCCGGGAAGCATACCTCATAAATCTGTATATTCCAGATGTCTTTGCTAGAAACAATTCTAAACAACCAGGCACATTCTAGTAAAAGCCTTCCTTAGATAAGAATTCTCCTGCTGGCAGAAACCATTTAGTTTGATTGACAGAAGGCCTAGCATTAGCATGTTAAAAAGAGATTAGACTAGGTCACCCCTCCCACCAGCCACTCTACCTTCCCACCTCCTCCCAAAAAAGGAGTAAATAGATGGGAGATTTGCTGCTTAACTCCTTCCTTCCCAGAAAATAGTCAACGTGAAACTGATTTTATCTTATAAGGGCTACTGTTGCATTCAGTTGTAATTCAACATACTGTAGTAAGAAACTGAATTGTTGTTACTTTAATGCTTTCCTCAAATCCTCTGCAAACTGAAAATTCTAATAAAAAGCACAGAAATAGAGCAATTATGAGAATCATTCTTTATCCACATAGAACACATTTTCCTTTAGTTTTTATTTCTAAAATATGTTTTGCGAAGCTTCTAGTTAGCTTCCCCACTACCACCATATATGAAGCCATTAAATGTGTGAAATCCTAATTGTCAGAATTTCACTGTTACAAATTACAGTTTCAATGTTTAGTAAATAACACATCTACTTAGAGAAAAACTGGTAATTCTCTAAGTCAGATGTAGAAAAGAGTTTCTGTTTTGTCTGTCAACTCCCATTCTTTGATAATGGCTACATGGAACATTGTGTTGAGACAGATTCTGAAGTTAATCATAAATTTAACAACCAAAGCATACTATGATTAATCAGTAATTTTGGTCATGAGCATGGATCTTGATACTGATAATCTAAGCCATTATTAAACATTTACAGTTGAGTGGTAATGAAGAATCTGAGAATAGTTTAGATAGAGATGGATAACATGACTCAGTTGCTTAGAACAGTTTCAGTTTTTACCTGCTTGTCCCAGTGTAAAGTTTATAGTAGTTTTTAGTCCCATTTACTCTCAAAAGTGTTCTATGAGGATGGCATCCTCTTACAAATAGAATATAGGTATGCTAGAACATTCTAGATATGATCTCTAGAGCTAGAAAGTAAGAAATTAAATTGGGAGGCATTAGATTTGGAATCCTACTTATCAATCTAACAGATTACAAAAAATAATATTTAATAAGGGACCTTAAAGATAGTCATATGCAGAGGAGATATAAAACATATATATATATGTGTGTATATATATATATATATATATATATATATATATATATATATATATAGTATACATATATACTAATGTGAGAAGAGAGGGCCTGTATGATTTTCAAAAATCCCTTCAAACTTGAGATCTCTGTTTATGTTTTATTTCACTGACTGTGTAACTGACACCCAGAAAGTTTAACAGAATTATTCAAAGTTACACACCTTGTTTTTGGCACATCTACTGATTCCCAGATCAAGGCCTCTTTCACGTGCGGCATGTTTATAACATCACTTTTATTAGGTATCTCAGGACAGGTGTAGTGGGTTGAATAGTTGCAATGGTTTGCATGTTTCTGTTACCTCAAAAACTCATGTCGAGATTTAATCCCCAATGCAAGAGTGTTGGGAGGTAGGACCTAATGGGACATGTTTGGGTCATGACGACTCTGCACTCATGGATAGATTAATGCCCTTTTAAAGAGCCTCAGGGAGGGAGTTCACTCTCTCCTGCTCTCTTGCCCTTCCACCCTCTGCCAGGGGATGACACAGCAACAAGGTCCTCACCAAATGCCAGCCCCTTCCTTCATCTTCGACTTCCCAGCCTCCAGAACTGCAAGAAAAAAACTTGTTTTTTGTAAATTACCCAGTCTGTGGTATTTTGTTATAGAAGTACAAAATGGACTAACACAATGGTGTCCCCCAGAAGCTCATCTTCACCCAGAATTTCACAATGTTATTTTCCTTGGAAATAGAGTTTTTGCAAATGTCATTAAGGATATCAAGAAGAAATCATCCTGAGTTTAGAGTGGGCCCTAAATCCAATGACTTGCATCCTTTTAAAAAGGAGAGGACACAAAACTTCACAGACACACACAGGAGAGACTGCCATGTGATGATGGGGTCAACTAGCCAACAAACGATAAGGATTGCTGACCACTGACAGAAACTAGGAGAGAGACGTGGGACAGATTTTTCCTCACAACCTGCAGATGGAACCAACCCTGTCAACACCTTGATTTCAGACTTCTGGCCTCCTGAATGGTAGGAGGATAAATTTCTATTGTTTTATGGCATATAGGTTTTGGTGTTTTGTTACAGCAGCCCTAGGAAACTAATACAACAGCCCCCCTCATTCACATACATTTCATAAAGGTAGATTAAATTGTAATCTTCAGAAGGCAAGGATAAAATTATCCATATTCATGCATCTTTTCTGTTATTCTTTGGATGGTGCAGTTTGAAACCCAGAAAAGCCTGAATCCTGCTGCATGATTTAGCCCTACTTTCTCCTCTCTTTGTCCAACCTCCAACCCAGCCCCCTGCTGCAACCCACCCCAACCAAAGCCAGTTTCTTGAAGAGCTACATATAAGGAACAGAGGTCACAGGAAAAACAGAGTATTGCTGTATTGATTGGGATAACACCACTTAACTCCTAAATCAGAGTTTTGGTAAAAATTAGGCTGACATTTACAGATCAAGATTGAGGCTTAAGTGGAAAATCCTGGTTCCCACTGAATTTAAGTCCTGAGATGGAAACAAGAGGGACATGGCTGTGTGTAGATTCAGCGAAGGGATGTGGACCTTGCTGATATCTGCTTCCTATATGAAAGGGAGAAGCAAGAAGCACACAAGAGTGCCATATGCACAAGTTTGCATTCTGCCCTTTAAATGTCCAGCCACCAAACTCACTAACAACTATTGCCCAATCTAAATTTTAAATTCTGATTGAATTAGAAGCTTCTCTTATCTTGGAGGGAAGCTGGAATTAAGTGACAAGACATAGAATATTCCTGTTGAAAAAAAAGTACAGCTTTTTTCTTTCTTCTGCCTTCCAAATTGATCCCAGTGCCTTGCATATAGTTAGGCATTCAATAAATGTCTATTGAAATGACAAGGTCAGTTAAAATAATATATATTAAATACACTACTGCCATACATTTATTAGGCCCAGCTCTGTCTTGCTTTTTGCTCAGACAGAAGGGAAACTTCAATGAAAATTTGCTCTTATCTCTGTTTATTCATTTATTTCAAGCTTATATAAAGGGACTATTAAATGGCAGTTCTCCTGGTAGGCACTGAAGATCCAACAATTAATGTGAAATAGTTCATGGAGCTCAGAATCCACTGGGGATAAGTATAGAAAAGTAATCAAAGAAGTATGATATGGTGATAAGTGTCATTATAGAGGTATGTTCAGACTTCCATAGAAGCACCAGGGAGCTAGAGCTGACTCTGAGTATCAGAAGATAGAAGATCAGG
Organism: Lemur catta; assembly: GCF_020740605.2. Lineage (NCBI taxonomy): Eukaryota > Metazoa > Chordata > Mammalia > Primates > Lemuridae > Lemur > Lemur catta. Next base: position 37,182,731 of record NC_059136.1, read on the forward strand.
AAAGGTGATACTGAGATGGGTCTTGAATTATGAATACAGAGAAGTACAATCAGAGGAATAAAGGGCAGAAGACAGAATATTTAAAGCAGAGAAGGGAGTTTACATAAAATCCTATGGAGATGAAAGAGGATCGGGCAGAGATAGGAGCCACATAAAAGCAGTTTAGACTCTCCAAAACACTGGGTGTGGATAGGTGAAGAAAACACAAGAAATTGGACAGGCAATTGGAGGTTATGCCCTGGTGGGTCAGGAAGGTCTGAACTGCACATTTAAAACTGGAAAATTGTGATATTCATGATGACGATAGCATCTTTGAACAAAGGCTGAATAAAGCCATGTTTGGCATGCTTTGATGGAAGAGATACACTTAAAGGCTGTAATGTCACTTACCTAGGAATTTAATTTATCATAGAATTTTTATTATAAATAAATTATAGAGAAATAATTCAAATAGTTTATGAATAAAATTTATAATAAAACTAATATATATTGACTACTCTTCCAATCTCTTAAGAAAATATTCTCTTTGATAATACAGTAACCCTCCAAGATAACAACTATTTCCATCCCATTTGATGGATGGAAAAACTGAGGTATGGAGAGATTACATATCTTTCCCAAAGTAACAGACCTGGTCAAGTCAGGATTCAAACTCAGGCTGTTAAATCAGGAGTATGTTCTTTCATACAGTGCATTACAATGTAATGATGGATTGCCAAAGCATACATGATGTGGGTGGCCCATGGGTTTTGCTCTCGTTAGTTCTGAAATCCATAATACAAATTCAGAGGTGTCTCTACCAGAGTTAGAGAAGCCCTACGTAAAATCCTCACATGAAATAAGTTGTGCTCCTCTGACATCTACTTTTTTATTTTTCTACATAGCCTAATTCTAATGTTCTGGACTTGTCGTGTTCTTTGCTTCTTGTAGGCATTTTTGTGATGGGCATAACCTTCTTTTAGTGTCACTAACAGTAGATACTTGGCTTTTTCAATCAGCTTATGTTGTTTATGAATTGCTGCATCATCATTCCCTGGAGTTAAGTCCTAAGTTTTCATAGCTCTCATAAACAAACCACTCTGAGTGTGTTACTCACACACGAGCAGCATCTGTCTGACTCTGACTAGGGGAAATTGCTTGTGGCATGAATGGTATATTAGTCCACTAGAGCTTCCATAACAAAATATCACATTCTGGGTGGCTTACACAACAACAATCTATTTTCTCACAGCTCTGGAGACTAGAAGTCTAAGATAAAAATATAGGCAGATTTGGTTTCTTCCAAGGCCTCTGTCTCAGGTTTGCAGATGGCTATGTCCTCACCTGGTCTTTCCGCTGTGCTCCAGCATCCCTGGTGTCTCTGTGTATGAAAACTTTCTCTTCTTATAAGGACACCAGTCAGATTGGATCAGAGCCCATCCTAAGAACCTCATTTTAACTGAATTATCTCTTTAAAGACTCTATCTCCTGGTGGGGCACAATGGCTCACACCTGTAATCCCAGCACTTTGGACCTGTAATCCCAGCACTTTGGGAGGCCAAGGCGGAAAGATTGCCTGGGGCTAGGAGTTTGAGACCAGCCTGCACAACTAATGAAACCAACCACATCTCTACAAAATATAATATAAAAAAATTAACCAAGTGTAGTGGTGCATGCCTGCAGTCCCAGCTACTTGGAAGGGTGAGGCAGGAGGATCACTTGAGCCCAGGAGTCTGAGATTGCAGTGAGCTATGATCACACCGCTGCATTCCAGCTCAGGCAACAGAGTGAGACCTTGTCTCCAAAACAAAACAAAACAAAACTCTGCCTCCAAATACAGTCACATTCTGAGTAAGTACTGGGGGTTAGGGCTTTAACATAAGAATTTGAGGGGTGGGGACATAGATCATCCCATAACACTCAGAGTAAAAACGACCAAGGCAATAAGAAAGAAATTAAGGATGATACTCTTGTGAAAGTTTGGATGGATTCCAATTTCAGCTCCACTACTTGCTAGCTATTGCCTTAGAAAGTCACTAAGGTCTCTAAGCCTCAGTGGTCTCATCTGAGGATGATAATACTGCCTACCTCACAGATTTTTGGGATCAAACCTGATAATGCCTCCAAAATACTTAACACAGTCCCTGGCTTATCATAAACACTTCATATTATCACTATTAATACAAGTGGCTGAAATGCACATACATATATATTATTTTGATTAATAGTCTACACTATAGAGATGAAACAGGAACATAAAATTTTGCAATGATGGAGTGTCCCAAATTCCCAAGTAAGCAAGGGAGGTGTTTATCATGGCTTGCTTTGTAAACTTGCACATAAAGTAGTTGCCTCCTTCACTGTGGCAAATCTTGTAGGTTGGTTCACTTAACATCTGTTCCCAACTCTACCTTTCTCCATCATAAGGGGTGAAGGGGAAAAATATCTGATTTTCCCGGCCAGCCAATAAGAGAGAAATAAAAGTCTTCTGGAAAGAATTCCTCTTCCTAGGCCGGGCACGGTGGCTCACGCCTGTAATCCTAGCACTCTGGGAGGCTGAGGCGGGCGGATCGCTGGAGCTCAGGAGTTCGAGACCAGCCTGAGCAAGAGCAAGACCTCATCTCTACTAAAAATAGAAAGAAATGATCTGGCCAACTAAAATATATATAGAAAAAATTAGCTGGGCATGGTGGCACATGCCTGTAGTCCCAGCTACTCGAGAGGCTGAGGCAGGAGGATCGCTTAAGCCCAGGAGTTTGAGGTTGCTGTGAGCTAGGCTGACGCCACAGCACTCTAGCCCGGGCAACAGAGCGAGACTCTGTCTCAAAAAAAAAAAAAAAAAAAAAGAATTCCTGTTCCTAAATAAACTACATGGACTACAGTGCCAGAAAGTAAGGAAGTGCTAAAAACAACAACAACAAAAATAATGGGAGTTCACAAAGGAACATAGGAATCAACTACAAAAGCTCCCGACAGCCAAAGCTGAAACCATTTCAACAACAAAATAAATAAAGGAGTATTAAATTATAACCCAAAATAGATGTTCATAAATCTGTACAGATATTATAAAGGACTACCTATATAAATAAATGGGGGAGGAGAGACAAATTTCTTGTGCAGGATTTCAATTAATGCTGTTGTGCCTTTAGAGACAGCTTTTTATTCCATAAGTGTTTATGGATTACTATTCATGACAGTAACAATAGTGCAGGGCTGAGATTGGCCTCTGAGTCTAAGATTTCTCATGTTGAATCTGCTCTACTCACACCAAAGCACACTTTCAGAGACTTTTCCTTCCATACATCCTCCATCTATCATCAATGAACTCATTCTCTCTCTTGTGGGTGAAGGAGAATCCAAGGACAGTGAGGGCAGTTGTTCCACAGGTTTAAAAAAGCAAGAGCCAAGCAGAGATTTAACGCAGACACAGGTATTACTCTAGCTCAGCAGTCAGTCTGCAGGCAAACTCTGGCTGTGCTTTGGACACTAATAACAGCATCCTCCATGTAGTCCCTCAGGAAAGGACAAGGCTAAGGCTAACTCAAGACAGATTGAGCCGCCTGGGGTGATGATTCTACTCCTCCAACAGGATTGCTTAAGTCTGGCCCCCCTACTCCTCCAACAGGATTGCTTAAGTCTGGCCCCCCTCCTCTGGGGTCGCACAGTCTTCTCTCCCTTTGTACATTGTCTATGTTCTCCTCCCCTCAAAAAAGCCTGGGGAAATTATTTTCTGATCTCATGATTGAAGCCTTTCTCCTCTCTTCCCATATTCCACTTTTATTGCATATTATCTGAATTCTTTCTCCTGGCCACTAAGTTTTAACATCTGGAATCTCAAAACCATCAATGCTGCCAAATTGTATATCTGAGGCATTTAATGAACAACCTAGCACCAAGAGAATAAAATGATGTCATAACTGCAAACAAACAATAGTTAATGTTTCAAAACTATTCTACTGCATTCTCTTTTTCTCCTTCCCTCTCTCCAATCCTGAAGTGTGTGTGTGTGTGTGTGTGTGTGTATATATGCATATGTGTATATATATATATATACACACATACTTTTGTCTCTCAAAAGTGTCCTTCTATGTACAATATATTAATATTACAGGGTTAACCGAGGTAAGTAAGTGTTGAATAAGTGGAGTGTAAAAAATATTTGGTACGTGAATAATTAAGAAAATGAATGGTTGTAATGGATGTATTAGTGTCAACTGTTCTTAGTTGGTTAAATGGTTGGAGAGGCCATTCTTCACTTTTTCCAGGAGCACCCATTTGCAGAAAAAGAAATATTGGATGCATTTACCAGGTTGCAACATGGCCCCCCTGTCTATTCTGAGCCCAATCTTTAACCACTATGGGGAAGAAAGGGTAGGAAAAAAAAAAGACCTGAGCATAGGATAAAATCTATTATGCGGTTTTAATAAACTCTAGGGTGGACACTTTTTTAAAAAATGATCTAATTTTTTTCCTAAAATAGAAATTATGTCTAGCTTTTATAATAGCTCAGGCTTTCCTCAAGTACTTTTCTCATAAATTTTAACATTAGCATCCTTGGTGCTGCTCAACTGCAGGTAATATATTTTTTAAACCATATTATTCTCCTAGACCTCATTAAAAGCTTTCACTCTTCTAATGATTTCTGGGCCTCAAGTTAGACTTATTAGTGCACAAGGAGCAATAGATGCCTAAATGTCAGGTCTATTTACCAGCTGAAAGTGCCATTGCTGGAGCAGCATATGTCTTCTGTGGGACATGCTGACTATGGTTAGTTCATTCTATTCTTGCTGATGGGAAATGATCTTTCTGAATCCAAAGCTGTTTAGTCCAACTAAGCTTCCGCATGGAGAATTACACTCTGGGGCAAGCAACTTCTGGTTTAGTTTTAACTGAAAGTATTATTATGGATGTCTCAGAGACTTCTCTAAGGGCTAGAAATTCCTCTGGGTCACTAAACTTGTGGTTGTATCTATCCCTATGTTTGAGGGGCTTGTTACAGTAGTTGGAACACAGGTCCAAACCAACGAAGCTTTGTCTGCCTTAGTCTTTCTTACCACTCTTCCCTTCGTTCTATTTCTATATGATCGATGTTGAAAATTTTAGATTTCTTAATAAGTCTCAAAGCCAACACCTCTCAGCTCCATTTTCTCCCTTGTCACTTGAGTCTAGGCCCCGCCATCCCTCCACTGGAATCTTGAGGATTCTTCTAATGGATATCTTATTGCATGAGTTTTTCCTGAGCCTGGAATATTCTTCCTGCCATCTGAGCTTGTCAGAATTCACTCTCTTCCTTTATGTCCCAGTGAAAATGCTTCCAACATTCCCAAATTCTTTTCTACATCTTTCTTGTTTGAATGAATTACTCCCTTCTGTGTTCCCCGATTGCACGCTGTTTGTTCTATTGATACTGGGCAGGAAGGCAGTGGAGCATAGGGATGGAAAGCCCAAATCTGGAGGCTGCCTGCTGAGTTTGAAACCAAGCTCTGCTGATCACTGGTCTTCTGACCTTGAGGAAGTTACTTTATCTCTTTCAATTTCCTCAACTGTAAAATGGGAATAAGGATAATGTCAAATTGTAGCATTGCTATGATAATTAAATGACTTCATTGTCTGCCACATTGAAAGTGCTCTGTAAACATTTTTTTCAATTAAAAAAAAAAGACCACTGATCTCCTGAGTCACTGATCAGAGGTTTTGAAAGCATCAATCTCACCTGGACACATGTTAGAAATGAAAATTCTCAGGTCTCACCTCCCACCTCCTGAATCAGAAACTCTGAGCAAGGGGTCCAATACTGTAACAAGCTCTTGGGACAATAATGATGCATGATCCAGTTTGAGAACCACGCTGTGGATGATCTCTAAGATGCCTTTCAGCTCTCACCACCTGTGGATTGATTGCAATCCTTCCATTCAGTCATTGAAAACTGGAATGTCCCATTGAAGACAATACCAAAAGTTTAGGAAGGAAAGTAAGGAATTAAGTCAGGAAGCTAAAAGGGAAAAGGGAAACAAAATATCCATTTGCAGGAGGGAACAAAGGAGGCAAGAGGAAAAATAATACTCTCTGGGGGTGGAGGTTGGAGGAAGCCGGGGTGTTTCCTTCTAGTTCTTTCTTTTGTCATAAAAGAAGAAAGCCTCATATAGATTTTTGCTCTAAAGAGTTATTGATGACAGCTTACTGTTTAATTTCTATATTCAATTAACAAAACCCTCTTTTCTTCTCTTCCTTCCAGTAACTGGGGAATTATTTCTTTGGGGCAAGAACAATGAAAATACTTACAGAAAAATACTTTCTGTAATTAGTGTTTTTCTGTCGACATAAATGTGTATAAAAAACTAAAATAAGGCACAAAAGCAGCGACATGTAGCACCAAGCCCTAAAATAGTTCTTTGCAAGGATGAGGTCATGTAGCAGATACTGTTGCCAAAACCAAAGCCCTTATGAAATATTTTAGATAGACACAAAGATACAGAATAACAGAATAAATATCTGTGCATCCAACATCCAGTTTATGAAACTGTATACACTTACGTATTCCTACAAAAGGTTTTTTAAATGTTCAAAAAATTCTATGTGTTTAAAATGCTGCATGGCTGTTAAAAATTTAATTTAAAAAGCACAGCACAATAAATTGTCCACTCCCTCTGTTCCTTTCTTCTCAAAATGTTTAACTCTCCAGCAGTAGGACTTTCAAACAGAAACATGTGTTTGGGGGTAAGTTTGTGATGGTGAAATTGTTACAAATGAATAAAACAATTACTGCTGTTTTACTCTCCAAATGAAGTAATGTATTCTTACAGGAAGCTTATTTTACCCTTTTATAAATAAAGATTTTGTACTAAAAATGCTTTGGAAAGCTCTCAGGGATAATTCCACTGTTCATGTGCAGTATTACAGATTGTGAGGGAGGGTGAGAAATGAATGATATTTAACTCTACGGATTGTGAAGGTTTTTGTAAGCATGAGAGAAAAATATGTCCACGTGAGCCTCGAGAGAAAGTAGGCAAATATGTGAAATCAACTAAATATACTTTCCATGTGCTTTTCTCTTGATTTCCCCAGAACTCTGGGTTGACAAGACAAAAAAAACATAATAACATTGTTTACTTTCCTTGAGCAGCTTTCAGGTGAGAGTCATTGTGCTAAGTACTTTATAGATGTTAATTTGTTTAATCTCTATAATGACTCACTTTTTCCAGCTAAGGAAATCAATTGTAAGAAAGGTTGAGTGATTTATCCAGGGTCAGGGTTAGGGGAAGATGGTGTTGGGGTTTAACCCCATGTTTTTAACCACCATACCACACCATGTAGTACTTGGAGTATCCTGCCAAAGGCTAGTCATCCAGGAAGCAGCTGACCAATAGATTGCCCATATAGTTTAATCTCTTCATTTTACAGGTGAGGAAACTAAGGCTAAAACAAGAAAGGCATTCCTCCAGGGTTAGAGAGCTGAGGCTAGAATGTAAGGTTCCTGAATCTCAGTTCATCCATTGTCATTTTCTCTTCTTCATGGGTGCAAAATGCAATGGATCTTCTTTCCCTCCAAAACCTTTTATATTGGGGGGTCCAGCCATATTCTAGATTCCATGAGCAGTGCCACAAACTATTCCAGCCATTGCCAACTCTAGCTGCTCCATAGAGTCATTCAGAGAAGATTTTTTTTTTTTTTTAAGTAGCAAAGCCAGAGTTACCACTCAAGAGATTTTTACATATCTTGGTTTGGGATGGGACCAGAACTCTACAATTCCTCAGTTTAAATGAATTCTAGGATTCTCAAAATTAGCATGGACACAACAGCTCTCTTCACTTCTAACTCCTCAACTGAAAGAAACCTGGGTGAACCCTGCTCATATCCACATCTTTTTAGATCTCAGTAAATAGCACCAGCAGGTTCCTCAGGCCAGAAAGTTAGCATTTATCTTTGATTCCTCTCTTTCCTTTCCATCTACATCCTATCCATCAGCTCAAGTCATGTGTTAGACAATTGTTTATTAGATGGAGAAATGCATGTGCCTCAGTGTAGGCTCTCATTTGGAAGGGTAACAGTTTTTAAATTGTATTCTTTGTGTGTACACACACACACACACACACACACACACACACACGCTCTTTTCGAGACTGTTTATTCTGCCATTCCTACATGTCTTTGAGGACTCAAAGCTCCTTTGTAACAGGGTTGAGCTTCAGGCTTTCTGCTCAGCCATGTTGGTCCAAATGACACCATAATGAAGGGTTGGCCTGCTCACATTTTTCAATTTTGTTCTTCCCTTCCATCCTTCCTCCCTTTCTAGGCATTGGCATATACACAGTCAATTTGTGTGGCTCTGAGGAGAATTCTCTGCTCTGGAAAGAGCTGATAGAGAAAGATTCTTTAAAGTAATAGTCACCACTTTTTAGTCACGCAAGCAATAAATGGTTTTCAAGATTGATTAAACAAACAAGTCAAGCAGAGGCCTCTGGTGGGTCACAGGCGCTATCTATTTGGATTATACTGCCACAAATAAAGAGCACCTCTCTGGTTTCCCACACCACAATCTCACACACTGTCCTGTGAAAAGGCTTCACAACCTTGGGCTGTAACCTCACATGTTGCAAACACTTGATGGGAGATAACAACTTAAAAGTCAGGAAACTATCGAAGGAGATTTTCTTCTTCCTGATCACATGGCAGACACAGTGTTTCAAAGTTGGGGCTTTGTATTTTATCTCAGAAATAAAAAGATTCAAGAACAGTTCAGTCAGAAATAAATATGAGCCACGTATGGAATTTAAAATTTTCTAGCAGCCACATTAAAAATGTCATAGAAAGAACAGGTGAGATTAGTTTTAATATTTAATTTGTCCCAATATCTCAGATATCATTTCTACATGTAATAAATATAAAGATTATTAATGAGATATTTTTCATGTTTTATACTAAATTTTCAAAGTCCAGTGTGTATTTTATGCTTCTGACACATCTCAATTTGGATGCTAAATTTTCAACAGTGTAAGTGAAATACAGTTCTACCAAAGCAATAAAGTTACAGTTAATGGAAAATATTTAAATTTTAAATAGGTTAATTTAATCCAAATTAAATTGAAAATTTAGTTCCTAAATCACACTATCTACATTTCAAACACTTAATATTCATAGGTGGCTTACAGCCACTATATTGGGCATCTCATCTCTAGAGACTTGGAATACTGCATATACACTTTCTGTGGTATTCACAGGACCTCATGAAACATCCAAACCTCATTAAATTTTATTGAGTGCTTATTAGCTAATAAAATTATTTTTAAAAAACTACTGAAACAAACAAAAGAAAACTGTATAAAGTTCAGAATAAGAAAGAAGAGCAAGTTTGTTTTACATCTCATAACTCGATTTCTTCATCTGTGAATGAAAATGATAAGTTCCTAGGCACTTCCAAAAGTGTATCTGTGAACAAATGATTGAAGAGCAAGTTTGGAAAATGCTCCATACAAATTCATATCGCCAGAGATTCACACAACAGAATAACGTTCTATTTCTCCTCATGAATCAGGTATTGAGAATAACCCTTGTCTCATGCTATGTACTCATTTTTTGTCTACAACTGTCTTCCTTTCTCTTTGTCCTTGTTTAGCAATCTAATAAGTGAGTATGAGCTCATGACCCAATAGAAGCTGCAAATGTTTTATAGTAACCTACCTCTTTTGCCTAAGGTAATCATCCCCCAATCAAATTCTATGCTCATGATTCTCTTTCTTTCACATGATACAGTTTTATATCACATGTATAATTAAAATGTGATATATAATTTTTTGCATATACATAGTCATAGTATAGTAAGTTACCATGCTATATGTAATTTTGAAGCTTGCTAGACCCTAAGTCAGATTAAAAAATCCATTAGATATTTCCCATTCAATCTTTGTTCAAGCCCTTGTCATCTCTAAATAGACTACTACATTATTCTTCTAACTACATTCTGCCTAACTTCAATCTTTCCTCTCTTCAGTTCATCTTTCACACTGCCTTCATAGTCATCTTTCTAAAACATAAACTTGATCACATAATTCTCTTGTTTAATATCTTTTAGAGATGCCCCAATCACTAAAGAATAAAGTCCAAAATGATTAGAAGACTGTGTTAGATTTTTTTAAAATTTCCATAGGCTTCTTATTCCAGCAGACACAGCTATATTGAAATATGACTTTGCCATTTCCCCCAATGCTCCCCCCATCCAGTTGTGGAGTCTCTTTCTCCATTCTCTTTAATATATGGGCTAGTTTTATAACTTGCTTTGATCAATAGAAATGTGGCACAAATGACAATGCAAATTCTGCAGTTAGGCTTAAGAGGCCTTGCATTTTCTGCCTTTGATCTCTTGGAACACTTCCCTGAGACAGCTATGGAAAGAAGCTATGAGAGGCCATGCAGAGAAAAATCAAGGTATCCCAGCCAAAAGACAGCACCAGGGGCCACATAGTTGAGAGAGGTGATCTTACACCTTCATGCCTAGACAAATATCCAGCTGTAATGGATTACATGAGTGAATCAAGGTGAAATCATCACAAAATTCTCTCAACTGACCCACAAAAGGACCAGAAATTAAGAAGTCATGGTGGTTTTAATTCACTAAGTTGTGGAGTGATTTGTTATATAACAATGGATAACTTGTAAGACCCTTTATTAAGACCTCAGACATATTGAAGGTTGTGGGTAGCAGACCCTCTTAGGCATGCAAAAGGGCTTCCAACAACTCTTGTATCCTCATAGGTAGCAGAAATAGATGGAGACTTGATGTAAACATAATAATGGGTATGGCTTTCAGGGCACAGAGTGACTCTCCCATAAGGTTCATAGAAAACCCACAAAGTTTTAAAGATAATTTTATCAGTAAAAATACTGACAGGTTGAATTAAAAAGGATAAACATCGTTCAATATGGGCTCCTAGTTTCCTATATTCAGAAAGTAGGCTACCAAAAACCTAAACATCTGCAAACTTAGGTCATTTGCTTTCTTTGGTTTTTAACAGGTTTATTGAGATATAATTCACATACCATATAATTCACTCATTTGAAGTGTATAATACAATGGTTCTTGGTATATCCATATATTTTAAAACCATCATCACAAATTTAAGAAATTTTCATCACATTAGAAAATTACTCTTTAGCTATCATTTCCCATCCCTGCCCATCCTTCCCATCCCTAAGCAATCATTAACCTACTTTCTGTATCTATAGGTGTGCTTATTCTGGACATTTTACACAAATCGATCACAGAATATGTGGTCTTTTTTCACTGGCACTTTTCACTTACTATAATGTATTCAAAGTTCATCCACATTATAGCATGTATCAGAACTTTATTCCTTTTTGTGGGCAAATGATATTCCATTCTATCACATTTTGTTTATCCATTAAACAGTTCATGGACACTTGGGGTGATTTTACCATTTGGCTGTTTTGAATATTGGTGCTATAAACATTTGTGTTCAAGTTTTTTTTTTTTTGTGTGTGTATATATATATATATATATATATATACACACACATATATATGTTTTCATTTCTTTTGACTAGGTATCTTCGAGTAAAATTTCTGAATCATATGATAAATCTGTTTAATTACTTGAAGAAATTGCCATATTGTTTTCCAAATTTCCTTCACTATACACATTTCCACCAACAGCCTATGAGGATTAGAATATCTACACGTCCTTGTCAACACATGTTATTATCTGATGTTTTAATTCTAGCCTTCTTTGTGGGTATGAAGTAGTATTTCACTGTGGTTTTGATTTGCATTTACTTGATGACTAATGAAGCCAAACATATTTTCAAATACTTATTGACCATTTATTTATCTATCTTTGAAAAAATGTATCTTCAGATCCTTTGACATTTTTTTAAATTTTTTATTGATACATAATAATTGTACATATTCATGGAGTACATGTTATGTTTTGATACAAGCATATAACATATAATGATCAAATCAGGGTAATTGGGACATGATTCACCTGAAACATTTATCATTGCTTTATGTTGGGAACATTTGAAAACTTCTAGCTATTTTGAAATATAATAAATTATTGTTAACTATATTTGCCCTATTGAACTATTGAATAGTAGAACTTTTTCCTTCTATTTAACAGTATTACCCATTAACCAACACCTCTTCATTACCCCTTCCCACCACCCTTATCAATCTCTAGTGGCCACCATTCTATTCACTACTCCATGATATCAATTTTTTTAGGTCCTATATATGAGTGTGAAAATGCAATATTTATCTTTCTGTGCCTGGCTTATTTCACTTAAAATAATGTCTTCCAGATCCATCCACATTTCTGCAAATGACAAAATTTTCTTCTTTTTCATGGCTAAATAATATTCCATTGTGTGCATATACCACATCTTTCTTATCCATTTGTCCCTTGAAGATATTTGCACTTCTGTGTTTATTGCAGCATTATTCACAATGGCTAAAATGTGGAATCACCTTTGCCATTTTTAATAACACATATTATTAATATTTATCTTTTTATTATTGATTTATAAGAGTTCTTTTTATATTTTAGATACAAATTCTTTATCAGATATATGATTTTCAACTATCTCTACAGTTTGCTTGCTTTTTCATTTACTTGATAGCATCTTTTGAAACACAAAAGTTTTTAATTTTGATAAAGCTCAATTTATCAAATTTTTTTCTTTTTTTGCTCATATTTTTTGGTGTCATATCTAAAAGTTCATTGCCACACATGTGAGGTCATAAAAATTTACCCCTATGTTTTCTTCTAAGATTTTTATAATTTTAGCTCTTATATTTAGATCTTTGATCCATTTTGAATTTTTAAAATATATATTGTGGGGTAAAGATTCAACTTCATTCTTTTGCTTGTGGCTATCCTGTTTTCTCAGGACTATTTGTTGAAAAAACTGTTCTTTCCCATTGAATGGTCTTGGCACCCTTCTCAAAAATCAGTTGACCACAGACACCTGTATGCACGAGTCTTATTGGAGTCATGAGAAAAAGCGGACAGGGAGTCTCATCTAAATTGCATGGAGAAGGGTGCTTTTAATGAAATAAGTCTTTTCAGAACACAAAGGATGTGGGGAATTTCTTAACCATCACTGTTTTCTAGAAACACAGAGCTCAGGTAAAGTTCAACATTGCCAGTCCCGCCTTTTGTTCAAGATGAATGAATATAATAGGTTGCTGAACAACTAGAGACAAACATAAACCTCCTGAGTGGAAGGATGCAGGATCTAATAAAAAATCTCTCCAGGGCTCTTTTTGGTGTTGTTCCTACAAAATAAATTGAACCATCTGATGAGAAGTAATAGTAAAGGTCAGTTGTTTTAGAATCCTGAAGTGCAGGTGTCTTAAGCAAGTATGCCTGAAATGAAAAAGAGAAACATTAATGTAAAAGGTTGAACTAAAGCAAATAGCCAGGGGTCACACCCTGAGAGTCACAAGTTTAGTGCCTTCCAAGAGGTTGGTGGAAGAAAATCTTCAGATATAAGCAGCACTGCCGTCGAATTACCAGCTAAACAAATGAGTCATGTATATGGATTTCTATCAGTCTCTTCCAGATGGCAAATATTTGACCCATTTCCCTAATAAAGTTGTTGAATATAAATTTAGAATTTCATAGTGTTTGATTAATAGATTATAATCATTGGTTTCTTTTTTAGGAGAGGTGGATACTAGTAAAGTCACAGGTTGATTTGTTTAAGGTTACTTTTCCATAGAGGTCCAAGTAGAAGCACTATGAGCTATAATTCCTTATGGTCTTATTTGATGAGACTGGAATTTCCCAGAGGTTTTTATAATCGATGTAGGTGATAAACAAAATACCCAGCAGTCAGTAAGACTAAGAGGGTGGCCACTGTTTGGGTTAAACTAAGAATGATATTAGAATAAATATGTATTGACCTAATAATTACAATAAGAAAGAAAGAAAAGAGGAAAAGGGCCATTATGTGTAGATGACAAGCAAGGGTTTATAGAAAATGAGAAGAATTATTGTTAGTAAGTAGATTAAAAAAAATACAGGAATTATATAGGGGTCCTGGTCCAGCATTTGGGCAAAAGCTGTTCACTGTCTGAAGTCCTCTGCTTGTTGTAAAGGTCTTTGGGTTAGTTGTCTCCTTCCAAAAATCAGCTGTATCTACAGGATCTCTGAGCATCCTCAAGTTAAAGGGCCCTATTGGAGAAGCCTTCCAATTGTGTGGAATTCTGAGTTGCCCCAAGCATTGACTCTCTGGAGTTTCACTACTGTTTTTGTTGTTAACAGTACCTGATAAGGTCCCTTTCATTGTCTTCTGATGTCTCTTCTTCTGATGTCTCTTCCAATAGATGAAATATTCTGGTTGAAGATCATGAAGAAGTATTTTAGTAAAATCTTGTGCAAAGGTAGCCTTAACCCTTTGATGATAAGACTGGGCCCCTTGCAATATTTTGCCATGTCACCACGCAGTAAGGCAGTCTAGTAACAGAGGTAAGAATCTCTAAATGCATGAGCTTTCCAGTTACCAATTCATAGGGAGATTACCAGTGTGCTCCTGAGTGAGTGGACTATACGGCCATAAGAGCTAATCGGAGTACTTTCACCCAAGGGAGCTCAAGAGCTTTGAGGATGTCATAGGTCTTTTCGACTTTTTTCAGAAAATTGTGGGTGCTCAGGACAGTATTGATTTTGAGTAAAGAATAATATTGTACAGAGTTCATTTATAATGGTTTCTGTTAAGTGAATGCTCCATCAATTAACATAAAAGTTAGAATGCCTCCGGTTAGAAACACAAAATGAAGTAGCATTTTTAGTGACTATAAGGGCTGTAACTTTCCAGCAAGGAAATGCAGCAGGCAGCCCCTCCTGAAAATAGATACACAATAACCAAAACATATCTAAATCCCATAGAGGCTGTAAGCTGCATAAAATCCATCTGAAGGTATTCAAAGTGCCATTGAGGCTTTGGGTCCTGGCCATGTTTCACCTTCACAAGTTTCTTTAGGATTGTGTTATTGATAGGTGACACAAGACCTGAAAATAACCTCAGCTGTCTTTTAAAAGTTTCCTCACTAATAGTGATTTAAAATACTAATCAATTTATCTATTCCATGATGAGTAATTTCATGGAGAAATTTAGTTAATATCCACTTGAAATGATCTGGTGCCACAAGCAGCCACTTTGAGAGTGCCAAAGATTATCTCAGTGAAGGGAATAACCAGATTTTTTTTTCCATTATTGCTTTTCAAAATCTCACCAGAAATTTATCCTTTGGGAGTTTTAACAGAATCATTATTTTGGTTAAGGTACTTTGTCGAGCATACACCATCTCCTTTGTCTTATCTCTCTTTATATGGGCCCCAACCTTTATAATAGCCATCTCTCTAGGTAATAATAGGGCATCTAAAAGTTATTTAACTTATTGTCCATTTTTAGAGGGGTGTAGCAGAGGTGGGAAACCTCCATTGTCATGAAAGCAGACCAAAATCATGTACTACTTCAAAAACATATCTGCTATACATCTATCTATCTATCTTTCTATCTATTTATCCTCTGGTATTTAGCTAGTTGGAATACCCTATAAGTTCTGCCATCTGGACTGATTTTACTTCTGATAGAGGACTATATTCTAAAGACCCATCTCCTGAAATTACTGATAACATATTCTGCTTAATAATCCCCAGTTTCAGTTTTGAAGTATGGTTCATCAACAAATAATATTAGGTCAGGTTTCTCAATGGGATCTCTAATACATCTGAGTGAGGCACATAAACATCCCTAACATCAATGAGACAATCATGATGTCTCCTTATTTTAGGAGGGGCAGGGAAGTGGCAGGACTCAGTGTATTGCAGGGGTAAATAGTAATGTGAGAGGGAGAGAGAATATTAGAGGTTAGCCAACTGGCTGAGAAGCGTTGTGTATACTCGGGCAGTAATAAAGTCTGCATTGCATGAGGAACCATGAGGTCAAGCAGAGACCGTAGGACTAGTGCAGCAGAAGCATCACAAAGTTTTGCTTCTGCACCTACTGCCCTAAGTCAAGGGAGATAAGCCTTTAAAACCAGGTCAAGGTTGAGGCTATAGTAAGCAATAGGTTTTTCATGGATTTCATGAAGTTGAGTTAAAACCCTATTGGCATGTCTGGATTGCTCATGCATGAATTGATGAAATGCCTTTTTGTAGTTAAGGATGCCTAAGGAAGGAGGCTGTTGAAAAGTCCCTTCAGGCTACAAAGGCCTGTTCATGTTTGGGCTCCCAGATCAGAGTGTCTTAGCCAATTCACAAAGAGATTTTGCAATCACTGAAAAAATTCGTACTTATTGTCTGCAATATCTAGTTAAACCTAGAAATCCCCTTGGTTGCCATCTTGAAAGGGGTACAGAATAAATTTTGATAGTCTTTAATCTGTCAGGAGAGAGAATTTTTCCCACTTCCTAAAATAGATCATGCCCCAAATAACGGACTGCATTCTGGAAAATTTATAATTTATCTTTTGAAACATTATGTTCCTTTTCTGCTAGGGCTGACAGCAAATAAATAAAATTCTTTGTATTGGCTTTCTTGTTTACTGAACAAAGTAGGAGATCATCTAGATATTATAGTATAACTGAATCACAAGAAAGATTTATAAATTTTGTAAATTTTGACTGAGGACCTGGGAAAAATAGGAGGGGGCTTCAGGGAACCCCTGTGGCCTGACTTCACCCTCCCCAGGTTAAAGCAAAAAGGTTATCTCCTGGTCCAGAGGCACACTCAATAAAGGCAGAGCAGAGATCCACTATAGTGAAGCAAATGGCTTTAGACAACTGATGACAAGATGGCATTTCATTAGGTCTGTGAGGCTGGCACTAACAACAGGCTTATAAGGCCTATGCTTGGGTTCTATGCTGTGATTCTCCTTATGATAAACCATACTTTTAGACAGCACAAACCAGTAACACAAATGACAGCACAAAAGGAATGAAAAGAATGGCTTGGTTCAACCTAAAGTGCCAAACAAATGGGAGACAGTAACAAAACCAGAACACCAGACTTAGAATAAATAGCCAAGGAACTCAACACAAAGAGAGCAGAGTTCAGACCTGGTGCAGACTTACCACATTATCTTGGACTTGACTAGAAGCAAGCAGCAAGGCACAAGCGGTGACACTTCTGGTTCAAGGCTAGGGTCTGTGACGATGGGAAGTGCAGACCTTATCTTGATGGAACCTCCAAGAAAACTATGAAAATAAATAAAGATCACTCAAATGAGAACAAACAAATGCAATTTATTCAAAGCTTTCTAAACAAGAGTCACCTACCATCGCTTATGCTTGACAGAGACTCAAATGCAGGTCAAGTAGTGGGAAAACTCTCTAGTGGAAAAAAAGAGAAGCCTTCAGGTGTGTCAAATTGGAGGCTGTTGGCATGGGGAAGCTGTAGGATAGCCACCTAAAAGAGCGCCCTCCTATGTGATTCGTTAGGAGTAGGTATTTGGCTTTCCGTGTTGGTTACTTCTTCAGTAAGTGCATGTGTGACCTGAGAATTTCACCAGGCTTTCTTCGTAGTCCAAAGAATGGCTTGTCCAAAAAGAGCGCTGGACCATGAATGGTCAGCTGGGGTGATACATTCTTGTAGGCTTATAACAAGTCTTTAGGCTTGAGCTTGCAGTGATTCTTAAAATCCTAGGGAGCAAAGACCAGCTGCAAGGCAACCTAGAGTTCCAATAAGGATTTCCACAGTAGGTTTTAGTTTTCAATGACTCCAAGGCAAGAGGGAGAGAGAAAAATTGAAAGGTTGTTTTGGAGGCTGTTATTAATATTTCGTAGCCAGATGCTAAAAGAAGCTGGAAGAATTGAAAATCTGGCAAGGATTAACAATCTGTACAAGGTGATAAGATCCAGTCCAATTTAGATGTGGTACCGAACTGGGTTTTCCACAGGGAGAGAGAAAGCTCCACTACCAAGCAAGACAAAGTTTACATATTCATCAGTTACCTGCAATTCCCAACTAGGTGCAAAATAGCTCAAATATAAATGACAAGGTTAAGAATCTGGTAATCCAGACTGGTATGCTACGGTTTTACAATGAAACACAAAAGTTCTTTCTATAGTCCCTCCCTGCCACCCTTTTAATGAAAGACAATCTCAAAGAAAGATTACACTTGATCACAAAATAAGATTGGTCTCATGAGATTTGACCTGGTTATTTACACAGTTGCAGCAAGAATGGCAATTTACATTTAGATCTTCTTACACTTGCTTTGCCTGAAGTTTTCACAGAGAACCTCAAGTTGGACTTTTCAAAACCTCTTGATGATGAGATGCCAAGCCAAGAACTCACCATCAGATTTCCCCTGCAGTACCTATTGATTTGGCATGAATCCTCTCTTCTTGAGGTCCCCCAAATAGCCTAAGATTCCTGAGCCTTCTGG
This sequence comes from Lemur catta, assembly GCF_020740605.2. Taxonomy (NCBI): domain Eukaryota; kingdom Metazoa; phylum Chordata; class Mammalia; order Primates; family Lemuridae; genus Lemur; species Lemur catta. The sequence goes on from NC_059136.1 coordinate 37,201,121, forward strand.
GAAGTGACCTTCCTTGCTCACCTGTAAAGCTGGGAACCCTGCAAAGTCAGGTATCAGGCCAGTTCTCACCAGAGGAGCTCTGTGAGCATTGGTCCCATAAGGCCACCCTTAGTTCCTCAAAAGTGTCTGATCGTATCTGCTTAAGTAAGTGTCATTCTCAAATATGACATTCCAGGCAAAGCCTTGGTTGTATTACCAATATTTCCAATAACGTCCTGTTAACAAGGAGAACAGATTCTTATTGAATCTATGCAAGTAACTACATTGTCATGAAAATAAGAATACTCAATAAAACTTTCAAAATTTGTAAGGGTGTGTTAAGGAGGAAAAGAGAAGTTTCACTTCTGTTTACAAAAACAAGCACAGTCTATGAAACTGTTATGAGTGATAGCTTAAGAGAAAAGAAAAATTTCTTGTGTACAGAAAATAGAACAATAAATATTAAATATATTTCAAACAAATATCACAATCATTTCTCATCTGCTCATTCAGTCTTATATAACTAAATGTTCCAGTAGATCTTGGGTTAATTGTTTCATGAATGCATCTTCTTTTCAACTAGACGTCTGGAACACCTGATTGAGTCCAATTGTGTGATCTCATAGTTTTTTAAATACGCCATTATAAATCTGAACCCTAGAGTATCTGGCATGATCTTTTCCCACCAAGCTCTAAGACAGTTCTTTGTTGAAGATAAAACACTCTAGTTTACAGCTGATTACAAGGATTTCATGGAAGCATCAGAGTCAAACAGAACAAAACTATATGTAGATGACAAATGACTAAAAATTATTATTTACTTATAATTTTCAAAAGTGAAAGATCTAAATAGAGTTCATTACAAAAATAATGCAATTGACATGTGCTTATTTCTGTGACATACACAACAAAATAAAGTCAATCTAAAAAGGTTTTAGACAAAATATCTATACACATGATGTTTTAACAATATTTCCTAAGACAAGTAGGTATTACATCTAATTTATGAAAATGGATGTACATAATCTTTACAAAGAAAGCATTTTCAGATATAACATAAAACCCTGAGACATTAGATGCCATATATCCCTAGCACATCATTAGAATTTCCAAAAATATATCAAGCTTGTCATGTAAATGAAATCAGTAAATTTAGAGTAGGTTCTAAACATCAGCATATTAGCAAAACTGCATAGATAAGTGATGTGAATTCCCAGCAAAAAACTACTGGCCTCACTTATACTGGGTTCAAATTAAAAAACTAAAGTTGCAACTGAGTTAATGTTTTAAAAAATTACTCAAATTGTGACTCAAAACTAAACTGCTGTTGTCTAATATTAGGCAAAGCAACCTCAGGACCCTGATAAATGGAAATATGTCACGGACAGTGAAAACAGTCACAATTCTCTAGAACTTTTCCATGTAGAATACAGTTTTTAAGATCTTTGTATTAATAATATTTTACCCACATAAATTTAACCTAGGGAAATCTAAGCAGCTCTTCTGATTTGACAATGCCTCCCACGCATCTCATCATTAGCAACATACCAAATAACCTAATTCTTTCTAACTCTTTTCTTTTTACAAGGTGAAATCATTGTGATTTTCCACAGGTCGTCTGGGAAATCTCAAAAGCAGTTTTAGATGCTGGGGAGCCTAATCAGACTTCGCGCTTGACACAACTTTTGACTGGTTTCCTGAGGACCACTAGGACCTGTGCTCTGAGTTTCTCAGAGTTTAACGACTTGTTTGCTCCATCTTAGGCACAGACCCTTCCCCGTGTGCCTAACCACAAACCAACATTTCCTGTCTCATCTTTCCTGTTAATGCAATGTTTAATGATGTTTGTTAGGTCTCAAGAACTCCCTCCCACCACTAGCTTTCCGCACCTCCCCCTTCAACTTTCCAGCTCTACCTATTCCAGGAGTCTCTGCATTTAAAAACTTTGCTCATTCAACCCTTCCCTGAGACCTATTTCAATTAGGCTTTGAGCATCTTTCTGTTATAACACTTCCCTACTCCTATTGCAATACCCTCTTAAGAAAGTTTTTCCTTATTAACATCCAGAATGAACTTTTTTTCTTTACCAGTGATGGTGCCATGACTCGGACAGAATGTCGGCTGCCCCCGGGCTCCTGCTTTCTTCACCCAACACCGTCTTCTCAGACTCCTTGTGCCTTTTCCTGGCTGAGGAAATCGGGATCCACAGTGGTAAGTCATGATTCCTGACGAGAGTTCCAGACATTTGTCTGTCGCAGCATGGTAAAGGCTTGACTTTGTTTTTCTCTCCTTGCTGTCTTTTTCTCCTGTTTTTCTATCTTTTCCTTCTGCCTTTTTGAGTGTGGTGAAAGCCCCTGATTCTCTCCTAGGTATCATACCTTGCTTTAAAACCCCAAGATCTCTGCCATGGGCAGGACTGTCAATCTAATTGTTGTCCCCCAGACTCCTCAACTGTGGAGTATGCTTTCTACCATTCCGGTACTAACTCTACCCAATTTCTTCAAAAATGGCAAAATTTTACTAGAGATAACTTGAACTGCAATGGCCTCGTTGGGGGAACGTAGGATCTTCCCAAATTGTCCTATTTTGTAAAGGGCTCTTGAATCCTGTGCCCCCAAGATCTCATTCAAGCAATGGACTGCTTGTTTTTTTGTTGTTGGATTTGGTACAAAGAGACAGGAAAGACACCTCTCCTACACAAACAGTTTAGAGACAATTGCTTCCCTCAGAAACCATCTTCCCTCCCCAACAATTTCTGAGACCTGTCTCTTCTCTTCACTTACCCTCTAATACCTCCTTTCTCCTTTTTACCATCTTACATCTTCCCTTCAGTTCCCTTAAATGCTTGGACCTTCCCCCTTCAACGCCTTTACCTCCTCCACCCCTCTGTCCACCTTGCCAGAGCTTTTCCTTCCCACTCTGGCCCCTCAATTTCCTAAAGCTATAAGTTCCTGTTTCCTCTTTGGAGGCTCTGGAGGAGCTCAGGGGTACCAAGAGCGGTAGCCTAAGGCTGAAAGGGCTAATTGGAAACTGGCCGGATGTTTAATCCACTCAGGTGGCCTTTGAAGACACCAGATGGCCACTTGGTCTCTCTTCCGTCCCTCCCTGAAATTTAGTCCAAAGCCTCAACAGAATCACACATTAGGCCCAAGGACATGTTAAGAGTCTCCTACACAAATATTGGTGAAGATGCTTCAGTCCTTATATTGAACAAGTTACTTCAAATTGCTCTACCTGCCAAAAAATATAATCCTTGTAAAAATGTAAAGCGGGGGGAATGATGAAAGTAAGCTCTTTTGTATGAACCAGTGAGTTTTGTATTTCTGAAATTATGCTTGAATTAGGCTAAAACTTAAAGCTGTAAGATCTCTATTTATGTCTGTCTATGTTTATATACATTTGTTTGTATATGTATGCATGCACACACGCATTATGTTTGTGTAATATTTTCCTAACTCCAGATGATACCACCACATTAAATTACAAAATCCCTTAAAGAGCTTCTTTGGATTGACTTAGAAATAAATAAAAGCGTATACAAATTAAACATTCTTGAATTTCCCACAAATTAAGGAAATTAAATTTCTAATATAATCAATGTGAAAAAAGTATTCTCATAGAAACTTACCAAATTTTTTTAAAAATTCAAGCTCACATAATTTAGCTAAACCTTTGCCAACTGAGAGTAGTTTGATATTGCTGATTTAATAAATATAGCTATGTCTTCTGGGTTGCCCATGTTGCAAGAATACATTTTTATTCTACTTCAGTATTTTCTTCCTGAACTTACACAGACATACTGAATCTCTTTGCTTCATAATCTAGATATATTCCTGGTATATTCTAACTATATGCCTGACATATTCATGGTATATTATGTCTCATGATTATATTATATCTGAATATTTTTTCTCTGGTAAAATTATGCCCATTTTCATAAATGTAATGCAATATTCACTCTGCTTTGAAAATAGAATGAATCACTATGTTTCTATATATTCTGTCTAAAACTTTTTGAAGTGACTTTAGGTGCCACAAGAACAATCAAAAGTTTTTGTCAATTGTATTATTTTTGTAGTGAACTTTCATCAGATCTTTTCTTTTAAAAATTATCAAAAATATGTTAACCATAGCTATTTTAAGTCTTTTCTCATCTATGAATGGTTTTGTGTTTTACTCTGTTGCATCCCAACAAACACTTCCAAATCAGCTACAGGCCAGAGGGTTGTGTCTTAAACAAAAAAAGGAACTATCTCAGACAACCATGGAAAAGGACTGTGCCAGGGAATCCAGGGCAAAGGTTTCTGATGGCATTGCTTAAATAGCTTTGAGACCACACCAATGGACTGAGTCAGGAGTTCCAGAACTCTGCTCGAGAAAAAGATGGGTTCCTGAGACTGCTAATCCAGGATCAAGTAGAACATGGATTAATTACATAGGACTGAAATAACTGATGAGGGATGATTGTAGGCTTTGTTTGGAATAGTGCTATTGCTTTAATGTTTTATGTTCTGGATATGAGAGACCTCTTTCTCATTTCTCTTAAGCTATGTATCACTCACAACAATTTCACAGACTACACTTACACTCATTTCTTTAAACAGAAATGAAACTTCTATCTTTTCTTCCCTGACACACCTCCCCAAAATTTGAAAACTCTTAGTAAGTATTCTTATTTTCATGGCAATATAGTTATTTGCATAAATTCAAAAATAATCTGTCCTTCTTCTTAACAGGACATAATTGGAAACATTGGTAATACAACCAAGGCTTTGCCTGGAATGTCATATTTGAGAATGACACTTACTTAAGCAGATACGACCAGACACTTTTGAGGAACTAAGGGTGGCCTTATGGGACCAATGCTTACAGAGCTCCTCTGGTGAGAACTGGCCTGATACCTAGCTTTGCAGGGTTCCCAGCTTTACAGGTGAGCAAGGAAGGTCACTTCCCAGAAGGCTCAGGAATCTTAGGCTATTTGGGGGACCTCAAGAAGAGAGGATTCATGCCAAATCAATAGGTACTGCAGGAGAAATCTGATGGTGAGTTCTTGGCTTGGCATCTCATCATCAAGAGATTTTGAAAAGTCCAACTTGAGATTCTCTGTGAAAACTTCAGGCAAACCAAGTGTAAGAAGATCTAAACGTAAATTGCCATTCTTGCTGCAACTGTGTAAATAACCAGGTCAAATCTCATGAGACCAATCTTATTTTGTGATCAAGTGTAATCTTTCTTTGAGATTGTCTTTCATTAAAAGGGTGGCAGGGAGGGACTATAGAAAGAACTTTTGTGTTTCATTGTAAAACCGTAGCATACCAGTCTGGATTATCAGATTCTTATCCTTGTCATTTTTAATATTTGAGCTATTTTGTACTTCTTTTTTAAATTACAGGTCACTCATGGATATGGAAACCCTGTCTTACCTGATAGAGACTTAACTGGCTTACTCTCCCACTGTGGGGAAACCAGTTTTGATACCTACTTATACATTGGACTTGGATCTGTTACCTCCCACAAAATGTCAATTTTTACAAAATTTTCAAATCTTCCAATTTCTTTCAATATCTGGCTATAATCCCCCCAAACTAACATTCCAATTTTTCTCTCTTCCTCTTTACTCTTAATCACTGAGAACTAAAACCTTACTACCCAGATTCTTATTGAGATTTGAGGTTGCCTTGTGGCTGGCCCCCAGGATCTGAAGAATCACAGCAAGCTCAGTCGTGATGACTTGCTATAAATCTGTAAATACTAATCTTTGCAGCAGACTATCATGGGCCCTAATTTTCTCTGGACAAGCCACTCTCTGGACCATTGCAGAAGTCTGGTGAAATGTATGGATCACACATGTTCTCACAGGAGAGGTAACCCAGACTCTGGACAGTATGACCAAGAGCATCAAATAACACAAAGAGCTGTGCTGCATAATCAAAAGGTTTCATCCACTAACCTCTTGGAATCCCTGGAATGGATACCCTAAGATTCAACATGTCTTTTTTACTTTAATATGTTCTTTTATACTAATATTTCTCTTATTTTGTTTTTGGCATCCCACTTTTAAGATGTCTGATCTGAAGAACACTAAAAGAACTGACCTTTGCTGGCATGCCTAACAGATGGTTCAACTGGTCCTCCAAGGACAACAGTACTGAGCAAACTCTGACCCCAAGGACTCTGACCCCCACTCATTCATCTCCTCTTTGAGATACTCCTTATCCCTATGTTGTTCAAGGACAATCTTTCTGACTCTGTCTTAAACACGAGTTGGGACTGACAAAGATGATCCAACTTTATCCTTGGAATAACTTTTGGCTGGTTTGCCTAAACCACTAGGGCCTCAACTTTATATGAACCTTTTCCTTTAATTTGTCCACTCTGTCTTAGATCCAGAATCCCATCCCATGTGCCTACCACAAACCATACTTCCACTTCCTGCCTCAACTTTTCCATTGGTGCAATATTTGATGTAGTCCATTAAGTCTCAGCACTGCTCTTCTTCTGACATACACCAGTTTTTGGAATCCCATACCCCTTCCACTTTCCATAGGTCCCTATCCCGGGGTCTCTGCCTATAAAAATTGCATTTGTTCACCCCTTGCCTGAGTCTTTCCTGGTTTAGACCTGGAGCATTTTCATACTGCAGTAGTTTCCCTTAGTTATGTTTTACTCACTCAACTGCAGACTTGTATATGTTTTTTTCTTGGCAATGCAAAAGGTATCATTTAAAATTTGATTTAGGGAAGGTAAAATATTAAAAGTTGTCAGGAAATTTGAATACTTAATTAAATAGTATAATGGATTACTGAGAAATAATACTTGATTACATATTTAATCAAAATGACATTAAAAGATTTTTAAATTACATATAGGAGGTAACATGATTATACACAATTTTAGCTCTTTTAAATGATTTTGTCCTCTTAAAAATCAAGGACATGATAAAGTCAAGGCAAAGCACAAAAAATCATTCTGATAAGATCCTGAATGTCTTCTAGGCAGATTACTCAGAAGGATTAAAAAAAGTCTTTTATAAGCTCTTATTAAGAAAAGACCATTAATCTTAAAAAATTGTCATTTTAGTGGAGAGAAAACCAAATTCAAGCTTTGAATCAGTGTAATATTTGATATTAAAGCTCTTACTAAAATTGTTATAAAGAAATCAATTAAACTTTACCCAGATTTTCTTGCAAGAAGTAAATAAAATGTCTTTTCCATGAAATATTTACACTTTTCTCTAGCCAGTCAGGGTTTTGAAGAGCCCCTACATTTTCCTATTTCTCATTCTGGACCAACCATTCATTTTACTTTAAGACAAAATTACTCTTGTTTTCCTGAACAAAACAGATCCTGCATACCTTGCATACAAAGTGTTCCTTTCTGCCACTGTCACTCCTATTAGGGTCTCATTCTCATATATTGATTATAACACTTAACTGGAGTAACTTCTGTTGCATACAAAAACCTTGGAGATAGTGTCAAAGAAAATTTAATCACTGGATACTTGTTAAAACAGCAAGATAGATCTTATTCAAACTACTGCAGGAGAGAGAGATTTCTGTACAGAACTGAGCTCAACTTTCCATGCAGCAAAGATAGCTGGGGATCTATAGCCAAGGAGCAGAGTAAGGTATGTCACCACATAGAAAATTACTAAGAGGAACTTGATTAGATATCAAAGGTAGAGGAATTCTTGCTAAACTGACTTAATAAGATTCTTGCTAAAGATAGGTCAAAAACTTAGATATTAAGGGTGAGGGATGAGGAACTTGATCAAATATCAAGAGTGGTCTAATATCAAGGGTGGGGGATTCTGCATAAACTGGCTTAGCAGGAATCTTTGCTAAAACAGGGCTGGGAAGGTCAAGATTCGGGGCGGAGGGAGGCAAGGGCAATATACATAACCTAAACTTTTGTACCCCCATAATATGCTGAAATGAAAGAAAGAAAGGAAAGAAAGGAAAGAAAGAAAGGAAGGAAGGAAGGAAAGGAAGGAAGGAAGGAAGGAAGGAAGGAAGGAAGGAAGGAAGGAAGGAAGGAAGGAAGGAAGGAAAGAAGGAAAGAAAGAAAGAGAGAGAGAGAGAGAGAGAGAGAGAGAGAGAGAGAGAGAAAGAAAGAAAGAAAGAAAGAAAGAAAGAAAGAAAGAAAGAAAGAAAGAAAGAAAGAAAGAAAGAAAGAAAGAAAGAAAGAAAAAGAAGAAAGAAAAAGAAAGATTAAAAAAAGGAAAAAAAGAAGAGAACCCTAATAAACTTGACTAAACTTTGGCCAAGGAGGGATGCTTTTTCAGTGGATAATTTTAAACTGTCTTTTACCCACCACTATTTTATATCAGACAAGCAGAGCTTGTGAATATGTATCTCATAACTTTTTATAGCCATGAATATTCTTTATACTACAACTTCTCAGTGTGGCAAAAATTAACCTTTTTTATTAATAGACCCAAATATGTAGCCTCTCTGTATCATATGAAAATAAGAGGCAACAAGTATATAAGCATAAAATTATACTTAGCAATTAATGCTTCAGTATTTTATTCTACCTAGATATGATCTAGCTATCTAATGAATGTCCATTAACTAACTACATTTTGTATCAGTGCAAAGTTTTAAGTTACCAAGAAATCTTGGAAACTATCTACAAGCTGACCTACTATAAAACACAATCAATTACCTTTAAAATAAAATTTGTCAAAATAATTACTCAATTTGACTAAATACAAACTTATATTTTTATAATTATAACCATATACTAACTAAAATGATAGCTTATTAAGCCAAGAAACCTGTACAAGTTTAGGAAGAACACACCTAAGTAAATAAAAATGTATGTTTGTATAATACCTTATACTAATAACTCAGAAGACATAGCTATTTTTATTAAACTGACAATAATAAACTACTCTTATTTGCCAAAATTTACCTAAATTATGTGAACTTGAATTCTTATAACATTGAGTTAGTGTCTATAAGAATATATATTTAGCATATTAAAATTAGAAGTTCAGATTTCTTAATTTCTGGAAAATTTGGAATATTTCATTTATATAAGACCTTATTCAGCTCTAAGTATTAATAAATCAGAATAGAACTTCTTTAAAAATTTTTATAATCCAATTTAGTAATAACACCTGAAGGCAGGAAAATATTACATACCCACCAACACACAAACATACATATAGGCATAAAGAACTTATAGATTTGATTCTAAAATTTCAGCTTCAAATCAGGCATAAACACAAAAATACAAAATTCACTAGTTTATATATAAAAAAGCTTTTTTCTTCCCACTGGGTATAAATTCTTAATTGATTTCAGTTAAAATAGAGAAAAATAGATAAACAAACAAAAAAAGTAACAAACCAAATTTTTTGTCATCTTTCACTCAACAAAGACAATATATCTCTAAACCATTTAATCCATTTGCAGAGATTGCCAGATGACCATAATACAAAACAAAACAAAATCCAGCACCAGAATTCAACTACATATTCACAAAGAATAAGAATCAAATTCTTACCATGCTACCAACAGACAAAGAGTCTGGAACATAGGATCAGAAATAGAGCTCACTGTTAGGTCCCTGGGTTGCCAGCCAGAAATGAAGCACAAAGAGCTCCAACTGCTCTTATTACCTGGGTGGAAAAGATTGGCATCTGAAGGCAGGGTCCCATCCTGAGCCATGGCACCAAACTGTCAAAGAAAATTAGACAAGTTAAAAGATTGATTTCATTTGGGCTATTGCAATAGGGAGACCACTCTTGATCTAAAGGTGATCAGAATGGTTTAGGCAGCTTAGGCAGTTTGGCTTTTATAGGGAAGCAGAAACAAGTTGCAAATGATGTGGTTTACAGTTGTGGTTATTTTTAAGAATCAGAAGTTACAGTTTGTACCTAAACAGGAAATGTTTTTGTCTGTGGTTATGAGCTTTAGAGAGCAAAGAGTTCTAATCTCAGCTAATCAACTATGAGACAAAGAACAAGATGTTCGAGTGTCAATGTTTTTGCTTTGTCAGCAGATTCAGGCAAAAGAGTAAATTTTGTATTTGTCTTTGTCACATGTGAACAAAGAACTTGTAGAAGAATTTCAAGCAGAGGTAACAACAAATTGAAAGCCCAGGGACAGGAATGAGTCCTCCAGTCCCCCTGAAGCCAGCTGTCCAGCTGACAACCAAATCAAAGACTCAATATCTTTCACAATAGCAACAAAGAAAATAAAATACCTAGGAATATATTTAGCTAATGAGGTGAAAGACCTCTACAGGGAGAACTATAAAACACTGAGGAATAACATAGCAGAGGATGTAAACAAATGGAAAACCATACCATGCTCATCATTGTTAAAATGTCTATACTACCCAAAGTGATCTACAGATTCAATGCAATCCCTATTAAATTACCAACATCATTTTTCACAGAGCTATAAAAAATAATTCTACATTACGTATGGAACCAGAGAAGACCCTATATAGCCAAAGCAACCTTAAACAAAAAGAACAAATTGGGAGGCATCAATTTACCAGATTTCAAGCTATGATCAGAACAGAGAACCCAGATATAAAACCATTCTCATGCTGTCAGCTGACCTTTGACAAGGCAGACAAAAACATACAGTGAGGAAAGGAATCCCTATTCAATAAGTGGTGCTGGGATAATTGGATAACCACATGTTGAAGACTGAAACAGGATTCTTACCTCTCACCACTCACAAAAATCAAGTCAGGATGGATAACATACTTAAACCTAAGGCATGAAACCATAAGAATTCTAGAACAAACAGTTGGAAAACTCATATAGACATTGGCCTAGGCAAAGAATTTGTGATGACGACCCCAAAGGCAATCACAGCAACAACAAAAATAAATAAATGGGACCTGATTAAATTTAAAAGCTTCTGCACAGCCAAGGAAACAATCAACAAAGCAAATAGACAACCTATAGAATGGGAGAAAATATTTGCGTGCTATACATCCAATAAAGGGCTAATAACCAGCATCTACAAAGAACTCAAGCAAATCAGCCAGAAAAAAATTAAACAACCCCATGAAAAAGTGGGCAAAAGACATGAACAGAAGCTCTTCAAAAGAAGATTAACAAATGACCAATAAATATATGAAAAAATACCCAATGTCACTAATCATCAGGGAAATGCAAATCAAAACCACAATGAGATATCACCTTACCCCAGTGAAAATGTCTTTTATCAAATTGTCCCAAAACAATAGATTCTGGCATGGATGTGGAAAGAAAGGAACACTTATGCACTGTTGGTAGGACTGCAAACTAGTGCAATCTCTATGGAAAATAGTATGTAGATTCCTCAAAGAACTAAAAGTAGACCTACTATTTGATCCAGCAATCCCACTACTGAGTATTTACCCAATGGAAAAAAATCATTTTATCAAAAAGACACTTCAACTAGAATGTTTATTGCAGCACAACTCACAATCTCAAAGATGTGGAATCAATCCAAGTGCTCATCAATCCATGAGTGGATCAATAATATGTGGTATATGCCAATAGTACTATGGAGTACTATTCAGCCATCAGAAATGAATTAATACCTTTTGCAACAATCTGGATGGAACTGGAGACCATTCTCCTAAGTGAAGTATCACAAGATTGGAAATATAAATGCCACATGTACTCACTCTTAAATTGGAACTAACCAATCAGTACTCAAGTGCACAGATGGAAGTAAAATTCAATGGAAATCATGCAGGTGGGAGTGGGGAGGAGGGGCTGGGTGAAATCGTAGCTAATTGGTACAATGTACACTATCTGGGTGGTGGGCACACTTTTAATTTTGACTCAAGCAGTATGAAAGCAATCTATGTAACCAAAACATTTGTACCCCGTAAATATTCTGAAATTAAAAAAAAAAAAAAAAGAAACCAGGGAAGACAGGAAGCAGGGAGGGGAGGGAAAGAAGCCAAGCAAGAGTGTGATTTCTCAGGAAGTCCAAACTGCAGCCTGTCCTGCTGGGGCCTCTGGAGTGTAACATACACCCTGAAGGTGGTCATGTCCTAAAACAAAGGAGCTGGGCTGTTGTACTCCAATAGCCAATCAGACATTGGAAACTGGCTACTCTGAAATATTCTGGGTGGGGCACATTCAGTTTACTCTGTCTGTCACAGATTCTTCCATTTTCTTGATGGCCACAATTTCTGGGGGAAAATTTATAAGAGGAAAATTCAGTGGAATCAGTTAATCTCCTGCTGTAGCATTTAGTCCAGAGGCCAAAAGTGATACTCATCATCTTGCTTCTCTATCACTGTTTTAGATCCTCCTTAAGCTTTGGCTAGTGCTTCTGTCAATATAGGTGACTTGCCTGGAGGTTTTACCCAAACCTTCATCCCAGAGGAGTCTGGGCCCCTAGTTACCATGTTTCATCAAGCCATAGCCTGGTAATACTGAGAGATGTCCCAGGGGCTTTCCTAGCACAGAATGAATTGTATAGCAGCAATCCCTTCTCTTGACCCTAGCAACTCACTTATTTTGCACGTCTCCTGGTGCTGTATATCCATTGAGTTTCACCCCAAGATCTCAGCTCTTCCATGAAGCCTTCCTTGCAGACCTCAGTGCTTTCTTCTTCCCATAACTCAAAAAACTTATTTCCTATGTCTATCATTTGGCCTGAGACACATGCTGCACTGTGATTCCTCATTACCAGATTTTTATTGACCTTGGACAACATAATTTTGTTGGCTTATGAGTGTGCACCTTGTCTTTCAAAAGGGAACCTGAACAGGGTTCTGTCCCACACTTTACTGGCCTGCCTCCCATGCCTAGAACAGATCTCTGTGCCTCCCTAGGGCTCAGTGAACTCAGGTTGAATCGGCCACTGCAGAGCTTGCAGACTAGGATCTCTGCACCTTAGGACTAGAGCACAATTTTTTCTTCGTAAGTCTTGTATCCCAGAGTTTCCTAACTTACTTGGTTTTTACTGACACTCATTATGATTCTGGCCAAAATTGGCTTTTAAACAATAACAAAAAAGGACAGCTTTAAGAGGCTTAATCATTTCACATTTTAAAATCAGCCCAAACCCTTAAAAGCATATATTTTTAGATACTTTATTGCAAAGTACTTCCAAATGAAGGCCATAATTTTCCCCCACACAGAGACATTTTCCTTCTTTGACATTACTCAGACCTTGAAGTTGACAAACCTACTTTGTTTGAGGATACTGGGCGTTTGTGGAGAATGCACAGAAATATTTCCAATCTCACATAAATAGTCAATTCCATTTACATTGAGCACCTTTTTAGAGCTTTATACAGACCGCATTGTCCAGAGAGAATTTTCTTCTTTTCGGTGAAGCTCACATGCATTTTAAAGCATGTAATAACCTATTGTGGGACCTTAAAGAGAAAGGAGGAGAACTCAAGTCACTTCATTTTTCAATTAATTACTTATTCTGGGAAGATTTTACCTTATAATTGTAGAATTTATCTCTGTTTATTATTTCTGATTGTTTCTGTTGTGTATTCCCAATTCAGAAGCAAAAATTGAATACAAAAATAGGACTACTCTTGACTATGTGACTCTAGGTATATAATCTATTCCCCACAACAGTACTGAGATGAAATAAAATATTTATATTACTATTAATAAACGTTAAGAGATATTGAATGCTTGGTGTAAGCCAGGCACTCTGTATATCAGAGTATATATATCATCTCATTTAATATACATAGCCATTTGCAGAAGATAGGTGCTATTTTCTCTGTTTTATAGATACAAAAATTAAGACACAGAGAAGCTGAATGACCTCCTAAAGATCACAAAGATAGTAGACAAGCTGACATTACACTGCACAGAAGAAAGAGCCCTGGTTCTCTCCTTGGAGATGGGCAACTAAATTATATTCTCAGCCCAGGTCTTGCTAGCAAAGAGATTAGAAGTAAATCGAAAATTCTTTGGGTCTCAGTTTCCTCATTTACTAAATAGATACTCTAATGCTCACACTGCTATATCCAACCATCCATCCATCATCTGTCCATCTTAGGGCATTTAACTTTTATTGTTTTATATTTTGCTTATAAGAGTTACTGGTAGCTCTCAAAGAACAGGAAACATGTCACATTCATCTTTATATCTGCAGTTCCTAGGTGACTATTTTAAATACTTTAAATACATTAAATCATTTATTCCTCACAATACCATGAGGAAGGTATTCTTTCTATCCTCACTTATTTCAGATATGAGGAGGTTACTAGACCCCAATTACAATTACATTAATGGTGTCAGACAGATTTGAACCTAGGTGTCTGGCCTCAGAGTCCATGCTCTTGATTACTATACTATATAAGAAAGTAATTTAATTTTCTTATTAAATCCAGGTCTACTTTCAGAATGGATTTTTATATACTTCTTATCTCTTTTTTCTCTGTATTCTTTGGCTCTTGTTTTTATTCCATGATCTGTATTTACTTTTGTATAATGGGGAATGTGATTTTCATTGCATGCTATTTTTAAAATTGCATATATTAAATCTTATATATACATTAATATTAGTTTACCATTGATTTTCTTAGAAGCAATATTGAAAGAGAAAAGTCTTTATATAATTTTCAAGTTTCAGAACCTTAAATGTGAAGGGTAGCAAAATATGTCACTTTGCCATAAGGATTATTTTGAGCTGAAAACAATTTTGAAGAAGTAGATAAGGAAAAAAAGCTCTTTTCCCTCTACCTATCTTCCTAAAATCAGGGCATAAATATAAAAAGGTATCCCTCTTCCCCTCTTTACCAAGAAGGAAAAAAAGACACCTGCACTCAAATGTTCATTGCAACACAATTTGCAATTGCAAAGATGTGGAATCAACTCAAATGCCCATCAATTCATGAGTGGATTAATAAAATGTGGTATATGTATACCATGAAATACTACTCAGCCATAAAGAAGAAAGACTTAATGCCTTTTGCCACAATATGGATGGAACTGGAGACCATTATCCTAAGTGAAGTATCTAAAGAATGGAAAAACAAATACCACATACACTCACTATTAAACTGAACTAACTGATGAGCACACGTGTCCACAGAGGGAGGCATAACTCAATGGAAATCAATCACAGGGAAGGGGAGAAGAGTGGATGGGCAAAAACCTACCTAACAGGGACAATGAACAATATCTTGGTGACAGGCACACTTATAACCCTACTCAAGCATTACAAAAGTGATCCTTGTATCCCAAAACATTTGTACCCCCATAACACTTTGAAATAAAGAAAAATAAAATAAAAATAAATAATGTGATTTTTTTTTTTTTTAAAAAAAGGAAGTATTAAGTATCTAAAAAAATGGTTGGTCCATTAGGAATTTCACTGTGAAACCTTCAGGTATAACCAAATAATATCCAAAAAAATTCTGACAATCAAATCATTACCCCAAAAATTATAACAAGACATAAAGGACTCAGGCACTGATGTGCCTGTGGGTTGATTCTACATCGTTGTAATTGTGAACTGTGCTGCAATAAACATTTGACTGCAGGTGTCTTTTTGATAAAATGACTTCTTTTCCTTTGGGTAAATACCCAGTAGTGGGATTCTGGATCACATCGTAGATCCACTTTTAGTTCTTTGAGGATACATCTCCATACTGTTTTCCACAGAGGTTGTACTAATTTGCAGTCCCACCAACAGTGTATAAGCATTCCTTTCTCTTTGCATCTACACCAGCATCTATTGTTTTTGGACTTTTTAATAAAAGCCATTCTGACTGAGGTTTTAATTTGCATCTCATTGTGGTTTTAATTTGCATTTCCCTGATGATTAGTGACATTGAGTATTTTTTCAGATATTTATTGGCCATTTGTCTATCTTCTTCTGAAAAGCTTCTATTAGTGTCTTTTGCCCACTTTTTAATGGGGTTGTTTGAGTTTATTCTTGCTTATTTACTTGAGTCCTTTGTAGATGCTGGTTATTAGTTCTTTATCAGTTGTATAGCTTGTGGATATTTTCTCCCATTCTGTAGGAGGTTTATTTACTCTATTAATTATTTCCTTGGCTGTCCAGAAGGTTTTTAACTTAATCAAGTCTCATTTGTTTATTTTTGTTGTTGCTGTGATTGCCCTTGGGGTCTTCTTCATAAATTATATGCCTAGGCCAATATCTAGAAGAGTTTTTGCAACATTTTCTTCTATACTTCCTCAATTTCATTACTTACATTTAAGTTATTTATCTCTCTTGAATTAATTTTTGTGAGTGGTGAGAGATAGGGACTCTGTTTGATTCTTCTGTATGGGGCTATCCAATTCTTCCAGCACCATTTATAGAATACAGATTCTTTTCCCTGTGTATTGTTGTCTACTTTGTCAAAAATCAGTTGGCTGTATGTGGATGGTTTTATATCTGGGTTTTTGTTCTGTTCCATTGATCTTTGTCCCTATTTTTGTGCCAATATCATGCTGTTTTGGTTACTATAGTCATGTAGTATAGTTTTAAGTCTGGTAATGTGATGCCTCCCAATTTGTCCCTTTTGGTTAAAACTGATTTTGCTATTTGGGGTCTTCACTGGTTCCAAATGAAGTGTAGAATTATTTTTTCTAGACCAGTAAGATATGATGCTGGTATTTTGATGGGGATTACATTGAATCTGTAAATCACTTTGGGCAGTATTGACATTTTAACAATGTTGATTGTACTGATTCATGAGTGTATGTTTTTTCCCTTGTTTGTATCATCTACAATTTCTTTCTTCAGTGTTTTGTAGTTCTCTTGGTAGAGATATTTTACCTTATTTGTTAAGTATACTCCTAGGTATTTTATTTTCTTTGTAGCAATTGTGAATGGTATTGAGTCTTTTTTTTTATTTCAGCTTATTATGGGGGTACAAAATGGTGTATAGGAATTCTACTGACTTCTGTACATTAATTTTGTAACCTGAGACTCTACTAAATTTATTTATCAACTCCAGGAGTCTCTTGGTAGAGTCTTAGGGGTTTTCTATACATAAGATTATAACATCTGCAAAAAGTGATAGTTTGACTTCCTCTTTCCTGATTTGGATACCCTATTTTCTTTCTCTTGCCTGATTGCTCTGGCTAGAACTTCCAGTATTTTGTTAAATAGAAGTAAGTGGTGACAATTGGCATCCTTGTCTTGTTCTAGTTCTGAGTGGGAATGTTGTCAACTTTTCCCCACTCAGTATGATGCTGGCTGCAGTTTTATTATATAGGGATTTTATGATTTTGAGAGTCTATGCCTGGTTTGTTGAGGGTTTTTATCATAAAATGGTGTTAGATTTTATCGAATGCTTTTTCTGTATCTATTGAGATGATCGTTTGATCTTTGTTTTTGCTTCTGTTTATGTGGTGACTCACATGCATGGATTTACATATGTTGAACTATCCTTGCATCCCTGGGAAGAAGCCCACTTGGCCATGGTGGATAATTTTTTTGATGTGCTGTTTAATTCAGCTTGCTAATATTTTATTGATGAACTTTTGCATCTATATTCATAAGGGATATTGGTCTGTGGTTTTCGTTTTTATTGTTGTTATGTCCTTTCCCGGCTTTGGTATCAAGGTGTACTGGCTTCATAGAATGAGTTTGGGAGGATTTCCTCCTTCTTGATGTTATGGTATAATTTCTGCAGAATGCATACCAACTCTTCTTTGTAGGTCTAATAAAATTCAGCTATGAATCCGTCTGGTCTAGGGATGTTTTTGTTAGAAGATTTTTTATTGCTGCTTCAGTCTCATGGCTCTTTACTGGTCTGTTCAGTTTTACTTCTTCATGATTGAGTCTTTGGAGGTTGTGTGTTTCCATAAATTTGTCCATTTCCTCTATGTTTTTCAGTTTATATGCATAGAGATTTTTATAATATTTACATATGACATTTTGTATTTCTGTGCTATCAGTTGTAATACCTCGTTTTTAATTTTTGGTTGAGCATATGTGGTGCTTTCTCTTCTATTCCTGGTTAATCTAGCAAGAGGTCTATTGATTTTGTTTATATTTTCAAAGAATGAATTTTTTGTTTCATTGATCTTCTAAATTATTTTCTTGTTTTGATTTCATTTAATTCCACTCTTACCTTAATTATTTATTTTTCTGCTGCTGGCTTTGTGTTAGGTTTGCTCTTCCTCTTCTAGTTCCTTGATACATGTCATTAGATTGTTAATTTGTGATCTTTCTGTCTTTTTGATGTAGGCATTTAAGGCTATGAATTTTTTCCTAGGACTGATTTTCCTGAATCCTGTAGATTTTGATATCTTGTTTCCCCTTTGTCATTCAGTTTTAGGAATCTTTTAATTTCCATCTTATTTCATTATTGATGTAATAATCATCCAGCAGCTGGTCTTTAATTTCAATGACTTTGTGTAGACTTGAGTATTTCTCTTGGAGTTGATTTCTAGTTTTATTCCACTGTGGTCTGAAAAGATAGATGCAATGGATTAACAACATGTGGTATATGTCTATCCTGGAATACTACTCAGCCATGAAGAAGGATGACTTAGTGTCTTTCACAACAATTTGAATGGAACTGGAGACCATTATCTTAAGTGAAGTATTTAAAGAATGGAAAAAGAAACACCACATGTACTTACTATTAAATTGGAACTAACTGATGAGCACACATATGCATAGAGGAAAGTAAAACTCAATGGAAATCAATTGGGGGTGGGGAGAAGAAGAGGGTGGACAAAAACCCACCTAATAGGCACAATGAACACTGTCTGGGTGCCTGCACACTTTTAACCCTGATTCAAGTATTATAAAAGCAATCCATGTAACCAAAAACATTTGTACCCCTGTAATACTTTGAAATACAAAAAAAAAAAGGAAAGAAGGAATAGAAAGAAAGCCTAAAATATAAACACATTCACTTTTTAATGTGACTTTTATAATTTTCTTAAAAATATGCAATCAGGAAACATAAAAAGAACATTTGCTAGCAGGAACTTAGTGATTTTTCTCCCAAAAGTTTTTAACACATTAAATTGTTACAGGCATAATGAAGCTCACATACACACATATTCCTCACACCTTTCCTGCAGTTGTTTGGGATCCATTAGTGAGAGATGCTCTTGTAGTCACAAGTTAAACAAATTAATAAAAGAAAGTAGAATAAGGTAGCATTTAAGCATATGGTTTGAATCTAGAGGAACAATAACATACAAGGCAAAGACAGATGATAAGAGAGAGAGAAAGAGATGATATATATAAAGAGATGATAGAGATAGGTGATTGATAGATGCATAGAGAGATAGATACAGAGATATAGAGAAAGATTTCAATATTTGTGCATTTTAAAAAAGGTTAATCACAATGTTCCCTCATAATATTTAACTTTAGAAAAGTGATAGTCCAAGGCTGCCCACAGACCAAAGCAGGTCTGCAAATTTCAGTTACCCATCTATGACAAGATGAGTACTGAATTGAGAGTAAATCTTTAGAAACTTTTATAGCCGTTTAACAAAGAAATTTCATGCCTGTTGAATCTCACTAAAAAAGTTTAGAGTTGCATTTTATGCCTAATTTTTCCAGTTACTCTTTTATCATATTTTATAACAGAATCAGTCTATGATAGATTTAAAATTTTCAAAATAAAACTGTCTCTTTTCCACAAGTGGTTTGAGAAGCTTGTAATTAAATTCTATTTGGTCTTGGGGGTGCTACAAATTCTTGGCCTTTCTGTGGTTGTACGAATATACATAAGCAGCCTATCATTTTACCTTCCCAGGACTGTAATGGCTCACCATCACTGTAAGAGCCATTACAGGAGGTGAGTAAGCTGAGAGAAAGGTGAAAAAGAGCTTCCTGCTTAGTAGCTAAAAGTTAGAAATGTAAAGGAAGTATATAACCTTAGGAATTGTACAGCTCCTGTCAGGTCGGTAGTTTGCACATTGGTACTGATAATCCTGAGGTTATTTTTCTTGCACCTACAGTTTTTCAAAACTTTATTGTGGACTTCATTCAGTCATTCACAGACACCATCAGATAGTTAAAGTCCGTTGAACTTCTAGGTTAGAGCTGCCTTTTGGACTAAAGGCCAAGGAAAATACAGGGATCTCTTTTAGCCTTTGAGGAATTAGTAATATCTGTGACTTGCATCAGATTCACTTTGCTTAGTAGCACTTTTTACATGATTGTAGTTTGCTGTCCATGCAGGGCAAAGCTGACTTCCAATGGGATGTATGCATACAGAGGGTGCTCAAGAGCATAAAATCTTTATGCCAAAAACAAAAAAAAAGTTGTAAACCTCAAGCATACTCCACCCATTTACCCTTGCTAGCTTCAAACCACAAAAAGTACCTTCTCAGACTTGTTTACTTTTTGTCACTTTTTCTGAGAAAAGACATGGTTAACTCTTAAATGCACATTCCTGACCTTACTTACTGTTAGATTATCTTTTCAGAGAATTGATAATAGTTGCCTACTCTCAGAAAGCATTTGCCTTGCCCCCCACACCACGTCCCTATTTCTTGGGCCAGTGGTCCTGTGACTAGCCCGATCTACAGGACCTATCCTATGACACACAAAATCCCTGCTAACTGCCAGATGACAAGACCATCTCACTTTTCTACTGACGCTCCTGCTAGCAACAAATGCAGCTTTTTTTCCTCACCTCTATAACTTTCAACCAGAGATTTTTTAGTAGAATAAAAATTCCATCTTGCTCCCAGGCAGGTCTTTCTCCAGAATTGCTTTTGGCAGACTTTGTCTGTGGGCCAGAATGTGTGGCTAAGGTGTAGTTCAACGCTGAAGATTAACACGTAAGTTGAAAAAGAACTCAGCATAGAAGTGATATTGTATCCTCCAGGTATTAGATAAAACAGCTAGAAGAGAATTTAAATTGTCATTTAATGAGCTCCATTTTCCATTTATCTCTGTAGCCCACATGTCCATTAGGACAATTGGAATGGTCTAAGGATGCTTGTAGCCAGATTTGTTAAAAACTGACATTATCTACAGAGAGTCAGGCCAGGAGGCTGTTTCTCAGATTCCTGTTTCTCAGAGAGTAGAAGTAGTCTACAAATTCAAAAATAGAAAAATATAAGAGGGAAAATAGAAAGATTCCTAAAAACCCATATTGATATTTTAAAATATGAGGAAAATTAGATGTGCTATAGTTATCTTTTACATGAGTTTAAAAGAGGAAGAAAGAGTTTAAAAGCATCTATTACATATAATAAATTCATAAAAAGAGAACTCTAGGAATAGCAATAACAAATTTGTAGAATAAAAGAGAAAATCCAAAATGTGTCAGAAAATAACCATTTATTGTGGACAACCTGGTGGTTTCTATTAAAAAGGGTTTCTTCTAAATTACAAAATAAAATATAACAAATTATAACCTACAAAGATATGTTTAAAGTAACAAAATAAAAACAAGCACTCAAAGTACAAAATATCCAGGGAGTAATTAACCAGCAAAAATATATTAATTTATTTTATTACTGACAGTTACTAAGGGAATGCTAACACAATAAACTCACCCTCAACCTAAAATATGTATTAAATAAAGAAATATTTAAAGCCAACAAAAGAGAGAATGAAAATAACAACACAAAATCATGAATAAAACAATGGTAAGATGACAAATTAAGTCAATCTGATGAAATGATAGTGATATTAATGGTGCTTTGAAAAAATAGTAAAATTGATATATTTGAATTAAACCAATTAATGAAATACCAAGAAATATGCCAATGAATAAAATTTTGGATAATGAATGACAAACTCAATAATTTACTTGTACCTCTATAATATCTATTATTTTATTCTATCCACAATGACTTAAATCAGTGTCCAATTTTCCTAGGAAATTCAGACCTTCCTGGTGATGGTGAGTGGGTCACATTCACGTTTCAGTTACCAACATGATAAACTGCTTAGTAAATGTTTTTAAATAAATGAGAACATAAAGAAGAAGAGATTTCTAGGTTACTAGACAAGATAAAGAGATTTAAAACACTTCCAAAAGTAAATAGTGACTTTACAATAAAAGTACCTAACTCTGACATATTTACTGGGCGATTTTCCCAAACATCTAAAAGAGAGAGAGAAGATAAGAATGAACTATTATTTTCTGAGAGATGATAAGTGCCAGTCACCATCCTCAGAGCTGTACATTTAAAAAAGAGAAGATGCATGAATCAGAAGACATGGAATTATCAATGTTTGTGGATGATATGATTATAACAGTAGGAAATAAGAGAAAAATAAATCCTAAAACTAATTAAGTTATTTTGCATGTAGGATCTAAGGAAACCCCAAGCATTGCCATTAAATTTTTTAAGAGCTAGTGACAGCTAGAAGGTGAAATGAATGGATTCCACTCCTGGCAGCAAAAAACTGAGTATCTACAAATTAATACATTAAGAAAGAGATATTCATTAAATGCACGCATGCACACACCACACACACACACACACACACCCCACCCTAAATGTACAAGAACACACACATCAATGGAGAGGGAAAGCCTCCCCAAGGTTAAAAAGGCTTTAAAATATCTATATTATTCTAAGTATCAATATATCTCAGTGGTGCAATTCCTGAGTCCTATCATTCCCCACCCACATTCCATCCTAACTTCCACCACTAGATTGATTAATCTAAGATAGAAACTTTATGATGCATCCAATGACCCAAAACATCTGCATCCCCCAAGCTCCAACCTCGCCATAGCACAGAAAGGGCTAAACTTCAAAGTGGCCCCCACCATTCTTGACATATCTCCACTTTTTAAAAAATTCATAATTACTGAAATTACTGAGTTTTTCAGTTTTGTATGGCAGAAAGAACATTTAACATAAGATCTACCTTTAAACAAATATTAAATGTATAATACAGTTTAAGTGTATAATACAGTGTGGTTGACTATGCTGTATAGCATATGACTATGCTACAATGTACAGCAGATCTCTAGAACTTATTTTTCTTGCATAATGGAAACTTTATTTCCTTATTTCCTACTCCCCTTAGCCCCTGGAAACCACCTTTCTACTCTCTGCTTCTGTGAATTTATTTTAGATACCTCATATGATGTGGAATCCTATGGTGCTTTTTCTTCTGTGACTAGTTTATTTCACGTAGCAAAATGTCCTTCAGGTTCATCCATGTTGTCACATTTACTTTTTATATCCATTTTCTGATTTTTCCAAAGTTTTCTATTTATGGACCTCCAATGCCCATGCTACATGCTCCCCCTCTCTGCATTTTTCTATTTGTGTGCCTTTTCATAAAGTTTGTCCACATTTTTGCAATTTAGGCTGCCTATCCTTTCATCACAGAGCATTTAGTCTTATATGATGCCATTTGCTGAAATCTTACGCTTCATTGTGACATTTCTTGTAGGCTTTGCTTGTACTGCAATTTAGCAGTCTGTGTGTTTCTGTTTAATGTTTCCAATTACATTAAACATGTGTCTTATACCCTGTTTATATCCCTCATGGTATTTACCACAGCATCTACACTACCACAGGTAGTACTCATGCAGTAAATATTGTTTAATTGATTCAATGTTCGTAAACTCCTTGAGGGAACATTTCATTTGGCTTACTATTCCCAGGGCCTAAGAAGTACCTGACATATAGTAAGTGCTCAATAAATACTGTGTTGTATGTGAAGAGAAACAGAAAGAGAGCATGAGCTGATTTGGCTGAGACCACATTGCTGAATACAGACGTCAGTTCTCAGTTCTTCTCTTCCTTGACCCATCAGCAGCACTTGACCTCACTAATAACTCCTTCCTACTAGAAATGCTTCCTTTACTAAACTTCCAGGATACTTTCTCTCCTGGTTTTCCTCCTATGTTACTGATTGTTCCTTTTCGGTCTACTTGGCTAGTTTTTTGCCTTCTCCCAGCTTCTTTTCTTTGCAATGCCTCAGGGATCAACCTTGGTCCTCTCATCTCCTCTGCTCTTCAATATGTTCCCTCATTCGTTCCTGACTTTTAAAAATCACACGTGCTGATGCCTCCCATATTTACACCTTCGACCTTGACAACTCCACTAACTGCAAAGCTATAATGTCCTATTGCCTATGTGATATATCCATTGGGATTTCCAATAAGTGTTTCTGATTTAATACACCCCAAATTGAACTCTCAATCTGCCTGTTTGAGCCTGCTCCTCCAGCAGTGCTCTCCCCTCAGTTAGGAATGAAGACATCTTTCTTCTAGTCTCTCAGACATTCTTGACTATCTCATTCTTTCACATCTCAAACCGTCAGGAAACACTTTTGTACTCTATTTTCAAAACACATACAGATGACAACACCTTTTCACCTCCCTGAAGCCTTTAACAATGATTACCTTGCAAGTAGCTCCCAGCCCTCTACCAATCTGGTCTGAACCATAACCATTGCTCACCTGAATTGTTATAAAAGAACCTGCCATTTATCTCCCAGCCATATGGATCCTTTTAAGATGGAGGTCAGGTCACGTCACTCCTCTTTCCAAACCCTCTATTTCACTCAAAGTAAAACCTAAACTCCCTACAAGGAAAAATCTAGTTGGGCTTCCCATGTCCTCTCTGACTTCATCACCTGCTGATCTTCCTCTTGCTCACTGTCCTCTTGCTACAATGTCCTCTTTGTTATTTTCTTTAGTCATCTTTTGCTCCATAAAAAACCACCCCAGAATTAAGTGGTGTAAAACAATTCGTTATTTTCTCTATGTGGTCCTGCAGAATGACATTTGGGCATTTGTGCTTTAAGTTTTCTTGTGTGGTTATAGTCCAATGTCAGCTAGGTCTGAAGGCCCAGTGGACTAAACGTGGGAGCGGGCTCATTCCCATGACGGACAGTTAATGCTGGGAGCTCAGCTGGGGCTGTAGACCAGAGCACCCACATATGGCCTCTCCACATGCCTTGGCCTTCTCATAGCATGGCAGCAACCATGTTCTGAGAGTTAGTGTTCCAAGAGTGAGTGTCACAGAAGGCAGGAAATAGAAGTCGTCAGGCCAGTTAATGGCTATGTCTGGAAATGACAAACCACTTCTATCAAATTATATTGAGTAAAGCAGTTATAAAGCCTGCAAGAATTTGAGTGCATGGAGAAATAAACTCCACTTGTTCATGGAACTGTGGCAAGGTCACATTGCAAAGGAGCATGTGGAATAGGAGGCATTATTTGAGTGATCTTTGGAAAATACAATCCATCATTCTCTTTTTCAAACACAACAGCTATAGCCCTACCTCAGTGCCTGCCCTGGCCATTCCCTCTGGCTGGGATGCTTTTCTACTGATATCAATGTGTTTTGCTCCCTTGTAGCTTTCAAGTCTTTGCTTTCTTACCTACGTCAACACTGCTAATAGGTTACCTTCTTGATGAGCTCTTGCAGGACCTCTGTCTCCAACATTACACATAAGCGCTCTCCCTGTGACCAAGGATTTGCAATTACCCATGAACTTTGACTTGGCCAAACTGTAGCCAGACTTCTCCTCTCCCACAGCCCCTAAATTTTGGCTTACCCTCAAGTTTAAGCATGCACAAAACCACTCAGGTGCAGAATATCCCCCTTCAACAGCTCATTCTGAGAATCAGCTAACCACAGAGAAAAACATTTCCCATTGAAGCAGCCTGACTTTGCCACCTGCTTACCTTGCACTCTTGCCCTCTGATCCCACAAACTTTCCCCTTAATTTTACCTCTCTCTCTTTACAAAAGAAAAGCCCCTTTCTATTTTATTTTGAGATGCTTTACATTTCTGGGATGGAAGCGTGTTCCCTGCTGCAATCGTCTTTTTAAGTAAAGTTCCCCTTTACCTCAGTCTATATTGATTTTGATTGGAAACCTACATTCTCAATCCTGTTTACCCTACACCACTTTTTATATTATGAATTACCTTCTAATATGCTATATATTTTATTGTCTAATTTTACCTGTTTATTGTGTTTATTTTCTCTCTCCCTCCATTAGGATATACACTGCATGGCAGCAGAATTCTTTTCTAATTCATCTATTGAATTCCCATTACCTACTACAAACATGGTGAGTGCTCAAAAAGCATCTTCCAATTTAATAAACTGACTCACCTGTGGTATGATGAAAGCAGGTCCCATCTAACACATAAAGATATAGAAGAAAGAAATATTTGCTACTGGTTCTACCGTGATCTCCTTCTCCATCGCAGTTAACTGAGCCTCTGAATGTTCCTTGAGCTTAGTTCTTGTTCCAATCATCTGATTCCTGTAAAACTAGTGCTCTGTCTTATTTTTCTTAGTTTCTTCTAACCTCTTTTTTCTCTCTGCCATTCATCTTAGCCCAGAAACTGAGGCCTAATTATTTGTGGACGGGATGATGCTGCTAACCCATGGGGTTTTCAATCATTTCCTCTTAGCACATTCTTGGTAATTTCTATTAAATTCAAATCCCGGCTAATACCAGCCACTTGTCTAACCCTTCTCTGTAGCCTGGTACGTCGTTCTCAGCTACTCTATTCTGTCATCTGGTCTGGACCTTCTTTCCTCCCCTCCAGCTCACCTGTCCACCCAAGCTTTCCCCGCCTCCTTGGGCAGGTACTGTTGCTGTTTCTGACACCGCAAGTATTCCACGTCCTACTCTAGTGAACTAAGTTCCTTATATCCACACTTCTGAGACAGAAGAAAAAGAAACTTATCATTTCTTCCTGATCACACATAGGTAAAATCTGTGGAGTGAATTTTTGTCAAAAAGATCTGGAGAAACAGTGATTTTATGTTCCAAGCTGTTCCCCCATTGCAAGAACCTAAGCAAAAAGAGGGGGAAAGTCAAAAGTTTTATGATTATAATGAGTTTCAGGTCATGACCACATAATTCACCTTGTTATTACACACTGCTGATCCTTTAAATAAAATGCCAGAGCCCTATTAAAATGAATGAGATACCGATGCCTCAGATTTTCACTCAAGCATCTCTAATTAAGGGGTTATCTTCAAATGTATTCAAACTACACAAATCTCTTGAGTTTTCAAAATTGAGCTGGAAATCAGCTGAAGGAAACGTATGGGATTTCTGGCCCAGTTAGGGAACTGAAAACTATGGGGGGAAAAAACTTCCCTCACATTGATAAATAAAAGTTTTCTTTCTAACTTTTCTTTAAAATGTGAGAAGTCTCATGATATCTTTTACATCTTCCTCATCTTGTTTTCCAGTCTGTAGACCTTCAAATGAAGCAAAGGATGAAAGAAAGAGCCTTAGAATCCAAGTCAACAGCTTTGGATCCTACCTTCTTCCATTCAACACCCAAGTCTCACGCATGAAATGTGAGTAATAATTTATGTACCTACACTGTGGGACAATAATGAGGATTAAACAAGAGGACAAATTGAAATTACAGGAAGTCCTCACTTAACCTCATCAACAGGTTCTTGGAAACTGTGACTTTAAGTGAAAGGATCCATAACAGAACCAGTTTCACCATAGGTTAACTGATTTAAATAAGAGTGAGGTCCCTACCACATATTTCTGGTCACAAAAAACATCACCAAACTTCTAAAGAAAGACCAAAACACTTCTAATATTAAACATTGAAATAAATGTGAGCTATATGTACATTTAAGAAAGATTAATGAAAACAAGTAAGATCATTATTTACCCAATTATTCCATTCAGGGTCAGTTAGCCTGAGCCTATCCTGGCCGCTCAGGGTGCCAGGTGGGAAACTACCCAGGACAGGACACCATCCATCGCAAGGCACACTCACTCACACACACACACACACACACACACCATCACAGGGCACACTCACACACTCACACACACACACCACCACAGGGCACACTCACACACACACACATACCATCACAGGGCACACTCACACACTCACACACACATACCATCACAGGGCACACTCACACACATACACACACACACACCATCACAGGGCACACACACACACACACACACACACACACACACACCATCACAGGGCACACTCACTCACACACACACACACACCATCACAGGGCACACTCACTCACACACACACACACACACCATCGCAGGGCACACTCACACACACACACACACACACACACACCCCATCACAGGGCACACTCACTCACACACACACCACCACAAGGCACACTCACACACACACACACACACACACACCATCACAGGGCACACACACACACACACACACACACACACTTACACCAGGACCATTTAGTCACGCCAATTCACCTCGCAGGCACATGTTTGGGATTGGAAGGAAACCAGAGCACCTGGAGAGAATCCACGCAGGTATGGATGGAGAGGACAAGCCAACTCCACACAGACAGTGTCCCTGCTGGAAATTGATATTTTTTTCTCATCAACCTTATATTGAAACAATGTTGGACAAAAAGATGTTATTCGAGGACTTGTATTTTTAATACTAAACTTATAATGAATAGCAGGACTACATATTACTTTGGAATGTAAAAATAAAAAACTAGTATAAATGCAAACAGTGGTAGATTGGACAATTAATATTTTAAAATGTCATTTCCCAAAAAAATTATTATATAAATTAAATACATTTTTAAGTATACAAGCAAAATGAATCTGAAGTTCAAGTGGAACAATAAGTGTGTAAGAATAATTGAAAAATGTTTGGGGGAGAAAAGAGAAGACTAAGAGTAGGCTTGTCCTAATATATGAAATGTAATATAAGATTAATTAAGACTAAACCAGTGGTTCTCAATTAGGGGTACTTTTGTCTGCTAGGAAATATTTGATAATGCCTTTGAGACATTTTTGCTTGTCACATCTGAATGTGTGTGTGTGTAGGAGTGGGTGTGTGTGTGTGCTGCTGGCATCTAATTGGCAGAAGCCAAGGATGCTGCTAAACATTCCACAATGCACGGGACAGCCCCCCATAACAAAACATTATGCAGCCCAATATGTCAATAGTGCTAAGATTAAGAAGCTTAGAGCTAGAAGTATTAAAACTGTGGTATAGGTATAGAGACTAACAAAGAATACAGTAGACTAGAAAGTCTAACTGCAGTCTCAGGTGTACATAAAAGCATTACGTAAAATAAAAAGTGTTCCACCAGCTTGATAGATTATTCAATAAATCCTTGTACATCAATTGACTAATGGATTGCAAGGAAAAGGGTTATACCCTTTAGTTCCAAGGGGCCATGTATAACCCAGTGGAAGTTTGGGGTGCATTTGGAGATGCTCTTCCTAGTCATTGCCCCTGTTCACTTATTACCTGGACATAGAAATCCATATTGGCCTGTAATCTTATCTGGAATCAGAATATGGAGCCAGTATCATCATTGGTTGCAGAGGCACTCTGGACAGCCTCACAAGTCAGGAGGCAATAATGAAAGTAGAGAGTTGGAGGTCTAGAAAGCAGATGAGGCTCTCTATTGACAAAAGACAGCAGAGGGATGGTGGGCTATTCATTAAGTAGGAAGGAGATAGGATGTCAAATTAGACAACACTGTCTAATTGTTGACACTGTATTTCAAAAAGCAAAGAACTTTCTAAACCTTTGCACATAGACACAACCATGGAGTTTAAGCAGCAAAGATTTTTAGGCAATGTAAGTATACACAGGTTATACAATCTTTCCTTGACAACACAGTCTTTCTGTAGAAAGATTTCTCAGCCAACCCCAATCTTCAGTTTCTTCTCTGAATTGTCCACATCACCTGCACATGCATCTGTTGTTTGTGAAATATTCGTTTATGTTTTGCATTTTAAAATCTGAATTGTCATTTAATTTTGCATATAATTATACCTGGACTTTCTATCTATGCTTCAAGCAACTTAAGAGCAGGAAGTTTGCTTATTTTGTATCCTCCAGAGTATAAAGCATGATTCTCTTCCTAAAAAATAGCGGCATTTGTGGCTTTAAATTATAGTTAGTTGATGAATCACTGTAAGTGAGTGGAAGATAGAATAATATCTCATTTGCCCAAAATTCACTGTTCTATCAGTCTTATCTATTTGACAAATATGAAAGAACAAATAAGTGAGAAAAAGAAAAACTTTCAACCTTCCAAAATGGATGTTACCAAATTCATTTGTACCATCTTAAATAAGTATCAAACAACTAAAGGCAAAACCTGAGATGGTTACATCGAGGAATTATTTTTAACAATGTGACAAAAGAATTAAGTATACAGTCAATAACCTTTGAGCCAGTGAAACAGATTTTTTTCAGATAGCATAAACTTATATTATTTTTTTCAGCAAAAGCCCAGTAGCCTAAACCCCTCTCCTTCCCACAAAGATGCTATTCCCAGATACGAAAGAGTTTAAGCAAAGTAATTTTGTAGAGTATACTTTGGAAGAAGAAAAATAAAATCTCAATTTTCAGCATTTTCCTGGATATGTAATAGGCAGTAGAAACAAGAATAGCTAAATATAATGCAATAAATGAAGAATTTATTCATAATAGGTGTGCTATAAGGAATTACAAAGAGTTTGAGAACTCTCTGAAGTTATACTATTCACAGACAGAACATAGTGACTTATCTGAAACAGAATTATTGGCATATTTAGTGTAGACAGGTATGAAACACAGAACAGACTCAGCAAAACATATACAATCAGAAAGAATCAGTGAGAATACCCAGTCAGGAGCAGGACAGTGATATGACCCTTAGCACATTACTGAGGGACTTACCATCACCTGAGTGAGGAGAGATGGAAGGTGTCAACCTGTTATGTTACAGCTACATCAGGATATCACTTACACTGTGAGCTGATAACGTTGTGCTTAAGTAAATCAATTAATAAGCCATTCACACTTGATCTTAATGTGTTAAATCAGTCATTCTTAACTAGTTCTTCATGTTAGCAAATAAAAAGCACTGTTCAGATATTGTTAGAAAGAGATTTTATACAGCAATTGCAGATAAAATTTAGTTGCTCAGAGTAACAGAAGCTCACAAATTGAGGGGAAAAAATGGCCCAATAGATTTTTTCCCCTCTAAAGTTCATATACATAAAAAAATCATGATTATAAATGAAAAGAAAAGTTAAATTAAAAACCTATAAAGATGGCCCTGATGAAATAAGTAATTTTTTAAAAATTAAACAGCATGCATTTTAAAACCTAAATTTCTGAATCCAATCTTATGTTAATATTTGCAACTTAAATAAGATTAAATTAAAAAGTGATACTTTGGGTTTTGCCATGACAGAGGTATGGGTTCTACCTAGGCTAATTTCCCTCCCTTCACAACTATGAGCAATTATAAAACTAAACAAAATATATGAAGTATTTTCTGGAGGAGAAATATAATGCTAGCAAAAAAGGAAACACATATGTTGAGCTCAATGGTTTCTCAACTTTCTGCCTTTGGGAACACTTGGGGGTCTACACATACAAGGATATGGAAGCCAAGGAAAGAACAGCAGTCTTGCTGAGCTGAGGTGGCAGAGATTAGAGTTGAGGGCTATGAATGCAACTGGAATTTGCAGGGCAGAGTACCAGAATGCTACATGGAGAAATCTCCATGGATCCTTCACCCAGAGGTGGGCTGTACATGTATATAGAGAGTGAGTTTCTTCTAGAGCTGACAGGAAATACCACAGTACTTACAGGCTATGTTTCTGAGTACAAAGGAAATGCATTATAATTCATTAACTTAAAAAATGCAAATATCTAGAAATTAAACAACACACTTTTAAACATCACATGTGTCAAAGAGGAAATCACAAAGGGCATTACAATATTTCAATCATAATGAAAACACAATATATAAAAAAAATTAAGAAACAGCTACAGTAGTGCTACAGGAAATTCTACAACTTTATATACATATATTTAGATTTTAAACAAGGCTAAGAATCAGTGATTTGTGTTTGCACCTTAAAAAGTTAGAAACAGAAGAGCAATGTAAACCCAAAGTAAATACAAGAAAGAAAATAATCAATATGAAAACCTAAATTAATAGAATTGTCTAGAAACGTTTCAGAAAATAAGAAAGCCAATAGTAGGATGTTTAAAAGAACATCAGATATTTCCAGAGTGCATATTATGTGCCACACTTCATGGCCTAGGTTAATTGCACAGATTAAAACAAAACAGTCCATTTGCTCCTGTTCCCAGGTTCACCGTATTCGAGTTTTCAGAGATGAACTTCACAGAGTGGTTCCACTGTAAAGTTTCTGAGACTTCATCTACCCTGCAGTGCCTAGAATACAGTAGGAGCTCAACAAAGGTTTGTTGAATGAATGAATGAAATATTTTCTTTAACAGATGAGGAGGCCCAGAGAGAGAGAGGACTTCCTTCAAGATCTCCAAAGTCTTAAGTGGTGGAACCTAGGTTGAACTCATACCTCAGATTCTGGGTTTTGTCCTCCACACCAGACAATATCCTCTGCCTTGGCCAGCTCAGATTTTAAAGTCTCAACCCTCTTATGCCATTAGTGAACATAAATAACTAAGTTCCATTTTTAAATTGCCCTGGAAGCCCATCTTAGAAAGCCATTTCATTAGCATTCCTGTTTCTTTAATGCCAGCTTGCTACCCAAGGAGCCCACTGGGAGGTGAGCAAGGAGAGAGTGAATGGACACAAAGACTCATATTGGAACTTGCAGCTCCATTTGGCACAGTGGAGCTGAACTGTATTGATTCACACCAGCAAAAGCCACTTTCTCAAGGTCTCTCACCTCCCAGCACTGTTCTTTCTGCCTGATGGAACCTGGGGAACCAAATTTTCTTGAGGCAGAACTGAAGTATAATAGAGATGATAGGATACTTCCCACCAGTGGAGAACTGAAACTTTGCAATGAAAACACAAAGTAAATTTTTTTTTTAAAAAAAGCTCATATTGTCATAATATAAGTAGGCTCAGGAGCAAAACATGCTCAGATCTTAGCAGCTTAGATCAGAAGGGAGGCATAAGAAGATAGAATTATTAGAGAAATAGCAAGAGACTCAGGAAGGAAGTGGTTATAGGGACTGGCACTTGAAAAGGCACAGCATATTCTATCTTCTAAACAAATAAATATTTTTGAAAGTTCTATAAAGCACATATTCTATGTCAGAAACTATTCTAAACACTTTATAAAATACCTATAAATTACAGCAACCCTACAACATAAGTACTGTTACTGCCCCATTTTACAAATAGCAAAACTGAGTAAGAGACAGGTTAAGTAACTCACTTAAATTTACAGAGCTAACAAGTGCTAGAATCCAGGCATTCTAGTTCCAAAGTTTATGCTTTTACCACCCACCCCGCCCCCATACTACACAAAGAATTGATTTTACTATGTACAGGAGCTCCTGGTTCAATAGGTAGACCATCCCTGGAATTCTCCTCCAGGTCAAAACCTGCATTCTGAAGCTCAAGGCTTGCAGATAGTTAAGCATATGATAAGTACTAATTGCATCTCCTCTTTCCTGTCTCCATTCATTTGGTTAGTCGTTTGATCCAGTAAGGAATGTAGAGATATGAGCTGATTTAGTACTCTGAAGGAATGGCAGACAGTTTTCGAAAAGTAAATCACAAATTTTGATTTAACGCCTATCACAGACTAGTGTCACACAGATTGGACACTGTCTGGGATTCAGAGCAGCAAGAGAATGTTTACATAGTAGGTGTCTATGAGGAGATGATGTCTAAGGTCTATGCCAGCCATGTTTTGCTCTCCCTTCTCATTTGGAGCTTCCAGCCTAAAAGGAAGGACCCAATATCAATCACCTAATCCATTAGTGAATGTCTATCTGCACAGTGAGTGAAGTCCTCTAAAGGAAAGGAAGACAGGTCTGTCTGTATTAAGGACTCACAAAGGAAGCTGAGCTGGCCCCGGGGCTGCAGAATAGCCTTTCTTAAGAAAAACATGCTTAGGCTGAGAGCTGAAGGATGAAAAGGCTTTCATGAGGTGGCACAAGCAAGAT
This sequence comes from Lemur catta, assembly GCF_020740605.2. Classification (NCBI taxonomy): domain Eukaryota; kingdom Metazoa; phylum Chordata; class Mammalia; order Primates; family Lemuridae; genus Lemur; species Lemur catta. The sequence goes on from NC_059136.1 coordinate 37,234,893, forward strand.
GAGAAGAGAATTCTAGGCAGAAGAAACAGCCCTTGCAAAGGCAAGAGAGGGCAGGCCCTGAAGCTGGCCAGTGTGGCCAGCCCCAGGCAGGGAGCAGGGTGTGGGATGAGTTGAGGCTGGAGGGGGAGGAAGAGGCAAGACACACAGCATCTGACAGAGGCACCATCTCTGTGCAAAGAGCATGGGGGGAGCCATGGCAAGATATAGGCAGAGCAGTGGCATGAAGCAATGAACACTCAATGCACCCAGTGAGTGACTAGACAAATAAGGAAACCCAGATCCTTAGTCCTTCCTCCCGAGCTCCAACCTCACTGCATTCTCAACCTGTACACAAAGTCGGCCCAGTAGAGGTCCTCACCAAGCCACCCAGATCATGGGACCTCAGAGTTGGCAGGGACCTGGCCATCATGCGGACACACTCATATTAGCTAAGCGCTCTCTTGCCCTCTCTGAATCCTAGGCTATCTCCATTCTGTGAAACTAGATATCTGGATTCAGCGCAGGCTTCATAGCTGGGTAACTGCCAACAAATTAAATCCCCTCTGTGACCATCCCCTTCTACGACTGCACAAATGGGATGGTAGTGTCAATTGACTATTAAGATAATGTAGCTAATATTTACAGTACCATATCTACGGGGAGATAGCTACGGTCCCCGCAAAGGGGTTTTATCTCTTTCTTTGGATCGTCTCTAAGTTGACCACGCCAGTTTGCAGGGAGTTAGCTACGCTCCCAGCAAAGAGGTTTTTTTCTTCCGATCAGGTTTCTCAGGCAGGGGTCATCGCAAAGGATAAAAAAATAGTAGGAAACAGAAATAATGATAATAATACACAGAGCCAAAGATATAGTTTATAAAGTAAAGGTTTATGAAAATAGATAAAAGCAGGGTATGCGGATGGGGATATTTCCTCCCACTAGAAATATCTCCAAAACTGAATATCCACACAGGTATTATATAGGGTAGGTACAGGCTCCCGTTGCCAAGGGCAACGGAATTCACATACTAACAGGCAGTTTGCTTTAGGGTCAAAGTCTTCTAAAAGGCTACTACAGATCCTTTAACTAACTGTAACTAGGGGAACAATGAGTTGTAAAATCTTCTTGGGGCAAACTTCTAAGTTTTCTGATAAGGCTATTACTTCAAAAAACAGAGACGTATTGGCTCCGGTGATTGTGTTCTTGGAGACAGAGATGATTTCAGAAGTCAACATGAGCTGTGCTTTGTGTTAATTACTTTAACCGCATGGCTCCTTCTGGGCCCGGCTTGAGCATTAGCATATCTCTCTGATCAGCTCTCATCTCCGGGGTCCTTGCCAGCTCTGGCAACCCATGGCTCTAGGAAGAGGCCTGCCTTGTCTTTCAAAACAGGTGAGAACCATAGGCCTAGTTTACAGCTGTCTCTTTGAAGTGCAGCTTTTACTGACCAAGGAGACGCCCTCCTGAGACGAGGCAGCTTTTGAACTAACACATTTCTTTTTTCTTTAAGGCAAAGCCTTATGTGACTTCTGAAATCAAATCTTGTCTCCAGAAATACAGGGGGCATTTCTATGACTCAGTATTCTTAGGCCCAACACATATCCAGTCTTTAGTAGATGCCCAGTAAGTGATGATTTAATCTGAATTCAACCATTCATCTTGAGCTTTATCTTTCTCCCAATTCGGCAGAGTGGAAGTTCTGCATATCAGACAGAGCTCATAGTTAAATCAGCCCAGTCATCCACTAAATAATTATGCTTGTTAGAGAAACCCATAGAAAAAGCAGAAATAAAAAAGTCGTGAATTTCTCCATGGTGCAGAAAGGAAGAACTGAAGAAAAGAAATGTCATTTTTTTGGTATAATTTTCTATTGTTTATTCCTTGAAAAATAGCTAGCATAATTTTGCTTTAGCTCAACAAATTAATGGCATCCCACCAAAGACAATGAGTTAAATATTTCAGTTGACAATAAATATTTGAAAAAATTACCTATTTGTATATTTATATATATTTATTCATATATTCAATTTACAATAGCAGGCTCATTCCATGCTAAGTGTTGTGAATCAGAAAGATGAACAAAGCATAATGCCACCCTTAAAGGACTTCACATTCTACAGAAGAGGGAGATACTTAAGTAACTGTAGAATTGGGACTGAAGTGCTGTAGAAGAGTTTTGAACAAGGGATTCAGCTGTGACTCTCCCTGCTTGTGTCAACGTCAGGAAAACATTCACCCAGAGGTGAGTTCCACCTGAGCTGGATTTGAAGCTTGTGTTCTGAATTTCCCAACTAAGAAAAGAACGAAGGATATTGATAGCGGGAGGAATAGTCTGTGCGAAGAAGTGAAGGCCCAAGAAGAGTGTGTTTTCTCACCTATCTACCAAGGTATCTCCTTGTCAACTTCCAGCAAACAAATTAGACATTTACTGATGGATCCTGAGCACTTTCAGCTCCAAGGAAAGTTTCAAATTACTGGAATTAAATATGGTAAATTAAGACTATCATGACAATTTGACTTTAAGTCTTATTTGTTGAAGATGCAAGGCAGAGGAAATAACCACATAGTGAGTGCAACACCCTAGTAATCTCACAAAGACTATGCTTAATGACATAAGGTAACCTAGCTGGGTGATTAAAGAGTCTGGGTATAATTGCATCTGACTATATTATTCTAATGTGATGGGTTAATATGTGCAATGGACAGGAGGAAACAGGTTTTTAGAACTGCAATGGGTGACAGTTTACTCTGATCTGGATTGAATTTGAACATGGGGAATAGAATGGGATGTGGGGGGAGAGAGCCAGCACATGGTGGGGGAGGGGAAGGACATATTTGTCAGTCTAACTTATGAAGGTGTCCCGTGTTCATTTCAGAACAAATCCAACAGCTGTGATTCTGCCTTTAGCTCCAAGCAAAGGCTTGTCTTCTTTTTTTCCAAGCTAAATGTGTCTACAGAGCCTTCCAGCTCAAAATCATTTGCACAGAACTTGTACAACACTCCTTCTAAAAAACACAAAATTTTCTTATTTGATCCTCACAATTGTAGGATGGTTATAATCCCCCATCCCCACTCCATTTTGTAGTTGAATAAACCAAAGCCCAGAGAATTTAAGTAGCCTACAGGTTGCCAATGAGTGATGGAATTGTGACTCAAACCTACTTCATTCTGCTTCTCACCCAGTGTCCTGCTGGACTCTACTCTCACTTCTTAGTTGGGAGAGGCCTGGGAGGACTATTTGTGTCTGTTGGAGACACACAGACCCTGAGGAGGCCCAGGCAGGTGAAAGCAAATATTAAGAAAAAGGAGATGGTTAGAGCGAAGCCTTGCCTTTTCCCAGTGGACAGGGTCAGTGAGGGAGAAAGTGTGTGTCTCTGGACCAGCCCTATTATGGAGAGAAGACTCACAGTGGCTACTACACCTCCATGAGCTCATGTGGCCCAGAAGGTGACATCCTATAGGTGCGTAGGCTGATGACTATGCCAATTAACCCTGCAGGGGTTATACTGGCAGAGATGTTCACTCACACATTAGAACAGCTCCACAGATTGTAGGACATTTCATAGGCTAGAGCAAATATGTCACTTATTTCACTAAATCCTCTCCCTCCTTCCCTTCCTTTTGCAACTTACATCTCAGATTTGGGATGGTGGAATGGGGCTGAGATTTTAGAGACTATTCTCTGCCTATTTTTATTCTCTGGGCGACCATGTCTGCAGAAGCCTATTGCAATATTGGAGTACAGTCCCAACACAACCCTGCCACCAATCTATGAGCTCTATTTACCTTCATATGCCTAGTGAGCACATCATAGATATGCAGTAAATAACAGCACAAATAATATGGAATTATTGTGCGAAGTCCATAAAGTATATATCAAGTTTTATTGCATGGAGTTATGTTTATAAGCAATGACTTGACTCATAGAATCTGCTTAATATAAAATGTGTTGTAATGGCCTGCTGCTGTTCCTTTAAAGACCTGAGGGACATCATCCAAGGGAAACAGCTAGTATCTTCTTTTTCTGAAACATCATGCACATGCACACACACACACACACACACACACACACACACGCATATACCCACAGTCCCCTTCAATCGTATGAGTTTTAGCAAGCTATTGAATGTTGAACAGTTTAGCAAGCTATTGAGTCACTTTTCATTTGCAGGCAGATACATGGTCCTAGGGAATGTGCATGGGTTTTGGTGATGTATTATGAGCCCTACAATCTCCTGGCATGTTAGTTGGGCAAGTTATTTAACTCTGAGATTCTATATTTCCAGCAGTAAAATGGAAATGATAATAGTCACTGAGTTGCAAGGAACAAATTATGAGACAGTTATAAGGGGTCTGACTTCCTGAGTTCAAGTCCTTCCACCACTATCATGGATGCTGTAGTGGGTGCTGTAAGAGATGCTGTAGTGCTCCACTCAGATTCCTTCTGAGAACTGAGAAACTCATGCCCACAGCTTCTGGGAGTATGGGTTTTTGACATCTCACAGCTGAGTTCCTCCCCAGCAATTGCCCTTCATTTGCCAAAGAGAGCTGCCTTGCCCAACACTCCTTTCCTGGGAACAGGCAGAAAGGGTTCAAACGTTTGACCTTCTTTCTTCAATTCAGCTCTGAAGGATCATCTCAACTACAGAAATGCTTCAGCTTCATTGCAGCCACTTTTACCCAATCCTGCTTCTCTCAACCCCTGACAAGTGCTGTTCAGAGAACACTTCCCCATCAACTTTCTGCAAGAAAAGCTCCAATTCAGAGTCTTTTTCCTGGACTCTTGGTTGTGCCTGTGAAATTTACTGCTTATAGTGGATAGTTCTTCAGAGGTTCTTCAGAAAAGTGATAGACAGTAATATCAGAGTACAGGAGAGAAGATGCATTTAGATAAAGGACCCTGCAAAACTCCCTGGAGAGAGCACAAGTTGACCTTTGGAGTGATCAAGACTCACCTCCAGATAGAAAGCTCAGCATTTTTGTTTGAGAGACAGAGTGGAAAGAGCCCAAGCTGCATAGTCTGGAAGACTTGAGTTTTAGTCTTATTTTCATCTATTACTAGTTGTGTGATCCTGGACATCTTTCCTGGCCTCTCTGAGCCTTCATTTTGTCATTGTGAGACACGTCATTTACTTGTAAAGATTAAAGGAAACATGGAACACATCTACTCCAATAGCTGATAGTGTGGTAGACATTTAGCCACTAATGTTGATTTGAGCTAACTCAAATCTCTAGGTTATAGTAAAAAGAAATGGCAAAAAATTAATTAACTTCTCCAGTTTGTGCCTTAGAGAAGGCTTAGCCAAAGGAAGAATTTGCTCTTGTCCTCATATCACATATCATACCACACATTCACACATGCACACATGCAAACACACATGCACACAAACACGCATGCACAAACACACAGGCGTGGGCCACAATCCACAGAGAAGGACTATTTAGAGTGCTTAGGCACCATAATAAACTTCTCCATGAAGTACAGCAATAGTGTTCTTAATTAAAATCTCCCAAGAACTCTTGTTGTTGACAATATCATCACCCAAAGCCATATTTACCTTGTTAATTATTCAAGTTACAGTGAATAAGAAACAATGCCCAGGCTACCCATAAAATTTCCAAAAATTAAGCCAGGGAAATGGGCAATAAATATCATTTGGAATGGTACTGATGCCAGCTAATTACAAGACAACTGTAAAATAATGGGGCATGAGGTGCTTCAACAATGCCTAATTAGTAACTATACAGACATTTTCTTGGAAAAAATGGCAATTACATGGTACAAACACTTAGCAGTCATCATCAAAGGCCCTTAACTAATATTAGCTAATTAATCTTCTCCACAATACCCCAGCTGGAGGTAGCACAAGTCCCCATTGATAGAGTGAGAAGAGGAGGCCAGGAGATGAAATGGAAAATCCTCTTCTGCTGAGTATCTCTAAAGAACGACTTGGCACTAGCAGCCTAGAAGCACCCAGGAGGAATCCCCAGGCATGGATAGACAGGTTGTTTTCTTAATGAGTGGCTTACCCAGGTGATGCATAAGGTTAGTGTGGTGAATTCTTGCCTTCCTCCTGATCTCCAGCCATGCCTCACATCCTGGCTATCCTGGAGAACTCCCCACACTGAATTGCTGTAGCAGGCATTATCAGCACTTTCCCTTTTTCTAGCAAGAAGACTTTGCACCTCAAACATATAAAACCAAAGGGAAGGACAGGGGAGTGGTCTCTATTTTCATAAAGCCAAGCTTATTATATCAGGACTGGTTCACAACTTTGGTTTCAACTCAACTATAAGATCTAGAATTATTTCAGGAGTATGATTGATTTTGATTCGGTGAAAATGTTTTTTTTAAAAAAAAGGGGTGAACTATCTCTTATTCAAAATATCATTGGTATCTAACTTTGTAATCTTTTACCTAAGGAGGGTTCAAAAATTGTATAATTTCCAGACCTGAGATGACTTGGATCTGCCCATCTAGCTGGTTGGTTTTTCTGTCTCTGAGTCAGGGGCCACATTTTGTCAACTTCTGAGGATCTGGTACCCTTTGAGGTAGACTCAGTTTCATAAAGCTGATCTGAGCCACATCATAAAATGAGGCCTGCATGAATTTTTCTCCACCCAACTCCATCTATCTTATAAATCTGCTTCTTCCCACTAAAACAGTTAAGATGTAATAATGATAAAGTGGAGAAAAAGAAAGGAGAGAATGAAGAGGAAGAGAAGGAAGAAGAAGAGAAGAAGAAAGAGGAGGATAAGATGGCAAGGAGTAGGGAGTATCAGCGAGGGCAGCATCCTCTCCTCTTTGTAGCAATACCCTGAAGGAGGGAGAATTACTGCTCCCACTTTATAGATGATGAAACTGAGGCATGGAGAGCTTCAGTGGCCTCTAGCCCCACAACTAGCAACATGGTGACCCCCCAACCCTGGCCCCATCTTGATTTTATCCTAAATTTCTAGCTATTTCCACAGTGCCACTTTTAGGATGAGTTTCCTTGGCACCTCTAATTTGTCTCTCAACCTGTACCTAATTGATAGCCATTGGGCAGGCATAAAGAATATTTTGGAATGATGCCATCCTAATAAAGTGTTTGATGAATTGAGATCCAGTTCTAGGTCAAATCCAAATACCATTTTTTTAGAGCAACACACACACTTCATAGAACAAGAGTCATTATTTTGCTCCTTCAGTATCACAAAAGAGGGAAGAAGATCACACAACATCTACAGTATAAGTTTTAGAGTTTGATAAACCTACATCCAAAAATCCTGGATTCTAGTCATTATCTATAAAATGGGCACAATAATGGCACCTACACTCTGAGGGTGATATGAGGATCAAGTGGGCAAATGCATAGTGCCTGGTATACAGAAAGCACTCAATAAGTGTTAGCTATGTTTCATACTATATTACCCTATTAATGATTGCTAACAATCACTCTTTTGCTCCAAGTATACTGTATTAGTGAATCATGCTGGCAATGGAAACTAAATTTAAATCTTTTATTATCTAATTAGTTTTTGTGTAACCATGGTGGACCTACTTAGCCTCTGTGTGCCTCAGTTTCTTTATCAGTAAAAAGGGTATAGTAATAGTATCTGCTTGATGTTTTTAATGGGCTTGGTTGTAGGGTTAAATGAGATAATGTATGAAGGTATTTAGCCTGGCACCTGGCCAATAACAAGATCTTGATAAATGTTAGCTATTGGTACGTTTCAGGTGGGCATACCTTACACACGGAAGGAACTCTGTCCATGTTTGAGTTACAGATTCAGCAAAATTGATTTGACATTCACTCAACAAACATTTGTTGCCAACATACTTTACAGTAGGCCCCATCCTCTGGGCTGGGGATTCAGATGTAGATAAACACACGGTTCCTGCCTCAGCTGAGTTAACAGTGTATTCTGGCAGAGACGATGTAACAAGGATCATCAGGTACATGTGGAGAGGAAAATATTCCTTTTCAGAGCACCCAGGAATGTTGAATGAATGAAGCATTTTGTAGTTTCACAAAATCTCCAGAAAATACATTTTATTCAACTTCCCACACAACATTAGAGTTTATTTCATCTAAATTCTTACTACAATAATAAACAAATAATGAACAAATGATGGCCCCTCCTCCCTGAAGTGACAGCTTGTCCTTACAATCTCTGTAGACAGGATGTTTTGTAAAGCAGCTGTTTCCACAGTTCAATATCTCTAAAGTCTCTCCAGCTGCTGATTATACTGAAACCTGGTCCCCTCAACATGGTCACCTTTGGTGATTGTCCTTTCTCTGAAGCCAGACAGAGAAAGTCTAACCCTTTTTCCACCCAACAGGACTTTCTCACATGTCCACTCCCACTTCCGAGTCATCATTTCTTTAGGTTAAACTTCCAGGCATAACCTGATGAAAGTCCAGTAGATACAAGCATCTTTTCTAAATTATGAGCTTCCAGATGGCAGGAGTGATGGCCAGGGCTGAGCCCTGCGTACTTGGCACCACAACTCTTGGTCTCAGCATCTCCTCCTCCACCAGGGTCCACATCAGCCCTATCCAAGCTTGTGAACTGAAGCCAACTCTGCCAGAGTCCCCTCTCCTTAGGCCTTACCATTGGCCTAACCACTACTCCAGTCTCAGCCTCTGGGTAAAGGCGCTGCTATCAGCTCTGTCTTTTGGGCCTTCAAAAGAGGGCCAGGGAGAGTCCTCAAAGCATTCCCTGTTGGTGTAAGGCCAAGGCCAGCTCATCTAAACCATGGGTCCTCTTCCAAATACTTACTTACTCCACTCCCAAATTTCCGGAGCTGCTGACCCCTGCTGCTGATGCTTCTTGTCTGCTGGACTTGATGGATGACTCTCCTTGGTGTCCCACCTCTCTGCTCCAGAGAGCAAAAGTACAATAAAGTCCAAATCTCTCACTTACCCTTCAAGGCCCCTTTAGCCTGGTCCCTGCTTTTTCCTCCCATCTTATTTCCCACTCCATCGCCCCTCCCAGCACCCCAAGCCATGGCAGACCTGCAGCCTCATCCTGGCTGTCCACCTCTGACACTGGCAAATGTCATTTCTGCTCTTATCATGCTCTTCTCAGCCACTTCTGCCACAAAGGCCTGCTCAAAACCTGTGTCCCCTGTGAAGTTGTCTCACATTTACCCAAGTTAATATGAGTTAAACCCTCTCTCCTCTTTATACTTAGAATAGCTTTTGGATATCTGATAAAATTAATTATTGACTCAAAACATTTTGTAGGCTCTCACTGTAAGGCAGAGTCTGCTGAGGGTACAGCAGGTTTATCTCATTCAATCCTCCCCAACATTATATAAGGCAAAAATAATTATTTAAAATCTTTTTCTATAAACACTGATGCTCAGTGCCTCTGAGTGTCTTGCCAAGATCACATGGGTTGTGGGCAGCAGAATCATTTCTGTCTGCCTGCAATGCCTGTGGCTTTGCTATGGGCTGAGGCTCCTGCAATCCTGCAGGCTCAGAAGCAAAGCTACTGAGGACAAGTGTCTGAAAGGCAAGCTCTTTGCATGGACCAGAAGGAAAGAAGTGTGGCCTGTAAGGTGTTGACAAATGGAAGACAGGAGGCCATGGCCAAGGGAAATGAAGGTGCACAGAGCTGAACTGTGACCCCTGGTGGAAAATAGAGAAGAGATGTCTGAGATGAAGCTAGATATAAGGAGCTCTCCTGGGCAATCAGGCACTCTGGAAGCTACCCACGCAGAGGGCTGAATATTGAAGAGCTGTTTTAAAAAGAATGAGAAGGACTTCAAAGGCAAACAACACCTTTCCTGCCAGAGGATCTCTCAGACTCTGAACAACAGAGTTTTAGCACTGGGTGGAGTATTTTCAGCCTATCCTCTGAGAGGGTAGAAGTCACTGTGCTTCCACCCCATTCCCTGTTTAAAGCCAACATATGCCCTGGGTCCCTTTTTGGCACATCCACTGAGATTCACTGAGATTGGCTTGTGCATGAGTCTGAGAGCACCTCTTTTCCTTTCCAACCTCCTCCCGGCCAGGTCCTCCAGTTTAATTCACAACAAGGGCCGGGCGCGGTGGCTCACGCCTGTAATCCTAGCTCTGGGAGGCCGAGGCGGGTGGATCGCTCGAGGTCAGGAGTTCGAGACCAGCCTGAGCAAGAGTGAGACCCCGTCTCTACTAAAAATAGAAAGAAATTATCTGGCCAACTAAAAATATATATACAAAAAAATTAGCCGGGCATGGTGGCTCATGCCTGTAGTCCCAGCTACTCGGGAGGCTGAGGCAGTAGGATCGCTTAAGCCCAGGAGTCTGAGGTTGCTGTGAGCTAGGCTGATGCCACGGCACTCACTCTAGCCCGGGCAACAAAGTGAGACTCTGTCTCAAAAAAAAAAAAAAAAAAAAAAAAAATTCACAACAAGGAGCTATTATGTGAAGACTAATATCAAGCACTAATTTTAAATGACAACAATCCCCCTAATAGTGACTGCATCCTTGTGCAAAAAGCAAGCTCACAAGCCCTTTAAACACAATATAGAATGTGTCATAAGTAAGACATGCCCCAAATTGCGACTGGCAGGCAGGTTTCATCTAGATTGCCAGCTCTGGTTCATTAGGAGTGGCTGCCTGGAATGACTTGGAAAGGATTCTAAAGTTGCATCCAGGCTCAGCCAAGAAAATGTGCTGTTATTGATTGGTAATGTCTGCCAGGAGTATATGGGGGAGAAGCGTGATGCAGGAACTCTGTGGGAGCAGAGGAGCCGCAATGAGCACAGCCTTGGGCATCAGAGATGATGTCCTATGGATGATGAAGCCTGAGATGACCCTTAAAGGAGGAGCAAGAGACAGGCAGGTGAGATGGGTAGAGGTGCCAGTGGAGGAATGGAAGGGAGTAGTTCCTTGACATAGAAATTGCATCAGTGAAGGCATAAGGGTATGATGGAAAAAAAAAAAAAAAGATTGTCTTCAGAAAACTCCCAATAGCTGAGAATGACTCAAGTATAAAGTGTGAGTGGTCAAGGTCAAGGTGAGGTTGTGGCCCCCCTAGCTGATTTGGTACACAGAGTTAATTTGGCATTAGAAAAACATGAAGCTAATCACAAGTTCATGTAACATGTATTAGTTGAGTGTATTACATACCTGTAAGTATGGGTTTTGTTGTTTTATGTGTGGGTTTTTTGGGGTTTTTTTGTTTTTTTTTTGTTTGTTTGTTTTTGTTTAAATGACTTCATATTGAGAAGTTACAACTCTGGCATAAATATGTGTGGTATCAACAGACAAAAAGGAAATTACAGGAAATAAACCAAGTATAGTGAATGCTGGAGAAATAGAACAATCTCTGTGATCACACAGATAAGGACATACCCAGAGGAGCTTACTGTGGTTCACACTGGCTTCGTCTGGTTCCACAGAGACCGGTCTATAGGCCACAGGTTCTCTATGGCTGAGCCATCTACAGAACTTACATGCAGGGGGAGAAATCAGCCCCTCCAGGGCCTGCCCACTTCCCCCACAGAAGACACTTAACATACATCTCCAGCTCATTGCCCAAAATTACCACACAAGCTAATCGTGTCTTATTCAGAAGAGAGTTACCATTTACAAAACTTCTGAGAGCAGCCCACATTTTTCTTAGAGAGAGAACATAAGAGAATGGAACACAAAGAAAGTAAACCAGGAAGGGCCACAGCTTTGCTGTCACTGGTTAAAGCCCATCACCCCAGGCAACCCTGCTTCCAGGACCCCCCAACATACATATATGAGAAAACCAGTCTCTTCTGCCAGCACCTGATGCATCAGTCAGAGGACAAGTTCTTCCTGACATGGCCAGAGAGGACTGCAGGATTTATCCCCAGGCTGTTCTCATCCCTGGGGGCTGCTGACCTAATGCAACCAAACAGCCTCCTGGGAGGCATAGGTCACATACACAAAGCCGTCTTCATCCTTGTAGTCCCTGTAGGTCTCTGCATGGCCACACTCACGCTGACGAGGCTCTTATTGTTCACCAGCCAGTGAAAGGCTTCAGTGGCCCTCAGGACAGCACAGCTCCTGGGATGGGAAGGAGGGGAATGAGAGGGTTGATCTGGGAAGCAGCCCAGAAATCTCCAGGATCATGATGCTCGAGAAGACTGAATTGTTTTCTTCTCCTTCACTGGAGCTTTAGGAACCACTAGGCCTCCCAGTTGAACCCAAAGGGTGAGGTTATCCCATCATTAACTAGGAGGCATGCCAACACAAACATGCTAAGCAAATAAGCCCGTTTGCCAGGAAACTAAAGGTAGATATTTCCCCAGAGGCACAAAGGTGATACACAGTCTCTCTGGCATCTCACTGTTAAATACTCTTGGGATGACATTTGGAGGGGATCCACCACTTCAGAGTGTTCCCTTGCCTCACCCTGCCATTTCTGCCCCCCGGCATCAAGGAGATGGGGAAGCAGCAAAGTTCACCTGGACGTAATTCAAACGTCAAGGGCAATCTGAGTCCTGATTCATCCTGGAGTGGATGACAGTGTGACATGTCATACAGGTGCCCAGATGAAGGCTCAGTCTCAGTTTAAGTACACTTCCATGTGTGAAGCAGGCACAGCCCACCCACTCCAATCTGAGAGCTTTGAACCTTCAGGTGGGCTAAATCCATGCAACAGTGGGAGATGGGAGTGATTGGAACTTGATTCATTTTACACCCAGAACCTGTTGACTTTGCATTCATGGATAATCTTTAACACCAATCAACTGCTTTCTGTCACCTGAATTGCGTAAAGTTCAATGGCAGAGACAATATTATAAACATAATTAGAGACCTCAGGATTGGAGTAAATGTTCTTTAGGTGAATATCCAAATTTGTTGACTACTCTCAGGAAAGTTTATTAAATCCAAATTCTTACCCAATTCAGGAATCCATACTTCCACATTCCTAATATGGTATTCTTCAACACCTCTGAAAATAGGGAGTTTGTGAAGCAACTGCCTCCACTGCTCAATAATTCTAATGTTCTTCCAAATCGGGATAAGGTGAAATTCTGCTCCCTGTCACTTCCACCCCTGTTCATTGTCCTCCTCTCTGGCGCTGGACAGAACAAATGTAAGCACGCTTCCACAAACAGATGTTTGCCTATGTAAGGACTTTCTCACGCTTCCATTTGTATTTCTGGGTCTTTGCTTCTTTAGCATAACCCTTCACAGCTTCTTAGCTGTTCTTTAAAATGATGTTCAGATTCCTCACCATATGAGTGTTTTCTATGGGATGTACTCTTATTTCTTAGTGTTTCTCTTAGGCTATGGCACCTAAATCCGGACAATCCTAATAGTGCTGAGTCTTTAGGGAAAGGATAGATATTTCCACAGTTTCATGGAAGGATTTTCAACAACAGAATCTCCTGTGCAATAGAAAGGCCATGGATCATCTGGAAGTCAGCCACTGAGTGGATTCTCTGCTATTAGGGAAACACAAAACAGCTACCCAAGAATACCTTCCCATGCTTCTTGACCTCAAAGGATGCTCATATCATCTGCACACAAGGAAGATATTCACCTACACTTCACTCCCTTAAGGGTCAACACTACAAATCAGCCATAAGGTTAATTCTTAAAATGTGTTCATCATCAACTATCTCATGTGCCAGACCTAATCCAGATGGTGTTTGGTTTAACACTCTATTAGCTGACAGAATGGAGATCTCTGAAAATGAGACTTCTCTGGCTTCTTTATATACATTTGGACTAATTTCCATTCTCCTAATTAAACCTCTCTCTGTGATTGACAGAAGCTGATGACAAGCAGATCTGCTAATAGAACCAAATATTTTCAGTTTTCTCTTCAGGACAATAGAGGTCCAGAGCAATTTTAGAGATCAGCATTTTGGTGAAAGTAGGAGATCATATAAAAAGATATGCACATAAAGACAGCAGTAGAAGAGGCCTTTGATTGGATGGAAGAAGTTTCCCAGATGTGTGGACAGAAACAGTCCCTACTCACTCACCGGGAAATAAAGTCTCCAAGACAAATGTATAAACATACTCTGGGACAAATACCTTTACTTCTGCAGTCAAACTCAACCACTTTTTCCTGAGCCCTACACTAGGATGGAATGAGGCAGTGAACACTGACCATGGAGTGCCTAGACCTGGATGTGAGGACTTAACTCTGCTTCTGGTTGGCAAAACATGTTGGGCTCCCCTCTGAACTTCAGATAATGATAGATTGCTGCTTACAAGTCTCAAGAATTGTTCAGTTATATAGCTTCAAGTTATATAGGTTGAATATGCTTTATGTTACTATGAAATATTATAGAAATGTTAGTTATGAATAATGCCACATTCTGTCTCATATGATAATTAGCTGTATATACCACCCACTAGAATATAAATGCTCGATAGCAGAAAGTGCTCTCCCCTCTGCCTCCTCAGTATCTAGTATGGTACCTGTCATGTTCTAGGAGCTTGATAAATGTCTGCTGAATTGACTTCCATTAAATTGAATTACTAACTTGCAAGGTCTTTGGGGGCAATTGTAGAATCTCATTTTACATCACTGCCATTTCCTTGCTCAAAGCTGACATGAGGAAGTATGCAATAAATGGTGAGTGAATGAATGAATGAATTGAGAGGAACTGAAAAGATGGTTCTCAGCCCTGAAAATACTTTAGAATCACCTGAAGTGCTTTTAAAAATTAATCTCTGGGACCCTGTCCCAGAGAGTAATTTAAAAGTTCCCCAAGATATTCTAATGTACAGTCAAGGTTGAGAACAAATGACTTTGAATAATAGGAAAACACAAGGAAGATTTCCCCCATCCTTTTTTTTTTTTTCCTCTTACCAAAGTAGGTTTTAATTCTTAAGTGGTATAAAACATTCTGAAAGCTTATTCTGGAATAAAGCACTCCCAAATTGAAGTGATGTTGTTACTGCTTTTTAGAAAATGCTATCAAGAAGTGGTTCCTAGACTGTTGGCTGATGGACCTCTCGGCAGCTCTCACCTTGGCAGACACTTGACCCTGTTGTCTCAATATAACGGAGCTATGAGGCTAGGTCAACCACCAAGGCACGTACTCAGCACATCTGCTATGCTTAATGCTCTGAGAGGCTGCCACCTTGTGGTCACCTCTGCAGCAACAGTTGCAACAGCTTCCTTAAACCTGGCTCAACTTGGATGACCTTAGGTTTTCCTCTCTCTCAAATTACAGGCAAAGCCATATCTATTCCAATATTTCTGGAAAACAAATATTTGATAAGGAAAAGAGAGTTCTGGATGTTCCTTGAAGAGAATGCTGCAGACACAAATGCCAAGCATGACATGGAGTTTACATATGCAGGTCATTTATTTATATCCCTGTCGAATAAGCAAGTGACAGAGGTCAAGAGAGGACAATGTGCTAAGGGTCAAAGTATTGCTTACGTCAAATCCATTGATAAATCTTTACTGTCATGAGAAAACAATATATATAAGAACAGGAATACAGTCCTCATTCCCATTTCCCAGGTGGAGAGACTGAAGCCCCAGGAATTAATTGTCTTGGTCCAAGCTGCTAGATAAACTCATGGTGAGAACTAACTTTTTAACCCAATATCTTCAGAAAATTAAAGTTCTGTTCATCCTAAAAGAAAAAATTCCAGTCCAGGCATGGTGGCTCACGCCTGTAATCCTAGCAGTTTGGGAGGCCGAGGCGGGAGGATCACTCAAGGTCAGGAGTTCGAGACCAGCCTGAGCAAGAGCAAGACCCCATCTCTACTAAAAAAAAAAATAGAAACAAATTACCTGGACAACTAAAAATATATATAGAAAAAAATTAGCTGGGCATGGTGGCGCATGCCTGTAGTCCTAGCTACTCGGGAAGCTGAGGCAGAAGGATTGCTTGAACCTGGGAGTTTGAGGTTGCTGTGAGCTAGGCTGACACCATGGCACTGTAGCCCAGGCAATAGAGTGAGATTCCGTCTCAAAAAAAAAAAAAAATTCTGGAACAAGAGTCAAATTTCAAGACTGGACTTACATGTGTGTGTAGATGTGAAACAAAGTACACACATACATGTATACACATACACACATTCTTTAAAAAACATCATAATGAGGATGAATTGGATGATAGAAATTTTTTATTTCATGAAAAATTGGACTTTGTGATGCTGTTAAAGAAAGACATTTTATTCAAAGACACAAACTAATTCAAACAAATGTCTTAATTTTCAAATTTTGTCAGATCTGCTATAATGAATAGATTAGCCTCACTGGTAAAGGCACCCAGTATCTAAAAATGAAGTATGAATTATATTTTTCACATCAACCTACTTTTTCACCTGGATTCAATGTGTGATAAGTGGAAAGAGTTGTAACTGGAATCAAACAGACCTGGGTTTGTGTACCAACTCTACCACTATGAGCTGTGAAGTCTTGCAGAATTTATTTAGATTCCCTAAGCCTCAGTTTCCTCATATACAAATAAGAATGATAATGGCAATTTACTAATGATTTTTATTGCTGTTAAATGAAAAAAATATATCCAGATAGAGGTTCTAAAACAAGAAGCACCAAAATATTGATTGAATGGCTGGAGAATAGTTTCCCTTATCTAGAATATGATTTTCTTAAAATGTTCAGCTAATTGATCAAATTGATGATTGGTGGGGCACAAATTATTTTGTTACCACACCACTCTAGAGGTCAAGAATTTAATGAGGGTGTAATAAACAAACTGTTCATATCATCGGAAAATATATGACAAGGATATTTTGTGCAGCTAAGAGGATTTGGGAACATTGCTCGATGCAACAGTAGGGTCATGATAATGAGTTACATTGTACATTTGAGCACAGTTTTAGGAAGTAATTTATTAGAACAACAATTTTAGAAAGTATCTCCCAAGAAGGCTCTGACCTTTGATTCCCACTTGACTGGGTGATGAGCCCACTGGTATCTAGAAAGTCAAATCTTGAAGGAACAGGGCTAGGCTTCAGTGACTACAGGCTGTACACTCAAACATCACTGTTGAAGGATGTGGCTTCAGAAGCTGAGATAAAAAGACTTCCAAAAACAAAATCTCCAAGGCAGACATTAGACCTGAAAGGGAGAAATGTCTATGGAAACTGGGAAACCTTCCTATGGAAGAGTTTGACTGTCTTTCACCTTAGTATACAAATGCCTATATTCATCTTGTTTCCTTTTATTTTCCTACAGCACTGTGGTGTTCACTCAATGAGTGAACACAAGATTTAAAGAAACTATTTTGATATGGGTGCTATCTGTATTCACACAACACATGGGGATAGGGAACTAGAAATAGGTAAGCAGAGCATTAAGAATGAAATCATTACCTGTTTAAGAATAGAGGCTAAATTGAATCACTTAAAGCACTGAAAGCTATTGGCCTTAAAATCTATATCAGGTTATTCAAAAGGAGTAAGATGTTACTACAGCATATCAAAAAACTATCAACACCAATAACATAAGAGATGCTCAACTAGGCCTTGTGTTCCAAACTGGCAAAGAGAATAATTTCCCATAAGGTGTGGTTTGAGGGGCACGGGATAACCACAGACCACCTTAATCCCAAAGGACTTTTCCAACCAGGATTCTATGAAGCCTGAAATTCTATTTTTTTCTAGTTTAGGACAGTCCTCAAAAGGATCCAGCAATCCCACTATTGGGTTATCTACCCAAAGGAAAAGAAGACTTTTCTTCAAAAAGACACCGGCACTCAAATGTTTATTGCAGCACAATTCACAATTGCAAAGATATGGAATCAACCCAAGCGCCCATCAAACACTTTGTTAGTGTCCACTAACAAAATGTGGTATATATATACATGATGGAGTACTATTCAGCCATTAAAAAGATGAATTAATACCTTTTGCAACAATCTGGATGGGACTGGAGACCATTCTCCTAAGTGAAGTATCTCAAGAATGGAAAAACAAACACCACATATACTCACTATTAAATTGGGACTAACCGATGAGCACACATGTACACAGAGGGAAACAAAACTCAGTGAAACCAAGTCAGGAAAGGCAGATGGAGGCGAGTGACAAAAACCTACCTAAAGAATACAGTGAACACTAGTTGGGTGATGAGCATACCTTTAGCTAGGACTCAAGCATTACAAAAGCGACCCATGTAACCTAAAACATTTATACCCCCTTAATATTTTGAAATAAAAAATAGCAAATATGTTTCTTTGAAAGAATAATGGTAGGAATGGTATCTGGCCTGGGTTACTTTACTATGTAGAGAGAAAAAACTTGAAGTAGAAAGAGTTGAGGAAGTGGGAAGAGAGGGAGGTAGGAAGGCAGGCTCCTGGTATCTATCCACCCTAGGTGTCTACCACAACTTCTAGACTTGCACTGTATAGTATGGTAGCTTCTGCCTACATGTGGCTATTTAAATTTAAATTTTAATTAATTAAAATTAAAAATGTAGGTCCCCCATTATGTTAGCCATATTTCAAGTGCTCAGCAGTCACAAAAGGCTAGCGGCTACCACACTGGTCAGTGCAAATACAGAACATGTCCAGCAAATTTGTACTGCACAGCACTGACCGAGTGACTCACATTGAAGGAACATATCATATACTTCAGAAGTGATGGGCTTCAAAAAGAGCTAAGCACATTATGCTAGAGAGAGAGCTGTAATATCTTGAAGCCTTTTTAAACTTTGACATATAAAGAACTAAGAAGCAGACTTTTTTGGGTTTTTTGTCACCAAATAACCTATATGGGAAAAGAGCAAGATGAGTCACAGAGAAAAAGATTCAGACAGGGCAAGCCACAGGCTTCTTCCTTAGCGACCCTAAATGAAACAGTTCACAGTGGGCACTAAATGAAAACAAATATTAAAACACATTTTGTTCTTCAGAGCTATTGACTATAACCATGCAGTGTACACTCATGAAGTTCTTTCTCATGGCAGAGGGGAATCAGTTTCTCACAAATTTCCTCTGTCGTCTTTATTGGTTCACTTGATGGTGTCCTATAATAGACTTCCTACACTCGTTTTAATTTTTTTTCTTTTTGTTCCTCTGACTGGGTGATTTCAAGTGACCTGTCTTCAAGCTCAGTGATTCTTTCTTCTGCTTGATTTAGTCTACAGTTGAAGCTCTCTATGAAATTCCTTAGCTCTTTTTTATCTTTGTAAGTTCCAGATTATAGAACCTCCATGTATTTTATAGATGGAGCAGCCACTACCTGACCATAAGAATTGTAGGAGAATCTGAGAATTGAAATTATAGAAGCTAGTATTTGGGGGGGGGTTGTTTTGTTTTGCTTTGTTTTGTTTTGTTTTGTTTTTATAGATAATCCAAATTCAAACCAAGGTCTATTTGACTCAGAAGCCCAGATTTTTAAACCATAGCATGTTATCTCTACAAGGAGAAAAAAATATCATGAAAGGATAGTTTTAGCCAGAAACATGTTCAAGGAAGGCTGCCATGGCAGGACTCTCTGCATTATTTTGACAAAGTTGGGGAACATGCAGCCTGATGGTAGTTAACAACAGACTTCAGACATTTATGATTTCTTTACATCTCAGTATCCACTTCTGTAAAGTGAACAGTTAGGACCAAATGATCATAGATTCTTTTCAATCTCACATGATTGTTTAATACCCTAGATTTCTGTAAAGAATTCAATGTGAAGCCTTTGTAAGTAGGGGTTGCTTTATTATCTAGTAAAGATGGTTTTATAGGCACATATTATTTTAGTGCTAAGAAAGGACATTAGTGCACATTAGCTAGCCACAAAATTGATAGTTAACAAATTGACTCACTAGCCAATTTCTCCACTGAATTCTAAAAGTTTTCCTTAAATTAAAAATAAATTACTAAAAAAAGTCTATAATCAATTTTTGCATATATATGTCATCTTCCAGTGCATATATTGTTTTTTGCCCCTCCCTTTCCCCCAACTTAAACATGTTTATGCTTGAAGCTGTTTCGTGAATCCCAAGAAAGCATTTGAAGAAAATTAAAAATCTCTGCCAAAAACTATAACCATCTCTGAGCTTGGTCATAAACTTTAATTGGAAAACTGATATTAAGTATGTATCTTCATTACATTTTGAAAGCATGAATAATATATGTAATCGTCCAAAGGCTGAGCTATGAACACTGCTTTATTATTCAAATATAAATGAAAGTGCATCGTGTTATCAGCATCCAGTTTCTTTGGAAGAGCAAGAAAAAAGAATCTGTTGACTCTCAGCTGGTGATTTACATTCCCAAACATCTTTATTTGCAAGCCTAAAAATCAGATTGGTAACAGTTGCCAAAGCAGTTGCCAAGACAACTTATCCCTGGATTTAGTATTACGGCATCAGGAAAGACGCCTACGAGGAATTTAATTAATTCCTTCTTAGCCAAAAATGGATGGATTTTCTTTCAACTCAAAGTCCATAAAGAATGAGATTGAGTGGAATCAGGGTAGAATTAGATACACAAGATAGACACATACACAGACACACTCACAGGTGCTAGATAATTATAAAATGATGAGGCTAATCTTCAGGTGAGGTTTATATAAAATCTGCATCAGTAGTTCATATATATTTATTGAATGAATGTGAATAAATATGTAGCTAGGATTTTCCATATGCAAACATAAAATAATTATATATAATTACACATATATGTGTATTATATACATTTATTTATTTTATTTCTTCCTCTCTATTCTCAGTAAGGAATAGGCAGTTCACAAGAAAGTTAACTGAAACAAAAAACTAGCGTCCAAGGAAAGATAAATCAGATATAAAATTGACAGAGATTTTAGAATTGTTAGAACTATGATTCATAATTAGTTCTGAGCTTCCAGCTAACCATGGCAGTAATGGAAAAGGAACAAATTGCATAGCTTAAATTACTGTTCACACAAGGGAGTGCTTCTACTATCCTAAATTCTAAAAGAAAACATCATTAGGGGAGGGGCATGTGGCTTGAAAACCATGTGTATTTCTGACTAGCAATATAGAATTCATGGTCTTCACATGCTTTTTTCTCATTTAATCCTCACCACTAACACTCAATATCTACAGAGCTAGCTGAAAGTGCAGTACAACTTTTGTTTAATAGTATTAACTAGGTTAGAGCTGGATTATACTTCCTCCTTTCCCACATGCTGCTTCCCTAAATTAATGTCCAACCTAAAGTGCAAGATCTGGAGTTGAGCACTAAGCATTCACCCTCTACAGGTAGTGATTCCATCTCCCTCTTTTGGGCACTTTTTCCCCAGAAAGGGTAATATTTATGTAATTTTCCTCATTCTCTCAGGATTCAAAATATATATTGTGTAAGCTCTGTATTCATATGCTTGCAATTCCAGAAGTGCATAGTGTTTCGTCCTTTTTAAACATATTTAAATACTTTCATCCTTACAATGAATAAGGGCAAGCAGGTAAATACCGATTTTCCATTAGTACGCATTAAGAAATCTTGAGTCTGTTAGAACACAAGTTTTCTGACCCCTACTCTAGTGCTCCATACTTACATATCCTTTATTCAAGCATATAATCTGGCAACTAAACCATAATTCACATACCTCAAAGATATTGTTTAGTTCATCGAATTAGTCATTGGCTAAACAGGAAATCAATGGCAATATAATTTCAGAATATTTCTAATTGTCTGCCTCAGGATATAATTTTGAACTAACCAAGTCTAGTTTGTCTATCAGGTAGTGTTAACCTTCTGACTTTGTTCTTCATTTTCAAAGTTATTTTGGCTATTCTAGATACTTTGAAATTCCATAAGGATTTTAGAATCAGTTTATGAATTTCTACTGAAAAAAGCCTGCTGGAATTTTGATTGGGATTGTGTCAAATCTTTAGATCAATTTGGAGATAATTGACATTTTAACAACATTGAATCTTCCAACCCATAGAAAAGCTGTATCTGTCCATTTATTTAGGTCTTCTTTCATTACTCTTAATAATATTTGGTAGTTTTCAATATATAGGTATTTATCTTTTTTTAGATCTATCCATAGTATTTCATATTTTATGCTATTGTAAATTACATTTATTTCAATTTCTAAATATTCATTGCTAATATATTTAAATACAATTGAGTTTTGTATACTAATCTTGCATCCTGCAACTTAGCTAAACTCAGTTATTAGCTCTAATACCCTTATTGTAAATTTCACTGGACTATCTACTTAGACAATGAGGCCACCTGTAAATGAAGACAGGTTTACTTCACCATTTTGCAACCTGGATGCATTTATTAATTTTTCTTTCCTAATTGCACCAGAGAGAACCTCCAGTACAATGTTGAACAGAAGTGATGGGACAGATAACCCTGTCTTGGTCCTGATCGTAAGGGAAAATAATTCTTTCACCTTTAAGTGTAAGGTTAGCTGTATTTCACTGAAGCATATTATCAAGTTAAGTCAGTCCCCTTTTTTTCCTAGTTTGCCGAGAATTTATACCAAGAGTTAATGTTGCACTTTCCCTTACTCTTGTGCAGTTTTCTCACAAACATGCACTGATCAGTGTTCAGATGAAGTCTAGAGGGGCAATCCTCTGCAGGTTTTCAGGATTCTGTGTACTGCTCTTTCTTCCCCAGTACTTTACCCTGTGAACTCTAGCCACTTTGGCATTCTCAAATTTCCAACTCGATTTCCCTAATGCACAGAGCCCACCAGGCTCAGCCTGGGTCTCTTCTGCCAGCAACACAATCTGGAAATTATCTCACGGCAGTAAGCTGGGATAATTGTAGGGCTCAGTGCGTTTATTTTCTGTCTCTCAGAAATTATTATCGCTATCCAATGTCTTCAATTTCATTGTGTTATATGTTTTGTCTAGCTTTTTTAATTGTTAGTGCAGGAAAGTTACCATAGTCCCTGTTACTCCATCTTGGATGGAAACAGCAATCTCGCCTGGGTGTTTTTTAAACATGCATTCTTAGGGCTCACTTTATACATAAATCATGTGCTAATCATTTTTGAGAATTTGCATACTTTCAAAACTCCCCACTGAATTTCTTGATAATCCTATCTTGTGAAGTACAGATTAAATGCCTATTTTATATCTAAGGAAACCCAAGGTCTGTGGGGTGAGTTTTAAAGCATGACTAGAACCACGGACCGTCTAGCCTTGACTTTGACGACTCTCTTGCACATGCACAACCAGTATCAGTGCCTGCTGCTTTGGGCTAATGCTGGGAAACCTAATTTAATTTTTACACATTTAGTTAATGCTTAATCATCTAAATATTGGAACAACTAACTGTAACAGAAATTGAGATGCTCAATAGAAATTGGATGCTTCTTGCACTGTTGTAAAAATCACATGCTCCTATCAGATGAGAAAGGAACAATGATAGTTCTATTGTGCGTTAGATGTGAGGAAAGCCATCATAGTTTTGATACAGTGAATATTCACCATGTTTGCTATTCTCTTTTTGTCTTTTAAGTGTTACTGAATACCTTTCCAAAGTAGCACCACGTTGGTACTGGTGGTTTCCAATGGTATTGGTCATTCTTAGAAATGCTTTAAAACACAGCTATTAAGGGATCACCTCCTCCCTGTTGTCTGCCCAAAATTCTGGGCAACTTCAGTTGCTCCCATTCCTCACTGCTTGTTGTACGGGGCACGTAGCATTATTTTAGCCTTCTTCACAATGCACAGAGAATGTGTGTTTGTATGAATAACACTATATCAGTATATTTTCATGTACATTTTCCCAGGTAATCCATTTCATGGAAATTATTGATTTAGTATGTCCATTCTTCCTTTTTAGTTATTCTAGAAATATTCAGAAATCTAAAATATATGGTAATATGTATTACATAATATGAGTATGTAATTATGAATAAATCTATGATTACATAATTTAACTATATATATTATATGAATGTAGATTTATTTCTTCCTCTCTGGAATTCTGCCTGGGAATATCCAAAAAACAGATAACTAAGTTATATTAAGTTTAATTAATATTAAACAGAATTAAGTTGGCAAGTCCCCTGTTTCCTGTGCTGCCAAATTTTTGAACTCATGGGTATCCAAACTGACTTACAATGACCGAATATGTGGGAAGTTGTTTGCACTTGGGATTCTTTCAAACTGAGCACACCCTGACATTATAGCTACAATTCCGTGGGATTGTTCTCCTGCCCTCTGACACCACTGATTTTTAGGAAGTCAAAGAAAATCTCCCTTGGCAGGGCCTAATCCCTCCACAGAAATGTTAACTCACTGTGAAATTTTATTCCTTTGTTCTTCAGATCATCTGCTAAATTATTCATAGCTTGTCAAATTTAGTGTATAAACAAATAATGGAATTTTGTTATAGTTCAACAGTGTGGTTTTAAGCCCCAATGCTGTATTTTAACTGTGAGGTTTGACTCTGAGGATTTAAAAAGATGGGTTGGCTATATGCACACACACAGCCTGAACTAAGACTGTCTCACCAATCTCAATAGGGTCTTTGATCACATACGAACTCAGTTGACAATGAACTCAAACTGTTGCACTGAGGTCCACGAACATATTTAATCTGAAAAAGGCATTAGAGATCATGTAATGTTATATTTCTCAGATTAATGGGGGCGGGGAGGGGGATAATTAGAATGACCTGGGGCAGTGAGGAAGAACATAGAGAAGGCTTGAGCACATAAACTTTGACAAGATCCCCAAGAAGATCCTTTTTATCCTTTCACAAGTTTCGAGTCACTGATCTAACCAATGCTTTACAGCCCTGGCTGCAATTCAAACTATCTGGGAAGCTTTCACAAATCTTTACTATCCAGGTCATATCACAGACCAAATTAGAATCTCTGGGTTGGAACCAGCACCATGATTTTAAAGAATCTCCTGGGAGAGGCTAGATCCACAGACAAAGTGAGACTTGCTAAGCTCTGGAGCTAGATAAGTACCCAGCTCCCTTGAGAGTGGCCAAAAGGAGAGTCCCTCTCCACCTCTTGCCAGACATCTCTTCAACTAAGAATTGATGTTCCCTCCAGGAAAAGTGTTATGTCTAAATAAATAATTTTTTAATTGTGGTAAAATACACATAACATAAAATTTACCATCTTCATCATTTTAAGTTTATAGTTCAGTAGTGTTAAGTACATTCAACTTGTTTTGCAACACATCTCTAGAACTTTTTCATCATGTAAAATGGAAACTCTATAACCATTGATACCAACTCCCATTTCCCTCTTCTCCCTGTCCCTGGAAACCACCATTCTGCTCTGTCTCCATAAATGTGACCACTTTTGAGATCTCATATGAATGAAATGATATAGTAGTTATCCTTTTGTGACTGGCGTATTTCACGTAGCATAATATCCTCAATGTTCATCCATGTTGTCTCATATGGTGGTATTTTCTTCTTTTTAAAAGTTGAATAATATTACATTGTATGTATATCCCACATTTCTTTATCCATTCATCTGCTGATGGACTTTCAGATTGTTTCCACCTTTTGGCTGTTGTGAATAATATTGCAATGAACATAGGTATGCAAATATCTCTCCAAGAGGCTTCTTTGAATTATTTTGGATATATACCCAAAAATGGGATTGTTGGATCAGATGGTAATTCTATTTTTAAGTTTTTGAAGAAACTCCATGCTGTTTTCCATAGCTGTTACACCATTTTACATTCCCTCCAACAATGCACAAGAGTTCCAAAAAAATAGGGAACACATCATGAATTTCCATGTTATCATTGCACGGGAGCCATGCTAATCTTCTCTGTATCATTCTAATTTTAGTATATGTGCTGCAAAAGAAATTTTTGGTATAATTTTCAGAACTTCTTATTAATAAATATCAGCGGGGGGTGGCAGACAGATCTCCCAAATTTATTTTTAAAAATGCATGTTTGAATAATTTTGTTTCATTTTAAGAGGAATTTGATCAATGGTCAAGGAAAAGTTACAATAGGCAGCTCTCAAAGGGTAGTCCCTGACCAGCAGCAGCAGCTTCATCTGGGAACTTGCAAATCCTCAGGTCCCCTTCCAGACCTACTGAATCAACAGTTCTATGGGTGAGGCTCAGCAATCTGTGTTTCAAAAGACTTCCAGGAGATGCTAATGCATGCTAAAGTTTGAAACACTCTCTGTGTTATGATTTTATGGATCTTAAGAAGAATCCTCTAAGCCTAATATTTTTCCTTCTAATGCTTGGAATGTCAAGAAATTTATTCCTTTTTGTTTTATTTTGCTTTTTATTTGTTGGTTGGTTGTTTACACAGTGAAAGGTGCCTTGCCCTAATCATCAGTAACTTTAAGATTAAATGTAGGCTTTGGCAATAATTCACCTATGAATTGTTACTATATTAATATCAATGTCTTAGTAGCTATGTATTCTGTAAAATGAGGAGACTCTATCCAGATGGCAAATATCTTCCTCACACGCCACCACCACTTCTCCAGAGCCCAAGGCAGGCATTGCCAGTGACCAAGATACTCTATACCAGCCAGTCCAGAGTCTCAGAATCCTTCTCAACACAGCCTGTCTTCATCTGTTTTCTGTTGCTTATAACAGAGTACTTGAAACTTGGTAATTTATAAAGAAAAGAGATTTATTTCAGTTATGGAGGCCAAGAAGTTCAAGGCCAAGGGGCTGCATCTGGTGAGGGCCTTCTTGCTGGTGGGGACTCTGCAGAGTCCTGAAGCAACACAGAGCATCACATGGTGACAAGGATGAGTGTGACAGCTCAGGCCTCTCTTTCTCTTTTTATAAAACCACCAGTCCCTCTTTCACGATTACCCATTAATCCATGAATAGATTAATCTCATGAGGGCAGAGACCTTATGACCCAATCACCTCTTAAAGGCCCTATCTCTCAATACTGTCACATTGGGGATTAAATTTTATCATGAGTTTTGGAAGGGAAAATATTCAAAACTTAGCACAGCCCTACTGAAAAATTAGACTGAAAGTTAGGGCATGAGACAAAACTCATTTGCCGCCACTGTTCAGACAATCTTCATTGTCCTATCTAGCTCTGTCCTGCTCAAATAGTTTGGATTCTGAACACTTGCAATTCTGTGGGTCACTCTAAAACCAAGTGTTCTGTGAACTGAGTTTGTTCTTCTGAAAATGCTACTAATGTCACCTGCCTCCTGGGGTTTTAGGAAGTTTAAATGAAATAATATATTCAAACCAGCTGGATCAGCCCTAGACACAAAGTTTTTAAGATGTCAATAAACTTTAGTTCCTGAATTTTTTACTCTTTATTATTTTTCTGATCACTCACCTTACCCTTGCCCAGGGCCAGGGCCAACTATAGCTGATCAAGCTCAGTGCTGCTCTGAGAAGTACCAGTGCTCCTGGTGTTGGCTGGGGAACAGTGAGAATTGACTGATTTCTTAGCCAGTGCTTCTGCCTCAGTGTTTGTTGCCCTCATCATGCTGCTTATCAAGTTTACACGTTTGTGTAAACTATTAATAGTAAGTGTTGCATGAAAAGGGAGATTTTTTTTTCCTTATTATTTTACCTGCTCTCTCAACAGGAAAATCTAAATAACCATCTTCTTCAGCACAAAACTAAATTCTGCATAAATATTGCCAATGTTTTGGTGCTGACCTAATAAGATATTAATAAGGGGGTTTCTATCCTGGATTAGACACAAAGGAGTTAAGATTTATTGAGAACCATGCATGTACAAAATCTTGTTAGCCAATTTGCTATTATATCTTCCCAAATTGTTTCTGATTTGCAGATGGAAAAACTGAGATTCAGAGAGGTTAAGAAATGTAACCAAAGTCATAAGCTTTGAGCAGGACCAGTTGCCTAATTGATAGAGCCCAGTGCAAAATAAAAATGTAAGACCTCCTGTTCAATAGATTATTAAAAATTTCAAGACAGAGACAGCACAGCATTAAATCAAGTGCATATCCCTCTGAGGGTGGCCTAAGTCCATGATGCCAGCCCTGCTTGTATCAGAACTGATTCTAAAACCTGTGTCATTTTTCTACTTTATCACATATGGGAGCCAGGTGACTTAATAGAAAGTACATCTTGGAACTCTGGCCCTGGAAAGGAGTAAAAGGTATGGGGAAATAGTGAAAGTCCACTTCATGGTTTTGAAGAGGGCTGGTTCTGATTCTAAAGAGTGTCCCGTAGTAGTGCTGGATTTGAGTCAGAAGACCTGGGCTCAAACCCTGGCTGGGAAACATTTACTTGCATGACCTCAAGCAAGTCATCCAGTTCTTAGCCTCAGTCTCCTCCACTGAAAAAATGGGGGTGCTGCCATTTTTTCTTAATTCATAGACTGAATCATTACACAGAGAGAAACTCATAAGTTTATATACTATACAAGCAAGTTTCTGAGTATACTGGCTGTGAAGTTAGCCACTAACTGTAGCCTCAAGCCCCTGTCTGCAGTTACTTCTCCCTGACTTTGTTTGTATCCACTGATTTAAGTAAATGATGAGAGGTCTCTAGGGAAGAAGGAAACTGTAAACTGTGTCCAATAATGGGATTTTGATAGAGAATGGCAGGTGGTTGAACTATACGAAGGTCAACTGAAGACTGCAGGGACCTTGTGGGAGAATTCCTTGCATACTTCATAGGTCCTAATTCAACAGCTTGCTGCAAAAATTTTTTTTTTTTAATATTAACAATGAGTGGCTCTAAGACTATATACAATCTATTGCAAAAATGCCTTTCTTCGCTATCTTTTCCTTCCTTCCATGATCACTCTAAGAACCCCGGTATTGCTTTCTTGACTTTGGCCCAAGGAGTTATGAGCATGTTGGGGAGAGAGAATGGAAATGCTGTCCGATGTGCCAGGACACCCTCTTCTCCTTAGCTATTATTATTGTCACCAGTCTGTAGCATCCCTTGCAGTTCCATGGTCCCTGTCTGAAGTTGTGACTGAGACACAGCCACCATTATCAGTGTGGCAGGAAGGTATCCTGTTCAGGGAGGAAGACATTCTCTCTTAATATAACTTGCTGGGTGGCCTTGAGTTCTGTGCCGCGGCTCCCGTGCCCACGGCCTATATCCCCACACACAAACCAATACTCATGGAGATTTTGTGAGACTCATCATTAGGACAGATTGGCAAGATCAGAGAGGATTCTAGCATCAGCCACATATTGTACCCAGAACTAGATATCTCTAAGATGGGTGGGCTGGGGGCAGGGGAAGTAAAATACAACTTTATTGCAGTCCAACAACTTGGTCCTATTTCTTATTACCATTTCCAAACAAGGAAAGAATAAATAAAGATTTTTCTATGAGAAGCTGGGATTCCACCACACTAGGGCACTTGCTCTGCCACTGCATTCAGCAGGTGGCAGTGCTACTCCCAGCCTGTCTCCACCAGGTCTAGGGCGTTTCATCTTCTGCCCTTCCACCTTCTCAACAGCCCGAGGGCCAATATCCAGCTTCTCATGTTTCCCTCTCTGATCCCTAAGTTGATAATTACTCTCCCTCTTCCCTTTATTGATTCATCATTGATTGATCATTTATTCAACAGGTATTTATTGAGCACCTTGCATGTGCTAGGCATTATTCTAAACATCATGAGTGAACAGAAAATGGTCCCTGCTTTCATAGAGCTTATATTCTAGTCCCAAGATCAACCTTATTTTCTACCCAATTATTGGAAATTCAAAAGGATACCCACTCTGTCTTGCCCTCATAATACTTTACAGGTAACTTCCTAAATAAAACAGTGTAGCCTGGTATATTTTCAAGATCTAGACTGCTTAGTGTTATTTATAGTTGTCATGTAAAATTTAAAGAGGAAGAAAAAAGCAGATTTGACATGTCAGGGACAAAATTTCATTTCAGAACCTAAGAATTCAAATAAAAAATAATTCTTATGGGTGCCATAGGGAGACTGTTTCCTGAACCAATAGCAAATAAGCCTGTCTGGCTAATAAAAAGGCTGCATGTAAACCAAAGATGACAAAAACTTGAGGCTCAAGCAGAAATGCTATGAAACCCTGCTCAGTGGGTGCAACTTATTGGATAGAATTAAGTGATGGAATCTATTGCTTCACTTTCCTTTCCTCCATCTCAGAATAATTCCAAGAACCCCAGCTTGGTTCTCATAGCTACCAAAATCAATGAGATTTTAGATGAATGGATTTATCCAAAAATCTATTAAGTGATGAAGAGAAAAAGGAAGGACCTTGGTGGCAGGCCCACATGTAGAAGCTACAACAGTTTGATCAGAGCATGGGGTGCACTGAAGTCAAGCACTTAGAAACAATGAAGCAGCAGTGATAGGGATGAAGACCCAAGGGAGTCCTGGGAGTGGGAATCCAGGCAGATTCCCTGGTGTGCTGAGTCAAGACCTAGATTGACACTAGTTCAGTTGAGAACCTCCCCCTATGTCATCCTGCTATGAGACATCCAGAGGATCAGAGACAGAAGACAATTGGAAAAGTGGTCTGGACTCTGCAGTTATGCAAGTTATGGTTGGAGTCTAAGTTGTAATTTTGAAATAACAGTGTGATCTCATCACCCCAAGGACCTTAGGTGACAACTATTTATGGAGCCACAATTATCCTGTATGTTTTGCCTTAAAACCCTAGCTGCTTCTGCCTCTGCCCTGCTGAGAATGATGGAAACTGATTGAATCATCTGTAGTTGCTTCAGTTTCACAGGTGCCGTTGTCACCCCGTTCACCACGTCACTCTGCATTTTGTTCTATTTGGTGACTGGTGGATGGACTGTAACTGACAGAGAATCTAAATTGCCATCTTGGCAAACACAAGTTTCTGCTAGGTCTGCATGACTTTGCCAGTTTACAGCAAGGGTTAAGAAATTTCTAATTTTATCGGATGGAAAATTGCAGAGGTGATGAGGGGCACAAATTCTTTATTACTCAATAATGATCTTGCTGAGACATCAAAAGCACCTCAAGTTTTAATGACTGTTTTGAAATCACTTCTCTTCATGATCATGTACTTCCTGGTCTTATTTATGGTCAGACCAACCCAAGGAAGCATCTCGATCTTGCCACTAGGTGTGTGATCTTGGTCTAATCATGCATCTTTTCTGGATTTCAAATTTCTCAATGAAGAAAGTAATGGCTGCTTGTTAGGGCCAATGTAGAGATTAAATACAATAATGTAAGTGCAAGGATTTAGCAGAGTTTACACTCTTTTGCAGCTTTTCAATAAAAATTTGCTTAATGATAAATAATTGTATGAATGGACAATAAATAAGTAGGCAAATCAATACATGTTTTTTTCCTTTTATTATGCATCCTCACTCCAGAAGCATCCAAGATAAATAAATGAAAAATAAACACTATATTTATTCTTACATAGGAATTTAGTTTGCAAAGTGAGTCATTTCCTATCTCATTTGATCCTGGTAAAAAATCTTGAAAGACAGTCCAGATGGGGTTGTCATTTACATTTTATATAAAAATAAACTGAGGTTAAGTATGGTAATTTGAATTTTCCAAATCTATATAGTAAAAAAAAATAATGAGAGGGAGAGAGGGATAGAGGGAAGGAAAGAGTATGGGAGGAAAGATGGAAGGAAGGAGGAAGGAAGGAAGGAAAGAAAAAGGGAAGGAAGGAAAGAAGGAAGAGAGAAAGAGAGAAGAAAAACAGAAGGATACTCAAGGCCAGGTCTTCTCATTCTAACTCCAAATTCTTTCCATTTTGAAAAACCATCACCCCATATATCATTGGACATTGAAGCAACCCATCTGCAATCATTGGACCAGATGTTAGCACAATTAAAATAGACATTTCCTCCCTGATTAAACCAGATTAATGGCTTAATCCATCTACAGTATCATTCCTGAAAAACACTAAGGAGGCTTTTTCATATAAAGCTGTCAGAAAAGGTCCAGACTCAGAGAAGCAATCTTTTAATCATCTTCAGTTGTGTTATCTCCAAGATGGCTTCTAGTGAAGGAAAGATTAGGACTCATAGTCATTTCAAAAGTGCCATTCTCAGTGTTCTTACCTGCCAGTCAAAATCTAGAACAATTACAGATGAAGCCTTGGGCAAGTTTGTAATGAAGGAGAGATTTTATATTAGACACCAAAAAGGTGGACTAACTCAGAAATTCCAATGATATCCTGAAATCAAGCAGACAAATCAAGGAGTGGAAGAATATATTAATATTTATTAAGTGTCTACTAAGTAAACATAGTATTCCACTTCATCTCCCCATACACCTGAGAGGTAGGTGTTTTATCCTCATTGTACAGATACAGGATCTGTAGTTCATAGAATTTAGGTAACTTGTCCATAATTAGTGGCCGAGTTCCCATTTAAACCAAAAGCCCGTGTTTTATCGCCTGACCAGGAGCTCTTAATGAGCAGTCCACAGATTAGTGCAGGGTTAACAGAAAAATAATTACAGACACCCATGTCTTGTTCTAGCACCAATACTATGATTCAGTGCACCTGGAATGAAGTCCATAATTCTGTATTTTTAACAAGTTTTCTGGGCTATTATAAGGGACAGCTAGGTATGAGATATTATGCCATATTTCCTACTCAGGAGATGAGGGCATAATTCTTATATCAGTGGTACTTGGCATTTAACTGGTGTAATGGATATAGATTGCACCTTGACACTCAAAGTGCAAGAAAGAGCCTGTTTTTATATATATATATTTGCAAATCAGTTAGGTCCTATTCAAACTGTCACTTATGTGTGCTGATCGATCACTTTGTATGACCTTGGAACATGTTAGAAGCTCTCAAGATTACTCAGAATTAAGAATAGTCCTTTTCAGCAGGTCATTCACAATCCTTATCATTACTCAATCTGTCAAATAACTTTGGTTCTCCTCATTTGCATGAGCCACTGGGTCACTGGCCCTTCACATAGACACTCTATGGCTCCCAGGCAATAGTCCTAAACTTAAACTCTTATCTTTTCAAGACCCTGATTCTCCCTGTGTGCTATTAAGGATAGTTCGCACTAACACAAATAAACTCAAAGTCCAACCATTCCTCCCAATCTCAGAGAATCTCCCCTAATCTCCTCCTAAACTACCAAGCAAAGTAGCCATTACTTTCAACCCTGGGGCCTCCGTCCACTTGTCTTTCACCACATTAAACCTAAGGAGGTTTAATGGTTAACCAAAACGCATAAAGTATTTTAGGTCCAAGAATTATCAGATAGCATTTGTCTTTTATGAGAATAAGATCAATCTAAAAAATGTGTGCATTAGTCTTCCATCCCCAAGGAATGAACAGCTACTTCTTCAAAGCCATGGGAAACAAAACACAAGTTTGAGTCTTCATATTCTGCTTCATTAAATTCTCATCAGCACACCTTGTCACAGTGTTTACAGACTTAAATGCAAAATGAGATGCCATTTAAATCAATGCACATATGCTTGGCCATACAGATGTCCAATACCAAGTGAGCAAAATATGAGAAACAAAACATGGCCCCTTCCCCACAATAAATCCTATTGTGAAATGGAGTATATGAATAAGAAGACCTTGGACTTCTAGACATTGGGATTCCTTTCTTTGTTCTCTTATTCATTACCTCAGGCACTTAAATGCAGGCTTTCTGCCCTGGCCAAAAAATAACAATAATAATAAGAAGAAGACAAAACATTGATATTATAGTTATTCCCTTTAAACAACAAAATAAGGTGTGGCAGTGTACTTTGAAAACTGTAAAATATTCCATCAATGTACCAGACACTAAAAAATTTAAAAGTAGAGAATTCTGTCAGTACATTATGCAATAACCTCTCCTCTGGCTTCATCTTATCTTTCCTACCTTAATTTCTTCTTGGTTCTACTATCTTCATCCACTTAGACTTATCTTTAATTTTGTTTTAGCTCATTGAATTCAATCCATTCAAGGAACATGTCAAATCTTATCGGTAACAAATTGAGATATTAAACAAACAAACAACACAGAGGTGTTATTTATAGAAAATCTATAGAGTGGTGCAAATTCAAGGGCTGCACAGGGATACAAGTCTTTAAAAGAGTCTAAAGACGGAAAGACTGAGAAGGAACAGACAAGGCTGGATGGAAGAGAGAGGACAAGTTATAGCAGATCTGCAGGAAAGGGTAGGAGTTGAACAAAATGACATATATGATAGACAGTGGGGTTGCCTGACCAGATCAGAGTTTATATTCTTTTTTTTTTTTTTTTTTTTTTTGAGACAGAGTGTCACTTTGTTGCCCTGGCTAGAGTGAGTGCCGTGGCGTCAGCCTAGCTCACAGCAACCTCAAACTCCTGGGCTTAAGTGATCCTACTGCCTCAGCCTCCCGAGTAGCTGGGACTACAGGCATGTGCCACCATGCCCGGCTAATTTTTTCTATATATATTTTAGTTGGCCAGATCATTTCTTTCTATTTTTAGTAGAGACGGAGTCTCACTCTTGCTCAAGCTAGTCTCGAACTCCTGACCTCGAGCGATCCACCCGCCTCGGCCTCCCAGAGTGCTAGGATTACAGGCATGAGCCACCGCGCCCGGCCAAGAGTTTATATTCTTGAGCAATGAAAACATAGTGGCTATAGAATCCCACACAAAGTATATTAAAAAATTATACATCATGGCCAAGTGGGATTTATTCCAGGTAAGCAATTCTGATTCAACATTTGAAAATCAATATAATCCATTACATCAACATGTTAAAGAAGAAAAATCATGTGATCATATCAATTGATAGTGAAATAGCTTTTGACAAAATCCAATGACCATTCATGACAAAAATTCTCAGCAAGCTGCGAATAGAAGAAAACTTCCTCAAGTTGATAAAGAGCATCTATCAAAAATAACCAAAAACAAAACTAGAGCTAACATCATGCATGATGGCAAGAAACTGGATTCTTTCCCCATAAGATCAAGACAAGGACGTCTCTCATCACTTCTATTAAATACGGTACTAGATATTATACAATAAAATGAGAAAAGGAGATAAATGATATTCAGATTGGAAAGAAAGAAATAAAACTGTCTTTATTCACAGGTGACATGGTTGTCTATGTAGAAAATATTTGACCCAAAATAAAAAGCAAACAAACAAACAAAACTTTTGAAAGTAGTAAGTTATAGCAAGGTCAGAGAATACTAGATTAATATAGAAAATCCAATTAGTTTCCTATAGACCAGCAATAAACAATTATAAAATTAAAAAACATTTTTAAAATATTCACAATAGCACACACAAAAAAGAAATAGGTATAAATCTAAGACTGCAACCAAATGAAACTGCACATTAATAAAGTTTTTTCCCATGGGCTTATGTATTAACAATGCTGATACCATTATCATGTATACTGGAATTAACAATTAAGGAAATGGATGGCAAACTGTGGGGAAAAAGGTTTTTCGCTATTGGAATGAGAGATTAGCAATAAGCAAGAAGAATAGTGTAGAATAATCCAAGTGGTAATATGTTAGGGTTGAAGACATCAGTCTGAACTCATGTTTAGCTCCATATAGAAAAGAATGTTTACATATAAAAATATTTAAAGATATGTGTATATACACTGGTTAGTGCACATAAGTATTTCCTCAACTCTGTCAGCTGAGTCACTGCCTAGAAGAAACGACACCCCAATGGCTACATCACAGTAGTAATGATACCAAAGCAACACAGAAGCCAAATGCATGAACTTCCGATGGCCTAGGCTGGCATCACTTAAGCAACAAAGGAAACACTAGTAAAATTATAACTCATATATAAAATCAGTAACCATGAGTAATTCATATTGATGAAAGAAAGAAAGAAGGAAAGAAACAAACACACCCAGGCAAGCAAATCTACAATGCAAAAGAATTCCAAGTAATTTATGTAAATACTCCACCTTCAAGAGGGTGGGGCACAATTCTTCACTCCTTAAGTGTGGGCTGTACATAATGACTTTCTTCCAGAAAGCACAGTATAGAAAGCAGGAGAAAAGAGTAATTTTACAGCGGATAAACCTGACAAGCACTACCTTAGCCAGATAATCAAGGTTATCATCAAGAGCAGTGTCATGTTTATAGTGCACATTCTTAATTTGCTGAGATAAGTATGGCAGTTTACCCTTGTGGTCTTCCCCCGAAAGACCCATAACCCCAGTCTAATTACGAGAAAAGCATCAAACAAATCCCAGTTGAGAGGTGTGCTACAAAACACCTGACCGGTACCCCTCAAAACCGTCAAGGTCATTAAAAATAAGGAAAGTATGACAAACTGTCACAGTCAAGAGGAGCCTAAGACGACCTGACAGCTGAGTGTAGTGTGGAATCCTAAATGAGATCCTGGAACAGAAAAAAGACATATGTTAAAAACTAAGGAAATATGAATAAAGGTAGACTTTAATGAATGAAAATATGTCAGTATTGGTTTGTTAATTGTAACAAATGTACCATACAAATGTAAAATGTTAATAACTGGGGAAACTTAGTAACAAGTACCTGGGAACTTTCTGTACTAGCCTTATAATTTTTCTGTAAATCTAAAACTGTTCTAAAATAAAAAGTTAGCAAATACATAAACAAATACCAGAAGTATTATTTAAAAATGGTAAATGAAGAGAGTAGAGGTCATTGAATGCTGAAGAAAACTGGAGGTGCTTAGCCCAAGGAGACCCAGCTAGTTATGGCTGAGTTAGAATCAGAGTTGAGACCTTCTGAGTGACTCCTGACATAGCAGGATGAGGCAAAAGAATCAAAACAGTAAGAGATAATGAAATACCATGCTTAGAATATCTTCTTCCAAATGCAAACATAGAACTTCGCTTACCCGGCCTTATGATTTATGGAGAATACTAATAAAGCTCAGATAATGACAATGTGCTAAGTGACGATGATGCCAGCAGGAAGAAAGTGTCTGGAATACATTTCTTTTTCAAGTTATATGGGTTTGCTGGAGTTGGATTAAGCTATATTCAACATTCCACCCCCAGACCCTGTAGGAACTAGTTATATTATAGATACGAAATCTCCTTCTTTGCCATCATGTAAATGTTTCAAGATTTATAAAAAGGATTAAGTTGGCCAGGAGCTCAGGTTCATTGCTTCTGGCAATGGATCTAATGATAGCTCTCACATGCTGGGCCTGTCAGGGGCCATACACTTTGCCTGTTTTATCTGATTCGACCTCACAATAACACTATAAAGTCAAAATTATCACACATGTTTTCAAGATTGAGCAAACTATCCTTCTAAGAGATCAGGTGACCTACCAAAAACCAAACAAGTGAACCAGGATTGGAAACCAGGTATGTTTATTTAGAAATCCAAACTGCCTTTCCAATTCTATGAAAGGAGACAAGTCATTACATTTATTTTTCAAACACTCTATGGTGTTTTCATGTGCTGAGCACAATTCTAAAAACTTTACAAATATTAATTTATTTAATACTCCTAATCACTTATTAGATAGATATCATTAATGCCTCTATTTTAGGAATAATAGAACAGACTTCATCTCTCCTAGTCTGACTTCTTTTTTAAAAATGTTGTGTAAGCGTCCTCTACAGCTTTAATAGTCACTGACTTGTTAATAAGCAATATGTCTCCAAAGTCAAACTCCCTAGACACATGCCTGAGACAAGGCCATTTTGAGGACCGGGTAAAATCATTTGAAATGGCACCCATAAAACTCAAGCCAAAACAATGGGGAAAAAAACTTACCAAATTTAATTTTTGTTGGAAAACTCATGGCAAACAGAGATGGCATCAGCTGACATTTGTGCAAATTGCTATTTTAATGTTCATTCATTTGAAAAGGGTGCCTGAAAATGTAATAAAATGAAAGGATACAAAAAGCATCTGACAAAAGTCCTCAGTCTTTCATCTTCTTACTCAACAAAAAAAGGAAAAGAAAAAGCAGGAAAAAAGAAGGAAGAAAGGAAGAAAAGGAGGTAAGGAAGGAAGGGAGGGAAGAAAGGGGGAGAGACAGAGAGAAAAAGAGCAGAAGGAAAGAAAGAAAATCAGAGAAAGGAATGAAATAATACTTGACCTAGTAAAGCCCTTCTAGAAGATAATGAGAGACTGAAAGAAATAAGCTCAATATCAACCAGCGATCTTATTTCCATCCCTAAGAACTGTGTAACCACTGTCAAGTTATCTCTAAATATCAGTATCTTCACCTGAAAAATCAGAGCAATATCTACTTCATAGGATTTTTGTGTGATGAATAAATGAAGTCACGTATATGAGGAATCTAATATTGCACCTAGAACATAGCAGGCACTAAACAAAAGGTGATCCTTTGCCATCTACTCTTCCTCCTGCATCTCAATTAGTGGTGCACAAGCCCTGAGAAGTGACTGTGCCTACTCCAACAAAGTGAGACTTAAGAACGTAATAAAAGTGCAAATGGAAAACTTTATCTTGAACCATCACAACAAAAATAGTACTGTGATGGCCATCCTCAAGACTAGATGGAACCAGATGATCTCTAGAATTATAGAAAAAATGTGCTTTACTGCACTGAAGGAAATATTAGCAACTTCCAGCTAATGCATCCTAACTATTTCAAGTTCCTTAAAACAATGACCAGAGTAGAAGGAGGCTAAGACTGGCATGTCCTTGATATTCTAAGCATTGTCAGCACGTAAAAATAATAAATATGCCTTGAGAGTTCCTCAGTGACATTGTTCAAAGTCACATACAGTATCAACATCAGAGTCTAAATTGTGTTCCTCTTTCCATTTATAATACGTGGCCTGTCTCCCAAGTGCAGATGCCTGAGACTTTATCAGTCATTCAATGATTAACATATTTATTCAAGTGAATTCTTCTTTCTTTACATCCTTCAGCCAACATTTCTTTCACACTCATAATATCAGAAAGACTTTGCCATTAAAGCTCTGTGTTCAAATTTCAGCTCTTTTAGTTATTAACTTTAGGCACATTGTATTCTCTGGGCTTCAGTTTTCTAATTAAAAAGTTGGAGTTAAGAATATTCTCTTCTTAGGGAGTTAAATAAGTTAATATAATCAAAATGTCAATCAGAGTGCCTCTGCACACATTAGTTCCTCAATATGTGGCAGTTACTGACTTATTTATTCATATTATTATCAATTGTCATCTCTGAGTCCTGTTCCTTATTAATGCTCTTGAAAAAATCCATTCTGAACTCATAGTGCCCTATGCCTCAGACATAATGCCTAAAATCCTGCCTTTCTGAGACAGCTTGTAGTTTTCTAACCTACATGACTTCTGACCAAGTCCTTTACCAATTCTGCACTTGGAAACTCATGCAAGATAAAAAGTCCTGTCATGGATTTGAGCAAACCTAAGAGATGGAAAGAAACATGCCCTGACCAACTTTGGAAAGACAGACATGACTCTTCAATGTATTGGTTAATGATCAGAAAGAAGGTGCCGGCAGCCAAGTAGACTAATTTTCAGATTACCCAATTATTCAGATTAATCATGAAGAAGAATGGCCACGAAGAGAACTAGAAAACCAAGACATTAAACAATTGGTGCAGAGGTGATGTTCAACACAGACATGAGTGTATCAGGCCACTCGCATTGTCAAGAATAACATAAATGACATGAGCGTTCTGGACACTGAAGAGCCTATGATTCTGTTCATGCATGCTAATGGAATCCTTGAGATAATTAAAATGTCTTAAAAACTAGTGAGTAAGGTGTCAAAGCAGATAACTCAATAGAGATGTCAGCTTTCTGTATAACAGCCATCAAAACAGTGATGAAGATTTTAGACAAGAATGATTTTCTCTTTCCTTAGCCAATAGATGGGATGACAGTGACTTCTTACCAGTGTGTGCTCAACAAAGTGTAGGCTTTGAAAAAGAGGGAGAGGCAGGAGGAGAGGGAAGCTGAGCTGCTGTAGGAACAGTATCCCAGTAAATTCTACTCTGAACTATTGAGAAGACCTAGTTTTACCTCTTTTTCCTATGCCAGAAATAACTTTCGAAAATGTAAAAGTAATGCATGCTCTTCCCCTGATTAAAACTCCTCAGAAAAGTCACCTTTCATAGGATGCATGGCCTTTGTGATCTGAACTCTCCCAATCTTTTAATCATGAAATGTGCAATTTCTCATGAGGCTTGCAGGCAAAACAAATTGATCTCCCGTTCCCACCCTCTGTCCATATCTGTCCTTAGCATTTCTCCAGGACATTTTTGGAAATGCTCTGACCCAATAAGCTCATTCTTACAGGTTAAACCATGTATGATGATGTATTGGTTAGTAGCATGGGCATTGGAACCAAACTGCATGAATATGAATGCCAGCCTGGTAGTGACTAGTTGTGATACTTTTGTCTAGGAAGTTAACGCTCTGTGCCTCAGATTCCTTATCAATACATCAGATGTAGTAACAGTACCTGACTGCTAGGATTGTTAGCAGCATTTAATTAGCTAATACATGTAAAGTGCCTAGTAAAATAAATGTTAATATTTCAAGTTTAACCAGGCACACAAATCACAGAGTCAGGCTGTTGTGGTGATTTTGTAGAAAGAACATGGACCCTGATGCCAGGAAGACTTTAGTTTGAAGCCCAGCTCCTCCACTAACCAGCTCTTTGCCATTTAATAACACACTTAGCATCCCTGTCCTACTTTATATACTGGAGATAAAAATACATATCTAAAATACAGAGTTTGGAAAAAAATAAAATAAAATACAGAGTTGGGGAAGATAATAGAATCACAGGTGAGAGTGTCTGATGTGGTACCAGGCATATCATATTGGCTTAACAAATATCTCTTCCTTTCTCCCTTCATGCCTCTAATACACCACTAACCCATCTCATGGTAATTATGGCTTAATATAGCCATACCCTTATCACATTGAGATAATTGGAAGAATTGATTTGAAACATCTGGAAATCTTCCTTGTATCTTTCCCTAGTATATAATGGATACTTTGTGCATTTCAAAATAAATATAGGAAGACCTGAGACAGCATGAATAAATCAAAGAATAAAAGATGTAAGAGCAGAATCTAGGACCTAGTCTCAGTCTGTGAGTTTTAAAGAAGCTGTAACTGAAGGTTACCTGATTGTTTAACTGGTGTTAATATCACCCACCTTAATGCAGTTATTGTGAGAGCAAAACAAGGAAAAATTGTTGCAAACACGTTAGTTAACATTTCTTATCATGTTTCCCATTTTGATACCTATATCTCTGTGAATTTGTTCACACTAAAGGAAAGCAAGTCACATCCACGCTGACTTCTAAAAGAAGTAAACCAGAGATATTTTAATGGTGTCCTGAAATGGCAACTTGCTTTTGGAAGGTAGGACCCTTACTCTCTGGGTATTCTTGCAGGGGTTAGTATCAGAGCTGGACGTGAATCCTGGCTCCACCATTTACCACGTGCACGACCTGGGCAAGTCATTGACTTTATTTATAAAATGGGGATAAAAATACTTCCTGTGAGAGAATTAAATGAAATACTGTATGTGAAACGTTTGGCAGAATATCTGGCTCTTTAATTCTGATTTTTATATTATTGTTTTCATTATTGTCTAGGTTGGTGCAGGCTGCTATAATAAAATATCTTAGACTGGGTAGCTTATAAACAACAAAAATTTATTTGTCACAATTCCGGAGGCTGGGAAGTCCAAGATCAAATCATCAACACATTCGGTGTCTAGTGAGGGCCTTCATTCTGGTTTATAGATGATGTCTCCTTGCTGTGCTGTCACATGGTGGAAGATAGTGGCTAGCTCTCTGGGGTTTCTTTTATATGGGCCCAAAGGCTCCACCTAATCACCTCCCAAAGACTCCACCTACTAATAACATTACCTTGGTGATTAGGTTTCAACATATGAATTTTAAGGAGACACAAACATTCAAACCATAACAGTAATTATTAGTATTTTTCTAAACTTATAATATCCAAAATTATAAATACAACCTAAATAAAGGCTCATATTCCAGCTTCACCCAACATTTCTTTCACATTTCAAACTTTTCCAATTTTTTTAATATTAATAATAGAGATTTGATTCATAATATTGACCACGTGTGAGACCATATTTAGATTTTACTGCTAGGAACATTGCATATTTCCTCTGAAGAAGCTTCCCTGATTTCTGCAGCCCACCCACATCTCTCTTATCTTTGAACATATCATTAGAATCACTGCAACATAGTCTGTCATCTACATTTTACCTGAAGCCTTATGTGTAATTTTGTTTTTCTTCTTTAAATTGTAAAACTAGTGAAGACCAGATACTTCTACACATTTCTTTGTAGCCAGTCTTCACTCTATAGCCATTGGCTCCTAGAAATATGATACTCTTTTAATAGATGTGTATAAGCCATCTAGTGAGTGAATAAGTTAAAATATGAATGAATGAATGCAATTTTGTTGTAATTTCTTGAGTCTCTAGGACAGTTATGGAAATACAGTAGATCTTCAATATGCATTTTTTAATAAATGAATAAACTAGACTAAATAAATGTTAACTATTTAATTACCCAAAATGTCATTCACTTATCCTGTATCTTTTCTCTAAAAAATTTAAGCTAAGTTTTCTGTTCTTATAGCATAGATAAGTCATAAAAGGTATTAGATAGAAAAGTCATCATTATGTGGCCTGTCAGAAAGTCAGAAAAAAAGGCAACAAGAACAACCACACACACGGGGAAAAAAAAAAAAAACATATCCACCAACAGTAATATTGTTACTCTGAATTCCAAACACTTCCTTTATCCTGGCATCTTTTTCTTATTGATATTATTATGACCTTTCTCACTGATTTATAACATAGCTAATGTAGTGCAGATTTCTTTTGAACTTATACCTATAGAGATTATGCTTTCGATAGTTTCTTCATGATCATTTCAGTAAACACTTTTACATCCACAGAGCAGTAAAATTGATCCATAGTTAGTGAACATTTTATATTTGGGACCTCTTATCAATAACTGAACTCAATGTGATTCAATTAAACTAAAGGAGAAATCCTATTTACCCTTCAAGTCCCCATCTCCCAGGCAGCACTAGTGGCTCCTTCTCCACTTCCCCAGTACTTTGCACATATCCGTATTTATTAGCATATCTTCTCCCCCATCCCACCCCCAGACTCCCTTAGGGCTCCTCAAAGATGGAAAACGTGTCTAATTCATCTTCACAGGAGCATGCCACTGCCTAGCAGAGGCAGTGCTAGTGCTAGTGATGAGCGCTTGTATAATTAATTAGTTACTTCATGGGATAAGCTGAGCTGCCAGCTCCCATTTACACCATTTAAGTGTTATCTACTTGCCCCTCAGCTTTCACAGATCTTTGCTCATACATTTATGACAACCTATAATAATCAATGACATAATATAAGATTTCCACTTCAGATTTGTCTTCGTTTCAAACTTTTGAGCTTTTCAAGTACAGAAACTATTAATTAGTCATCTTTATTTCTCTAGCATTTAGTCTAAGGCCCATGTGAGTGTTTGATGAATGAATCAATTAATGAATAAAAAAATTCATAATATGATTTGCTCAAGGTAAAACACCTTGATGGTCACATCTACCTGATCTAAAATGTTCTTACTGAGTCCAACCCCCAGCTAAATTGCACAATGGCTTAAGTTTTATTTCAGCACCGTCTACTTGGTCATGCTGCCTTCTTTCTTTTATACCTTCCGTTTGCTTCTCATAATAAAGTGACATTCATACTTCCTTCTTATTTTTTATTTCAAAATATTATGGTGGTACAAGTGTTTTTGGTTACATGGATCACTTTTGTAATGTTTGAGTCAGTGCTATAAGTGTGTCCATCACCCAAAGAGTATTCATGGTACCCATTAGGTAGGTTTTCACCCATCCCCTCCCCACCCTAACCCCTCTGCTTGAATTCCAATGACT
This sequence comes from Lemur catta, assembly GCF_020740605.2. NCBI lineage: Eukaryota > Metazoa > Chordata > Mammalia > Primates > Lemuridae > Lemur > Lemur catta. The sequence continues at coordinate 37,278,529 of NC_059136.1, forward strand.
CTTACTTCCCTCTGTGCACATGTGTTAATTCCAATTTAATAGCAAGTACATGCGGTGTTTGTTTTTCCATTCTTTAGATACTTCATTTAGAATAATGGTCTCCAGTTCCATCCAAATTGTTGCAAAAGGCATTAATTCATCCCTTTTATGGTTCAGTGGTGTTCCATGGTATACATATAATATATTTTGTTAATCCACTCATAAATTGATGGGCACTTGGGTTGATTCCACATCTTTGCAATTATGAATTGTGCTGCAATGGACACTTGAGTACAGGTGTCTTTTTGATAAAATGACTTATTTTCCTTTGGGTAAAAACCTAGTAGTGGGATTGCTGGATCAAATGGTAGGTATACTTTTAATTATTTGAGGAGTCTCCATACTGTTTTCTGTAGAGGTAGCACTAGTTTGCAGTCCCATCAATAGTGTATAAGTGTTCCTTTCTTTCTGCATCCATGCTAGCATCTATTGTTTTTGGAGCCCACAGTCTTGGGGATGGACACACCTGAAGCCCTGACTCAGAGTGGGGGTGGGGCAAGGACAATATACATAACCTAAACTTTTGTACCCCATACTATGCTGAAATAAAAAAAAACAAACAAAATAATAACCATTCTAACAGGGGTACGGTGACATCTCATTGTGGTTTGAATTTACATATCTCTGATGATTAGTGATGTTGAACAATTTTTCATATGTTTATTGGCCATTACTCTATATGCTTTTGAAAAGCTTCTGTTCATGTATTTTTCCCACTTTTTTAATAGGGTTGTTTGATGTTTTGCTTGCTGATTTGCTCAAATTCATTGTAGAGTCTGGTTATTAGCCCTTTATCAGATGTATAGCTTGTGAATATTTTCTACTGTTCTGTAGTTTGTCTATTTGCTCTGTTGATTATTTCCTTAGCTGTGCAGAAGCTTTTTAACTTAATCAAGTCCCATTTTTTTATATTTGGTGTGCTATAATTGCCAGTGGGCAATTACACTCAAACTGTAAAACATTAATGAAAGAAATTAAAAGACACAAATAAATAAAAAGGCATCCCATGCCCATGGATTGGAAGAATCAATATTGTTAAAATGTCCACACTACTCAAATTTATCTGCAGTTTCAATGCAATCCCATTCCAAATTCCAATGGCATTTTAAACAAAAAAAAAAAACAGAAAAAAATTCTAAAAGAAATTTTGAACAAGAAGAACAAAGCTGGAAGCATCACATTTCCTGATTTCAAAGTACATAACAAAGTCCCAGTAATCAAAGCAGCATGGTACTGGCATGGAAACAAACATATGGATCAACAGAATAGAATAGAGAGCCCAGAAATAAACCCACACATATATGGTCAACTAATCTTCTACAAGGGTGCCAAGAATACACATGGGGAAAAGATAGTCTCTTCAATAAATGGTATTAGAACAACTGTATATCCATGTGCAGAAACATGAAATTACACACTTATCTTATACCATACACAAAATAATCAACTCAAAATGGATTGAATACTTCATTGTAAGACCTGCAACTATAAAACTTCTAAAAAATATATAGATTAAAAAGTTTCTTGATCTTGGCTTTGGCAATAATTTGGGGATATGACACAAAAAGTACAGGCAACAAAAATAGATGAATAGGATTACATCAAGCTAGAAAGCTTGAAAATCAAAGAAAACAATCAACAGATTGAAGAGACAACCTATGGAATGGAAGAAAAAATTTTCAAATCATATATCTGATGAAGGGTTAATATCCAAAATATACAAGGAACTTAAACAACTAAATAGCAAAAAAAGAAAAAAAAACAAATAGCATGGCTTAAAAATAGGCAAATAACTTGAATAGACATTTCTCCAAAGAAGACATACAAATGACCAACAACTATATGAAAAGGTGTTCAACATCACTAATCATCAGGGTCTTGACGCAAGTCAAAACCACAAGAAGATATCACCTCACATCTGTTAGTATGGCTATTATCAAAAAAACAAAAGATAGCAAATGTTGGCAAAGATGTGGATAAAAGGGTAGTCTTATATAATGTTGGTTGGAATGTATATTGGTACAGCAACTATGGAAAAAAGTATTGAGTTTCTTCAAAAAATTTAAAAATAAAACTACTATATGATCCGGTAGTCCCACTCTAGGTATACACCCAAAAGAGCTGAAATCAGGATCTGGAAGAGATATCAGCCCTCTTATGTTCATTGCAGCATTATTGAAAATAGCCAAGATGTGGAAGCAACCTAAATGTCCCTTAATGGATGAATGGATAAAGAAAATGTGGTATCTACATACAATGGAATGTTGCTCAATCTTTAAAAAGAAGGAAATTCTGCCATTTGCAGCAATGTGGATGAACCTGAAAGACATTATGCTAATTAAATAAGTCAGGCACAGAAGAACAGATACTACATGATCCCATTCATATGAGGAATATAAATAATCAAACTCATAGAAGCAGAGGATAGAATAGTAGATACCAGGAGATAGACAAAGGAAAAATGAGGAACTGCTGGTCACAAGGTACAAAGTTTCAGTTCTGCAAAGTGAATAAGTCCTAAAATTCTACTGTACAGCATAGTGCCTATGGTTAGTAATACTCTATTGTATATTTTTAAAAAATTGTTGTTAAGAGGGTAGATCTTATGTTAAGTGCTTTTATCACAAAAAATAAATAGATAAAAAGGGCAAAAGGAAACTTTTAGAGGTGGTAGATAGGTTTATGACATTGATTTGGTGATGGTTTAACAGGTATATTTTTATCTCCAAACGTATCAAGTTGTATACATTAAACATGCACAGCTTTTGTATATATACCTCAATAAAGTGGTTTTTTTAAATAAAAGAACTTGGAAATCATCACTTCCAACCTTACAACAATAAAAAATCTGAACAAACTGAAAATCAATGACTTTTGTCATATTCATCAGAGAACTGAGGTCACAGGGCAAACCACCATGCTTCATCTGGAGAGTCAGGTGAATACAGAGAGTCACATTCTAAGAGAGGAAATAAAATCACATAAAATATTCCATTGAAACCAGAGAAGACAGAAAAATAGGGTAAGATAAACAAAAGAAACAACAAGTGAAGACCATCCAATGCAATAAATTCAAATCTATGTGAAAATAAAAATGACTATGATTGACTAAGTGCTAGCAGCCTGCCAGGAATTGTGCTAGGCTCTTTACATATATTATGTCCATTCCTCTAGCAGCCTCTGAAGTAGGTTATCTTTACCACTATTTTACAGATGAGAAAACTGAAGATTAGGTAAGAGAAGAAATATGCCTGAAGTCTCACAGTTAGCATATCGTAGAGCTGGGATTTGAATTCTGAAGTTGCATTCTTTTTACCATGGTAAACCATTGTCTCCAAGGGCCACGCCAACTCCAAAGAACAAGTCTGTAAAATAGAAATAGAGCTATGGATTTAGACAAGTAGAAACACACCATCAGACTGAATACCAACACATACCATGGAAAAGATTTATCTCTAGCTTCCTGACACTGTCTGTTGCCTACTCTTCTGTTGCTATGACTAGTGGCTGTGGGCAGTCCAGTGGAAGTATGACAGAGGGCCCCAAGTCTCACGGGCCGCTATGTTCTCATTTATCTGCAAGACCAGGGCAAGGTAGTATTCTGTGACAGAATCACTGCCAATCAACATCTGCAACACTGAAATCAAATCTTCACTTAGTTATTGTTCATTCATTTCAGCCACACATAATGAGCACTTATTGAGAAGTACGGCCCAATGCTAGGTCATGTGAATGATATAATGATGAATAAAAATTATAACAATATTAGGTCCTTACATTTGTAAAGTGCTTTATGCTTAACAGATAACTCTCACATACATCATCATATATAATCTTCATACACCAGTAAGAGGTAATTTATTATCCCCATTTTGCATATGGAGAAACATATATGTCCAAAGTCAGTATTTGGCACAACCCAGATGTGAACATAGAGCTTCTGTCACCAGAAAAGTTAGCCAGGCCTGATTTCCAAGGGGTTTCCATTCCATGAGGAAGACAGAAAAATAACTTGAATGTGAGAGGAGAAAAGTTTTTAAAAAATAAGGAAAAACATCTTAGGGAAATGGGGAGAGGAGAACTGAATTAAGGCACAGTGCTTGGCATTGTATTCCCCTCCCTTCCCAAACTCCTTTTGTACTGAATTGGTGGCCTTATGCTATGAAAGCCTCGGTCATAACTGAAAAGGGCCCAAACTTTCCCAACTGGAGACACCATCTACACTGAGCAAATGCAGGCACAAGTGATGCAGCCCACAGGGGACACAAGAAAGCCATCAACAGCATCTAAAATTGAGAGGACCCAGGTTGCAAGACTTACAACGAAAAGGATCTAGATAAAAGAAACCTCACAGTAAATTGAAAAGAAGAAGTCTGGGTTCAAAACATGACCCTATGACCGAAAAGGATCATGAGTAAATTAGTGTTGGTGAATTTGTCTGTTTATGAGACACAACTGTGAATAATTTATATCCAGGCCTTGGCAGGTGAGAGACCATGCATCAATAGTGTGTGAACTCTGAGCAGACCTCTCTCTGGGCAGTCATCAGATGAACAGTGAAAGATGGGCCTCTTTTAAGCCTAATGGCTGGAGGTAGGGTGGAGACAGAATTCCTCACTCAGCTTCTTTTCTGCTCCTCTTTTTCCTTCTGTGTCTGGGAAATTGATTTCTGCATTTTCCACGGTGACTGAACCTTGGTCAAGGGACCAAGGGTCCTTTGTCTTATGACATGAGTATACCAACTGATATAATATCAATATCTGTTCTAATTGATTCTGGTTTATCTAATCCTCGTCCTGAGATATAACTCTGACTCAAGAACAGAGCATGTGGAAGGATTTCATGGGTTTGCCAAGCCCCTTCCCCACCTTATCTCACAGGTTGCCAACAGCTCTGGGAGAGTATTGGGCTACTTGGGGGTAGGTGGCAGTGGAGTCCATTTGATTAGCAGTAACAAGTGTCAGGAATAGGTGGGCAAAAAGAACTCCATAGACATACAGGCAAGAACAGAGGTAATGAGTACCAGGGTGCCCTTAGCTAGTCTGGGGAGTACTGGAGGGCAGACAGGTGAAGAACATTCAAGGCACTGTGTATAGGTAGTTTATGCTTCATGTCATTGCATTTTCAGCAATTCTTTCCCTGGGTAGTTTATATCTGTCACTGCTTACTTGTACAAATGAAACCAAATTAATATCTAGAATTCCAGAAACTGTTACTCCACCTATTAAGGAGGTCATGACTTACTATAAGTCATATGTCCCTCTTGAGGTTGTGCCTTTTGTCTAGTGGAGTTCTCAACATGCCCATGAAGTCTTTCTACTAGTAACAGATGGCCCCCATGTTTTTCACTGGCTCCCTCTGGGCTTGCTAGGGTCTTTGCAATATCTCTGGGAAATCTTTAGTGCACTTGGTGCCAGCAGCTCTGACAAGCACACTGTTTACTTCTGCCACTGATCCCAAGCATGGTCATTGCCACTTTTGTTCTGGAGGCTCAGTATGAAGGTATAAAAGCTTCATGATTGACTTTCATAATAGAATGGAAGCACAGGTCTTGGGTGAAACCATTCTTTCCATTAAAAGAAAAATCATTTAAATGTAATACCTCTTGGCTACACAGGAGTCAAACCTGAGTTCGTAAAGACTAGGCTTGGAAACAAAGGCAGGATATGGACATCATGATGTGTTAAAGATTGTCCTTCACCTCTCATGTTCAACACTGTCACTCAACCATGCGTATCTACCCTGGCTTTTCCCTCAGGATGACTTTCTCCCCAGATGCTCTTTGCTTACACAGCCCCCGGGGCACCCTCTCATAGCTCTATGAAGACTCCTTTCCCTAGCCCTTAATTTAAGTCTTGGTTTGGTCATTGTCCATTAGACAGGGGTCCTTAGCATGGGTTTACCATTCCCCGGAGGATCCATGGATAGAATTCAGGGGATCTGAAGATAGAAAAATTATCTTTATTTTCGTTAACCTCTCAGTGAAATTGATCATTTCCCTTAGTTACAAATGTAGTTAACAAATCCTACCAGTATTAGTAGTATTTGTGATTTGTCACCAATAGAAAGCACAGATATTTTTAATATCACATTACAGTTGTTGCTGGTATCTCAAAATTTTTACTAAGCCCTTCACCATTTTGTAACTGTAGTAGTTATTAGGCTCACCACTTGATCTTATTTCATAAGTTAATTTAAAAGCATGTTAAATAAAAAGCACTATATAACTATATTTCAATATGACTAGTTTCCCTGTAATCCTCTGCATTTTATATTATGCATTTAAAAACATTATTTAGGTAAGGAGTCCATAAGTTTCACCAGACTGTGAAAAGTGTTAATGGCTCAAAATAGGTTATGAACCTGGGATTCTTCTAGTCATAGTCTTGTGTGAGTCGGTGATGTTTGTGCACGTCTCTATCAAAGAACTTTCCCAGTTTCTGTAACACTCCATTAAAATGAGTGTCTCACCAACTAGACCATGTGCAATCCAGGGAAGAGACTGGGTGGTATTTGTTTGAATTCTCGCAGCATCTAGAACTGTGCTCAGGCTTTAGTAGGTGATCAATAATGTTTGCTGACTGAGCTGCTAAGTTTGTGGATGAATGAACAAGAGGGCTTTTCAGTAAGCATGTCTGGACCCATATTTATGAATGTATTTTTTTTCTCTTCTAAAGTACTTCTCTTGGGGAGGCCACTTGCTTACTCCCGTTTACCTTCCCTTGTTCAGGGTATTTCTGCAATCCCCTCAGGGAGTTACCTTCTTACTTATTAAATTACTACCAAGTAATTCAGTGCACAAAGTCAATGTTAAACTAGAGCTGTGACCCATCTTGGTCACTCAAGGTCTTTAAGCTCAGCTCTGAGTGATTTTGACAATTTCCAGTGGATATATAAACATCAAAAAATAAATTCACTTTTTGAGCATGATGATCTAGTTACTGCCACAAGTGTTATTCAGCAAGATGTTTCATGCTCTAAAAAGAGTTCCAGAAGAGGAACACCCAAAATGTTCTCAGTAATGGCAACTTTGTGAAAATAAGTTTGTAGTTGCTCAAAGGGATCACTTTAAGTTGGCCAAGAACTTGCATAATGCTAATGTGTTGATTACAAAATGACTTAATTTTCTGGCTCTCTGTTTCTATCTTGCAACAATCTTGAAAACATTTCAACAGTTCCCCTTCATTTTAGTAGATAAGCCTTATTTTGTACTCAGAACTGGCGATCAAAACTTCTCCAAATACATTTCAATTTTTTCTTGCAATTTCTCCTTAAATGTAAGTACTGAGGGTCTAAAACTTGGAATGAAACAATCTATTTGGTATTTTACTGTTGTGCAGCATATAGTCAAACCCCCTGATATAGAATCAGAGATCTACATAATCATGAACTCTCCAAAGGGTGAACGTTACACAGGCTCATATTAAAGATTCTCTTCCCTAATCAGTATTCTTTTATCACATACCAGACTGGATTAGATGCATCTATGGAGAATTACAAGGATCTGGAATGATGCTCTTCCATTAATACACCTTCTTTTACATTCCTCTGGTGTTCCAGGAATGAAAGCCACAGACAAATCTTTCTTGTAATGCTGCTTTTCATTTCAGCCACAGAGCAAACAAACAACACAAACACCAACAAGAAATAAAGGCCCCAAGAAGGTTAACGGTAAGAAGAGTTTTCCTCATTCTTCCCTGACCCTTGGCAGATCAATTGTAAAGATCTGTCCATTGGAGATTATTAAAGCTAAATAAATTTTGTAAAAACTGTTCCTTGTGAACTCCCTAGGTTTAAAGAAAACAACATTGATTTATTTGGTTTCCAAGCCAATAAGCTGAGTGTTAATCATCTTTCACAGCAGATACATCAAAGGAGAGAAAAGACATTGTAAAGAAGAAAGTCATTGCAACTTGAGATGTCTCAAAAGCTCATCGTACATCTAAACTCCTGGCTGCATATGTATCAATTTGGATTTTCTTATTTATATAATGAGTTGACAAGCTCCTGGGGACCACCAGAATCTGGGTCTGTTAATTATCTAATATAATTATGGCAAGAAACATCTGTGCCTTTTCTCCTGCCCCTCTCCAGTAGGAACACGCATTTGCACTGTAGGTAGGGAGCATTATTGTTACTTTAAAAAATGCATAATGTTTAAACATCCTTATTTAAGTAAAAAAGTAAAAAAATTTCAGGGATTTAGGTCTTTCCATTTTTTAATGTTCAATTCAATGACTCAGCAGTTACATGCTATGTGCTTTAGATACTTTTAAATGCACAGAATAAAACTTGAAAAGTATTTGGGTTCCTCCTTTGTGTAGATCCCGGTATAGTGGGGGGAGTAAGTATATTATATGGACTAAGTGCTATACTTGAGGTTTAGAAAATTCTACATGGACGTGGAGGAAAGAGAAATCGGTCTGCTTTCTTCTGCCTATTATATCCTCCTTTCCCCCTAAATAGTAAACTTCCCCCTCTGTACTGGCTGGTCCTATCTTATAACAGAAAAAGGAAACATGGCAGGGCCACCAAAACCCTCCCTCAAGCCAACACCTTCTAGCCACTGCCCTTTCTCCTGCCCTGTCCCATCACGCTTGTACACGCATTGCCTACCTACACTCACTGTTTCTTCCTCCCCATGTTTAGCGGACTCTGTGATGCCCAGATCCCCTTTCAAGGAAGGACTTGCATCTTGGGAGGGCTGTCAGCTCTTCAGGGATGCCTCAGCTGGAGAGAACTGCTTGCCCTAGTTCATCTAGGGCAAGTCAGCACATACATTACTCCTGCCACAATAACTTTCATGAAAGAAAGTGTGTCATCCTTAATCTCTCCCAATTATTTGTAGTTGTGCCTTACCATGAACTCAGCCAGCTTTTTCTTATCTGTGTGCCTTTGCATATGCAAATTCCTCCTCTTGAACCTGTCTTCTTCACCCAGACAACTCTTACACCTCCCTTATGATCCAGTCAGTCATTTGTCACTTCCTCCATGAAGCCCACCCAAAGTCCTACAGGTACTGTTATTCTTTTTCTTTTCTATGCTTCCATTTCCCTTTGCAATACAGTCATCCCAGAAGCTTGTTACATTTCACTGAACTTGTGTATCTACACATGTGTTCTCCCTGCTGGATTGTCCCTCCTTGATTGCAAAGATTATCTTTTAAGTATTTTTTTTTAGTTTACTGGGCCTTTCACAGTGATTAGCTCAAAGTAAACTCTGTAAATGGTGCTTTTTGAATGTGTGACAAGATCATAGGTGGTTGACAACTACACTATATATTTTTTGCTTTTATTCTTTTTTTAAAAAAATTACTGAGTACCTGCTATGTGCCACTCACTGTGAGAAATTCACTGATTCTCAGAAACCCCTCTAAGGCAGGCATTGTTTCTCGTACCTTCAAGACTTGGAACTTTGAGTGTAAAAGAGGTTAATTAACTTTCCTGAGTGTCTTTCTCCCCAGCCCTCTTCCAGCCAGTGGAGTCATTAAAAGCAGTTCAGTCAATAGCATGCAAGTGGAAGTCTGCTCTGTGCATTACAGGAAAACATTTGCTTTCCTGATTAAAAATGGACCACCTCATTTTATTTTAATTGCCATTGTCTTTCCTGTTCTTTTCTTTTTAGAACCTGGAGGTAATGCCTAGCTTCAGCAGACATCTTCCAACCACAAGGCTATAAGCAGGAGGCTGCAAGTCAAGTACACTCAGGAGGGAGGAAGAATTAGTCAGAGGAGCCTGGGGTCTTGACCACATTTTGGACAGCTGCACCAGTCTTTTAGTTATGTGAGGAAGATAACATAGGAAGATAACATAATCTCTATGTCAGTCCAAGGTGTTTTTTTTTTTAAGTCAATTCGTAATATTGCTACCAAGTAGTAGAGCTGAGATTCAAATCTATGTTTCCCTGACTCCAAATCCCATATTATTTCACTTTGCCATACTCCCTTTCCATATCACATAGTTTTGGAATCAAGGTCATCAATTCCAATGTGAATGTAAAGAAAAAAACCAAATGACACAAAAAAGGAGCAGCCGTATTCTAGAGTTAGGTGACAAGCTGTGCCCTGTCTGCTCAGGTTTCTCCACAGGGAGGATAAATTTAGCAGTGGTGGAATGATCAGCGAAGGCTTCATGGGTGGGGAAACCTGCATGCTAAGCCTCAATTATTGGGTAGAATCTGGATTCACAGAAAGAAGATGGCACAAGGTGGTGCCATCTAGAGTCATCTAGAAAAGAGACTGCCATCATCGATGAAGGGGAATCACGGGAACATTTTCTCTCTCACTCTCCTTTCTTTACCTTGTGTTCAGTTAAAATATCATTGAACTTATTTTTTTTTTTTTGTTTACACTTTGGCAAAGAGTTTGAGAAGTGTGTGCATCATAATTGGTAAAGGTCAAAAAGTAGGAACAGGTGGAAGAATGAAGTGCCCTCTGGCAACCAAAAGCACTGTTGATGTAAGACAGGCAGTGGAGTCAACTTGAGATGGGTGGGTCACCGGTAGGTTATTTTTTGTTCTCTCACTGATTTCCCACATGCACTCGGTGGAAGCTCCACTGTTCTTATGCCAAGGTGTGATGCTGCTGTCAGGAAGGCCCGTGGCAGACCAATAATTAGGCAAGGGTTTTGACAAGCAGTAAGTGAGTGCCTGCATGTTGGGCTACTTGGAGGGCTTTTAAAATAACTACCTTAAATTTATTTGGTGTCTGAAGAGATTTGGTGTCCAGTAGAATCTTCACTGGCTTCACTACTTCCTTTCAAAATCACACATTTCTTCTGAGGGTGCACTGGAGGGACAGGGAATAGTGTTCTGCTCCTTCTCCACTTCCTAAATCAATTTTTTTTGCTGTACAGATAAGAGCTAGGTACAGTATCACTGTCTTTAGATGGCCTTGTCCAAAAGACCTGCCAAAATCAAGTGCATTTGAGATCTTTCCTCAAAATTTTCCTAACTTTATATATATGTTTGCGTGGAAATGTTTAGCTAATTCTTGAAACATTTATAAACTGGTTATCCATGTTTCACAGAACGAACAAACTCAGCTATAAGTGGTCTCCTGAATGCTATTTAGAACTAATTTTCCTGTAGTACATTTTGCCTTGATATAAGTGTTATTTGGGTTTTCCCTAAATTGCTTTTATGTCACAATTCCATGTACTACCTAAAAATAGCAGAGTAAGAGTTTTATTTTTAGACTACGCTGTTTTGACTACTGAAATTAAAACAAGCTGAAAAACTAGAGGGATAGGCTTGCAAAGGCATACAGGTAGGAAGCAACATGACATCTTTGGGGAAATTCAAGCAGCTTTCATTGTTAATAACTGGTATTTTGTAATATGTCTAGTGCTGATAACTAATGATTTTGTTTCATTCTGTTTATCATATCTGTAGATGATCCAAAAGAGGATTATCCATAGATAGTCCCTGTTCTCTCAGAGGTGTCAGGATAAGTGTCATCATTTTTAGTCTGGTTTTCACAGTATTGCTCAGAGGAATTACACAGAAGAAACCTTAATTCTAGTTCTGTCTTCTGACGTTATTTCATTTGTGCATACATTCCATCAGTACTCCTCAAACATCTCCTCTGTGCCAGGCACTGTGCTAGGCCCTAAGGATACCTCGATGAATAACTCACAGATGCTACCTTCAAGGAGTTCACTATCTAGGGAGGAGACAAAACTTGAATATGAATATCCACAATAGCAGTTAGCAATGAGATAATGCATGAAAACCATTTAGCCCAGTACGTAGAGCCTAGAAGGCACTCAGTAAATGATAGCGGTTTTTAAGAACTACTAGGTTCCTAGGAGGAAGCAATACATCTATCTGTGAGCATCATGAAAGGCTTCCTGTTAAAAATGTCTTTTTCGTCTGAGCCTCACTTTCCATACATACAAAACAATGGGATTTAGACTAAACTCCCAGTGACCTTGGAGAGTCTTTCCTGCTATGTCATTCTACAGATATGGTAAGGTTTAGGGTGGAAGGAGCAGTGGTGACAGTAAAGGGTTAATTCATCAAGACTGTGTTCCTCAAATCCTGGATATTCCGAAGATCTTCAGAACTGACCCTCAATCAGCTCCCAGAAGAAAACCTGAGTCCTTGGAATACCTGCCTAGTAAGAATATCTTTGGATACCTGAGGCCTTGGACCATACGTTTATGTTTATGATCTTATCCACGTGTGTGCCCGGACTTTGGGCTATACAGTATAAGTTTGACATCTGGGGGGCTGGAGTCTGAGTAGCTGAGGTCAGTCACACAGGTGCTAACAGGTTTGTATTGTCTTTCTCAAGCCCCACAACAAAACCATAAAAGAGAAAACATTTTTCCCATTTTACATGAGAGTAAACTGAGACCTGGATTGTGTAAGTAATTTGCTTGACATCACAAAGATAATAAGCAACAGAGTGATGTACAAACTCCACCCATTTGACTACCTGGTACTCTCCTGCTTTGTTGCCTTATATAAATTATCATTCTGAAAATGGTACAAATGCATAAAAATTCATCAGATATCTAAAACTGTAATATTTCTTAAGAAAGAAATAACATCTATGCATCAAACATTTTTGGATGACTGATGATTTTAATATATAAACTGTGAATGAAGAGAGGGAGTTTTTGAGGAAAAATTCTCAATCAAAATTCTAACCTAGGACTTTCATTGGCAAAAACCAGTATGATTTCAGTGAAATGGACAATAAGGAATGTAAGAAGGATTTGATGTGCGATTTAAATGGACAAAACAGTGCATTCTGAATCTGTACTTACTTCAAAGAACAAATTTTCAATCAGAGTCCAATTCCAGAAACGTGTGAAAGAAAGTTGAAATGCCACCTCAACAAATCCACAGAAACTGACATGTCCTTTTGAGAACAATCATCACAGCACAAATCCCAGAGGACATAAGAGCCTAGAAATGTAAATCTTAATGTCACCGGGACATTTATACTTTGCAAAAGTCATCTCTAAAGAATTGCCCCCAAAATGACAGAATGATACTTGGAAAAGTGAAGGTCAAACTTCATCTCTCCACCCTGGATATTTTCAAGACACAGGAGGTTAAAAGTTATGCAGACCATAAGAGCTTCAAGAAGGGGACTAGAGCTCTGTCCTGATCTACTTGTCCTTAAAGCTACACAGCTCAGGTCAAAGAAAGACACTCAGGAACTTACCTAAAGAAAAGTTCTGGGCTGTTAAAAATATCTTCCTGGACCAGTGTTCTCCAAAGACCGGTGTTTGGGATCCACTGATACACAAAAATAAAGACAAGAATAGAAGATAAGTGATTTAAGTTTAGACCATGACATCTACATTTTCATATACACTGGATGTCATGAAAATTAGTCATTCTTCTCTGTGCTTGGGTCCCCACTCCTTAAAATGATTTGATGATATGAAGGCTGCCAAATTCACAATATTTCCAAATAAAATAGAATATGTAAAATTATGTTCTAAAATAATAGTTTTTTCCACTTGACCATGACATATAAATATTTTGATGTGTTGTTGAAATCAATTTGCTAATATTGTATTGAGGATTTTTGCATCAGTGTTTATCAGAGATATTGATCTGTAGTTTTCTTTCCTTGTGATGTCTTTGTCTGGCTTAGGTGTCAAGAGGATGATGGCCTTGTAAAATGTGTTTGAAAGTATTCCCTCCAGCTGTATTATTTAGAAGAGTTTAAAAATATTAGTATTAATTCCTCTTTGAAGGTTTGGTAGATTTGCTGTAAACTCATTTGGTCCTGGGCTTTTCTTTGTTGGAATTTTTTAAATTACTACTTTAATCTCTCCACTTGTTAGTATTGATCTATTCAGGCTTTCTATTTCTTCCTGATTCAACCTTGATAGGTGACATTTTTCTAGGAATTCATCCATTTCTTCTACATTATCAAAATTTGACAGCACATAATTGTACACAATGCAGATGCTCGACTTATGATGGCATTACATCTCAATAAACCCATCTAAGTAAAAAATGTCATAAGTCTAAAATTCATGTAATACCCTGAAAACCCCATTGTAAAGCCAAAAAATCATAAGTTGAACCATCATAAGTCCCTTGGGATCCTTTTTATTTCTGAGGCTGGGTTAACATATGTAAATCAATCAATGTGATATATGAACTGACTGGAAGGCAAAAATAACATGGTCAGTGGTATCTTATTTGGTTCTTTTGATGAGGTCATGTTTTCCTGGAAGTTCTTGATGCTTGTAGATGTTCATCAATGTCTAGGCATTGAAGAATTAGGTGTTTATTTTAATCTTTGCAGTCTGGGCTTGTTTGAAACTGTCCTTCTTGAGAAGGCTTTTCAGATATTCAAAGGAAATCGAGTGTTGTGGTCTAAGTCTTTGGTCACTGCAGCCGTATCACTACTGGGGGTGCCCCAAGCCCAGTAATGCTCCTCAGGATGAGCTGTTAGGTAGCTGGCTGTCATACTGGTGGCCTTCTAAATGCCAGAATCTGGAGGTTTTGCTCTGAGATGCCAGTGTTCACAATGTCTTTAGGGGCTCAAGTTTGTTTGTTTGTTTGTTTTTCCTGGGGACTAAATGTGCCACCGCTGAGCCCTCCAAATGTAGGAAGGGAGTGTAGCCAGGTCAACTGTCCTATCACAGACTTTTCCTGAACCTCCCAGCCTCCAGCCACCTGCCCTCCTCCTCCTGGCCTCCAGGCCATTTCCAGGGTCTCTCCAGAGTTCATCACATCAGCCCTGTTCTTGGTGGGCACCCACCCTGCCCCTATTCCAGCAGAGGGTTGTTTGGCCGACTGCATTAGTCATCACTTTCCTACTGACTCCTGCCTTCAAGAGATGCATCATAATGTCTTGTCTTCTAATGACCTCCTTCTGTTCTCTTCATTTTTGAGAATTTATACCTCTTTTGCACTTTATTCTCATTTTAATGTGATTTCAGGAGGTAAAATTAAATACATGTGGTCAATCCACTCTTTGATCTAAGAGTTTCATTGCTGAATTTTAAAATTCATGTACACGAAGGGAGGGAATGGTGTAAAATGTGTAAAAGTGTATCAAATTGAAAAATAAGACTTTTCCACCATAAAACCTTTTTTCTTCATTCAATTACGTTTTCCAAAAATATGTGTGTCTGTTTAAGTTCGTCTGGAGATTTATACCATGATTCTAAGTAACATACTTCTGCTTCTATTTCTTGATTCAAAAAACTTACTTAGTGTTTATTGACACTTCACATCTGCACCTTTTCAGATAAGGAATTTATCTCAACAAACTGGATATGTGTAATTCTTCTCACATCTCAATCAGTCAACCACTTTTGTTAATTATATTACTTTTGTTTTTTGATTGTTTAACTTTATTATTATAAAATATACTCAAAACTCAATTTCTACTTCCAAAATGTTTTACACAAATCTGTTTGCATCCATGACGGTGCACCCAGGACCAGCTATATAATTTCAGGTCCCTGTGCAAAATGAAAATGTAGGCCCATTATTCAAAAATTGTTAAGAATTTTAAGATACCAACAGCAGCATTAAGCCAAGCACAGGACCCTTCTAAGTGTAATGCCCTGTGTGACTGCACAGATCCTACACCCAGGAAGCTGACCCTGTGTACCACTCAAATCTCCCTTCAAGAAAAATTGTCCACTCACTGAAAGGAATGCAGGTAACTAACAGCTTTCAACTTGCAGTGTGTTCAGGATTCACTTTGCCTCTTGGGCCAATGCCATGCCTGTCCCATCCAGCTGCCAGCCAATGATTAAGTGCAGCAGGAATCCTATGGTCTCCCCATTTCTGCCCATTCAGGACTCCTGAGTGCCCTGTGGACTTGTTTGAGCCTTTGTCAGGTCTGTGTCTGAGCTTCTCCCTGCCCAATCTTGCTTTCCATCCACCTTAGCTTTCTCAGATGTCTCATCTGCATGGCAGTCTGCAGGCTTTCCCAGCCCAATCCTGTTTGCACCTTCTTCATCTTTCATAGGCATTACCTTCCAATAAGTCTCTTGTATTCCTCACTCCATCTGTGTTTGCTTCTCAGATGACCCAACAAATACAGCATTTCTGGATTCCACATTATGTGAGATAATGAAATTCACCTTCTAAGGCTGGGCACGGTGGCTCACGCCTGTAATCCTAGCACTCTGGGAGGCTGAGGTGGGTGGATCGTTTGAGCTCAGGAGTTCGAGAACAGCCTGAGCAAGAGCGAGACTCCGTCTCTACTAAAAATAGAAAGAAATTAGCTGGGCGACCAAAAATATACAGAAAAAATTACCTGGGCATGGTGGCGCATGCCTGTAGTCCCAGCTGCTTGGGAGGTTGAGGCAGTAGGATTGCTTGAGCCCAGGAGTCTGAGGTTGCTGTGAGCTAGGCTGATGCCACGGCACTCTAGCCAGGGTGACAGACCAGGACTCTGCCTCAAAAAAAAAAAAAAAAGAAAGAAATTCACCTTCTATATTATCCTCTACCTCTTTTCCTCCCCAGAGCCCTCCCATCACTTTCTGATTTCCGTCTATTGCACCATGATTTCCATATTTTCAGTGCTTATTAATGTTCAACTCCAAAAATATATTTGTTTTATGTAAATATATATAATATGCATGTTCTAAAAACCAGAGAGTTCGGAATGTTTCCTACTATTGTCTCCTCTCCACAGAGCCTGCCATGCCGTGCCACAACTTTGCACTGACTTCAGGCATGTTCCTTTCTCAGTGGGTGCGGAGGTCTGTGGGGGAGCCGGACGTCCTCCCATGGGTCAGATCGCATAGCTGGCTGGCTGGCTGGGGGGACACAGCCCTCCCATGCTCTATTCCCTATTGTATTTCTCGCACTCTCTAGTCTTTGCGAATGTATCTCCCTTTCACCTTTTTTTCCTGCACTGCTTGTCTCATGCTGTTTCTCTGCAGATTCACAGCACTGTTCTGGAGGAGAGTGATCCATTCACGTGTAGCTATCCGAGTTTTCACCGCCTTCCCTGGGAGCAGTCAGCCAGAAGGCCACCACTAATCTGCCATTTTTTCTCCCTCCCAAAATTAAGTTTTAAGTTACTCAACCCATAAGCATTCCAGATGGCCACATGATTTGGAGCAGTTAAGATTAACTCATCAACAAGAAGTCAGGGTTATACAGCCTACCTGTGGATCCCAAATTTTTTCAAGAACTTATTAAGCAAAAGGAAATTTTCCATACTGTTTTAGGGATAATTAGAAAAATTGGGTTTTCTTTCATTTGATTTATGTTTTTCCAAACCTGCCAAATGATTGATTGCACTCTTCATTTCCCTTCAACTGAGACGGGCTGGCCAGTGAACAGGGATTTGAAACATGCTGAGAGGAGGGAATTCAGTACACAATAAATTGTTCAATGACAGCTGTGACTATATAGCCCTTGTTTTCTGAGAGCTGAATGTGATTTGACCTGAATCCATGTCCCTTCCTGACAATCTTATGGAGCGTCAATGTATTTTCCTGGATGTGTTCAATCTGGACATTATGTTTTCATCTTCCTCTGATCTCTGTCTCATTATTATTGTTATTGTAATTGGTACTATTTATCTATTTTTTAAAAAAAAAATTGCCTCTATATAGTACTTCACAATTTACAAAGTAATTTTAGGCACTATGTTTTATTTCATTTTTTTCACAGTCCTCTTAAAAGGACACAATTGCCCCCATGGTAAAATGACAGAAATGGATGTTCAGAGTTTAATAGTTAAGAGACTTATGCAGCTAGGACATATATTATTTTGGGGCATGAGAATTTGGCATGGTTCATTCTCTCCATGTCTCAATTATTCTACCTTAGTTTAAGAAAATATAACCATTTAGTGATTGAAGGCTAAGTATCTACAGTATAATACATGGATAATCAAGAGAAATGGTATTATATCCAGGTCCAAATCTTACACACACACACAAACACCCCATTTACATGTATTAATAGCTACTACATTTTGAGCAACCTTCTGTGTCAAGTATTTTGTGAACCCCCTTATACATCTCACCTACACATGAGCTTTCGATATACCCAATGTACTTGGATTCTTTCAAGATTTAAAGTGTATCTATGGTAAGATGTGTGTGATGCTGTAGGAAGTAATAAATGTAAAATGAGATTGACATGTTTCTGTCGTGAAGTGATGACAGCAATGCTTTTCCAAAAAGACATCAGACTTAACAGACTGGACAATTGGGTCATAGCCAAGGGCACAGAGAAAAATAGTAAAAATATGGGTTCTCAGTTGGCCACCTATAAATTATGACCTTTAGAAAAAAAAAAAAAAAACGAGGTCCATGGAAGCTTCATTTTACTGGCAAAAATCCAAGCAGATAAAGAGTGATAAGACACCTTACTTAACATCTTTTGTGTGTGTATTTCAAAGTATTTTTAATAATACATATTTTTTTCCATTGAATTAGTTCTGTTTACAGAGAAGATAACCCTGCTTTCCCTTTTGCCATTTGGGAGTGGCTCCTATTTCTAGCTTTATCTTTCTGCAGGCTTTTAGTGTGTCTCTTTTGAAGAACTCCAAAAATACGCATTACTTCTGCCCTCTCTCTTAACCCTACTCAAAACTACAAATGGATGTAAAACAACCAACCAAAACATGAACATACAAGGACAAGAGAACACAGGATAATAGCAACGACATCTGGGAGCTAGATAGGAGACCGATGAGTGACAACATGTATAGCCAACTTTAAAAAGCTAAATCCTTAACCAGTAGTGGGGTAAAATCAAGAAGCAACCCTCTCCCTTCCTTAGAACTTTTAGAGGGCTTAGGGATTTTCTACAATAACTACTCTAGGAAGTAGAGGTGAAAGAGAGACCAAAAAAAGGAAGATTAGTTAAAAGTTTGTTTATAAAGTAGCCACCTTCACCCTACGCAGTTGGGTCAATGCTCCTTTTCCACCCAAGAAACCACAGAAGTCCTGCTCCTTGGAGGGAATAAATCAAGGGTTACCTTTATACATACCAGACCACGATATGAGATTGTGATTTTATACTAAAAATAGGGGTAACTTTCTTTGCTACAAAGAGAGATCTATAATGGCAAAATTACAGAATAATTAGAAATAATTTTGTAGCAAACACACCTAAACATACACAGCCACATGAGTTTTTTTGCCTATGATGTATTCATCTTATGAAGCCACACACTTCTTCCAATACACATTCTGGGGAAATTTGGGATAAATTAGCTATAGTTGTGTTTTTTGAATCTTACCCATGTTGATGGCAGACTTTATTATAAAAAACAAGGAAGATTCTTTAGCAAATAAGTTTAGTAATTGAACTGGATAGTAACTTTTTGCTTTATAAATGTTCAACTATAATGTAAAGTAGCCAATTTTCTTGCTTGGCTCGTAAACAACTCAAAAAGAAATTCCAAATAAAATGTCCAAAAATGTTGTGAGTTGTTGAATGAATATATGTGCTCAGACTCTGATTCAAGGTGATAGACTGAACCCACTGATTTGAAAGCCCTCAGTAAAGTGGCAATAAAGGAATAAAACAAAATAATAGCCAAGAAATTAGGAATGGACCCATGAGAGGACAAGGAAATGGGAATAGGTTCATCACAGGGTAAGAGGTTTTAAAAAACAGCTGGAAGCAGGAAAGCAGACGGAGTAGCAGTGGATGAAAGCGAACTGACAAAACTGCATCCTGCAATGTGTGTGGAGAGGGCTGCCCTGAAATCTGGGAGCAGTGTCTACCTTAATACTGCAGAAGTGCTATACTTCGCAACCAATGGAACAGTCAAAGGTGGACCTGTGAACCGGGGCTGAAAAGAGGGGAGCAACATAAACATCCACTTGTGGAACAATCAACCACACCCCTAACACTCTGTACTCAGAGGAACAAGCAGTCATATGTTTAGGCCCAAGCAAAAAATAAATAAGGTGGAATGGAGAGATTCTCAAGTCTGGGAACAACACAGACTTCTGGAAATTGTCCAGATGGGACTACTGTGGAGGTGGGTGGCTACATGATACATCTGGAAAATCAAGGCCATGGATACTAGGATTCCCAGGCTCAGAAAATTGTCTAGTATCCACGTTGTATGGTCCAAAAACCACAGAGTTTTCCTCAGAGCGTTTTGCCCTTTCTTAAGCTGGCTAGGACCTCTGTGCAAACGTGGGGTTAGGGAAAGGAAGCCCTAACAAGTCTGTGATTGAATTTATTGCCAGCCAACCCAGACAGAGTTTCAATTTGGATTTAACATGATTTCAAGAAAATAACTATTGACTATGTATTCTAAGGCTAAAAGCAAAAAAAAAAAAAAAACTATACAGAGATATTCTAGTTAGTAGGTTTGTTTTTTATAGAAACATGAGTTGACTTTAATATGATTTTTTAAAAATATTGATTATGTACTCTAAGGCTAAAGATAAAAAGTACTATACACAAATATTATACTCTCATTAGGAGGTTCATTTTTCACAGGGGTATGGTTGGCAATTTTAGAAGTACTTATGTGTATTCTGGGATTGAGCAAATAAGTTAATATATCATAGATAATGAGAGCCAGGTTTCTTACTGTTGGAGAAAAGAGTTATAAATAAGGAAAGGGAGAAGTCTAGCATGAGTCCTGTGGTGTTGGACTGGAATTGGAAACATCAGTATAAACTCATGTTTTTTAAATATATATACAGATAGAAATAGATATCACTCTGTCCACTAAGAGTATTAGAAACAATGACACTCTAATACCAATGAGAAGCTTTTTATTTTTAAATACCATTCTCTAAGCTTTAGAGAAACGGTTGATTCAAGGACTGGGACAAGGAAAATATAAGATGGGGATGGGGGATGGGGTACCTTATGGTTCAGGAAAAACAGAAAGTGCTAAAAAAATGACTATGAAAATTTAAAAAGTTACAGAAGCCAACTTGATGGGGGTCCCTATGGCCAAATCAGGACAATTTAAGAATTAAAACACACAATGATAGAATGGTTTCTAAACAATATAAAAAAAAGAATCCATGAGTATTTAGAGATATAAATAAATAATAAAGCAGGGGGAGAGAGAGCTCTTCCTTACAGTAGAATTCCAACTAGTAAATGTAGACTTTATAAAGGAAATAGAAAATCACCATGTGGCAAAAAGTAATCATTATCTTAGGCAAGGGCCACCTATGAATATGATGGGTGGGTGAAAATTTGATGAGAAACAGGATAATGATATAATCTCAAAATATCACCCAGCAAGAGACATATTAATTATAAAGACAAAATAGTTGCTATACAGGGGAGAAACCTGGCAGTTACCACCTTAACAAAATGATCTGAGTTAACCTTTTGAGCACCAGTCGACATCATCTACCTCCATCATCTACCTGATTCAATGCTGTGCGAATGACACATTACCACTCGTGCACTCTTCATGCCAAAAATGTATAACCTGAATTTAATTAAGAGGAAATATCAGACAAACTAGACTGAGGGGCATTCTAGAAAAAAAAAAAACTGAATGAGACTCTTCAAAAGTGTCAGGGTCATGAAAGGAAAGGAAAGACTGAGGAACTGTCTCAGGTTGGAGAAGCCAAGGAGACATGACAACTAAATGCACTGTGTGATCCTAGATTCAACACTTGACCAGAAAAAGAAAACCAGTATGAATACTGGTGAAATTTGCATAAAGTCTGTAGATTAGTATTATATATAGTAGTCTATCTGATAATCCCTTGGTTTTGGTCATTGTACTGGGGCTATGTAAGATGACATTTGTGAAATTTTGAATGCTATACGGGACTTCTGGGCTTTATTTTTGCAACATTTTGTCATTCTGAAGTGGTTTCAAGAGGAAAGTTAAAAATAAAGGAAATCATCAATAGATTTTAAAACTAATCTGTGAGTTCACTCCATAGCTCAGGGGTTAGAGCACTGGTCTTGTAAAACTAGTGTATGAGAGTTTGATGAGGAATGATATGTCTATGTAGTCTCAAATTATTTTCCTACTGGTTATGTATTAATTACTTATTAAACTTATTTAATTACTTACTAAGCTACTCCTAGAAGTTCTGACTGAATCCTGATATACCCTCCTAGTTAGTCCTTCCCTTCTCCTGCCCACCTCCCAATAAATACTGCACACCATAACAGAGTGATTTTTACAAAATATGAAGCTAATCATGTCAACACCTCCCTGACTTAACCCTCCACGATTATCCTTCCTCCCAAGATAAAGACAACCACCCTTAACACTGCCCACAAGTGTGACTGCAAGGTCTGTGGTCCCTCCACACTTCCTCTGCTTCTCTCTCCTTTGGCTCCTTCTTGCCCTCTCTGCTGCAGCCACATTTTCCTTCTTTGGTCCACAGTTCTTCCTGTGCTTCCTTAAAATGTGACACCTTTGTATATGCTGTTACCTCAGCCTGGAACTTTTGTTTTGTCCCCTCTCCACCTCATTAACTCCTTCTCATCTCTCACATCTCAGCTTATGCTGGTCAACTCCGCCATCCTGGGCTCTCACAGCATCAATCCAATCTTCTTCCTCTTACTTGTCACAGAAAGTATAAAAATCAAATGGTACCTTTGTGTGACTGCTTGAATAATGTCTGTCTCTCCTACCAGACTGTACATTGTGTGAAGGCAGAGTCCATGTATGTTTTGGTTTATCATATGTCCCCAGAGGCTAATGCACAATCTGGAACATAACAGACAAACAACAAAGATGTGTTGAATGAATGAGTGAATAAATGAATGAATGATATTGTTTCTGTGCCTTTATAATAAATATCCTTTTTTGATTAAGCAACTTTGAGTAGAATTCTATGATCTTTAATAAAAATGGGTTTGAATGAAACAACTACTTCATCAACAGCCAAAAGCCTGTGGGTTTTCATTTATAAAATAAAAGCAATAATGTCAGTTTTCCAATTGATAAGTTATTATTGAAGTTAAATTCATTGATCAAAATGAAAGGGTTTCATACAGTTTGGTTCTCTCTGGCCAAGCCTGGTCTACTGCACCCCCTGGATCTTTTAGATGCTGCACATGCCCAGAGGCGGAACCTCGTTGCAGGCTCTAATTGCACACAACGATGCTCAGTTGTTGTTATGCAACCCAGGATAATGGTTCAAATTGGCACTGGAGGCTTAGTGGGGAATTTCACCCAGATCCTAGGGAAGAGATTCAGGCGATGCCATGCAACATGGCAGAGTTTACTACCATATAAGGCAACATGCTTGAGATTTAGGGTGATTTAGTTGGAAATATAAGAGACTGTATGGGCACCTCTTGTACAGGCAGAATACTATTTCCACCCAGTAAGCATGTCACAAGTGAGAAACAGAGAGACTTGAGACAGTGAGCTCACCAAACATGTTGCAGCCTGATGACAATATTAGGTGTTTGGAAAGAACATGGCACCGGCGGTTATGAATATTTGCTGGTAACATTTGCTGGCCATACCCAGCAGCTCACGGCAGTGCAGTGTGGCTTCTCTGAGTGCGTATGTGCCAGAGGGCTCCTTTAAATCAAGCCTTCAGCTTCAACTCTGGCTCCGCTTCATACACTGTAAACGTGTAAGATAGGATGAGCACCAAAGATCTCTCTTCAGTCACTGTCACCTCCAGCATTCATAAGTGTTATCCCAGGTAAATCCTTGGAAGGTCAGCTACAAGATACCTTCCTGTTACTATGGATAATGCAGCCAAAGTGGCCTTAAAAAAAAAAAAAGAAAGATAAAACAGACCAAGACAACCCACTAGTTAATACATTTCAATGACTTCTCATTGCTCTGGTGAAAAAGACCAAATCCTTAATAAGTCTCTGAGCTCTTTGGTCATCTGGCCCTGACAACCCTATCATATTCTGTGCCTGTGCCCCTATGTTGTTCCCACCTCATCATATACATATGCACATCTCTGAGCTCCCCTACTCCCAGCCACATGGATTTCATTCTATTCCTTATTCTTTCCAGGCTCTGTCCAGCCATACAGCCTTTGCACATGGTGCTCTCTTTCCTCGCAATGTTTCTCCTTCTTTTCTCATGTGGTAACCTCCTGATCACCTTTCAGATATCAGCTTTAAAGCATCACTTCTTCAAGGAAGGCTTCCCTGATCTTATTGACAAGGTTAAATACCATTTCCATAAGCTCTCTCATTCTAACGCGTCACTCCTGTTCAATTGACTTATGTGCGTATCTGATTGATATTTGACTCCAGTCCTTTCAAGTGGGGCTAAGAGACTTGCTGGGTTTTGTTCACCATTATGTGCCCAGTCATTAGCACAGCGCCCACCTCTGGTAAAGTTTCAATAAATAATTGAAGGTGAAATCGGTGGATTTTAAGCCACGCTCGACACAGATGATTAATGCCTCTATGACTCCTGATGTCCTTAAATTTTCCTTCTCCTGCAGAATCATGGGTAATACAAAAAGATTAATCTAGCCTCTGCAAGGGACCTGTGTCTCTGGCTTACAAATGTCCCCTAGTTACCTCCCTTCTATTTTCAAGAAAACAAGTATCCTGCCACTGAGGACAATTGCATTATGAATCAACAAGTTGATGGGCATTAACATGGAACTCAGTCATTTTCCTGTTTTATTGTTTGTTGGACAACACATGTTTTTTGATGAGGCTATCAAAGCAAGCCCCAGGAAAGCTGCCAATGTGTTTCTGAAGTGATTTTTGACAGTCTATTTCCGTCAGCCTCATGCAGTTCTGCACCTATTAACGCATTCCTTTGAGATTCAATTTCATTCTGAAATCCATCAGTTCAGAGCCACATGAATCAAATTAAACACCAAGAAATTTCATCAAAATAGTTCAATTAATTTTAACTAATTCCATTCTGTTTTACAATCCCAAACACTGAAATTCATACCATTCTTGCCAGAGGATACACGCAAAGATTTTGTATCCATCAGGTATTTTGTTTTCAATCTAAACATGGTTATTCCCACACCTTTATAGCTACCAACTCTTCTCAATTCCTAATAATTTCAGGGAGTCAGTGCATTGTATGACCATCTCAATCCCCTTCCCACTTGGTAGCCATGGGCCCTCTGATATCAAATAATACAACAGAGACCCAGAGTGGTCTTAAGGAAGTTTATGGATCACATAATTCCCCTGACTGACATAAGGAAACCATATGGCCCCTCAAGTATGGCTCACTGTAGCTTATACAGGCAAAGCTTTTTCTCTTGTATTAATGTATTCTCTAGTCTCTTCCCACTTTAGTCTGACCCTCTGCCATTGTAATGACTCATATTCCATAATGAAAAGCTTGAGTCAATTTTGAACATTTTTCAGGCTCTTTTGCTCAATATGTGGAGGAATTTGCAAACTTTTTGTCAATAGATTTAGGGGGTACAAGTGTTTTTTGTTACATGAATGAATTGTATAATCCTGATGTCAGGGTTTTTAGTGTACCTGTCACTAGAATAGTACACATCCTATCCAATAGGTAACTTTTTATCCTTCACCCCCTTCTTAGTTTCCAATGTCCATTACACCGCTTTAAGACCATACATATGCCTTGTTTAGCTCCCAGTTATAAGTGAGAATATGTGGTATTTGTTTTTCCAATCCTGACAAGTGAATTAGGATAATGATCTCCAGTCCCATCCAAGTTGTTGCAAAAGACATTATTTCATTCCTTTTTATAGCTGAATAGTACTCATGGTGTGTGTGCGTGTGTGTGTGTGTGTGTGTACACACATTTTCTTTAAGCACTTTTCAGTTGATGCACATTTAGGTTGATTCCATTTCTTTGCAATTGTGAATTGTGCTGTGGTAAACATTTGGGTGCAGGTGTCTTTTTTATAAAATGATTTCTTCTCCTTTGGGTAGATACCCAGTAGTGGGATTGCTAGATCAAATGGTAGGTCTACTGTGAGTTCCTTGAGGAACCTCCATACTGTTTTCCATAGAGGTTTACTAGTTTACATTCACACCAACAGTGTATAAACATTCTCTTTACATGGCGTCTGTGCCAACATCTCTTGTTTTTTGACTTGTTATTAACTATCATGACCATTCTGACAGATGTAAGATGTTATCTCATTGTGGTTTTAATTTGCATTTCCTGATGATTAGTGATGTTGAGTATTTTTTCATATATTTATTGGCTATTTATTTTCTTTTGAAAAAAATCTGTTCAAAATCTTTTGTCAATTCTTTGATAGGGTTACTTGGGATTTTTCTGATTGTTTGAATTCTTTGTAGATTCTGGATATTAGTTCTTTACTGGATGTATAATTTCTGAATGTTTTCTCCCATTGTGTAGGTAGTCTATTTACTCTGTTGATTATTTCCTTTACTGTGCAGAAAATTTTTGTTTAATTAAGTCCCATTTATTTATTTTTTTTGTTGCTGTATTTATCCTTACTCTTCTATTCCTGGTTAATCTAGCTAGTGGTCTATCGATTTTGTTTATCTTTTCAAAGAACCAACTTTTAATTTCATTGATCCTTTATGTTGTTCTTTTGGTTTCCCTTTCATTTAGTTTTGTTCAGATCTTCGTTATTTCTTTTTTTCCTGCTAGCTTTGGGTTTCATTTATTCTTTTTTTTATAGTGCCTTGATGTACAACATTAGGTTTTTAATTTGTGATCTTTCTGTTGTTTTGATATAGACATTTAGTGCTATGAACTTCCCTCTTAGCAATGATTTTTCTGTATCACAGAGATTTGGGTAGCTTTTGTCACTTTTGTTGTTCAATTTAAAAAATGTTTTGATTTCCATCTTGATTTCATCATTGACTCAAGAATCACTGACAGGAGATTGTTTAATTTTCATGTATTTGTGTAGTTTTGAGAGTTAGTCTTGGAATTGATTTCTACTTTTATCCCACTGTTGTCTGAGAAGGTACTTGCTATGATTTCAAATTTTAAATTTGCTGAGATTTGTTTTGTGGTGCAACATATAATTTCTTTTGGAAAATGTTCCACATGCTGATGAAAAGAAAATACTGCAGTTTTGGGGTAGAGTATTCCATAAATGTCTGTTAGGCCCATTTGCTCTAGAGTTCCTTTTAAATCCAGTGTTTCTTTGTTGATTTTTCGCCTTGATGATCTGGCTAGTTCTGTCAGTGGAGTCTTGAAGTCCCTACTGTTTATTTCTTTCCTTAAGTCTAGTAGTATTTGTTTTATAAATCTGGGAGCTCCTGTGATAGGTGCATATATACTTAGGATTGTTATTTTTCTTGTTGAATAGATACCATTATCATTATGTAATGATCATCTTTTTCTTTTTTCACTCTTACTGATTTAAAGTGTATTTTATCTGATATAAGAATAGCTACTTCTGCTAGCTTTTGGTTTCCATTTGCATGGAATATTTTTTCACCTGTTTACCTTGAGTCTATGAGAATCTTTATAAGTTAAATGTTTTTTGTTTGTTTGTTTGTTTGTTTGGGGGACAGCATATTTTGGATTGTAGTTTTTATGCATTCTGCCTATCTATATCATTTAAGTGGGGCATTTAGACCATTTACATTCAATGTTAGTATTGATATGTTAGATACTGTTCTGGTCATCATATTGATTGTTACTTGGTTGCTTTGTTTTCTCCATTGCGTCTAAGAGCCATGAGTTTTAACTTTTGGACATTTTTACACTGGTGGGTATTGATTATTCTGTTCCTTGTATACAGCACTTTTAAGCATTTCTTGTAGGGCAAGTCTAGTGACAAATTCCCTTAGTGTTTGCTTGTCTAGGAAAACCTTTATTTCTCCTTCATTT
Organism: Lemur catta; assembly: GCF_020740605.2. Taxonomy (NCBI): domain Eukaryota; kingdom Metazoa; phylum Chordata; class Mammalia; order Primates; family Lemuridae; genus Lemur; species Lemur catta. Next base: position 37,306,241 of record NC_059136.1, read on the forward strand.
ATGAAACTTAGTTTTAGAGGATACTAAATTCTTGGCTGACTATTACTCTGTTTGAGAAGACTAAAGATAGAACCCCATTCCCTTCTGACTTATAAGATTTCCTCTGAGAAGTCTGCTGTTAGTCTTATGGATTTTCTTTTGTAAGCTACTTGGTGCTTTCGTCTCACAGCTTGTAGGATTTTCTCCTTCACTTTGACTTTGGCCAGTCTGATGACTATGTGCCTTGGAGATGTCATGTTTGAAATAAATCTTCCAGGAGTTCAATGACCTTCTTATATCTGGATGTCTAAATCTCTGGTAAGACCAGGGAAGTTTGCCTCCATTATTCCTTTAAGTAGGTTTTCTGTACATTTTGCTTTTTCTTCTTCTCCCACAGGGATACATATAATTCCTATGTTTGGTTATCTTACATGGTCCCATAATTCTTGAAGTCTTTAATCATTCTTCCAGATGCTTTTTTCTTCATTTTTTACTAACTGGATTAATTCAAAATCCTGGTCTTCAAGCTCTGAATTCTTTCTCATGCTTGGTCTAGTCTGTTGTTAAAACTTTCCACTATATGTTGTACTCCCCTAAATGATTCTTTCATTTTCAAAAGTTCTGTAATTTGTTTTAACTATGTATCTCATTAGTGAATTTTTCATTCATTCCCTGAAAAATTTTTTTTTTGATTCTTCATGTTGGTTTTCAACTTTCTCATTGATTCCACTGAGCTTATATGTGATCCATATTTTGAGTTCCATATCCAACATTTCAAAAATTTCCTTTTGGTTGGAGTCCATTGCTGGAGACCTAGTGTGATCTTTTGGGGGTGTCAAAATAGATGCTTTTTCATATTGCCAGAGTTCTTATGCTGGTTCCTTCTCATCTGGAACTTATTCCCTCAGCTCAGATAGATAGCTTTGCAGTTCACCTGTTCTCTTCTGCTGAAAACTTTGCTACTCAGTGTAGAGAGAGAGAGAATTATTCTGCCTTTTGGCTTATAAAGGTAGGTATCCACTGTGGTGTTGCTGGCAATTTGAGTTGGTTGGACCTCAGACCCCTGGGAAAGTGTGCAGGTGCCGGTCGTGGTGGACAAGTTTAGGTAATACCCAGTTCCCAGGCCCCTGGGTGCTGTGCTTGAGTCCTAGGTACACCAGACCAAGACTGAAGCTGGAAAACTTGCTCTCAAGCCTCCCAGGGTATAGATGCTGGCTGTAATAGGGAGGGATAAAGAGCTCTTCTGCTCCAGAAGAATGCTCAGGCAGGAGAAGGGCAGATGCCCTGTAAGCCTGAGAGAGGACAGACAGGCCCCTCTTGAGGAGATTAGCAGAGGTGGGCAGCTATGGGGCACACAACTTGTTAACACATCCCTCTCTCAGCAATGACAGCAGTCTCTGTCCTTCAGGGACACAAAAGTGTGCAGATTCCCAGCTCCCACACTAGCTCAGATTTGGCAGGCATGGTGGAGGCAGCTCAACCTGCTGTGCTGGGGGCTACCAGACCAAGTGTGGGCTGAGGCTGAAATGCTTTAGTGGGGGAGGTGTGGTTGTGTCAGGGATTTGTCTCCAGGGAGGGTAGGTTCCTCTCAGAAGAAACAGACAGCTTGTAACTTAGGGAGATGACTGCTAGCCCTGCCCTCCTTCAGAGAGCAGCAGCTTTTGTCCTTGGGGCACACAAAAGTCCTCGCTGCTTTTTCTTGGTGGGAAGGATTCCCCATCTTCTGTGGAATCCTGGGTGTGATAAGTGCTCTGTCAGAGGCAGGGTAGCCACTTCCAAGTTCCTTGGCTTAATGGTCCCATGTGGAACACTCACCAGTCCTGAGCAGAAACAGCCTTTCATCCACGGCTGCATCTGTAGCAGTGGGCAAGGTGGCGGAAGGAAGAAGAGAAGGACCCAAATGGTGGGGCGTGTCTCCACCTGGGAGGGGCACAGAAAATTTCAGATCATGATCCAGGGGCTCTCAGGTGCAGGAGAGTGTGCATTCCACCTTCCTCTGTCCTAAAAAGCATTCATGGCTCTTGCCAGTCCCCTTGGAGAAGCCTTCCCCAAGGATCAGAACTCTGGGAACACTGCTACTCCCATGTATCTCCCATTCCTTTGTGGTTGTCACAGTCCAAGTGAGTGCTGAGGCTGTGAGTTTCCCAGCTGGGTGCAGACACCCAGCATGCGTACAGGCAAGATGATTCCTCTCATCTCAGCTTGAGCCCATGACCACTACCCAGGTCTACAGCCTGGTGCTCTGCTCCCAAGAAATAGTTCTCAATTCACCAATGGTAGCAGTGCCTGGGAAAAAGAGAAGGGCTCACCAACAGAATGGGAGCTGGCAGACTGCCACAGGCAAGAGGGGAAGAGAAATAATCACTTCCACCTACCCTTTCCACCAAGCTCCAAATCCCTCAGAGTCAGTCTCTGCCAAAATTTTGCTCCTTCTTGTTCTGCTCCACTACTTCTTCCCATGTGATATGCGGTAAGGGTAGGTTCTGGCTCCTTTCCATAAACTCACATTCCTGGCCTCCTTTCAAGTAAAGCTTAAAGTGACCTAGGTTCCATCAATCATGAGCATCTAAAGGATACTGTGATTTGTAGGAGAGTGAGGAAAGAAAGCAGTACACTGAGCCCACTACAAGGAGGGATGTGGAGGGACATGCAGCAGTCAGAGGTGGTAGTGATGGGTACACTGGTGGCATTGCCCCATGAAAGCTGTGGTGCCTGTGTCCACTGGCAGAAGCAACAGTGAATGACAGCACTCAGGGAGGCTAATTGGAAATTTCTTTTTCTGAATATATAACCTCCAATCATAATTTTCTGACCTTTCCAGAGATCTTGTAAGATACATAATATCCTTTAAGCATTTCTTAATTTCTTTAAACTACCTGGAGTAAGTTCTGCTGTGTATATTATAAATTGTGACTGATACAGCCTCATATCATCACTTCTAATAATAAATTTCATTGAGGGATAATCTATGTGCCAGGCATTGTTCTAGATTCTAAGTAAGCATCACTATACTGTATAAAGTAGACTTCTTTCCTGCCTAATGAAATTTTTTTATCTCTTACAGAACTGAGCAGAAGCATATATTTCTTTTCATCTTGAGGTTTGGTGACAGTGAGCACTCCAGCACATAAATTTCATACAGGTTGCATTTTGTTATAGTAAGCTCAACAGATACATTTTTGCAGAAAAGGATATGAGAGTATATCAGGACTGAGACATTTAGTGAATATGGTTTCTACGTTTCCTCCAGCTTCCTGACAGGAGACATGATGACAATGGCATTCTGCCTGTCTATGATGAGGTCCTGCCATGTAGGAGGATGCCACAGTGAATTTATATCCCCAATCACATCCCCTGAGACTCCTGAATGATATTGTTGGCAAGTTTCAACACTTTAACTTAACATCCACACAGGTAGAATTCCTTATTATTCCACCAGCAGCCTCTTACTAAATTGTCTACAGGCTGCATGGTAATCATTTGAGTATTTCATACGTGAAGTCTATGTAATGATGGCCTAATTGTGGACCTGTGGAATCCTTTATCTCCTATATTTTAAAGTGCCTATCACCAGTCCATCTGGGGCTTCAACTTCCTCCTGTGAAATTTTCCTTCTTGATTATTATTCTACCAATAAACAATGTAAACTTTTCATATGCATCTAAAAACTTAAGATAACATCATCTCCACATTACATAAATTCTGTTCTACATATTGGCTTATTCACTGAGTGATTTTATCCATTCACCACACTTCTTTGAGCCTCAATTTTCCCATCTCTGAAATATGTTTGATAATTATAATACTCTTCTCATAAATAATAATATCTATTCTCATGACATGCACAGGCAAACCAGGAGCAAGCAATTAGATACATTAGACCCATATCAAATGGGTAAAATTTTACCAAAACATGAAAGTGCATCATCCAGATCATCTTCAGATTTGCCCTTTCTCAAGATTATCATAATATTTTACTGGTGTCTGTCTCCTCTTAAGAAGTTATGTTTCTGGAGTTGCCATGCTCACATAAAGAAGATTAACACGTCATACTTGTGGTAACAGGATTTTATGTTTGTTTGTTTGTTTCTCTTTGCGAAGCTAATAGACAAATCAGTAACAATAACATGTCTCCAGTTTATACAAATGTGCTCATTATGGTCAAGTTTGTATTATTTTCTGAGTGTGCCTGAAGAGTTTCTTAATAGTGAATATCTAGCAAGGGATCTGGCATATATTAGGTTATCAATGTAAAGTGAAAGAAGGGAACTGAACTACACTGAGAAGTCTGCTGTTAGTCTTATGGATTTTCTTTTGTAAGCTACTTGGTGCTTTCGTCTCACAGCTTGTAGGATTTTCTCCTTCACTTTGACTTTGGCCAGTCTGATGACTATGTGCCTTGGAGATGTCATGTTTGAAATAAATCTTCCAGGAGTTCAATGACCTTCTTATATCTGGATGTCTAAATCTCTGGTAAGACCAGGGAAGTTTGCCTCCATTATTCCTTTAAGTAGGTTTTCTGTACATTTTGCTTTTTCTTCTTCTCCCACAGGGATACATATAATTCCTATGTTTGGTTATCTTACATGGTCCCATAATTCTTGAAGTCTTTAATCCCATTTGTGGGAAGCATGGATACTGCTGGAGAAGTCTTCTTTAATCAATTTGACAAGCTGTACCAAGACATTTGAAAATGCGCATTCTCCTTAGTTCACAAGTCCCACTATAAATAATCCCTCTTAAATAAATATTTTAGTAAAGATAAAGAAAAAACATTAATAAAAACCTGTGAAGTTATTTATCATGACATTAATTATGAGCAAAAAACCCTCAAAATCTGGTCATAGAAAGATGATAAAGAAAATTATGGTACTATATCATGCAGGGATTTTTATGCAGTCACTAAAATTTAAAATTATGAAGAAACAATTCATCATAGAAAATGTTTGTGAAGGTTATAAAGCAAATAAAGATGACTGTAAGAGGTATGGTAGCTTGTATCAACTTTCTTAAAATAGGTCTATATGTGAACAAGGCTTGGAAAGGAATATGGAGAAAATAATTTATGTGATAAAGGGGTTGGGGGTAGATTTTCTTTTAACATTTTCCATAAATTTTACAGGATACTGGTTTTGATTTTTGGCAACTAGTCTTGATTTTTTGTTCCTTTGAGAATACTTCCAGACCAAGAAAATCAAAATTCCTCTCTGGTAAGTAAAACATAAACTTCCCCAATAAATTTAACCATAATCCTAAATGACTCAGAGGAAATTGCTCCTCTTTGGAATCATAAGTCTTTATGCAGAGCCCAAGGCCAAAGATGGGGAGGTACAAATATAAATCTGGACTCAAATCCAGAAGCTTATATGTCATTTTAATGTCTTTGAGCAAAGAATATACTCTTCTAACACTTTTCTCTTCCCTTCTGTTATCTCTGCTTCTCAATAGGGCAAAAAACACCTCCAGGACAGGATGACCAACCCTTCTACCAGCCTGCTTGTGCACACAGCAAGCAGCACCCTATCTTTGCAATAATATCGATCCACTCCCAAGAATTTGGCTCACAGATAACCCTTCTCATTCAGTTGGGGCATAGACTGATTCTAAACATGGCATCACTAGGATTTCAAAGAGAAGGCTGCTGATTGTCTTGCCCCGTGGAAACCTAAATGTAAGATCTCCTAGGGACAATTACCTCCTTAATTACAAAATGATAGAAAATAGATGGTAAACTACAACCCTGACATAAGAGCATATTACACAAGCTATTCTCAAACAGAAGTGGGATGTCTTTAAAACAAAACAAAGAAGAGACTTGGTAAGAATTATTCTTCCCACAGTTGTTCTCCCAGGTCCAGATGGCTTTATCAATGGTATATCCTCTCCCCATTTAACCTTGTGACATAAGCAAAACAAGGGCAGTCATGTGTCACTTAACAATGGGGATACATTCTGAGAAATGTGTGATTAGGAGATTTCTTTGTTGTATGAACATCATAGCATGTACTTACACAAACTAAGATGGTACAGCTGACTGCACATCTAGGCTATGCTGTGTAGCCTATTGCTCCTAGGCTACGAACTTGTACAGCGTGTTGCTGTACTGAATACTGTAGGCAATTGTAGCACAATGGTAAGTATTTGGGTATTTAAATATATCTAAACATAAAGAGATACCATAAAAATACTGTATAAAAGGTAAAAATGGCACACTTGTGTCAGGCACTTACCATGAATGGAGGTTGCAGGACTGGAAGTTGCTCTGAGTGAGTCAGTGAGTGAGTGGTGGGTGAGTGAATGTGGAGGCCTAGGATGTTCCTGTGCACTACTGTACACGTTATAAACACTGTACACCTAGGCTACACTAAATTTATATAAAAAAGTTTTCTTTCCTTAATAATAAATTAACCTTAGTTTAACTTTTTTACTTTATAAACTTTTTAATTTTTATTAACTTTTAGATTCTTTTGTAAAAACACTTAGCTCAAGACACAAACACTTTGTACAGGTATACAAAACTATTTTCTTTTTTATATCATTATTCTGTAAGCATTTTTCTACTCTTTAAATTTTTATTTTATTAAACTTATGTGTTAAAAACTAAGACACAAGCACACACATTAGCCAAGGCTTACACAGGATCAGGATCATCAATATCACTGTCTTCCTCCTCCACCTCTTGTCCCACTGGAAGGTCCTCAGGGGCAGTAACACACATGGAGCTGTCATCTCCTATCATAGCAATGCCTTCTTCTGGAACACCTCCTGAAGGGCCTGCCTGAGGCTATTTTACAGTTAACCTTTTTTCATAAGTAGAAAGAGTACATTCTAAAGTAACGATAAAAAGTCCAATAAATACATAACCAGCAACATAGCGTTATCGAGTATTATGTACTGTATACAATTGTAGGCACTATATTTTTACACAACTGGCAGTGCAGTAGGTTTGTTTACAGCAGCATCACCACAAACACAGAGTAATGTATGGAACCACAACGTTAAGAGGATTATGACGTCACTAGGAGATAGGAATTCTCCAGCTCATTATAATCTTACAGGAACACCTTTGTACACGTGGTCTGTCATTGACTGAAATGTTGTTATGTGGTTCATGATTGTATTTATTGAGCATATGGTGCTCTTAGAATCTAGAATTCCAAAGCATGTTCTTTAAATTCAAGGCATTTATCATCTCATGGGCATGAGAAATTCACACCAGCATCAGTTAGAGAAGAAACTGAGACTTATGTAATAAAGTGTTAAATTAATGGTAAAGTTATGTGGTGTAGGAGACAGATCTCCCTTAGAGTCATAGACTGAGGTTTAAATTTCAGTTCTATCACTTACGAATTAAGTGACCTTGGATGACTCATTTTAATGTCTTTGAACTTCCATTTCTTTTTCTGTAAAATGGGAATAATAACAACAATAATTAGCCCTCATATGTGTTAGAAAGAGCTGCCTAATGCAATCAAGTTCAGGTTTCAGAAAAACAACTAGGAAAAAATGCCTGTGGTTTTAAATCTCAGGTAGGGAGTGTCCAAAGCAGGTGACATACCCTGAGGCTCAAAGTAAATGCCTCTTTTTTAAAACAATGGAAATATGGGTGCAATAACTGAGGAAGGGAGCATCTCTAGATCCTTTTTGTCATGACAAAGAAGCAAGCAATCAAGATAGTTGGGAAGAGACTGAGTTAAAAGCCACCCTGTATTCACTGGCCTGGAAGCAGTTTATGCTGAAAGAACTCACTTGTACACCCAACATGGTGTCATAAAAATGTCACCATCAACCAGGGAAATCAGGGGATCCCCTAAGAAATGCTATGGCCCCTCCTCCACATGAACTACAGATAAAAAGCTACTCTACTAAAAACTTACCTCATTTCAAAATGTATAATTTTCAAAAAGGAGCCACCCTCCCCAAAATACAAGGTTTGCTACATAAAAAAAGAAGAAGAAATGAAAATAACCTAAATGGTGAAAAACACTCAACATGAAAACATAGCCATGAAAATTATAATGATAGGTAAAAATTGTTATCAAACGTATCACCATAAAAATTCATCAAACAATTGTCTCTTTGAAGCACATGCTTAAAACAGAGATAAAAATTGCTCAATAACTCTTTGACCACACAACAAAAATAGATGGATCAGTAGTTTGCAGAGCTCAGGAAGAAAAAATCACAGGGAAAATAACCATAAGTGAAGGGTCACACTAAAAAGTTAAAAAAAGACAATCAACATTACCAAGAATGTAGTAAGAAACCAGAAGACAGGATTAAGAATAAATGATATTAGCAGATGAATAAAATGATGCTGATTAGAGCCTTAAAGGAAAGAACATGATACATATGGAAAACACATAAGGGCCAGTGGCCTTAAAAAAGGTATCAAGAAAAAAATACTTAAAAAAAAGAATAAAATCCAGAAATAAAGAAAATTTGACTATGCCAAATGAGAAGACATGTGTCCCAGGAAAACTTTACAAGATGATCCACACTAAGCATTACTTAATAAAGTTAAAAAACTTTTTAAATAAAGAAAAAATTCTTCAGATAACCTGTAAAAGGATCAAGCCATATCTAAGGGGCAAAATATCAGGCTAACCACAGTTTTCTCCACATTTGATTTACAGGAACAATATCTATAAAGTACTTCCTCAAGAAAAGAAAGCAAGATACAAGAATTGTATACTCAGACAAATATTGTTCAAGTATAAAAAGAAAGACAAATATGTTCAAACATGAAAGTACTTGAGAAATACAGTGGCTCCTACAGTTTTGATGTTTCTCCCCCAAACCTCATGTTGAAATCTGATCCCCAATGTTGGAGGTGGGGCCTAAAGGGAGATGCTGGGACACAGCAATCCCTTCTGGGTGGCTGGGGGCTTTCCTCATCCTCGTGATAATGAGAGAGTTCTGCCTCTCTCTTGCTTCGTCCCTTTCACCGTGTGGTCTCTGCACACTCCAGCTCCCTTTCGCCTTCCGCCGTGAGTGGAAGCCGCCTGAAGCTCTCACCACAAGCAAATAACGTGCTGTGTTTCATGTACATTCTGCAGAACTCTAAGCCAAATAAACTGCTTTTCTTCTAAGTTAACCAGCCTCCTGGCAACATGAATGGACTAAGACAGTGGCCATGCACCCTTCTTGACGAGGTTCCTATCGGGCAAAATTCAGTCAACTAAGATAATTGGAAAACTGGCCGATGTGCCTGCAGTGAACAGTGAGTCTATTTAGAAATAATTGTATGAATAATTAAAACAGTTCTAAAAACTATGACTATAAAAATAAGTTCCATGAAAACCATGTCTACGTAAGAAAATAGCTAGCAAAAATTTGGAAAAAGTAAAGATATTGGGAGGTAATTACAGTGTGCTGAGTTCTTCATATTACATAGCTAAGTTCTTAATAATAAAAAATAATATGTTTAAAAATCTGGTTAGGGTCATAAAGAAAAAGTTTAAAATACTTAGAAATGCACTTAAGAAATCTGTAAGATCTATATGAAGAAATTTTAAAATATTCCTTAAGGACATATTACATACAAAAAATTAAGTCAAAGAAAAGCATAATGTATTCTTGGATATAAAGATAGAACATGATAAAATGTTGATTATTCTTAATCCAGATAAAAATTTATAAATTTGATATAATCATAAATTTCAACTAGGCACTCTCATTCCAACGTCTGTATTCAAATACATGTTTTCAATATATTCCAAAAGTGAAGAGTAATGAAGTAGTACCTACTTTAATCAGACATTAAAAATAATTTTTAAGGACTACAGAAATTAAAATGGCATTTTATTGTCACATGAATTTTAAAAGCATTGGAAGAAAATGGGGGCCAGAATTAATATGTATTGAACCCAATACACTGGTGATACAAGTGGCTTTGCATATGAGTTGAGAAAATATGAATTATTCAATTAGTGATATCAGTATACTAGGTAAACGTGACAGAAAAAGTAAGATTTTGTTTAATTCCTACTTTTCACAGTGAAATAAATTCTAGATGGAGAAAATATTGAAATGACAAATCATAAAAACTCTAGAGGGAAACAATTTTTGAAATTTTAGAGGTAATATTTGAAAATAATTTCTGCACAGTAAACATTTTTCTAAGTATGACATAAATTCCAGAGACCATAAAGGGAAAACATGATAATTTTTAATATTTTTTAAACTACATAATGAAAAAGAAATAGAATTTTACAGAAAAGAAAATATAACTGGCTCTTAACTATAGGCAAACCTATGCAATCCCATTATAATGGGAATGCTAATTAAAACTAAGTAGATACTACTCCTTAAATATCAAATTGGCAAAAAGTGAAAAAAAAAAAAACCTTACTAAGACAAGGGTTTGACAATGGCATTTGTGGAGGGAGCACACTTATATATGCTCTTTGAAAAACAGCTTGCAAATATCTATTAAATATGAAAACATATACACCAGTAATTCCAGTCTTTGGAATTTATCCACAGGTATTCTTGCACCTTAAAAAATGATATATGACCGGGCATGGTGGCTCACGCCTGTAATCCCAGCCCTCTGGGAGGCCAAGGCGGGTGGATCGCTCGAGGTCAGGAGTTCGAGACCAGCCTGAGCGAGACCCCGTCTCTACTAAAAATAGAAAGAAATTATCTGGACAACTAAAAATATATATAGAAAAAATTAGCCGGGCATGGTGGCGCATGCCTGTAGTCCCAGCTACTCGGAAGGCTGAGGCAGTAGGATCGCTTAAGCCCAGGAGTTTGAGGTTGCTGTGAGCTAGGCTGACACCACGGCACTCACTCTAGCCAGAGCAACAAAGTGAGACTCTGTCTCAAAAAAAAAAAAAAAAATGATATATGTACACTGCAGAGTTATTTGTAGTAGAAAAAGTTAAGCAGCATCCTAATTTCCATCAGTAGAGGACTAGTTAAGTAAATTATAGCACAGCTACTAACAATGAAATAATATGCCAACAAAAAGAATGAGAAATCTCTTTATGTACAAATATGGAATAAATCTCCAAGATAAATCGTTAAGTAATAACAGCAAGGTGCAATATATATACACTAATTCGGCTGACTCTCTGTGTGTGTCTGTGTGTATTTGAATATACATTTGAAAACTCATAGACTGTCTTAGGAGGAGTACTTGAAACTAGTAACAATGTATATCTCTAAAGAGGAGAAATACGTGTCCAGGGACAGAAATAGGAACTGCCCCTTTGATTCTGCTAAATTTTGTATTATACAGTGAAAAAAAATGATTTTTTTAAACTATTGCTTCAAAAAATTGGGACTAGACGAGGGAGAAGGGAATGGGAGGATTTTGTCTTGTTTTGTTTGTTGGGGGGGATATTATAAGCTCACTTCTGTATTACTTGATTTAACAAGTGTTATTTTTATCTTGAATAAAAACTTCAAAAATTAAACATAAAAATAATTTTAAATACTCTGTTCTATTTTAAATATTCTATCCTGCCATTCTGCTGTTTGTGCCAATTTGGGAAGTAGAAAATATGTCCCTGTATTTCTTATAGAGAAAAAATTTTCAATATATCATTGGAACACAAAAGAAGGATCAATGAATTCTGCAGGCAGAGGAACAGTTACCAGGAAACTCAGAGATGGAAAGTGCAGGTTAAAGTGGCCATTGAAGGATGTGAAGTTCACTGAACAAACACCTGGCGCAAAAGTCTTACGTAACACAGAGTACACGCAGCATGAGCAAACAAAAAGCATGGAGTTGCACAGAACCAGTCATGTTTGGGGAGCCACAGGTGGTCTGGAGGGGCATGAAGGTAGGAATGGCCCTGGAGGAATACGTAGAAATAAGCTGGAAAAGGGAAAGAGACTTGGAGGGACTTACAAAGAGCCTTCAGTGCCATTCTACAACCTGCCACCCACCCTTATTTAGCAGATCAGTGGATCCTAAACCTAACTGGTTATCAGAATTACCTGAGGGAACTTTGCAATAACACAAATTCCTGGACACCGTCCTGGCCTATACCAATTAAATCGGACTCTGATGGATAGGTCTGGGAATCTGTAATTTAAAACTAAAGTCTCTCTGTTACAGCCACAGACAAAGGGGGATCATCAGAATTCTGGCTGTGGTGTTTAGGAACACCACTCTGTGTAAGGAGAGAGGAATGGAACCAAATGTTCCATCAGGAAGTTATTAAGAATTAATCTTATGTGTAGTCTCACTCCTTGTACCTGTCAGGCTGAAAATTAAGATTTCTTTCCAGGTACTTAAAGTTCTGAACTCATTCTTGCCTGAACTGTGCTGAAGGTAGGGCAGGAATGGGAAACGAGACATAGCTGCTGTTTAATTTATTACCTTGTCTCTGCTCCTCCTTCCAAGCATCTTCATTAGGTTCACACTATGAATATCTAGGCAGGAAGTACATGGAGGAGACGGAGCAATCAAAAATATTCATTAAGGTTTTTTGTTAGAAGCAAAGACTTTTATTAAAAAGTCTTTTACTAAAACAGCAAAACCCACAACATATAACCAGTCCATATCCTGAGCAGCAGATTTTGTGTAACTTTTTGTACAGTTGATTCAGTTGCTACCAAGTCCCAGGCTGATGTTAATTATGTAAATGACGCTCAACAGATACTGGTACTCATGAATTCTTCCAGAGTCCTTCTTCCAGCAACAGTTTTGCTCCGTTGATTTGACACGTAGCTGTTGATCATGGAGCTATGAAGATGCATTAGACACAGGTCCTGCCTTCAAAATTTTAACCCTTCTTTAGTGATCAATAGATTTGCTGTGATTTCTTCATCCTACCCAGTGTAATACCAGTTCCTAGCAATAAAAAGCCACCATGAGGTGATAGCATCCCAAAGAGCAAGACTTCAGTAGAATAAGTGTAGCATATTTCACTCTTGAGCTGAACAGAGGAAATAAAATGAAAAGAACTTCCAATATCGTTTAATCCAGCAATCTCAATTTATAGTTGAGAGAATAAACGTGTAGAACAACACATTGGTTTTTCTCAAAGTTATATGGGAAGTAAAGAGAAAAACTTAAGCTGAAATCAGACATCAGACGTCCACTCTTAACCTTACAGGGTGGGTGATTACCCTTTCAGTCCCCAATTTCATAACTAATCTTCCTGAGTAGGATAAGAGTGAGGATGGGATTTGGATTCTTAGGGAAGTTGAGGAAATTGGAGAACTTTAAGTTACTGGAATGGGATATAACAACCCACAGGAGGGAGATAACATGACCTGAATTCTTTCACATGCCCAATTTCTGCAACAAATAATTACTGAGTGTCCATAAACAATGATGAGTAACAAAGGTAAAGACCCAGCTTTCTGACTTGGATATCTCCAATTATCTCACCCAAGACACATAATAGTGACTGTAGCAAATTCATGCTTGTTCTCATCTGTGTTAGCTGCAAACTTACAGTCTGCCCGCCCGTATTCCTTTCTTCCCTTCTCAAGTTTGGGTCTCAAAGCAGAAATCAGAGATGACATGCATCCTACCTCTGCCCTGTTCTCTATCCTTGACAGACATCACTAATCAATCACAGACCTCTTTCCATTGTATTGTAAGGAAACCTTAGAATCTTTTCCCCCATAGCACTAGACTACTACTATCTATCTCAGATGGTATATGACTCAATTTTGTTGTCATTTTTCTTTTCTACACAACCTCAGCCTGAATGAAAACCTAAAATAGAGTTGCTGGAAACATAGAGTGGAAGAGGAAAAGCAAAAGAAGAGTTCTAATGGGTAACACACACATATGTGCACACACACACACGCACACAACTGGTGAGAAGGCCCAGCATCAATTCAAAATGATTCATTAAATGTTTGTTGAATCCTGGCCCCATGCTGGATAATGAGTATACAAACATGAATAGTGATAGTCTCTATCTTAAAAACTTTCCACAGTAGATCAAGAGAAATTCTTATAGACAGATAATTTTTAAACAATGTAGTGGTGATTGTAACTGGATAGGCTTCATTCCCTCAAGCAGCAATCATGACTATATTTTTGTATACCTAGCACCCACCCCCACACCTGGCATAGATGAGAAGCTCAGTAATATCTGTTAAATAGCCAAGGAACAAAGATCATATTAGTTAATTTTTCTGGACAAAATGGGCAAAAGCCCTAAGGAAAAAGTCAAAGTTTTCCTAAATCTCTAGAAACCAGTGAGGATTTTCCAGATGAAGAGGCACACATAAGGACGAGAACTCTCATTTATAACTTTGCTCCAAAATTATGATGAAAAACAAAATAAGCCACATGTCCTCCATTTGTTCATAGATCACATAACAATGACACACATCCCAAGTGATTTAGAAGACTGCTTAATGAATACATAATAAAGTGAAATGTATGACTATGTTTTCAACAAAGCCACTGTAATCCATCTTTATTTGCTATAGATATGCTGGAAACCCCAAATTCAACAGTGCTCACAGATTCCACCTGGGTACATCCTCTCAGAGTGATCTTTTACCTGGTTTCTTTTGTGTAAAACTAATTAAAATCAATTAGTGTGACATGTCATTGACTGGTCTGGTTTTATCAGTGCATCACAAAGGGGTAGAAGAAAAGATTGAAGGGTAATGATGTGCTACTTGTTTTTAGCCCCTCAATTACAAATGTCTGTTTCTAATGGATAAACAACTGAAATTTCAAAACACTTACTTGAAGCATAACTAAACATCTTGCATTAAGTAGTTATATTAGAGATTTGATTAGCATCATAATTTTTTTCAAAAGTGCTTGAAAGATTTCATCCCTTATGTTTTTCATGGAATATGTTCAATCTTTCCTATCTCTGAACTTTGGTAAGATGTATAGCCTGTGCCCCTCCCCTTTTGTACTTGATTATATTCTCTCTTGGGTTGTGCCTTAATTGTTTTATATGTACTAAATCACATGTCTCCAGCAAGCTTATAGTTCCAAGGCAAAGAGATCAGGCATATTTCCTACATGGCACAAAATAAAAGAGACAGGGCAAATGAGAATAAGGAAGAAGAGAAGGGAGGGAAGGAAACAAGGAGAAAGAGGAAAACAAGAAAGAATGGAAATGTGCATATATTGGACTGGACATCTATCATCCATGCATGGTGCCATGTGCCCTTTACATAACACATGCCACTTGATCCTTGTGAGAATCCTGGAAAAATGAGTACCTCTTTGCTTTTAGGGATAAGATAACTGAAACACAAATTGGTCACCAGCTGAATGACAGAGGCAAACTGAAAACACAAGTCTGTCCTTCATGCTTACTTGTCCTTATGCAGGGAGTAGCCCTCCCAAAGTCCCTTCTCAGGGACAGCAAGGGTACTATGTTGTACACAATCTGACTTGACTCTTCCCCCCATCTTCTGAGTGCAAGTGATTGAATAGAATTTCAGCATCTGCACCATGGCCATGTCCTGCATAAAAAGATTAATTAAGCTATTCATTTTATTTTATTACTTGTCCTAAAAATAACTAAGAGTTTGAATTAGATGTGGGAAACAAAACCAAAAGTAATGATTAACAAATTCCCCTCTCTGGCCTCAAGTAGAATATATTTATAATACATATAACCAACAAAGAACTTTTATCTGGATTATGTAAATAGTTCTTACATAACAGTCAGAAAAAAACAGATACTGCAATAGAAAAAGATGGTCAAAATATTCGAACAGGTACTTCACAATAGAGCATATGCTATGTAGAGTGACTATACAATGTATCATCCAAGCTGGGTGATTTGAGAATGCAAGGAAGCCCTACTCATAATGATACCAGGACAGCAGGAGTAGGCCCCAACTGGCCCAGGTAAACTGCAGTGTATGGGTCACTCTACCCAAATAACAACATCAAACGTATGAAAAGATGCTTAATCTCATTGGTCATCCAAAAAATAAAAATTAAAACTGCAATGAGATACTTAGACACACCTTCAGAAGGACTAAAATGATAAAGAATGCCAATACTGTTGGTGAGGAGACAGAGTATCTAGAACTTTCATACACTGCTAGGGGAAAGTACAAGTTGGGGCAATCACTTTTAAAATTGCTGTGGCAGTATCTACCAACGTAAAACGTGTATATGTATGGTACAGCAATTTCTACTCTCAAGTATGTATACAACAAAAATATGTACATAAGTGAACAAAAAACATAAAAATTCACATGGCAGCATTACTCACAACAGCCTCAAGCTAGTAACAGTCCAAATGGCTAAATATGCTATAGCATGCTCATACAAGGGATGACTATCCCATAATTAAAATGAATGAACCACTGCTACACGCAACAGCACGGGTGAATATCACAAATGGAGTGCTAAGTTAGGGTGGGGACTCGTAAGGTGAGCTGAGAAAGAATTTTTGACACAAAGATTAGAACAGTTTTAAGCAAAGAAAGTTTATTTTACTTCCCCAAGGCAGGAGGCGTGCGGCACAAGAGAAAGAAAGAAGATGAGTCAGCAGGGAGGATAAGTGGTTCGGGGGTTTTTATTAGAGGGTAAATAGGAAGCAAAAAAATGAATAGTTATTGTTGTCAGCTGATAGTAAGAGGGCTGTGAACTGGCTGTGTCTGCCTTTTTCTTTTTCTTTTTTTCTTCTCTGTGAGGCTGGCTCATCAAAGTCCTTGGAACGTGGTCTGGCTAGAGCTGTGGAAGCATCATCCTCCTTCTATCTGCTCAGTTCAAGTGTTGTGAAAAACCGAATTTGGCCGCAGGTGGTTAATCTTACAAGGGGTTGTTGTGTGTTGTGATCTTCCCCTTTAAAGGGGCAATTATGTCTTGTGAGGTTTTTTTTTTTTTTCCTGATAGTTTATTTTTCTCTCTGTTAGATAGGTTATTAGCAAGGCCGTCTTATCACTGAGTGCTAAGAAGTTGGACTCAAAAGAGTAGTTACTGTTTGGCTACATTTTTATAAATGCCAAAACCGGCAAACCTAATCTGTAGTATTGGAAGTCATGTTACTCCTTACTCTGAGGAAGGGTTAGTGACTTGGAAAGGGGAGTAGGAAACTCTGGGATGCTGGTAATGTCCTGTTTCTTCATTGGGGTGGTGGCAATTCAAATATGGTCAATTTGGGAAAAATAACTAAACTCGACACTGAAAATGTGTGCAATTTTCTGTATGTATGCTATACGTCAATAAACAAGTTCATTAGTAAAGAAAAAAGACAAAAAAGAAAGAAAAATTTTCTGAATTAAAATAGGGCTCTAGAGGGCTGGCCCCCCGACCTCCCACCAGCAGGTGGCAACAGAGTCCCCGCGTGCCAGGAAAGCGCTGCGCCGGGCGGGGCGTTTGAGCACGCGGCGCGCCAGCAACGGAAGAAGGCGGTCCTCTTTCCGGTCCTAGCGCAGCCATGGCCCGAGGTCCCAAGAAGCATCTGAAGCGTGTGGCAGCTCCAAAGCATTGGATGCTGGATAAATTGACCGGTGTGTTTGCTCCTCGTCCATCCAGCGGTCCCCACAAGCTGAGAGAGTGTCTCCCACTCATCATTTTCCTAAGAAACAGGCTTAAGTATGCCCTGACAGGAGAAGAAGTGAAGAAGATCTGCATGCAGCGGTTCATTAAGATTGATGGCAAGGTCCGAACTGATATAACCTACCCTGCGGGGTTTATGGATGTCATCAGCATTGACAAGACTGGAGAGAATTTCCGTCTGATTTATGACACCAAGGGTCGCTTTGCTGTTCATCGTATCACACCTGAGGAGGCCAAGTACAAGTTGTGCAAAGTGAGAAAAATCTTCGTGGGCACAAAAGGAATCCCTCATCTGGTGACCCATGATGCTCGCACCATCCGCTATCCTGATCCACTCGTCAAAGTGAATGATACCATTCAGATCGATTTGGAGACTGGCAAGATTACTGATTTCATCAAGTTTGACACTGGTAACCTGTGTATGGTGACTGGAGGTGCTAACCTGGGAAGAATTGGTGTAATCACCAACAGAGAAAGACATCCTGGGTCTTTTGATGTGGTTCACGTGAAAGATGCCAATGGCAACAGCTTTGCCACTCGGCTCTCCAACATTTTTGTTATTGGCAAAGGCAACAAACCATGGATTTCTCTTCCCCAAGGAAAAGGTATCCGCCTCACCATTGCTGAAGAGAGGGATAAGAGACTGGCGGCCAAACAGAGCAGTGGCTGAAATGGTCTCTAGGTGACATGTTAAAAGAGTGTTTGTACTTAATAAAAGATTACAGCTTGAAAAAAAAATAATAAAAAAATAAAATAAGGCTCTAATAGTCTCTATACAAGCTAGACCATTAAAGGAGCAAAAAAACAGAGGAAGCCACTGAGCAGAGAGTAGAATGGAGCAGATACGTAGGAAGAAGCCAGGAGAAACCTCAGGGGAGAGACAAATATTAATAGAATAGTCAATACTTTGCACTTCCTCTCATCCTGTGGTTTTCCCATTCCTGATCTCATTTATGTGTATCTTTATAATAATCACCCTTTGTCTTGAAACAGTATGAGTGGCTCTCTCTTCCACAAAAACAAACAAAGCTAACTAAAACATCAACAATGCTTTCTTCCTCAGACCTCCTAAAAGTACAATCTTGGTAGCTAGAGAGCTTATCTTCATTAAAGGTATTTTTTGATATAAATGAAACCAAAATAAAGTGGACCAGGTAGATGATAAATCCTCATGCCTTTCACAATGAGGGTTAGATAACTTCCAAAATATATTGCAAATAGAGAAATATCATCCTAGCTCAGAGCCATTGTCTTTCCTGGATGTGTAGGCCATGAGTGTAGCTCTTGGCACATGGAGCTTGATGTGGGTTCTGGGGTTACTGAGGCAAGTATCATATATTTCTCTTGTTGAGGAATTCTTGGCCTCATAAGTTTTGTCTATTTTGTTTCTTGCTGAATCTCCAGCACCTGGAACAGTGCCTAGCAAATGATAAGTACTCAGTAATAGTTTTTGAATGAATCAGTGAATGAATAGGTGGTATGGATACACAGGTTATCACCAAGCCATGGACATGCTTCAGTGATGCAGGAAAAGTGATTATTTCTCCAGTAGGAGGAAAAAAAGGCTACATAGAAAGAACTACTAGGTAGAGCCCTAAAGAATTTTCTCCAATTTATTGAGAGACAATGAAAGACATTGCAGGCAAAAATAACACTATGGGAAAAGTTATAATTGTGTGTATGTTTGCATAATGTTTTCACTCTTCTCTTCCCTCACCCAATCAATGCATGCTACTAGCAAAAAAGTATTTGAGTATAAGTACTTGAGCTGACTCATGTTGTTTGGTAATTTTCAGGTTTCTTGAAGGTACTGCCACATAAACCATTCTGGAGTGAAGGGGCTGAGAGTAGGGCCCCCAACCCTGATTTAACCAGAACAGCTCCTCTTGTATCTGTTTTCTGCATTAGCATTTTCTGTGAGATTTTACTGGGGAAGTTACTGTCTATATAACTGTGTAGTTATTCTACTTTTTTATTAAGTCTTTAAACCACTGATCTACAAAGCACAAATTTACAGAATAATTGTACAACCATTTACTGCACTTTGTGTTGACACAATTTAATCACAGCAAGAAAAAAGAAATCCCTTTATTGACTTTTATTTTATTTTATTTTTATTTGAAATTATGATCTTTCCTGACATTCCTAGTCCACAGAGGAGTAATACTTAGTTGTGATTTTCCACAGGGGGAAAGAAAAGACCGCTCTCACAATTGTCTCAGAGATCAAGACACTGTTGTACTAATTTTGATCACCTCTCCCCATTCTCGTTTTCCCTTTGGTGTCCCTTTTTGTGTACACTCTTCCCTGGGAACCATGAGCTCCTTCAAACATCTCTCTCAGTTACCATGCTGTTTCCAGGCGGGCATGTGAAATAAAATACCGAATTCATCTCAAGCTCCTCTCGCTGATTTCCACATTTGATCTCAGTTCTTGACTTTATATGCATGCATTTACAGGCTTCATTTCATATATAAAATAAGTCATGGGATGTTATAGGTCTGTTTAATGTGCTAACATACAGGGTGCCCATGCCATTTCTAGATATTTTATATGTTCAAATGAGTCATTTCCTTTTTTCTTTCTCCAATTCTACGAGCATTATTATTCCTCTTTTAGCATATGGAATTTTGTAATTTTTTTCAAAGCAATTTTATAAGTTTCCAAAGCAATGCATGTGTATTCATCTTTGAAATCGACCATATATATAATTTGACTATACCACTTGTACGTAAGAGACAGCAATAGTCAATTTCATTTATAACTCTAAGACCCTAACCCTAACCCTAACCCTAACCCTAACCCTAACCCTAACCCTAACTCTAAGACCCTGGCTTTCTCAACTCCAAAATAGGAATGGTTGTGTTTAAACCTCACAGATTCATCATATGTGCACAATAGGCTAGCCATGGTACAACTGATCTTTGTTTCCTGCCGTCATTCTGACAACCCATGGAATTTCCACTTTGATCATGAAGTAAAGAAACTGGTTTTAATTAAGAGTGGTCAGGCTGTTACATCCAGGTGAGCACTGTTTTTTTCAGCTGGCTACCCTAGGAATCTGAAATTTATTTCAATAATCTTTGTTCATTCAACAAAGATTTATTGGCTACCACTATCAGTCAGGCAGGCACTGTTTGAGATGGAGGCTGAAATATATAAAATCCATGCTTTTTTGAAATTTATAGGCTAAGAGAGATAAATAGTAATAAAATAAAATCACACCATTGGATATATAATTACAATACTGGTAGGCGCTGTGTGAAAGAGGCAAAAGGACACATGAGGGCTTTAAAAAGGAGCTGACCTACCTGGAGGAATCAGAATGACTTCCTCAAGGAAGGACCTCTTGAGCTGAGATACGACGAATGAGTAGAAGTTAAGTAGGCACAGTGAGTTGGGAGAGGGATCAGGAGGCACCGAGATCAGCAGAAGGAAAGCCCCAAGAGAGGATAGGTCCCATTACAAAGTGGGCAAAGGATCTGAATAGACATTTCTCAAAAGAAGACATGCAGATGGCCAGCAGGTATATGAAAAAATGCTCAACATCACTAATCATAAGGAAAATGCAAATCAAAACCACAATGAGACATCATCCTACCCCAGTTAGAATGGCTATTATCAAAAAGACTCTCACACAGTTGGTGGGAGTTTAAATTAGTAAAGCCATTATGGAAAAGAGTATGGAGCATTCTCAAAAAACTAGAAATAGAATTGCCACACAATCCAGCAATCCCACTTCTAGGTATTTATCCAAAGGAAAGTAAATCAGTATGTCAAAGGGGTACCTGCATCTCGATGTTTACTGCAGCACTATTCACAATAATCAAGATGTGGAATCAACCTAAGTGTCCACCAACAGATAATTGGATAAAGAGAATGTGGCATATGTGCAAAATGGAATACTATTCAACCATAAAAAGAAGAAAATACTGTCATTTGCAGCCACATGGATGGATCTGGAGGATATTATGTTAAGTGAAATAAGCCAGGCACAGAAAGACAAATATTACTTATTCTCTGTCACATATGAGAGCTGAAAGAGTTGATCTCATGGAAGTAGAGTAGAATGATAGTTACCAGAGACTGGGAAGGGAAGGCAGAGGTTGGGGGAGTAGATGAAGGGAGATTAGTCAGTGGGTACAAACATATAGTTAGATAGAAGGAATAAATTCTAATGTTCGATAGCACAGTAGAGTGACTATAGTAAACAATATATTGTGTGTTTCAAAATAGCTGGAAGAGCATATTTGAAATGTTCCCAACACAAAGAAATAATACATGTTTGAAGTGATAGATATCCTAAATACTCTTATTTGACCATTATACATTCTGTGCATTTATGAAAATATCACATGTATCCCACACATATGTACAATTATTATATATCAATTTTAAAACACTTTTTGAAAAAAAGAACCGACTCACATAGACTAGTAGTGTAGCTCAAAGGCCTGAGAGCCAGAGGCGCAATGATATAGATTCCAGTCTGGGTGAAAAGTCCTGAGAAACATGAGCACCAAGGGCCAAAGAAAAATCGGTGTCCCAGCTCAAGCAATCAGGCAAAGTTAATGCAACCTTATTCCACCTTTTTGCAGAGGCCCTCGATGGACTGGGTGGCGTCCGCCCATACTGGGGAGGGCCACCTGCTTTACTCAGTCACCAACTCCAATACTAATCTCTTCCTGAAACACCCTCACAGACAGGCACAGATATACTATTTAACCAACTATCTGGGCATCCCATAACCCAGTCAGACTGACACATAAAATTAACTATCACAGAGTTTATGTTCTTATGAAAAGATAGTCCAAAGATAAACAAAAATGTGATTACTGGGATGGACAAATCATAAATTAGGTTAAGAGGTGGTGGGAAGACCCAGTGCTGTTTTTTGTGGGGGTGAAGGGTGATGATTAGGAATTACTCGCTGAAAAGGTGACTTACAGTTTAGAAATTATAGTGGATTGCACTGAGATGGGAGCAGTGTAATTAGACAGAAAGGAAATGATCAGAGCAATATTTAGGAATTTAAAAAGCAATTTCTAGTGAATTGGACATAGGGATGAGAGAGGGAATGTCAAGGATGACTCACAAATTTCTGCATTTTGCAACTGTCTTTCACTAAAATAGCAACTATGCAAGTGCACCAAGAGTGTGACAGTGGGTAGCAAGGTACAGATTGTAAGTTCAGTCTCGAACATGTAGTGTTCATGTTGCCTTTTCAATATTTGAGCAGAGATCTTATGGGCCTGGAGTTCATATAAGAATCTTATCTGGAGATATTAATTGTAAAAATCATTGACATGCAGTAGTAATCTAAGTCGTAATCTTTGATAAGGTAGCCAAGGTAGAGTATTTGGAAGGAGAAGAGGAAAGGACCAGGACCAAGCCTCAAGAAGCTCTAATCTCTACCACCATGATAAGCATGGAAATTAGATAGACACAGATTGGCCAGAAAGACAGGCAAGAAACTACATGAGGATTTTGAGAAGGAGAGTAAGGTCTGCTGGGAGACAATCTCTCCCTGGTCTCTCTCCCATTGCCATGCACCAGGTTGAAAATAACTAACTTCTCTTTATTCTGAACTGTCTTTTCAAGCATGTTTTTATAGTGAACAATTGTAAGAGACAGAGAGTTGTTCTCCAGAGAAAGGGCAGAGATGCTTGCTGTCTAGGATAAAAGATAAGGATTCCCTAAACTTAAGAGTTCCTCTCCCATAATGCACCCTACTGTGCATGCATCTGGCCCATGGCATGGGCAAGTTTTAATAAAGGCAGAAGGTGGAGGGAACATTCCAAGATGAAAATACAGATAAAAGGGCATCTGCTGGCCTCAGACAGTGAATTTCAGAGGACAAAGCAGAAGGGTTTAAATTTAAGAAAGGAATAGTTGAGTGAATCAGGAGCAAGGAAATCAGAGCATGACAAAATATTCCTCTGAACTGTTAGGTTAGGTGTATTCTTTTCTACAAGGGACAAATATCTCCTTGGAAATTATGCATTTCACATTGCAAAATATATCATTTTACCTTTTGAACCTGACTGTAAGTCCCTCCAGGACATAATAAAATAATAATAACAATGATAAAGGTCATTTTATTTATCCCCATTTGGCAGATAAAAGACCCAAGACTCCCTGAAGTTATCAGTTGGGCCAAGTCACAGAGCCCAATTTAAATCCCAGGCTTGACTAACTCCAAAACCTGGTTTTTGCCACTTTATTAATATTTCCCATCATGCTTTCATTTATACCAAGTGCTTAGCCTAGTGCTTAGAAAAATGGATGTACTTGATAAATTTGGGATAAATAACTGTTAAGTATTTTTTTTCAGGTACTTAAAATATACCCAGGTCTCATCAGTTCTTGCATTCAGGGCCTTTGTATCCAAAAGCAGCAAGTTAGTGATCCAATTCCCACCAGCTTCTCCTTTGCAGGAAAATACCAAACATATATTAGGTGCTCAGCATACAAAATTGTTGATAATTAATTGGACTATGGGATTACTGTATTGTCACCCTCCAAGATTAACTATTTAAGAGATTTTTTGTTATTCTACATTACTGAGATGAGAGGTTTATGAGGGAGCAAAGAGATTTGTGGGTAGAAGCAGAGTTGATATTCAGAATATTGAATATTGCCCGGGTGTGGTATTGTCTCGTAATTCTGGCTGTTAACAACCAGGACTCTCTACTGGTGACTACCAGGCAATTATAAGCCCTGGGAATTGGAGGGAAAAGTCACATATTACCTAGTGAATATTGATGAATACTGCAGAGTAGAGGACAGAGGAGTTCATTCATTTAGCACATGTTTACTGAGGGCCAACTACATCTTATGCACACTTCTAGGCACAGGCTTATCCAGGCAAATACAGAGCAAGAAGAAAGAAAAGAGAAAACTCCACAAGGAGTCAAGGAAGCCTTTCAAAGGCACTGAGGCCAATGGTATAATTCCATTTTCTAATGGAGTATGGAGGGTTGACCTGCCAGCTGGCAAAGACAGAGTCATTTCATTATTCATTAGTCAATATCCCTGGCTGTTATCTCTCTTCTTCCTAAAACGAAAATCAAAATTGATTCAAGACATTTGTTTGCAGCTGCAAAAAATCTCAGGCACAAGCTAGTCCAACTAGCCCAGCCAGTCACCCAAGACTCCCAGGGATTCTTTTCAGCAGCTTTTGGAATGTCCGGTGACAGGTAGGATGTGCTCTCTTGAAGTCACTGAAGCACAGAACCACTTTCTGTCTTCTATCATCTTCTCTTTGGATGCCCCTCTCATCTTGCCAAAATCATATCCACTCAAATTGCAATTCCACGCACCAGTTCAAATGAGATATTTCTGGCCTCCTCCCACTTTCACACAGCACATGTTCTCAGCCCAGTCCCAGGAAGAGTCTGGAAAATTTAGAACAGAACAGGGAGAGATGATTGGGACCCCAGCCCTCCTGCACCTGCAAACCCATGTTCCAACCAGTTCCAGGTATTTTTCTGCAAACTGAGCTCATTCCTGCTCTTCCTCCATAATGGTACCCTCAAATGGTTCTGTTCTATTAAGTATTTACAAAGCTCTTAACTGGTTCAACTGAGCCAAGGCTAGGACAGGGCCAAGCAGTGTGAAATAGGGGAAGAGCATGGGTTTTAGATGCAGACCTGAATGAGCATGGTTACTGGGGTCTGCCTACCTGTCTTGAATTCTAGCTCCACCACATAGTAGGTTCCTAGAGCCAGTCACTTAACTTCTCTACATCTTAGTTTCTTCATCTATAAAATAAGGTAATAGTATTAATTCTAGTTTTGTTTTGTTATTGTGAGGATTATATTGATATATAACAAATATATATTGATGATATAGAACACACCTAGCACAGTGTCTAGAATTAGCTATTACCATCACTAGATGTTGTGGTTATCTATTGCATTTTTCCCACATGCAAAATAAACTCATCTCAAGGTGGCTGCAACAGTATCTCCCACCTCACATGTTCTTCCGCAGTGTGACCTTGCCACCCCATGGACCCCCGTCAAGAGGGAGAGTGTATTTCTCCACTCCACTGTATTTGGGAGAACTCTGTAATAGCTTTGATCAATAGGATATGGTAGAAATAATGCTGTGCCAGTCCCAAGCACAGTCCTAATTGGCCTAGGAGCTGCTTCTTCTGCTATCTTGAAAGCTAGCCATCATATAAGAAGTGCGACTACTCTAAGTCCACTGTGCTGTGAGAAGTCCAAGCCAAGACCCTGGAGGATTCGGGGTGACATAAAAAAAGAAAAGGCCAAAGTGCAACAAGGCACCAGATATGTGAGTGAAACAGACATCTTGCACATCTGGTTCAGGTGAGCCTTCAGGTGGCTCCACTCCTGGTTACCAACTGACCACTACCAAGTGAGAAACCTCAAGGAAGAACCACTCACTGAGCCCAGCCAACTCACAGAACTCTGACGTGTGATAATAATGGGAGATACTGTTGACAATACGTTGCTGTTTTAAGGCCCTAAGTTTTAGGATGATTTATTAGCAACAAGAGAGAACTGGCAATGCTAGCTATATGACCCTGGACAAGCCACTTAATCTATCTGATCCTCAGTTTCCCCAGGTGTCACAGAGAAGACACAAAATAAATATTAATTTCTTTCCTATCTTTTATCCAAGGTTGTGGCAGAAATTTTGTATTTGTTTTGCCATTCTCATGCAACATCTTCAGAGGGCAGATTGCTGCCCCTTGGTTTGACAGGGAAATAAGAAAACAGAGAGATATTTTATTGATGCACCAGAATATTTTCCACCTCTCCTTTGCTGACATTGACCTACGTTATCTCTGTGTTGTCACTTCTATATAAAGATGAAAGATCATCTGCCTGAGCTCCAGCTTGCGTCTTTCATCCTAATGGAAATCTCAGAAGGAAAGACACATTGTACCCAAAAACCTTCCCTGAAACCCAGGGCCTTTCATACCCCTGGCCTTTGCATATTTGTCTCCTTTTAAAAGGGGTAACTTCTTCAAACCATCACCAGTGTGAACACTGAAAAGAAAATGACAGACTGTTTTGGAAATTGAAAAGGTATACATTCCTAGGACTGTGACAATTATTAGCATCTAGTACTCAGTGAATATTGAATGCATGCAGAAAAGGAGAGTACCTTGTCTCATTATTATTGGAAAATGATTATATTTCAAAACCTCTATGTCTTAAGGAATGTTTGTGGAATCATCCATCACAGTCACCATAGGGCTTGTTAAAAATGCAGATTTCAGGCACTCATTGAATTAGAATCTCTTGGCATGAAGGCTGGGAATTTGAATTTTTCACAAGCACCCAGAGTGATTATTAAGAGCACTAAAATTCAAGAACCATAGCTGTAAATTCTCAGATTTATTTCCATATTTGGTTTGGGAACTGTGAAATGGCTAAGACTGGGAACAAAAAGACCCAAGAAAAATTTAGAAATTCCAGTGCCTTACGTACCTCTTCACAGATTTAATCATATTCATGAACTTCTTCTGTACTTAAGGCCATAAACACTACAGATGGTTCACTGATTTTTTTAAACCTATTTTTGCTTAATCTGTCTAAATGTAAAACAAAAATGAGAGCACCTTATTATAATTTCCAAGGCTTCAGTAAAAACACTTATTTAAAGGCATGGAGAGGATTTAATGGTAAAGAGTGATTACTTCTTTCCCAAGTAGAACAGTGTAAGAATTCCTTATTGCTCCTACTTGTTTGTGTTGGCCAGGTTTGTAAAAGAGCATAGGATTTGGGGGATGACCTTGAAGAAATCAATGAACTTTTCTGAGCCCGATGCCACATCTGCTAAGAAAGTTTCTATGAGGATTATGTAGGGCCACTATGTTGCACAACGTGCATCATAGTTTATGTGCAATGCACAACTTGAATATCTATAAATGGAAGTACTGTGAATGAGTGAACCAGTGTATACGCATATACTGTAACCTGTGTGCCATATACTGTAAGGATATAAGGGATTTTTACACATGAGGTGGTCACAGGATAGAAAAAATAAACTTTATTTGGACCTATATAACAGAAAACCGAAAAAAAAGACTGTCCAGATGTAAAATTATTTGATTGAAGTTGATAAATCCAAAAACATACATGTGTTACTTGCAGACATATATAAACACACAAACACACACATTGTAGAAGACACTTTGGGTTCCCTACTGGTATTTTGAATATGTTCTCTTTTCGTCTGACAAATTTCTTGATTTCCATTTTTGGACTTACTGCTCCTCCATCCTCAGGACATGTGGTGTGTGTAGGACTCCACATTCAGCTACAAGGATGGAGCATATACCTGATACCTTAGTCAATCAACATATCACCTTTCCTTCGGGGGGAAGGAGAGGAGTAAATGACCCAAGTGGACCATTCAGACTGAATGTCAGGACTTGTGCTGGGAAAGACTCAGGCTTTTTCTGCTGAACTTCATTTGAGATGAGATAAGGCAGAGATGGTTGCTGCCATTGGTACTAGGAAAGGTGGGTTCAGGGATTAGAAGGGCAACCCGAGTTTGAGGTCTGGATCCCACTATGCATGAGACAGATCTTCCAGCTAAGTAAGCCCGTCAATTCCCCTTATGTTTTTGCTTAGACCAGTCTGAGTTGTTCTACCATTGTTTGAAACAATAGGAAATAGATACTACACACAAAACACAGATCCACTGTTTGACTGAGTCATATCGAGGTTGTACTTTGTCTCTCTACTAGTTTTTAGCGCATTAATACATCCAGTTTAACTAGGGCGACCATATAATTTAATCATCCAAACAGGGCAATTTTGAGAATGAAAGGAGTGCTATTTATACCTATCTCAGGACAAAAGCATAGACCTAGGCAACTGAAATCTACAGTCAGACCTAATTTTGACCAAATAGTCAGACTGCTATATTTGAAGATACAGAGTCAGTATTTTTTAAGAGTGGTTTATTTCTCAGAGCTCATCACTGTATTGCTGACGCTTAGAGCAATGTCCAGCACAAAGTAGATACTAAATATTTATTTAATGAATAAAGCATTTCATAAACATTTTGGAATAACTATTCATGAATTTCTTCCACAAATACTTAAGTATGTTTTCTATGCCTATCATTGTTCTAGGCACTGAAGGGACAGATGTGAGTGAGATCAATTAGATCCCTGTTCTCCCAGAGTTTTCATTCTTGGGGCGAGGCCTAAGACAATACATGAGGAAGTAAGCACTTTCTGGTAATCATATGTGCTATGGGAGGAATAAAACAGAGTGGCATCTGGAAAAAGAGAGAGATTTTCAGATGGTAGCATCTGAGAGTATCTGTCTGAAAAATTGATGTGTCAGCTGAAACTGAGTCAATGAGGCAAAAAGGGAGAGGGGCGTTCTACAGCAAAGATGGGTTCTGCCTGCTACTCTGCTCTGCTCTCCAGCTCACAGCAAGACCTGCAGGGTCATATAGTCCCCGATGCACCAGGAGCTGCCAGTGAACTAACCTGGAGGAGGGGCCAAATTGATTGAGGAGGGAGAGCATAGACCAGGCACGGAAGTGAGTGCTGTGAGCATCTCGGGCTGGGAGCAGTCAGTGCATCCTGGGGCTGGAGATGGACATAGGGAGAGGCTTCATGGAGAGGCTTCACAGAGAGGGAAGAAGTGAAAGACAGCTTTAGAATTAGGGAACAGAGCAGTGGTTCAAGGCTCTGGGATCAGGCTCTGGAATCAGGCCCTGGGTTTGCATCCTGGCTCTTCTGCATACCAGCTTTGTGATCCTAAGCAGATAATCCACTATGTCTTTGTGAGACATAAGGCCACTATGTCTTTATGAGACTTACTCTCTCTTCTGTGAGACTGGGATAACAATAACAGTCCCCTAATATGTACTCAGGGCTTAGCACAGCATCTGAGAAACAGCGAGTGTTCAGTAAGTATTAGCTATTACTAAATAGTGAGGAGAGACAGTAACAATTTAAATATGTGCAGAAGTACAGAGAGAAATAAGACGCTGGCCTTTCCCTCCGGAATCTCATTATGTACTCACTGTAAAGAAAGTTCTCAAACACGTGTCTACTGAACGCCAGATCTCTGAATGCTTCACCGAGGGGTTCTGCTGTGAAATCAAAATAATGGTAAGTGTTATTTCTCAATTCTCAGGGGAAAAAAACATAGTTTACTATCATATCTTTTTCCTTTTCAAGTTTTCTTCCCATATATATCTTTCGTAAATTTTAGACATCTGCTACCTAAAGTACTGGCAGATGAAAAAAGAAGTGAACAAGCAGCCGACAAATATTACCAGAAAAACTCAGAAACAGCTGACCACGTTAAGACAAACAGCTTGTTCTTTTCATGGATGTGTATACTCGAGGCTCTGGTTTTGAAATTGAACACAGATTGTCATATTGTCTGGAAGTAAAACCGTCCCTATTGCATATCTTGGAATTAAATACATCAGTATTTGATGGTGTTCCTTAAAGACTGTCATGCCTTCCAGATGCTCTGCCTTCTAAATAAGTTTGAGAATCACCTATAGAAAAGTTCAAAGCCTTCCACAGAGAGTGTCTAAATCGTCCTCACTTACTCCACCCAGGAGGTGGAATGCGAAAGAGATACCAGAGTGGCAAAAAAAAAAAAAAGAAGAAGAAGAAGAAGAGGAGGAGAGAAGGGGATTAAGATATTGCTATGTCCTTGAAGAAGAAAGTGAAACCCAGGAGTTCAGGAGATGGTTGACAATATGCCCAAGGTCACTCAGAAAGTTGGCAAAGGAACTAAGACAACATCTCAGAGAGGAATAGTTCATAAGGTCTTTGCTCTGTGCATAAAAATCACTGAGCTCCCACGGGCAATGATAATGAAGAGAGTGGCTTAAGAATTCTGATGGAAACACATTTTGAAGTTTCTAATCCCAGAGGCATAGTAACTAAAAGGGTCTCAAAGCAGCAGGCAGAAATAGTCTGGACCTTTTAATGGATGACACCCCAGGTAGCCACTGATTTCCCCTTTGCACTCTGCATATTTGTTCGGGCCGCTATGTCTTCAATGATGCTAGAAAGTCCTCTCTGTCACTTAGGCCTAGTGCCCAGCTCAAATGCTACTTATTGCATGGAGTCTTTGACTGGCATCTCTCTACTCCAATTATGTTTAGTGATGGCTTTTACCTGCTTTCTAGAGGGCTTTTACCTGCTTTCTAGAGATCCCCATGAGAAATATCTTGGGATGATCTGCATTAGTTTTTATTGCTGCCATAACAAATTACTACAGATGTAGTGGCTTAAAACACCACAGATTTATTATCTTACAGTTCTGGAAGTCAGAAGTCAAAAATGAGTCTCCTCAGGCTAAAATCAAGTTATCTACAGGGCTGCATTTCCTTCTGGAGGCTCTAAGACAGATTCCATTTCCTTGCCTTTCCCAGCTTCTAGAGGCTGTCTTCATTCCTTGGCTTGTGGCCCCTTCCTCCGTCTTCAAACCCAGCCATGTAGCATCTCTCTGACCTGCTTTCATCATCACATCTCTTTTACTGATCAAGGTCAGAACACAATCTCTGCTTTTAAGAACCCATGTGATTAGATTGGGCCCAAGAGGATAATCCAGGATAATCTTTCAATATTGGTGTTCTTAATTTAATGACATCTGCAATATCCTTCGGCCATGTGAGATAAGATATTCTCTAGTTATGGGGATTAGGATGTGGACCTCTTTCAGGGGCCATTATTCAGCTGACCTCACTTCATCCTTGGCCCACAAATGTTCATGCCCATCTCACATGCAAAATACATTCATCCCAACCCAAGTTCTCCAAAAGCTTCAACCTCTTACACTATCAGCTCAAAGTTCAAAACTTCATCTAAGTCAAATCCCAAATCTCAGTATCTAAATCATCTAAATTAGGTAAGGGTAATGCTTGGGGTATACTCTATCTTGGAGCACAATTTTTCACCACCTTGGATCTGTGAAACTCAAGAAACAAGTTCTCTGTTACTGAAATACAATGCTGGAAAAGCCAAAACGACAGTTGTAGATATTACTGTTCAAAGAAAAGGGTTAAGAGCTAGAAAGGAAAAAAAAAATCCAGCCAGGTGAACTCTATTAGGTTTCAAGTCCTGTGAATAATCCTCTGAGGCTTGTGGCTCATTCCTCTTGTATCGTGGCTCACTCTCTGCATTCAAATTTCTTTCTCTAGGGCGGAGGTTCCACTCTCTGAGTCATGGTTACTTTTGCATAAAAGGTACAACTTGCTTATAGCAGAGTCGTTTTAGCAGCTTGTTTCCTGCCAGTAGAATTTTGAATGCGAACTGCCTTCTCTTGTGTAGTACTCTATTTTAGTACAAGCTGGCAATGTTTCTGCTGATATAAAATTCTTAAGAAATTTTTGGGTCTCCAGTGTATGTCACAAGGATTCCCATATAAAACCAATCTGTTTCCAAGTCCCCTGAAATTTACCTGAGTTTCCATTCCCTTCCTCTACCCCAAAACAAGAAGATTCAGCCCAGGAATAAGACTCAAAGGCCCTTCAGGAATATCCACCATTATCCAAATCTCATGTCATGCTTTCCTTTCAAATATTCCTTGGGATGTTTATTACGGCCTCAGAGAGAAAATGTTCTCATGCTATCCTACATTCATAACATGAAATTATGTATGGGATAAAATCTAAAACTCAAGTGTTTCTGGTATTGTTGTTGTTGGCATATCTATGCTTCATGAGTTCTCTGGGCTTTTTAGCTTTTGATACTCAAAGCTAGAGTTTTATCATAAGAGAAAACCATTACTCTCTCCAAAAGCCTGGCTCCTGCAACAGAAAGACTTGACTTTTAAAACTATTATATCTGATATAAGTTTTTAAAAGTCCATTTAGCTACTCACCTGATTCCATCCTTCTAGTCAGTGTGTTTAGAAAGTTCTTGTTGATTCCAGAAAGCGGAAGAACAATGATGGGTAAAGGGAGTATTACATCTGTTAATAATCAGATTATACACTGAAATAATGCTATGTGAGTCAATCCTTTTGGTAATTCTCAAGTTAACAATTTGTATTTCCATTTTACCATTGAAGAAATAGATGCACAAAGTATGAACAACTTGCCCAAATCACACAACTTAAGCAAGTGTGTAAGTATAGATATATATTCCCAACTCAGTCTGCCTAATTTCAGAACTGAACTGGAGCAGGGAGTTCTTGCAAATGTCCAAACCAGATAATCCTGCCAACCCTCAATTTCTATATTTGTAGAATGAAGACATGGTTCATAATCCCTCATCCACAATTCTAGAATCCAAACAGCTCTGAAAACCAAGTGTTTCTGGTATTGCTGTTGTTGGCAAGTTTGGTACCAAAACTAATGTGGTGACAAAACAAGACCTGAACTGACATTTAATGCCAGTTTTGTCTCATTACTTCTACAAGTCACATGTGCCTCTGCTGCTACTTAATATTTTTGTTGGACTGTGGAGGTTTTGTGGCCTTTAATGGCACTGTGAAAATGTCAAACAAAAAAGTCAAGATACCTCTGTGAATAATGGCGACAAGAAAAGGAAGAAGTATAATCTTTATCAATAGCAAAGAAAGGTGAGTTATTGCTGAATGAATGGTGTATATGTGAGGTGTCTTACCATGTAATATAAGGTAGAAACCTCCACCATATACAATTTAGTGAAAATAAAAGACAATTTGTTGGTGTTTTACAGTGAAAATGACAACCAAGAACTAAAGTAAGATGAGTTAAACATTACATTGGGGAAAATATGAAGATCTTGATTTTGTGTTTATTAGATTTGAAAACAATAATGTGAATGTGTGACACTGATTTACTAATCATGGAACCAGCTAGACTATTTTATGAAAGAATGAATATTGAAGGTGAATAAAAATATTCAGGAAGTTGGCTGTATAAATTTAACAAGTGTCATGGTATAAAATATTTGAAAATATGTGGTAAAAAAGCTTCTGTTGATCATGAAGCAGCTGAGAGTTACATGTATAAATCTGCTAGGATCATATCTGATAAAAACCTTAGTCCTAAACAAATTTGCAAATGCTGATGAAACAGCTCTATACTGGTGCTATGTTCTCAGAAAGTACTTAGCAATGGTTGACAAGAGAACTCCAGAAGGTTTTAAGGA
This sequence comes from Lemur catta, assembly GCF_020740605.2. Classification (NCBI taxonomy): domain Eukaryota; kingdom Metazoa; phylum Chordata; class Mammalia; order Primates; family Lemuridae; genus Lemur; species Lemur catta. Next base: position 37,339,804 of record NC_059136.1, read on the forward strand.
AACATAGCCCAGAGTGACTGTTTTTAGACGTGCCAATTCTACAGGAAAGATTAAGGTGACAGTGATGGAGAAGAGCCAACATCTGAGATATTTAAATGATGTATGAAATTTATCTGTCATTGCTATGCAGACAAGAAAGTTTGAACAGATAAAATACTTTCTGACTGATTGGATACCCCCTTTGCACTCCTAGCTTAAGTTCATTACAGGCAACCTGGCCTGGAAAAAAAATGTAGAGTTTATTGTTCCTGATCATTACCCCACACATTCTTCTCTTGAACTTCTTGGGAAAAATTGTGTTTTAGCATTTAGTGTCCCCCTCAATGTTATAGCTATAATACCAACTTGTGGGCCAAGAAATTTTACACTCCATGGAAAGTGAACATAGGTTTCCCTCTACATTCCTTTTTCCTTTAGCTGCATGCTTGCCACAGTTAACGGAGGCCCAGGAATCTCAGACATGCTAAAAAGGTTGAGGAGGTCATTTCTGCAATAGCTAATGCTTGGAACAATGTTGATATATGCTTGGCACAGGCTTTGGACTAGAGATGTTTAAAAGAAGAACCTGCAGATGAAGACTTTGAAGATTTCATCAATAGTGAGAACAGGATCGTGCCAAAGTTCATGGGTGGCACTAAAATTTCACTGGCCAAACATAGGAATAAATTAAAAAGTGACATAGAAGTGCTGAATGCTACCACCATTGTGCTTCCCTGGAGTGATGGGAAAGTTGTGGGAATGGTGTTGAGCAGAAACTCAGTAGAAATGACAATGATGCTGACGTTGTAAACAAAGGTTAAAAATTCACGTAGGTGACAGATTAACAATGATCCCAGGAAGGTGGCTGTAACTCAGCAGTGAATGAAGAATCTCCTTTTCCTACTCTCCTATTCCTCTTCACTGACTATAGGTTTCATGCACAAGCCTGATGAGATAGAATTTTATCTTGTGTGTAATTTGCAGAGTTTGCTTAAAGTGTGAATTATCTCTATTGGCTCAACTTATTTCTATAACTTCACAAGAAACACCTGCAAAAAATGCTATCAGAAGAGATGAATTATAGAGTGAGAAGAAAATAGAATATAGGTTACTCCTAAGATAAGCGTCTGGAATGAACATAGAGGACAAAGGCCAGGTTCTTGAGCCACACAATACTTGAGTTGGCTCGGTTACCTACTGTGTGATCTTGGGCACGTTATTTCACCTCTTTGGGCCCCATTTCCTTGTCTGTAAAATGACAGAAATAATAGAAAATATGTCACTGGATTATTGTGAGGGGTGATGAGTTAATATTTTAAACCACTGAAGATAGTGCCTGGTACCTGATAAACACTAAAGAAGGGATAGTGATCATCATTATCCTCTTACAATGTGATGTTGAAACCAGGGCTTCACACTTGGGAGAGACTTCAAAAATATCAGACTAATGAATGAATAAGTTAATGGCCTATATTTCACTCCAGACACTAACTACATCCTTATATTCAATTATTACTCATGGCCAAGCTGATCCTCCACTCTGTTTTTGCCTCTAAGTTCAGCTTAACTTGCCCAAGTCAGTGGCCATGAATATGACCCCGCAAAAAGCAGTTAACATAAAGGTATTTTAAAATGATAATACTCACAATTAATGTCAATGTATGAAAGTGGCCATTCATCAAACGTTGCTGATAGGAATACAGAGTGATGAAGGAATTGCTCTTCTCTATCCTGATCTCATAAAATAATCAGAAACATGTACAAACATTATGTAAAATGACATTCACTTTCTCTAAAGGAGACCGGCTCTGCTGAAGCCTGAGCAGCTATTCGTTGAATACCTGCCTATGCCAAACATAGTTAAGGGTGCTCTGTATTCACTGTATCATTTACATACCACAGAGGCTCTGCAAGGGAGGTTTTAGTTTCTACATTTTAAAGATTGAAAAAAAAAACAATACACAGTGCTTGACTTACTTTCCCTTAGTTATAATGTTGATAAGTGAATGAGCCTAAACTTGAATCCAGATCTGTTTGAATCAAACAGATGCCAAAGTTGTGTTCGTTCTAATGTGCCATTCTGCTCTGTGACACATCGTACATGTACTAATTGCTGTTGTTATCCCAACCCCATAACTTTCTGATTCTATGATTCTAGGACTATCCCACTAATTTTCACAAATGTCCCTATCTTGCTCTATGTAAGTTAACTCCTTGAAAAAACCCTCAGGATAAGGGCAGGTGGGTTGCTGGGAGGCTCATTTGCCTATTTTCTCAGCTCCATGCCTTGCCCTTTCCTTCCTGTGCTCTGAATCTAGCAAACCACACTTCCTGGAGTCCTTCACTCACTAGTTTCTCCACAGTTTCACCCAGTGGAAAACACTGGCATGAAGTCTGGAGGTTGGAGGAGGAAAGAAGTCAGGCTATGTCTCCCCTGTCCAGTGTGAGAGGTGACCCCGCCTGGCTGTGATTCCTCCATGGCCCAGCCTCCTCCGGGCACTCTCCCTGCCTTTGCCTCTGGTTCATCCAGGCTGGCTCCTCCTCCACAGCTCCTGCCAGGCAGCACAGCTCTCAGTTCCAGTCATACTTTCATCCTTTAGTCTCAGCCCTAAGCGTAATGTGGTTTCCCACAATTGTGACCCTCCAAGTTGTCTCACCTCCCCACTGCTCACTCTGCACACACCTCTCTGACTGCTTCCCTCCGTTGAACCACCCGGCATGCTGCCGGTCCCTGCCTGGCTGCCGACTGACGCAGGATAGTGTGACTTGAGTGGGTTTCTGGGGTTCTGACACAGATTTTCCTGGAAAGTAAACAATTGATGACAAAAAAGGAAGAGCAGTGGGTGAGGAATGCAGAAGGAGAGTCTGACTTTCTGAACCTAACTAGCTGCTGTGACTTTTCATTATTCCTCTGCCTCTGGGTCTCAGTTTTCTCATCTGTGAAATGGACATATTGATATTTCTAGTCCTGTGAAGCTTGAATTTCTTCTCCTTGTTCTGCAGTTCTCAGAGGCATCATTGCACCCTTGCAAGCACTACCTACACTGACCTCATTAGCCTCTCGGACACGTGCACCTTCCACGCCCACCCGCAAGGCAACAGACGGTGAAGCCGTGGGCTCTCGGAGTCTCCATAGCTGAAGCATCTTGTTCTTGCCATTCTTTTTTCACCCCAAGCAGAAGCCTTGTGCCTTGTGCAGCCCCTCGAGCCCTGCCTACTGCCCTCAGTTCCCCTCGGGTCTCGTTCTTTGAGGGAGACACATTCCAGCGCCAGGAACTTTCCCAGGTCTCTTCGCTGTGGGTCATGAAACAACCATCACATGTATGCTTCAGTCATTCTTGTGAACAGTGCAAACCAGTGATTTTGCCCTGAATATTTTTTACTCTGAATTCAATTAATTGGTTATGATAATTAGCAGAAACATAGCTCTTATTGCTATTTGGGAGTAGACTAACTGCAATAATACAGACAGCTGCTCCTACCCAATGCCACACACATGGAAGTCCAGCAGACATCTTTATTAGCATAAGGGTTCCATTAGCTATACTACAGCCACAATTTTTAAGTCACACTTTGGTTCCACAGAATCTTCGTATGTGTGCCCTAGACTATACCCAGCAGCTGTAAAGAGGCCCAAAACATGCTCCTGCCCCTAAGAAGACTCAGAGGCTCATCCTACTTTTTAGACCGTGCCCTCTTATGTAAACATAAATCACCCCTTTCCTTCCTAATCCTACATTTCAAATTAAATTATGAAGTAGATAAATCCAATGCTAACATATTGCATGCTTCTTTATAAAATCAAGTCAAAGAAATTATATGCTTTTTCAGGTTTGGCTATCCCCAACTCCCAGGGACTATGATATACCTCCTCAGGGTAACCCATGCAAGGTTGGGAATCACTGACTGCTAGGGAAAGGCCATATCAGATCTTCCAGCCTGAAAGATAAGTGTTCCACCCTTTTGGCTTTCTCAGGCACTATGCACAGAGGAGCCATCAGGCCTGTGGATATAGCTCTGGCCTTGGGAGTGGACAGGCCTGGGCCCAAGGTCCAGCAGTTCTGCTCTTGAGGACGAGTATCACCTAAGGAAAGTTTTCCCACCTCTCTGATCCAAGTTTCCAGTTTTCACATTTCAAGAAGAAGAAAAAAGAAAAAAACTGCCAGGTTGTTTACCATGAGGATAGATGAGACGTGTAAACTGACATATGAGAATTGAGGCTGACCCACATGCAGGTGCTGTGCCAAGAGTTTATAGGCTCATCAACTCCTCACAGTCCTCACAATAACCCTACAATGTAGATAACTGCTATCCCATTTTACAGAAAGGACAACTGAGGCTTGAAGAAGTTAAGTTCCTTGCCCAAAGTTCACAGTTGTAAAATGACCAAGAAAGAATTTCAGCCCAGATCTGTCTGACTCCAGGGGCAGTACTTTTGACCATTATGTTCTCTACCTCCCAACATACAAGTTAGTCCCCTTCCCTTTGTCAGAAGTACTAACTACTTATACGAAGACCTGCCCTATACTGGGAGTTCCCCAAGGCAGGGATACCGATCTGATCACCATCCTACCTCCAGTGCTTACAACTGTCTGCCACAGAGTTGTCATTCAGTCAATATTGGTTGACTGAATGAATGAGCTAACAAGGAATGAATACAAAATGCACTTGAGTTTGAATTAATTCAGAGCACTATTTCTAAACCTTTTCACCAGCAGGGATTTCTTTTATTAATTTCTTCCCATGGGCCTCATACTTTGATAAATTTCATCTTCCAGGCTGAGGCTAGTGACAAATTAGGTTTTCCTATGTTTAATTAATCAAAGACAGATAAATTGCTAACCAGCACTTCTAATGAGCATGAAATACATAAGTGCCATAACCAGCCCAGGTTATTTAATTCCAGGCTAAAACAAATACAATGACCTGTTAACTTAGGTGCCCTCATTTGTAAGAAAATGGACAATAACTCCAACGATTTTGAAATTCCACCGCTAGCTTGTGAACCTATAGAGATCTCAGTACATAGTTAGGAAACCCTTCTCTAATATAATTTACATCATATATCGGAGTGGCAACTTATGGAAGGCTTGGGCTTCAGTGTCAGCAAGTAAGGAAACACTTGCATTCAGTCAAAATTATCTTTAAAAATGCCTTAAATCTCCTAGATTCAAGGTTGCATATATATAGTACTTTACAGTAATGTGTCTGTAAATCTGTAGGTGATACAGTAATATGCAGCACGCAGTCAAGTATATTGTGCAAACCACAACTGAAGGTCTGGTTTACAATTATATATGCGTGAATATCCAGTACACATATATGATTAAATTGGCAAGTTAGATGTGCATAGGATGTGAAAACATCATATTTTTCATATATATAATATGAAGTAATATATATAATAAATATTTATGTCATAAAGAATATTAAGTAAATGCCATTGTAACTCCAACTAGATTTGAGAAATTGGACATTGCCAAGAGTTTTGAATTTCTATGTTATCCTTCTTGGTAGAATTCCTCCATCTGCCCTTTCCTAGGTTAACACTATCTTGCATTTTGCTTTTCTTTTCAATTTTACCACATAGTTTGTATTACTAAACAATATATTGTTTAGTTTTATTTCTATTTTGAGCTTTATATAAAATGGCATCATATGGCATGTATTTTTGTGTGATTCACATTTTTAGCTCGGCATTATGTTTGTGACTATATTCATGTGCCTATAGTTCATTTATTTTCATTGTTCCACAGAAAGTAATTTTTCAACTTAAGATATTCCTTTCCTAAAATTAATTACTTTTATCTAATTTAGCCATGTAATATAAATGCATCAAGATAGAGAATGGTGATATAGCACCTCTTCTGTTTTCCTGGATAGAGCTGAAACCCATTCTACTAAGTAAAATATCCCAAGAATAGAAAAATAAGCTCCACATGTACTCACCATCAAATTGGTTTCACTGATCAACACCTAAGTGCACATATAGGAAAAACATTTATGGGGCGTCGGGCAGATGGCAGGGGGGATGGGTGTATACATACATAATGAGTGCGATGCACACTGTCTGGAGGATGGACACGCTTGAATCTCTGACTCAGGGGAGAGATGGGGGGGCAAGGGCAACATACGTAACCTAAACATTTGTACCCCCATAATATGCAGAAATAAAATTATTTCTCAAAGAAAAAAAAAAGATAGATAATGAACACTAACTGCTGCAACAAATAACCCCAAACCTGAGTGGCATTAACAAAATGAAAAGTTTTATTTTCTGCTCACATCACAGTTCAATGTAAGTGGGCAGCTCTTCTCCAAGAAGTGACTCAGGGACCCAAGCTCTGCTCAGCATGTGACACCAAGGTCTTCAACAATGGCCTTCTAGTAGTCATGGGGGGAAAAGACAGAACAGATTTTTCAGGGTTCAGGGAAGGCTGAGAAAAGCCTCCTATGTTCCCAAGGAAAGGAAACAGATTTGCTGAACATTTCTGCTATTTGTCACATTTAAAATGCTGTAAAAATGTTTATTGGGCTTAGGATCAAAGGATTGTCTTGAACAAACTTCAAAAGTTATCTAACCTAACTCTCTTTGTTTTATCATTTAGTATATTTTTTTTAGCACCAACTATACACCACGCAATGATTGAATGACATCCATAGCACCTTTTATGAGGAACTATCCATCCTCTTCTAGAATGCCCCCAAGCCAGGGAACACACTGGCCCCAAGACAGCAACTCCCATCTCTGCACAGCTTGAACTGATTACTATTCATGATGCACACAGCAGGCAGTTCCAAGTGAGGACAAGGATAAGGGTGTGTCTGTGTTTGTGAACAACTGAGGAGGATTCAAGGTGATCCACAGACCAGATTTCTTGAAGGGGTCAACAAAGCTAAAGTCATCTGTGATGATGACAGTAATCCCATATTATAAACATAATACCCACGGCAGCTTTTCTCATTTTTCACATTCCTACAAATTGTCATACAGTGTTTTCCAAAGTTTGGATGTATTGGATGTCTCCAAATCCCAAAATAGTGGAGCCAGCTGGGTTTTGCCTCTACCCAACTGTTCCTCGGTTTTTTTCAATGTCCTCTCTTTCACTCTTTCTCCCTCCCTCTCTCCCTCCCTCTCTCCCTCCCTCTCTCTCTCTCCCTCTCTCTCTCTTTCACACACACACACACACACACACACACACACACACACACACATATACATGCATACTGAGACCAACATATTATTTTGTAACCAATGAAGACATTTTTAACTTTTCGAGATTTGTTAATACCTCTAATACTTAGCAACCTAGCACAAACCATACCTTTAACACAGGCATTTCCAAAGTTTTGGTATGTTTGATAATGTCAGTAAATTCTGTAGAGGATAGAGACTTGATAGGAATACAGGTGTCCACTTTAAGGCAGGGCCCACTTTTTCAAAAGAGGAACCAGCACAAATAAATCTAATTCCCAGACAACAATGCTGAAACTTTTTCTCCATTCAAAACTACTTTGCACCCAGTGAATCCTAACTCTTAAGACTCTCTCTTCTGGTGAGTTTGGAGTCTGACTATAAAATCAAATAACTATTTGGTTTCTGTATGTATATATGGATAACTCATGAAAAATTGTTAGAGTAACTAACTTGAATTCAAATGTACTAGTTATGTTTAGTCTAGGGACTGGCAAGCTTTTTCCTTAAAGGGCCAGACAGTAAAAATTATAGACTTTGTGGGCCATATATTCTCTGTCACAACCATTCAACTCTGCTGTTGTGGCACAAAAGCAGCCATAAATAAATGGATATGACTGGTTTCAATAAAACTTCATTAATGAAAACCAGCAGGGAGCTATATTTGGTCCATGGACCATAGTTTTCTGACCCCCGGTTTAGGCCATGAAGCCAGCAGCCCTTGAGAAAAGCAGTCACCCCTGAATTGGGTCTGACCTAGGTGGAAATTCCCAGTGTTGGTCATCTGAGGAGAAGAAAATGGTACGAGGGAGGTAGGCCTGAAACCAGCCGGGAGGGCCTGTCCTGTATTTCTTTGAGCTTCACTCGCTTGCATCCCAACTTGGAAGACTGTAGACTTGGTGGGTGCTCCAGGTAAGAGGACAATGACAGCCTTTGCCACTTGGCCACATGGAGGCACCTGCAGACTTTAACAAAGAGGACCCTGAACTTTCCCCCAAACTAGAAAGAGAGTGAACCTGTGACAGGAACCACTTTCTAGCCATGCTACTCTGCATTTATTTCCCGGTTGTTATGCAGCACCCTTGGTAACATCACCTTTAACTTGATTTGCTTAAGCCTCGCTGTGCTGTCTGGGGTAGGTGACATTTTAAGGAAAAGAGAGAGCAGCCCTGAAGCTGCCTTGGGAGTTATGGCCTCAGAGAGGTAGTGCCTTCCTGTGCAGGCCCCAGGCCAGGCCACCATCCCTGCCTCTTATGTTTTCCCTTTAGAAAATAAGGGTCTTCCTTGTGTTCCCTGGTGAAATCCCTTGCTGCTCTACTTCCCTCATTTTTGGGCTCATGGTATTGGTAAAAAATAGCTACTATTTTTTAATGCTTACTATGGCCTTTGTTTGCAGCATAATCCCAATTAATTATCAAAAGAATCTTATGAGGTAGCTACTATTTTCCACGTATTTTAAAATAGCAGGCTGAGGCCCAGAGAGGTAAATTTACTTTTACAAAGAGTTACAGGAGTGAAATTTAAATTCATACCCAGATCTGGCTGGTGGTAAAGCCTGTCTCTGTTTCACTTCAATCATAATGTTGCTGTAAGGGAAAGACTGTGGCATAATGAAGTCAAAAGCAAGAGCTCTAGAGTCAGCTTACCCACATTTGAATCCTGCCTATGCTACCGTGTGACTTTACATAGGTTATGTAGCCTCTTCCAGCCTCGATTTCCTTATCTCAAAAACAGGGCAATTAATATCTACCATAGATGATTGAAGAGTGGAGTGAGATAAAGTGGGCAAAATGCTAAAACGTCATAGTGATTATTATTCCTGATGTGGCAGATGATGAAAAGAAGAAACAATAAAGCAGCTTACTCAAAGCGAAATTGCTAATAGCAGAAGAGTCAAGAAGAGTTTAAGTTTATGAAATTGCTGATATGCCACCATTTTAGACCTGCTATGAAGGCAATTGCACATGGTTCAATCGAAGTGGTTTTCTGTCCCCTGTTCTACGCTCCACTGACAGGAGCACAGACTGGACCACAGGTGAGCGTTTGAGAGCTGCAGTGTGGGTAGCTTGTACTGATCTTGGTATGAAGATCTATCTCTCAGGATTCTCTCATTGTCAGTGAAAGTAGGAAGAGAGAATGCAGGTACTTTTAAATTTCAATATTACCACAAATTTAGAAGCTTAAAATATCACACATTTATTATCTCACAATTTCTACAGGCCAGGTGTCCAGGCACAGCTTTGCTGGCATCTCAGTTTAGGGTCTCACAGGCATGAGATTACAGTATCGGCCGGGGCTGCTGTCTCATCTGAGGCTCTACTGGGAAAGATCTGCTTCTAAGCTGACACTTGTAAGCAGAACTCAGTTCCTTGCAGTTGGAGAACAGAGACCCTCAGCTTCTTGCTGGTTGTTGGCTGGGGCCACCTTCAGCTTCTAGATGCTGCCCACAATTCCTTGCCACATAGGGTTTCCCAAAGTGGCTTCTTCAGAGCCAGCAGAGGGAGACAGAGGGACTTCACAATCTCATGTAATTAATCACATCACCCCATGTGATCACGTTCATCCCATCGTCTCAGCTGTTTCTGTTGGTTAGAAGCAAGTTCTGCCCACACTCCAGGGGAGGAGATTATACAAGAGGGTTACCAGAGGATAAACATCTTGGGGACATCTTAAAAGTCTGTCCAGCTCACAGAGGGTAGTGACAGAAACACATGGGGGAAAAATGAATGGTGATATATATTTGTAGCAATTAGTAGGAGGTATACAAAAAGTCAGCCCACAGCTTGCCATAGGGTACCTACTTCTATCATTGACTTGATAAACTGACAAGTAAAATGACATTCAAGCCAGGGGGTTGGAAATCTTAAAACTCTACCCTTAAGATTTGGGTACTTTAGATATGTTATAACTCAGTAAAATAATTCTGGAGTTTTTATTGTTTCTTACAATTTCTTTTTAAAAAGTCACAATTTATTTCTCCCTAAGAGTTGTATGCTTGTGGAGTAACCTAATTTTTAACACTATTTGAGGCCTGATTATTTTCCTTGTTTTAAATAACAAAAGAAATTCTAATTTAGTTCTTATTCAACCAAAACAAAACAAAAATCCCAATTTTAACGTATCGTTACCCGCTGAAGAGAAGCGTGGCTGTTTCATTTTAATGGTTGATCTCCTAAATAAGCTGACAAAGAAATGATATATTTTGATTGAATTTATCAAATGTTTATTATTTTTTGGTAGCAGTTATTCCAGGGTAATTAGGGCTCTGTAATTCCGTAAACACATTCTGATGTAAACAACTGTGAAAATTGCATTTTTGAATGCTCCAATTGTGCCTACAACATAATCAGAAGCAATAATTTATTAGTCAGACTAATAGTTAGAAGTAATTAACTACTAGAAGCAATTAGCAATAGTAATTTATTTCTTAATGTAATGAGCTGCTTTTTCAATGTATGTTTGAATATTTAGCAACCAGTAATTACTTTTAGAGGAAAGAAAGAAATGGGCTGTTCAGTTAACAATCTTACATCACTGTGAGGGTTTGACAAGTCACTGGGTAGAATCCTGCTGAAAATGAGAGTTCTGTGACATACTTGGAAAGGAATTGTCTCAGGATTTCATATTTGTTTAATCACTGCATGAGTTTTTGTTGAATATCTTCTAGGTATTACATCATCTGTGCTAAGCACTGGTGACATAACAGTGAATGGGGTAGACGCCATGCAACCCCCAAAAGAGGTCACACTATGGAGGAAGATAGAGACAAGTGTGCCAAGTAGCATGACAGAGAAGCACAGGAAGTCAGGGGGCTGAGGGAATATCACACAGAGTAAGGGCTTTTGTTTTGTTTCTAATACCCCACTGGCATCCTCAGATTGGCATGTAAACCACGGTGTTAACTAGATGCAGGAGCGGGAGAATAGGCTTTGGCAACGGCACACACACAGATGAAAATCACTTAACGTGGGACTGAGCTGGACACCTCCAAGGAATTAAAAAAGACCCTGGAGGCTGCAGCAGAGAGAGCAGGAGACAGAGATCGAACAGCATGGTCCCTGCATCCATGGCCATCCTGGCCACATTGAGGAATGTGGCCTTTACCGAACAATACAGGACCATTGAAAGGTTCTAAGCTAGGCAATGACTCAGTAAGATTTGCCTTTTTTAAAGATCCTCCTGACAGTTGATTGAAGATAAGCTGAGAAAGGCAGGAGAGGATGTGGGGAAGCTGACTAGCTGCTACAGAGCAGTTCAGTTGAGAGACACGGTCGCTTTAACCACACTGAGGGCTGCAGGATGGAGGAACATACACTGAGTCATGAATATTTAGGAGTAAAACCAGTAGGTGTTAATGATGGATTGAATAAAATTGTGACAAAAATAGAAGGGAACTGACTGGTACAACTGAATGGATGTGGAATCGTAAATTAGTCAGGTGGCAGAGTTGGTTGACCCTGTGTTTAGGGACACATTGACTTTGAGGTACCTATAAGTCATGAGGGGGAGCTGGAGAGCAGGCAGAGTACACACTCATTTAGAATTTGGACAACAGGGCTCAAGTAAAGGTTGGGGGTCACCAGCATAGAGAAGGAGGTCTATTTCAAGGAGGATTTAGAATGAGAAGAAAATCCAGTCTAGATCTGAGCCTGGAGAAACTCCACCTGTACAATTCCAGTAGCTAAGCACTCTGCATCCCTCCCCAGACCTCCCCAGTTATTTCTCAGGATCCCCATGATGATTCACATGTGCTGACAGTTCTCCTGCTCCCGCTCCTTCATGATATTCCTCTGCCTACAAACTTTTTAAGGGAGGCAACTCTTTGCTGCCACTGCTACTGATACCAACCCCACTCGGACCCCTGCCAGTGAGAACTCAAAGTTGCTTTTCTTTCTTGAGGCTTCTGATGTTCCCAAAGCTATAGACTCCTGAAATAATCTGTAGTAATATACTCTCCACGGTCTTTAATGTGTTTATCCATCCATACTAACCTTGATGCACAAATGAAAGTGTTCCCCTCTGTAACTCTGGGGGACACAATCTCTTATCCGGACAATACCATGGGTTCTTTACCTAGGGACCAGGCATAGTTCACCTGGCCGGCCTAGTGAATGGATGCCTTGCTGGTCTGCCTGCTGGTTCACCTCTCAGCTTTCCTGAAATCATCCACTCACAGGGCTCATGCACATAGAAACCTGAGGTGAGGCTGGGGGTGTGCTGACCAGTGCATTGAACGAAACCAGTTTCTACAACCCAGTTTTGTTTCAGCCACACTACTCTTCCACAAAAAGTCAATGGTAATAATCTGTTCTGAGGCCAATACCAATTAAATCAACAGGCATTTCTGTAGTGTGGGAAGTTTATGAAATCAGCATGCCTTACCTAATTTGATTTCCATAACAATCCTGTGAGGTAAATATCATTACCCTCATGACACAGATGAGGAATTCAAAGGCTCAGAGATGTTAAGATAATTACTAGAATCACACAGTGAATCGCTGGTGGAACAGTAATAGAAAACTGTATCTTATAACTAAATTTTGGACGCTTCTTATTACACTAGGCTCAAAGCTACTTAAGCTAGAAGAATCATAACTGATCAAAGATTTCATAGATCTATGTCACCACAACACACGAAATCTGGTAGGACTATCCAGAGTAAAATGAGTCTAGGAAAACTTTTGATCGCATCTAGTCATAAAGAAGTTGCAAAATTCAGGGGCAGAGTCATAATTCCAGGAAGAACATGCTGGGAGAAGGAAGAGATAAACCATTATGAATTCAGAGATAAAAACACAAGCAAAAAACAAATTATCTAGATCTTCATTTAACATTGCATCATTAAGTAGAAAAAAACATGGTCCATCACCAGAAACAGAATCACCTAGGACATGCTTTAAAATGCAGATTCCTTTGCTCTTCTCAGACCTACTGACTCAGAATCTCATTTCCAGAGAAATTCAAAACTCTTGGATTTAATTTCAAAAAAATTTGAATTTCAGAAATATATTCAGTGATTCTTTTGCAACCTACGGTTAGAAAACTACTGAAATAGACCATTGCAAAAGTGTTTATTAGCCTGTTAACAGAAAATGAGAACACCATGACAAACTAAGTTTTCTTAATATAATGATTTTCACAGTAAGTCTAAGGCTTATAGTCCTTGGAGAAGTTCTAATCAATAGAGGTAGATATTGTGAAGAGGAAAATTGCATTTGGTTGTGGAAATTTAAAAATCCTACTTTACCAAGTTGCTTGAAAAAGTCACTGAAATTCTGAGCCTCAGTTTCCTCATCTAAAAATGATGAAATGAGTTCCTGCCTTCCAAGGTTATTTTAAGCATTAAATAAGATCCAGAGGGTGGAACGTTGAAGAGATGAAGCACTATCCATAGAAAAGCTATGTGCCTTTTGTTGCTATATGCTTTTGTGAGTTCCCATCCATGCATCACTACTAATAGGACTCCAGCAAATAGCAAACATTAAAATCAAGTCCATGACCATGAGGTCTTGGCAAGTTGAGTTTTCAATGCCCTGAGAACTCCCTATTTAATTTTGTTGCAAAAGATGGATAGCTACAGAATATCAGGCTAATTTCTGCCAGGGAGAGGAACCAGGAAGTATAATTTCTCTGCATCCCCATCGTATTTTATCCTGTTGGCTCCACAGCTGGGTCCCACCCTTCCCTCTCCCAAATAAAAAGTGCAGATTATTCTCTGTAGAGCAAAAATTATCTGTATATATCTTCTGAATAATATGCTAAGGCATGGTTCTCATGAAACGCTTTCTAATTATCTTCCCCTGAAACATCATATTAATATTATTGTAGCCTCTGCTGGACTCTTAAACACATAGCGCAATGAAATTGATTCTACTATTAAAACTCTCCTCTTCATAGGTCTGGTAAAATTCGGCTGTGAATCCATCTGGTCTAGGGTTTATTTTTTTGCTGGAAGCTTTTTTTTTATTATTGCTTCAATCTCATTGCTCATTATTGGTCTGTTCAAAGAATAGCTGGTACCCACACTGCAGAAATTATTTCATAACATTGAGGAGGAGGGAATCCTCCCCAACTCATTCTATAAAGCTAGTATCACCTTGATACCAAAGCCAGGAAAGGGCACAACAAAAACAAACTATAGACCAATATCACTTATGAATAGAGATGCAAAGATCCTCAATAAAAATACTAGCAAACTGAATTGAACAGCATCATTGAAAAAATAATCCACCATGACCAAGTGGGCTTCATCCCAGTATACGAGGACAGTTCAACATACAGAAATCAATAAACATGATTCATGAACATAAACAGAAGCAAAAACAAAGATCATATAATCATCTGAATAGATGCAGAAAAAGCATTCAACAAATGCTTTCATGCCCTCAGCTAATGCCCTCAACAAACTAGGCATAGAAGGAAAATGTCTAAAAATTATAAAAGCCACCCATGACAAACCCATAGCTAGCATCATACTGAATGGGGAAAAGTTGAAAGCATTCCCACTAAGAACTGGAATAAGACAAAGATGCCCACTGTCACCACTTCTATTCAACATAGTACTGGAAGTCCTAGCCAGAGCAATCAGGCAAGAGAAAGAAATTAAGCATATCCAAATTAGGCAAGAGGTGATCAAACTATCTCTTTTTGCTTACAATATGATCTTACATTTAGAAAATCCCAAAGATTCCACCAAGAGACTCCTGGAATTGATAAATAAATTCATCAAAGTCTCAGGTTATAAAATTAATGTACACAAATCAGTAGCATTCCTATACTGATAACAGTCAATCTAAGAGTCAAATCAAATACTCAATAACCATTTACAATAGCCACAAAGAAAATAAAATATGTAGGAATATACTTAACCACAGAGGTGAAAGATCTCTACAAAGAGAACTATGAAACACTGAGGACAGAAATCACAGAGGACACAAATGGGAAAACATCATGCTCATGGATCAGCAGAATCAACATTGTCAAAGTGTCCATAGTACCCAAAGTGATTTACAGATTCAATGAAATCTCCAACAAAATACCAACATCATATTTCACACATCTAGAAAAAATAATTCTATGCTTCATTTGGAAGCAGAAAAGAGTCCAAATAGCCAAAGGAATTTTAAGCAAAAAAAACAAATCTGGAGACATCACATTACTAGATTTCAAACTATACTACAAAGCTATAGTGACCAAAACAGCATGATATTGGCACAAAAATAGAAACATAAACCAATGGAACAGAACAGAGAACACAGATATAAAACCAACCACATCCAGCCAACTGATCTTTGACAAAGCAGACAACCATATACACTGGGGAAAAGAATCCTTATTCAATAAATAGTTCTGGGAAAATTGGATAGCCACATCCAGAAGAATGAAACAGGATCCATATCTCTCACCACTCACAAAAATTAATTCAAGATGGATAAAACACTTAAATACAAGGCATGAAACCATAAGAATGCTAGAAGAAAATGTTGTAAAAACTCTTCTAGATATCAGCCTAGGCAAAGAATTGATGAAGAAGGCCCCAATGGCAATCACAGCAACAACAAAAATAAATAAATGGGACTTGATTAAGTTAAAAACCTTCACAGCTAAAGAAATAATCAACAGAGCAAATAAACAACATACAGAATGGATGCAAACTATACATTCCATAAAGGGTTAATAGCCAGCAAAGAACTACAAAGAACTCAAGCTAATCAACAAGGAAAAAATCAAACAACCTCGTTAAAAAGTGGGCAAAAGACAAGAACAGAAGCTTTTCAAGAGAAGATAGACAAATGGCCAATAAACGTATAAAAAATGTTCAACATCACTAATCATCAGGGAAATACAAATAAAAACCACAATGAGATATCACCTTACCTAAGTTAGAATGGCTTTTATTAAAAAGTCCCAAAACAACAGATGCTATGGTGGATGCAGAGAGAAAGGAATGTTTATACACTGTTGGTGGGACTGCAAATTAGTATAATCTCTACAGAAAACAGTATGGAGATTCCTCAAAGAACTAAAAGTAGACCTACCATTTGATCTAGCAATCCCACTACTAGGTATTTACCCAAAGGAAAAGAAGTCATTTTATCAAAAAGACACCTGCACTCAAATGTTTATTGCAGCAAAATTCACAATTGCAAAAATGTCTAATCAACCCAAGTGCCCATCAATTCATGAGTGGATTAACAAAATGTGGTATATGTACACTATGGAATACTACTCAGCTATGCACAAGTATGAATTAAGGCCTTTCACAACAATTTGGATGGAATTGGAGACCATTATCCTAAGTGAAATATCTAAAGAATGGAAAAACAAATACCACGTGTCCTCACTATTAAATTGGAACTAACCGATGAGCACACATGTGCACAGAGCGAAGTAAAACTCAGTGGAAATCCAGCAGGAAGGAGGTGGGAGGAAGGAATGGGCAAAAACCTACCTAACAGGTACAATGAACACATCTGGGTTATGGGCACCCTTATAACTCCTACTAAAACATAATAAAAGCAATCTATGTAACCAAAAACATTTTTATCCCATAATATTTTGAAATAATAAAAAATAAAACTCCACTTTAATTGAATGAGAAGTAGCATTATTTCATCCCAGCTTGGACTGGCATTCACTTCTTTTCACCCACCCAGTGTTTCATCTTGTCCTCAAAATATCTGTATGTGCATTCCATTTCTGTGGTCAGTCAGTAAGCATTTAACCATAATGAATCCTGCTTCTGAAAGTGATTGAGTAACTCCCCAAAAGAATTGCCTTTGTCCTCTTCCATAATCCTTTCTTAGAACTAGGAATGAATTCAACTAATTCAAATGGAAATCAGCTAAACTAATTTCCTAAGGATATAAGTTAAAACAACCAGCACAGGGTCCATATGGATCTTAAGAAGCAAAGAGTCTTGAAAACTAAAGACAGAAGAGAAGGGGAAGAAGAAAAGAAAGAATTGGCCAGACCCAAGCACCTTCGATATGAAAAGCTCTAGGCTAAGAACTTTAGACTCATTTCTTCATTTAATCAAAACTCTCCTTGCCCTCCCAGGTTTTAATCTTAATTTCTTGTAGCCCATCCCTACCTTGGCTGCACTTATAGCAGAAATTTTGTTTTTCTGGGAAATCCACATGAGGAATGACAGTGTGATATTTTTTGACAACATGGACTGAATTTCCCCACCACTCAACCCATAAAAACCACTTATCCATCATCTCTTACTGACCCCTTTGCTCAAGTATCATGTAAAATATACTTGATACTTTTGTGGATGCTATAACTGCTGACTTTGCTATGATGGCTCTGACTCCTGTCCTAGTGACCCATAAAGCTGGAAGGGACCTTATAGATCATCTAATACGGTACTCATTCCCCAACTTTAGAGATGAGAACATTGAGGGCAACCTGGCAGATAGGTGGCCCCTATAACCTTTCTACCTTTCTGTGCATCAGAAACGGGTAGAGAAATTCCCAAACCCACCCACCAAGGGTCATTCCATCTGATTTTTCTAGGGTTTCTATTTAACCCTATGTTAAACATATTTTAATTGTTTGCATTGTTTTAACTGGTTGTTTGCATTGATTTGTGGGGCAGGGGTTGGGGGGAGGACCACTCAACACATTAGCCCTGAGCAAAACTGAGATGCATCCCTTCCACAGCAGCACTCCAACAACCAAGAAGCAAAACTTGTGTGTCCTGCCTGTCACTGAAACTAGAGTCATTTTGGTGTAGCCTCCAAGGATTGACCCTTACCAATGTCATTTCCATTCTTTAGGGCCATTGTCAAGTATCACTATGCAGTGCTCAGGGGTAAAAAGGAAGTAAAGATTGTGGGGGGATCTACATTTGTACAATAGAGAAGTGGAATTCTGGTGATACCTAGAGCCCATGACAACATGGAACCAACCTCATCATTCTAGAGCTAGAGAGCAAATCTTCCACAGGTCTCCTCATTGAGGAAGAGATGGGCAGTGTCTGTTTCAGTCAAGGTTCATTTTGTGTCAGGGAAAGGAAATCTACTGCAGCTATTTTAAAGCACCTGGGGGCTTTTGTTGGTAAGTTCTAACAGGGAAGCTTACAGAAAAACCAAGGCTGAAACTAACACAGATCTCACAGGGCAAGATCTGGGAAGTTAGACATTTCAGCTACTCTTTCTGTCTCTCAGAGGCCATTTGATCCCTCGAAATTCTGCTTCTTTATGAATTAATTTCCACTCTCTCTTAGCTGTCTTCTTTGGTCAGGACCCACTCCAATACCCAAGCTTCAACTCCAGTGACTCCCAGGTAAGAAAATTGAACATACTCTGTGTCTCTTCATTCACTGTAGAATGGTTTGCCTTGGCTCACATGTCTTTCCCTGGTCCAGTCAGTTTGAGCTGCGATAACAAAATACCATAAACTGTGTACCTTATGAACAACAGAAATTTATTTCCCACAGTTCTGGAGGCTGAGAAATCCACAATCAAAGCACCATCAGATGTGGTGTCTAGTGAGGACCCTCCTTCTAGTTCATACCTGGTGTCTTCTCACTGTGTCCCTACATGGTGGAAGGGACAAAGTCACTCGGAGGTTTCTTTTATAAGGACACCAATCATGAGGGCTGTGTCCTCATGACCTAATTACCTCCCAAATCCCTCACCTCCTAGTACCATCACCTTAGAGGTTAGGATTTCAACATTTGGATTTCGGGGGTAGACACAAACATTCAGACCATAGCAGCTTCCATTAGTGTCACATGGAAAAGCAGCAGAGCACAGTGGGGACAGCAGCGATGCTGGAGACAAACTTTCTGGGTTGGATCAGTGTGACTGTAGACAATGTACTTAACTTCTCTGTGCCTCCGGTTCTTCATCCAGAGAATAAGGATGAAAATAATAGTATTAACCTTATAGAGTTGGTGAGAGGATTAAAAGCATTAATATATGAAAAGTGCTTAGGAGAGTTTCTAGCATAGTAAACGCTATATAAGAATTAGTTATTATAATTAAACTAGATAAGTGAGTTGTTTCATAAATTCAGTGTAATTCCACAAATATTTGTTGATATATATGCATCACAGATATATATATACACATATATGTATGGGAAATATGTATGCATATATATCATACTCATAGATGTGTGTATACATTTTTATATATTATTATATAGAAAGATTAAGGAATCAGGTGAGGGAGATAACTGCATAAGCAATTAACTCAAGAGGTCATTTTTTTTAAAAAAATGCTACAGAAAAGTACCCATAAGGTAATGAAAAATAAAGAGGGGTGAGAGATTAAGTCTACCAGGGAATTTTCTCATGTATGGCTCAGAAATTCCAATGGTTAGGAAAGTTTGCTAATTTGTAGAAAAGCTGAGGTCAAACTTGGATTGACAAGAGCCCACCCACAATAGAAAGCAGAGGTGAGAGGCAAAATAGGAGTGGCAAAGACAGTTTGTAAGGTTTGGGGGATGATTTGGAACCAAATCCTGGCCTTGGAGTCACAGGGTTTTGTCTGGGAGGGTCAGGTTGGATTTGGTCCAAAGAAAATAATGCATTCCTCTCCAATTAGCATCCTGAGTAGAGCTTATTTTGCTTATGAGAAGCCCAACAGGCGGCCAGGTACTAAAATCAACAAATAGCACTTTCTGGCCAACAGTAATAAGCTAGCAGTGCCCCTTCCCAGCCCTCCCTTGCTCACAACTTGCCACAGCTTTTCCTCATCGCATTTGCTCAGCAAATTCCAGTTGCAGCCATTAGCTACCAAGAGATGTATTGATGTTGGAGGTGATGCCTGTGAAGAAGCCATTTCTCCCTTCCTCGGGAATATAATGACATCGTCCTGTGTTTTGTCAAATTTAGCTGAGTTCTTTACTTTCTGTTTGTGGCCATGGACCCCAGAAGAAATGATCTTCCTTAGACTATGCTTGTCCTGTAGGGTTGCTTCATGGGGTGTTGGGGAGGAGTTTGTGTAAATCCAACCTATTTTCCAATTGATTCTCAAGGTCATTTCAGGACTGCGGCATCCTCATTAGGAATTGACACACTATGAGCATTCACTCTGAGTGTCTCTGTCTCAAGCTCCAAAGCTCTGCTAGGATCTAAAAGAAAACATTCACAGTGTGTTTAAGAACTGTGTATTTAAAAATGTCTCCATCCTGTTTAATAGAGTCAGCACAGAAAATGAATTGGCCTAAGGGCTTGATAACAATCTAAAAATTGTTACAAGGTCTGATTCAGAAATGAATAACGTATAATGAAAACAGCATGGCTTCTAGATGTCAACACACCACCGCTGCCAGTTACCACCTGTGTGGGCCTGGATGCATGGCTTAACAAATACTTGCCTCTAAGGGCTGAAACAAATACTCAGACAATGTTCGTAATGTACCTAGCTCAGTAGGTGTTCCGAAATTTGCTTTTTTCTCCTGTCCTTCTTGCTATAAATAAAATATTCAGTAGAAACTAAGGACCTAGGGAATGGAAAAATGGCTGCAGCATGATCCAGGACAGATATGGTAAATTCTCATTCATTACTCATTCAACAAATGTTTATTGAATTCTTGGTATGGTTTTTAGGCTCAGTATTGGCTGTCGTGAGACATACAAAATTGAGAAACAGACATGCATACCGCCTTCAGGAAGCTTTCAAGACTAATAAACCTTAAAAGACATATATACGAAACATTAAGGTACATGTCAGATCATAATTTGTGATCTAGAAGAGGTACTAATAATGATTGGGGGATTTCAGGAGATAAGAGATGATATACAGTTGCTACAGGTGAAGAAAGCATTGTGGGGTGGAAACAAAAACTCACAGGTGGTGGGACAAAGCATTTATGTTGTCCTTGAAGGACTGAGCTAAGGTCTCTGATAGGAGATTCCATCCAAAGGAATGAATAAAAGCATAGCTAACCTTTCAGGTTTTGAGGGCCTACTACGAGTCAAGTGCTGTACTTAATAATTCAAACATTTTCTCATTAATCATTACCCTGATACTGCAAGAAGGATATTATAACTCCTGTTTAAAAAGAAGAAACTGTCTCTAAAAGATTGAATGACTTGCCTGTGGTTACGCAGTGAAAGCTAAAGGCAGACTTTGGGCCCAACTTATATGACTCATAGGCTCTGAATCAATATGCTATGTACAGAAGAAAGGAAACACAGGACATGTATGGCAAACAGTGAATACCCCAACTTGCTGGGGTTTAGAATGTTTAAATATAAATAAGAAACATGTAGGAAAAACGGCCAGGTCAAAATGTGGGAAAGCCCCAAATGTTAGCTTAAGGGTTTTGGCCTTTGTTTTGTATTTTAGAATTAACTCAGGAGAGCAGAGAACAGAAAGATAGACTGTATGTTTCCATTAAGGAAAGTTTTAACCACTAAGACAAAAATGAAAGAGAAAGGAACAGTGGGGGTTCTGTGGCAGGAGCTTTCTCTTGTATCAGCAAAATGGGTCAATCGGAATAGGCCAGTTATGCTTCAATTATTAAAAAAAAAAAAAAAAAAAAACCCAAAGCATCAGTGGTTTAAAACATTACTCTTGCTCATGTTGCATGTCTACGGAGGGTAAGCAAGAAAGCTTTATGCCACATTCGTTTACTCCAGGACATTGGCTAATGAAGTGGCCACCAGTGCCAACTCTGGCAGAAAGCAAGAGAGCTCTGCATTTAAAAGCTCCAGCCCAGAAGTAACACATGTCACTTCCATTCTAATTTTAGTGCCACCTGACCATAAAGCAGTGCACTCCTAGATTATACTTAGAAGTAGAAGGACCAGAATCTTTAGCCAATATCACTAATGACTATGCCAGCAAATCTGGGCTCTGGAACTGCCCAGGGTCTTCTAAAGATCTCATGTCCTATCATCCCTATGAATGGCTGCCTGCTCTGGAGAAGAGGCATACCATCTAGGGATGGGGAAACAAAATGTAACCTCACCTCACCCCTTAGATTTGAATTAATATTGGGGTTACTTTATTGTTTTAGTATGGCAAATATTGAAGCCATAAGGCAAGCTGCTCAAATAGGAAACTAGAACTCATGAGGGAAACCTTAATTTAAAAGGGGAACACTAGTCTCTTTGTCAGCCTACTGTCTTGCATCTGGACTTTGGGGCATGCTTAAAGATGCCCTCCTAGGTAGTAGGAGAGGAATGAACTCAGCCAGGAGTCTGTCTGTAGGGGCATATGCTCTAGGTCATATGGAGTGTGTATATTTCCATTTTGTTACCTCTGTGCATTTTGTAGCATGTTAAATATTTACATGTATCAGTCTGGGCTCAGCTGAGTGGTTCTTCTGCTCATCTGGCTAGCAGGCATTCTTGTGATTGTAATCAGTTGGTGGATTAGATATGGGCTGAGCTCATCTAGAGACTGGGATGGCTAGGCCTCTTATTATCTCCCTCTTCTTATAGTCTCAAGGCCTCTTCTTTTTTATGTGCCTTCTCCGTGCGTCTTCTCTACATGATCTCTCCAGCAAAGTAATCTGAATTCTTACTTGGTAGCTCAGGGCTCCCAAGAAAGCAAAGGCAGGAGCTTTAGAGGCTTCTTAAGACTTAGACCTGGAATTTGCATGGCATCACTTCACTACATTCTGTCGGTTAAAAAGAGTCACCAGGCTAGCCCATATTGAAGGGGAAGAGACTACCCAAGAACGTGAATGCAAGAAGGTGTGGATCAACAGTGGCCGTTAATGAGATAGGCCATCACAATGTGCTTAAACAGTAGGATTCTTACAGTCATATCCACCCTACCACTGGAAGGTAGAATGTTTAGAAAACACAGACAATGGCTAGAGATGAACCTTTAAGAAGGGACACTATGACCATCCTCTAAGAGAACTTAACCCATACCTCTCATCCTCCACCACAGCACTGTATAAAACTCAGAGGAATCAACTTGTGTGCCCTCTCAGAAGGCTCGGCTAGCTTTCCCCAGCCACATCCTTGAGGGAGAACCCACAGTCACTCCCCAGAAGAAGAAAGATAATGCCTGGTCACTCAGTTTGGTAAACAACTCCCAGACACAAAATGGCTTAGTGGTGGTTTCATGTGTTCTGGGACAGATCAGATCAGAACTAAAGTGAAGGATAAAAAGGAGATAACAATGGAAATTCTGGAGTGGGAGTGGACACAATGTTCTCTATTTCCAAAGGGGTCAACAGTTCACAGCTGTCATGTCCCAAGAAAAGCCACTTCCACCTCCATAAAAGGCATCTGAACTTGGACATGACAACGTAGGAAGATAGAAACATTGATAGGACAGGGAAGTTTGGTTTATTTGGTGTTGTTTTACAAATAAACCCAACTATGGGACTGTCCTGATACTCTCATTTAGAAGCTCTTTATCCCTCATCTTCAACCTGTGAGATCTTAGTGACTTTCTGCTTTCCTACCTGAAGAGTTAAGATTCATAACTACTGTCAAGAGCTGAAAAGTAATAAACAGAAACCTAGGGTTCAAAAGGAGCCTGACATTGAAAGAATCCTGCCATGTTTTTAATCTCTTATTTCAGAATCAGAGTGATTAGGAAGATGGTCAGAAGCTGGTTATTAGATGAACTAAAGTTCATCCTACTTAAGTGTAACACCCATTGTAACTGTAACATTTTCAAGAGTCAAAGGAGAAACATTCATTCACATCAAAACATTTATCAGAGCCTTATTAGACAGCACACAAGCCCTGTCTGCTCTAAGTTGAGAGCTCTAGCTTTGCCAACAGTAACAAAAGGATTTTGTAATAATCATTGTGTCAGTTAGTGTCCAAGCAGGAAACAGAATTCTACTGAAAAGGATTTAACAAAAAAAAAAATTATAACCACTTAATGAATTAAGGCAATGAACTAATAATGTGGGAGCACTCAGAGACTAGCAATAGCAATAAGTCATCACTGTCCCTAAGAGGAAGGTTTTAATGGGAAGAAATAATACCACCAACATCTGGTAAGAGCTGAAGCCGTGGAGAAGAAAACTCTCAGCAGGAACTCTGGTGTAGAAGGATGCAGCCACTATCCAAACTGCAACACTGAAACAGGGAGGATGCAGGGACATAAATGTTCTGAACCCTTTCTCCTTCGACACTCCAATCTCCTGATGGTGTCTTTCATTGGCTGAGTCAAACCATAAGCCAGTGGACAATGAGGCCCTTAATGTAGTCCAAACAGATCAGTCTCCAACACACAGAAAGTTGAACAGGAAGGACAGAAAATGGAAAAACGGATTCACAGCACAATCGTAGAAAATGGGAGTGGGAGGAAGGTGAGTAGTTCACAACAAGAGTAATGGGAGTATAATCAACCCTTTAAAACACTTAAAATTGTATATGAAGACTCAGAGGAAAAAAAACTGAAAACAGTCTTATTCATTCCATAATATAGATTTGGGGCAAACATGGAGAATAAATCATGGATGGAGCTTAAGGGTACTGATGGAACACTGACTAAAATGCAAAAGATTAAAGGGTCTAGTACCACCAAGCTGTGAAAATTTTGGCATCACAAATTATTATAGTCTTATGACTAATTGAAACAAGTCATGCCTGTGAAAGCCCATTAGTTCATAATGATACTCCAAAGATAAAATTAAATATGAAGTATATTAATGCAGGTGTAACAATAAAGGTACTTGAATGCTTATTGCAGCACAATTCACAATCACAAAGATGAGGAATCAACCCAAGTGCCCATCAATACATGGGTGAATTAATAAAATGTGTATACACACACACACACACACACACACACACACACCATGGAATACTACTCAGCCACAAAAAATGAATTAATACCATTTGTAACAATCTGGATGGAACTGGAGACCATTCTCCTAAGTGACGTATTGCAAGAATGGAAAAACAAACACATGTACTCACTATTAAATTGGAACTAACCAAACAGCACTCATGTGCACAATAGGAAGTAAAACTCAACAGAAATCAAACAGGTTGGAGGGGGGGAGAAGAAGAGGATGTACAAAATCATACCTAATGTGTACAATGTACACTATCTTTGTCTCAAGCCATACAAAAGCAATCCATGTAACCAAAACATTTGTACTCCCATAATATTCTGAAATAAAAAAAGAAGGCACATGAAAAGATTACATGCTATATGATTTCATTCATCTAAAAATAAAATGCATACTAATCTATGGAGACAGAAAGCTGATCAGAAGTTGCCTGGAGGCCAGGGGTAGAAGGAGGAGCTGTGAAGGTGCATGAGGAAACTTTTGGAAGTGATGGAAAAGTTCTTCATGTTGATTGTGGTAGTTTCAGGAGTGTATACAGCCACAAAAACTCATAAAATTGCACACTTTAAGTCTGGACGATTTATTGTGCCTCAATCACACCGCAATTAATTCAATTAAAGAGAAAAAATAATGGTGAATATAATAAGATATATTTAATTTTCATTTCTTTTTAGGAAGTCTAGAGTACAGATACATATGAGTATGTTGTTTCTTCCATTCAGTACCTGTCTATTTATAAAGTTTCAATATGTTTTATTTCTCTGTCAGTAGAGAAAAATAAACACACAGAACAGGATGAGATAAATATGCCTAGATTATATACAACAACCAAGTATAAAGGCAGCTTCAAATATGTTCCAAAATTATAAATAAGACATATTCTTAAAGAAGAGCATTAACTAAGCAAGCTCATTCCCTCATCTCCAAGGAGAACAAACTTTGGAAGCTTAATTAAATACTATAAAACACACTTTAATGACACATGTGTTTAATAATGCAAACAGACTAGGTTAATATATCACAAAGTGGTCAATAGGTCATGCAACATAGGCCAAGTGAGATATTAAATGTACATAATGACTTCTGCTTCTATCCATGAGAGAGTAGAAGAGTCTGAAATTACCTTCCCACTGTAAACAAGAATACTGGAATATAAGCAACAATTCTTTTGAGACACTGGACAGCATGCATAACAGGACTATAAATCTCTGAAGAAAATAAAAATGAATGAGGTGAGTCCTACCATTATCCAGACTATCTGCCTGCGGGTAATCTCCGAAATGTGGCACAGCGG
The DNA here is from genome assembly GCF_020740605.2 of Lemur catta. Lineage (NCBI taxonomy): Eukaryota > Metazoa > Chordata > Mammalia > Primates > Lemuridae > Lemur > Lemur catta. The sequence continues at coordinate 37,366,011 of NC_059136.1, forward strand.
AGGAGAACTCACACAGTATATGAGAATCTTGCTGAAGTGAAGAGACTGATACCAGAGTTCAGGGAGGCCAAGATGATTAGAATTGGTGAGGCAGATTATCTAATAGAAGGAATTACCACAGAAGGAATTGAGGAAGCCTAGATGACTTTTGAGTCTTTGGCTAAATCCCAATCTACACATGTGTATGGTAAAACTTCACGATGCTAGGGCAAGGAACACTTCCAAGGAGAGAAGGGGTATTCAACAGCTGTAAACCAAAAAATTCCAGGAGTTCACATAGAGACAGGAATCATCTGAGATTCCACTAGCCAATATAGAGAGACTTCAGTGAATAAATTAGACAATCTGTAGGAGACCCAGAATGGCATGCCTCTGAAGTGGGGATAAGTTAGCCCTAAAGTAATGGGTATTCTACGTATGCCCTAAAATACCTTAACAGAAAAATTTAAAAGGACGAACTGACCTGCATGTAACTTAACTTCCTAAAAGAAGAAAACCTAATGTTCTTTTAAAATAACAAAATCCAGCATCCATCAGCAACATAAAATTTACAACATTGAGTGTTCAATCAAAAAATAACATACACAAAAAAGCAGGAAATTGTGACATGTAGCCTAGAGAAATATTAAGCAATAAAACAGAGACATAATGGCAGCAGTGATAGAATTAGCAAACAGAGCATTGAGAACAGCTATTATAAATATGTTTCATATGCTCAAGGATGGAATGCAAGCATGAGCATAATGAGAAAAATGGAAGGTAAAAAAAATGGAGCTTCTAGAGGTAAAAACTAAAATAAAATATTAATAACTAAACATTAAACTAGGTGAGATTAACAGCATAGTACATACTGGATAAGAAAAGATCAATGAACTTAAAGACATAAAAGTTGAATTTCAGTATAATTAAAACATTGGTTTTTCCAAATAAGAAAAGACATGCAGCAGACTGAGAGAAAATAGTGCCCACACAAATATTCCCATCATACATCTGAAAAAGCACTTGTATCCAAAATATATTTTATTATTACTATAACTCCATAAGAAAAAAAGCCCATTTTCCCAATGAGCAAAAGATTTAATAGATACTCCATCAAGAAAAACATATGAATAAGCAATAAGAATATGAAAAAGTGCTCAACATCATTAGTTATCAGGGAAATGCATATTAAAGTTACAATGAGAAACCACTAAACATCAAGTAGAATGGCTAAAATTTAGAATAAAAACTGACAACACCAACATTATCATGAATGTGGAGCCACTGGAACCCTCTTACACTGCTGGTGGGAAAGTTAAATGGTAAAACCACTTCAGAAATTTGGGCAGTTTCTTAAAACATTTAACATACACTTACCATATAATCCAGTAATTTCATGTCCTAAATAAAGAAAATGTGGAAACATATATCCACACAGAGATCTGTACATAAACATACCTAGCATCTTAATTTGTAATCACCAAAAACTCCAGGCATCCCAGATATCATTAACTGGTGAATAGATAAACAAATTGTGGTGTATCTTTTTACTACTACTATTACTATTACTACTACTCCTCAGCAATAAAAAGTAATGAATTACTGATATATACAGCAACATAAATTAATCTCAAAAATATTATGCTGATGAAAAGAATATAGACAGAAAAGACTACGTACTGTATGATCTTGTTTATTCAAAACTCTAAAAAAGTAAGAATTTATATCAGTGCTTGCCTTCATTCAGATCTGGGGAAATGACCAGCAAAGGGCATAGGGAAATTTTGGGTCATGATGGAAATATTCTGTGTATTGATTATGGTTTTGTTTATGTGATATATTCATTTATGAAAATTTATTGAACTGTGTACTTTAGATTCACTTTTGTATATATATTCTGTCTCAATAAATTTGAAAAATAGAAAAATACAATGAAATAAAAAGAAAAAAATGTACATTTTGTAGGGAAATAGAAAATTGCAAATATGGGAGGCGTCATCTAAAAAGCCTTATTAGTGGCTATAGTAACCAAAACAGCATGGTAGTGGCATAAAAGTAGAGATAAAGACCAATGGAACAGAATAGAGAACCCAGAAATAAAATCATCTACCTACAACCAACCGATCTTCAACAAAGCAGACAACAACATACACTGTAGTAAGGATGCTCTATTTGATAAATGGTGCTGGGAAAATTGAATAGCCACATGCAGAAGAATTTTGTATATCTCTCTCCATATACAAAAGTTAATTCAAGATGGATTAAAGACTTAAATGTAAGGCATGAAACCATAAAAATTCTAGAAGAAAATGTAGGAAAAACTCTTCTAGACATTGGCCTAGGCAAAGAATTTATACCTAAGACCCCAAATGCAAATGTAGCAACAACAAAAATAAATAAATAAGACTTAATTAAATTAAAAATAAATAAATGGTGCTTAACTGAATTAAAAACCAGAGCAAAGGAAATAATCAACAGAGTGAATACACAGTCTTTAGCATGAGAGAAAATATTCACAAACTATACATCCAACAAAAGACTGATATCCAGAATCTACAAAGAACTCAAACAAATTAGCAAGCAAAAAACAAACAGCCCCATCAAAAAGTGGGCAAATATCATGAACAGAAGTTTTTGAAAAGAAGATAACCAAATGGCCAACAAATGTATGAAAAAATGCTCAACATCACAAATCATCTGGGAAATGCAAACTAAAACTACAGTGAGATACCACCTTACCCCTATCAGAATGGTCATTATTAAAAAGTCAAAAAAACAATAGAAGCTGGTGTGGATGCAGAGAGAAAGTAATGCTTATACACTGTTGGTGGGACTGCAAATTAGTACAACCTCTGTGGAAAACAGTATGGAGATTCCTCAAAGAAATAAATATAGACCTACCATTCGATCCAGCAATGCCACTGCTGGGTATCTATCTACCCAAAGGAAATGAAGTCATTTTATCAAAAAGATATCTGCACTTAAATGTTTATAGCACCACAATTCACAATTGCAAAGATGTGGAATTAACCTAAGTGCTCTTCAATTCATGAGTTGATAAAGAAAATGTGTGGGGGCGGGTGTGTGTACACACAGGCGCAGTGGCTCTGAGATATACTCTCTTAGTTGTAAGATTAATTCCAGTTGAACAAAATGGTTTTTTTTTATTTTCAGAATATAGAAGCCCTTTTGAGAAAAAGCAATGGTTCAACTCAATTCTAGTCTGAGCAAATATCGGTGTGTGTATGCACACACACAAACTTACACAGATATACATGTATATTTATAGGATGTGGCTCCTGTGAAATTTATTTTTTTATGTTTTTTTTTTTTTTGAGACAGAGTCTCAGTCTGTTGCCCAGGCTACAGAGCTAAGTAAGTACAGGAGCCTACATTTGAACCCAAATGGACTGACTCTAGAATTTATACTCTTAACACTGGAGCAATACTGCCTCCTATTCTTCGGGAAATGTTGGGTGATAGGTATCCAAGAATAACATGGGTGATGAAGGAATGTATAGTAAATGTTCCAAAATTTTGCCTAATGAAGCCAACCCTGCCAAGTTTACCCACAGCTAGATAGATATATGTGGATATAGATATAGACATAGATATCATGGAATATTATGCAGCCATAAAAAGGGATGAAATAATGTCATTTGCAGCAATGTGGAGTGACCATTATCCTAAGTGAAGTATCTCAGGAATGGAAAACCAAACTAATAAGTGGGAGCCAACTGATGGGTACACAAGGGCACAAAGCAATATAAACAACATGAGAAACGAAGAAAGGGGGAGGATAAGACGGTGGTCATGGGATAAAAACTTACCTATTGGGTACAATGAACACTATTCTGGTGATAGGCACACAAAAAGCCCTAACTTAAGCATTATACAAGATATCCATGTAACAAAAACACTTGTACCCTCTTACTTAATGTTTTGAAATAAAAAAAATTAAAAATATATACAAAATAAGCTCCCTTTTATATAAATAAATAAATAGCCTTATTGGTTTAGGTTTATTTCTACTGGTCAGTGACTTATGTTTGGATGGCTTTGGGCAAGGCAGAAGTTCTTATGCTTTGACTGAGAATCAATTGTTCTAAAACGTAGGTACTAAAATCTTCAATATTCAACAAAGGTATTCTTTTTCTTATAAATCTAGTAAGATCACTGCTTCCCTGCGTAGGTATCAAAATATTATTATTGAAAGTCTAGAGACATCACTGCTAAGTGAAGAAACAACCCTGAGAAAATATAAAATCAAATACAAACAGTCCCTGATTTACCATGGTTCAATTTAGAATTTTTCAACATTATGATAGTTCAACTTAAGATTTTGAGCCTTTATGATGGTGCAAAAGCAATATCTATTCAGTAAAAACTGTACTTTCAGTACCCAACCATTCTGTTTTGCACTTTCAGTACAGTATTTAATAAATTACATGAGAAATTCAACACTTTATTATAAAATAGGCTTTGTGTTAGATAATTTTGCCCAACTATAGACTAATATAAGTGTTCTGAGTACATTTAAGTTAGACTAGGGTAGGCTAAGCTAAGACGTGAAGTTCAGTAGGTTATATGTATTAAATGCATTTTCAACTTAAAGTATTTTTGAACTGGAGACCCTTAAGTGAAGTAACTAAAGAATGGAAAAACAAACACATGTACTCATTATTAAATTTGAACTAATTGATAAGCACACATGTGCATAGAGGGAAGTATAACTCAATGGAAATCAATCAAGGGAGACAGAGAAGAAGGGAATGGGTGAAAACCTACCTAATGGGTACAATGAACACTATCCGGGTGAGGGACACACTTACAACCTTGACTCAAGCATCACAAAACCTATCCTTGTAACCAAAAACATTTGTACTCCCATAATACTTTGAAATTTAGAAAAAAAAAACTCCCTTAATACTTCCCTCCTAAGGAAAAAAATATTTTCCACTTATACATAACCCCATTGTCAAGTCAAGAAGCATCTGGATAGGACTAACGAGGAAATCAATGGAAACCACAATGATGACATCTCAGAATAGGTTTGAATGCAGGTATGATAATATGCTTCATAATAATTCTGTTTGTGCTTTGCCTGAAGTTTAGTATGTGTGCAGCATTTAAAAGAATAAGTTATACTAAATTTGAAGCTGCAATTAATTATTTGAGAAAATTTAATCAATCAAATTTTAAATCAATAATTTTAATATTTTTGAAAATTAGTTTTTAAAGTTTTGATTCTTAGACATATGAACTTAACAAATTGCATACTAAATGGGTTAAAAATGTTAGTGAGTATTTACATCCATGTACAAAAAGTGCCTCAGACATTAGAATATTTATCAATACAGATGAGGAAAATAAATCCCATAAAAGTTAAGTAATTTGTTTAGGGTCACAGGGGTTTCTGACTTCTGGGGCTATGTCTTTCCTAACACATTACATTATCTCTTAGGATGAAAGAAAGATTAAATACATTCTAGGAAGAGATGACAGCATAAGAAATGATTGAGAAACGGTTGCTCATGGTAAATGATGGGGAATGACATGGTAGAGTATGTTGCAGTAAAAAGTACTGGACCAGAAATCAGGGGTGCCGAATTCTTGCCACAGGATGACCACTCACTAGCTATGTGAACCAGAACAAGTCACTTCATCTATCCAGATCACTTCCTAATACAGTGCCTGGCTACAGAATTTCCACATACCTTCTGCCTAAAACTGTGAATAATGAAAGTGGCATTCTAGCCAATGATGTTGCCCACACACACACACATATGAAACGATAAGATAAAAATATATAAATTTTCAACAGTCAAGGTAACAGGAAAATCGAGGTAGATAAGATCAAAAGAAAAACAAAGGCCAAGAAATTCAATTCAAAGTTAAATGTAAGTGCAAAGTTCAATGATAAATTTGTCTCCAAACTTCCTGGCAGCCAAAATAAAAAGAGAAACAAGCAGCTATAAGAAACAGTATTACATAGCAGTGTCAGACTCTCTGGGTTCAAATCCCAAATCTGCCATTTACTGACTCTGTGACTGATCCTAGGTAGGCTTTCTTATCAGGAAAATAAAATGATAATAGCACATACTTCAAAGGATTGTTGCAAGTATTTACATAAGTCAATCCTTGCTTGGCACAGTTAATTCGTATACAACATAGTGGCTAGTATCTAGAAATTGGTCAGTGTTACTGTTTTTAATTTCACATTTTATGTAAAATATAAGCATAACATTTTTTTCAGTAATGGTAACTCCAGCTTATTCCTATTTTCACAACACACTAAGAAAATTTTATATCTGTTTGTGACTCTTGTTATGTTCATTAATGACTTATAATTGCCTAAAAGCACATAGCAATGGCTGGCAAAGTTTTTTTTAAAAAAAACTAAATATCCCAAGAACCCACGGCGCAGTTCTCAGACCATAGTCAATGTTCCATATATGCTTATTGAATGACAGGTATGGGACCAAGTGCCAGCAATATTAATGAAATTAATAAAAGCTAACGCATCCCTTTAACATCTCTTCCAAAGGGATCTGTTAGCATATTTTTTGCTTTTGAAATATTTAGACAGAATATCTCTGATCCAGAAGAAACATAATGAGGTATGAACTACACATCCATCAGCACCTAAATCCTACTGAAATTGGTAGGTCTTTTATATCTAAAGTTTCAATAGTGCATGCATTCAGTGCCAAATGCTGTCATTCAACAAGCATTTATGGTGCACCCACAATGTTCTAGGTCCTTCACTAAGTACTGGGGATGCAAGAATGAGTAAAATATACAGACCTTGGGGAGAGAAAATCTCAATGTCAAAAACATTGAATACCATGACTTCAAGAAGATTATGATCTAGTAGAAAAGAGAAGACATACACCAATAAGTGTATAATACAAGACATATATAAGCACAGTAAGAGCGGTAGATATTAAAAATGCTGCAGAAATCCAGAGAAGGGTGAGAATATATAAACTAAAATTCTTGCCACCAAATGCTAAATGCAATAAAGTGTGCAGATAGAAAGCCCATTCCAGTTCTGCCATGCTTGTGCTTGTGTTTCCCGTTTCAAGTCTCTCATGAAGTAGATCAGCACAAACAAATTTTATAATAGACTCTAATGAAAGTCTCAGACAATTGAAATCTTTCTTTGGTGTTTGACACTTGTCCCAAGGAAAGCTTGCTATGTGTCAACTCCGATAGAACACAACAGCCGATGTTTAAACATTCCATCTCCTCAAGTTGTCTTTCCAGAATGCACCCAATTCATCTTGCGTGAGGTGAAAGACGTGGTCCGATTTCTGAGTGAAGAAATCATTCAAAAGGAATACAGCTGCTACATGTCAGATATTGCTGTGTTAATATTTGATGCAAGGGAGTGTGGGACTAGTTATCAATAATTCAGTCATCATTTAATATCAGAGATGTGGAGTGCGCCCGGCTGTTGTATTAGTTTACACGTTAGAGTGACTAAGACGTAGCGTGTTATTGCCACTGTCACATTTCTTGTGCTACACGATGACAGCATGGCTTATGAGGACTGAGATGATATACCTGTTCTGCCACTCAGATCCATAAAACAATTGGGAGCAGCTAGACCAGCCCTACTGGGAGAAGTTGTAAAGAGAAATGTAGACTAGGAGACTGTTTTAGTTTTGATCCTTCCAAAAGAAGTAGCCCCTGAGATGGGGATTCAAACGCAAGTAGTTTATTAGGAAGGTGAAGAATACTAGTAGGGTAGTGGATGACACAAGGGAGAGGAGGCAGTCAATTAAAGGCTTATCTTTAATTGGCCAATTATCAAGCCAGCTACCACTATGATTGTCCGGAGTTTAAGCCCATGCGATCACTCAGGAGTTGTCACACCCAAGGGATAAAGAAGCTGGGTATACAACACTTCCCATTAGGTACTGGTTGACAGTTTTTCTTGAAGAGGGTTAATCTGCTGGCATTTCCAGCCCAGCACAGGGACATGAAAAGCATGCCTCAGAGAGAAAATCCTCACACACAGGAACGTGACCGTCAGCAACTGGAAATAGGGAGTGTGCCACCATGTCCTAACAGCTGGCTCCTTGTCCTGTCTCAGCTACGTGAACAGACAGAAGGGAAAGGAAGCAACAGTTATTAAGTACCCACTAGGTGCCAAACGCATTGCATGTGGTGTGACATTTAATCCCTACAATTATGGCATAGTCATTGGACTAGATGTCAGAGGAATAAGGGACTTGCCCAAGCTAGCCCAGCCCCAGCAAGTGAGGACTTAGACTCAATTCTCTCCAGCCTCAAAGCTGGCACCTTTTTAATAAAGGGCATTAGAATTCCTCTGTGCAGCCACATCAGACAACGCTAAGTCATTTAGACACAATCTGTAGATCTAAATTTTGACTGGTGGTTTCCAAACGTTCCCAGTTGGTGCCTGGTTTCCCTCCTACCTAGAATGCCTTTCTCCTTTCACATCCGCTTATCTAAGCTGGGCTGCTGGTGACTCTGAAGCCAGCCTTCAAAGAAGCCTGGACCGAGACAAGCAGAGCTAAGCACACAGAAACCATCCCACATGGGAGAATAGGATGAAGGTGGTGTTAGTATTTTTAACAAGCTTCTTAAGTAATTCTCACTCCTTATCAGAGTTTGACAACCACATGTACAAGCAAAAACCAAGAAGTAAGAGTGTTCATAGGATGCTCAGGAAAAACAGTGCACGTCCTTTGGCTGTGGCTGTGGAGGAAGAGTCTGGCAGGTGGGCAGAGGCCAGCACAGTGGCCTTTGAATACCAAGCTACTGGACTCTGATCTGCTTTAGGGGACAATAAACCACTCTAGTGGATTTCTGAGTAGGGAAAGTGTCATACACAAAGTGGTATTTCAGAAAGATTAATCTGACAGCCACGAACCAAATGATTAGAAAAGAGAGTATTGGAACCAGGAACACAGTATCAAAATATAAGGAGCTTTTGAAAATTTCCCCTGGGTCCCTGGAGTTTAGATTTTTACTGATTCACATTTTCCCTTTTCTATCCTAAATGAGGGATAAGCCAATCTAGCTTTGCTCAAATCTTGAGCTGGATTTCAAGTACTGGCTACTGACAAAGGACATTCAGATAATTCCCTCTCTTGGCTTTGTGAAGTATAAAAATCTAGCCAGTCTCATTTCTCTTACTTTCCACTCATAATTCTGGCTTATACTTTTAAGAAGTCTTTCCTTACTATTAGAAAGATGATTTTTTTTTTTCATTTCTAAACTGATAAGCTTTTAAGTCAAAGCTAAAAAGTTCTGGTGCCTGTAGAGCCAAGATGTTAAAAGTGGAAACACATTATCTTATCTTACCAGGTGAGTCACCAAAACCTTCTTAGGTGTAGTGGTCCGCAAAGCATGCCGTAGATGCTCACTGCACACACAAAGGCCTGGCTTCTGCCTCTGTTGATGACCTGGAGGACGTGCCTGTCCTGCCCTTTATCTAAACAAGGGGTTTGGTTCTTGGCCCCAAGAGCCATTAGGAAGACACCTCAGCAAATGTTAAACAGGACTGTCTTGTTACTCTGAACCTTTCCTGACTTTTAATACAATTTTTATTTCAAATTCCATGCCCCTTTGAATAATTCAGAAGGGTAGCCAGCATTACCCTTCACTACTGATGGAAGTCTAGCCAGCACTTTGCTAGCTAGAGATTGGAAGAAACATTTATTCCACGAGAAAAGTGGCCATCAAATAAAGAATAAGGGACATTGTGAGTTTATGGTCATTTCCAGTTTTGGTCATTCCAGTTTAGCCAAAACTATAAAATAAATAAATAAATAAACTGAGACTAGAAAAATCACTGGCATCAGGGAAATTAAAATAATCTCTTTGAGAATTTCATGGAGTACCTGACACCTCTCTTCCTCATCCAGTTCTGAACAAATTAAGAAGTCAAATAATGAAGGGTAGGTTGAGAATTGAAATATCAGCTCTCCCATCCTAGCATGTATGATACCGTACCATCAAAGTCCTGGCTTCCGAGTTCTCTTTCTTGCCTGCACTATGGAAATCAACAGCAGCACAGAAAAAAAGAGAGGGGCTTAATAGAAGTTTGTCTGCTAAGCTGGAACTCTGTCTTCACTGATGTGTTTGGTACTCCTTTTGGGATAAGTTCATTTTTAGTTAAAAATAATAACTTGTCTTTTATTTGAGTGGCATCTGATTGAAATTATTTCCACTTTTGGCAAGTAGATGAATGGAATTATGTATTCACATTGGTCTAGAGGAGTGAGAAATAAGTCAGATACTATGACAGGTTCAAATCCCTTAGTGCAAGGCAGAAGAGAGGGAGTGCAACAGGTTCTATTGCAAAGGGACCTCTCTAGAGGGCACCAATAACTTCAGCAGGCTTCTGAAGGATGCAGAAAAGGCTCAAGCCAAGTGCACAAGAAAGCACTTAGATATACTTCAAGCTTACTTATCACTTTCAGTCATTTAGGCTTCAATAATGACTTTGCCTAAATAAGCAACCCCAGAAGATTTAAAACACAAAAGTATTTTGATCTATTTATGTTAAGAACAGACCCTTTTCCAGTCCATTATAACACCCAACAGATGTACGGCAAGGATGGATTCATTACTAGACTTCTCTTTGTGGTGCTACAAATGTATGTAGTTAATTATATAACCACCTGCAGTTGTACAGATGGAAACATCTCAGCTCCAGCTGGAGCTCACCCCAAGCCTGGGAGATGCTTGGCAGCTGTAGTTACAGGCTTTGGCAGCCAAGAGCTGGGACGGCCTGGCTTGTTTTTCCTTTTGGGTTCCAAACTACAGCTTGGGTGGACAGAGGTTACCCATCCTTTAAAATATTTCTGCAAAGGACTAGACTAACTGGCATGACTGGTATCTTTCAGTCCTGACGCCTGGTTTACCTCCTTAGGATGCAGTATTCCCTTGGTCTGGGCCAAAGTAAGTGAATTTACTTTATTTTATTCAACTTTATTGAGCTGTGAAAAATAGAAAAATGTAATTATCATAAAAAGGTGTACCAAGTATTAGTTATGTTAATAATAATGACTAATAGATTTGTACCCTTTGGAGAGAGGAGGAGATGGAGTTATAGACAACAGTTGCCCAGGAAGACCGTAGAGTTAAGTTCAGGCCCTGAATCTACTTCAGAGCTTTTTCCACTGCATCCCAGTGCTTTCTGCCTCTCAAGAGCTTGCTCTAGACACCTGGAGAATTTCATTTCATTTGTGTCTGAGAATGTCTCCTAGATTATTTTATGAAGTGATGCCTAGGACCAGTAATATGAAAAAAAAAAAAAAAACAACAAGTTTTATTTGATATAAAACTTCTGAAAATCTGAAATATAGACTGGCTTTTCCTGCTTCTAAAGAAGATCTTCTTAATGTTTTAGGAACACATCTACAAAGCAAAACAGAATAACAACCTCCCTCAGTCTGGCTGGGAAAAACAATGAATGTGTTAATTTTGTAGGGAACCTGAGGTCTACTTGCTTCTTTTGAGATATTGAAAATCAGCTTGCAGTTTATTGCTTCTCTTTGAAATAGTCATTTCAACACATAGCACACAGCTTTTTGAAAACCATTAGGCATCTTTAAAACGTGATGAGGTCAGGCGTCTGCTCACACCATCCTAGAGATGTGAAGACGGAGAATAATCTGCAGTAAACACCCTTTGTCAGCCTATCCTTGGAGGAACTTATGCTATCATTCAGAGCACATTTAAAGCTTGCCAATTATATTCACTTCAGGGTTTATTATTCTTTATCACATTCCTCGGGTAAAATGAGTCATTATTCCTATTAATATTATCGCTCTATGATTATAATTCCTATTGACAAGATAAAAGAGTAAAGTCTAGAAAAGTAACTTGATTTATATAAGGCTACAAAGCGAGATAGAAGAAAAATTAGAATTTTAAAACTCAGAATTATGCTGTTTAAATCAAGCTGATGTATGTATATGTGTATTAAACTGCTACCCCAAGTAAGCGGTAGGTTAGACATTGAAGAATACATTAAAGAAAAATAAAATAGGGCCCTCTCCTCGACACAAGTTCTGATCCGGGGAAAGACAAAACTGTGAAACAGACAACTTGAGAACAATATAAGAGAGGAAGATTATCATGTATGAAGCACATTGAATGACAGAAAATGAACATCCTTTTGTTACGGAAAGTTCGGCACTTGTCCCCATGACCACATCAGAAGAATGAGGACAAGTGATTTCAGGAAAAGGAAAGAGAAGTTTATTAATTTGCTGGCAAATGAGGAGCGTGGCAGACTCACAGTCTTAAAGTACTGCAGTCTTTATCTAGAAGCAGAAATACAGAGCTTTTAAAGGGAGTTTTCAGCTTGGGGCTGTTGCTTCCTACCTATAGCTGATGGTCCTGATTGACCCCATCTCTGCGGAAGACAATCTCCTGACCTCCACCCTGACAATTCCATTGAGCCATCCCCTGTGGTACAAAGAACAAAGCACACTCCCCTGCCTCTCTGATCTCTGGCCTGGGCAGGAACGCAGGTTTTAATTCTCAGGAAGAGTGGGGGTGGGGTTAAAGAGATAATTTGTAAAACATTTTACCCTTTTTCAGGCCCATTCCCTCTGTTACACTTTGTGTCTGTTGACTCTGCCTCTGAGGTACCTCTTCCACGCCCTCCCCTAAGTTTATTTTGGTTCACAAGTCTATGGCTTTATTAGCTAGGAGCGCTCCTGTCTTTTCCAGATTGACAAGAATAGTAGTTTTGCCAGGGCAGGGCAAATCTTAAAGGTCAGCAGCCTTTCTGTCAGAAAGGACAAGCCTGATTTGAAACAGAAGCAAAAATCCAAACAAGTGATGTCATCAGTAAAGTAGCAAGCTCAGAAGAAAATGCATGGAAAAATCCAATAGCTCTGCTAGCCTGAGGCTGCACACCCAATTGGGGTAGGCAACAAATTAGCTGGAAATTTAACACGGAGATGCAAGAAATAAGAGAGCTATGGAAGGGCTAACTACACTTTCAACACTGATGAGGAAACTAGAAACAGCCCAGTGTAAAGCAGACTGAAGACCGGTTGCTCTTTGAATGAGTACCCCATGCCTAAAATATACCCATCAGCAGAGGGTGGGAGCTTCACAGACTTGAGGTGTTTGGGCAAACCTCTGCATAAATCACTGGTTTACTACTAAGCAGTGCAGACACAGGGGTAACCCTGGAAAGCCAATTAAGTTTAAAAATAAAAATAGAATATTGAGTAGAGACATCAACAGCTATACACCACAAGCAGTTCTTCCAGCTTAAATCCAAGAGTTTCTGAAAACTTGGCACTTGTCCACAAGATCAAATCAGAAGAATGAGGGCAAGTATTTTGGGGAGGAGGAAAGACATTACTTTACCAGCACAGGAGGAAAAGTGGCAGACCTTCTCATCTCAAAATCAAATCTCCTGAACACAGGCAGAAATACAGAGCTTTTAACAGGAGGGCCCCTCAGTACTGTGCTTAATTATTGTAATTGTCCCATCTCTGCCAAAGACAAAGCCTGTGAACTCCACTAGCTGCCCACCTGGGAGGCTGGCACCAGCTGGAAGTTGTCTCTTTTAACAAAGGGCTTAACGTGCCTCAGGGATGCAGGCCAGGCTTCAATTCCCAAAAAGAGTGGGGGAAGTTTCCAAGAGACAGAAAACCTTTTTTTCCCTCAAGCTCTTCCCTTGGTTATAAAGGCAAGTTACAAAAAAAATTCAGATTTCAGAGCTGCTACACTATATTATCTAAAATGTCACTATACAACAAAAAATTGCAAGATATGGAAAGAATAGGAAAGTTTGACCCATTCTCAGGAAAAGAGAAGTCAATAAAACACTCTGAGGGGTCCTAGATGTTAGATTTAGTGGACAAAGACTACAGGGCAGCTATTATTAAATATTTTCAAATAATTAAAGAAAATTATGTTTAAAGAATTTAAAAAAAATTATGACAATGACTCAAAATAATCAATCTCAATAGAGAAATTGAAATTATTTTTAAAAGGACCAGACAGAAATTCCAGAGTTGAAAGGTACAGTAACTGAAGTTAAAAATTAATTAACTGAGCTCAACAGCAGGTTTAAAATAGCATAATAAATAATCAGTGACCTTGAATATAAATCAGTAGAAATTATCTAATCTGAAGAGAAAAAGAGATTTTAAGATCCTCACCTTAATCAGATATGCAAAGACTCTTTTTTGCCATATAAGGCAACATTTACAAATTCCAGGATTAGAAAATAAATATCTTTTAGAGAACCATTTTTCAGGCTACCACACTACCCAATTTCAGAACTTATTATAAAGCGATAGCAGTCAAGATAATGTGATAGTGACATAAAAATAGACTTAGAGACCAAGGAACAAAAAAGATCCAAAAATTAACCCTAAACTCAAGGTCAATTTATTTTCAACAACATTTCCAAGGCAATTCAGTGGTGAAGGATAGTCTTTCAACAAATTTATTGGATATCCATCATAAATAAAAGACTAAAAATCCTTAGGCCCTTATTTCCCACCATGAGCAAACATTAACTTTAGAAAATGAATAGTAGACTTAAATGTAAATGCTAAAATTATTAAACTGGCTGGGGCTAAGTCTTCCTGGGAAAGCTTTGCCTGGAAGTCAATCCTTTTTTTTACCTGAACAAGAAGGAGTTTTCCTAAAGGAAACAGGCAGAAAGTTCAGGAACAAATTGCTAAGAAGCAAAACCACAGAAGCCATGTGGACTTTAATGTTGATTCCAGTAGCCTTAAAGAGGTGAGTTCCATGTCAGAGTGGGTGAAAAAGGAGATAAGGGAAACCAAAAAGACAAAAACAAACAATTAAAATACAGGGCAATTTTTGGAGGGTTAAACACCTGCAGAACTTACTCAACAGAACTTTAAAGAGGGAAAAAGAATTCACATTTATTTTACTGACTTGCATTTTACATAATGATATCTAACTTATCGTCTCAAGAACCCTCTAAAGCAGTTATCATGATTGGCATTTTACAGATGAGGAAAGGGAGGCCTATAAGTGATTTGCGCATGGTCACAGTCATCCCTCACTATCCTTAGGGGATTGGTTCGAGGACTGCCCATGGATACCAAGATCTATGCATAATCAAGTCCAGCAGTCGGCCTCCCAGCCCTCAGATACAAAAGGTCAGTCTTCCACATAAGTGAATTTTACATCCCGTGAATACTGTATTTTCCATCATGTTTTTTCTCGGATATGGAACTACCAATACAGAGGTAGCTGACCTTATTAATTGAAAAAAAAATCATGTATAAATGTACCTTGCCGTTCAAACCCATGTTGTTCAACAGTCAACTGTAAATAGAACCAGAATTCAAATTTAAGTGTGTCTGACTCCACTATTTCTTACCTTTCAGGATTTTGTGTTAATTAAACTTGCTAATACCCATAAAACAAGGAGCAGAGTGCCTGATAGATCGTAAATGCTCTCCATTTGTTCCAGACCCTAATGCATAATACTTAAGGAGGCAATGCCACCAAGCAGCTATGCTTGACTGCTCGCTGTGCGCAAATTCACAGTCTGTAAATGCTGTTGCCCAAGGAGCACAGGACAGAAAAGCTGCCCAGGGAAAAGGAAGCATGCCAGCTTATGAGGATTTGCGGTTAGGACCACAAAGCCGTTTCAACAGAACACTTGGACCCGGGGTACATTGCAGAGAGGTCCTTTGAGGTTGCTACAAGAACATCAAAGGACAAAAGTGGAAAGCAGATCAAAACATAAAGAACACAAGCAAAGAAATAAATCACTGACCTAAAGAATCGTTAACGGACCCTGGCATCATTAAATTGTAATATGTAGCTCAACTCTTTAGCAAATCTGTGTACATTTCTCTAGTGATTTTTGTCCCAATTAAAGACCAAATGGGCACTAATTAAGATAGCAATAGAAATTACTGTGATCCACTTGATCCACTGGTGACAAAACAGGAATGAACTGAGTGTTTTTGCATGCTGCCAACTGGGTAGAAAAGAGATTGAGGAATTAGACAGCTGGTGGCCGAAATATGGTGGTTATTTATTAACTTTGGTAACTGATACTAAGGAATATTAATATTTATGTGATAATAACAACAACTAATCTACACTGAACACTTGCTATGTGCCTTGCTGGCTGAGCTATTTATTTGTTATTCACAATCTTATAAGATCCCATGGTTATCCTTGTGAGGAAACTAAAACTGAGAGTGATAGTTACCTGTGTGGAGTCGCACAGCTAGTAGATAGAAAATTCACAAAATTAGAATTAGGTCTATTCAACCTTATAAATGAAGCCTTTAGCTCTAACTCTACATTCATCCTTTATCCCCAAAAAGTGGTCTAATAACGCATCTTTCTGCTCCTCTCCTCCCCCAAAAAACCAGGCAGAATCATGGTTTATAAATAATCCAAATGTCTTTCTACTTTTCTGCCATTTCCTTAGGGGATCCACTTTTAGAATATTCCAATTTCACTCTTGCAAAGTGCATTAGTCACTATGGAAACAGTTAATTCATTGATAAGAGTATGTATCTTTTATTAATAAGGTTACAACAGTATATGTGATCCATAATTAGTAGTCCTGCATAGAGTAGCATCCAAGGGGGAAAAAATGTAGCATTATAGTATTATGGCCTCACCATAACCTATTGCAGGATGTAAATACAGGACGACCACTCATGGAGAGTCCATTTGGCAAATCTCCTGAGGATTATTAAGTACTGGTCTCCCCAGACTCATTTCCCGAACCTGCTACTAGCACAGTGGTAGCAAACTGCCTGCTGAGCACAAAGTGGCCTCGGTCCTCCCCACCACATCATCCTGGAGGGCTTTCAAGAGAGGATGAGGCGGCCAGACAGTGACTGGGCCTAATTAGCTCCCCACCAACTGGAGCGCTCCTTCCCCAAACCCTGTGGTCTTCCACACAAAAGCTGCAAATTGCTTTCCGACCTTTGAAGCCATCCCAGGAAGCCCTAAGGAAGAGCTTCCTAGCTGTGCCTTTAGTGCCCGGCGCCCTCTGATCAAAAGCCTGGGCAAAGGGCAAGAGAACCAGCCCCTGATGGGCAGTGGCTTTGGAGTAGGGTGGAGGCCGGGAGCTAATCGGGGCTGGCTGTGGGGAGACAAAGGGTCTGTGTATTTAGAAGTGCAAAAGAAAAACCAGCCTCTGACACCATGTTGTGGATTTGTCCATTCAGACACAGTCAAAGCCAAAACCAATGCCAAGGCCCTGGATCATCCCCCTCCTCCACCCCCACCCCATCTTCCTTCTCTTTCTCTTCCAGGAGGTGTTGACTTGGCTTTCATGCTTAAGGACAATAATGTCAGGGACAAGGGAGCTTTCTGCACCTGGATCACCCCCTCACTTTCCTCACCTGCTGCTCCTCTGTTTCCAGACAGCCTGTACTTGGATTCTGGCTGCACCACCCACTAGCAGTGTGGCTCTGACTCTGGACTTGCTTCTGAATTCTCTAAGCCTCACTTCCCTCCTCAGACTACCCGAGTTTGTGTACTGGCTTCCTCGCTTAGCAGCTGGGGATCTTGGGAAAGTAGCTTCTCTCTGCACCTCGGTGCTCTCATATGCCAGATGAGGACAACAATATCAATTGTCACATAGGCAGGAGCTGGAACCACAGGGCTGAGAGCTGGAGCCATGAAGGAGACACAGCCACTTCTGGGGACAACCCCCTTTGGCCTACCCAACAGTGAGAAGCCACAGCCACCGGCACCTTGCAGTGAGCAATCAGTGCTTTCTGGCAGTCAGTGGTCATGGTCATAATAGCTGTAGTGGTGACAGAAGTGGCATCAGTATGCATACAGCTAACTCCTGTGGCCATGCGTGAGTCACTGTCCAGCCTGGACAACCTGTCCAGCCACTGTAATGCTGCTCTCCCAACTCTGGGCTGCTGGGCCCGTCCCTAGCTCCAGTTGTATCAGCAACACACAAACCTAGACATGCCTTTCTCTGCCTTTTGTCTGCTCTTGTTCCCAAAGCCCAGAGTATCACCACAAAGCATCACAGAAATATGCCAACCAGGTTCATACCAGGATGCTGCCCACAACGGCTATCAGCTTGCATCCCTAGAACGCTCTCCTCACTGGGGCTCCTCCCAGAAGAGCACCCCCTTTCCTTTTACTGAGCCAGGAGCACAAAAACCTCTTCTCCTCCCCCTCCAACTGAGCTATAAGGTGCAGGGTAGAAGTTAATGGTATAGACTTTAAAATCAGGGCTGATCATTGGCTCCACCTGGACTTACTATGTGACTATGAACACATCTCCCAACATCACTGAGCCTCAGTTTCCCCATCTGTGAAATGGCTGGTTCTGAAGACAAAAAGAAGGAATCTATGGAATGAAATTATCACCGTGTCTCTCACAAATGAAGTGCTAGTTTTATTTATTGATGCTAGTTATTATTTTCTATTATTGTATCTCTGCTCCATACCTATCTTGTCTGCTTTTATACTTCTCTTAGAAAAAACTGGATCCCTCCAGTTTTACGAGTAGAAACCCAACTTCTGTTCTCCGGGAACTATTTGGATGACTTTCCATCAATTTTCTCAGCTTTCTTCAATATCAGTATTTACTCTTCTTCTTCCTTCAAAGTATCTCTACCCATATTTGTAAGTAATTGACACAAGGAAATTATAAATAGAAAACACAGGAAAATTCTTTCTTACTAATAATTATAAAAATATACACTAAAATACTCTGAGCATCTACTTTACTAAAATAATAAAATTATATCCATTCCTTTATTCTTTTTTTCAAATGGGAAAATACCATCAGGAAAGTTGAGGAAAAAATAGGTAGGATGGTGACCCTATAAAGTGGCACAATGTTTGCAGAAAACAATTTAGCAAATGGTGACAAGTCATAAAAATATTTACACTCTTTGACACAGGAATATCAGTTTGGAGAATTTATCCCAAAAAATTAATTCTAATGCAAAAGAAAATGAGTTCTGCAAAGATGTTTATAGCTTCCTTAAATATTATGGTTTGAAACTGGAAACAGGCAGTCCTGGAGAATGACTAACTTGCTCAGACACTGCATACACGGGGACAAGATGTAGTCCTTTGATGTAGCAATTATGATGGAAGAAAGAAGAAAGTATTGAGAAACCCTGTTACCATAACTGCCTCCAAGGACTCTTTGCATATCTGAATCAAAAGGCCATAAAAACAACGAAAAAAATTATCTCTTAAAGCCATACAATGGTAACAGGCAGTAGAATTTTGAAATAATTAGTGCTACAAATGGCTAAGGGTGCTTTGCTCTTACTTCATTCAACCAATAGAAAACTCCCGCATTCCTATTAGATGGGGTGGTAGGCTAAGGAACAGGGACACAGAGACAATAAATGATGGTCTCTGCCATTAAAAATTCAGCACCTACACACTACTAAACAGTACATCACTGCATGTTGTGACAAGGGGTTGACAAAGAGGAACATGCAGTTTGCTCTAGGAATACTGTCTTAGGCCACTTGTGCTGCTAAAACAAAATACCTGAGACTGGGTATTTAATAAAGAACAGGAATTTATTTCTTCACAGTTCCAGAGGCTTGGAAGTCCAAGATTAAGGCACCAGCATCTGGTGAGGGCCTTCTTGCTGCATCACCCCATGGTGGGAGGTGGAAGGGCCAGAGAGAAAGAGAAAAGAGGGCCAAAGTTGCCCTTTTATAACAAACCCAGTCTCACGGAATGGCATTAATGCCTTCATGAGGGCAAAGTCTTCATAGCTCAATCACCTCTTAAAGGCTCCACCTCTTAATACTGTTACAATCGTAATTAAATTTCAACATTAGTGTTGCAGGGGACAAACGTCAAACCATAGCAAATATCAAGATGGCTCAGGTCAGGGAAGGGTTTCTAGAGGAGGCGGCACCTGTGCTAAGAGGAGAATTTATCTAAGCAGAGAAGGAGTGAGAAAGGAAATTTCAGGCAGAGAGAACAGTGCTAGAGGGCAGATAATTTGTGTGAAGGAACATGATGCCTTCCAGAAACTGCAGGTGTTTAATATGGCTGGAGCACAACGTCCCGGAGCGTGGATGAAGAAAAGCTTGGAGAAGGAAGCTGGAGCCAGGTCAAGCAGGGTCACCACATTCTAAACTACGCACTGCACATGGAAGGTTCTGGAAAGTCCTGAAAGATTTAAAAAGGGAATGTATAGTCCTTGTTTTCTTTCCTACTGTACACAAAGCTAAACTCTTAATTTTTCTTAGGGACTTTTACAAATCCTGAGCTCACTCTTTCTGGTTCTGATATATTTGTTCTTATACTTGTCTCCTACATTTGTTGTATTAGGATCATTTGTAATTCTACAGTCAAAAATCATTTGTGCACCTCGAACAGATGGCACCATCTCCCTATTTGAAGTCATTTGTTGCAGGGGGGGATGCATAATTACATTTTCTCTGAAATTTTTACAACATGCTTGATGGTACAAAGGTGCTTTAATAAAGTAAATCACCCTATCCATTTATTTATTCCAAGAAAACTGAAGTGCCAGGCATGGGCTATGTCTGGGAGTGGGGAAGAGGCTGCAGGCAAGGGACAAGATACCCAGAAATGACTCCCAATATCTAGCGGGAGAGTCTAGCAGGAGAGGTACAGATACACACAAATTAAACAGGTCCAGTGTGTTAAGTGCTGCAGGTGGTCCAGCCATGGCATATGGGAGCCCTGAGAAAGAAGGAACTAGCTCAGGAAAGTGACTAAAAGGGCAAAAGTCTCAATACTGGTATTAAAATATATGGCTCCCTCTCTTCCATCATGTCCAAGCACACAGACTACGAGAGTCACAAGATCATAAAATCACCAACCTTGGGAGTGGAAGTGACCTGAAAGATCAGTCAGCTTAAACTTCTACCAGGGCACAAATCTCCCCTCCAACCTGTCTCTGCCTGGCCTCCCATGACTCAGACCTCACTGGGCTCACCGGGGAATGAGCTGACAGAGGGGAGAGAGCAAAGGGTTTGGGGCCAGATAGATGGGCTTTAAAATCCAACACATACTAGCCTGTGATCACAGATTGACAACTTAGCCTCTCGGAGACTCAGATGTCCTGTCGTGTAATGTGATTGCATTACCTACCATACAGGGTTGTCACAGATAGTGGCCTTGACTGCTTACCTGCTGAGGCAGCCCATTCTATTGTGGGACAAATGGGATTGATAGGAAGTTCATTGTTGGAGTAAGAGGAAATCTGCTTCCTATGCATTTTGTATACATTGGTCCTGATTGTGCATACTGCACAGGGTAGAGAAAAAAGCAGCTTTTTCATTCCCCTGTATAATAGGACTGCAGACTGGACCATGCTAATGTACCAATGCTCTTTTTCCATAGCTGTCCTCTCCCTGCAGTGGCCAATTCTCCTGGCTTATTTCTAAGTCTTTGTATTCTTCCAAATTCAGCCATCTCAGCCCTCAGAGATTCATACTAGTAGCCCTCACAGTGCCTGCTTATTACAATAAACAAACTTTAAATTAAATCTTAGGTGCCACAATTCTCTTTCAATAGAATCACATAAAATGGAAATGTCAAAAGTTGGAGAAAGTATAACTGTTTGACAATTGAAGATGGAACCATGCAATAGAGGAATTCAAACTAGCTCATTGGGTCACACAATAGATGTTTCTATTGCAAGGAAAACGGTATATGGGATCTCCCATCTCTTCAAAATCAAATTCATTGTGTTCTGATAAGATGCCAAAAGAAATCCCATTGACAGATATAAAATATTCAAACTGCAGACTCTGTGGCTGAATGCCAAGCTTTCAGCTCTCTTACTTACCATCTTTAGCAATGCAAAGCAAATAAAATGAAGTCTCTTTCATAAGAGAATGACACATTTCTTACTGACCCCTATATAATACAAAATCCTCTGGCCAATGGTGGATAACAGTTCAATTATTTCAATGTATTTGCAAATTGTACACCAAAATGATATGCACTATTATAAAGAGAGTGTCAAATTTCACTTTCTGGCTATATTTCCCAACATGTTTTGTGGGGGTGTGAAAGAGAAGAATCAATTAGCACACTTTAACATCATTTCAAAAATTTAAGGGGAAATGTAGCAATTTGGAAATGACTATAGACTTCAAAATTTTTCCATTTTGCTACTTATCTGCCATTGTCATATATCCCAGCAGGTAAAGGAGTGAATGAATATCTTATGATAAGATCAGAAGTCATGGAAGAGACCCACAATTGCCAATTACATTGCATTTCAATTTAGAGATGCTCTTTGGAAATTATATACTCATTTGGCATTTCCCTTGGAAAATAATGGAGGGGAAGAAACATTTTCAAAGCTCTTGGGGCAGCTATTTAAAAACCAAAGTGCTAAGTAGACTGCATACAGGGAGAGTGGTCCTTTGTGGTTGAGTATGACCCTGCTATTTGTGCCATTTTTGGAGTCAGCCCACTGCAATGAAACATTCTACAACCATAATTAAATGTTACTTGAAAAGGTCTTTTTGAATACGAGAAGATATTTGTTATATGAAGTGCTGTCAAAGAAGGGGGCTGGTATGGAGGTTGTCATCGGGTTAGGTAGCAATGCAGGCTGACACCAAGTCAGACATCTAATGGAAAGAAACAGATGTGAGAACCTCCGGAACTAGAAGTGGGACAAACGAGGCAAGTGGAAGGAGAAACTCCTGGATGGAGACAGGGAGTCTAGAGGGGCCTTCGCTCAGAAGCAGAGCTGGTTAAAGCATAGGCTCTACATCAGACCACCTGACCAAGCCAGTCTCTTAGCATCTAAGCACCATTTTTGCATCTGTAAAATGAGATAATAGTAACATCTAGCTCACTGTAAAGCATTTAGCATAGGGCCTGGTAGTTGGGAAAAGCACAATTGTAATTTAACTATTAGTGAAGTGATAACAATTAGGATCCCTTAGACTCATGCAAGAAGGACCACATGATTTAGGGTGCTCTCCTTGTAATTTCCTAAAGACACTCCCAGTGCCTAAAATGGATCTTGGACAAGCAGTGCCATAAGGCAGGGTACACCAAACCTGAACCAGAATAGACTTCAGGCTCTGCTCTCCCTTTGGGGTTGCTCTCCAATCCTCTGTTCCACCCTCACTATGTGAGTGACCAAATGCCCCATGAAGCTCCAGGACTTGTGCCTGTTAAATTGTTCAGGAGCCTCATAGCTGAACCCCACTTCCAGGAGGGTGGTCTGGCAAAGAGATTGCTCCCCTGGCCAGCATGATATTTCTTTTGCAGGAATAATGCAAGATTAGAACATCAAAATGGTACTGACATGCTGATTTAGAGTATTGCAAATTGTTAATGTAGACAGAAGCCCTGTAGAAAATATCTTCTGGAGCGCCCGCATACCTTAGGGGCAGCCCCAGTAATAAGATGCTGTCCATAGCATTGGCTACCCTTTTTCCATCCCCACCCAGGAAGAGGACTCAAAAAGTTCAGGAGAAACATAGTCAGGAAATTCTATGGATCTAGATGATCCAGGGTAATACAAAGGCAAATTATTTCAAGTCCTTCCATCACTTCAAATCAACAAACCACTGCAAAGGAGTGGCAAGAAGGGAAAGCTCCCCTCTGACTCCCAGGGCCCAGATCAGTGAGCACTCCTAAACCTCAGCTAGCCACAGAAGATTTTTAATGCTCAGATAGGAATTTTAAAAATTACTCCTAGTCAAAGACATGAAATTAAAACGGTGATTCCACATTTTGCTACCAGAAAAATTGTTTGAGATAATTCCAGAATGCTGACCACCGTAAAGTGAAAGAGGCACTTGCCAATATTGCCCGTTGAAGTGTAAAATGGTACAACCCTTTGGGACAGCAATTTAGTAATATGTGTGAAGAGCATTTGAAATGCTGGTGCCCAGTTATATCGCTTCTGGGAATCTAGCCCAAGGAAATTATCATAAATATAGAAAACGCTGTCAACATTTCTACCCGTAGCAGCCAGCCTCCATCTCCTTTATTTTTCTCTCTTGTAAGGACTTCTGGAGAACTAAGTAAAACATGAATTATACTTTAGGCTACTCCTAGTGACAGATATAATGAATTTCATCATATTTTTATTAAAGCTAACATTTATTGATTCTTTATGAAACGCCAAGCAGTGTGAGAAGTGTTTTATATAGGCTGATTCCTTTAATACTCCCCATAACACAAACAACAATGAGCACATTACTTAGGATTCCTTCAGCCCCCCAAAATGGAAAACCCCACCTCTCCTGGCTTAACACATGAGGAAAATAATAATACAAGAAATTCAAGTGACTCAGTGGTTGATAGACTCAGTGGTGCCATAAAGAAAGGACCCAACTGCCCCCAATTATCCCCACTGCCACCCTCTGGTGGCCTGACCCTTTGTGATCACAAGATGGTTCCCATGACTCCAGCCTCACATTCAGACACAATTATCTAATAGAAATATCTCCATGTCCCTTTGACCAGAAATGCATTCCATATGAATTCCTAAACCAATTCCTAGCAATTGGCTTAGGGAAGTACACGCCAATGTAGAGGATGAATTGTATGAATAAATTTGGGGACAGTTAGAAAGTATCAAAGGGAATTTGGACATTGGATAGCAACCCACAATCTCAGCTATGAGTTTGATATGTATCATATCCATTTATCAGAAAAGACACCTAAAACCTTAACTGAGGTGTTAAGAGAGGTTAAGTAACTTGCCTGAGGCCACCCACCTAGTAAGTGGCAAAGCTAGTCTTTGAACCCAGTTCTGTCTCTACTGAGAGCCCACACATCATGATTCTGATGCACTAGTTTTCCACATACTGCATACAAACATATCAAAATGTTCTGTATTAGGATTCTCCAGAGAAACAGACAATAAACATAGATAGATAGATAGATAGATAGATAGATAGATAGATAGATAGATAGATATAGATAAATAGATAGATAGATAGATGGATAGATAGGGAATTTATTCACATGATTATAGAGGCTAAGAAGTTCCATGATCTGCTATCCGCAAGCTGGAGACCCAAGAGAGCAGCTGATGCGGTTCCAATTCAAGTCCAAAGGCCTGAGACCAGGAGAGCCACTGATGTAAGTTCCATTTTGGGTGCAGGAGAAGACAGGGATGTCCCAGCTCAAAACAGTGAAGCAGAAAGAGCAAATTCTCCCTTACTCAACCTTTTGTCCTATTCGGGCCTCCAATGGGTTGGAGGAGGTCCACACACATTGGGGAGGGCAATCTGCTTTACTCAGATTTCAAATGTTAACCTAACTCAGAAACACTCTCACAGACACGCTTGGAATAGCATTTAACCAAATATCTGGGCACCCCTATGCCCCAGTGAAGCTGACACGTGAAAGGAACCATCATAGATTCTCAGTGGAAATCATTTGCTTTCTTATTGTCCTTGCTGATAGGAACTTCTTTCATGCCAGCAAACAACAAAAACATGCTATCAGTCAAAGTATAGAAAATGCACAAGGAAGAAAATTGAGTTACATCCTCTTCCATTTTGACTCGGCGGTGCTGCATAAATTAGGCATAGACACCCATTTCTGTAACTTATTCCCTCATTTATTTAACCAATGTTTAATGGAAAGAATGGAGGCCTTGTCTTTATAAGACATGGGTTCCAATTCCAACCCTAGTTAAAGGTTAGCTATAAACATTCTTTTAAAACGAGAGATGGAATACAAGTAACACTAGCTGTTAATAGTCCCAGTAGAAATAGAAATAATATTTTCACCAAACTGATGCCTTTGAAAAAAAAGAAAAGAAACAGAAACAATAGCAGTTTGACAAGGACAAATATTCATAACAAGGTAGAGTTTTCAGCCCTTTCTTCTCTTCTGACAGCTAAAAAGAACTTCTGCATTGTCTACTTGGCTTCTCTCACCCCCTACTCTGTTCTGTCTTTGCCTGCCTCCTTCTGGGCTATTCTTTTAATGCAGAATAGGGATGATGCTAAGAAAGGAGCCAGAGGAAGAGGCAGGAGACAGAAAGGGCAAAGCCACTTTACCTGGGGGAGAGCCAGAAAAGGGTTCAAGGAGGAGGGAGTTACGGGGCAGCTTTGGAGAATGACAGCATGAGGGCTGGGAAGGGATGCAGTAGGTAGCCCTGCATTTTGAGATGGATTTGAATTCATGCCCTTCATGAGAAATAGGTAAAGTCTGTAAGAGCTTCGTAAATACTTTTCCTCGTTGGGATGTGTTTCTTTGAATGTGACAGTCCACCAAAGAGGAATGACGTAGAACTCTAGGATTTGAGTACTAGTAATAGTATAGTAAAAGTACTGCTAGTAAGAGTGGCAGCCTTGGGAGCAGAAACAGTATAGGTATCAACAACTGGGTGAGTCACGCTCATTCTTTGGACCTCAGGGTCTTTATTTGCAAAATAAGGGCATTAGAGGCTCCTTCTAAGTTCTAAAAGTCTGTGATTTTACTCGTGTCCACTAAGTGCTCAACCTTGAGCTAAGTAACAAAAAGAAGGCCCTAGGATATACAACACATGATGCTAGCCCTCCAGGATTTGACAGAGAGCATGGGCCTTCTGGCGGTTCCTTCACGTTCATGGCTGATTTCTGCCCCAGGACCTTTGCACTTGCTCTTTCTTCTGCTTGAAATGCTCTTTCTCCAAATATTTACAAGAGTCTGTCCCTCACCTCCTTCAGGTTTTTGCTGTAATGTCACTTCTCAGTGAGGTCTTCCCTGACCACCTTATTTAAAATCTCAGTTCCCTTCCATTTGGCACTCTCTGCCTGCCTTCCATGCTTAATTTTCCATTACACATGTTGCCATCTAATATGTTATATAACATATTTACTTGTTTCTTATCTGTTGTACCACATCAGAATTTATGCTGCATTAGGACAAGATTTTTTCTGTTTTATTCATTGCTATATCCCCAGCAACTAGAACAGTGACTTACTTGTGTCAGAGGCTTGGTAAATATTTATTGAATGAATGAATAGGATGCATGACATTACTTGGTCAAACAATAGAACAATAAGCCTGTATTTAATACACATAAGTAGAAATAAATACACTAAAGGAATTCAGAGAGGCATGCAAGCTGGAGCACTTAAGAAAAGGCTCCATGGGATACGGGATATTACACAGTGTTTCCAGGGATAAGATAGACCTCCTCTCTGATGTTCTCTCAGGCAGTCAAATAAATAGTGAATATGAGCCACTTTCTCATTAGTTTGCTTTGGATATTCTTTAGCTATTGGAACAGGCTACTTAACATGAGCCCTTTCTGAGACTGGACCATATGAGTCCCCCAAAAAATGAGGGTTATAATTGAGACTATGCTGTATTCTCCACTATCGACACCTGTAATGCACAATTTCAGCTCTTAGAACCAATCATAGCTCTTTTGTTCACTTTACCAGCATTTTTTGAATACCTACTGGATGTCAGGAATCTACTGAATCACAATCCCTAGTGGCATAAGTACTAGAAAATTCTGATAGTCTCACAAAGACATGCTAAGATCAGTCCAGTGATCCATATTACTAAATTGACATTGTTGTTTTCAAATAAAGACGTAAAGACTTTGGGAATCTGGAGAACACGTGTTATTTAATAGTTAATGTGGCAAAACATCAAATTTTTGGTCTTTATGACTCAAACCCTTTTCCTAGACCCCTCCCCCTTTCCTCATAAAAACATCCTTGAACTGAACCTACAGTGACAGTCTATCATGATGGCTAAACTTAAGCCTTGTCAGAGGCCCAGAAGTAATTACCACCCATTCACTCAGCAGCTCAGGTACTGTACATCCAGTACATCAGCAACAACCTCACCTACAACATTTGTCCATTCGCAACCAATGATGATCAACCCAAGGAACATGAATTTCACAGAAAAAAGTGCGCTAAAGACACTGCATCAGGCTTCCCTGAGTTGCCAGGCTAGTTCGCCCTCTGCAAGGAGACCTGCTGTGATTGCCTAGTGACTTTGATAGGCTTGGTAAATATTAGATAAAGCTTTTCCCAAACTCCCAAATGTTATTAGGCAGCATGGGGAGAGAAGTCAAAGTTGTACAGAGGCATGACCTTCAAAGGGGCAGAATAAGGTAGATATTATTGCAGAAGCGGAAAGGAATAAAAGAGCTCTAGGGTTAGTTCATGCTTAACTCCTACATTTTCCACGATTGTCACATGTTTAGGTCCCCAACCTCTCCAAGATCTTTGCTATCCTATCCAAAATGGGCAAGTCATTAGATCTATATAAGTTTCAGTGTTGCTAACTGTAAAATGGAGATATTACCTTCACAGGATTATTTAGAAAAATTTAAAAGATTTTTTATGTAAAGTGCCTAGACTAGTGTGCGTGCAGAGGATCAGATAAATAAGGGCTCTTTTACAATCTCCTCTGCAGTGTTGTTAAATGTTACAGTGCCTGGCACAGCAGGCATTTGCTTTCCTAAGGGAGGCGTGGAGAGAAGTACAAGACCTGTGGGACTGAGCCCATGATTTCAAGCACAAGTCATTCAGCGTCAAGTGTAGCTCAATGAGGTAGAAAGGCTGGAGGTTAGGAGAGCTGAACTCTAGCTCTCACTTAGCCACTCACTAGTTCTTTTTACCCCAGCATGTTCCTATGATCTGTATGTGACTAAGTTTCCTCCTACTAGAGATAGCATAGCCCAAGCTAATATACGGTGTGGTTGTTTGGATCAAATTCAAATAACAGAGCAGGTGTGAAAGCTATTAGAAAATTCTAAGAAGTTATTAAATGTAAAGTAATTGTTATTATTATCAGTAATATGCATCATTGGGACTAGATAATCTCCAAGCTCACTTTAAGCTCTGACACTCTGTGATCTCTGGGCCTTTAGCTCACTCCAGGAACCTGAGCCAGTCCCTTTGCCTCTTCCTTTCTGTGTCCCTGACCCCTCCTCTCACCTGGTGGCAAACACAGTAATAAGAGTATTTCAAATATGTGCAGCACATTTTCCTCCAGAACAGTGAAAGCACTTTGTTCTAGAACTACCCAATTTCACTGTACATCTGCATCACACAATCGAACAAATCAGAATCCCAAGTATTGTTTTATCGGGTCAGCCTGAGCTGTCTGGCCATGACTGATTTAGCACAAATCAGAATTTTAGGCCTGAGCAAACATGTCCAAGAGAAAATCCCAAGTCAAACTAGAAGTTTTGCATCCCATTATATGTAGGCCAACAAGCATTGAAATTGAGTAGCTGCAGTAGATTAAAGATGTCTGCAATGTCATTTAGCCTTAAAAAGGGGTGGGAATTCTATCATATGCTACGACATTAACAAATCTTGAAGACAAGGACGCTAAGTGAAATAAGCCAGTCACCAAAGGACAAACACTGTATGATTTCACTTATATGAGGTATCTAGAGTAGACAAATTCATAAAGACAGTAAGTAGACCGGCAGTGCCAGGGCCTAGGGGCAGAGAAGAAGGGGAGTTATTGTTTAATGTGTCAGAAGCTTCAGTTTGGGAAGATAACAAAAGCTCTGGAGATGGATGGTGGAGGTGGTTGTACAACAATGTGACTGTACTTGAGGCCACTGAACTGTACCCTTTAAAATTTTATGGTAAATTTTATGTTATATGTATTTTAGCACAATAAAAAAAAGACAGCTGCAAAACCTTTTCTGCTTCTCCCATTGAGAAGTAGAATCTCATTGTCCTTCCCTAGAAATTAAGCTAGCCTTGGCGACTTTCTTGACTAATAGAAAGTGGAGGAAGTGAAGTGCTAGGATTTCCAAGTCTAGGCCATAAGAAGCTTTGTAGCTTCTGTAGGGGCCTCTTGGAATACTTGCTCTGGTTTGTCAGTGGGAGAGGGGCAAGGGATTTGTCCCCCAGGTGAAAATGTCTGAAATATCTTTGGTTGTCATAAGTGGGGGGTAAGAGGGTATTGCTGGCATCTAGTGAGTACAGTCCAGGGATGCTGCTAAACAGCATATGCTGCACAGGACAAAGAATTATCCATTTAAAGTGTCAACAGTGCTGATGCTGAGAAACCCAGCCCTGGGGAAAGCTGGCTGCCATGTAAGAATTCCATCTACCCCAAAATCACCATGTCGTAAGGAAACCCAAGCTAACTATGTGCACAAGTAATGTGGAGAGAAAGAAAACACCTGACTAGCTCCAGTTGAGCACTCCCCAACAGAGAGCTATCTTTGCTGTGTGTTGCCTGAATTCATGACTAACAGACATATGAACATAATAAAATGATTGCTGTTTTAATCACTTAATTGGAGAGTGATTTGTTCATAGCAACAGATAACAAGAACAGCAGCCTGTTAATCTCACAGAAGATACTAACCCATAGAAACTTTTGACCTGGTTTCAGGAAGACTGGAACTAAGTAGACAATGCAGGCAAATTCAAGCTTAACCTCAAAGACCACACCTGTAAAATGGTGATATTAATCTCTATCCTGCACGACATTGAGAAAATTAAATAAGATTGGGTATTTAGAAGCACTTCGGATAATACCTGGTTTAGTAGAGCTATTCAAAAAATGAGTTTATATTGGATTTGATCTGGTTTGTCTTAATGCAAAGCAAAGATGACTTTTCTCTCAGACTAGTTCTCCTTTAATATTGAGTAATTTAAATGGACATGAAGTGGTTTTGCCTCAGAAACCCTCTTCACCCCACCTGCCTCATGCAAACATCTCCTACAAGTCTTTGTCAAACAGACTTAGCTTGGAGTTCTGCTTCTAACCCTTACTAACTGCATAACTGTGAGTTATTAATATCTGCCATGGTCTGAATGTGTGTTTTCCCCCAAAATTCATCTGCTGAAATCCTAACCCCTAAGGTGACAGTATTAGAAGTGGGGCCTCTGGGAGGTGGTTAGGTCATGAAGCCACAGCCCTCAAAAATGGAATTAGTGCCTTTATAAAAAAGGCTCCAGAAATCTACCTTGCCCCTTTACCATGTGAGGACACAGCAAGAAGACACCATCTATGAACCAGGAAATGAGGCCTCACCAGCCACCAAACCTGCCAGCAGCTTGATCTTCGACATCACAACCTCCAGAACTGCGAGAAATAAATTTCTGTTGTTTACAAACTAACCCGTCTGTGGCATTTTGTTGTAGCAGCACAAATGGACTAAGACAATATCTCTAAACCTCTTTCTTTTTGCATAAAATAAAGATAATAATAACATATCTATCTCATAGAGTGATTGGGCAGATTAAATGAGATAAATGTACATAAAGCTCTTAGCACAGTTCCAGGTGCAAACCAAACTCTCGATATCATGTTTATATCCTGTGGACCACCTCCCGCCCCACCAACTTACCTGACATCTCTGAATTCCCGCAGTGGGAATAACTTAAACTCTAACTGGTCCCCTCACAATAGTCATAAAATAAACTCTCCCTAACTTTGAATTGGTGCCTAAGGGACTGTAACTATGAAAGAAAAGACAAATCCATTTCTCCTTTTCAGTAATAAGCAAAGTATTCCTTGCAGCCCAGGGGCACTTTCAGAAAGTCCGAGAAGAATATCTTATGACTTCTTTTGAAGTCAGAACATGAGGAATCCTCTGCTGTGTAAACATCCAGAAAGAAAATCAGTCCAAATGTACCAGGCTGGTGCATCTCTCTATGGAATCCACGTTGGGGATTTCACTTTTCAGCTTCACCATCTAGTGTTCTGACCAACACAAAAGATCATCCTGCAAAAGAGAGGTACTGATCTGAGTACAGATTTTTTTCCAGGCTTGAGTAAAAGGGTTGCACAAAAGCTATTACATCACCTATCAGCAAGAAATTAGTCTGGTCATTGAGGTGTGAGTCCTGTTTCCTCTCTCACAGCTGGTAGAGTTCATTACAGTCAATGGGCATGTCCTGCTGTCCTGAACACCATGCTCAAGTGCTCCTGCGAGCCACTCTTCTGTGGAACCTGGAAGCAAAAAAGCTACACCCTGGGCAAATCATCCAGATGAAGACCCCCAACGGTGGGACTCTCCAATTCGAGAGTTCTACTTGGTGCTCAGGAAAATAAAGGAGGAATACATACAGACGAATTTGATTGGATTTCTTGGAGAATCATGAAATGAGGAGGAAAATTCTAAGAGCTTTTACTTGAAAAACGGAGTCTTTTTCTGGGCTGTAGTGTCTGTGGTTTAAAATGAGCCTCCAAATCTGTCCCAAGGAAGATGATTATGCTGTCAGTTCAGAGGAAATACCGCACATGCACAACTCATTAGCCACCCAATTAAAACACTGGGTGCCTTTTTTTCCCCCCTAGGTAATGATAGCCATTTAAAGTCCTATTAATTCTGTATGCTCCCTGGTTTTACAAAATCACCAAGATTTTCAAGAATGCTGTGCTATGAATGAACCAAACGAAATCATTTCCAGTATGTTGGTCAACAAAATATTTTCACATACATGATGAGTAACATCACAGAAACATGACAACTTAAACGGCCACCAGCCCCGCCTCAGTGTTCCCCACCCCTCCTGCTGACAGACTGTATTTCCCTTATATGTATGTTCATTTCCTGTTTTACCTGACAGAATGTAAGCTCCACGAGGTGGCTGTTTCCACTGTTTTGTTCACTGCCCTCTCCATGGAGCCTAGAACAGTGCCTGGTGCATGGTTGGCACTTGTATAAGTCAGGGTCCAGTCAAGAGACAGACCTCACAGCAGCAATTTGAGCAAAGAGAATTAAAAATTACTAACCAGCCATAAAATTATTAACTCGATAACTAAAACATTAAAAAGAGATCTCAAAGTAACTACCTAGGGAAGAGGCTGAAATTATTGAAACTTGGAGACTTGGACAAGGCGCCCCATGGAGCCCCTTTGAGAAGGGGACACCACTGGGCTGATGCTGGTGTGTCTGAGCTCACGGGAAGACCTCACGGGCCTGGGAGGGGCACTGCCCCACTGATGTCTTGGAGGTGGGATGTGGGGAGTCTGGCTCCAAAGTGCTGAGAAAAACTGCAAACTCAATTCAGCTGCTGCTACCAGAGGGTGCCGCTGCTTCCAGGGTGATGCTCCAGGAACCGTAAGCCCAAGGGAAACTCTGGGAAGCAGTTACCCTCTTCCTCCTCCAGCTTTGAAATGTGGTCTGCAAAGTCCCAGCCCCAAAATCAAAAGGCTAAGTGTGGAAGGAAGGTTTTTGTGCCTACAGGTAACAATTTAAAGTGATCAATAAAGATCTGTAGAAGAAACAAAATGAAAGTAGAGAAAGAAGGAGAGAAGGGGAGAAGAGAAGAAAGAAGGAAGGAAGGACAGATAGACAGACTGCTGGACATTGTTGAAGATAAATAACTCCATGGTATTTAGAGTAAGAATGGTAACAATACCTACCAATCACTGAGCTCTTACACTGTACTAAGCTCTTCACACATCTACTCTCTTGCCCTCTCACAACTCTATAATATAGGATTTATTATTCCCATTATATTAATGATAAAGCTGAGAATCAGAGAGGTTTAGGTACTTGCCCAATGTCACAGAGCTAATAAATCCTGGAGCAGAGATTTGAACCCAGGTCTGTTTACTCCTAAAGCCCATATTTTCTCATCCCACGGTCATTGGCTTATGTGTAGTCGGAAAGTTGGTATTTCAGAAGGTTAAGGTTAGAGTGGGAAGAGAATCATGCTCCAGTTAACTTACAGCTAAAAAAATATGGTTCCAAGGTTTAGTTCTCCATCATAGTAGCTCTATGTGCCCTCAGTGATTTACCATCCTTAAGCTTCACATTCCTATAGAATGAAAATAACAAAACCTACTCTGTGGTGGGTAACAGATGAATGACTTATGTGAAATCATGTTGATGATATCAAAGAGTGATTCAGATGTGGTTTCCCCCACCAACAATCACCCACACTTTCTTCCTTGCTAAGGGAATCCCAGATTTGTTTCAGAAATTAAGGGCCATATGATTTATGTTTCCTCCTCAGTCCCAAGAATGAAGTTGACTTGACTGGTCTAAGTCGATCATATTAATTCTATTGTCCTTGCCCATGACTGACTTAGAAATGGCCACATGACACAACCCCAGTCAATATTACCAAAGAAGGAGTAAGCAGGAGGGGTTCTGGACACAATTTTTCTCACTCTTGAAAATAAGCAAGACAGGGACTGCTTGCTTTCTGCCTCTGAACATAAGTAGGTGAACATGTGATGCCTGGAGCTGCTGCTGTCATATTGTGACCATGAGGAGAAGCCATTAGCAAAATGCTACCAATCCTAAAACCATCCTACCTACCATTATCTGAAATAATAATTTCTTTATTGTTTAAGCCCATTTTAGGTGTTCAGGTATTCTGGTATTTTAACCACAAGTATTTGAACTGATCCAAAGTATTCTCTTTGGTATATTTTCACAAGACTGCCATCCCCCACTTTCCTGTAGACAACCTAGCCTGAAACAGTGAGGGATGGAAAAGCTTTAAACTGGATAAGCATATGGAGTGTCGATGATTACACTAGACTATACCAGGGTTATATTATTACACTAGACTAAACTGGGGTTATGGAATTTTTACTGCCCTGAGATTTTTAATGTCAAAACAAAGGGACTCTTCATTTATTTTCTAACAATGACTTGAAAGAAAACTATGGAACCTGCCCACGATTTTATTCAGGAAAGGAGAAGGAATAATCCAGAAGATATGATTGAAAGGACATCAGGATGCCTGTCCAATCGGCTAGTTACAGGCGTGTCAGTCATGCAGGGTCCTGGTTCATGCCACCCTCGCTCTATGGCTGTGCTCTGTGCTGAGCCACAATTCCGTCTGTCCCCCATTGTCATTCATGGTCTTATGACTCTTTGGCCTCTCCAGGCCTTAGTCCACCATCTCATAGTATCCACTGAGATTCTGGAATCTCAAGTCAACATTGTGGGCGTGAAGTCCTGGCTCCACCACTTATATCTGGGTAGTATTGAGTTTTCTCCTCCATCTCTTCATTTGTCAAACAGGAATAAAAACAGGGGCTGCTTCCAAGGGCTGCTTTAAGCATCACATCTCGTTGGAAGCACTCAGTAAACGTTGCCTACCTTGTTATCTCATCCCTTCATTCATGTGTCCTTCTCACCAGCACTGCATTTTTTCATGTAGTCTAGGAACAGATCTCTTAGAATGGCCTTGGGAACCCCTCCCACGAACTTGCCAGAAATCACCACCTTCTCCCTGTCCCAGCCTTGGAACATGATGGAGTTTGAACTAGACCCCAAAGAAAGGTGGTGGAGGAGGAAGGCTAGCTTCTTAAGCCCTTCATACATGCCAAAGACCTTATGCTCATCATTTCATTCAACCCTCACTGCAGAAAAGGAAAAAGGCTCAGAGAGTCTAAGTTAGCCACAGAAGTTCAAGCAGCTAGTAAATAGTGAGGCTGATCAAATCCTAGGTCTCTTTGGCCCAAATCCCAGGCCTTTCCAGCTCAACCTGCTGAGGAAGATAAAAGGAGCTGGGGCAGGATGGTGGGAGAGGTTAAGGCAAGAGTGAGAGGCCCACGGAGACCACAGACTGGCACAGCAGGCATCTGCATGTTCTGAAGCAGTACAGTGAGTTTATTGGTAAAAAAAAAATATATATTATTCTCTGTTATGCACCAGAAAAATAGTCTACTACTCAAATTAGCTCATTTGACCTTACTGGGTTTACAAGATGAAGACATTAAGGAAAAAATTATTAAATAACAGCCCCAAATCACACAGTGTAAAGTGACACGGGATCAAAACCAGGGTCTTTCACTCCACCAAGTCCAAGGCTCTTCCAGGGACCACACTGGTGTCTGCTTGGGGATACAGTAATGTAAGGCAGTGACCCTGACTGGGAATAGAGCGTGTGCAGTTGGGTACATCAAAACTTAAACACAAGCTCCCATTTTTAGTGATTCCTTTTGAAGTGGCGGCATGTCCCAGCCGAGCCTGTGTGGCACCTGAGTTTACTGCCTGAGTTTACTGCCATGTGGGGTTTTGCTCATTTCTTTGTTTGTTGTTTTATTTATGTGGCTGCATGGGGCGAGGACAAGGAAGAGGGGCAGAGCTGAGGGTGGCATCCAGAGGAGACAAGAGGGTCGATGCAGGACAAGCGGGAGTCAAACCCTCTGTGTTCCGGGGCCCAGGTCCCCCCCCCATGGGAGGTTGTGACATCCTGGGAGCTCTGAGTGACCCCACCCCAGACAGCCAAGCTACGCAGGAGCAGGAGACACTGTGCCCTCCGGGTGCCACCCTCCCACCAGGGGTGCCAGCAGCACTGGCCACAGGGAGGTGCCCCAGGAAGCCTAGTGAGAAGGGGACACCGTGAAAGGATGTCCCTGCAGGAGAGGAAGGACATGAGGACACACACGGCAGACCCACGGGGCACCTGGCTTGTAAGCACCTGGCAGGTAGGGGGGACTCCTGGGCACCAGGGGAAGAAAAGGACTTTGACCTTCATGGGGGTCCAAGGGTCTGCATGAGCATTTGGCGGGGGGTGGGGGGAGTTGTACCCACTTGGGACGCTAAGCTACCTTATTACCACCAAAGGCTTTAACAAGGAAAAGAAAGAGAAGAAGAGGAAAGGAAATGAGGGGGAGGGGAGGAGAAAAGGAGAGGGGAGTGCCGGGGGGAGCAGGGAGGAGAGAAAAACCCTCCTGTTACAGGCAGCTGTGGGCACCGAGCCCTTCTCCATGCAAATAACTGCCCGAGAGAGTCAACTTTTCTTCCTTTCTCTCAACCAGAGCAAAAGAAACTGTAATGAGGTTATTTATTCCCCCCAAGAAGCACTGTGCTAATAAGTCCCTTAGCTGACTGCTCTTGGGCTGCGCTTCCTCACAAATATATGGAATGCCCAAACCCCGCGATCAGTACTGCTAATTGAAATGCCAGCTTGAAGTTCACTAGATGACTGCCACTGGGGTCACGGTCATTACCAGCGATTAAATGTTATGCGAAAAGATCCACGAAGAGACACCATTTTAGCAATACGCTTTAACCCTACACCCCACTGTGGGAAAAGAAAAGAGAGACAAACATCGGATGAGAAAGCTGGGCTGGAACCAGGACAGGGTTTGGCTCTGGGGCTCAGCAGGGGGCCACAGAAAGACTGTAGCAGGAAGGACTTAGGCTAGCTCTCGGGAAGCAGATGGCAAAAACCTGGGTGGATTCAACTTTCTTTACTAAAGAATCTCTTGATCAGGATGGTATAGCAGGCCCAGGAATCGGATCTGGGTGCCACTCGTGGCTTCAGTTCTTTTTGTCTCACCTGTAAAACAAAGATGATATCTGTATCTTAGAATTGCCAAAAGAATTAAATACATAAGTCATTTAAATGTTTGGATGAGTGCCTGCTGTACAACAGTTACTCAACAGATAGATATTTCTACCATCAGCCAGCCAAAAACAAATTAATAAATCTTTATTGTGAATTTATTATACCTAGGAGCTCTTAAAGGGGTGCAAAGATGAAATGTGACCCAGTTTCTGAGCTTAACGGACTCTCAGGTTGGGATAAGTGAAGGAGCATTTGTCTAGCACATACCAGGTCCCAGGGCCTGTGCTAAGCATTCTACATAAATTAGAACCTTCAATCCGAGACTCAGGAATCACACTGGAATACCGAGAAGCTGTGTTCCAAAGCCTGGCAGGTCTGTCTCCCAAGGCCATGTCATTTCCCTGCATCACTTGGCTTCCTATGACAGAAACATGTAAAATGTTTAAAAACCATGGGAGCAGGAACAGAGCCCAGGGTCAACGAGGCATCCCAAGGCAGCACACGTTCCCCAGCCCAGTGACAGCCCCACGCTTCTAGGAGGAAGGGGTGTCACATTGGGTTGTTTGTGGCTGCATTTGTTTCCTTGGGCTGCAGTAATGACTTACCACAAACCTGGCGCTCTAAAACGACCGAAATGCATTTCGTCAGAGTTCCAAAGGCTGGAAGTCCTAAATCAAGTTGTTGGCAGGGCTGCACTCCCTCCGGAGGCTCTGGGGGCTCCCAGCAATCCTCGGCTTCCTTGGCAGCATCACTCCAATCATTCCTCCACGGTCAAGTTGCTGTTTGTGTGTCCCTGTGTCTTCTCCTCTGTCTCTTATAAGAACCCTTGTTTTTGGATTTAGGGCCTACACAGATAATCCAAGATGATCTCATCCCAAGATTCTTAATGTGATTGTGTCTACAAAGACTCTTTTCCCATGTAAGGTGACATTCGGGGGTCTGGGTATTGGGATGTGGATATATTTGGGGTGGAGATACCATTCATCCCACTACAATGCCCTAACCTTCCACCCACCCATGTCTGGGCCTTCCCCTCACCAGTTATTCTCTCTCTCTCTCTCTCTCTCTCTCTCTCTCTCTCTCTCTCGCCATGTCAGTCTGTCTCTCATCAGCCTTCCCATACCCATAAGCAAGATTCTCTTTCTTTAAAACCCCCCTTCTACATCTTCTCTTCATTCTGTAAACACTAAACATCTTGAGAGAGTTGTCTCCAGAGCAGCTCCGGCTTCCTCCCCACCTACTTGCATCTTAGTCCCTTGGCACCTGGCTTCCCCCCTTGTGCTGGATGAGCAGTCCTCTCCCAGGTCCAGTGCTCTATCCCAACGGCTTGTTTCCACAAGGCCCCACCTTGCCCTGCACCCCCTCCTCCACCCAGCCCCACACGCCAGCCTTCTTGCCAACTTGAAGGCTCACTTCCTGTCTCAGGGATTGCTGTTCTCTCTGCACAGAATACCCCCCACCTTGAGTTAGTCGGGGCTCTCTAGACAAACAGAACCAATCGGATGTGCATGTACGTATTAATAGAAAGAGAATTATTTAGGGAATTGGTTCATGTGTTTATGGAGGCTGACAAGTCCAAAATCTGCAGGGTGGGTTGCAGACTGGAGACCTGGGAAAGCCAGAATATTCTCTTGCTCAAGGGAGGTCAGTCTTTTTTGTTCTTTTTAGCTGGGCTTTCAGCTTACTGGGGGAGACCCACCCACATCATGGAGGGCAATCTGCTTTACTCAAAGTTCACCAACTTGAATGTGAATCTCATCTACAAACACCCTCACAGAAACATCCAGAATAGTTTCCACGTGTCTTGGCACTGTGGCCCAGTAAGTTGACAGATGACATTAGCCATCACATACTCCATTGCTTGCATAGCTGACTCAACCTCCTGCTCTCACTCAAATATCACCATTTCAAAAGCCCTCACTTATGCTCCAATCTAAAGCAGCCTCTCTGTTCTATATTTTTTGTAGCAAGTTTCACTGTCTAAAATTAGCATTTTTTGTTTGTTGAGTTTTTGATTTATTTTTATTTTTTATTTTTTAATTTCAGAATATTACAGTGGTACAAACACTTTGGTTATATACATTGCCTTTGCACCACCCAAGTCAGAGCTACAAGTGTGCCCATCCTAGACAGCACACACCACAGGCATTAGGTGTGAATTTACCCATCCCTTGTACCCCACCCCCACCTGCCCAACACCCAAAGACTGTTTCTTCCATATGTGCACATAAGTGTTGATCAATTAATAACAATTTGATGGTGAATACACATGGTGCTTTTTTTTCCCATTCTTGTGATATTTCACTTTGAAGAATGGGCTCCAGCTCCATCCAGAATAATATAAGAGGTATTAGTCCACCATTGTTTTTTATGGCTGAGTAGTACTCCATGGTATACATATACCACATTTTATTAACCCACTCATGTATTGATGGGCACTTGGGTTGTTTCCACATCTTTGCAGTTGTGAATTGTGCTGGTGAGACTGCAAATTAGTACAACCTCTATGGAAAGTAGTATGGAGACACCTCAAAGATCTAAAAGTAGAACTATCATTTGATCCAGCAATACCACTACTGGGTATTTACTCAGAGGAAAAAAG
Source organism: Lemur catta (assembly GCF_020740605.2). Taxonomy (NCBI): domain Eukaryota; kingdom Metazoa; phylum Chordata; class Mammalia; order Primates; family Lemuridae; genus Lemur; species Lemur catta. Next base: position 37,405,791 of record NC_059136.1, read on the forward strand.
GACATTCTACAATAAAGACATCTGCACTCAAATGTTTATAAAATTAGCATTTTTGTTTGTTTGTGTACCTATTTATTCCCCATCATCTCTGCCACTTTCACCAATGTGTGACATGAAAGATATTCATCTTGGCCACCACCACACCCCCGGTGCATAAATGCATGACACTCATTAGGCACTGTGATAGTGTGAGTGTGGATCATCTAGGAAGCCAATGTCAAGATGGAGTTGGAAGTGCAGAGACGGACTGGGGTACCACCTGTAAAGCCAAAGGGGCAGGGGCTGAGAATCCTTGGGACCCTAATGCAGCTCTGAGTGATGAGCAAGAATGGGGAAGGAAGAGGGCTAGGCAGGAAGGGTCTTATCCTGCAGCACAGTTCTGAGAACATTTCACCCAGCAGAGAGGTCCCGCATCTCACAGGGACAGATGGCCACCTTCAACCATTGGCTGGGAAGCGCCCAGGAGAAACATGCCCCACACAGAGGCCCGGGCCATCATGAGGCCAGAGGCCAGGCTGCCATCATGCCCCTCAGATGGAGAGCTGGATGGGGCATTTTCATGGCCGTCTCTGGCACTTAATAACTACTGGGTGATTGGATGGATGAATGATCTTGGCCAACATCCTGCTCCAACTCTCCCTAGCACAGGACACAGTGGATGGCCACGTTCCTCCCACATCATTCCTGCAACTCTCCCTTGGCCTCTGTGCGCTTGCATTGTATCCCCATTTTACCTCTTACCCTTATAGCCCTTCTATTTCCTTCTCTGTTCCCTCTTCCTCATCTCCACCCTGATAAAAAGGTGTCCCCAAACTTCTACCCCCTTGCAAGTCCTCTTTCTCCTGCTGCACTGTCCTGTGTGCCTGTGACAGGCTTGGAATGAAAGGTCAGGAAGGGCAGGCGTTGTCTGCGTGACACCAGTCGTACTGGTCGTTTACAGAGTGCTCACCGTGTGCCAGGTCCTCAGCTGAAACTGTCATTTGTTGGTGATCCTCCCTTGGACCCTAACTAGGCATTAGCATCCCATTTTAGAGATGTGGAAACTGAGGCTTAGAGGGCTACTTAGCCTGAGGTCACACAGCTTATGAGCTACCAGAATTCAAACTCAGGTCCACATGGCCCCAAAGCCTGTGGTGTTCTCACTAGACTGTAGGTCCCTGAGGTTAGAAATCACATTTTACAACTTTTTATATCCCGTGGCACCTAGTGTAACTGAGCACACAGTAGGTGCTTGGTGACTGCTGAACACCTAATGGATTCCTACCCTGAGACATGCTGCCTGCAGAGCCCCTGTCAGCGGGGAAAGGGTTAACAGCTCTGGTGGAGGAAGTCTGGCTTTGGGCAACCTCTTTTAAATAAGGAGCCTCCGGTATTCTTGCTAATGACATTCTCCTCTCACTGCTCCAGGTTTTACTCACAGGAGTAATGAATTAATTAGTGAATATGGGTGAGATGCTCTTTGAAGTCGTAAAAAGCCCAGAGTACAAATGCTAAGAAAAGGGACCAAATAGACTGAATCAGATTCCCTGTGAGTGCTGAACAGCTCAGCGTGGCTAAACCACCAGCTCTCTGGGGACAAGTGCAGACAGAACAAAGAAAAGGGAGAAGAGGCCCCTGCTGGCACCATGAACACAACCAAACACCCAGGCCAGCCTTCAGCGGCTCCCAGTCCCCTCCTGGAGGCCTGGAAAACAGCTTATTTGGTCTGCTCACCCCATGGATTCACAGTGGCCACCTGGACAGCTGTGCAGGAGAAGAGTCTGGGGCCACCTAGAGGTTCAGCAAGAAAGAGTGCCATGTTATCAGTGCCTGCGGGAGTGTTGTGTTGGCTTAACTCATGCTACAAAATCACTACATAACCAACCACCCCAGGACCTAGGGGCTCACAATGACCACCACGTATTCTTATAATCTGCAGGTGAACCGAGGGTTGGCTGATGGAGGGTGGGTCTGGCTGGTGTGACTCAGCTCTGCTCCACGTCTCTCTTCCCTTCCTGGGGTCAGCCGCCAGCTCAAGCTTGCTCTCGTTGTGGCCATGGCAAAGGTGCAAGGGGACAAGCCCACTCACTCAAGTGCATCCCAAGCTCCCATCTGTGCTCATCTGCTAACATGCCATTGGCCAAAGCCAGTTACAGGAATGAGAAGAGCCCAGTGACAAGAAGTGAGGAAGTGTGCCTGACCACAATGGGAGGACACTGCAAAATTATTAATATATTGATACTGACAAGGGCCGGATACAGTAAGGGGTAAAGAATTGAGGGCATTAATGCAGTCTAACAAGGGGATGGAGGAGGGGAGGAGCAATCCACCAGGTATTTGGCACCCATGACCAACAATCCAAACTCCGCACCCTGCTGCTTCTGCAAGGCAACAGGCAGGAAGCGAAACAGTGACCTCCTCAGAGTAGGGCATGAGCTCTCACGTTCATCAGCCCCAGCCAGGCCTGGTTCCCTCATGTATGCCACCCGCCTGGCTCCTGAGGGCATTGGAGGTTGAAACCACCATCATAAAATACACTTAACATTGCAGCTAGCATACATACATAACACCACCTAAACCAAGGAATCTGCCACCAAGAATAAGAAGTATTGCTAATTCAGTTGTCCTAAGAGATAAATAGCTAAATAGTCATGTGGCCCTTGCTTAAACATCTATGCCTGGTGAAGTACAAATATGAAACTTTTATTCCCTCTAATTGCTGCCTTCTAGGTTGCTGTGTTGAGTCTCCTTTTCCAACTCTTAGTGACATCCCATAGTTTTTCAGTCACTTTTAAATACTAAAATGCAGCCCAGTCCACCTGAAAACACAGTGTCCTGTTTAATTTGGCCTTCACATTGTCCCCTCCTCTCACTGCTTGCCATATCTTGGCCTGAAAAACGTAGGGTAAAGGGGATAGATTATGTCCCTTCTTCCTCTACCTCATCTGTCTCCACTTCTAGCTTCTCCAGGGGAGGGGTGGAGAGAAGAGGGAATTAAGGGGGAAGAAGGAAAGTCTTTTTACTTGACAGGTGTTCTCTAGGCCAGCTATGAGCTCTGAGTGGTGGGCACCCAATTGCTGGCTGTCTTATGTGCACTGTGTCATGAGAGATGCACTCTAGAATAACTTCCAGTTCCTCCACACCCACATTCGGATCTCTCCCTGGCAACCCTCCCCCTCAACAGCCCTCTTGGGCTGGGTACCAGCAACACAATGTGGCAGATGTCTTTGACCCCCCATCTCTCATCCTCACCCCGCCATTGTGCCCTGGCTTTGTCATAACAATAAGCTCTAGCATCTTGCTGCTGCTGCACCAGGCCTCTCTTGCTTTCTGCCTGGGCCTCTCACATTATGAGCTGTGAGATGGAGTCTGCTCAGCCACTCTGGTGCATATGCAAACTGGAAGTGCAAAGGCATTAACACCTCCAGGACTCTACAGGACCAATGAAGACCAATACACAGTTTTCCACGTCTCTGGTGAACAATTCCAAGGCAGCATCCCAGCAGGAGCAAGACCCAGTTGTCCACAGTGGTAACTGACTCAAGAATGCACCCAAGGGATCAGCTTTCCCTCGTTCTATATCACTCTTCCCAGTCCCTCCACCCCAGTCTCTGAAATTTGTATGAAGTTTCAACAAGTTGATATAAATGAATAGTTAGGGTGGTCCTTGACACATAATGGTCAGTAAGTGTTAAGTATTATTGTAATCTTCTAGCATGTGTTTCTCATTTTACCACAGAATCTTCAAAACATTGTATGAAAATGTAAACTATATACAGTATATATATGTTATATATTATACAAGTAATATAATAATAGATATAAAATATACATAAAAGGTGTATATATTGCCCATATACTGGCATATATACTGTTCATATGATAGCCACTGCCCATAGGTATCTTTTGAACATTTGTTGGTGCCACATGTTAAGATGATAATGTATTGGGTTAAATAAAATATATTATTAAAATAATTTCATCTATCTCTTTTCACTTTATCAATAGAAAATGTTTATGTTAATGTTAACATCCATGTTATTTTATACATGAAAACATACAATGTTATGTTTAAAATAAAATTTGTAAGTTATATATGTAGCTTACATTATATTTTTATTGGATAACACTGCTCTATAAGGTGCTTAACACAGGACCTAGAACAGAGTAAATTTTCAATAAAATCAATCTTCTTTTACCCAAAGTTATCTCATCTAGTCCTATAAGGTAGGTGCTATTACCCATTTCACATATAAAGAAACTAGTGCTTAACAGAGAAATTAAATAACCTGCAGGCAGCTGCAGCACTGGGAGTCCCACCCTGTCCCTGCATTTCCAGAGCTTGTCTTGCTCTACTATGACATGTTTGCTGTTTTCTAGGCATCAGCTGTCTGGTTCTCCAAAGCGATCCACAGCAAAACCCTGAAACCCAAAAGCCCCGAGATTTGTCCTCGTGGGAAGCAAAGACGTGCAGGGTGGTTTGACCATGACAGGTTCCTCAGCTGGGCTTGGGGGTGAGTGTGCCCACAGGACAGGGGACCCGGAAGGTGGGGACAGCTCCTGAAGGGGAGGGAGGTGGATGAGTCCCAAGGACCGGCTCCGGGGGAGACAGGCACCCTGTGATCTGGTCCCTGAGTGAGAAGCACCTCCTGACTGGATCACACTTGTTCACTTGCCTTTTGTCTCTCCGGACAGCCACATTCTTATCAGTATTATGTGTCTGAGAGAGAGCAATCTGACTGTTGCTGCTGGGCAACAGCGTGGCCTGCACCACCAACAGCCCCCGCCTCTTGCCTCCCAAGGACAGAGAGCCAGAGAGGTGAGTGACACCCGAATCCTCAACCCACCAAAGCCTAGGGTGATGTGAGGACACTTGGCCCAGTTTGAAGTCTTACCCTTCCGACCGGAGGTGGAGAATCAGACCTGAGAGTTCAAATAGTGAGAAGTAGCTCCAGCAGGTAGGCAGTGGAAGGGACTTGGGGACATGGAGGTGTGGGGTGAGGAGAAGGGAATGGTCTTGGAAGTCCTGGTCAAGCCCAAACGCTGTCTCTGCCAAGGCCCTCAGCTCGTTTAATCTCAGGTGTCACCTGCACCAGCTGTAGTCTTTGAGGACTAACCCTCAGACCCTACCACCCCCTTGCCCTGGTATGGCCGGGAGGCTCCCAGCCTCCCGTCTGTGGCTTTGAACTGAGGCCCATGGAGCTGAGACTTGAAAAGCGCTGGACCAGACTTCAGCGTGGGTTTGCAGAGCTGGGACCGCACAGGGGCGAAAAATAGGACCGGCAAACAGACCCCTTCAACCAAAAGTTCACATTCAAAGCCAACCTGGATCTCCCAGAACTTAAAGCAAACGTAGAGCGCTTTGTGAAAACATAAAGGACTCAACAGCACCACCTTCTGGCAAAAAGAAAAACTACAAGCCGCAGAATTTGAAACCAACATTAATAGAGAAGCACAGAGCAATTCAAATCAAAGAGACGTTCAGAAATCATGTCCTGGGTCAAGCCGCTCGTTTTACAAAGGGGGAAACTGAGAGTGAGGTCCTGAGAGGAGAGGAGAGGAGACTTGCAAAACATCAGAAAGACTGTTAAAGACAGAGCAGAAGGTTGAATCTGAGACTCCCAAGTTGAAAGTGTTCTGCGTGAGGCTGTGGGACACAGGGAGGGACCTTAATGCCCCATGACCGCGGAGCTGGCGTGCCAAGTAGCACGCAGCACAGATTAGTACTGTCCCCGCCGTACAGAGGAAGCCCTTTAATCGGGCTCAGGTCTCAGCACTCACGTCCAGGCGTGACCACGACGCTGCTCTGCCTCGCGGAGAACTGAAAACCGACAGCAGGGAGATTTCCATGGCAGCCACCCCCGTCCCAGTCCTGTCATCAAGAAGGGAAAGAGGCTGGGGCTGCTCCCTAAAGAACGATTATTGGTGGCACCGCAGTCTGCTCTCTTTTACCAGCTATGAAGAAAACTCTAATGACATCTCCAACTTGTTTATGTTTCATGATTTCTCCAAAGACTCCTAGATACCAGAGACTTGAACTTTTGGACTGTTTGAGGCCAAACGGCGTCTAATCTTTCCTGCACTTTGCCCAGTGCAGAATTCCACAAGGACCATCTACACGGACCCCTGCCTGGTGGTTCATTTAGAATTGGGGCAGGTCCTCTCCCCTACACAGGGAAATGCTATTAATAGGTGGGGATCTCCAGAAATCAGGAAGCCCACTTCCAGGAGGATTGCTTCCCAAACTGCCACCGGTCCTCAAGCAAAGGATTGTCCCTCAGTAAGCAAGTGTTGAAGGAATGACGGGAAGCCCAGTGAGAGAACATCCTGGCATCCGTTATGTTACCTGAGACAGGCCCCACACTTGACCACCCGCGCTCATTTGTCCCAGTCTCCTGACTCCCAAAAAGTCAGTCACCCCTGGATTCTTCACTTGCCACTCTGTATTCATCCCACCCATGACTTCCACTTCCGTCTAAATGCAAATGGCCCCCAAATCGTAATCTCTAGCCCTATCCCCTCTGGAGGGCTAGATTTAATGATGCCATGATCTTCCTGCATCAGTCAGGAATACAGTCACTCAATTTATCAGACAGCCTCGTGTACACCCCTGAAGTAAACAAGCAGGGCTTTATCTTGTTCACATATCAGGTCATCCGGAGGTAAGTGGTTGCTGGCATTCATTCAATAGCTCAATAATGTCAAGGCCAGCATTGAAGCTATTTTCTTGAGCTTTTCTCCTGCTTATTGTTTCAAAGGTTCATGAAGCTACTGCATACAAGGCAGCAAGAAAGAGGGAAGAGACATTGCCTGCTGTCCATTTCCATTTCATCGGGAAAAGCATAATGCGTCCCAGAGCACCTGGTGGATTCAGAACCCAGTGATAGAGCTGCCCCTCACTGCAAGACACACCCTGCACCATCCAGGTGCTGATAGCCAGGAAGACATGGGGCCCTGGTATTGTCACAGAGCTCAGCAGTGTCTGCCCTGAAATCTGTAACTCTCCTGAGACCACACGGTCACCCTCAACCCATCATCCAGGTTGTCATCACCTTCTGCACTGCCTGTTCAGAAGTTCCTCTCAAATCGATTCTCTCCTTTCTGTCTCCTCTGTCAGGATCTTAGCTCAAATCTTTGTCATTCCTCATGTGATTACTTTCACAAGTTCGGGAAGTCCCTTTGTTGTCTGGCCCCCACCTACCTCTCTCTTACCATTTGTCTTTATTGAAGCTGCTTCTCACATGCACACACAGACACACACATGCACATGTCTGTTACCAGCTTCATTCCTTTACACGTATTGCTCCTCCTGCCTCCTTGACCGCAGCCCTGCCACACACCATCCTGCCCCCACCAAATCCCCACTCTCTTATTCCAATCTATTTATTCTCTTCTCAATCTTCTAGATGGCTAAGATGACCATTCCTTAAGTCAGACTCCCTTGACTCCCCACATCGATGAGGTGCCCCTCCCCTGTGCTCCCTCCCCTGTGTATTATGACTTCCACTTCCATCCAAACACTGATGGCCCCAAACCCCCATCTTCAACCCTGTCCTCTCTGGAGAGCTGGATTTGATGGTGTCATGACGAACACATATCAGAAAGCCCAATGTGCATCCCTGAACTAAACAAGCAGGGCTTTATCCTGCTCACATATCAGGTAATCTAGAGGTAGGTGGTTGCTGACATTAGTTCAATGGCTCAGTAATGTCAAGGCCAGCATCAGGGCTGTTCTCTTGACTCCTCGAGGAAGTCCAATAATAATGCTACCTTCCCTGCCCACTTCTGAATTAATTGAGAAATAAGATTAAAGAGTCAACTTATAGAGAACCACTGCCTCATCTCTGAACTGATAAAAACTGACACTGGAGGATGTGTAGCATAAATTAGAGCAAGCGGAATTCCTAATCCTGAAGCCCAGAATAGATAGACTTATCTGTTCAGCTTCATGGAGCTGAGACAGGCCCAAGGCCCACCCCACCTCTGCAGGGGCAGAACAGGGCACATGCCAGGGTGTTTGCCAGAGATTCTTAAAAATTTCTTGTGCAAGGGAATATCAGGCGTGGGAAGAAGCATGCCCCTCCACACCCCATTCCTAACTTTGCCTCTCACCACATTATTCTCCAGTTGTGTTTCTAGGTCTGTCTCCATCACGCTGTGTGTTCCGTGTGACTTGCTCTCTGTCATTTCTAGAAGGATCACACAGACTTGCCCCTCTGCCCATCTCATCCTCTGCATAGCAATCAGAGTGGTATTTCCAAAGAACCATAGCTAATCATATCACTCCCTGCTCCTAGCTGCCTGAAGGAAAACGTGCCTCGCAGCCAAGTCTGGCCCAACCCCCCTCCCTCCAGCCTCTGCCGCCCTCTCCCCCTGTGTTCCAGCTGCACTAGGCTCCCCAGAGTTCCCTGGACAGCCACCCTTTCCTTATCCTTCCTCTTGGCACCTGCTGCTCCCTTGGCCTAAACTAAGCATCTTCTTTTTCTTCTGACCTCCACATACAATCCTGTTCATCCTTTGAGACTAAGCAAAGTTTCTCTTCTCTGTGAAGCCTTCTCCTAACACCTGTCCAGAGTGGAGAGTATACATTTTGGTCTCCACTAATTATCTGGAATTTAACAGAAGTTCAAGAAAAGCCTGTAGAATGAAGGTATTATTGGATGAATATGTGAGTGAAGGAATGAGGGAATGAGTGAATACACTTACCTTCCACCTAGATTGTACATTTTCTTACTGATAGGAATTATGCCTTATAACTTTCGGAGTATTCACTTGGATCTCCAATAATTATCTAAAATATAAGAAGAGTTGAATAAAAGTTTTCAGAATGAAGGCATTATTGGATGAATATGTGAATAAATGAATGAACTTGTCTAACCAAGTAGACTGTGAATTTCTTACAGGCAGGAGCCACGCTTTATACTCTTCTGTACCTCCCCACAAACAAAAATGATGATGATGATGACGATGTTGATGATGGTGACCATGATAATGACCACTACTAAATCAGCAGGCTTCTTGTCTCTTTCTCTTCCTCCCAGATGTAAAATGCACCCGAGAAACCTTTCCAATCTCACTGAGCTGTTGAGAGAAATAAATGATAACATGTCAGAGCAACATTTTGCAAATATAAAACGCTCTCCAAATGGTTTCACTCCGGGGCAGTCCCTGGCTTTGAAGGAAAGTAGCTGTCTAACCACTTTAGCGAAGACTTGTGTTCTGGAATACACTCGGGGCAATACCTTGTCATCTGCTAAAAGGTTTCAGAGCAAGAAAACATCCTGCCTGAGCAGAAATATGGGCAACTTCAAAATTGCTGGCAGTGGTAAAGCTCTTACTGACGCTCTGTCCCTGGACACGGTGTCTGGTTGTATCTTATCCTCCCCTTTTGTTCAGGATGGGATATAAGGACATGGTTTCTGCAAGACAAGGAGACCTTTCGTCTCTGGGACCAGGGTGCTGATCTCCCTGTGGACCTGTGCCTACCAGGAGGGGGCTCAGAAGTGGTCTCTGTAGCAGAAATTGGGGTCTGGCCCTGAAGCTCCAGCTCAAATCCTAAACAGCTGCATTGTATGATCCTCTCTGAGCCTGGGTTTCCCTTTTAGTCTCTAAATCTCCAGAGGGCAGGGACTATGCTGTCTCCACCTTTCATATCAATGCAATAAAAGTTATTTCTTTTCTGTGCCACACTGGCCTTCATGCCATTTCTAGGGTGTTCTGGACACACGTCAGCTTTAGGACTTTTACACTGGCTTTCCCTCCCCGCAGATGGCAACATGATGCTCTCTTGCCACTCTTCAGTCTTTGCTTACCATCCTGTTTATAATTACAATCCCGTTCCCACTCCCCAGCGCTCCTTTCCCCAACTTATTTTTCTCCATAGCACTTACTACCTTCTCGCATACTATGCGATTTGCTCACCTAGTTAGTTTATTACCTGTTTCCCACCTCCTACCCCATTACAATGGAAGCACTCAGGGATGGCAGGGATTTTTGCCTGCTTTGTTCACTGCTTAGAACAGTGCCTGGTATACAGCAGAGGCTCAAACAAATCTGTTGAAAGAGTAAATCTATTCAACACATTTATTGAGCTTCTGCTATATGTGTCAAGGTCCGGGATGTAGAAATGAATGAGAAGGCCCTCAGGATGCTAAGCATCTAGCAGGGGAGAGAAAAAAAGGCAAATAAATTCATTAATCAATCAAATGGGAGCAGAAATAGGAGGTTGACAAGTTCAGGGACAACCCATCAGAACTAACTCATTCTCTTGGAGGAGAGAGGAGTCAGAGGTTTCCTGAGAGACGGACTCTTGCTCTGAGCTTAGAGGGATAAATAGCATTTCCTAGGGTTTAGGGACCTGATCCAAAGCAGAAGCCTTGTTTTAGAAAATGCCAAACCCAGACATTGTCATTTGTTAAAAATCTATTGTGAGCAGAAATGTGTAGCACCAAGATCATTTAATAAGCATGTATTGAATGGGTGGATGAATAAATGATTTAAACAAAAGGAGGCAGGCCGGGCATGGTGGCTTGTGCCTGTAATCCTAGCACTCTGGGAGGCTGAGGCAGGTGGATCGTTTGAGCTTAGGAGTTCGAGACCAGCCTGAGCAAGAGCGAGACCCCATCTCTACTAAAAATAGAAAGAAATTAACTGGACAACTAAAAATATATAGAAAAAATTAGCCGGGCATGGTGATTCATGCCTGTAGTCCCAGCTACTCGGGAGGCTGAGGCAGGAGGATCGCTTGAGCCGGAGTTTGAGGTTGCTGTGAGCTAGGCTGACGCAACAGCACTAGAGCCCAGGCAACAGAGTGAGACTCTGCCTCAAAAAAAAAAAAAAAAAAAAGGGAGGCAATCTCAGGCACCTTCTGGCCCTTCTCCTCTGTACGTCTTGGTTCTATGGTACATTACAGGTTGAGTAGCCCAAATCCAAAAATCTGAAATCCAAATCCTCCAAAATCTGAAACTTTTTGATAGCTGATACAACACTGAAAGGAAATGCTCATTGAAACATTTCAGATTTTGGATTTTCAGATTTGGGATGCTCAACCAGTAACGTTAATGCAAATAATCTAAAATCTGAAAAAATCCAAAATCTAAAACATTTCTAGTTCCAAGCATTTTGGATAAGAAATACTCAACTAAAACCTTCTTCCAGACAAAAGAGTTTCCCAACAAACTGTTGGGGAGGGAAAGGCTTTCCCACTGCCCTCTGAGGTTCAACAACTGGGTCTAAAAAGTAAACTAACGAGAGGTAGATTAATAGGAGAAAAGGTATACAAGTTTATCACACGCACAGAGGCAACACAGGAAAAAAGTGAATACCCACAAAAACAGTGAGATTCAGTACCTTCTTCACAAGGAAGAGCTCAGGAGGAAGTATGCAAGTTGGGGGGCAATAAACAATTTTTAGGAAAGATGAATGAGCCCTTAGAAGAGTAGATGGGAGATCTGAGAGTTTGTGACAAGGTTTGCCTGGGTGTGGTGTCCACATCTAGTCCCCTTTCCTGTGACATAAGTCAATCTTCCCTGGTTGACGAAATCCCCAGGGAGGGGACTGATGACAGTTGAGTTCTCCTGGACCATCTGTCTCAGGCAGACAAGGAGAGTTCAGAGAAAGCTTCTCCCTGTGTTTGCTGGTTTTCAAGTGTCTTCAGCTCAACATAATCGATATTCCAAAGTGCCATATATTGGGAAGGCTTATCCTGAACTTCTTCAACTCCCCCCAAAAAATTTGATCATTATAACATTTTTAAGGAAGGAATTCTTACCAGAAGGTTCAGTTAAAATGCACATTTTCAGAGGAAGCTGATGTAAGTCTTGCACTATGAGAACCGGTTGTTTTATTAAATACTTTAATTGATACCTGCAAATAAGTAGGATGCTGAGAGAATGAGAGACAGGACAGGGAAATTTCAATAGAGACAGCAATGATATAGAACACAGGTCAGCAAAATACTGCCCATGTGCCCATTCCACTCCATGCCTGTTTTGAGCTAAAATGGTTTCTATAATTTTAAATCATTTGGGGGTGAATCAAAATAAAAATGCTATTTCATAACACATGAAAATTATATAAAATTCAAATATCCAAAATTCAAATATCAATAAGGTTGTACTGGAACACAGCAGGATCACTGGCTTGCAAGTAATTAATCGACATTTTCCTACCCAAGGGCAGAGTCGAGCAGTTGCAACACACCATACAGCCTGTAAGGCCAAAGCATTTATCCTCTGGCCTTTTACAGAAAAAGTTTGCAGGAAGAGAGTAGTGGCTCTCGACCCCATCTGCACATTGGAATCACCCAGGTGGATTTCAAAACATATCAGTGCCTGAGCTCAACTCCCAGAGATCTGATTTAATGGGTTCGAAGTAGGCCCAGATAGCGGTGTTTTTTTAAAGCTAGCCAAAGTAGATAGCATTCATGGTCTTGGGGGGGGCATGGCCAGCCATAGCAGAATCCAAGGTACATAAATAGAGCCAGTAAGGGTCACGCTAAGCAATCCCAAGAGTGAGGCAGCAAAGCACCTCCAGGCAGTTGCTTCTTTGCCAGAACCACTTTATACATCTCCTCAGTAAAGTATGAAAAAGCATGCAAAGTCTAGCTGTGGGGAGCAACTTCATATCACAGGAAGGGGCATCCACTTGACCATTTAAGAGTTCTGTAACCTTGGGAAAGTCACAAACACCAAAGTCTCAGGTTTTCCAGCTGAAAACCAAAATGATAACATGTGCAGAGCTGTGATGGAGACTCAACAAAATCATAGTTGCATGTAAGCATGCATTTGACTCCATCACTGGGATCTTGTAAGCCAATTTAGAAATGCACTACTGTTAGGTTCTTTCTGGTAAATAACAGTAGCTCAAAAACTATGAAAGGTTAGAGGTCAAGGAGGATTAAGCTGCTCATCTACACATTCACTACCAGGTTATGTGGAAGTAGAACTCAGACCAGATAGTGCTTGAGAGGATTAATTTCATGTGTCAACTTGCCTACGCTATAGTATCCAGATATTTGATCAAACATCAGTCCAGATATTCAGCAGACTTTGAGTAAAGCCCATTATCTTTCATAATGTGGGTGAGCTTTACCTAAACAGTTGAAGGCCTTAAGAGAAAACAGGCTGAGGTGCCCCCAGGAAGAGGGAATTCTGCCTGGAGAATGTCTTTGGGCGAGAGAGTCAACATCAACCCTTCCCTGGGACTCCAGCCTGCCAACCTGCCCTACAGATTTTGGACTTGCCAGCTTCCACAATTGTGTGAACCAGTTCCTTAAAATAAATCCCTTGAAAGAGTGAGTGAGTCAGTGAGTGAGTGAGCTACAGTTTGAATGTTTTTGTCCCCTCCATAATGCGTGTTGAAACTTAACCCAATGCAACAGTGTTGGGAGGGGTGACCTTTGGCAGGTGATTGAGTCACCTCAGGTGAATGAGATTAGGTACCCTTGTAAAAGGACTTGAGTGAGAGAGTTTACTCCTTTTTGCCCTTCTCTCTTCTGCCATGTAAGGCCACAGCAAGAAGGACCTCACCAGACATCAGACACTGGCACCTTGATCTTGGACTTCCCAGCCCCCAGAACTGTGAGAAATAAAATTCTTTTCTTTATAAAGTACCTGGTCTCACATATTTTGTTATAGCAGCACAAAGATAGATAGAAAGATATGTTTACACACACACACACACACACACACACACACACACACACACACACATGCTATTGGTTCTGTTTCACTGGAGAGCCCTGATTAATATGGTGCTACACATACAGTAGCTTATTAAGCAAGCATCTATTAGTAAGAAAGTAAAAACTAGTTCACACAACTTATTCTATGAGCTCAATGAAGACCCAGTTCTCTGTCCATTATGTGAACCATTTTGCATGCCAAAATAATATTCTATGAGTCAGAATTATGTTTCCCTTCTAATTAGCATCAGGCAACCAGAATGATCAACCTAGCAGTGGGAGGACCCTTTAGAGATCAGGCACTGGGCACCAGTTCTGCAGACACAGACTCCAAGCCTTGCTAGATTCTCAGACTTGGTCCTTGCAAGTGTGGGGATTTTCTCTAAAATATTTAAATCAGTCCACATACTGTACGTAGCATTAATTTTGCCAGTAAGAATCTTTTTCTAACATCCATTATGCTAATTAATAATCCACATATATCACCAATGAAAACTCATTTCTAAACTCATTGCACTAATTAGCAAAGTCAGTGGTATTGATAAAGGAAAAAGGTAACAAAAGAGATCATCACAGCCATTTCCAGAATATGAGCTTTCTGATTAGATTACTTGCTGGCCACTCCTGGGAGGTGAATCCCTTATTTATGATAATTGACTGCACCTAGGGTGTGGTTTGAACTAATTGGCACATGTATGAAATCACACTGCGATACTGAAGTATTTAAAATTAAATTACAGACATTCTAACAATGAGAAATAAGAAATGTCACATTTCTAAATCAAATTTTAACTGCTTTAAGCCACTATGCCACTGGGTGTCAGGAAATTCAACCCCAGTCCCGACTGGGGTCCTCTTTCTATACCCCTCCCTTTAGGTCACCTGAGGGTCCCTGGAGTCTTATGTTCCCAGCATCCAAGAAAGCCCCCCTGGTCTCTCTTCCATGTGGTTTTGCCGACGTGCTCACCAGCCAAGATCACCTCAAGTCTGGCATCAGGGACCTTTGCCACGGCTGGAAACCCAGGCCCTCAGGTCAGTCTCTAGGTTACCACACAGCCACGGCCCTCTGTAGCACCGGGACATGAAGCTCCCCACCCCCCCCATCACAAAACCTCCAAACACCTCCCAGCCCTTTTCCTCTTGCCATTTGCTGGGAAACTCTCTACTTTAAACCTCCCTCCATCTTTAGGATGAGAAGAACCCAAAGGACCACTAGGGTGTGGCAGCTACAAAGCAAGAGAAAACAGGTTGAATCATTGAGACTTGTAGTAAGAAAGAGAAAGAAAAAGAGGCAGGTCTGGACATGAGCCAAGAAAGGGCCCTATGGGATTTCAGAGGCTGTAGAATCAAGGAAGACTTCTCAGAAGAGGTGACTCTGAGTAGAGCTGAAGTGGGGATGTGTGCAAAGGTCTGTGTAGGGGAGGAGGCCATTGTAGGTTGATGAGAGCAGGGCTCAGAAAGGCATTCTTAGAGGCTGAGCCCTGGCTGGAGTCTCCTTCCTGCAGTTTAATGGCTCCCTCCTCTTTCCCCTTGTGGGGAAGCCTGACTGAGAAGATAAAAAGTACCTGTGGGATCATTACCACAATGCTGTGCTCTCCAGATGTCATGAGTTGCTCAGCCTGCTGGACGGACTGGCTGCTACATCTCATCTAAGGACTGTCACAGCCCAGTTGACCCCACCCTGGACTCTGGACATGGCCCTGAGAGTCTTCCCAGCTGTCTTCTTGCTCCACAGCAGCTGGGTTGGACCAGTGGGTCTGTGAGGAAATCTCAGGTTGTCGACCCTGAATGAAAGTGTCTGGGTCTTCACTGGCCTCCCTTGGCCTTGGAAATCACCTCCCTCCTCCCTGCCAATGCCCTTGCACCCAATTGCATGCCAACTCTGGGTTCGATGGTCTCAAGCTTCACTTTAAGAGTTTCTCTAATTGGCAGTGAAAAGGCCTTTTGGCATCTGAAGCTCCAGTTTGGCCTCTCCCCAGACCATCTGTGGTGCTGCCCCCTTCACAGCCACAAAGACAGGCAACACTGGCCCCACTGTGACTCCAACCAAGGGACAACAGAAGTTGAATGAGATTGAAGAGAACACCCCACTCTCTCCATGTCCCAGGGCTCAGCAGAGGTGCCAGTTAGCATCTCCCCCCTCTGCATCCTGACTGCCCTCACTCCGCCCACCTGTGCTCCCGCTGTATGCGAGCCTGGTGGGGCTGCCAGCCAGGAGCGGCTCCTCCACGTTGCTCCCCCCAGGCTTCCATGATGGTTCATCCTATGTGCCAACTTGGAGAGACGTAGTACCCAGACATTTTTTCAAACACCAGTCTGAATGTTGTTGTGAAGGTTATTTTTTTAGGTGAGGTTAACATTTACATCAGTGGACTTCCAGTAAAGCACGTTACCCTCCATAACATGGGTGGTCATCATCCAATCAACAGAAGGTCTTAAGAGAAAACAGACTCAGGTTCCCCCAGAAAGAGAGAATTCTGCCTCCAGACTACCTTCGGACTCAAGCTGCAACATCAGCACTTCCCTGGGTCTCCAGCCTGCTGGCCTACCCTGCGGAGTTTGGACTTGCCAGTCCCCACAACCCTGTGAGCGGCTTCCTTAACATATACCACCCTCTCTCTTGCTTTCTCTCTCTATTGATACGCACACAGGTGCGCACACACAGCCTATTGATTTTATTTCTCTAGAAAACACTGAATACTACCACTTCCAAATTTTTTGAGTCTGAGTGAAGCCATCCTTTTCTCCTCTCATAAGATCAATTGTTGCATTTTGAGTAGTTCAGAGGTAGAAGAGGAAGAATAGAGAGTAAGAAAACGGGGGAAAGGCAAGGATTTTTTAAAGGGGCAAGGAAGATAAAGGAAAAAAAAGAAAGTGGTTGGCTGCCAGGAAAGGCTCTGCATCAGCTCAGGCCCCCCAGGAAGCAGACGCCAAAGCAGAGTCAGGAGTGGGAAAGATGTATTGGAGGGAATGGTTGCATGAGTTGAAGGCTAGAGGGAGCAAGGGTAGGCAGAGAAAGACTTCAGACCATGATGCAGTCTGTCATCTGTGAAGGGAGAGAGAGACAAGAAGGAAAATCAGACAAGAAGAGCCTCAAACTGCAGTGCAGCTCTGAGAAGGTCTCGGCCAGTCCAGTGGATGCTCCAGTGGGTGCTCCAGTGGGTGCTCCAGCACAAAGATGGCCTGCAGAGTGTCCTGCACTGGGTAGAAACATGCAGCCCTAGAAGCCCCACTTGGCTCAGTCCTGGCTGCTGCAACACAGCAGTGGGTCCTGGGAGCCCACAGCTGTCAGCTGACAGCACTCCTCACAGAAGGTTCTCTCCTGCAGGGACGCTCCCGCAGGAAAGCCACCAGGCTCCCTCACACCTCCTCAGGGTTCCTCCATGTGGATGGGTGACTAGGGAGGGACACTGAATCCACACTCTTTTGTTCTTTTTTAAGGGTGCAAAGGCTAGAATGACCAAATACTAACCTTTTAATTTACTTTTAGGGAAGGCACATGTAACAAAACTATTGCTCTACAATATTAGCCATATCTGATGCCAGCATCGCAGCGGGCAGATGTTGTGGTCGCCCCAGCACCTCTTTGGAGAGCCACCCTTCCATCATTCTTGGTCATGTTGTTCTGGTGACACTATCCTCACCCTTGGGTTTCAGGAGCGCAGGTCACCTAGGTGTGGCAAACCAGGACATTTCAGCCTCAGGTTAAGTGACAGGCTGAGAGATAAGCTTATGACCTTAGCAGGGTAAATCAAAGCCCTGTCAGAAAAATAGTCAGGAAACAGGTTCTTCTCTGACCACTGGCAATGAAGACAATGCAAGTCTGCAGACATCTGTGCCACCATGTGCAGAGGGTCCACTGGGCATGAGGAGAGGCAGAGACCTAAGGCTGAGCTAAAGACTCTTCTAAAAGAGGGGAAATCCAAAGGAGTTTATCATTTACAAATTTCCTTTGAAAAAATTGTTAAGATATGTGTTTCCTCTAGAAGGAAATGGAAATGAGAAAGTTCTAGAAATAATGGTAAATAAGAAAATCAACCTTCTAAAAAAATGGACAAATCTAAACCGGCATTTATAAGTCAATAATAAATCAATTAATCCATTAAATTCAACTAATTAATCTGAAATAAAAACAAGGCCAGAAATAAATAATTTAAACAACAATAACATGTAAGACCAAAGGAGGGAGGCCCAGTATTCCAAGGTCCTTGCATTTTTCAAAAAGAATCTAGACACATAATTTAATTTTATCTTTTGTTTAGCTAAGATGTGTGTTCAAATTAAGGGCAAGCACTAAAAGATTAAAAATATAAAATAACTTCCAATACTTAGAGGGGAAAGAGAAGACTAGAGAATATGCAATCAAACTAAAACATAGCAAAAGGGATGTTGGGAAGAAGAATAAAAAATGCAAATAGAAAGTACAAAGTAAGGTGATAGGACTAAACCCAAATATATCAGTCTCCAAAATAAATATAGACTAAACTCTTCAGTTACAGACAAAACAGTTATCAGGTTTGGGGAAGAAAATATAAAAGATGACCCTGGAACACATTATTATACCATAAAGCAAGAAAGTTATCAAAGATTAGCAGGGTCACATCAAAAGGATTCAGGAGCCCATTTGAGGCTCCCAAAGTTGGGACAATTTGAGCATCAGTAAGAATAACTGCAATGGATAGAAACACAGAAAATATATTTGCAATATACATTACACAAAATCTATTAGTAAACATACAAGCAACAGACTGTAACGAAGTGAAATATGTCAAATATATCATAATGGTAATTTTTAAATGGTCATATTTTAAGGACATTAACTTATTTTAAAAAAAAAACTAGTCAGAAAAAGGGGGGGGAAATCAAGCATCTATCCTGCCTTTCCTGTGCAAACAATACCTGAAGGTAACCAAATAGTTGATAGGGAAAGTTTACCTTTATTAAATAACCTCATCTATAAAAATGAAGAAGGGTTAGAGAATTAGAGAAAACATATAGAATCACCATTCTGAATGGTAAATCCAATCTAAAAGTCAACAACTTTTTCTTGAAGGCCAAATAGTACTTTAGACTTCACAGGCCCCCATGGTCTTTGTGGCAACTACTCACCTCTGCTGTTGTAGCTCAAAAGCAGCCATGGACAATATGTGTGTGAATAGGCATGGCTGAATTCCAATAAAACTTTATTTACAAAAATAGGCAGTGGTCGGAATTTGGCTCTCAGGCCACCATAGTTTGCTGCCCCCTGATCTAGATGGTGGTCATCAGTGTTTGCTAACATCATAAAAAGAGAGACCACCATACTATCCAAGCACTCTCAAGCACAATGCAACTAATTGAAAAAGCCATTGCAAAAGAAAATCATATTCAGAAATGTTTAAATACACTTCCAAAGATCTTAAAAATCAATTAATCAAAATGAAAATTAGAAAATATTTAGAACAAAATGATAACAAAAAACACCATACATCAAACATGAGTAATTCACCTAAAGTGGTACTTAGAGGGAAATTATAGCCTTTAATGTTACATTAGAAAAGAAGAAAGATTGAAAATTAATGAGCTAAGCTTGTGAACATTTAGGGAACGAACAACAGAATAAAGCCAAAGAAAGCATAGAAAAATACATAAAAAAGACAAGAGGAAAAGTTAGCAAATTGGAAACAAAACTACAAAACAGAGACAAAAGGAGAGCCAAAAGCTGATTATTTGAAAAGAACAATAAAACAGACACAGCGGGAAAACCAGTTACACCCACACTTCAAGCAGTCAGCATAGAAAGGAACCAAGAAATTTCACATTAAGAATACTGCAAATGACAGATTAGAAAGATTAGGAAGGAAGGCAATGTTTTTTTAACTAATGATTGCAAACAACTAGGACTTATTCTGAGGGTTCTCAATCCTTTACCTAGGTTCCTGTAATCCTTCGTGATTTATTTAGAATCCACTATTTTATACCCAATTCTGCCTCTTCAGTTCTCCTGCCCCACTGAACTTCCCTCTTCACTCTCAGCTGATTGATAACCTCACCTCAATGTCATCAAGGAAACAGAAACCACAAGTGGCAGTCCCCTCGCTCTACTCACTTCCCTAAATTTATTAACCCATCTGCTCTGTACCCATTTTTCTACAAGGTCAAACCCTTACAGCCATGTTTACATTCACCTTTCCTGGCCTCCTTCTTCCTAACTAATGTTTGCAGTTTTTCCTTCCCAGTGTTCTTCCCAGCAGGTCTGCTCCATCCCACCAACAACCTCATTAACACACAAGTGAACAGGTGCAGCCACCTCTTACCCTTGGCTCCCTGGCTCCTGTCATTTTTCCCCAATCACCACGGCAACCACAGTCAATTTAATTTCCATTTTTAAAAAATTAAAGAGAAAAACAAACTAATCATGCTCTCCTGCTCTGAAGCTATCCACAACTCCCTCCTGCTGGTCACATGAAGACTGAGCTTGACGCTGGCCACTGGAGCCTTTGGCTTCTCACCCAGCCCCTGCCCCGCTGCACTCCTGCCCTGCCAGGACACTGCCCTGAGAGGGGCACACTCACTGCAGCCCTCCACCCCTGCTCAGCAAGGACTCCCTCCTGGGAGCCTTCTACTTCTCCTGCCTCTCCCCCAAACTCCCATGAACTTCACTCTATATAAAGGATTGGGGGCCTCACTTATAAAATATCAGTAAATTCTTCAAGTAGCAAGTCATTATTCTTTCATCAAATATGGATTGAGCATTTTCACCTAAAGGATTTTATTAGAATATATATGTGTGTGTGTATTCTAATATATATTCTATTATATAATATACAATTGACCCTTGAACAACATAAGTTTGAACTGCACAGGTTCACTTATATGAGATTTTCTTCTGCCTCTGCCACCCCTGAGACAAGACCAACCCCTCCTCCTCCTCCTCTTCCTCCTCCTCCTCCTCCACCTCCTCTTCCTCTGCCTACTCAACATGAAGATAACGAGGATGAAAACCTTTATTATGATCCACTCCCACTTCATAAATAGTAAATATATTTTCTCTTTCTTATGATTTTCTTAATAATATTTTCTTTTCTCTAGCTTACTTTAAGAATACAGCATATGATACATATACAAATATATGTTAATCAACTGTTATGTTATTCGTGAGGTTTCTAGTCGACAGACTATTAGTAGTTAATTTTTGAGGAGTCAAAAGTTATATGTGGATTTACAATGGCATGGAGGGTTGGCCCCCTAACCCCCATGTTGTTCAAAAGTCACCTGTGTGTGTGTGTGTGTGTGTGTGTGCTTATCAGCCCTATACATAACCCAAATAAGAATGAACAAATAAATTGTAACGTATGTATAGAATGAAATATTCTACAGTACTGAGAATAAACAAGCAAACATAATATAGGGCATATATATATAATTCTATCCATACAAAGTTTGGAACCAGCAACACTAATCTCTGGAATTAGAGGTCAAGGTTGTAGTTACCTTTGGCTGGATGAGAGGAGGGCACTACGGAGGCTTCTGGGAGAATAGCAGTTCTGTTCCTTGAGCTGGGTACTGGTTACAGGGTGTGTTCCCTTTGTAAAAAAAAAAAAAAAATGCATCAAGCTGTACATTTATGATTTGTGCACTTTTCTGTATATGTTAAACTTTAACAAAATATCAACCTTAAAAATGCAATGAGTATCCACTATGTGCCAAGCATAGGGTTAGAGGCACTGAGAACACAAAGAGAATGTAGGTCCCTCAAGGGCCAGAAGCCAGTGCAAAAGACAGGTGAACACCACGACAGGCGTTACCACACAGTGAGAGAGAGAGCAAGAACTGAGGTGAGCATGGATTGCAACCCACTTCAGCTGTTTGAACCTCAGTTTCCTCATCTGTAAAATGGAAATGATATTTCCTCCCTCACTGAGCTACGTAAGAATTATCTTAGTCCATTTTGTGTTGCTATAAGGAAATATCTGAGGCTGAGTAATTTATAAAGAAAAAAGTTTATTTGGCTCATGATTCTGATGGCTGGAAAGTTGAAGATTGAGCATCTGCATCTGGTGAGGGCCTCAGGATGCCCTCACTCATGGTGGAAGGTGAGATCACGTGGCCAGAGGGGAAACTGGAGAGAAAGGAGGGAGGTGCCAGGCTCTTTTTAACAACCAGGTCTTGCAAGAACTAATTAGAGTGGAAACCCACCGCAAGGGAGGGCATTAATCTATTCATGAGGGATCCACCCCATGACCCAAACACCTCCCACTAGACCTCACCTCCAACATTGATGATCAAATTTCAACATGAGGTTTGGAGAGGACAAATATCCAAACCATAGCAAGGATCCAGATAGAATCCAAAATACAATATAGATGAACATGCCCCACAGAGTGCCTGGGGCATAGCAGGTGCTCAACAAAGGTTACTTGTCTCTGGATCCATTCTCAGTGTGGAAATTCCAGAAATTCTCCAAAGACAGTGGCTTCTTACTCTCTTCCCCCATCCACCCACACACACAGGCACACACACACTCACACATAAACATGCACATACACACACACAGCTAGTCATAGCCTGTTGGGTTAAGACACCAGTAGAAAATCTATATTAAGCTTCAAAGTTGTTCTTGGTCATTCTCTCTCATTTCCAAAAATTCCTGGGTTCCCATATCCACCCACCTGCAAAGCTCTGAGCTGTTCCCAGTCAGAAGACACATCGATTCAGACAGCAGCCCACAGAACCACCAAAAAGTCCCACTGAGGCAAATGGCCAGAGGCCTGATGTACCTGGCTGAGAAATGAATGGCTTCCTGTCCAGGTACTTTCTCTTTCTTCTCTTCTCAACCTGATGCAAACAATTAATGTTAATGTTTATAAATGAAAGGGGAGCATGGGTGGGCTGTGCTGGGTTTGGAGGCTGTAGCCCCAGCCGGCTTCATCTGACAACAGTCCCATGCTATCCAACAGCAGAAACAGACAGTGGCCTCAGTCTGCAGAGTCACTACATGATCATGAACAGGTCCCCAGATCTGTGGTCAGGACGCAGGGCACTCCTTCCTGGCACCACCTGGGAGACGCGAGCGTGAGCAGGGAGCCATCGCTGGGAAGGAAATTCACTACAGCGGGTCAGAGGCTGGCATATCTGTGCAAGGAGCCAGGACAGCACCTTCATCCTTTCGGTTCCCTCTCCAAAATCTCTCTCAAACCGTACCCCCCCCCCTCTCTCTCTCTCTCTCTTTCTCTTGCCAAAACCTGAGCCCCCTTCATTTCTCGTCTGTACTTCTAAAATTGCCTCCTCTTCTGTCTTCCTGATTTCTTTCTTGCCCTCGCAGTCACACCAGCATCCCTTCATCCCCTCAAACCACAGCTCTCTGTCCACACGTGACAGTATGGAGGCAGAGATCGGAGTGACGCATCTACAAGTTGAGGAACATGAAGGTTCACCTGCCTTGTCCCATGCCCCCTCTTCACTTAAATCCTACTCATCCTTCAGATCTCTCCTTCATTGTCACCTTCCTGGAGTCCTCACTGACCCCCTCCCCAGTCTAAACTTGAACCCTATCCTGTCATTCTCCCCTAAGAACCAACACCAGTTGCAAGTACCTGTTGATCTGTGTATTCGTTTGCATATCTGTCTCCTTCACTGCTGGACAATAGACTCCATGAGGTTAGAAACAGTGTTTCTCACTCATGGCTGTGTCCTCAAGCACGGTGGGTGGTCTATATTATTTGAAGGATCGAATGACTGATTGATCATCGATGGGGTCCTGGAAAAGAAGCATTGCCAAACAACTTCAAGTTGCAAAATAAAAAGGCTATTTCCTTCATTAGTGAAAAGCAGTTTGGGAGACAATGGGGGAATTGCGCTGCTTTTTATTGCTTAAAGTTATGGGAGCTCTAAGGAATGAGCACGGAACAGGACAAACCAGTTCCTGCCACACACAAGCTGTGTGACCTTTGGAAATTTACTTCACCTCTTGGAGGTCTAGTTTCTTTCAAACAATAGGAAAAATAATACAATTTTGAATTATTGATAGAATCAGATAAAATAAAAGATATGGAAGTATTTATAGACTCTTAAAGCACCAAATAGTTCATGGGGATCTAAGTTAAGGCAGTAACAGGAGGTGGAGAGTACTAGAGGTGTGCAAAGCCTGTCTCAGATGCATTCCACATGGATATACGTGTGCACGCACTGTCCTGGGTTGTCATGTGCACCTAGAATGTGTGAATGTGACCTTATTTGGAAGTAGGGTCTTTGCAGATGCAATCAAGTAAGGATGAAGTCATACGGAGTTGGAATGGGCCCTAATCCAAAGATTGATGTATTTATAAGGTTAGAAAATTCTGAACATAGAGACACAAAGGAGAAGGCCATGTGCAGATGAAGGCAAAGATTGGAGTGATTCATCGACAAGTCAAAGAACACCGAGGATTGCCAGCAACCACAAGAAGCTAAGAATGGGCAAGGAAGGATTCTGAACTATACCCTTCAGAGAGATCATGACCATGACAACACCTTGATTTTTGGACTTCTGGCCTCCAGAACTATGAAATAATAAATTTCTGCTGTTTTAAGCCAACCACCTTATTGGCAGCCCTAAGATGCTATATCTAAAATGCACACACACTTGCAATGCAATCTGCCATTTTGGATACCTACAGGTGGCACATGCACCCCACCTTTGCCCTAGTAAGGCTTTGTAACCAAGGAAACAGTTCTAGTTCTTAGCCTTAAAAAGCTACCAAGATCTCACAGCAAAAGATAAAGAACAAAGACGAATTGTTTTTCTGGAACTGCCTGCTCCTTGGGTGATGCTTGTCAATCTTCATGCCCCAGTTCCCTGCTTGCATATAAAGCCAACCAAGATTGGAGTGGCAACAGCCAAGACCAGCATTCCCTGTCTCCTGGGGTCTCATCAACAGCTGGTGTCCCCTCCTCCTTACTGCAAACCATTGGCAGAACAATCCCATCACAGATCCAAACTGATTCAGGAATAAGTGGCCAAGAATGATTTATATTTGCAACCCTAGGTGTGTGCTTCTATACAAATGACCTACAAGGAGACTAGCCAGAGTGTCTTAGGTCACCTCTCCAGCAGGACACCAACTGTGATTTCCTTTTCTTGATTGCATGTTAGAGATCAGAGACCAGAACCGCAGTTAGCACTCAGCAGCCGCAGAGCGGAAGCCCCAGCCCCCTCCCCAAAGCCCACAGCTGGGTCTGTCCTTCCTCTGATGTGTTAAATGGGAACGCCCCTTCCCTACACCTGCTGTCCATGAGGAGCAATTCTTCCCCAAACATTTCTGGCCCCTGGCCCCTTACTGCTCCCCACAGAGGTGGAATGAGTTTCCTGGTCCGTGTGCAACAGCCACTGGTCCACGTTTCTCAACAGGGAGATCACTTATCAAAGGTGTTGAGTGATGGTCATTGGTCCCTTTGTATCCCCCTCTCCACCCAGACCCATGGGCAGCAGATCCTCGAGAAAGTGCAGTCTGCTTGGCAGAACCCAACGGACCTTGAGTAAACAAGACTGGATAAGCAAAAAGCAAGCCCTTTGGGGCTCTATGTCCCCACTAATCTTCATCAATAATGAAAGTGGCATTTGGTCTCCACATCTTAGTCATTTGTGTGATTTCTCATTTGGTTGACAACCTGGGTGGTAAAGAGAGGTGCTCTTTCTTGGGCCCCCCAGTGACCCTGAGATACAGTTGATTCTTGTTATTAGTGGTAGTTATATTCTCTAAAGTCATTGCAAATACTGAATTAGCAAATACTGAGCCATCATTCCTAGGGTAAATGTGTGTTTGTGTACGTCTATATACACAATACACACATACGTCTATATCCATATAGATAGATATATACACACACATCTCACATAGATTATAACTTTAAATCCTAAAAAAAAAAAATCCTGTTAGGTCATATTTTCTGTATTTTACAGAAGAGAAACAAGATCCAGAAGTGCTAAGTGACTTGCCTGAAGCCACCGCACTCACAGGGGCCAGAGCTGAATTCAGAGCCAGTCCACCTGGCCCGGTGTTGGAGCTTCCTACAATGTACTGCACAGCCCTCTATGCCTCCATCCTCTGCTCCTCTCTGGGGAGAGCTCAAAAAGGTGACAAAGTGTTGCCTTGTTCAACCTCCGCTGGGGACGTGCACATTGGAAAACTCTAATTTATCACTGTTGTGCGTGTGTCTACAAATGACCATAGAAGTGCATGGGTATTAATTTGGGGATTACAAATAAATTTTAGTGAGTATGCAAATTCACAAATATGGAATCGTGACTAGTGAAGATGAACTGTACATTCACTGACTTCGTAGTAAGAGGATTATACATCCACCTGCTGCTAGGTGACTTGCAGTGCCTCCCCGTGGGGAGGAGTATACTTCTCTGTCCGTTGTCACCAGACCTGGCCATGTGACTTGCTTTGGCCAGTGAAATGCAAGTGGCAATGACATATGCCAATCTTAGAGAGAACTTCTAAGAATCATGGTTTTATCCACTTTCTTATTCTTTTTCCTCTGCCACAAGAACGGCCTGTTCCAAATAGGGCTGCTCCTTCAGCATGGATCCTAGAACAACGAAGACACATGAACCATAGCTGACATGTAACATAAGTGAGAAATATACCTTTTGGCTCATAAGTCACTGAGATTTTGAGGTTTGAACTGCAGAATAACCAAGGAAAAGCTGACTAATATATATCCCAGTTGTAATAACTAGACAGTTGCTGTAACCTGTATCCTGTGGGTGAGATAATAAATCTCCTTTCGTTTAAATAGTGGTTGGTTGGAAATTTTGCTTTCTACAAACCAATAAGGAGGTAAAGTCAACCTATATGGTCTAAAATACAAACAATGGGTCAAAAACAGAGACCAGGACTTCATCCCACAGTAGCCTGGTGTGCCCATCCAGGTCTTCCAGGAAGCAATGCCAAAATGGGACTAGATGTATGCACAAGAGATTCACTTCCAGGGGGGGATTAAGGGGCAGGAGCAGAGAAGGCTGGGAGGGGCTTCAGGCAGTGAAACAGGTCTGATATCTGAGAAAGGAGCGAGAGAAGGAAAGATTGGGGGGAGGAGGTTCAGACTACAGTTTCGAGTGAGTTTCAACCAGGAGGGTCGGGAGTCCCAAAGCCAAAGCTGCTCAGTGGGGGCATCTTGGTTTGAGCAGATACCCCCGCCAAGCTCAGTCCTCTGGGGAAAGCACAGCCTCAGCTCATGGGGCAGCTGCTGGGGGCTGTTGACCACTATGCTCCCTACAGCACGTTCTCTTGAAGGAGACGTGAGTGGTGCATCTCAATGGCTGCCGCACCAGGCAAGAGTTAGAAGACAATGCTTGGGCTTTAAAATAAAGACCCTTTTGTGGAGCTCAAATTGATGGAAAAATGGGTAATATGAGGGATATATTAGAGATAAAATCCAAACGATATGGCCCTTACAACACTTGTAATAGACTCAACACCTGGAATGTATTTCCATTTCTGCAAGATGCTTGAGGACCATGTCATCCCATTACCCACACAGACTGTTGCTCCTGCAAAGAGGAGGAACAGTGAGGTTCAGCCACTTGTTCAAAGTTATGCAGCAAGTCCAGGCAGAACCAGAATTCAGACGATGATCGTGTAATCCCTAGACAGCCTCTGGCTTTCTCCCAGGAGGCTTGTGCAGATTCTCTAACCAAAATAGCCTGAACTTGACAGCCCCCGCCCATGCTCACCCCTCTCCTCTGACTTAGAGGATAAGTCCATGCAGAAGCCACATAGGATCCCAATATCCACTCCCGGCTCCTCATTTCACATGGAAAGCAAACGGCACCCAGGCAAAAGGAGGATGATGCCTGGGGCCAGGCTATCGAATGGAGACAAGACCCCAGAACCTCTGAGTCTATCCAATATTACAGTGAGGAAACTGAGGCCTGGATGTGAAAACTCTGCATGTGCTGTGGCGTTCATTCATTCACCTGACACATGTTTATGGAGCATCTACTATGCTTATTGCCTTAGTCCCTGGTAACACGGGTGAGAACAGCTGCTGGAGACCCTGCCCTCCTGGAACTTGTTTTCAAAGTCTTCCCAGGTGTGGCTCCAAAGCGCAGCTCCGGGATCCCCTGGTTTGGTTCTAAATCCACCAGGCAAGAGCACAGCCTTTCCCTGCTGTGTGTGAGCTCGTGATTTTTTCCCTATGTCAATGAGGTCAATTACTCTCCTGCAATTTTGCAGCAAAGCTTTTCAAGACTCTCCAGTCACTGCTCTTATTAATTACTGTATCAGCTGTTTTACATACCCTAATTATCTCTCCATGGCACAGACAATGGTCTTTTTCAAGGTTTTTTTTTCCTTTACTTTTTCTGGTAAAAATAGAAAATATGAATATGTATGTCTTTTTTTTAGGCTTTTTCGGAATTTAAACACAACATGGGCGCCACCTGCTGGTTAACATGAGAAATATCTGCATTAATTACTATGATCTCAAGTTTGAACATCCTAATAAAATGAATGGTAATAGAAATAATGATTAATTTTTAAATAATATTTTTAAATACCATTAAAGCGCCTCCTGCATTCCTCTTATAAGTGCCTTAATTCTCATAGTATAATTAATTATTCTAAAATATTCATCATGAATATCATAGCTGACACTTGGTTAGAACTTGTTATATATGTAATTATATATAATATTATATAAAATATATATTATATATTAGTACATATAATCTCATTAAATCTTCACAACAACTCAGCTTGGGGGAGGGTCCTGCTGCTCTTTGAATTTCAAAGATTTGGAAATGCATACAGACAGGGGAAGTGACTTGCCCAGGAAGTAGGTCACACAGCCAAGATTTGAACTCCCATGGGTCTGACTTCTATTCTGCACCAGTGTTGTACAAGAAGCTTAGCAAAAGGAGGCAGAAAAGTATTCAAGGTCCATAGGACCCTTCCTCTATTCTTCCCATACTTTTTTTGCACCTTCCACACCTCCCAGCTCCCTGGTCCCCACTTGGGTAAGGAACTTCTTGACCCCTAACACCCTCTTCTGAATCAAACGCGCGTGCACACACACACACACACACACACACACACACACACACTCCCTAGTACTGACTGGCTCTGCAATTGGCTTCTCCTGAGACTCCAAGAACAGCAGGTATCACATTGATAATCCTTGGTGTCTCCCAAACAGCACTTTGCACACATTGTTGGTAATTCATTGCATGTCTAAGTGATCAAGAATGAACGAATCCCAAGACCAGATCCATAAGATAGGGTTGAGCACAACCCCACCCTTTACAGAAAGTTATTCAGCCTCTTTAAACTTCAGTTTCGCCTTCTTAAAATGAAGATAATAATCCCAAGCTCTGTGCTATAGTTTGGAAGTTTGTACCCCCAAACCTCCTGTTGATATTTGATTTCCAGTGTTGGAAGTGGGGCCTCATGGGAAGTGACTGGGTAATGGGGGTGGATCCCTCATGAATAGATTAATGACCTGCCTTAGGGGTGAGTTCTCGCTCATTAGTTTTCATGAGAGCTTGTTGTTAAAAAGAGCCTGGCACCTCCCTCCTCTCTCTCTCCCCCTCTCTTTCTCATTCCCTCTCCTGACATGTGATCTCTGCACATGCCAACTCCCCTCCACACCTTCTTCCATGAGTGGAAGCAGCCTGAGACCCTCAGCAGGTGCCCAGTCTTGAACCTTCCAGCATGCAGAACCCTGAGCTAAATAAACCTCTTTTCTTTATACTTTACCTGGCCTCAGGTATTCCTTTATAGTAACACTAAATGGACTACGACACTCTGAAAAGTTCAGTGATGACTAAAGGGGCATCACATTGGAAAGTGCCTCATCAAGCATTAACCCCTTACATGTGCCAGAGAAAGGCCTTCCTCAACAATACAGCTTGATGAACTGTAAATTCCTCCATAAACTCTGATGCTGATTGGAAACCACAGAGATTTAAAGATTAACTGTAATATGCTATAGGAATATACATACGTTGTTATAATTATTAAACAAGAAGAACTGAGGTTCCATGATGATTTATCAATTCCACCACTTACTGAGTACTTTTGCCATCCAGGCACAAGTGGAGACATTGAAGAGCAGAGTATTCAGCATACACCGTGGCCCTGCTGCGGGGGCACTTACTACCCAGCAGGAAGATTGTATTCCTTTCATTTCTCTCAAGCTGACACAACTAGGACTGGTGGGTAATCGTAAAGAAGCCAACTTCAGCCCAGCGTGGGAAGTACACAGCAGCAAGGATGCAGCACCGAAACACCTCTCAGCTGTTCTGACTCTGCTACTCACCTTGTGTGTCCTTGCACAGACTACTTACCCTGTCTTCCATATGAGTATCAGCCCAGATAATAGATATAAAAATGATGTGCTAGATTACTAAGCAAATATTGTAGCCAAGACTGCTAATATTCTTCAATTTCATTTCCTCCTTCTTCCATAGCTGGGAACATGGCTGCTCAGAACAAAGACTACATTTCCCAGATTTCCTTGCAAGTAGGAGTGGTCATATGACTAAGTTCTGCCAATGGGATGTAAACAAAGTGTCCTGTGGTAGTTCTTGTTGAATCTGGGAACCTTCTTTAAAGATAGATGGCCCACCCACTCTGCCCCCTTCTGCCCACCTTCCTCCATCTGTGTTTGGAATGGGCATGTGACTACTAAAGCTCCATCTCGGGCCAAGAGGACAGTAGCTAAGCCCTAGGGATAGTAGAATGGAAGGTTATAATGACCCACGTCCCTGTGGACTTTGTAGAGCAGAACCCAGAACCATCATAGCAGTCTTGGATGGGGTGGCCAATAGGTATTTACATGAGAGAGGATAAATAACTATTTAAGCCACTGTCATTTTTGTTTTGTGTTACTCACAACTGAATCTGATTCTAAGTCACATAAATAGTTTTCTATCATTACTAACGACATGCCAAAATGGCCTTTATAACCACAATTATTATACAATAGAATGGTATGGACGAATAAAGATGTCAACCCCCACCACACACAACACTTGAGTAAAGACTGTCCAGGCTTCTGTCGAGGTTGTAATAGAACAGAATCTTCCATCAGCTGGAGTCCAAAGATCAGCAACCCAGCGGGCATGAGACCCAGGGGCATAGTAGGATCCATGACAGAAATCGAACCACACTGTGAATAATTCATGCAAAATATATTCCCAAATCAGCTCCCATGTGCCAGATGCTCAGGCTACATGGGAGCTATGACATGATCCCTGCCCTGAAGTGGCTCACAGTCTGGTGGGAGACAGAGACAGATAATGACAACACCGTGGGCTCTGTGCCGTATCAGAGATGTTTGAGGCACTGCAGGAACACAAGAGTGATGAGAAACAGGCATTCTGGTAAGGAACCAAAGGGAGAATCAGGAAAAATTTCTTAGGGGAGACATTTAAGGTTGGTCTTGATGGATAAATGGGAGTTATCCAGAAAGAGAAGAGTGGAGAAAACAACCCAGGCAGAGCAAGATGTTAGTTGGAAACCCAGAGCAGAGGCCGCCCCGCCATAGACCACGGTGTGACACCTGGAAGGCGTGGCCAGCCCAGGTGAGCCCTGCCAGCCTTCCCAGGCTTCACTTGCTGGGGTGACTCAGAGGATGATGTGGAAGTGCTCTGGAAACAGGGGCAGCTTCTGCATTTCAGGTCCTTGCAGTGAGCAATGAGACATACGTGCCTCACAGACAAAAAGAGAAAGTATCAAAGTGCTCAAAGCAGAAGAGAGAGACATGGGAAAGATAAGCAAGCATTATTGATCCCATTTGTGGAGACAACACAGGAGCCAGGCTGCCACCTCTGTGCTTGCTCTCTCCTTGAATAGAGGCTCCCAATCCCACAGCTACATGAACCTGGGGGGGGAGGGCCAAATGGAATTGCCCCAGAGCCTCCCTGAATGTCCTTGCTTTCTTTTCTACATCCGAACTGAAACATTCCCTTCTACAGAGAATTTGGACAAGGCTTTGCAGCCTCTGAGAGCCATTCCCTGCCTTGCTTTCCAGAAATTCAGGCTCCAGTTCATGTCTTCTCAGACCTGCACACACTCAGCCCCGTCCTGACTAAAACTCAGCTGTGGCCCACGTGGAAATGGTCTGAGTAAGACGTATGATACTAGGAAGATAGAAACATCCTGCCTCGGGTATAACCTTATGTGAGAGTTCTCCTCACTACCCTTTGCGAAAGGCACAAGTACCCACACTGCTGCCATGAGAAATGGAGGTGTGAAGTCATTGTGCCACAGCTCATGCCAAGTCAGTGACACTCTATTCACTGCTGCTCTAAGGAGAAAGTGTCCATTCCTGACCCCAAAAGTCCCATTTTCACGCGGCATGTATGACTAAAGACCCTCACTGTCAGCCTCCCAGCTTGAGAGCAAGGGCGCCTAAGGTATGTCTGTGTGTACCAGGCACTGACCTAAATCATCTCATTTCAGCCCTTACAACGTCTACTTTGAGGTTGGACTCATTATACCTACAATACACTCGGGGAAGCTAAGAGCAATTCATGAAAGACCCGAGATCCAGTAACCAGAAGATCGAGTCCCAAAAGCTGTGCTCCTTCCACTCTACCAGAGAGCACCACTGTGGACGATGCAGGTTCCTGGGCCCCACCCCAGCCCATCTGGATCAGGATCTCTGAGGACAGAACCCAACAATGTACTTGCAAAAAGCCATTTCTCTCCATGATTTTTATGATTCGTAAAGTGTGAGAACAGTGTCCTATGCCCCAAAAGTCCAGTAATACTAGGCAACTGCCCTAGATTAGTCACCAGAGCACATGGGCTGGGAGGCTGATGCACAGGGCTTAAGAACGTGGCGTCTGGAGCCAGGTTGCTTGGGTCTGAAACCTGGCTCTGCCCCATCCTAGCTATGTCACTTTGCACAATTTATGTATCCTCACTGGGCCTCAGTTTCCTTCTCTGAAAAACCGGTGTCAAAATAGTACAATACCTGTACGGTTGTCTGGGGGACTGAATGAGTTAAAGGCGTAGAGAACTTAGAACAGTGCTTGCCACAGAGTTAGCACCTGAAATGTTGTAATTGTCATTGCTGGGTGATTAATTGCCCAAAATGACACAGGAAAGAGAATACTTGCTAATGTCCCCGAAAGGAGGACATCAAAGAGCAGAGTTCAAAGGATTTGGATGGATGAAGAGAGAAGAGACAAAATAACTAGCTCTTTCTTTAGTTTCTAGGCTAGTTCTTATGACACTGTTCAGGAAATGTCACCAAGAGCAAGTCACTGCAGTTGACACAGGTCATGAATCATTCTGCAGAGATGAATCACACAGCCCAAGCACACCTTTAGGATCTTCAGGTGAGCAACGCGATCTTGTTTAAGCTGTGGATGCCCTCCCCAAAGAAGTGAGCTGTGTTTGCTTTTGATGGCCACCAGGGGGGAGACAAATAGAGCTTAATTAACGTTACAAAAAATGAAAGGAATTCTGAAGTTCTTTAATGAATGGAGCTATTTTCCACTGTTATGTTTTCACTTATGCTATCCCCCTTCTCAGAATGTCCCCGTTTTCACCTGTTAACTTGTTGTCAACCTCCCAGCTGACTTCTCCATGCTCAAACTAACTTGAGCCAGACACTGTGCTAAGGACGGTGGGAGATAAAAAGACACATGAGGCCTTGCCCTTCCCTTGGAGGGCGAGGGCATCCAAGGAACACCCGCTGTGTGCCAGGCACTGTGTTGGACGCCAAATACACACCGTCTCATTAAATCCTTGCAACAACTATGATGAGGTAGAGTTTATATATTCATTGTTCAAGACTCAGTTCCACCATAACAATATCCATGGCACTATATTGCTAAGTGCCAGGCACTGTGCTAGCATTTTCTATGGATTCACCCATTTAACTCTCAGAACTACCCAATGAGTAGGTACTACTGTTCTCCCCGTTTTAAGCAGAAGAGACTGAGGCTTAATGACATTGAATAACGTCCCCTTGCCCAAGAACACAGAGCCTATAAGAGAGATGGAATTAAACTGTAAACCCATGGTGGTTATAAAACCAAAGCCCCCACCCTGGCCACCTCACTGGTGGCCAAAGTCTTTGACCCCTGCCCACACAGTGTTTTCTCTGAATTCTGAGAGCAGGTATAGCCAAGTTCACAGGGATGTGTACTTATTCCTTCTCTCTCACACACAGGTAAATCTCACCCTCTCACCCTGTCCTACATACCACCCCCTTCCAGGTAAAGAATAAGTTTCTTGAAGGCAATGACCCTATCTCACACTTCTTTCTCTGTAGCTAATGTTTATTGAGCACGTACTATGTCTAGCATCATAAAGGGCACTTCCATTCTTTAAATTTGCTGTCAGTTAACCTCTGCAGTGACACTGGGAAGTGAGTATTATCATCCACATTTTACAGATGGAAGATTAAGGCTTGAAAGATAGGTGATCCTAGGCCAATGTCACCTGGCTTGCAAGTAGAAGATGCAGGACCCCCAAAGCTGATGATCTGCCCATCGCCCTAAGCTACTGTTTCCCCCTCTGGTGCGCACAGAGCTGCTCTGGATGAAGGGAGGCTTCTGAACATGAATATGAAGATGTCATCTGGAGTCCCTGGTCAATGATTGACTAGTTGTGAGATTTGAGCAGGTCACCTCACCTCCCTGAGATTCAGGTCAAACACATAATCAATCTGTCAATTCCCATCCTGGTGCAGTTCCCAGACTTGGGCTGTCTGCTGTTCTCAGTCTGCTCCTGCCTCTTGGATCCCACATTTGAATTTCACTAGTCTATGAGAACCCTGTCATGATCACCAACATGTCCCTGGAGCTCAGCACAGAGCCCAGCACATAGTGAACACAATATACAAGGGCTGTCCGGAAAGTATCCAGCCATTGTTAATATAACAAGAGCGTATTACATCGCTGGATACTTTCTGGACAGGTCTCATATGCTTGATGAACAAATGAATCAATAAACAAGCAAATTGACACGTGAAGTCCCTTGTTCACTCTGGCTTGACTACTTCCTACCAATCTCCTGCCCTTCATTCCATCATGCAAATTTAAACAAGAGAAAAGCACTTTGTGAATTTGTAACAGGCTATGAAATACAGTAGAGCTCTCTCATGCAAGCGCTCGTGCTCTCTCTCTCCCCCTCTCTCTCCTGCCCTCTTGCTCTCTTTTCTTCTCAACAATCAACCCCACCTATTTGAGGAGAATTTCACTAGTATCAGGATGTCTCCAGTCACCTCCCACTTTGGAAGCCTATGGAGAGAGAGAATACTTGATCTATCCCCTCGAATCTCAGACACTGGGAAGGGCATAGTGACCGGCTGGAGCTGTGATGCTGGTGCAAAGATGCAGGCGGGAGTTAGACATATTTCGTGGTAGCAGTGGCACCAAGAGCCCAGCAACAGCTGGAGTCAGAGGCGTTGTCCACAGAGCTGGTGGAATATTCTAGTGGTCCTTCTCCTGAAGCTGAACTTGGTCGTGGTTGCTGCCGCCCAAGCCACCCTTGGTCCCCAGCTGGTTCTCCAACCCTCTATCAATTCTGACAGCTACACTGTAAACTTCCAGTGATTTCAAAACTTAGGCATGGTCTACTTCTATAGCTTGCAAAGTGGCAGAAGCTGGCTACATGCTAAGCAATCCCATTTCCTCTTCTTCCTAGACACGCAAGACCACATTTCTCAGTCAACTTTGTAGTCAGGTTAGTGGGATTCTGGCCAACAGGGTGGTCATAAAACATATTGAGCTATCAGCACACTATTCCGCTTCCATAGCAACTTCAGAGGCTACTTAGTCAGGAAGACAATGCCACAAAGTGGAAGAAGCTAGATCCCCAAATCACCACTTGGAAAAGAAACACCCCAGACAGCCACACCATTAGCATCAAACCACGAGATGAATCTTCAACTGTGAGTCCACCGAGTTTCAAAGACGTTCGCAACAGGAGCTAGAGCTAGCTCATCACTCAGACCAACAAACCACCAGCAACCCTAATTCAATCACCATTGTCATTGGAGTTAGTTCCTATTATCAGCACAGCTATTGTTAGTACAGTGAATGTTCAATAGGCGCTTTATTGCTAGGAAATTGTGCCATTTTTAGGACATCAATAGCTAGTTCTTGAATTCCCATGAGGCACCCAAATTATACTAGGTATTGCAGGGCTCAGTGACTAAGACGAAACAACTCAAAAAGGATATGAGTGTGATTTGTGTAATACCCAGCACACAGTAAGTGCTAAATAAAGAGTATTATTATTATTTAATAGAATGCAGTAAAGAATTTGGTTCCCAGGAGGAGACAGACCTGGATTCAAATCCCAGCTTCTCCACACAGCTGTGAGGACTGACACAAGACCCTCTGCTGCCCTGAACCTTCTTCTCCTCCTCTGTTAAATGAGAAAATTAATGATTTTTTTCACCAAATCCTGAAAATTTCACTGAAAATTTTGCGACCAGCAGTTGGTAGGGCGGTTTTACCTCTCAAATAAGGAAAATGCTAACAATCGTTATAGGCAAACATTAGTTTGAGAACAAAAGTATCTTTATTGTGCAATTCAGTTGATTTGAAGATTCGGGGGTGTGGGGATGCTGCTATTTGTGCAACTACCAGCACATTGTCACCTGTGTGAGATAGCAGTGACTCTGTATTGAGTATCAGGTGCTCAATGTACCTTAGCCTATTTAATCCTGAAAATAACCCTCAGAGATAGGATCTACCAGGGGTCGCCTTTTGATAGATAAGAACATCGAGAGTTACAGATTTAAATTAACTTGCTCAAAATCAACAGCTAATCAGTGGCAGTGACTCCCATGAGTTACCAAATTACACTAGGTATTGCAGGGCTCAGGGACTAAGATAAGACAACTCGAAAAGGATATGAGTGTGATTCTATCCTACATCCATGCCTCTCCCCAAATACTGGGTACATTTAGGAACCGACACACTTCTTTGACTTAAATGCTCCCTTCTATCTTAAACACCAGCACTAAGAGTTTGTGCAGTTCTCCAAATGCAAGCTCAATGCCCTGCCCCGGGCCCCTTGCAGCTGGCCTGTGGATGCGCTGACCCCGAACGCTGGCCTCGGAGGGCGGATGCAATGGCCGGGGCTCAGCTGGGACGCCTGCGTGCCCAGGTCTGACTCCTGGTCCCACCCCCTGACAAGTCCCTTGTCCTCTTTCACTTTCAGTTTCTTTATCTGCTAAAATGGGCCTAATCCCACTGGCCTCACTGTTAGGGTTAGGTACAAACCCAGCACAGGCCTGGACACAAAAGATGCTCCCTGGACAGTACCTCTCTGTCCCTTCTCTTCTGCCTTTCCCCAACATGAGGCCAAAAGAGTGACAACCCAGTGCAACACCCAGCCAATCAGCTGTTGTTGCTGTTATTTGTCCTAAACCTGGGTAGGAATTGGGAGTGTGGGAAGCAGGTGTGTCACAGCTTCATGATTTACAGGAATGCCCTGAGGACTTTGTTATAAATACAGATTCTTGGACTTAGCCCATAGAGATTGAGTAGATGTGGCTTTTTAAGCAGCTTCTAGGGAATGCGGACCCAGGTGGCCATGAGACCACCCTCTAAGGCACACTGCCCTTCAGTCATTTGATTTCCACATCACAATGTCCACCGTATCCTCAAACCATCTCAATACTTGAGACTTAATTTTTATGCATCATTTTAGTCCAATCAACATACTTTTATAACTTTAAATAAATCCATTTCAGTATACTTTATATCAGGACCATAAATGCAAATATATTGAAAAGAAATACGACAGGGTGGTTAAAAGGAACATGTGCCCTGGAGTCAAAACTGCCTGATAGAAACCTCATCTCTGCTGTTTGCCAACTGTGTATGTTTAGACAGTTTGTAAGGCTCCTTAAATCTCTGTGTCTCAATGTCCTCCTGGGTACAAAGGGAGTAATAGGAGTATTTAATCTCTTATTACCCTGTTGCGATGATTAAATGCTTTCCTGTAAAGCACTTTAAACAGTGCATAGTAAGGACTCAGTAAAGGAGGTTATTCTTGTTACGACAAATGAAAAAAAACCAGTATCACTTGCTACAGATAGAAAATAACCACCCAAAAAATGCATAACTATGGAAAGTTATTAAAAGTTCATCCATGGACCATCTAAAATAATCTGTGTGTCATCAGTAGTATTCATTCCACACTTGGGCAAACGTTGTTCTAGAAAGCGCCAAGTAACTGTATCAAGGGCTGCTGTCATCAGACAGGCTCTCTTGGGAGTTATTTTGGTGTTGCTTTAGACCTAATTTTGAATTTCCCTTTAACCTGACAGCTACGTGTCTCTAGGGAAAAGTCCCTTCAGAATCCACTGTTTTGGTTCATCCAGAAGCAGCCGGAAAACATCCATCTGCCCAGGGATTAGGAACCGATTCCTCCTCTGTGGGAAACAAAGCAGTCTCTCAAAGCAAGTTGCTCAACAACAGGCTCATTAGCACTTTGTACTTCTTGAGGTTTGTTTATCTACAGATCTCAACGTGCCTCAAAACATTCATTACTGCTCACAACAACACCCCGTCAGCCCAGAATGGCAGTCCCCATTCCGCAGATGGGAAAATTGATAGAAAGGGCGATTAAGCAACCGCACTCTTGAGGGACTGAGCCATTAAGTGGCTGTTGAGCAAATGAGGAGTTGTGGCTAGAAGAAAAGCCATGGCCCTTGAAGACCCAGGCCTGCAGTGACAACCCTCCCACAGGTCAGTCACTGCCCCTGGGACAGAGACAGACAGATGGCCGAAGGTCACGAGGGTCCCTTTATTGTTCCCGTGACAGGGTAGGAACAGGACAGGGCCTTTGCAGAGAATTTCAGAAGTCTGCCAGGCAGTGAGCGCTTCATAAATCTTTACTGGATGAAGGAGCAGAGGGAATTTTTTCAAACGAGTCCAGTTTCTCCTTCCCACCCAACTCCCCTCCAGAGGAGTGAAGGTGAACCCAAGAGAATCTAGAGCATTGGCCAGATTTGGTTGAGAGATGTACGGCCCAGAATAACAAAGAGGTATGTAGACAGTAGCAGGAAAGGAGGCCAACAGCAGAAGCATCAGATCCAGGCAGCAAGATGAAGGATAGAGCCAAGAAACAGGACCCCAGCTCAGGAACTACAGGCAAGGTTCAAAACTCGGGCTGGGAAGATGAGAGGTACAAAGAATCTTCAAAATGTTCATTTCTTTTCCCTGAGCAAACATACATTCAGCAATCTGTCCAAAGCAAATACTAGGAAACTTTATGTAATGCTTTTAATAAAACTATATAAAGATACCTATAAATACATTGTTTTAAGAAGTGTAATTTATATTAACAATAATTATAGTCTAAATATTCAAAATCAGGGATTGATTTAAAGAGGTGATATTATACTGATACTACACAGCTATTAAAATATTTCTAAGAATCTTTAATTATATGAAGAAAAGATCATTATAAATAAATGAAACTCACAGTAAAAAATAATTAACAAAATCATAAAGGTATCAAAGGAAACAGAATTTCAGACTTAAGGAAAAATTAGAAAGACATAGCATGAAAGCATGTGGACAATTTGGGTGCTGGAATTAAGTGTGATTTCAATGTTGTATATATGTGTATTTACTAAAATTTCAACAATAAGCACAGATTATTATAATTTTAAAATGTTAATTTTTTAAAGCTTTTTTATCAAGGTAAACATATAATTTATTACCTTTACCATTTTTAAGTGTGCAGTGCAGTGGGAATAAATACACTTATAATTTTTTTCCTGTCATCCCTCCTCCCTTCCCAACCTCTGGTAACCACCAATCTATTCTCTGTCTTCATGAGATTCACTTTTTTAGCTCCCACATGTGAGTGAGAACATGCGAGATACATCTTTCTGTGCCTGGCTTATTTCACTTAACGTAGCAGCCCTCAGTTCCACCCCTGTTGCTGCAAATGACAGGATTTCATTCTTTTTGTGGCTGAATAATATTCCATTGTGTACATGCACCACATTTTTCTTTATTCATTCATCTGTTGGTGGGCACTTAGGTTGATTCCATACCTTGGCTATGGTGAATAATGTTGCAATGAACATGGGAGTGCAGGTATCTCTTTGATACATTGATTTCCTTTCTTTTGGATGTATACCCAGTGGTGGAATTGCTGGATCAAATGGTAGTTCTACTTTTAGTTTCATGAGAAACCTCCATACCATTCTCCATAGTGTACTAATTTACATTCCTACCAACAGTGTAGGAAGGTTCCCATTTTTCCACATCCTCGCCAGCATCTATTATCGCCTCCCTTTTAGATAAAAGCCATTTTAACTGGGGTGAGATGAGATCTCTTTGTAGTTTTTATTTACGTTTCTCTGATGGTTAGTGATGTTGAGCATTTTTGCATATACCTGTTGGCCATTTGTATGTCTTTTTTTGAGAAATATCTGTTCAGATCTTTTGCTCGTTTTTAATTAGATTATTTGGGTTTTTGCTATTGAGTTTTTTGAGCTGCTTGTATATTCTGGTTACTAATTCCTTGTCAGATGGGTAATTTGAAAATATTTCCTCCCATTCTGTGGGTCGTCTCTTCACTTTGTTGATTGTTTCCTTTGCTGGGCAACAACTTTTTAGCTTGAGGTGATCTCAATTGTCTATTTTTGATGTGGTTGCCTGTGTTTTTGAAGTCTTACGTAAAAAATCTTTGCCCAAACAAATGTTCTAGAGCATTTCCCCAATGTTTTCTTCTAATAGTTCCATAGTTTCAGGTCTTAGATTTAAGTCTTTAATCTATTTGGATTTGATTTTGGTGTGTAGTGGGAGATAGGGGCCTAGTTTCATTCTTCTGCATATAGTTATTCGGTTTTCCCAGCACCATTTATTGAAAAGAGTGTCCTTTCCCCACTGCATGTCCTTGGAAACTTTGTTGAAGATGAGTTGGCTATAAATGCTTGGATTTATATCTGGGTTCTCTATTCTTTCCCTTGCTCTATGCGTCTGTTTTTATGCCAGTAGCACGCTGTTTTGGTTACTATAGTTTTGTATAATGGTAAGTTTTGAAGTCAGGTGATGTGATGCCTCCAGTTTTTTTCATTTTGTTCAGGATTGCTTTGGCTATTCAGGATGTTTTGTGGTTCATGCAAATTTTAGGATTTATTTTTCTATTTCTGTGAAGAATGACATTAGTATTTGGGTAGGGATTGCATTGAATTTGTAAATTGCTTTGTGTAGTATTGTCATTTAACATTAATTCTTCCAATCTATGAACATGGAATATCTTTCCATTCTTTGTGTCCTCTTCTGTTTCCTTCATCGGAGTTGTATAGTTTTCCTTGTATACACATTTTTCACTTATGTGATTATATTGATTTCTAGGTATTTTATATTTTTGTAGCTATTGTTAATGGGATTGCCTTTTTGATTTCTTTTTCAGATTGTTCGCTGTTGGCTTATATAAATCCTACTGATTTTTATATGTTCATTTTGTGTCCTGCAACTTTACTAAATTTATTTATCAGTTCTAAGAGATTTTTGGTGGAGTCTTTAGGTTTTTCTAGGTACAAGATCATGTCATCTGTGGACAAGGCTAATTCAGCTTCCTCTTTCCAATTTGGATGCCCTTTATTTCTCTCTCTTGCCTAATTGCTCTGGCCAGGTTTTTTAACTTTTACTGTGAATATCAGTGGGGCTTTTGTTAGACTTAACTTGTTATGCATCATTTTTGTTCCAATCAACATACTTTTGTAACTTTAAATAAATCCTTTTTTAATATTTTACTTTGTACAGTTGTCTTGCTCAGTGAAGCCTATATTAGCAGCTTGCACAATCTCAACAGAAGCATCAAACCATGAAACAATCGCTGGATAAAAAGTCAGGACTTCAGCGCCATGATATTGGGAAAATGGCTTAACTTCTCTGGCCTCAGATTCCTCATTTATAAAAGCAGACGTTTGGACTCCCTTAACTTTCTTCAAACTTAGACTCTATCCCTTTTCACTGAACAGGATAAAACAAATCCTCAGAGTTTGGAGCAATAGAAATGGGTTGTCAGCCATGTGCAGGGGCTCAGCCAGGTGCTTCATATACAGGCCTGCAGGTAATGTTCTCAATACCCTTCGTGTTCATTCCCATTTTACAGGTAGGGAAACAGAGGCTAAAAGCAATCATTTGTCCAAAGTTACCAAGCGGGGAAGTGGCAGAACTGGAATAAGAACTCAGGCCGTCCAACTACATTATGCTGACCACACTAAAGACCTGAGGAGCAGACGTGGCCACAAGCCCTCTCTCTAAGGTCCAGATTGTAGCTCCTGCTCTGCCTGTGGGCACGACGCCATTCAGGCTGTTCTCTTTTTACCCACCTGCTTAAGGGTCTTTGTGAGGTTCCTGCACTTGGGGATACCTCATGTTATTGAGATTGAAATATTAGGACATCAAGAGAAGACACCAATCAGATGTTTCTCATGCCCTTTGCTCCCTTTATTATAGAAAACAGTGCTTAACATTTCCCACACTGACTCCAGCCCTCTTGCTAAAGAAAGAAATCTTCAATGTCTTTAATGCCTGGCCCCTGAGCCCCAGAGGTGCCCTGATTCTCAGCTTGCCCTAGGGATGGGGGTAGGGTTAGCCTGCAGCAGCCCACAGGGGAGAACATACGGGAATTACTGGGCATGCTCCAGCAGAGACGCATGGTGAGGGCTGGGGAGATAGAGGGAAGACATGTCAGAATGATTTAATCACTTTCCTGGAGCATAGATTGGGGGCCTATGGAAAATCCAATCACAATTTTATTTTTTTCTTACTTGTAAAACCAAGGGATACTTTCCCTTCAGTCTACTGATAGAAACATACATATCAAAAGGAACAGGCCAGCGAAATTCCTAAACACAAGTACCTTGGGCAAGGATACTCTCCATGGTATTCGTTGGCTCTAGTGCAGGTGTGCACCCCATCTTCAGGAAATGGGGCTAGAGACTTGGCGTACCTGGCTTCAGAACAGTGGCCATGATCTTGTCTCTCATCTGGGATCCCACAGGAAGGAAAAAAATCATTCCAATGCCTTGCCAGAGATCTCAGGCTCCACCTGTAGAAGGATTTCCCAAGGATCTCCATTAAAAGGGCAAACATCTTTTCTCCAGCAATGCCCATCATTTGGCCAAGAAGGGGGACCAGTGGCCCTCCAAAGTGCCCTAAACCAATGTGTTGCTTTTATACTGGGATTTGATCAGTGGTCCCAGACTTCACTGAACAGTTAGGACACTTACCTGCCATTATACCTCTGACTTAGAGGTTTATTTTCCTGTTTTGTGGACTCGTGATTTTTTGGAGGGCAGTCTGGTTGTGTTATGAGTCGTTCTATTTGCGTTCTAGAATTGCTCACTCCACCTCTGAGCTCACTGCTTAAACCCGTGTTTACACTTAGTCAGTCTCTGGCCCCAGTTCTGGAACCCAGGGAGACAGAGACACACCCGAGCTACGGCTGGGAGGCTGTCCTTTGGTTCCTGATTCTTACCTCGGCTTCCAAGAGCATGATTTCTTCTGAGTGAGGCATCAAAAAAAAAGAGGATGGAGAAGGGAAATGTGACCGTTTAAATTCTATAAAAGCCTGGGCCCCTACCTGTTTTATTATCATCATAATCATTATTATTGTTATTATTGTTATTCTTGTTTGGTGGTATTGTTTTGGTTATTCTGTAAGACAGAGTTTCACAAAGTAAAGTGTCTGTATCTAAGGAAAGCTACTAGAAACTGCAACCAGGACCTTGAGCACCAACAAATTCACATCTGTTTGCAGCGTGTCTGAATTGGTGTAACCTCTGTGCATAGTGGTGATCCCTTAATTCCCCCAAATAACTTTGGACTTGTGGTCTTCAGTTGCTTCACCAGTGGAAGGAGAGCCCCGGCCTTCTTAGTAAATCAAACTCATGTCCTCTAAGGTTGGTCACTGAAGGAAGTCAGTCTCTGAGAGCTGAATTTACAGCTTAAAAGAATCAGCAGCTTCCTCTTCATGAAGATTCTCCTCTCGTTGTCAACACCAAAGGACCTGGCTTCAACTTGACTAAAGGGTTTGGAGACTTTTCACCTGAATCCCAGACTGCCTACCTGTTCCCTTTTCTCTTCCACCTCCTCCCCAGCCCCCTAAATAGATCTCTGGGCTTACTGGGGGATTATTGAGATTATGAGAGCTCTGGAGGACTTTCGAGACAAGCTGATCAAAAAAAAAAAGAGCCCTGGGCCAGACACATCTGGGTTTGAGTCCCACTCTAAGGCTCATTAGCTGCAGGTTGACAGTGAACATGGGCTTCCCAGCCTCAGTTTTAGTAACATGAGGGTACCTGTAGGATTAGTAAAAATAAAACCTGCATGTAAAACATGTAAATCTGCTGGTGACATTCTTCAATCATTCAGCAAGTAATAAGAGTTAATAATTTTTGAGTGCTGACTATATGGTAGGCAGGATTCTAAGAGCTTTGTATATATTAATTCATT
This sequence comes from Lemur catta, assembly GCF_020740605.2. Lineage (NCBI taxonomy): Eukaryota > Metazoa > Chordata > Mammalia > Primates > Lemuridae > Lemur > Lemur catta. The sequence continues at coordinate 37,449,890 of NC_059136.1, forward strand.
TCATTCTCACAAAACTCATGGTGCAATTGCTCTATTATCCACATTTCTACAGATAAAGAAACTGACATACAGAGAAGTTAAAAATGTGTCTGAGGTCATGAGGATAGTAAATATTAGACCTAATATTTGAACTTAGGATTTGAACTTGGATGGTCTGGCTCTAGCATACACTTTTTAGCACCACTCTTTATTACTTTTGCACATATTTATTAAATACCTGCCATGTGTTAGGCAATGGAGTTACAAAGACTGAGATCTATCACCTTCTCTCAGAGACCTAACAGTTTAGAAGAAAAGACAGGCATGTAAATCAATTGACAGTAACAGGTAATAAGGGGTATGGTAAGAATGAACATAGGGTGCTGTGGAAGCCCATAAGAGGCACCCAACCCAAACAGGATGGGTCAGGGAATGCTTCCTGGAAGAGGAAGCACTTCAACCAGAGGAGCAGAAAAAACAGCATATGCAAAGAGAGATGATGGGGTATCTCCAGGAACTGCAGAGATTCAGTGTGGCCAAAGGTCAAAGGCATCGGGGGAGCAGGAAGAATGATGCTGAAGAGGCAGGAGTGTTGCCCAGGGACTATGGCAGAAGCCTCGTGTGCCAGGCAGTGCTAAGCAGGCTGGATTTACTCTGTAGCAGTGGGGAGTCCTGGAGGAATATAAAGCAAGGGAGGGACATGATAGGATCTAGGGTTTGGGCGTAGTAAGGAGAAAGAATATGAAGGATCAAGACAGAGACAAAGAGACAGAGAGGAGGCTGTTGGGGCAATCCAGAAACCAGTGAAGGGGACCTGGACCACAGGGTAGCCATAGAGAGGAGGAAGGAAAAGGATTCGAAGCATGAATAAGAAGGAGGTGGCATTGGGGGACTTGAGGCAGATAGGATGGGAGTGGCACAGGGAACAGGAGAAGCACAGGCAGGCTCCAACATGGAGTGTCTCTAAGATGTTAGCACCACGCACAGAGCAGGCGTTGAATTCAGGCTGCCGGGAGCTGCATTTGAGGAGGAGATACTCAGTTGGCAGTGACAGGTGCAGGCTTGGCACTTAGTAGAGGATTGTGAGCTTGAGCAAGAGGATCTAGGAATCATGGGAATTCGGTGGTCTTAAAGCCATCAGAGTGCATGAGACCGCGCAGGAAAATTGATCCAAGCACGGTGCGGAATGAGCAGAGAGAGAGCTGAGGCCACAACCCTGAGGAACAGCTGAGTCTAAGGGGGTAAGCAGAGACAGGATCCAGCAAAGGAAACTGAGAAAGCAAAGAGGGGAAGAGTTATGTGCTGTCACAGAAGTCAGGAAGGAGGAGAGTTTTTCTAGGAAAGAGAGTGATTGATTCACTTGCTATGGACTGAATTGTGCCCCTTCCCTTAAAATGCATATGTTGAAGTCCTGACCTGTAAATATGATAGTGTTTGGAGACAAGGCTTTCAGAAGGTAATTAAGGTTAAATAAGGTCGTAAGGGAGAGTACTAATCCAATAGGACTGATGATTTAAAAAGAGATATTCCTCCTTCTCTCTCTCTCTCTCTCTCTCTCTCTTCTTCCCACTCACAGTGAGGAAAGTTCACATGAGGACACAGTGAGGAAGAAAGCCCTTACCAGAAACCAAATCAGCCAGCACCTTAATCTTGGACTTCCTAGCCTCCAGAACTATGAGAAATAAACGTGTTGTGTGTTGTGTGTAAGCTACCCAGTCTACGGTATTTTGTCATGGAAGCCCAAACAGACTAAGACAGCACACAATAATGCAGAAATGCCACCCACCAGTTAGTGTGCTTGTCTAGAAATCCCAACTTGAACTGGTTCACTGTCCCACACAACTAAAAAGACCAGCAGCCGGGTGACCTTCAGGTAAGGCTTCATCAGGGCTCTGGTTCCCCTTCTCCACAATTGTCCCAGATTTATTCTCCTCCATATGGCTTCCTTCCTAATGGTACAATGGTTATAGGGTTGACCATCCCTAATCTGCAAATTCAAAATCCGAAATGCTCCAAAGTCCAAAACTTTTTAAGCACCAATGTCATGCTACAAGTGGAAAATTTCACACCTGACCTCTTGTAACAGAACACAGTCAAAACACAAGCACACAAGACAGTTTATTCAGCATACTAAAGGAAAAAAGACCGTTCCAGCCCCTTCAGATGTATCATTTCTGCACACACCCAGATTCGCTCATACAAGCACACCCACAAATGGTGAAAAAAAATAAAAACGTCATTTTTTGCATAAAAGTATTATACAAAATTACCTTCAGGCTATGTATATAAGGTACGTATGAAACACAAATGAATTTCCTGTTTAGACTTGGGTCTCATCTTCAAGGTTTCTCATTTTGTATAGGCAAATATTCCAAAATCCAAAATCAGAAACACTCTGGTCCCAAGCATTTCGGATAAGGTGTGCTCAACCTGTAGTACTTCTGAGGCTTCCTGTTCACCTATGATGTTATTCAGAAAGAGAAGGGCTGAGTGTCTTTGAATAAATTTTGTAACCTCCCTGAGCCTCAGTTTCTTCATCTGTAAAGTGAGTACAGTTAAACCTACCTCTCAAAGTTAGGAGGACTAAATGAGTCAATTCCTGTATTAGTGGAACTTAACAAATGACCGTGCCCCTCACACGAATCCTCCAGTGAGCTGGAAATAGGGGAGAGACTGAGCATAGGCAAGCGAAAAAAGAGCTTAAAAAATAAACTAGATAAAATCACGTCTCTCCCTCTCTCAAATATTATCCATGGCCCCCCATTGCCTGAACTCTCAGGCATGAAATTCTGGGCCTTCCACGTACAAGCCCCAAACCTCTTCCCAGCCTATTCCCCACCGCCATACATCCATCCTTTCACTCACTCTCCAATAACGCTGGCCTACTTACAGCTATTTTCAAAATGCTCCTGAGCCTCATCCCTCCTCTCCTGTGATTCTGAAGTTCAAATCAACACACACACATTTTTGCATGTGCTATTTCACTCTCATCTTGTAATTTTAGGCCTATGTTCTGGCCTGCCAGAGTTTACTTGTGCTCTGAACCTGTCAGTCAAGATGCTCATCTCTCATTTCTCTGTGGAACACACAAACTTAAAAAGCGGGGTGTCTCTGTCTTATCCCAAGCCATTGTTTAAAATATTGAATGACACAGAACAGGGATTATGTTCTTAATGTTCTTTCCTAAGGTGTGTGTTGATTTGTCAACCAGCCCTTTTAGGGTAAATGCTTATTCAAGTAACTTAGAATCCACCTAACTGTTTTATCATCCATGACCCATGACCACAACTTGTCCAGAAAAGACCCCAGCCTGTCCATTGAAGGCCATGCTGGAATACAGACACACTGCTCATGAGACAATGGGTCTAATCGCCTTATTCCAAAGAAAAATGCACTTGGCCTTTGGTGGCTGGTGTACTGGTCAGGATGGGGTAGACCGCTGCAGTGACAGATCAGTCAGGAAATCTCTGTGGCTTGACATAATACAGCTTTAGTTTTCAGGCACACAAAGTCCAGAATGCATCAAACAGTTCTGTCCCATCTTGTTATTTTGGCATCTGGAATAGAGTCCTTCAAGGCTTCCAAGCCAGGAAAGAGAGGGCCAGGAGAGGTGAACCCTCAAGTAGTCACGTGGCTCCAACCTGACTCCAAGGGCACCTGTGAAATGTCGGGGAGAAAATGAATCTTTGGAGGCAGTAACCATCTCTGCCATAGCTGGGTATGGCTCTCTGTGTGACCTCATGATCATTTTTTCCCTCTGATGTGTTTAGAAACCTTGGTCATCCACCTTAGCATATTTAGCATTTATAGAATCCTCCACACTGAAGTCCTTGGACAAATTCCATTAGCATCAACCACTAAAGTCATAAATGCAAGTACAATAACCTAAGTGTTCCCAAATATTGCTTAAGAAGTCCCTTTCATGTCTTTGGGAAAACATACACACACGCACACACACACACCATCTAATCCACTGACTACTGCAGGGTAAGAACTCTCAGTTCCGAACATCATGCTTGACTAAGTCTGATTAATGAATTTCTAAAGTTATTTTTGTTGATCCTCCCACCCTTGACGCCATAATTTGCCTGTGGCAACATGTGTGGAGATTAATGAGGCTTTCAGCAGCTAGTGGAAAAGTGTTCATTACTTTAATTATCCACACCTTCAGATTGAGGGCAACAAGGGGCTGTCAGGACACAGCAGGGCGACTGTGCTGGGAAGAGCACCTGCTCTGTGCTGCTCAGCCAGGCGGTCCTCCCTGGAGGAGCAAGCGAGCAACTGGGGAAAGAAGTGGATGCACGGCAGAGAGAATGACAAGAGAAGATTCAGTGTGCTTGCCCTATGGCGTGCTGAGTGTGCACACGTTTATTAAGCACCGAGAATGGGCAAACCCGTAGGAGCAGGCACCTACCAGACTGCTGGATCCTCACACAGCTCAGGGACCAATCTCTCCTAAGTCAACAGGAACGGAATCGATGGATCCTCACCAGGATCAAACAACAAAGCACAAGTCTGTCCTGCTCCTGGACCTATCTGATTTTTTGTCTCAATTCTTGTTGTCTCCCACCTTGGACCTCAGTCTCAATGACTCAGAGCCTGTCCAGTGTGCCTGGGCACCATGCTTGACCCCTGACGTCCCCCACCCCACTCCTTAAGGGACCTGGTCCTACCTCTGAGCCCCAGGCCCAAGGAGGACATTTCTCCTGCTTGTCAATGTGCCCCTCTCCAGCCAAGATCTTGGCCTGGCGCCCCTCTGCCTCCCTGTTGCTGTGCTGAGCGCACTGGGACCCATCTTTTGCTTACCAGCCCAGTCATGGAGCTTTTGCTCTGGCCCTCACCACCGGCTGCCCTTCAGTGGCTTAGAGAGCTCCCTGCTAGACCCTGTGAGAGCACAGATGGTTCTATGGGAGTTCATGGCACTTAGGAGATAAGACTCAGTCTCAGAGAACAATAGAGGAAAGAGGGCTCCGGCACCTTCAAAATCAGTCTTTCTCAAACTCCCTTCATTGTAAGAATCACTTAGAACCTTCTAAAGATACAAGTTCCATGGCCTCACCCAAGAAAATCTGAAGTGAGACCCAAATATTTTCAACAAGCACCCAGGAGATTGTTATTATGAGGAAAGTTTGGAAAGCAGTAGGAAATGACTATGTGAGAGTAGCAGTGACCATTGCTTCAACTTCCATAAACCAGTCAAGGTACTAAGACATTTACACATATTGACTGATTGAATTATCTCAACTCCTTTTCAGATAGGTGCTAGATTCCTATCCTACTAATGAAAAACTGAGACCCAGATCCGTTGACTAAGTGCTCAAAATCATACATTTATTAAGTAGGAGAGCAAGGATTCAAACCTTCATCTGCCTGGCCAACTAACCCACTTCAACTACAGTAACCTGTTACTAAAGGCTAAACACCAAGTAAAGGGCATAGGCGAGCACTCTCTGAGCTTTTTATGATCTGGTCCTATATCAATAACAAAATTTCATGTGTGCACTTGGAATATATGCCTATGTATTTTTAATTTATATACACATACTATTATCCTAACATATTTATATTATAAAATTTACACAAAAAATAGCAATTTTTAAAAGTTGGAATCAAGATTAATTAAACAATTTTAATACTTTTTATTTTATTTAGTAATATCTAAAAGCTTTTTGCTTTCCTAAAACAATTTATAATAATAAAATTTACTTCAGTGAGCACAATGTGTGATTTTAAACATGCTTTCCTAATTTCTTTTTAATCTTTATTTAATCTGTATGACATAGTAATCGATGGTTTGGTCCTAAATTCAGTTTGTTCTGATACTTGCTTCTAATGGCCGTTATGGCTGGAAAAGATGTCTCAAAAAGATATGTAGATCCAGGTGAAAGAAACGCAGCATCGCTGCCTTATTCAGCCATCGTACTCATTTTTAAATTCCATCTACCAACTATGCAAAGGTTTTGGTGAAATTTGGCTCATAAATGTCCAACTTCCTTGATGACAATCCATGCTTCCCACAATTTATTGAAAGTTGTTTCTTTAAAAAAACATAATAGTTGATATGCACGGAAATATTTTTTAAAACTGGCTATTCTATTTCGATCTTTTCAGTAAAAGAAGTATAGGTCATACACATTATGTTTAACAATGTTAACACAGAAAGCATTTCAAATCATCAATGCTCAAACACTGCCTTCATAGAACAAGTGACTTTTCTTTTTATTCAAGAATAATATGCACACAAGAAAGTGCACATATTATACGTGTACAGATGGATTTATTGCCACAAAGTGAACACACCCTGCTCAAGACACAGATTAAGAAACAACATTATCTCCACCCTTGGGAGCTTCTTTATGCTTTTGACAGTTATTTTCCCTCCAAGGGTAGCCACTATCCTAACTTTCAGATTAATTTTGCCTGTGTTTTCTTCTTAACTTCCTATAAGTAGAATCCTATAGGAGGCAACCTTTTGTGTTTCTGCCTCCTTTTGCTCAAAATTTTATTTGTAAGATTTTGTCCGTATCGCTGAGTTTTCTTGTGGATTAGTCATTCATGCAGTGTTCTCTTGGGTGAATAAGTTTATCCATTTTACTTTTGATGGGCATTTAGATTCTTTCCAGTGCTAGAGTATTAGAAACAGTGCTGCTATTAACATTTCAGTGTCTGTCTTCTGGTGAACACATGTATGCTTTCTGCTGGGTATACACCTAGAATGGAATTGCTGGATCATTGGGTTTCCTTATGTTCTGCTATGAATACTGCTAAACAACTGGCTGAACTGGTTCCTCGAATTGACACTTCCACCACTGTGGGATTTCCAGTTGCTCTGCATTCTTGCTGACTCTTGGTATTATCTGTCTTTTTCACGTTAGCCATTTTGGTGCATACATGATATCTCATCATGGTTTACAGGTTTCTTTTGAAAATCAGTTACTACCTCACTCATTATTAAATCATGACATTTACCCTGAAGGGACAATTTAAGTGTATGTTTGTGTTTTCTTCAAATGTGCCTGCTATACTTTACTGTCAACAGTCACTTGTCACCATTGAAAAGATCAAATAATTAGGAACCTTTGATTTTATGTTCACTCACTGTTTGAAACACTTTGCCAGAATTGAATGAGGACCTCTCTTCTTGCACAAAACATTTTCAGGTTCATTCCCTATCTAATTACAAAGTATTACAAAGATTCTTCTCTATTTTAAACATCTTGCCTTTATATAATGATCCACATCAATGACATCCTATTGTGCTCTGTTCTCTTGTGACTTTAACTTCTTTGCTTTAATAGCTTGATATGGACAATGCAATAAATAAATTTCACATGAGGTGCTACCTCAGGAAACTTACCTATTCCCACCCCCCCCCATTCTAGTCAACACAAATACCAAAAACATTGCTTTTGTTAAGAAATTGATTGACAATTGAGAATATTTTTTTCTGGTACATTTTTCCTTTAAAGTCTCACACGAAAGGATCCTCCAATGTATTTCATTATTGAAACGAAGAATCCAGCAATGACATCAGCTGAAATACATTGGAAACATCTGTACTTTCAAGCAATTATATCACAAACCTCTCACACTATTTGTTTTAATATTTGTTTCTTCAATTTTGGCAACAAGTTCTATGCATCTTCCAACAGTATTAAATGACCAAGGAGTCCATTTTAATTTGTCACCAGGTAGTTTTTAGGTTATTTCTTCAGCCATTTTCACCATAGCAAGAGCAGCAAGTGTTTGACCAAAGGATTATGGCCATTCACATTCACTGTTAAGTAATACATTCAAAAATTATCAAATTTAATTGAAATTTTTAAAGGTCTGTATTGAGTATCTAATGACTTTAAGCAGTTGAAAAAATGTAGTTTTTTAAGTCTTGTCAGTTGCAATGGCTTCACATTCTCATTAGCTTTATCAAGACACAATATTCACTCAGGGAGAGAATCATCATTAATGATAGTGGATGAAAGACCATATTTCAAACAGTGTTCTCAATAATTTTTAAGTCTTTTGACCAATTTGTGATTGATGTAATTAGACTGCCATTAATTTTATCCTGTAATTAGCTGAAAAGTGGCAAGCTGTCAGCCATTCTCCTGCTGTTTCCTTGGGCTTGCATCATTAATATTATCTTCAGCTTGCAGTTTCTTCGCAGAAATCATTTAAATCACTTGTCCATTTTGTGAGGATTAGTTAAACTGAAATAAGATATCACGAGCTGTAAATCCACTTAACCGGGCACATAGACATGCAATACATCGCAAAGAGGCTAACTGCTTATAGGGAGCTTACAAATTTCCATTGCAAAAAGATCCTCCTCCCGCTGAAGGGTTCTTTTGAATAAGTGCTGCCCTGCACTTCACCATGGGAGTCTCTAACATCAGCCCTCTAAGAGCTTCTAGAAAGCATCTTAAATCAGAGGCCCCCAGAGGGAGCGTGGAGGTCGTATGGACTGATGGTTTATTACACAGGCTCTGTCAATAAAGAACACAGGTTCAAATCTTGACCTCGCTGCTTCCTCTGTGTGCATGCTTAAGGAAGTTAGTTTATCTCTCTAAACCTGTCTCCTCAGCTGTATACCTAACCAGGGGCCGTGCTACCGTAAATAAATAATATCCCAATACACCCATCTTTAGAAGGGGAAGGAAGAGAAAGGAAGGGAAGGGAAGAAAGAAGAAAGGGAGGAAGGCAGGCAGGTGGGCAGGGGAAGCATCTCTGTCTTGATTATTTTTGTCTCCCTGACATACTTAACACAGTGCCAGGCACAGAGCATACGCTGAAAAGTTACTACTGACTGTAGTGGGTTGAATGGTGACACCAAAAAGGTAAGTCTGTGTACAAATCCCTGGAAACTGTGACTATGACTTTATCTGGGAAAAGCGTCTTTGCAGATGTAGTTAAAGATCTCAAGATTAGAACATCCTGGGTTATCTAATGACAAGTGTTCGTGTAAGATGCAGAAGAGAAGGCCACATGAGGACAGAGGCAGAGAGTGGAGCTGTGCAGCCACAAGCTGAAGAGCGCCAAGGACTGCCTGAGGTAGCAGACGCTTAGGAAAAGGCACAAGGACGGATTGTCCCCTAGAACCTTCCGAGCAAGGACACCCCCGCTGACACTTTGATTTCGAACTTCTGGCCTCCAGAGCTATGAAAGAATAAATTTCTGTTGTTTCAAGCTGTTAGCCAAAGGGACAAAAACAAAACAAAACAAAACAAGGTTCATAATTTGGAAAGGAGAGCTCCATTTCTCATAAAGGGTTGCAGCATGTGGGTGGCCGTTCCGACAGGCTAGAAAGCAGAGCTCCTGGCCGGAAGCCAGGAACACATGCTTCAGGGGAGGAACAACAGGAACAGGAATTTATGCTGAGCAGGATGGCCAAATATGCATATTTAACAAGCTATGGGAGTCATGAATATTTATGAAAGGAGAAACATGCACATGTGCAGCCGTGCTTTGTATCTCTTTATAGGGTCCACTCAGTCAGTGGGGGTGCTTAGGATCTTTAGTTCACAAAGCCAACAAATCTGTGGTAAGTTCTTACATCAGCCCCAGGAAGCTACTGCTGATCCTGCTGGCTTCTCATCATCATAAAAAGTGTGATACTACCTACTCCAGTGATTCCCAAACTTAACCTTTTCAGAACCCTCTGTGGCCGCGATGACACAGAATCAGGTATGGTGCCTATTTTGTATTTGGAGGTCAAAGTATTCCGCCCCTTAAAAATAAAACTCAATTAACCAATCTAAGCAACCAACCCTAAATCTTATCCAACTCTCAATGCTAACACGGAAGATCAGAGACTTCTGTAACTTGTCCAAGCTCTCGGGCAAGTAAGGCATAGAGCCACAGGCAGCTCCCATCTTCTCACTGCCTGAGCAGGGCCCTGCCTGGACACCAGAGACAACGTCCTTGGAAAAGAAAGAGAACTTCGGCAGCACTCCCGTTACAATCAGACGAGACAGAGATGCTCTTTGTCGTCCACTGCCAAACACTCAACCAGAGGTTTCTGTCTTTACACAGAAAAAGGAAGGAGAATTCAAGAGTGTGTGTTGTGGCGGGCAGGGAGACTCAGTCAGGGAAAGTGCCCATGGTGTCCAGGCCTGAAAAGGGAGAGGATCCTTCCTCCATGGACTGACCTGTCAGCTTAGCCTGCGGGCACTTTGGAGTCCGACAAAAGCGAATCCCTTCTGTAGCCCTGTCACTTCTATCTGTGTGACCTTGACCAAACTTAACCTTCTCTGTGACCCTGTCTCCTCTGAGCACATGGGAACAAGGCTACCTTGCAGAATTGTTGCAAGACTTAAACGAAAGTTGTGAGACTTAAGTGAGATGGCAAATCCTGGCTATTTTGAGCCCAAATTCTGGAGCTGAGATGGTTGACTCTCCCCCTCTATGATGCACTAGCTGCAGACCTTGGGCGATTTATTTTGCCTCTCTGTGCCTCAGTTTCCTCATCTGTCAAACACAGGTAATGCTACCTACCTCAGAGGGTTTTTATGAAGGTTAAAATGAGCTAATATTCCTAAAGTGTTTAGACCGTTGGCTGGCAGAAAGTGCTCACTGAGCGTTTGTTATATTAAAAATTAATATGGAAATGTACCTATGGAAGAGACTTCTGATTCAGAATTTGGTAAAAAAAAAAAAAAAAAACAGAATTTGATGGCATCACAATGCATCAAAGCCAGTTTTAGCAAAAGATAATTTTGTTCTTCTGACAGATGCTCTGCTCTGAAGATTCAGAAAGGCAGAAAATCTTCTCCTCGGCCCGAGGCAGTGTGGACAGAAAGTTTGATATGGAAAGTAACACCCTGAGGGTTTCCATGACTGGCCTACAGTCAGAGGGTTTTCTTTCTGCTGATGAATTATTCCAACATCATGAGCCTAAGCAAGGGGCGTGCATCTGTCCAGCCCCTGGCACCGAGGAGGTGTTGAGCAATTCCCCTCCTGTTTCCGCATGCCTCCCCTCTGAGGGGACTAGGGTTATTCCAGGCCCGGGACCAGGCATCCCCAAGCTATGACCACGTATCTCCCTGACTCGAGTCCAATTCCCATAAAACTAGTCTGCAGGGCTCTGGCTCAGATCAGCTGATCTCTGAGTTCGCTCATTCCTTCTGACAAAATAATAATAAGAACCAAGTTTGTGGCAGGCTCTCCACTGCTAAAGATGAGCTCATGGGGAAATGAGATTAACAAATGGAACATTACAAGTCCTATTAGGTGGGAACACAAAGGAGACAATTCAGCTCAACTGGGGAGAGGGGTGGCTAGTACAGAACAATTCCGGAGCACTTGCTGTGTGCTGAGCACCACTGCACGCATCTCCGTTTATTAGTGCGTGCAACCCTTACAACCTCTATGTGAGGCAAAGGGTATATCTCAATTTGCAGAGAGATTAAATGACTTGCCTAAAATCACACAGCTAGTGGGTGCAGAATCAATGTGCATCCAGGCAGTGGAACCCCAGCCCCATGCTCTCTGCCACCACACTGCCTTGTGTTAATAGCGGGGGCCAAGGTGTCACTTGCCTGGTGGCTCATTGCAATTCACCTTTGTGTTCCCAATTCTTTCAACACTAGAAAAGAGTGAGATCTGCCTAAAAGCCCAATGCCTGTCAGGAAAGAGGAGCTAATCTTACCCTCTGAGGGCCCTGCTGCTCAAGGTTATTGCTGTACGTAGGGTGAAACTTCAAGGGACAGACTGATGGTGCAGTGTGAGTCACATTCTAGCTGAATCAGTTTCAGTCCAATTCACTGTATTAAGGCCCAGTATGGTCAGGCCTCAGGCCTGACATCGCATCTTGTATTCACCCCAACTCTCATGTCCCCATTTCACAGATAAGGAAAGCAGAGGATTAGAGAGGTCAAGTGCCCTGCTTAAATCATACAACAAAAAGAGAACTCTAAGTCTCGTTCCTTCATCACTGTGCCACATTGGCCCTGAAATCACTAGGGGTAAAAATGCTAGAAGCCAAATAATTCAGGGCTTGTATTGCATGAAAGGGCCACAAACTGAGGGTGAAGAATAATAAATATTAATAATGATAAGAGTGGCAGCTAACATTTACTAAGCTCTTGCTTGCACCATGCTAACTAAACACATTATCTCACTTAATCCTCTTGACATCACTGTGACATAGGTTCTTTTTAATCTTTACAAATAAGGAAAATGAAGTTCAGATGATAAATAATTTTTCTAATTTGTATGTGGCACAGCAGAAATTCAAACTCAGGCAAGTTTGAAACCGGAGCCCATACTTTCAATTCCTCTTGACCTTGCAGCCAAAGATGAAGTGTCCAAATGGCTTCAGTGTGGCTGGGTGCCCTTGGACAACATATTTAGCCTCTCTGAGATTTGACTTCATCGATTGCAAACGTGGAACCAGTAATACTCACTTTATGATGTGGTAATAAAGAGGGGTGAAATCGGGATCCCTGGGATCAGGGCTGGGCATTAGAGCTGTGAAACCTCCCCAGTTGATTCTAAGGCACAGCCAAGGTTAGGCTCCAACCATTAGGCCCTTGTAGGTCATAGGGCTGCTCACACTTTAATGCGATATGAATCACCTGGGATGTCCTTAGCCACAGCTCTGACTCAGCAAGTCTGGGTGGGGCCTGAGATCCTGCTTCCTCCCCCACCCCAACTCCCCGAAGACTAGTGGACCACGTTTTTGAACACCCAGGCTGTAGGTCATCGTACTGCTATGGATTTTCTCTTAAGTGCCAAAGAAACCCCCTGGACAGCATAAACAGTGGAGTGTTGTGCTCTGTTCTACCATCTAGCAGAATCATTCTGGCCGCTCTGCAAAGAAAGAACAAAGTTGTGGCTGGCAGAGGGGCAGGTAAGCTACAGTGAAGTTGGGGGGTCCCAATATCTGTCCTGGCCCAGAAACGACATAAAAACTGAGCCAAGTACAGTGTCCGGCATAGGAGGTCAACAATTTACAAGGATAGTTGTCATTATCAAGCCTGAGAGTGGGCAAAGAGTGGGCCCACACAGGGCCCGAGGCGAAGGTCCTCCTGCTGCCTCTCATCTTGGCTGCCTGGAGAAGAGGAAGCTTTGTCTGGGTGCTGGATGAGAGCGCCCTGTCCCCAGCAGTGAGTGGGCACTACTACGGAGGGAGGAATGGGAAGACCCAGCCAGGCAGGTTGGAGAACAGAGCAGACATTTTCCTGAATTCCATAAGCCGCCTAGACCCGCCCCAGAGCCCAGCACCACTGGATGCAGTGGGCCTTCCATGCCCCTTCTTTTGGGTGCTCAGATGGGAGAGTTCAAAGGGAAAGGATTTCCCTTCCAAAGGAGGAGCTGTGAGCATTGGATAAAAGACTCATCTCTCCAGGCCCTGTTTCCCTCTCGGCGGGGTGAGTCATGCTGCTAGAAAATGACAAACATGGGTAAATAAGATAATAGCAATAACTCAGGTGACTCAGTGGACATCAACACCCATCTGCCAGGGCTCAGAGGCCTGCGACAGGCAACAGGCTGTGCTGGAAAAGGAGGATAGTTGAGAATAAGGGATCCACTCAAGATACGTTTTTTTCCTCATCCTGATTGCAGACAGCATTTCACGAGGTGTTTCTTTCCACCGGGAGCTGCCTGAGTCTGGCAGGCCCTGGCATTACTCACAAGGGAGGAAGGTCTGGGCTTGAAAATAGGGCCCAGGGGTGGATGGTTATGTGCAAACTTCTGAGGACTGGAGAAAACACAGCACCCTTCTCTGGTCACAGCCACCCACTCTGCCCCTCAGGACTGGGCTAGGCCTCATTTTCTCCCCCAAACCCTCCATCAAAATGAATTTGGACCCTGGGGTATTTATGTGTAAAATAAGAGGATGTCTCGGATCTATTTTAAAAACTCTACTCCCCACTCTAAAATTACTGGGAAGTGATAGATGAAACTAGATTGGCAAAACGTCGGTAATTGTTGAAGCTGGGTGGTGGGTATACAGGGTTCATTAAACCCTGTATTTACTCTGCTTTTGTGTACTCTTAAGTTTTCATAATAAAAACCCTTTGTTGTCACTGTCACTTTTAAGAGCTTTGGTTCAGTCACCTCTAACCAGCGTATAACCTCCTAGAGCACCCAGACCTTGCTGGGAGAGTTTGAATACCTCCCTGTCCCTCACAGGCCTCAGTTTCCCCAGAAGCCTGGCCATCATCTGGTAAAAGACAAAGGCTGGTGTTGACCCTAATGCTCTCTGAGCCCTTTTCCAGCTCTGCTTCCCAGTGAGCTGATGCTCTCAATGGATTCCAACCTCTCACCGCCCCAAGCACCCAAGCCTGTGTTTTGTGGCAAGCATAGGTGGCATGCGGGGTGCAGGGGTTAGAGCACAGATTCTGGAACCCCAATACCTAGATTTGAATGTGGATTTTTCACACACTAATTAAGTGACCTTGGACAACTCATTTAACATCTCTGAACCTCAATGTCTTGCTCTGAAAAATGGGAATAACAATATCCTCAATGTCTTGATCTGAAAAAATGGGAGTAATAATATCCACCTCATGAGGTTATTATAAGGATTCAGTAACTTTATATTTGTAAAATGTGTAAAACAGTGCTTGGTATATGGCGTCATAGAAGTGATGTGAATTAAAGAAAAGAGAAAGACTTAGAAGGGAGGGATAGCGAGCTGATTCTCTAGGTCAGGGCTGGCAAACTCTTTCTCTAAAGTGCCGGAGAGTAAATATTTTTGGCTTCACTACATGTGGTCTTTGTCAAAATTACTCAACTCTGCCACGGTTGCATGAAAGCCACAATAGATGGCATGTAAGCAAATGGGTGTGGCTTTGTTTCCAATAAAACTTTATCTATAAAAGCAGACGATGGGCTGGATTTGGTTTGCGAGCTGTAGTTTGCTGATCCCTGCTCTATGATACAAGAGAAAGGAGCCCTGGCCTGGGAGCCAGGAGACCTGGGCTCATTGCTCTCTCAGGCCAGTCACTCCTGCATGATGATTTTTGTACCCAGCATCTCCTTTAGGCCTCATACATAGCAACTCTAAAAACTGTTAGCATTATTATTTTATTTCCTGATAAGAGCTAGCAGTTATATATTGAGAGCTCACAAAGAAAGAGAGAGTATACTAAGTGCTATGAATGTACTGTTTTTTAACCTTCTCAAGGCCCCTATCAGATAGGTAATGTTATTATCTACATTTTGTAGATGACAATCTTAGACTCAGAGAGGTAAAGCAACTTGCCCATGCTCACACAGCTAGTAAGTGGTAGTTCTGGCATTCAACAGCAGACAATCTGACCTGAGAACCAAGACTCAAGCATGAATCCTGGACTCCCCTCGGGATAAGGCTTGGCAGTGTAAACACAGTCTCAACACAGCTGAGTTGGGGAGGGCCAGCAGGCCTTAGCCAGGTGACGAACAGTGTGGGTGAGAGTCATGCCAGGCCCAGGGGACAGCAGGAGCAAAAGCACACTGCCTCAACTAGAGGTGTTGGAGCGTTACTCCAACAAAGTAAAGGGATGAGGAACCAGGGTACGCCTAAGCCAGTGAAGGTAGAGATCATGCAGGAATGTGGGAAGGCACATGGGAAGGAACGTGGACTTTACCCCCAATACCATGGAGAACTACTGAGGGTCCCAGTTCACGAATGAGGTAGCGCTCACCAAACATTACTCCGCGGCCCCACGCTGCCCAACCTCCCTTGAGCTTATATCTGGGCCAGGGGACCAGTTCTGACGGATTACGAGTGGAAGTGACGAGAATCATATCCAGGCTGAGGCAGCTCAAAGCTGATATGCTCTCTTCCCCTGCTGCAATGGCCCAGAAAGTTGTGTGTTCCGGATGGTGTCACTACAAAATTAAAGAGAACACACAATGTATATTGCACTTTAGCCAAGATGAGCTATGATTGTGTGAAACCACTGACAGTTTGTGGTTTGTTTTATTACTGCAGCACAGCCTAGCCTAGACTAACAGATGCATAATTAGTAGCCCTTGGAGCCATAAAGAATAAAGTTATCTCTCTTTCCCACATCTGCTCCAAGTTTTACAAACTTTTTTAGTTTGTTTTTGTTTTGTTTTTTAGTTTTCATATACCATGTCAAATTCTTTCACCAAGCCAACTGACATCTTCTAGACACCTACCAATTTGAATATGCTGTTCCCTGAGTCAATTCCCAGAACTGACCATGAACCCCAGATGAGCCCGACTTGCAACAGAATGGCACCAACCCCCTCCTACTCCCACTAACAGGAATGCACCGTAGGGTCACGTCAGGTGTGCCTGTGGGAGGGAGGTCGGATCACATTGTTGATGCATATGGAGTTTCTCATGAAGCAAACACTAGGTGTCTAACACAGGGGCTCTGCTAAGCCCATCTTCTCACAGTTTTTGCATAATTGGCTTTTGATGGAGACCAAGAGGCCCTGCTACATTTCCTCCTGGGCTGCCCTGCCAGCCTCTCATGTCTATCACCCAGCTGAAGAGAACAGGACAAACTGGGAGGAACAGCAAGCAAGCTTTGCAAAGCAACCACAGTTCAGTGTTTCTTGCACCTGACAGTCCCAGGGTCTTGGAGGGATCCCAAGAAAAAAGGGCTCAGTGTGAGCTTATGGTTATGGTGACTTTTTCCCAAGCTGAAAAGTAGGACACATATCAGATCAAAAATGTTATGCCATTTCTGTGAGGGGCAGGCTGGGGGATTAATTTGGATGCTAACATTCAAGAATTTTAGGAATACAAGGGCTGTCTGGAAAGTACCCAGCCATTGTTCATGTAATGAGAGAAGTTACATGGCTGGATACTTTCCGGACAGCCCTCATATTTGGTGTTCCTTTGATCGAGAGAAAACACCCCTTGGCCACTGGGCTTGCCAGGATAATCTGGAAAATATGAATGTAACAGATCCTGTTGTCTGTAGGCCTAGGAGAAGGAGGGGCTCTGAACTGCTGCTACCAAAGGGCTGTAAGAGGGCTGAAAGACTCAGTGGTTGCTATTCACAGGTAGGGAGCAAAGAAATTGGGTTTGGGGGCCAAGTAAGCCTGCATTCAAATCCTGGCCCTACCATTTATCTATCCCATGAACTTTGGGCATGCTCCTAAACTTCTCTGAGCTACAGTTTCTTCATTTGAATTTCATTTAAGGGACGGCACCCACTGAAGGATTGCTATAAAGATTAAAGGGTAAAGGTCTGTAGACTCCAGGCTCTTAAGAGGTGTTGGAGCTGGCAGTACCATTTCTCAGTCTTTCTCCCACTAAGTACTAGGTACTTCTCTCACTAGATACTAGGTACTTTTACTAGGTACTAGGTACTTCTCCCACTAAGTACTAGGTACTTCTCCCACTAGGTAATAAGTACTTCTTCCACCAGGTACTAGGTACTTCTCCCACTATGTACTTATTCCCACTAGATAATAGATAGAAAGCACTATTTGTAAAGATAAAAACATTCACTTTATTAAAATGTTTTGTAATAATCTTTAGAATTGTAAACTGCCTTGGAGCAGCAGTACCTATTGTATATTAGAATCACCAGGGAGCTTTTTAAAAAAGAATCTCAATGCCTCCCCAGGGGTTCTGATTCAACCAATCTGGGCTTGAGGACCGCTTCTCCAGCACCTCCTACCTCTCACAAAGGGAGCCCACTCACACAGCACTCACAGGTCAAGGTGTTAGCGGTTGATCAGTCACCCCACTGCACATGCATCCCAACTTGGAAGTTCCTTGCCTTGAAGGCTGAGCATCTTGGCTGTCTGCCATGTGACATTCCACCCTTCCCTTGAGAAAAACAGGGATTTAACAGACTCTATCTAGGAGAACGTGGTACACCAAGGCTGGGGCTCGGGCTTTCCCAAGAGATAATTTATGGATGGTACAACAAAGAGAAGGGAATAAAAGATGAGATGTTCTTCAAAGCCTTTATATCTTGCTGTACATCATGAGACTTTTTCCATGCTGGCGACTTTGTAATCAATCCATTAAAGATTAAAGGAAACTTGGCTCCCAGGGCCCCAAATAAGAAGAAGAAATAGAAATTGCATGTCATTGTTGTCAATTATCTCAAGTATAAGTGAAGGAGGCAGGTCTCCTTGTCCCCAGGCAAGCAGTGACCAGCTGATGTTCCAGGAACTGGACCATGAAGGAACTTCTCTGTTTCCCTCCACTAAGAGTGGGGGTGCTCGGAAAAGGGGGCTGGGGGTGGTGAGGGAGGGATCTTCACTAGTCAGAACTGTTTGATACAATCCCAGGAAAGAAATCTCTCCAGCAGAGAGCTGTGAAGGCCAGGCCAGTCTGACCTGGTTGTATTTCAGAATTATCTTGCATAGAAAATGGGCAGGGTCTTGTTGGAAAATCCACTTGCTGATATATACTCTTGGATTTCTAAACCTTTCACAAAAAACAAACAAAAAAATTTGGTTTTGTTTTTAATTAATTAATAGGCTGGTAAAAAAAAAAAAAAAAAAAGAATCACTTCTATCACTTCTGTTCTTTGGCCAAAAATTTTCCGCAACACCCTTGGGGGGAAAGAGGGAACTTAAAGCATGAAAAGTAAATGTGCAAGGAACCAGGTCAGAACTTAGGCAGGTCCAGAAGGAAGAAGGAGACATCAGGCTTAAAGTATTAACCCTGCTCAGTAGACCAAGGTGACCCAATGAACATTAGTCCTTCCCTGCATCCCTGATGTGGCAACATTTCTGCTCCTCCCATGAGGAAACTTGAATAAAGCAGTAGAGAGAGAAGGCAGGTAGAGGGCAAATTTCCTGACGCAATTTCACATCTCTGTGAGCCAAGGCAGGAAGGTGGAGAGTGTCTGTGGAATATTCCAGAAATCTTACTGGCCCTAGAAACCCAAGAGGAAACCCTTATCTCATTATTCTTTATCTGATACTTTAATTTTTACTCCTGCAGCCAACATTTATATGTCCCGGGCACACAGTGGGTGTCCCAAGAACCAGAAGGAGGTAAACTGGCTTCCACTAGGGCTTAAAAAATTCCTCAGACATCATGGGGATGTCATATCAACAGAAAACCAGGGCTGGCTGCAGAGAAACAAGGCTGTTCTTTCAAACCACCCTCTTCAAGTCTCAGGCAAGCTGAGTCTCTGCCCTAGCCCTGGACCTGCCCCACTCGACTGAGCTTGTGCCGTGCCATGAGCAAGTCACTCAGCGTCTCTGTGCCTTCGGTTCCTTGTCAATTAAGACGAAGGCGGTTGCTCTAGCCGCTTCCTGGGGCTGCCGTAGGAACTGAATGTACCAGAGCAGCCCCGCGGCCTCTGAGGCTTTGCACGCAGACTGGGTCTGCAGAGAATGGCAGGGGAGGTGAGGAGGTGGGCACCTGTCTTGCACCCCACCCAAGTGGCAGTGAGGCAGAGGAAGAGGAGGAAGAGGAGAAGGCTGCTGTTGGCAACGACAGAGATGGCCACAGCCACAACAAAGACCCTTGTAACCTCATGGCACAGATTCTACACATGGGCTGAGCCACCACCGGGTAGACAAGGGAAAGACTCCTTGGCAGATTTCTGTTTTCTCTTCTCCCCAGGAGTACAACTTGGTATAAGGTATAATCCTAAACAAAGAGACGCACATCATTTAATTTAGTTTTTCAAAATCACTTTCAACATTCTCTTCTTGTTCACATTACAGGTGAGCATTGCAGGGAAGGCGTCAAAGATCAGATTAGAATGGGTGGCAACGGCAGACACTGATAACCAAGCCTCTGTGCAATAGTGTTTATATTCCACCCCTCCGCCTGGGTGCTCAGTAAGCCAGTGAGAGGAGATCTTGCTCATGTCCCCAGTCCTTCCCCTGGACCCATGGGAAAACTGAGGCTTCCCTGCCTCAGGGCTGCTCTCCCAAGGTGTTGCAGCAATCTTTCTGAGCCAGAGACCGGAGGAAGGAGGAAGGCAACTAATGTTTATTGAGTGTTAACTAGGTACTTTACTTAATCCTCCAATTATCCTATGCAATAAAAATCATTGCACCCATTTTATAGATGAGGCAACTCTAGGTCTCAGAGATAAAGCGACTTGTCCAAGATCACAGAACTAACAAGCAGTGGAACTGGAGCTTGAAGGGAGGCCTGGCTCAATGCACCATCTGCCAAGGGCTGTGGGAAATGCAGAGGTAAATATTCCAGGATAGATATGCCCTTTAAGGAGTTTTCAGTCCAGTGAGGAAGACAAACTAACATAAAATATAAGGTAGATGGTGATGGATGGTAACATACAAGCAAAGAACTCTTCGTGCCCAAAGGAACGATTCATTCTGCCCCTGGGATCCAGGAAGTCTTCAAAGAGCAGACGGCATCTGTTCTTTGAAGAGCCCATGAAAGACGGTACCACGGTAGGAGGAGAGTGGGGGAGGAGGGGGAGAGAACGGAAGAGCATCCAGGAAGAAAGACCAGCCCTGGCAAAGGTGGGTTGCCAAGCCAGGAGTGGGGTGACCACATCATCTCCTGGCTTAAGGTTCCTTTTCTTTCAGGATAAAGTCCAGGCCTAGTAACGAGGCCCACCAGGGTGTTGAAGAACTGGGCTTCTTCCCAAGCCACGAATTGCCGCAGTTGTGTCATCTCACGACACCCCATGCCCTCTCTCACATCTAAGTCCTTCTTGCTGGGACACTGGCCATGTTTTCCACTCTCAATCCCACCCCTGACTCTTTGTCAGGCTGCATCCTGCTCATCCTTGAGTTCTGGACATCCTACCCCCACCCCAGCAGACGCGGGCTCCCCTCCAATGGACTCCCACAGACCCTCCCTTTCTTGCCTCCACACAGCACTTACCAAACTGCATGTCCTTGCACCAGGTCCTCTGCACCTCCCACCAGGCCGTGAGCTTCCCGAGAGCAGGGGGAGGATTTTGTTCCCCAGAGCTTAATGCAGCACCTGGCCTGTAGGACGTGACAAGCAATGTTGACTAAATAAATGAACCAGCAATGGAAGAGGTGAGAAATGAGGGAAGAGAGGAAAGCTGGGGGCTAGATGTCGACTTGGGCTTGGGGTAGGGCAGGGTTTGGGGCACCAAGTTAATTTGTTGGATTTGCTGGTGGGAACACTGATGGGTTTGAGGAAGGAGCACATGTCCTGTTTATCGGTTGCAGTGGGGTAGTCGTGGGGAGAGAGCAGGCTGGAGACAGTGAGACTCTTCAGGACGCTTTGGTGATGCTGCAGACACAAAATGAGAAGGCGAGAGTACTACTCACTTAAAGAACTGCTTTCAAAACCAGAACCGAGGGAGGAAAGTGCACCCCGGCTGTGGCCAGAAGGTTAGCAGCATTCCATGAGGCCAGAAACGACTGCTGCAAACAAATCTGGGGACGACTGAGAAGCTGTGCGTTCCTAGGCACTTTTAAGGAATGTGACATAAGTAAGTAGAAGCATTGGCAAGAACACCCCTGGGAAACCGCCTACTCTGTGACTAAGGCTCTGAGGAGTCTCTGACGATGGCCTGGCAGAATGCTCGGCAGCAGAATCTATCATTGGAAACCTCCAGGGGCTCCTGGGAGTGTGTGGATTATGGTGTGTGGGAATCCCAGGTCATAAAACTCTCACCCAGCTGCTCCAGTGCCTGGCTGGGCCATTAAGGAAGATGCTTTCAAGCAGATCAAAAGGCTCTGGTGAGGTGATCTCAGGAAGCTTCCTGCCCTCCCTGTGAGGAAGGTAGGAGTCAGGTCTCATTATCCTCATTTTACAGATGAGAAAAGTAGGTTCCCTGGTGACTAAGTCCCTTGCCTGAAGTCAAACAGTCAGCAAAGGGTGGGACCCAAAATAAGTGTATCATTCACCCGACTCCCAGGACATGTCGATCCAGAGCCTTCCATGCCACAGGAGGTGGCCTGTTCCGGGAAGTCTGGGCCCATGTTTGGAATGTTAGGGCCTGGGGTGGTCCACAGGGGCTATTTCAACCACTTGGCACACACAGATACTGCTATGCACACACAGGGACTTGGCGTCAGCCCTGCGCCCATCAGATGTCTTTATGGTCTTCTCACATTAGCATTTTGTGAACCCCAAGAGCCCAACCTAAGAATAACAACCCAGTTAACTCCTCGGCCGTGTATGTGCAAACCATTTCAGAGGGCATCACAATCTTAGCTGTCATTCCACAGAAATTTTCCCCAGTTTGTAGAGTTGTGCCAGGCTTCCAATGGCTGTTCTTCCCTTCAGTACTCCTGGGATGTGGGCAAATTACTTAACCTCTCTAAGTCTCAGTCCCCACACATGTGAATTGGAGATGTTCAGAATCTCTCTCTGATCGGGTTGTTATGAGGATTCAGTGAGGTCAGGCATGGGACGTGCACAGCAGGGGCCTCGCATGTGGTAATCACTAAAAAAAGTTAGCAAGTATTAAAAATATTAATTCTACAAGTGATCTGAGTGTTAAAGGTAGTTCTACATTCTCTGTTAACAGTCAGGCTATTAAGGTACTAAGTCCAAATCTTAGTATTTGACAAATTCCCTCTCTTCCAGGCCAAAGAAGTTCATTTTTACATTTAATCTCAACCACCTGCCATGTTTCACATAGATGTGATTTATTACTCTTAGCACAAAGGATACTTGTTATAGCAGGAATACTCTTGAGAGTTACAGAGATGGGTCTGGCTTGTGATGGCTTCAGAATTTTCTCTGGGGTCCTGCCTTGTACCTCCCTAGTTTTGAAACTGCTGCCTGGTCTTCAGTGGGTCCAGCATCCACCTAATTAAGGGTAGCCACCGAAGAGAGGCCAAGGGCTGGGACAAGATGCAAGGTGCACATTTCTGGTCCTAACTCTGACAGTATCTTTGAGTTTTATGGTGTCTCCTGACCTGCAAGGCTGTCTCTTCAAATGAGCCCTGGTCATTCAATGTGCTTGAAAAGGTTTGTCCTATTATAGGCTATTATTCCCTTTGGATATTACGGCTGCACCTCAATGTTCTGCCCTCATCCGTCAGCCCATCCCACAGGTCACCTGTAGTTTGGTGCCAGCTCCCATATACTCTTCCACCTTCTTTCCCAAGCCCCTGCATCTCTTGGACCGAGGCCTTTGTCTGCCGCGGGAATCCACTCAGCCCTCTCTCAGGGCAAGCCAAGGAGAGGACATTTCCAAGAGTGACCTTCAACTAATAAAGGACAAGAATTAGTAGATAAGTACACTACTTGCCTCAGCCCTAAGTGGGGCCATTCTGAAATATGCCTCATGTTGTCCCTCAGTGGGTCCCCAGCACAGCTGAGTCCCAGGAGCCCACAGCGGCAGCTATTTCATCAGGCACCCGTCGCTGGAGACTTCCTCCCCTTCCTTGGTTCCTTTCCTTACTTGTTCCTGGAGATTTCTAGGATCACCTCCAAATTTACTGCTGGCACCCAAGCCCCTGCTCGGGATCTATTATTGGAAAAATCCAAACCAAAACAAATTCTTCAATAAAAATAGTTTTTGTATTTAAAAAAGCACAAAATTTGGTGCTCTCTCTCAACAGACCACTTAATTTTTCTGTGACTTGTTCCAATCATAGCCAAAACTTCGATTTACTTATTCCAGGCATTAAAGACTTCCGTCTTATCCTTATGTTTTCCAGTAGCTCTATGGCCCGTTATGAGCCATGAGTAGGGTGAGGCCAATGAGGCCAAGTTGTACAAATGC
Organism: Lemur catta; assembly: GCF_020740605.2. Classification (NCBI taxonomy): domain Eukaryota; kingdom Metazoa; phylum Chordata; class Mammalia; order Primates; family Lemuridae; genus Lemur; species Lemur catta. The sequence continues at coordinate 37,473,448 of NC_059136.1, forward strand.
AGGGTTGAGTCTTGTCTTTATTCAAAATTTTGATACTTTGTTCATCATTGTTTGGCAATGATTCTGATTTTTTAAAATATTACATTAAAACTTTATTTATCTTGTTTGCTGAGTTTTTTGGCACCCCTTAAATTCAGCACCAGAGGTTAATGCCTCACTCACTTTATACTATTTCCAGCCATGAACATGATGTGAGTCCTACAAGAGCCCGTGGCCAGCCAGTGCTGAGTTCTCAGAAATAAATTAATTAGATTCCCCAGGATCAAGAGGGAGCTGTTCTTTGGTTCACTCAATGTCAACTTCCCACTATACACACAGGATCTTTGATCCTTTTCCTTCCAGCTCTCAAACTTAAGGAAAAACTAAATAAATCAGAGCGCTCTATAGTCCTTTTCCTCAGAAAGTACAATCCTCAGAAAGGCTTCACTTAGCTGAGGCAAGGAATCTTCTCAATTAATATTCAGTTACTATCCTCCTCCTCCTCCTAGCTCCTCCTATCTCAGGCTTCTTCAGTAAATATCCTCCTCCTCCTCCTGGCTGTACTCCTCCTCTCCAGCAACAAGGGTGCACTTTACTTAGCTCTGCAGATGTTGCATGTTTCAAACACGGGCTGGGAGGGCTCCGATAGACCTATTTTCCATCAAGATTTGTTAAATTTGATCTTGAGGGATTTGTCCTTCTGAAGATTTTATAAATATTTGGAATCCAAAAAGCCAATTTTTAAACAAAATTATTTAGTCAAATTTCCTGTGCCCTAAAATGTATTTTAGATTTTCGCATGTGCCTTATAGTGGGTGTAATAGCTTTTTTCCTATTGCTATATAACACATTACCACAAATTTAGAGGATTAAGACGACACACATTTATTTTCTCACCGTTTCTGTGAGTCAGGAGCTCAGGCATGGCTTAACTGAGTTCTCTGCTTGGGGTCTCACCAGGCTACAGTCCAAGTGTCAGGTGGGCTGCATGCTCACCTGGGGACTCAACTGGGGAAGAATTCCCAGCTCACTCAGGTTGTTGGCAGAATGCATTTCCTTGTGGCTCTCTCACTGAGAGTTCACATGCATACATGAGCTCTCTCCTGGACTTCTAGAAATAAGTGGGGTGAGATCCTTGGCAAGGGATTCTAGACAGTGGGTTAAGAGACTGGCACAAGGTAAGCATAAAGTAAATATAAATATTTATTGATGACTGATGAAATAAATGATATAATGGATATTGTGACCCTGATCCTCCCCAAAGGCTGAGGTCCCCAGGAACTTGGGAATATGGAATATTTCTCTTCCTAACAATATCGTAAGCCCTACAGTACAGGAATCCACCTAACCTTCTAGATACAGTGCACTAGACATTCAGTGAAGAATGTAGATAGAAATACACAGTGGTCTTTCCTATTTAGAGACCTTAATATAAATAAGCTTTTGCTTACACTTTTGGCCTTGCCTCATGGCTAAAGGCTGCTTTCTTTTTTCTTTTCTTTCTTTTTTTTTTTTTTAAGAGGCAGGGTCTTGCTCTTCCACCCAGACTGAAGTGCAGTGGAGCAATCATACCTCACTGCAGCCTCAAACTCCTGGGCTCAAGTGATCCTCTTGCTTCAGCCTCCTGAGTAGCTGGGACTGCAGGTGCAACACCATACCCAGCTAATTTTTTTTTTTCGAGACAGGGTCTCACCATGTTGCCCAGGCTGGTCTTGAACTCCTGGTATAGGCTGCTTTTCAGGGTTCACTAAGGACAGAAGCCTGCATGTTCCATGCCACACAGTGCAAAGATGACCCAGCCACCTCCTCCTCATCACACCACAGCCAAACACCATCTCAAATTGCTCTAAAGTGCAACCTCAAAGCCCTCCCAGGCTGCACCTACTCCTCAAGTTCTGGGTGAACAATCAGCCCTGAACATGTGAAATAAAAGAAAACATCAGTGCATTGTAGCCCATTTTCAAAATAATAATGATGTTATTTTAAACCACTAAGTGCTGGGGTAATTTGTTACACAGCAATAGATAACTAATACACCCCCAACTTAGGGTTCTTGCCACACTTTAGAAAACGCCATCCTAAAGGAAGAGCGTTAAGACACTCTTCCAATGGGGCAGGTGGGGTAATGATGGAAATTAAAGGGGAGGCCTGGGGAAGAAGACTAGATGACCAGATGAAGAATGAAAAGCCTGGGGTTCTTGTTCCAACTCTATCAAACCCTACCAGCTACATGAGCTGAGTGAAATAATTTCCTCTTCTGTAAAGTGAAATTAATGACGAATGCCTTTCCTATGTCATGCTGTTATTACGAGACTCGAATTACAGAACCCAAGTGAAAGCTCTGTAATATGTGAGGTGATATACCAAGTGAAGGGTTATAATCATCAACATTATCATCATCTTTATTGCTGGCTGTTACAAGGTAAAACCAATAAAGTTTAAATGCATCAGTCAAGGTCCAACCAAGTAAACAGAAACCGCTCTGGGTGTTTGAAACAAGGGGAATTAATACGGAGAATGGGTTACACGGGGGCTGGAAGGGCTGAAAGGCCAACCAGAAGACAGTGAGATGAATAACAGCAGGAAGCCACTGCAGCCTCTAAGGTGGTGGGACAAAGGGAACAGGCAGAGGTCCAAGCAGCCCAAGGCCTGGGGTCACCCTATAAGAAGCTGGAACCACGGCAAGAGCTGGAACCAAGCAAGAAATGCACCTTCTCAGTCAGAGACACCCCCGGAGGCAAAAGGAGGAGAAACACCCTGGTCTCTCCTTTCCTGACACCCTTTGATGTTGTGCCAGTGTCTTCCTCTGGCTGAACCCAGCCAGAAACTAGCTCGCACAAGAGTGACAAATGGATCTGGAACCAGCAAGCCCTGGGCCAAAGAAGCACCCTATTTAGCAAGAAACTCAGTAAGGCACTAGAAATGAAAGTAATCTAACAAAGACACCCGAAGTCCTAAAGACTCAGAGGTTAAAGGAGCACGGAGTTTATCCGGTCCCGGCCCTGGTTCTACTGGGAAGGCCCCAAAGAGGAAAATGATATGACTTGTCCAAGACAATGACACAGCTGGCTCGGGGCATTGGGATTCCTAGTTTGGAGCTCTTTTCACCACATTAACTTTACAATGATAAATAGCAGAGGCTCTTCAATTTAACAAAGGGATGTGTTCCACTAGTTGGTTTCTAGGATGATTATTTGGACCTCCAAATTCATTTGTCCATAAAAACAAGATTATCTGGGCTGATTGTAGTTCCAGACTGGCTATCAAATGCCTATTAGTGCACAGCACGGAAAAGAAAGGAACCTTAGCTCTCCAAATTAATGAAAAATCAAAAGGCTTATCAGCATTTTTCTCCCAGGCAAACCAGAAGAGAGAATTCTCTCCCTCATCTCTCCTCCCCGTGCCATGCTGGCTGAGGTGCCCCCTTGCTCTGACACTAAGGGGAGGGTGGTGAGCACCTTGCCTTCCATCTGGCCATGAGGTGCTTCTCTATCGCTGCTACGCGTTTCCCACAATGGTTGTTTCACTGGGAACAAAGAAAGGGGAGTGAGTCTAAGCTTGCAAAGCCGGCAACAAATGGACCAGGAGCTCTTGGAGGGCTGGACGCAGCTTGTTGTTGTTGTTGTTGTTGTTGCTGTTGTTGTTGTTGTTGTTGTTGTTGCTGTTGTTGTTGTTGTTGCCCTTTACATCTTTGCACCCTCAGCCACCTTCTAGTAACTGGTACAATCCAACCCTGAGATTATCACCCAGGGCCATGCCCTCCTTACACAGGTTGAATTAGTATCTTCAGGGTGTGCTATGAGGAAAAGGAATGATCATTACACAATAATTTTATATTTGGGAAATTTTAAAAATCCCTCTTGTTTTCTACTATAAGTTAAACAAAATAAAATTTGCACATATGCAAAAATAATATTCTTGGCCAGTGAAGATATTTAGGAAAAAGGTGAGAGAGCTAAGTGTGTGCTAAGAAAACACCTGTACCTGGCACTGTCTTCTGTGTCAGAGATGGTTGTGACATGGGCACTCCGGCTGCTGTGCGTTTCCCTCTGGTTCTGGCAGAGAATTCCTTAAATGGCTGCACTTGATCTTCTGGTTTTAGACATGCCACCTGCAGTTGGCGAGTAATAATTTCAGAAACCAACTACCTCAAAAAGAGAAACTACTCATGCACTCAAAAATGAGAATAAGGGCAAAATTCCTGGGAACTTGAAAGAAATGCAACTTGATAGCTAATGCAAGAAATGGAAACTGAAATATATTTCCTACCCTGCAGGTCGAAACACAGAGACATATTTCCTCAAACCTTGGCAACTACCTCTCAGTTGAAGAGAAAAGGAAATCAAGGTTTTTACAGCTTTGGCAGCATTCATGTTCCAGTGCCTTTTGCTGTGAAGCCTCCACACCCTGCAGAGGCCGAGGTGATTGTCCCCATCCACTTCCCCCCTTGCCCCACCCCATGTTCCTATCCGACTTGGTCAGGGACACCATATAGTCACACAGGCAGTGCACTGCACAAGTCAGGAGGTGCCATTTCCACCAGGGACAATGTGACTGGAGCTCCCTGGGGCTGCACAGTGCTTCCATGAGAACATGTCTTGCCTTGCCTTGTATCACAGCTGACACCTACAAGGCCATGGGCTCCCAGCTGAGTTACAGTCACTCTGGTTTCCCCGGCACCTAGCACAGTGCCTGGTACATAGTAGAACCTCAACCTAAGCCCCTAAGTATTTAAGAAGCAATGACTTTGAGAAGAAAGTCAGCACCACTCTCAGACAGGAAATAAGTCATTATTTGAAATACGAGCAAAATTCCATTAGAGTATGGATACTTCTCAAATTAACCTTAAGATACTTTAAACAGTAGATATAACATAGTAGTTAAGATCCCTGGCACTGGAGTCAGAAGGATCTAGGTCTGAATCTCAGCTCCACAACTTACTGAACCATGCTGGCCATGTTCCTAAGCCTCCCTCAGCCTTAGTGTCCTTATCTGTGAGGAGTAACTGAGATGAAGCCTTAGCGTGGTGGCTGGCACGTAGTCATGCTCAGGGTATCTTAGTTGTAATTATGAAGTAAATTGTTCAGTGTCAATTAATACATGCAACAATAATCCTAAAAAGGCAGATTTTAGCTATCAATATTTATATTCCACAAAGAGGAATATGCCCAAGACCTATTAAGTGCTAATTCATGTTTGTCGAGTGAATGAATGAATGAAAGAAAAGAAAAAGAAGAGGAGGAGGAGGAGGAGAAAGATAAAAGGGAGAGTGGGAGGGAAAAGGGTACTGAAATAGGAGGCAGAGGGATACAGCTCCAAATCTGCCATCACTAACTTTGTGACTTGGGGTAAGTTCCTTTCTGGGTCTCGGTTTGCTCCTTTTTCAGATGAAAGGTCACTGGATGATGTCTCGGCTTCCTCCCTCAGGGCCCCCTCCACAGGCTCCAGCAGAGACCAGAGTTCCCACTCCTGATCATTTTTGCAGTATCCCCCCAGATCCTGCAGGTGGTGCTGCTGAGTTAGGAAGAAACCTGTTTTTCAGCAACTTAGTTCTCAACTGCCAAGTCTGTGTACTAACAGCAGGCTGGAATTAGGGAATTCACTTACTTGCTGCTGAAAATGCCTGGGGCAGTAAATGAGTCACTCTGTTTCCTCTCTTGCCTACCTGGCCTTTCTGGGTGCCATGAAAGTGCCAGGGGTGTGGAGTGGCAGCTGGCCCTGATTCCAAGTCCAGTTCCGGTTTCCGGCTGGTGACCTTGGGCAAAGGCACTTAACCTCCTGAGTCCTCTTCTGTCATCTGCAAAATGACGATAATAATACTGGCACCCCAGGAGTGTTAGGAACATTAATTAAATAATGCACATCAATCGAAGAACACACACAGTGCCGGGCACACAGTGAGTGTTCAAGAAGTGTTAGTTCCCTTCCTTCCCCACCTTTTATTCACTGTGGATTGTGGTTAGCACTAGAGAAGAAATGAACAGAGTACAGTAATAGCTGGATAATGATGTGGGCTTTCTAAGGACTCCAGTAGTTCAGAGTCCAGCAAGAATGAGGCTTATAAAATAAACGATTGCAACAGAGTGAAATAAGAGCTATATTAATAATAACTATAACCATAAAGAAGAGCTAGCATCTATTGTGCTATCTATGGGTGCCAGGCACCGTGTAAAGCTGGCTGCATATTTGGTCTGCACCACAGAGCTTTAAGGGAGACACTGTCTTTGTCCCTGTATTCTATTTGAGGAAACACAAGGTCCCTCTGCAAGGGGTGCAGGTGGGATGCAGAACAGAGGCCACACGGCAAAGCAGAATGTATAGAGCCGTGGTAGCACAAGGAAGGAGCAACAGAATGTTCCAGTGGGTGAGCCAGGTGGGCAGGCAGAGAAAGTGATATCGGGGCTGTCTTAAAGGATGCTGAGAAAGAAAAGGGATCCCAGGCAGAGGACTCATGATGCAAAGTTCTGGAGTTGGGAATGATACGGTCATTTGCAGAGAAAAGTGGAAAGTTGTCCTGGCTGAAGCAGTGTGGGGGCACGTGAGACCTGTATCTGAAAAGAGGCCTTGAGTGCCATGCCATGGAGTTTGGACTTGTTCCTGGAGGAGACAGGGAGTCACTGCAGGTTTCTAATCAGGGGATGCTGAGCAAAAGGAGTCAGTCCCCCCCCCACCCCGTACTCTTCTCCACCTGCCCCCCAGTCTCCAGGAATCTGGGCCAAAGCAAGATCGGCAGCCTTCTTATTAACGAGCCCATCAAGAGTCTGTCCAGCCTCCCAATGGCGCGTAAATAATTTACAGTGACGGAGCCTGTTTATGTGGGATGGCAGCCAGCTGCCGCTCTTCTTCAGCCTCAGTGCTTCCTCTCGCTCCACTGGCCAACAAAGTCCCGAGGACCTACGGAGGACTCTGTCCCGAGTGACAGAGGCCCGGGGCACCCAGATGCCCTCCACACCACCCATCCCCAGGGGAGGCAGGGAATTCACGGTCTTGGAAGGGACTCAGCCTGGATCCCCAGGAAATCACGTCTGCCCCATGACGGCCTGAAGGGGCCTTTTGTGTTCTCAGCACATTTCTCAGATGCAAGCCAGAAAGGTTTGACGTGGCCTAGGGGACAAGGCCAAGGCTGGGCCCAGACATAAGGAGCAGAGCAGGGGAGGCGGGTGAGCAGGGCCTCCTGCCTCAGCCCGCAAGGGCGCGGGCCCCACCAGCCACATCCTGGCTGCCCACCTGGGGCCAACACTGCGCCTCGGTTCCCTTGGCTGTATATGGGGTCCCAGAGGAGACCTCCCCCAGCCTACATACCATCTCTCCCTCTATGGAAAAAATTAAATCCATCTGCCAAATGCAGGAAATCAGCAGTACAAATGTGGTAAAACCAAAATAAACTGCCAATTTCAAATCGTCCTGTGATCCATACCGAAGTCACATTCAGCTATGTTGTGACACCCAGCTCTGTTAGACATGAGCTTGTGTCTAAACCAAGTTGGTGAGATGTGAATCCAAGCGGGTGTGGAAGCTAAGGAAAAGTTCAGGATGAGTAGAAAGAAGGCTTTTGTTCAAACCTAGGCAAGGAGAAGGGATGGCTAAATTGGATAAGGATTGCTACCATTAGGATTAGTAGGAAAGCTTCAGAAGCTTACTTGGATGTTTGGAATTCATTCAACTCTTGCTATAGCTGTGGATTGTCTTGTTACATGTACTAACCTGTAACACTGAGCAACAGATATACTCAGAGTATGTGCATGCGTGTGTATATATACTTACACACATACATACACACACATATACACGCAAACACATACACAGTCAACTCTCATTACTCATGCTGGTTGTACTCTACGAAGTTGCCATGAACATTGAATTATAGAATATTGAACCATTCCTCCCAGGGGAAATAGAGCATTAGGTTCCTGTGAGCCTCTGGTCAGAACATTTTCATCAAGTAATCAAAACATAACCTTGTTTTATGTGTGTTTCTGTTTAAAGACACCTTATTTAATATAGATTGTTGATTTATCAGCATTGAGCTCACAGCCAACAGCGCCACGGCTCATGCCTGAACGAAGCTTAGCTAACGCACATGTTTCTCTGTAAGACATGCCACAGCCTCTTGTGCTTAGGAACACCAGACAGCGCTGCAGCACTATGCTTGGGGGCCATTTTAAACATTGAAATTACCCCCCTGAAAGCACAAAAGTGCTCAAAACATGACACTAAGTAGGCCTCAAAAAGGAGACTTGTTTTGAGTATAAGTTGAAATGAGAAGGCAGAGTCTCGCCTTGCTCATTCTTAGCTGGGATCCCAGGGGTTGCCTGGGTACATTTTTTGCTGCTTTGCACGTGCCTGTGAGTGACTGGGAAGGTGCTGTGAGCATTCATTTGGGGATCACAAGAAAATATCAGCAAGCAGGAGGATTCACAAATACAGACTCTGCAAATAATGAAGGTTAACTCTGTGTGTGGGTGTGTTTCTATGTACACTTATGCCCATATATATGTATCTGTGTGTATGTGTGTGTGTGTGTATTACATACAAAATACATGACTGACTGTGGTCCTGGGGTGCTGGTCCATTGAGAGCCCCTCCCTGCTGTCCTCAGGGCCCTCCAAGGAGAGAGGGCTCCCCTGCAGCCGTTCCCTCTGAGCAGACTAAAGCCACAGCTCACTCAGTGACCACTTGGCCAAAGCTTTCTCTCATGCTCAAAACAGATGACACTGCCCTCTCTCTCTCCTTGCTAGTAAGTGGCAACCAAGCCCCCAAGGCGCCCCTCAAAGGCTCCCCACGGCACCCTCCTCCCTGAAGCCCTGCCTGCCTCTTGCCGGAGCCACTGGCCACTCCTGCCTTTCCAGTGCCGCAGGGTGACTTGTGTGACATGCCATTCATTCTCCCCTCTGGTTTCCACATCTACACTGCTAGACCCACAAGACAGACACCATGTCCAGTTCATTTGTGTATTCCCAGCACCTGGCACGGCACTCAGCGGCCAGGAGAGAGCCCTTGGAGATTTTTAATCACTGAATGGCAGGAAGGAACATTAAAGATCATCCAGCCCCAGGCTACTCAAAGTGAGGTCCTCGGACCAAGGACCAATCAGCAGCATCAACCTCACCTGGGAGCTTGTTAGAAATGCAGATTCTCTGGCCCCTCCCCGGATATTTGGAATCAGAATTTCTGGAGCAGGGGAGGGGAGGGCCATATTTTAACAGGTTTTGCAGAATATTCTTGTGCCTACCAAAGATGCTAGATTCTCTGAGTCTATTCTAGATGCTCTGAGTCTATTCTACTCCCAGTCTATTCCCACTCCCCGACTCTTGCAGATGAGAAATGGTGACTTGGTGAACAACCTGTTCCCCCAGAGTCACACGGGTGACCAAGGGCAGAGTCAGGTCCTGTGCTTTCCTGAGCACCCCACAGCGAGGAGGCTGGCAGCTGTCCTCTGGAAACAACACTCCCCAGCTTTCCTCCACAAGACAAGCGTGGCTCTCAAACACAGGCCTCTTCTCGCTCCCTCCTCTTCTTCTTTTTCTCTTCTCTCTTTATCTCTCTTCTTCTCTCTCTTTCTCTTTCTCTGTCATCTTGGGGAAATAGCTTAAGCTCTCTGAGAGCCCGTTTCCTTTGCCTGTCAAATAGCAACAGTGTTACCCCTGGCTGTCTCAGTGCTAGTCAAAAGACACACATTGCCCCAAGTGCACGTGTTTTGTGATGACTTGAATAGGACAATGTAGAGAAAAAGACTTGGGAAATTCAAACGTCCACTCAGAGAGTGGGAGTCATTTTCAAGATCTTGCTCCACCAAACTGTCACCTCTCTTCCCACTGCTCTCTCCTTCAGCTGTGACAACAGGGTTTGTTTTCCTCTGCAGTGGGCTCTGGGTTATACAGACAGGCAACTAGGTGAATGTTCTGTGAGGCCGTTAGAGTTTCTCAGAATGAGTCATTTTTTCAAAAATAACAAAACCTCTCGACATCACTTGATTTCAGCATTCTCGCAGGGCTCTTGTAACCTCTTTTGCAATTGCATTCCAAGCACGCCTGACTTCTTTCTCAGGCCTGACGGCAAGTCCTCCTCCCTAGAAGGGCTTTGCTAATAAACAAAGAAGGCAAGCCCAGGATCTGCAGGTCCCGGTCCAGAATGCGGTTAGGTTGCAGATGATGGCAGAGAAATGTCTGGAGGCTGAAAGGGCAGTGGGTGAGAGGGGCACAGGATAGGAGAGGCTGGCCTGGCCTCCAACCCACACTTACTCACCAGACTTAGACATATGCTCTGCTAACTTGCCTTTCCTGTCCTAATGAGGACTGGCTAGTAATGCTGAGTGATAACCGACATTTGCTCAACATGTCACAGTTTTACAAAGCCCATTTTACTTCCATCACCTCATTGTACGACGAGAGCATTCCAAGCTCCCGGAAAGTTGAAGAAGTTGAATGTCTGGCCCAGGCCCTTACAGGGGATGATGATGATACTCCCGGCTTATTGAGCTGGACCCTTTACCAGTGGTATCTCCTTTGCTCTTTATTCACCAGTGCCAACAAGTAGGGTCATTATTCTCCCTTTTCTAGATAGGAAAACCGAGACGCAGAGAGGTTAAGTAACTTGTCCAAGGCCACACAGTGAGTAGTAGCACAGCTGGAATCAAAACCCAAGTGTCTGGCCTGAAAGCCTGTGTGTTTTCCAATGCAGCACATGCAAATACTGATCTCAAAGCACTTTGCACATCACCCCAGTGGCGCTTCGCATAGTTAACACTTCGCAAGGAGTGTAATTAAAGCAAGGAGAGTGGTTTATTTATCTCTGTATCCTCAGCACCGAATTATTAACTGCACGTATTCAGGCAGCCATTGTTGAATGAAGTCAGTGATGGACTGAAACTCTGGCCCTCAGATGGCCGACCTGGGCCTGTCCCCTGCACAGACTGCCACTCCCACTCCAAGGCCCCTCGAGCCCATGGTACCCAAGGAGCCCCCGGATCTCAACCTGACTCCTGCACTTCCTGGTCTTGGCAAAGACACCTCATCTCTCTGGTTTCCAGCTTTCTCTTTTGTTGGACATGAGTTACTCAGAGGACCATCTGTGCATTCACAGTTGATGGTTCCGGAAGTGGGTTTTCTCAAGAGAACAGGGCCTAGCACATTTGTTGGTTGAATACTGTTTGTTGACAGAAAGCAGGGAGCAAAACCCATTAATAGAGTTTGCAACACTGGCCCAGTGATATTCTTTGTGTTTACCTTTGTCTCTATGAGATCTTTGCACAAAAGGGGAAGTAAAAGCTCAAAAGTCTTAAATTGGGGTGAATAAAATTGTGTGTGAGTAAAATATGTACATATACACACAGTATCATTATTGTTTTTGTTACCCCTGAAGATGGTGCCAGATGTCACTTTCCTGGCACCCCGGCCTGCTTCCTGTCACCCCCAACCCCAGGCTGGGTTGGTGACCCTGCACCGTGCTTACTTCAGGACATGCGTCACTTTCATGTCGAAACTGCTGCTGGTTTATCTATTTCCCAGGAGACCGTGTGCCGTGTTTAGTTATGCGTTTCCCACCAGGCCCCGAGCCTGAATCTCCAGCACTTGCCAGAAGAGAGCACAGAGCTGCCACACAAGAAATAGTCCACGATGGCAGACACTGGCGAATCCTGCTCTCTCACAGAATCCTTCGCCCATGTCAGGACATGTCTCAGGACATCGTGTGGAGGATGCATGTGAACGTGCCCATTTTAAAGATAAAGGAGCTCAGACTCAGAGCGGTGACCAACTTCTCTACCACCACCTAGCCAGGAAGGGGGGTGCCCACACTCAAATTATAAAATCAGTGACATTTGTGGAGATCTTGAAGGCCGTCTAAACCAGAGCTCTTCAAACCTGTTTTTAGCAAAGGACTCTTTTTGTTCTTCTTTCCTCAGTGAAATCTTACTCAAAATCACAGTATAAAAATGCATGGGGAGGACCTGCTCTTGATAAAGGAAAAGTAGAAAAACTAAACACCTGTCAGGCCGGCTCCTCAGCCTGTCCCTGGGAGGAGGGGAGAGAGTCCTGCAGCCCAACCGTGTGGGTTCCACGGCCACCACTGGAGAGCCACTCATCGGAATAAACATTCTAGAACTCTTACACCTGCGTTCTAACCGCTGTTCCTTCCACTGCAGCACACCACTTCCCTGCGGTTGCCTTCCTTATTCTAAAGCTCTTTCTTGGCCACCATTGTGCGCTGAATGCTGTGGAACGTGCCAAGTATACTGGGCCTGGGGTCCAAGGATCCACGTTGATCCCCATTTCTATTGTTTCCTGGCAGGGGAGTTAGGGAAAGACACTTAATCTCTCCTTGATCTTTGGCTGCTTCATCTACAAGACGGCCCGAAGGCTTGGATTGAATCAAAGTCCATCGCCATATGCACGTCAACACAATGCACATGATCTCAAGGGTATAGATGTCCCCAGAAGCGTTGCCTGCATCTGCTGCCTCGGGCCTTCCCAAAGTGTGGCACAAGTGCCCCTGGAAGGGCATGAGATCACTTTTGCTAGGGTGCACACTGTTTCTTATTCTCATAATTAGGTATTTCTATTTATGGTGACTTCCTGTGTCTCGCAAGGGAGTTGAGCTTACATTTATGACAGTGATGTTTCTGTTATTTATTTAAGAATGAAAAAGTGGGTTGTCTTCAAATGTCAAGGAAGGAAAGGTGCAGATGGGAGACAGGTATAGCCAACACTGTGCGGAATTGCCTGAATGACAGGCTTCAGGAAACTCCCAGAATCGAAAGTCACAGGGCACAGACGGACACCACGAGGGGAGGGCGGGGCACCACCCCTTGTGTGCGGTTTGTTTCCCCACCTCCAGCCTGCTGTCTCTAGGGAGGTGATGACAGGTGCCCGGGCAGGACAAATTATTCTATCAGGTAGCACTGTATAAGTTGGCAGCCTCCCAGATCCCCTGCAGGCCTCTAAGGGGAAAGAAAAAGAAAAATAAAGAGAAAGAGACAAAGAGGTGTCAGGAAAGAAGCCTCCAGGAGCAGCTTTTCCTCTCTGCCTCCTGTATCTTCGTCTCAATCTGAACCATGGCAGCTCGCTGGCAGTGCCTGGATTCTGCGGGAGCCTCTAGGTTCCGGCCTCAAAGCGGGCTGTTATTTTAATAGGAATCATAATCCTCCAACATGTGTCTTGCAGACCAAGTGCTTTCACCACATCGCTTCGCTCTTTTAAATCCTGCACTTGGTGGAAGAAGGCGGGGCAGGGGCCATTCGTCCTCCTTTGCAGATGAGGAAACTAAGGCTCGAGGGTGCGAAGGTCACCTAGCCCACAGCAACGGCACCAGGACTGGAACATTGGGGGTCTTGACCCCAAGTCCAGGTCTCCTTCTGAAGCTCTTTCCTTCTAGAAACAGCACAGTAACCTGAGTGTTGGGGGGGGGGCACAGCAGGGAGGGATGCAGTGCCCCTGGCCTCACAGACTGCCCTGGCCAGCCAAAGGGCTGCTGGCAGGCGTGTGGCCTCAGTGCATGACAGAATCGCCCGGGGCGGGGCATTGGCACAGCCAGGCCCAGTCAGGAGCACCCTGCAGATTCTTGGCCTGGCATTCTGGGCCCTGGCCAATACACACTGAAGTCTCTTTCCTTCCTTCTGTGGGAGAGTCACCGAGGGCAGTGCCCCCGGGGCATTCTCTGTTTTTCCCTTTCTCTCAGTCCTGGAGTCCACAGACTGAGGCTGCGTTCAGAGGTCTTGGGGCCAGAGTGGAAGGGACCTCACGTGATGGCTTCAAAGTGCTGTGAGGCTGGGGTTCAGCGTTACCTGGGAGTTTGGTCAGACGCGTGTGCTCACCCCGCTTTCCTCCAGGTGCACCACGGTTCGTGTGTGAGCCGGGAGTGTGTGTCCTGAGCAAGCTCCCCAGCTAACTCATCCTTGCTTCACCACAGAACTCGGAGCCAAAGAACTTACTTCATTTTACAGAGAGTCCCACAGAGGAGAAGTTTCTAGTCGGGGGTGTGAGCGCATTTGTGCAGGCGTGTACTTTAGTACTGAGTTTAGGAAATAATAGGATCAGAGGAGAATGGGGCTCTGTGACTCTGGGCCCGGGGAATCTCCTCTCTGAGCCTCAGTTTCCGCACCACTGCAACGTAACTTGAAGTCCCAGCTAACAATCTGCATCTATGGGCAATAACTCCAGCCTCAGTCTCCTAGAAGCCACAGTCTCAGAGGCAGGAGGCAGTGCCCCCTGAGGAACAAGTCTTCGGAGTCCTTCTTCAGCAGAGCAGAGACCAAGCTTTCACACTGCCGGCAAAGCCCAGCTTAAGATTCTTCATTATTAAAACAGGCATAGAAGGCAGAGGAGATGAAAACAATGACGAGGGAAGACATGAAGCGGGTAACTGTGGGTGCCTCTCAGGACACACCCCTGCTCCCCCTTTCTGCTGATTTCCACCACGAGGTTCAGGGAAAGCTGATGCTACCATCACCCCAAGCTCCAGGAATGAGACCTAAGCAACCATGAGTTCTACCTGCCCACCAACAGTGATGGGGCCGAGGGTAGGGATGTGACCTAACCTGGCCCCATCAGAGAGAACTGCAGGAAGATTGCTGGAAACAAAGGAGAAAACCCTCTTCTATTTCTGTCTGCTGAGGAATGAAGGAGCACACAGCCAGGGAGCCGTGGGCAGCCACCCTGCAACCACGCAAGGCAAAATGAAAAAATAGGGAAAATCAGGTCACCAGAGCTATCCTTGTGCAGCTGGATCAAGCATTGTCTAAAGCACACACTCTAGACTTTATTTACATGAGCTAATAAATTCTCTTCATAATATAAGTTAGTTTGAACTAGGTTTTCTTTAGATTTCCTTTTATTTTTAATTGACACAATAATTGTACACATTTATGAGGTACAGTGTGATGTTTCAGTACATGTAAACATTGTATAATGGTCAAATCAGGGTATGTAGCTTATCCATCACCTCAAACATCTATCATTTCTTTGTGGTGAGAACAGTGGAAATCTTCTTTTCTGAATCTTTTGAAATATACAATACAGTATTAACTGTAGTCACCTTGCTGTGCAATAAAACACCAGAGCTAATTCCTCCTATCTAACGATAATTTTGTACCCACTAACCAATCTTTCCCCATTTCTTCCTCCCCTTGCCCTTCCTAGCCCGATAATCACTATTGTACTTTGTACTTCTATGAGATCAGCTTTTGTAGATTCCACAAATGAGTGAGATCATGCAGTATTTGCCTTTCTGTGCCTGGCTTATTTCTTAACATGATGTCCTCCAGATTTATCCATGTTGTTCCTAATTACAGTATTTCCTTCCTTTTTATGGCTGAATAGTATTTCTTTATGTATATGTGCCACATTTTCTTTATCTGTTCATCCACTGATGGACACTTAGGTTGACTCCATATCTTGGCTATTGTGCAAACAGTGCTGGAATCAACATGGGAGTGCCAGTATCTCTTCAACACACTGATTTCATTTCTCCATAGTCATATTGCTAGATCATACGGTAGTTCCATTTTTAATTTTTTAAGGAACTTCTATACTGTTTTCCTCAAAGGCTGTACTAACTTACATTCTCACTGACAGTGTATAAGGATTCCCATTTGTCCACATTCATGCCAGTATTTGTTATTTTTTGTCTTCTTGATAACAGTCATTCTAACTGGGGTGAGGTGATATCTCACTGTGGTTTTGATTTGCATTTCCCTGATGATTAGTGATGTTGAGCATTTTTTCATATGCCTGTTGGCCATTTTTATGTCTTCTTTTGAGAAATGTCTATTCATGACTTTTTGCCCATTTTGATCAGATTATTTGTTTTTGTGTTATTGAGTTGAGTTCCTTATATATTCTGGATATTAACCTTTTGTCCAATGCATAGTTTGCAAATATTTTTTCCCATTGTGTAGGTTGTCTCTTTACTTTGTTTTATTTCCTTTGTTGCGTAGAAGCTTTATAGTTTGACGTAATCCCATCTATATTTTTTTTGCTTTTGTTGCCTGTGCTTTTGAGTTCTTATCAAAAAAAAATCTTGCCCAGACCAATGTCTATGTTTTCTTCTAGTAGTTTTAGATTTTTGAATCTTATATTTAAGTCTTTAATCCATTTGCGGTTTATTTTTGTATATTTTGAGAGATAGGGGACTAGTTTTATTCTTCTGCAAGTGAATGTCCGGTTTTCCCAGCACTATTTATGAAAAAGTCTGCCCTTTCCCCAATGTGTGTTCTTGGCATCTTCATCAAAAATCAGTTGGTTGTTAAGTGTGTGGATTTATTTCTGTGTTCTCTATTCTGTCCCATTAGTTTTTATTTATTTTATGCCAATATCATGTTGTGTTGGTTACTATAGCTTTGTAATATTTTGGAGTCAGGTAGTGTAATGCCTCCAGCTTTGTTTTTATTGCTCAGGATTGCTTTGGCTATTCAGGGTCTTTTGTGATTCTGTACAAAACTTTAGGATCTTTTTTCTGTTTCTGTGAAGAATATCATTGGTGTTTTGACAGGTATTGCATTGAATCTGAAGATCACATTGGATGCTATGAAAATTTTAATGATCTTAATTCTTTCAATCCAAGAACACGGAATGTCTTTCTTTCCATTAATTTTTGTCCTCTTCAATTTCTTTCATCAACGCTTTATAGGTTTTATTGCAGAGATTTTCCACCTCATCAATTAAATTTATTCCTAGGTGGTTTTATTTAGCTGTCATAAATAGGATTGCTTTCTTAATTTCATTGTTAGCTAGTTCTATATGTAGAAACACTACTAACTTTTATATATTGATTTTGTATACTGCAACTTTACTGAATTCATGTATTAGTTTATAAAAGTTTTTTGGTGGAGTCTTTAGAGATTTCTATATGTAAGATCATGTTGTCTGCAAACAGGGACAATTTGACTTCCTCCTTTCTAATTTGGATGCCCTTTATTTCTTTCTCTTGTCTAATTGGTCAGGCTAGGACCTTCAATACTATGTTGCATAAAAGTGGCAAAAGTGGGCATCCTTGTCTTGTTCTAGATCTTAGGAGGAAAAGCTTTCAACTTTTCCCCATTCGATATGATGGTAGCTATGGGTTGGTCATATATGGCCTTTATTGTGTTGAGGTATGTACCTTCATGCCTAATTTGTTGAGAGTTTTTATCATAAAGGGATGTTGAATTTTCTCAAATGCTTTCTCTGTGTCTACTGAAATTATGATGTGGTTCTTTTCCTAAATTCTGTTAATGTGATGTATCACATTTGTTGATCTGCATATGTTGAACTGTCCTTTCATCCCTGGGATGAGTCCCACTTGATCATGGTGAATGATCGCTTTAATATGCTGATGAATTCGGTTTGCTAGTATTTTGTTGAGGATGAACTAGGTTTTTATTACTTTCAACCAACTGATACTGTCTATTCCTGATATTAATCCTCTTATCTCTGAAACATGATATTATTTAGCTGTTTATAATAATGAAGCAACTTCATACACAGTGTCTCAACTGAGATATCAGCCATGTGATTGTTGTTAAGCTCATTAAAATCAATGCAAAATAGGAATGAGACTTCGACGCATCCTCCCTGCTGCTCATATCTACCCCCACTGACTCATCGCCGGCCACGTGATAACAACTTACAACAAGGGTGTGTTAGTTTTAAAACACGTCCACAAACTCCCATCTTTGGATGGGAGGAACACTGAACCAGCCTAGGATTCCGAGAAGCCACCTCCTGCAGAGTGATATCAGCGCTGAGTCCTTAGGAAGTGTGCAAGCTTGCCCGAGAGCAATGGGGAGGACAAGCTTACCAAGCAGCTACCCCTACTCCTAGCTCCAGGAGTGTGACCTTGGCTAAGCCAATGGAACTCCTCCCATCAGAAGATGGAATCTAACTTCTCTCCTCTTGAATGTGGTCCCGGCTTAGTGACTCATTTCTAATAAATCAAATGAAGTAGAAGTGACACTATGAGGTTAGGTTATATACTTCTACCTGATCCTCTCTCTCTCTGGACGCTCTTCCTGAAAACCCAGCTGCCATGTTGTTATGAAGCCACACGTTGTAGGGAAGCCACATGAAGGGGTCACGTGAGATGTTCTACCAACAGTCTTAACTAAAGTCCCAGCTGACAGCCAGCCGCACCTACTAGACTTGTGAGCAAACAAGCCATCAGATGATTCCAGCCCCTGCCTTTAAGCTGCCACAGCTGAAACTGAGTGAGCAGAGACGAGCAGTTCCCTGCCCAAACTGCAGACTCAGAAGCAAAATAAATGTAAGCCACTGAGTTTGGAGGTCTTTTTTAATGCAACAATAGGTAACCAGAACCAAACACAAAATAGTGACAGTGCATGTGTATGTATTTATCTCTTCTGATTTATTCCCTATTACAACTTTGTGATGAAGTTGCTATTAATGCCCCTACTTTATAGATGAGAAAACTGAGATTCAGAGAAGTAAAGAGGCCAGCCCAAGGTTCCCTCAGATAGCAAGTTACACAGCTTGGAGGGAACACACATCTTCCATTCTTTCAGGACCTCCATCCTTTTGACAGTAAGGACTTTAGGATGCGTTTTCCTACTAAGTCTAGGATTTTTAGGGAGTGGGGGACTGAGACAATGTGGCCTAAAGGCCACTCTGGCTTTTCAGAGAATGAATATCTCCCAGGCCACCTCCTCCAGCCATCACAAAGGTCACGGGAACTGTGCCCATCTGCCCTCCTCAAGCCAAATTCCAGACAAGCCAGCAGAGTGACCTTTCTGAGACACAAATCCATCCTTCTGAAGTCTTCAGTGGCTCCCTGCTGCCCCCAAGATGCACTGGGATCTCCGTAGCCTGGCACCTGCACCCGGCCTGGCCTGGCCTCATCCACCAGTCCAGCCTCCTCTCCCACCCTTCCCTCCAGTAAAGCCACATGCCAGCCATGCTGAGCAACTCACAGATTCCCCAGACCCACCACGCACCCTCTCGCCTAGCTTGTTGTTCATGCCCTTCCCTCCGCTTGGAAGGCTCTTCCTCCCCCTCTATCTGGCAAGCTTGAACGCTTCCTAAGGACTCGGCTCTGACGCAACCTCTGCAGGTGCTCCCTGCAATCCTGGGCTGGTTAGGTGCTCCTCCCCCTCTGATCTCCCAGGGTATGCACATGCGTGTGTGTGTGTGTGTGTGTGTGTGTGTGTGTGTGTATACAGGAGTAAAGCAGGAAGCATTTATAAGAGGACAATAATCCCAGCTCCTAGCTGTGTGATCTTGGGCATTTTACTCAACCTTTCTAAGTCTCAATTTCCTACCTGCAAAATGGGAATATAAAAGTTCCTCATAGGGTCATGGGTAAGAGTGAATAAAATAATCTATGTTAAATGTTAAACCCACATATTAGTGCTCATTAAACTATCACTTTTAATGTTGTGACTTATTTCTCTCCCTTCCCAATGAGACCCTGAGCCCCATAAGGGCAGAATTACTGTCTTTTTACTCAGAGTTCTCACTTCCTAGGCACTTGAATAATATGCACTGAAGAAATAAACAGGATAAAGTGAAACTGAGCTCTACATTCAGATTAAAACAAGGACACTCATTGGAGACACCTGATTTCAGGCTGTGATCAAGAAGGTTGTGGCCACAAGGACAACTGGGGCCTGGAGCCACCAGCATAGGGCACAGTTAGCTCAACATCACATCTGTGAGCCCCCAGGGCCCTCGCATTCCCACCTTAAGGTATTTCGCATTAAACCACAGTCATCTTTTCCTGTTACAAGAATATCCAAGGAAAACACATTAATGGCCAACAAGTTCTATCGATTCCATGGTCTGTGCCCTCTCAGAGGTCCAGGATGTTCCCTGTCTCAATAGAGAGGACTCATAATGTCCCCAGAGGAAGGGCCAAGGAGGGACCTCAGGTGGGAAATTCATTCTGGGATTTCTTGGGAAGCTGGAAGGATAAGGAGAGGAAGGAAATCCAAGGGAGCCAAGAGGACTTGTCTGCCTATGAAGGGGGAATTAACAGAGGAAAAAATGATGGGTGAAGGACAGGAAAGTGAAAAGGAAGCAGGAGGGAAGAACTGAGTTTAATCTAAGGAGGCACTTGCAAAGTATTGACTACAATGTGCAGGCTGCTTCAGACAGTGGTGCGCTTCCGTCCCCTGGAAGTATCCCAGCAGAGGCTGAATCGAACATTCCGAGTAGGGAGTAATAGCAGGTGCTACGTTCTCTATCAACAGGGCCTCATTTGCTTCCCACCACGATCCCGCGCGGACTACTCTGTATGTCATCCTGCCGTTCCAACGGCCTGCTCTGCCTCTGCGAGGTCTTCCATTTCAGTCCTTTGCTTCAATTTCATTGCTCCCGTCTAGTGTCTGCTTTGGACAATAGCAGCAGCATCACAACCAGTCTCTCTGCCCCCTCATCAGTCCTGTGCCTTCTCTCCATCATGCTCAACCCAGCCTGAGTGATCTGCACAAAGTATAAATCTGACCATGTCTCCCACTGTCCTGCTAACAGCCTCCATGGCTCCCCAGTACCTCAGAATACACTCCCAGTCTTTGTATAATATACTGAAGTGGCTCCATGAAAGTGTTAAGTCCTCAAATGGCAGTTCTCCTGACTATATCAGAGAGCCCACTGCCTCCTCCTCCCAGGCCACAGATCACTGGACCAGGAGAGAGCACCTGAAAGGGGCTGATGTGTCCCTGCAACAGTGCTTTGCCTAGTCTAGATGAGGATGAGTGACGAGGCCCCTCAGACCCTCCCAGAAGGGAGTGTTCATGGTTCTCAAATACTCTGTGGGCCTCTCTGCCCCTCCCAGCCTTCCTTGCAGTCAGGTAGGGCCATGTAGCTACTTCTGATGAATGAATTGCGAAGATAGGAATTAAGGATGCTGAGAACTAGTGTCCCTCCTTTGTTCCGACCTTCTCTTGCCACAGGGAATTTTCAGGCCATGTGTTCCTGGTAACACTTTGTATAATTGTGCAAAGCCATGACAATTTCAGGGTTTGTCTGTTATCACAGCAAAGCCAGTCCTGTCCTAACTAATACACACCCTCAAGGATCTGAGCTGGAGATGTACACAGAGAATTCAATACAGAAGAATTTCATGATAGTGTCAGATCTCTAGAGTAGGAACCAATGAGTTTTTGCTACTGAGAGGAAGATGAGATAACGCAGTTACTAGAACTGTGTTTGATCCTGAACAATTTTATGTTGCCAAAGTACATTCCAACCTCCGCAAGACCTGATTGTCCTGAGATTTTTCTTTACTCTGTGACACAGACTGTGGTGTAGTCCTGGTTCCCCAAGAAGCTTGGTCCTAATTCTAGAACCTTCTTTACTCCCATATGTATCTTCACAATTATTCCATTATGTGAGGTCACCAGATTCCTCTGCCCTCTGCAACCCGAAGAGGCTGCCAGTGTACTGGCCTTTCATGACCTGGCCCCTACCGACTTTTCCAGTCCTGCCTCCTTTATACGTTTCCCAGATTCCTTAGGTTGGTGCCCTGAGCACCAGTCACATTTCCCAAACTTGCCCAGCCCTCTCATGCCTCCAGGATTTGCAGTTCTGGCTACATCTAGAATGTTCTTTCCACCACCTGTTGCATTTATCAAAAGCTTGTTCATCCTTCAAAACTCAGCTCAAAGCCACCCCTTTTGCGAAGCTGTCACAGTTGGAATTAATAACTTTATTTTCCTCACTTCCACAGTACTCAAACTCTGAGATTTTTTTAAAACTTGTAGGAT
The DNA here is from genome assembly GCF_020740605.2 of Lemur catta. Lineage (NCBI taxonomy): Eukaryota > Metazoa > Chordata > Mammalia > Primates > Lemuridae > Lemur > Lemur catta. The sequence goes on from NC_059136.1 coordinate 37,495,118, forward strand.
GGGGATAATAATACTTACTTTACAGGGTGGCTAAGACAGTCAAAAGAAAAAGTTGTGCGAAAACTCTTTGGAAAACGCAGTCGACTACATCCACACGAATTTGTACTGTGACAGTCCTTCCCTCCAGGACAGCATATTTCATTCTGGCTGGTGCTGTGATTTGCTTTGTACGGTCTTTTTTTCCTCATATCACTTAAGGGTTTTTTTTGGTTGTGAACAAAGACTCTGCCTACCCCAAGCACACATCCTATTTTTAAAAGGGCAAAGGAAATATACAGCTTGTTTATCAGTTAAGAGGTGCATTTGGCTTCAAGTAAAAGGAGTCCCCCCACACACACACACAGTGATCTAAAACAGTAAGGAGCTCCACAGCAAGAAGTCCAAAGGGAAGTTGGCATCTGCTTGATGTCACAAGCTGTGTCAAGCCAATGCCTCTGCAGTTCTCTTAAGCTTTCCCTCATGCTCATAAGGTATCTGCCACAGCTCTAGCCATCACGTCTACATTCCAGTAGAAAGAAGAACAAAGGGGAGAGACATTCCCAGCAGACTTACACTTGCATCTCCCTGGCTAAGTCCTATGGCCACCCCTGGCTGTAAGGAAGTCTGAGAAAGTGAACTTGGAGCCTTCTACTTTCTAGAGTAGAGAAAGCACAGCTTGAAGGGACTTGAAATGGGTACTGAGTGAACCAATCTACCAGTAGCTGCCACCAAGAAGGTCTCAGAAAGAAGGAAAAGTTAAACAGCCAGATGGCAGAAACAAATGGGCAGCTGTCTTCAGGATGTCACTAACCAGATCACTCAGCTCTTGCCATTCTCAGATCTTGGGTCATGATCTACTTTCCTGTAGTCTTATTTCCCAATGGGAGGCAAGCACCCACCCTTGGTCAGAGAAATTCAGGAGCCTTGACGAGCAAACCTCCCAATGTGGCATGCCATGGGGCGAGGGGAGATTTCAAAACAAAAGCGAAGAAGATGGGCAGGTGAAAAACAAGGCAGTCCTCATACCTCCCTCATGAGGACATGAGCACTTCGGAGACAGAATCCTGACTTTGCCATCTGTGAATCTGCTGCTGTCCCTGCAAAATGATGTGCTCAGCAAATCCACAATGATTTGAAGGATTATTGCATTCTTCAGCCAGTAGGCTGAGGTCGTTTTATCCCCTTTGTTTTGATTTGCTTCATTATTTTCATTCTCATGGAGAGCTTGGATCTTGAAGCCAGACAGACCAGAGTTGGAATTGCAGCTCCACTTCATCCTCTTTGTGTAGCTTTGGTCAAGATACTTTACTTCTCTATGCTTCAACTTTCCTATCTGCAAAATAGGAAGAATTAAACCAATCTCATGAGGTTGCTGTAAGAATGAAACAATATTGTACACATAAAGCACTTATCTCAGTGCCTTGCACAGAGAAGATACTCCATCATCAGTGATCTGTTATTATTATTTTAGGTGGAAATTTTAAGCAACAGGAATGCAGTGAACACCTCCCTACATCAAATTCTCCAATAATTCCTCTCTGCATTCCTACAGATTGTAAATTTGATATTTGAGGAGAGGGCAAAGTTCTAATCTTTCTATTTCATCCTAAAAATAGTTAGTTCTTCTCTGTACGTTCTGTCAGCTCAGCAAGTCCCATCTAGGGAACTGGGAGATTGTGAAAGGCAATCTTTCTAAACAGGGGTCAAATGTGCTTCTTTACCCGAGAGGAACTCACAGAGGATGCACATGAGGAGGGAGGGTTGGCACACTAGCGGCGGGGGGGTCTTCCCACCGAGGATGGGATCTGGTGTCTGGAACCTCAAGGATAAGGGAAACTGGTGCATTATGCTTCCTAGACAGAAAGGATATTTTTTCATACTTATTCATTCAACCATTCAAGTCATCTGAAAGACATTTACTGAAAGCTACCAGCTCAGAAACTGATGAGTGCAAAAGATGCAGAAATAATTAAGTGTGCCTGCCGTTAGAGTTCTCATGAGCAAGCTACTTGATGAAATCTTCATGCATTCCAGCACAGTAAGAAGAAGAACTAACTGATATAATAGAAAAAGTAATAAGAACTTTACTGAGCATTTGTTAGATGTCATTCACAGTTCCAAAGCTTTACATACATCATTCACTCTTAATTTTTACCTTAACCTCGTTAGACAAATATTATACTTTGTCCCTACTCTACTGATTAAAAAAAAATTAGGTACCCAAAGTTAACTTATCTTGGCTCTTTAGAAACTGTCTACCTAGAAAGATTTCCATCATTGCCAGATGTTAGGGGAGCATCTAACATATGAAGGGTCACCGGTTGTCATGGAAACAGCAAAAGAACTTAGATCTAGTGCCACTCTGCTGCTGACAAGCTAGTAACACCCTCAGGACATTCTCAAGTCCTCCTCCTTGCTCAGCCAGTCTCCTTTCCCAGAAGGTCTTTTCCACCGACTTCTCTGAACAGCTAACTCTACTCATCTTTCAAAGCCCAACTGTATTGCCTTGTTAATTGAGAAAACTTTGCATACTACCCCCTCCCAGCACATGGTTGTAAACTCTCAAGCCTCTGTGATTTTCCATCCCTGTTGACCCTTAAATTCTACCAGAAGTTCTGATCAGCTATGTATTTGGCTTATTCGTCGCTTTTCCATTGAGTTTTCCTCCAGAGACCTTGCTTTAGTCATCTCTGTATCTCCAGGACTTGGAGAATGAATGAATGAATCCACACACGAATTACTAAACCTGCAGTGCCTGACTCATAGCAAGTCTATAGTAGGTGCTTAGTAATCACAGAGTGGAATTGAACATGGAAATTAACCAAATGAGGCTCAGCAAGGAGAAGACCCTTGCATGCCAGAGTTAAAGCATGCGGAGAAGTTGTTTACAGTTGCTATAAGCAAGAAAAACCAATAGGTTAGACAACCAAGACTTCCTAAGATTTAAAAATTAAACTGCACCCCCCCCCAACTTAACCAATTCTGTCCTCCCAAGCAGGCTGCTGGATAACCCAATTGCCACCCAGAGGAGAAGAAAAGCAGAAGTCGTATTATTATTTTGAGCAACTTTTGGGGAAAACCCACAGCTTCCATCCTATAGTTTCCAAACCCTGTTCTGTCCTTCTCTCCCCATCCAACTTTTTCTTCCTGTTCCCAGAAGAAAATTCAAATGTGCCTTGCTTTAAAAGCCTATTGCATGAAAATCCAGATTTATCAAGGGTATAAACCAGTTAGGAGCAGTGATTTGCTTTACCAGAAATTATCTACCTAGAAAAGATTCTTTAAATAGCAAATTATCAATTTGGTGCTCTGAAAGTACACTGTACTTTTTAGAAACTCAGTACATATGCTTTTCGTTCCTTGAACACACAGCAGGGGTCCAGCAGGATCAGCAAAGTCAATGGTGGGGTGATGTTGGGATATTCGGAGGACAACTGGAATGGGGGAGGGATGGCTAAAGAGAATCTGGAGCTATGACTCCTTCCCCTCAAAACCTTCCCACCTGGAATGCCTTAGAGTTGATTTTCACAAAGTATGTGCCTTGAGGTGATCCACCAAATATAAAGAGTCCCTATGGTCAAATGAGTTTAAAATATGTGCCAGCTCTTGAAGATAATTGTTTGGTTATTTAAGAATACAGAAATAGAGAAATTTATTTAGCTTTATTTAACCCTACTTTTATAAACTTATTTGACCACAGAACCCTTTTACTATAGAATTATTTTCCAGAGGAGGCTCTCTTGAGAAACACGATAAAGTGAAGTAAATAAGCGCCTGGTGTCTGTGGGCAGACGGCCTGGGTTTGAATCCCAGCAGTGCCTCACTGCATTCTCTGTGTGACACAAGCACATTATTCTAGCCATGCTCTGTGCTTTCATTTCCTCCTCTGCAAAATGAGAATGATAAGGAGGCCTACCTCATCACACAGGGTGACTGTAAGAATTAAGTGCTAACATATGTAAAGTTCTTGGAATGGGCCCAGTATACAGTAAGTGCTCAATCAACATCAGCTATGATTATAATCATTTAGAATGGAGAACCCACATATCATCCAACAACATGAAGATGTGAGCAAACGTCTCTAAATATTCTTCCAGCTCAGCCCCAAATGTCCCAGTATCGTCATGTTGCATTAAATTGTAACCTGACGATACTAGGAAAATAGAGTTAAAGCTGAGACAAGATGGGTGTAAGGAAGACATGACCAGCCCTTGCTGGTTACTTGTGATAACTCTTAAGCTCTTAGAAGAACATGTGGAAATGGTCCAGAGCTCTGGTTTTTAGCATGGCCTGTGGAGGATGACTACGGAGGATGAAGCCCAGCCGCACCACATTCACGCTGTGTGACCTGAGGCCAGAAACCTAACCTCTCTGTGCCTGGGAATAAGAATAGCACTTAACTTTTGGAGGATTAAATGAACTATTAAATGAACAGTGTCTGGCCTCCAGCAACTAAAGGTTAGTCGTTGTTATTCTGAAGTGGTTATGGCAATCCTTTTGCTTTTAGTTGTGTTTTGGCTCTGGGGTTTTCATTTTTATTTTTTCTTGGAGACACACAGACCCACAGAAACTTCGAGCTAAAGGGCACCTGAGAGGTTGTCCAGAGCAACACCTGTATTTTGCTGACAAACAAACAGGACCCAAAAAGAGAAAGTCATTTCCTTCAGGTCACATGGAAAGCGAGAGGTGAAAGGGAAGCGTAACGTTCCCTCGACGACACAGAGGAACAGTGGACAGCGTCTCCCTGAGTGTCCAGGCTCCTGGCGGGGAGATTGGCCTGCAGAGGGACTGAGATGGCAGGATGCAGCTCTGTGAGGCCCAAAGCAGTGTCTCCTGACTCCCATCCCCTGCCCCGGGGAACCACACCCCTGCATTCCTCCATTCTCAAAGCCAGCTGTGGCCAGGAGAGCGGTTCTCATGCTGCATCTCCCGACCCTGCCTTCACGGGCTCCCTCCCTCTGACCACAGCTAGGGCAGGGTCTCCACGTGCACAGGCTCGTGTGATTAGAACAGGCCCATCAGGATAACCCAGAACCTTCGTCACATCTCTAAAGTCCTTTTTGCTACAGAAGATAGTAGCATATCCTCAGGCTCCAGGGATTGAGGCGTGGACATTTTTGGAGGGCCTTCCTCCTGCCGGCCACCTTGCCGAGGGCCACATTGCTAGCAAGCCCGCGGGCCCCAGGCTCCTTCCAGACCCTTCCGTTCCCAGTCATTCTTGCCCTGCCCCGGTCTACTCCCCGCCACGGCTCCGAGTCCGCATCATTCATTCAGTGAAAGAAATTAATCAATTAACTAATTAATTTGCCCATGCATGAATATTCTGACCAAGCCAGGCACTCAGTAGAATAATAAGCAGAGGACCTTAGTGGAAAGAGCACAGACTTGGAAGTTTTCACGTCCCAGCTTCAAGCCCCGGTTCTGCCCTTCACTAAGGACATGACCTTGGGGAAACCTTTCTAAACTTCCATTTCCTCATCTGCACCATGCAGATGAGAATAATAGTAATCTTGGAGGGTTGTTGTGGGGGTTAAATGAGATAGCGTGTATAAAATGCTTTGCACCGTGCCTGACTCCAGGAAATATGGAACAAACTATAGCTATTATTATAGTGTCTACTCGTCCCATGCTGCCATGTGAGGGACAGAACACGAGGATTTGCCCCTCCCAACCTGATGAGAATTGATTCACAGCCAACAAGAAAGAATTACGACCCTGTGGTGGTCAATGTAGCAGGACCCTGGGCTTTCATTGATTGTGGGGGTAGGAGCCGAGAATCTCACTGGATTAGGAGAAAAGGATCCTGGGGTCACATTAGCCATAAGAAACATAAGATGCAGACCTTATACATCTCTACTTTAGCCCCACATTTGAGGCCTTTCTTTTCTGATAGGCCTGAATGTTTAGACTCAGGTGGGCAAGTTATGGCTGCAGTTAAGTAAGCAAGCCTCAGTTTCCTCATCCCTAAAATGGAAATAATAGTTAGCTCATTCACTTTCTCTGAGGATTATATACATGAACGATATGAATCCTCACAGCAACCCTGAAAGGTGGATATTATTATCCCCATTTCATGGAGGAAGAACCTGAATCTCAGACAGAGAAATATAACTTTCTTAAGTTCACTCATCTGGGGAGGGGACAATGATGTTGTCGATTCTGAGAACAACAGCAACCAGCACCTCGTGCGTGGACCTAATTTGAGGTTGTGCTGTGTTGTGGATGCCCTGGTGGCAGCAGGGGCGGTGGGTCTTGCTGCCATAGGAACGGTCCCCTTCTGGTCTCCCAATTCCACAAGTGCTCCCCACACGACAGCCAGAGTGGTCCTTAAATCTTTAGCGCTTCTCTGTTTCTTCAAAGACCTCCACGTCACTCCAAAGCCATTCCCACGCCTTCGAGGCCTTACGAGGCCTGTTCTGCAGCCTCCCCACCCAGTGGCCGCCCACTGCGCTCCTCACCCGCCCCGCTGGCCACTCTTCCCGGAATCCCTCCCCCGACAGACCCCCACCTCGAGCCCCTGCACTTGCTGCCTCTCTCTGGACACCTGCAGGCCTCTCCCTGGCTCCCCTGAGTCTCCACTCAAATGTCACCTTCTCTGTAGGCCCCCCATGGCCATCCCATAGGAAGTCGCTCACATACCCCAGGCCAGCATTTTTTATCTCCTTAGCCTGTTTCATTTTTCATCTAAACATGCACCACGACCTGATCAGTTAGGACCGTGCGTCTCTTTGCTTATTGTCTCTCTCTTCCCACAAGCATGCAAGCTCCCTGAGGGCAGGGCGTTGGCCATCTTGTCACCCTGGATCCCCGCTGCGCAGCACAGGGCCAGGCACAGGGCAGGTGCTCTACGCTGCCTGCTGAGTAAGATGCCTCTGGGCATCCTGGCGGACGGGGAGAGTGCAGAAAGCAGCGGGCTGAGTGAAGTGGGAAGGAGGCCGGGGACGCAGAGCTGTCCTGAAGGAGGAACTGCCCAGGCTGCCGGCCGCTGCCCACGAGTGCCCCTGGCAGGGCACAGCTGGATGCAGATGCCGAGCTTCCCCCTTCTCCTCCCCAAAATGGAGAACACCCCGGAACCACCCCGAGTGGAGCCTCCACCCCAGAGCAGGCAAAAGAACAAATAGGCAAAACCAGAATTTTCAGAATTGAAACAAAAGTCAAAGAGCCTCCAATCTGCTGATCTGCCGCTTTTATGACAGAGAAAAATGAAATAAAGAGAAACCTGCAAATTCATGCCAAGAAAAAGAAGCTCAAGCCGATTAGAGTAACTGACAGTAAGAACATTACTAGGTGTGTCCCGTAAGGACCCCAGGAGAAAACAGAGTTTGCCCCAGATGGCGTGAATGAAGACCATTTAACGAAAAGACCATTTGCAGGTGTGGGCTGGTTGCCCCAGGTTGGAGCCCCTCACTCAGCGGAGGGAGCAAAGGCAGGACATGGTGTCGCTGGGGACCTGGAAGAGGGGCCACCTGGTGGGAACCAGTTGTGAAAGGCCCCAAAGACGTGAACCTCCTTCTGCTTTTGCCCTCTAGTCTCCTGCCAGGGCCACTCACGGACCGGACTCAACCAGAAGACAAGTGACGAGGGAGCACGGCACAGTCAGCCTCTGGGGCTCCCAGCTGGGCAGGCAATGGGTACAAGTGGGCCACGGAGAAGAGCCAGCAAAGAAGGCGTTTGGTAGCCGGTGGTTTCCCCACTGCTCCCCACACAGACCGCCCACGCTAAACTCTCACACACGTACACACACATGCACACCCAGCTGTGACACACACACACAAGCACACTCACAGGCACACTCCCACATGCAGACAGCTGCATTCACACACACACTCATGCTCTCACACACTCACCCCCAACACAGGCACACCGCGGCTCAGACACATACGCTCAACTCTTCACACACACGTACACACCCATGCCCACAGACACACACACACACTCAACACATACACAGACTCACACGCACATACACATCTGAAAGTGAGCTAGGAACCTCTTCCCTGTGTGGCCAAAACACCCCATGAGTAATCTTTATCTTGTCTGCCTCCCCCAGGTTGTGAGAAACCTGAGGGCAGGAACTGTGTCATCTAATTATTATTAATATGTGTTAACGCGACCTGAGCATATCTACTGTAATGATGAACACCGCATGACTGGTGTCTCCTTCGGAGCACTTCCCATGTGCCAAGCACGTCTCAGGCACTTTACATCCATGGTGTCACTCACTCCCTATGCGGTATTAGCATCCCTGTTTTTCAGGTATGGAAACTGAGGCTGAGGGAGGTTAATAGCTTTCCCACAGGGACACAAGTGGCGAAGGGAGAGCCAGGGCTCCCCCGACGTGAGCCCAACGCCAAGGCCGTGCCCTCAGCCACCGTGGTGTTCATCCCTGAGCCTTGCACGGGGCCTGCCAGGCAGTGGGCGGTTGAGGGCTACTGGCCAAAGCCAACTCTTCCTACAGTCTCCACGTAGGTGGAAGGTGATGAGCCCAGATCTGAGCATCAGCTGCCACCCATGCAAAATTACTAGGAGGAAAATGGAATTTCTTTTGGCTGCCTTGAAATGATTCCCACAAGTCTGTGTGGCCGCAGAACAGACCGTGTGACTTCTGAAGTCCTGGGTCACTCTGCCTCGGAGATGACCAGGGAGTCCCTGCCTCCCTCCTCATCCCCTAGAGATTCATCCTAAAGGACCCCTTTGATGCCAGCCGGGGCCCTACACAAACCGATCAGCTGGAAGTTTCAACTCCTGTGACCAGTTAGTGATGCGGAGCAGAATGCAACCTATTCAAAACTCAGAAAATGAACCCAGAAAGAACACTGCATTGATGGTGCAACTCTTGTTTGCCTACCATTTGACTTCTAGCAGGAAGTATCTTTCAAGGGTATTTTTCCCCCTTGCTGGCCAGTTCCTCATTGAGAAATTCTCTTTTGTGACACTTGAACATCTCAGCTCCCAAAGTGATGATGGTACTTTTTTTAAAATATCCACTTCCAGGTTTGGATTCACTTCTTCATTCATCTGGAAGAGTATAAAGGATTTCCAAATGCTTTTCGAACATCTCTGAGCCCTGAAGACTGGCCTTGTCCCCAGCACAGGATGGGACATCTCAACCTCCTCCTCTTCTCCCCCAGCCCCTACTCACACACTCAATATGGTTTATCAGCCTCCTCCATGTCCCACCGTACGTTATGAAGCAACATGATAAAATCTCCTGTTAGGTTTGCTAAGAGATAGAATGTAACCCGATGGTGAAACCATAGTGGGCTTCAGAGTTGACTGGACCCACAATGATGCTGGAAAGTTCTTTATACCCTGCCCTGCCTGGGGGCCAAAAGGCAGAAGCCATCACTTGTTGTGGTAAGCCATGGGCAGGGTCACCGAAATCTCTTACACCCTAGCTCTACTCTGTCACCAATCTGCCAGGCCCCTCTGTGCTTCAGCCCTTTTAGAGACCACATGGTCTAAGCTCCTGCTCACTCTGCTGGCTTCACCTTGCCCTTGACGCAGACCCTTTGCCTAGCAACACCAAGCTCCTGGCACACCTGGCTCAGGCTGAACTACTTCATCAGCCTACCTTTGCTCATGCTGTCTCCTCTGTCTGGGATGCCTTTCCCCCTTGGCCTTCATCTGGCAAGTTTCTACGTGTGCTAGAAGGCTCAGCTCAAGTTCACCTGAGCATCACTTCCTAAGCCCAAAGCTGCACTGGGCTGCCTTGGAGCCCTGTGCTTCCCTCTGTCTCTACACTCGCCACCTGGTGTTGGAAACATCTGTTTTCTGGTCCACCTCCCACAGTGGAACCTGAGTTTTGGAAAAACAGAGAAATGTGTCTCACTTATCCCCTACTCACAGAGCCCAGCACAGAGCCTGGCACATAGTACATGCTCAGAAGAGCACTTTCTCCAATGGGCTCAACACCCTACATTTGTCCTCATCGTCTAAATGGACATGTGGATGGGCTCAGCCCCAGCTCTGAGAAACAGGAACTTAGAGATAAGCACAAAGTGACCGGGTCCCCTCAGCCCACAGGCTCTCCCACCACTGGTGGTGGGTTGTGAAATGAAGAGAGAGCCGCCCAGAGTGGGGGCCCCAAGAAGCTGTTGGTGGTGAAAGCCTCCAGGGTGAGATAGTTCCATCAGGGAAGCAGGTGGTCTCCACGTTGACATAGGGTTCATGGGTGCACATGTCTGATGGCCCAAACCATCCATCCCACTAGAAATTCCAATAGTAGAGCAACTTTTCTTTAGCTGAAATCTCCTATCCTGGTTAAAATGGAAAGTCCCATGGCAAGTATTTCTAATCTGTCTTCATCTCTAAAGCATTCTTTATAATTATAGAACAATATGCCAAAACTTCTGCCCATCATCTCATTTAATTTCATAATAATTCTTCTGAGATCAATGTTATTTTCCCCAGTTTATGGATGAGGAAACTAAGGTACAGGGAAACTAAGTAAGTTGGCCAAAATCATACATCTCTGAAGTGGTAGAGCTGGAATGCAAACCCAGCTGTCTCTGGTCCCATGGCCCTCTCTCTTACCCAACTTGTTAAATTGTTCACCAGAGCAAGGGAAAAAGTGTCCGTGAACAGGAACCAGGAGACCTGGCACGTGACCTTGGCCTGATCACAATCATTCTGACTCTTGATTTCCTCATCATTTCCCTCTCAGCCCAAGTCTACACGTGCTCAAGACACATCAGCATCACTTCCTCTCCTGGGCGTCTTCCAACAGCACCATGTCGTAGCCGATGGACACAGCCCTCCTTTGAGCACTCACTGGCCCCTTTGTTCCGGCACCTGTGCATCCATCAGCTGGCCCTGTGTAACAAATCACTCCAAAACTCACTAGCTGTACACCAGGGCCAGCAAACATTTTCTTTAAGGGCCAGATAGTTTTGGGGGCTTTGCAAATTATATGATCTCTGTTGCAATTACTCAACTCTGCCTCTATTACTCAAATGGAGCTATAGACAATACATAAATAAATGGGCATGACTGTATTCTGATAACACTTTGTGTATAAAAACAGGTGACAGGTCAGCCCACAGGCCATAGTTTGCCAATTGCTGTTTGAAGCAATAAGCATTTCTTATTGCTTACGAATCTATGAGTTGGCTGAACCGATCTACTGAGTGGGGCCAAGCCCGGCTGATCTTGGCTGAGCTTACTCGTGCATCTGTGGTCAGCTGGCCAGATACCTGCAGGTTAGCTAATCTAAGATGTCTATTTGCATATCTGGTATTTGGCCTGCTATCAGCTAAGGTGACAGAGAAAACTGGGCCATGTGTCTCTCAAGAGGCTGGCCTGGGTTTGTTATCCTAGAAACTCTGCAAGATTCCTCTGTATGGGGTAAGCACACAAGGTCAGTTGAGGTCTAGGCTCAAAACTGCCACACATCACTTCTACCACATTTTATTGACAAAAGCACATGATAAGACCAGCCCAGATCCGAGGGGTAGAGAAATAGCCCCAGTATCTTGATGGGAATAGCTAGAAAGTCACATTGCAAAGGGTGTGGATATAACACAGACGAAGATATTGTGGCCATTTCCACAATCATCCCTCACAGCCAGTTGTATCTGTGTGTATTTGTTACGTATGTCTCCTCCTCTTGTTAGACTAAAGGCCCCTTGAGGATGGGTTTCTGTGTCTTATTCATCTTTGTATCTCCAGTGCCTGTCATAGTACCTGTGACAATCTATTTTACCTCCTAAAGAGCTCACAAATTCATCTACTTCCATCACCACCACCTCTGCCTTGGTCCCAGGTATCAGCAGCTCCTACCTGGCCCGTGTCCATAGTCTTCTGACTTGGCTCTTTGCAACCATTCTAGTCTCCTTCCAATCCAGTCCCAACTCAACAGCTAGAAGGATATTTTAAAAATACAAACCCAATTATATGAACTCCTCACCCCCTCACCTCAAATTAAAATTCTCTAGTGGATTCCCTACTCCCCCATCATTGAACCCCACACCTCTAAAATGACATCCAAGGCTCTCCACGCCAACACCTGCTGGCCCCTCCAACCCCATCTCATACATCTTTCCCCCCACCCTCTGCATCCTAGCAAACCAAAACATCTGTCCCCACCCCACCACAGGGCCTTTGCACTTGCTGTTCCTACTGCTAAAAAGCTCTTTCATCCTCACTTCACTAGCCAATTCCCACTTACCTTTCAGATCACAACTCAAATAACACTTTCTTGAGGAAACCTTTCCTGACTCTTGAGTTGAGGTCAGTTTTCTTCACTACTCACTCTCCCAAAACTGGGTCCATTTCCTTCAAATGACTTATCTTGGTTTGTAGCTGTACATTCATTACCATGACTCTGATTACCATTGGTCCTCCCTACTAGACTCCAAACTCTAGAAGCTCCAGGGCTGTGTCTGCTTGGGCTCGCCACTGCATCCCCCGCAGCTAGCACAGCTGGGGCACGCTGAGCAGTCACCCAGGAATTACATGAAGAATCCAGAATAAATCTATAAATGGGAAGGGAATATTGATCCTTCCCACGCTCATAAGTTCATATGGGGGCTCCCAACAGCAAGCCCATGGAAGTGCTTGGTCATTGCTGAGTGGGTGGTAAACATTTACTAGGTATTGGGAATGAGTTCACTTGAGTTTAGCAGGAGACCAGGCAGGTGCAGAAGTATACCAACCACCTGGCAGGGGAGGTGGAGCCTCCACCAATATAGGGAAATGGGGCAGAAAGGGAAGCCTGAGGGACACTCCTGTCATGATTCTGCTCAGTGTCAGTCCTGGGGGTCAAATGGCAGGAGAGTCCAAGAACTCTGACCTGGGGAACCAACATGACACAGCCACGAACAACTCAGGTTTGGCACCCAAAGCCCTGTGCCAACCCCTAGCTCTGCTTCTTAATCTCTCTGTGCCTTGTTTCATCATCTGTAAAATGGAAATAAAAATAAATAAGTCCCTCTCGGGATAAATATAAAACCCAAGATGAGTTTACATGAAAGGATGTTGCAATCATGCCCAGGGTGTGCCGGAAGCGGCTCTAAACATTTTACATGCTTTAGTTCATTGAATCCTCACCACATCCTTATAAGGCAGGTTCTACTACCATCCCCCATTTCACAGATGAGGAAGCTGAGAGCTTAGCAATGTTCAGAAACTTACCGCGGGTCGTACTGCTAGTGGGATGTGGATCTGGGATTTGAGTTCATGTGCTTTTGTTCCAGAGCCTGTGCTTGTTATGGCTCAAGGGCATTCCACAAGCCCCAGGTGATGTCATCGTTGAGGCTCTCAGCCCTCCCCAAGGTCAGGCGAGTCTCCCTCCTTCCTTCCTGTCTGCATTTTCCTGGCCAAATTGTAAAACAGAGCCCGGTGTCCTCTACTTGCCTCTGCCGTTTCCTCTCTACCCGACCAAGAGCAAGCGAGGTCACCTTTCTGAAACTCAGGGCTTCCCTTTCCATAAAACAGGTCTAACAATCCATGCCACCTTCACAGGGTCACCATGAGGAATAACTGGGACACTGTGGGTACAGCACATTGCCCAGATTGAAGGGACCACAGGCGGGGCACTGTCAGGCTTGACGAATGTGGACACTAAAGGGCCCAAGTGCACGTGGGGGTGGGAGGGAGCCCTTACAGCGTGGGCCGCTCCCGCCCAGAGGCCACCGTGTTTATGCAACGACCAACTCATTCTGAAACCCAAGAGACTGCCATCTGCCCCCAGAGCCGGCCCAGACGCTGCTTTCCTGTCTGTTACTGGCTTCAGATTGGTCTTTTTTTTTCTTAAAAAAAAAAAAAAGGTTTTGGCAAGAAATGTTGTCCCTAAAATTTTAAGTGGTTTGTTTTTCTTTCTTCTTTTTCCCCTCGATCTCTTTTTTCTTTGATTGCATGTAACTTCAAACAATGGCGTCATTTATGGGCTCCGAGCAGCCTCCTGCCGCGGGTCCCACGCTGAGCTCTGCTTTCTAAATCATTGGCTGCTGCCACTCTGACTCTGAAACCGCAGCTCTCCTTTGAGGTCGGGTCATGTGGCATGTGAGGGCTCCATAGTCTTGGAGTGGCAGTGTGGGCTAGCCAGGAATCTGACTTTTTATTTTGAACTCATCCATTGTTTTTAAATGCCGGTGGCACATCTTCCCCTCTCATTCCAAGGTGTCTCCAAGGTTCTCAGTATTCAGCTCTGTGAGTCTAAGCCTTCCACTCCTGACTCCATATCTATCCTAGGAGAGATGATAAATAAGGCTGGCCAAGGTCTGCGGCACTTAGAGGTGCAGAGAACCACTAAGGAGAACATCAACATGTATAACACGTGGTTTCTTCCCTCCTGAATTCCCTGGGCTAATCAGGACACCTCATGTTAAGACAATAATTTTAGAGAGAAGGCACATTAAGTTCTATCAGTCATTTACACTAGAGTATGAATTGGCCTTTTAGCAGATCCAATGGTGAAGAAAGAGAAGACTTTGCAGGACAAAATACCACAGAAGATGAAAAGGGGATAGGAATAGAATGTGGGCACACACCAAAAATGAAATTTACCTTGTCTTGAATTTGCCTTAAACTGGGACCATGTCAATGCTTTACCCCAGATGGAAGTTAACTTCTAAGAGACTGCCATACTGTTTATGAGATTATTCCTTATTTACTTCATTTAACAAATTTTATATAATGCTTCTATGGGTTTAGGGGCTATTCTAAGCTCTTTAAAAATATGGACTAATTTAATCCTCACAACAACCTCATTACACAGATTTTATTAGAATCCCCATCTTAAAGATGAGGAAACTGAGGCACAGAAAAATAAAGTAATTTGCCCAAGGTCACAAAGCTTCAAATCCAGACAGTCTGGCTCCAAAGTCCACGCTATTAATCTCTATATTGAAATAGCAAAAGAATATAAAGCCATTTGTATAATTTTATCCTTTTGGGACCAGTAAATGAATAATCTTCTGTGATGAGTAAGTCATTTTCAACATTCAACTTAAAAAGCATTATCAAGACTGTCAGAACCAGTAATCTGAGGCTGGCATATGAACTTGATGATGACATTCATTAATTCACCTTTTTGACTCATTCCATAGGTATTCCAAGCACCCTCTATGCCTGGGGCCAGACACTGATGATATAGTTGTTAAAGATAGGCCCTGCTGGCCCAGACCTCACCATCTGGACAGCAGTCAGAACCCCAGCAGGTAGACGCTGGTGCATTCAGGTGGCGGGTGGCAGGTGCCAGGTGCAGGCCAGCTCCCGTGGGAGGGCAAAGCCACACCTAACACAGTCCCAGGGTTTGGGGGTGATGGGGGCAGGTTCAGAGAAGCAACATCTAAGCTGAAGCCTGACAAAGGAAGAGGATTCAGCCAGATGCAAGGCAGGTGCAGGGTGAACCAGAAAGTGGAAAGAGCATGTGCAAAGTCCCAGAGGCACTGGAGAGCCTGGGCTGCAGGATCACAGAAAGTTGAGTGAGGCTAGTGGGAAGAGTGTTGGAAGTGAGTGGTGGGAGATGAAGGTGGCCAGACAGCAGAGCTGGATGCCACGGGCCCATGTGGACCCCAATGTGGACACTGGGTTTACACTGAGGCCAAAGAGGAGTGGGTCAGGGGAGGCACAGAAGGGTTTTTAAGCCAGGAAGGGCCAGGTAGAGACTTGAGCTAGAGAGGATCTAGAGGCAGTGGTGGCTTCCAATAACTGGAGGGAAATGGGCCTCTCTCGCCAAATGGGCCTCCAAATTTGTGGATTGATTTTTTTTTTTTTTTTTTTTTTGAGACAGAGTCTTGCTTTGTTGCCCGGGCTAGAGTGAGTGCTGTGGCATCAGCCTAGCTCACAGCAACCTCAAACTCCTTGGCTTAAGGGATCCTACTGCCTCAGCCTCCCGAGTAGCTGGGACTACAGGCATGCGCCACCATGCCCGGCTAATTTTTTCTATATATATTTTAGTTGGCCAGATAATTTCTTTCTATTTTTAGTAGAGACAGGGTCTCACTCTTGCTCAGGCTGGTCTGGAACTCCTGACCTCGAGTGATCCGCCCGCCTCGGCCTCCCAGAGTGCTAGGATTACAGGCGTGAGCCACCGCGCCCGGCCTGTGGATTGATTTATAGGAGAATGAACCTGATTACCTTGGTATGGACTGAATGTTTGTGTCCCCCTGCAATTATTAGGAGGAGAGGCTTTTGGGAGTGGTTAGGTTTAGATGAGGTTGTGAGGGTCCAGGCCCCGTGATGAGATTAGTACCCTTAGAAGAGGAGAAAAAAGTAGAGATCTCTCACCCCACCATGTGAGGATACAGCAAGAAGGCAGCCAGGAAGGGGCCCTCACCAGGAACCAAATCTACCAACACCTCGATCTTGGACTTCCCAGCCTCCAGAAGTGAGACATAAATGTCTGTGGTTTAAGCCACCCAGGCTATGGTATTTTGTTATGGCAGCTTGAGCTGACTAAGACAACCTCAAGTTAAATTTAACAGTTTACTTCAGATGTGGGAGCCCAGGAAGCTACCACTTCTCCTTGAAACGACATAGAATTTGCAAAGAAAACATGCCCATAAAAGACATAATTTCCAGTGATTAGGGAAGCCAAACGAAAATGTCTTTAAGGTGACAGACCAAAAGATATTTGTTTCTAGCTAACTTTCATTTCCTCAGGCCCTACCAGTACATGATGAAAATGAAGACACACGGGACACCCTAACAGAAACCATGAAACGCTTGTGGCTGCTCCACCCCTGCCAGGGACATGCTAAAACCTCAGCCCTTCCTTTCAGATTCAAGGAGGCTTTGGGGAGTCTTTCACGCGCAAGACAGTTCTCCCCTTAATTCTGCAATGCCCATTCAACTCTGCCACTCAACTTGTGTTTCCTGTCATTTCCCCAGGGGCTGCTGTCATTCTCGAAGACCGCTCATCCTGCCAACATTTCCCATGCTCACACCTCCTGGCCGCCGACACAGACCTGCTTCCTAGCTGCTCTCTCTTCCATACTGTAAGGCATCTGGTGTTTAAAATGCTTTGATGCAGTCATGAAGCTGAGCAAACACACTGTCTTAGATCCCTGGAAACCTCTAGGCACGGCTCCTTCATTCCCCAACAAACTTAATTTCAGTGCTTGCCAAATGCCGGGCACTGAGGACACAGGGAGGAAGAAAAGCCAGTCGTGACCCTCCAAGAGAGCCTCACCTCATGAGGGAGGAGAAGGCTGTTACGCTGGGTTCTCCATGTGAGCAGCTCCTTAAAGCCTGACTCCCAGTCAGCGCCCCGAGTAGGATGTCACCAGGTGAATGTCAGGGGGACGGCATTCCAAGAAGAAAGAAAATGCAGGGTGTGGTCTCCACCTGGCCTTCCAGAGGGCAAATCTTCCCCTTTAGGGCTAAAGAGAGTATACCTGGCACCATGCTCCACCTTGGGTTGAAAGACAGCAACAATCGCAACAGGAGTAACCGCTACTCTAGGAAAGGCTAACATCACGAGCCCTGACTATGTTCTCGAAACCATCTCTGTCCAGTAGAATTCTCTGTGATGAAGGAAACATTCTGTATCTGCACCATCCCACACGGGAGCCAGTGAGCACCTGGAGTGTGGCTAGTACAATGGAAGGATCTCAATTTTAATTTTAGTTCACTTTGGCCAATTTAAGTTGTCACTTGTGACTTGCAGCCGTGTTAGATAGCACACGACAAGATACTGTGCTAAGTACTCTGTGGGTAATATATTAATGCTAACAATAAACAATGAGATAAGCATGATTATCATCTCCATTTTACAGGTGGAGAAACTGAGGCCCAGGAAGGTTAAAAAATTTGTCCAAGTCAGTCAGCAAGTGTGGAGTCAAAAGTCAATTCCCAGCAGTCTGACCCCAGAAAGAAGAAATGATTCCCACATCATACATTCATTCATTCTTTCCAGAACCATGTATTTATTGTGTCTGTCGTGAGTCAAGCACCATGACAGATGATGGGTTTAGGGAGATAAATGGGACAGGGTCCCTGGACTAGGGGAATGGACAATCTGTAGAGGAGACAGATAAACCAAAGGAAGCCTCAAGGTCAGCTCATGTCCCTAGGGAGCCTACGCTAAGACCATCAATCCTGAGTAGGGATGTTGGCAGGGGCCGGGGAGTGTTGAAGATGAGCAGGACTCTGTAGTTCACAAGCCCTTCCTCCTTCATGAGCCCTGGCCACATACCCCAGCTCTCCTCGCGAGGTGCCCATCCAAGATGAGGAGTGTCTGCAAGGATGTCTGTGAGGATGGGGGTGCAGTCCCATGGAGGGGCATCAAGTCACCTTCTCTCGTGAGGCTCATCGGCCACTCAACAACGTGAGACCTCCCCTGACATGCCCACACTGTCTGAATTAGACACCGGTAAACCACCTGGACTGTGGTTTCCAGCACTGTCCTACATGAGCATCCCCCAGAGCTTAACCCAGTGCTAACGGTAGGCCTGAGACAACCAGGAGCCTTTAGAGTCCACTCAACCACAACCACGACCCAGCTCCACCACACACTGGCCCAGCGACCTTGAGCAAGCCTTTTTAACCTCTCTGAGCCTCAGTTTCCTCACCTAGAAAAATAAGGATCATGGTATTGACTTTCCAAGGTTGTCATGAGGATCAAGCTTGGGTGAAGTCCCTGATCAACTGTAGACATTTAGCAGATGGCTGCTATTATTCTTAACAATTATCAATAAAAGCTAAAAGGAGACCACATCCCCTGGCACCTCTGCCCTTCTTGCCAGGCCACTAAGGCAAAGAAAGAACCAGAGGTGTGGAATGAACATGTGAGTGAGCGCTAGGAGACCTGGGGTCTTGATCACTCACATGTGTAAGATTGGAGGACTCATATCCTCACTTTGGGTCTCAGTTTCTCCATCTGGAAAAGGAGGGTGTTGGGCTAGACTTGGCGATCTTACACGCAAATGTCTGCTGGGATGGGGCAGGGAATTCAAATGAGCTAAGAAGACCTACTGTGGAAACACCTGCCATCTTATTCCTGCTGGCAGCGGCTGCGTGGGAAGGCCCGCTGCTGCTCTCAGCTAGTCTGTGTTCACCAGAAGCTGGACATCTGGACTTTTTGTAAGATACCTTTAAAAGATGGTAAGTATTTGCATCTTTTAATTTTATCACAAACTATAAAGTTAAATGAAGATCTTTAAGCCAAGTCCAGTCCAATGTCTGCCATCTTGGTGCCTGCAGGCCAGATGGCCTCTTGGGGCCTCCCAGCCCTGACGGGCGGCCAATCTGTTCCGTGGGGCCTCTGAGACTCTGCCCCTCCACCCCGGCTGCCTCCTGTGCCTGCTACTGAGAAAACACATCTTTCAGGTCCCCTTTTCAGTTCCCATCTCCACACGCGTCACAAACCTATGGGTGACAGAGGGTGTCCCGTTCAGTGACAGGCCTCCCGGAACCCTGCCGAAAGGCTTTCTGGCAAGTTCTCCTTGCACTTCCAGGAGCCTCTGCAACTCTCGGTTCCAGTTCCAGCTGGTGACGATCGATTTTCCACACTGACTTCACTCCCCACTGAGACCAGCGGAAAGGGTTGATGAAATAATCATTTCAGCCACTCCATGGGAGAGCAGGTGTGAAAACCAAGGCTGATCTGACAGCCGGAGTTTATGAAATGTCATCCACATGTTCAAAGCACTGTTCAAAGCACGCTGTAGATATTTACCTACTTAGTCTTTGTGACACCCCTCTGCGGTAGGTACTATTGTCATCCTCATCTTGCAGCTGAGAACACTGAGGTCCAAGAGACTAAGTAACCTGCCTAGGGTCACCCGGCCAGTAAGCAGCACTGACGAGCCTGGGTGGGTCAGCCCCGGGTCCCCAGGCTCACGGGCTGTGTTTCCTGGGAGGCTCCCCAGCAGAGTCATGATGAAGTCCTGCCTCCTGCATGGGTCTGTCTGACCCAGCCCCAGCTCTGCTCTCCGGTGACACATCTGACTAACCCCCTGGGAATTACATGGGCCTCTGTGCTTTTGCACATGCTGGGCCCTCTGCTGCAATGCCCTTCCCTCCGCTCTGATTATGGGGCACCACGGGTGACCCTTCTAAACATCTCCCCTGTGAAGCCATCCTGGACCGTGGACTACTCCCTCTCCAGTCCCACGTCTGTGTTGTGCAGTTTCGTCACTGCAACACTCACACGGTGAGCATCACCTCACTGTACATTTGTCTCCCTCGTGGGATCAGGAGTTTCTCGGGGCCAGGGCTTAGGGCATCCTCATCTTACCCCAACAGCACAGCAGGCTCAGTGCATGTTGTTCAAGACGATCTACACTGAGCCTCTCCCCTTGTCCTGACTGTATTCCCTTCAGATTGGGTCGGTCTGACAGCCTGGAGACCGAGGTACCGTGGCTGGGGGATACTGCAATTGGGACAGAAAATGATATCACCCTGCATTAGGACTGTCAGAACCAAGTACCATAGATTGGGTGGCTTAAGCAACAGAGATGTATTTTCTCACAATCCTGGAGGCTAGAAGTCCAAGATCAAGGTGTTGGCAGGTTTGGTGTCTTCCAAGGTCTTTCTCCTGGGTTTGTCAATGGCCATCTCCTCCCTGTGTCTTCACATGGTCTTCCCTCTATGGGTGTCTGGGTCCTAATCTCCTCTTCTTATAAGGACACCAGTCATGTGGGATTGGGGCCCACCCTGGTGACTGAGTAAACCTTAATTATCTCTTTAAAGACCCTAGCCCCACATGCAGTCACATTCTGAGATACCCAAGGTTCAGACACGAATTTTGAACATGTGAATTCAGCTCATAACACACTCCGATTTCCCTCCTCCCTTATGCTCCCCTAGATAATCCCTATGAAGCTAGAATGATTAGACAACAGGCTGGGAGAGCCCTTCATGAGCAGCCAGCCTTTGCTTTTCACAAACGGGGAAACTGAGGCCCATAGATGGGAAGTGACTTGCCACTAAGATCACCCGGCAAATTAAGTCAAAGTGCCTAACTGCTGGTCCAGGGGTCTTCCTGTGGCTCCTCAGCCTCTGCAAACACTGCCTTGGCTATTCTTGGCCATTTCCCACCCCACCCTGCAACACAGACCAGCAGGGAGGCTGGCATGAGTCAGGGGAGCTTATTTCCTGCCAGGAAGCCTCGTCCCTTGCCCTGCCTTTTACAGCCGGGCCCACTCTCATGCCCCACCCAAAGCTCAGGCCTCTAAAGCTGCTCAGCGGCCCCTGAGAGTAGATGCTCCCAGCTACCTGCAGGGTTTCTGAAAGCTGCTCTCCTCACCCCAGCTCAGCCACGGGGCTCCCGGAAGAAGAAGTTGATTGAAATATCAAGCAATCGATTTGCTCCTTCCAGTCCATAGCATCGATTAAAAAAAAGGAGCCTCTCACCACCCCTCCTGCTCTGCTTCAGTCAGGCAAAGGCTCCCCAGGAGGTGAGAGCCACCCCGGCTGCCCTAGGGGCCTCAGGAGCAGTGCCCACACCCCTGTCGCACAGCCAGGGAAGAGCGGCTCACATCCACATCATCTGGACCATCCAGATGTTCTCCGTGAGAGCTCAGAGACCTTCCACGTCTCCCCATGCCTGCAAAATGAAGTTCATCTTCCTGGGGGTGACAGTCAAAGCCTCTGCCTACCTCCCAGCCTCAGCTCCCAATGAGTAGCATGCTCCCTGGAGCCAGACTGCTCGGGTTCAAATCCTGTCTCTAGCACTTGCTAGCTGTGTAACACTGAACAAATTACTTAACCTCTCTGTGCCTCGGTTTTATAAATCTGTAAAATGGGGACAATGACAATATCTTCCTTCTAGGATTGTTATGTCTATTAAATTAGTTGATAATGCCTAGGAAATATTAAGCTTTATGTAAATATTTGTTAAATAAATACATTCGTGCCTCCCCCCACCACCCAATACACCCAACTCAATGACCACAAACTCTATTAAGAACCTACAATGTGCAAGGCACAGGTCCCAGCAGAGAAGGGTTTATGGAGGCAGATGTAGCTGATACAGGCCTTGAAAGGCAGAGAGAAATTTTCCGGTGGGATAAGGGGAGCAGGGGAAGGGGAGCAATCCAGGCAAGGGGAAGAGCATGACCAGAGAGCGCAGGGTGTGTTGGGGCAGGACACGTGAGAGTGAGAGCAGGAGAGGCTGTAGGAGCTGAGGCTGAAAGGATGAGAGAGACCAAATCTGGGAGAAACTGGACGCTAGAGGCCCCACATACCAGTCCAGGAATGCACCAGGCCACCATGCACGTGCCCCTCTCTGGGCCTTGCGCAGCCTGATCCTGCCACCGCCCCCTCTGCCAGGCAGCAAACACTGAGTTGCACCTCTTTCCTGTCTCATCACCGAGCCTGGGATGCAAAACTGAACAGGGTGTGCAATCTCTGACCTAAAGAGAAGCACGAAGTCGAGCAGGTGAGGCAGGTCGCCACGTAGACAACTCCAGGACGGTGGAAAGGAGGCACGGGACCCCGGACAAGGGGCAGCTCCAGCTGAACTTGGGGTGTCAGGGAGGGCTTTCCAGAAGATGGGACAGGGAAGGTACAGGAAGGATGTGCCAGTCTGAGAGAAGGCACCAGAGTGTGACACTGCAGGGGACTTCAGAGAATTGCTTGTGGTTTGGCACCACTGGAGCAAAGGCACACGGGGGCCACAGGCGAGGGACGGGGCAGCAGGGAGGAGGTAGCAGAGGCAGTGCCAGACCAAGGGATCGTATTGTCACCCAGGAGTTCGTGGGCTCCAGAAGGACTTTTGGAGGGGAAGGGCATGAATAGAGCTACATTTTGCCTTCCCAAGAGCAGAGCCTGAGACAAGAATGTGGGTGGAGGTGGCTAAGCTGAGAGAGGATCCCAGGAAGCAGCCGTGACCGTGAAAAGAGAGAGACGGAGATGGCAGAGAAGATCAGAAAGGGTGTGTTGTTGAGCTGGTCACCTCGGTGGGCAGCTAGAGCTCAGTCCTGCTGGCACCCTCTGAGAAGCCATTAACAAGCCCCGTATGATCATGAACTTTCACCCCCCCCTATTGCTTTACGGTCGCCCCTAGGAGATAGCAACCCTCCCCTCAGCCGTTTCCCTTCCAGTCGTGCCTGAGAGAGGCTGACTGGCCTTCTGCGGCTTTGAACAAGCCCTACACGCTTGACATGGGACATTCAGAGCACACATGCAACTGTCCTTACAGCTGTGCTCAGCTATGTGGTCCAAGGGGGTATGTGGACAGAAGCATCTGTGACAATCCCCCAGGTACAAGGGACATCAGTTAGAATTATGCTCAGCTAAAAATAGCATGAAACAAAAAATAACAGTGGCTTAACCAAGTTAGACATTTGCTTCAGTCTTGCGTTGAGGAAGTCCAGACATAGTGTTTTATGGATGATACTTCTTGGAGGTCATCCTTTCAGCTGTAAAAGGCTATTTTTCACATGATCCATGTGGTCCAAGTTAGCTGCTAGAGCTCCAGCCATTATATCCATGATCCAGGCGGCAGATACAGCCAGGAGAAAGAAGAGTGCATCTTGTCCATTTTAAGGACACTTTCCAGCACTTCCATGTGACACTTCTGCTTATATCTTCTTATAGAACTTAATCATATGGCCAAGTCTAGCCACAAGATAGTCTAGAAAATGCTGTCTTTTAGATCATTGACGATGTACCTAACTGAAAATTGGGACTCTATGACTAAGAAATGGAGAGAGAACAGACCTTGAGAGTTGACCAGCAGTCCCTGCCATGGACGCAAGCTGGGAACTGGGGAGTTGATTAGGAGGCACTTGCAGTAATCTGGCACAGGGGAGATGAGGAGGGCCTAAGCCAAGGCTCTGGAGTGAGGATGGGAGAAGGGGATGCATCTGCCAATCTCTTTTTTTTTTTTTCCACTTTTAAAAAGTTTTTATTTATTTATTTATTTATTTATTTATTTATTTATTTATTTAAATTCCAGAATATAAGGGGGGTACAAACACTTTGGTTACATAAATTGCCTTTGCATCACCCAAGTCAGAGCTACAAGCGTGCCCATCCCCCAGACAGTGCACATGCACCCATTAGGTGTGAATATACCCATCCCCTCTTCCCTACTCCCACCTACCTGACACCGATGAATGTTACTACCACTTGTGCACTTAAGTGTTGATCAGTTAGTACCAATTTGATGGTGAGTACATGTGGTGCTTGTTTTTCCATTCTTGTGATGCTTCGCTTCAAAGAATGGGCTCCAGCTCCATCCAGGATAGTACAAGAGGTGCTGGAGAGTAAAGGAGAGATGGGGTCGGGAATGAGTCCCAGCCCCTGACTCGGATGGCGAGGTGAGTGGAGGGGCCTTTCACCTGGACAGGAAATAGGGGAGATAAACAGTTTGGGGGAAGGCCACTGTGGGCAGGCTGGGCTTGTGAGGCCACAGGGACAGCCAGAGGTGTCCAGGAAGCTGAGAGTTGGGTGTTCAGGTGGTCAGGAGGGAACTGGGGGGCATCAGCCACCGGAGCAGAGGAGAGTCCCCAGGGGGAGAGTGTGGAGCAGGAAGTGGGCTCAGAGCCAGCAGCAGGCCAGCGTCAGAGGTGAAGGGCACAAGGGCTGACCTTGGTGAGCCAAGTTGGGGACAGCAGGAGAGTGAAGCCGGGGTGCTTATACCCCTAGTTGGCTGTGACCCTCTGCTGAAGGCCCCAGCACGTAGCAGGAAGCCCCCTTAGAGCTTCTCTCTCTGGGCTCTGCAAGCTACATGATCTTCACACTTCAGGCTGGAAATGGCTCCCTGATATGGTTAGTCCTAGAGTGCTGCACTCTCTCCTGTTAGGTTTCCTTAATCCTTCCACGCTTTCGTGCATAGTGCCTTCGTTAAACTCTCCTTCATTACAAAGACAGACAGGCAGAATAAATGGATGGGTGGGTGGGTGGATGGATGGATAGACCATAGCTACGCAGGTAGCAGGGGAAGATGAGGTCGTAGGGAAACTGAGAAGCGGCATCCAGGACGGCAGAAGGAGAAGCGGGAGTCACGGGAGAAGCCAGATTGCAGTTGGTGGAGGTGGAGACGTGAGGGGGAGATGAGGAAGTGGAGACAACTGCTTTCTCCCTCAGCTCCACATAAAAAGTCTAGTTCAAATATCACCTTCTCAAGTTCAAATGCCAAACTTTCTCTGAACCTCTCTTCTTCCTCTGTGCTCCCTGAGCACCCGGTTGGACGCCTGCCATGAATTGCTGGGCAAGCTCCCAGGCCGGGGCCCCTGACTCTGGACACACAGTGTCATGGAAAGAGCACTGGACTTGGAGTCGAGCCCAGCCCCTGTCAGGTCCTGAGAAGGAAGCCCGTCCTGTCTGACTTGGCCACAGGCAGGCTGTGGGGCCCCTGCCCAGCACCTATCGCCCCACAATGGCGGGGTGTCCCTCCAGCTGCCATCCATCTGTGGCCCCCTAGCTGGTCAGCATCCACTGAAAGGCCACAGCCTGCCCTGCCGCTGTCCTTATCTTGCTTCCTTAGCCATGACGAAATGTAGGAGCCTCCCATTTCCCATGGCCTGATGGTCCCAGACACCCCTCTTTCCAACCTTCTCTGGGACTGGCCAAGGACACAGGCAATCTCTGCTACAGGATAACAACCCGATAGCAACCCGAGCTGCTCCTGGGGGCTCAGAAAGGGCCCGGCTGCTCCTGCCCAACCACCTTGGGCTGTCACCACATAGACCTGTCACTCCAGGGTGAGTCACCTCAGCCCTGATCACTCGGGCCAAGGCACCGGCCAGGGCTGCATCACCAGCAGAAAGAACTATATATAGCCAGCCACGAAGCTGACATTTACGGGGCACTTCCTGGTACTCGAATCAACTCAATTAACCTCACAGCAACCTTGGGAGGTACACGCTATTCTTATCCCGTTTTATGAAGTAGGAACCTAGAACAGATCAATCTCTGGAATAATTTGACATCTTCAAATCCAGCTCTCTTAATCACGAGGGAATGAGCCTGGAAGGAAGGCAATTAACACTTCTGCCGGGCACATTACATGTGCCACGAGCATTATCTTATTTGATCCTCACAACAACTCCACGAGGGGCCGTATTTTATGGGTGACTGGCCCGAAGCTCAGAATGCCGAGGATTGGCCAGCGGGTCCGTGGGGGAACACGGGGCTGTGACTTAAACTCAGGCCGCCCGATGGCAGAGCCTCCCCTCTTAGCCCTCTTCTATGTCATCTGCTTGACAATTCACAACGCTAAGAGAAAGGCAACACTCTCCCCACTGCACAGATGAAAAAACTAAGGCACAGGCAGGTTGAATGACCTGCCCAAAGCTGCTTGGTAAGTGTGAGATCCAGGGACTGGGGGTGGGCGAGGGAGGCAGGAATGTAAGGAGAGAGCTGAGATTCGGACCCAGGTCTCTGACCGGGAGACCTGTGTGCACCAGGCAGGAAAGATGGGAATGGGGAATGGAAAGCTTTTCTCTGCCCCTCCGATTGTGCCACGGCTTCTTTGGCTTTTACACACACACATACACACACACACACACACACACACACACGCACACACACGCACGCTCCGCTTCACACCACAGGCACAGTGATCCTCCCCACACCGGCCTCGGAGCACAGCTGTGACCTTGTGACATGTGGATCGGAGGGGTGGGGAGGGCCAGGCAGGTGCGATGGGCCCATACCCCACCCAACGCGCTAAGCTCGGTGCTTCCTATGGAGGCAGAGGGAGACGGGACACGACGCCTTTTCCACCGGCTCGCTGTGTTCCGCTCCGCCCCACCCTGGCCGGGCTGCTCTGAGCTCGCAGAAGGAACCAGAGAACGTCTTGGCTTCTTAGGAAGGTGATTCACTCACAGTACACAGAAAAGAAGCTGACTTTCTCGTTTTCTGGGCCCAAGCAGAGGTTGCCCTTGCGCAATCCTGCCCTTTGAATCTCCAGGGTGATACCCGGTCTGGAAATCAGTGCCTTGTGAGAGACTTCAAGACTCGTCCCCACTCCCTGATTAGCTGCCATAACAATCACCTGCTCAGGGCCGTCACCCCAGATCCTGACTGCCTGCTCCTGCTCAGGATCCTGAGAACGAGCTCCGTTTCCCATCGGGAATGACAGGGGCCAGCGCCTTGATGTGTCTGACCCTGCCACATGCCGCTGCCCTTCCCTTCCCAAACACGGAGAGTGGGCTGTTCCCAGAAAGGGCGGGTGTCTGCCTTACCTGGAGAAACATCTGGAGCACGGCTTCCAGAGAGAATCTAAATGAACCCCGGTGCTTTGGAGCAGCCATCTTGCTGGTCAACTGTGGCAGAGTGCAGGGAGGAGGGGAACACATACCAGAGTCACACAGATGTGGGTTCAAATCCTGACACCACCAAATTGCTACGTGACTCTGGGGACCTTCACCTCGCTAAGCCTCAGTTTTCTCCCCTGTAAAATGGGTTTGGTTATTATGAATGTGGAATAAGGGCACAATTATATCTCTTAGGGCAGTGTGAAAACTAAAGAAAATAGTATGTGAGAAAATGCCTCCCACTGTGTTCAATCCCATTCCCCGTTCACTGCTGCAGCTTTGAATCACGTGATCCTACAGCCTCCCACGAGCCCCACACCCAGGCTCAGCAACCCCAGTGGCCCGTAACTCCCACCTTGTATGATGAACATGGGTCTTCCTGGCCTTCCATTGTTTGGCCTTTTGCTGCTCTCCTGCCAGGGATAAATTCCTTCCCCCACTACATCAAATTCCTTTTCAGGATCATAAGCTTTAGCGAAAAAATCTCAGCTCATGTGTCAAAGTCAGCAAGGCCTGGGGAGGCTCTGTGGCCCATACGGAGTCACACGGCAAGTCGGCAGCGAGTCTGGCCTGGACCCGGCCTCCCTGCCTGGCCTCTTCCTGCACAGCTGGCCGCTTGACCTAGACAGAGTCCTCCCTGCCAGGCCTGGGGATTTCTAGGCCCTGATTCAGAAGGAAGGCTTGGCCGGCACCCCAGTCTGCACAAAAGTCCCTTAGGGGTCTGTCAGATGCCAGCTGGGGGGGTCTAAATGATTATGGACTTTCATGTCCACCTCTAACCCTTCATAAACTTGGGACATTTTAGCAAAGACAAGCAATATTTAATGACCCCATCAGCTGAGGGTTAAAGAGGCCACAGGGCTCTTCTGCCTCCCAGATCCGGTCTGCAAAAGTAAAGCATGGGGAAGGCTTGCTGAAGAAAGCGGCAGGACAGAGTGCGGAGGAGGCAGCAGCTTGCTCAGGTCACAGAGCGGGTGGGAGGGAAGCCGGGTGAACATCCTCTCCCCTCCATCTGTCTGCAGGGGCGAGTGTGCACCTGGAGTGTAGACCCCCAAGCATCCTCTCCAGAAGAGGCCACTTTGCCAAGGAGCCTTCACAGTCCCTTCACTGAACTCCAGAAACCGGAGAAATCAATGACTTGTTCTATCTTATATTCAATGCATGTTTGATTTGACAAACATTGAGACCCTCTGACGTCAGAATAACCAGAGGAGCCCTTTTAACAGGCAGATCCCTGGCCCCACCCACGACCCACAGGCTCAGAATTTCCCAGGACGGAGGGTGGTCTAAGCGTGTCTATTCCTAAGAAGGGCGGTTCTGATGCAGAATCAGGGCTGGAAACCACCAAATCTAAAATTAATCATAGGAAATGAATACTGAGCACCTACTAGGTGCCAAGCAGTGGCACCATGGTTAACTTGCCACAGCCCAGCAAAGTGGACTTTCTCAGCTGCATTTTGTGGAGGGGGGAGTAGGGAGCGGAGTATGTTCTAAGTTGTTAAGGGATTTCCTAAGCCACACAGCTGCTAAGAAGCAGAACCCGGGTTTGAATCCTGGTCTTTCTGATTTCAAAGCCCAGCCTTTCCTGTACCTCTCTCTGCTCAGCCCTTCTTTGTGAGATGTTCTGAAAGACCCTAAGGAAATGAGATGCCTGGTCCAGGAACTGACACCTATATGAGGGTGGCTGACACACAAACAGTTAACCATGACACAAAGCTGCCTGAGGAAAAGATAAAACAGAGGCTCCAAGGGATTTAGTCCAATGGTGGTGTTGTGGGGCCCTGGGAAAGACTCAGGAATGCTTCTTGGAAGAGGTAACCTTTGAATTGGGTCTTAAATGATACCACGGCATGTCCATCTGTCACTTGACGGTCCAGGTATTTGGCCTACATGCCTATGCCACGCCCCACACTGTACTTGGTGGTAGGGATAGGAAGGAAAGCAAGACACGGCCCCTGCCCTCAGGATGCTCAGAGTCTAGACCATCCATCCCCCGCCCCTGCAGGCCCTCCCTCTCCCACTTCCCTGCCCTCTTCACCCCCCACCCCCCACCCCATCGGCTCCCAGCAGCCTGCAGCTCAGGGCACCCTTTACTGTGAGCCAGGCCTTCTTGGTCGTCCAGGAAATGGGGGTGTTCCAGGCACAGCACTCAGGCAGGAGGGAGGCACTTGGGCCCCACCCAGGGTGGGGGACGATGGGGTGAGCTCCAGAGCCGCAGAGTGAGTCACAGCACACAGACACCCGAGAAATGGGGATAATGAGACCCACTGCCCTGGGAAGTCAGGGAGTGAGATGAGATAAGAAGGGAAAGTGCTTTGAGCTCCTCAGAAGAAAGAAGCCATAAACAGATCCAGGGTATTATTACCACTGTCATTACCTGCCGCAATTAAAGGGACATGCATCTGACTACGTGAGAGATCATTAACTTGTCCTGCATCCCACACATTGTTGTATTTTTAATATAATTTCATTTTTATTATTAACTGATAAGCCCATGAAATACTCCTGGAGTCATTCTGACATGTTACTACTCCCCTTTGGGCTGGGTGGGGTATCTTCCCTCCCACATGGCCACGAGAGGGTCCAGCCCAAGGAAAAGAGGCTGAGCTTCCCATGACTCCCCAGTTCCCCGGCCTGGGTCCTCCCCACAGAGCACTGGAACCACATCCCCTGATTCCACATCCAAATTCTCCCTCTCCTTGGTCCTTCATACCTTTCCTCGCTGCCTACACACATCCGCCTTATCTATCCTTCGATTATGTGCATGGAGAATCTGGTAAATGCCTAGTAGGTGCCAGGCATTGGAGAAACAAACATTAAGTTGGACACAGTCCTTGCCTTCAAGCAAATAAGTGCACAGGCCATTCATTCATTCACCCAATGAGCTGTGGGCATTTTGCTACGTACCAGGCTCCATGCTTCGGAAGCAGAGCAACAAGATGAATAACACACATCCCTTATCACAGGAAGTTCACACCTGTGAGTGGAGACTGATCCCCAAACAACCACAGAAATTCACACTGAGGTGTATCATAATAAAGGAATGTCACCAAGTGCTGGGGAGACACGACAGAGGGGAAATCATTCCTTAGCCTTAGAGTCAGGCTGGCAGGACATGGCATCTGTGCCTGGAGAAGGTTTACCAGAGGAAACAAGACATGAGTTATGCCCTAGGGTGTGCAGGGAAGGGCACTGCAGGCAGAGGGAAGAACATGAGCAAAGGTGGAGGGAAGAAAAAATAGGTATGCTCAGGTCATGCCAGGGAGTCCAATGTGGCTGGGAAGATCAGGAGTTAGGAAGGACAGAAAGGAGGCTGAGTACAGAGTGGGGCAGATTGCAAAGGGCCACATATCCCATGACTATAATTACAGGCAACATCTATGAAACTAACCGTGAGTGGCCAGGTGTGAAGTGCTTTCCTTGTAGTAACATGTAAACCTCACAAAGCCCTAAGAGGCAGCACAATTATGATCTTCTTTTTATACATGAAGATGTTAAGGTGTAGAGTCCCAGATGCCCGGCTAGTAAGAGAGAAGCAGACTCAGAGGAGCCCTGGCTCTCAGCGCCAAAATAAGGATTTTGATTGCGGATGGCAGTGGAGGAGTTTAGGCAGAGGGGATGAGCAACATGGAGTAAATGGAGTGGGGGTGGGGAAGGGATGGGCCAGGGGCACCTGAGTGGGCTATGGGAGGAAGAAGGTGCAGTTCCTAAGTGGAGGACTAGCAGAAGCAGGGAGGGCTCCTGGAGACAGCTTTGGCCTCTTCCGCAAATACCTGGGGTCAGGACAGAGCACAGTCGCAAAGGGCAGAGCTAGAAACAATCCTACAGAAGGTGGGTACAACATGTCTTGCTTCAGCATCCATCCCTCAGTCTGATTAGAGCACAGTGGTTCTCCACTGAGGAGCACCACCCCTGCCCACCCCATTCTAATGCACAGGGTCTGGAAGGGCTGACTCCGCCTGCTCTCCATCCTTCAGCACCCCCATGGCCACTGTGGGCACACGACCACCATATGGCCAATCAGAACCTCCTACTTTATCTGTGGGCACATGACCAAGGCCTGGCCAATCAGAAACTTGAATGCATCTGGAGCCTGCCAGAGTCACTTCTGGAACTCTTAGTCAAAACTTTTAGGAAGGAGAAGTCCTTTTCCCCTATAACTATGAGCTGAATGGCTAATGTAAGCCCAGAGCTTCCAGGAACACCTCCTGGAGAGAGCTGGCCTGAGAATGCAGGCAGCATACAGAAAATCAGAGGCAAGAGAAGGAAGGACACTTGCAACCCTGGCTCCAGCCAGAACAGAAGCTGCCCGATCCCTGAACTTCACAATCCCTGCTCCAGTCCAGGACCTTGGACCTGTCCCACTCCATCTCCAAACACAGTCTCCCACAAATGCCAATCTTCTGGGGGTCCTGTATATTAATAATATTTGTTTTATCCACCCACCTACCATCTATATCATTTACTTGATGGGTGTCTGTAAATCAACCCCGTTTTTTTAAATGTACATGCACTTATTTTAAAATGAAATTTTGTATCACTATCAAGTGGAAATGCAGTATCATTTGCCATGAAAATGCAGGCAATCAAAACACCTACAATATCAATCCAATTAAGGCTGGATTCCATTGCCTCAGACTTGTCCTCCCTTTGTTAGGGAGAGATTAGCGAGTGTTGAAGATGCACTAGCACCAAAGTGTTGGTGCCTCACCCAAGATCCCCTTGTGGACCAAGCCAGCACACCCATCCCCCCGCTGCTGTGAGCACTGGGTGCTGACCGCTCACCAGGCACCGTTCTCCAGAGTTACCTCTGTTAGGAACTGTCTCACAGAGAAATGCCTGGGAGTCACACGCCCCTGAATCAGTAACTGTCTAATTGGGGGTAGAAAGCCCAGGCCCCTTGACTCCAGGAGGGACCAGCTCTGGGGTCTGTTCATGCTCCAGAGTCCCGGTGGCACCGGGCTGAGGCTAGTCTCAGCTGAGTCACGTCTTTGCCAAGCCCGTGTTCCTGCCCTCCGCAACCTCCCTCCCTTGCTTATAGGTTTCTCCTGAGAGCCCTTCCTCAGTAAATCAATGACACAGGAAGAGCCGCTCAGATTCTATTTCTAGGGTGAAAGCAGACAAAAAATAATAGGCAAGATCCAGGCACATGATGCCAGGGCCACAGCCACAGTGGAAAGTCGTGCTTCCTACGCACACCTCGTTCAGTTCTCAATATACGCAGACACTGACGGTACTGTTATTACCTGGAGGAACCGTTATTCACTTTAGAAATGAAGAAACTAAAGCTTAGGGAAGCTCATAACTTGCCCAAGGTCACACCTGCCAGAGCCAGAATTTGAACCCAGAACTGCCTAACTCTGGAGCTGGAGTTCCTGCCTACCACGCTCTCCTGCCCTGCCCACATCGTGTCATTTATGGAAAGAGGGGTCTCCATGGAAGGCCTGGAAAACATGTCAGTCTGGGACTCAGAACTGGGTCCTAGCCCTGCCTCTGCTTCCAAACACTGTGTCAACTTAGGGAAGTTTCTTCACTTCTCTGGGCCTCAGCGTCTGCTTCTGAAAAACATGAGGAATTTTGTTCAAGTATCTCTTGACTTTTCTCCCAGGGAACTTTGTCCGTCCTCCTGTGAAGTATGACATCTTATCTTGCACGACTGCCTCCCCAGTCGTCACATTAGCCTCATGAGGACACAGTACACTCTGCACCGGGTACCAGGCAGGTACATGGGAAACACTGGCTGAGTTGAACAAAATGAGTGAACAGGTCCAGACAATTGGAGCTCGCAGTGAACCTTCACGCGCTGGAAGTTGTGCTTACCTGGGACAGCAGCCTCTTATGCCCTCCCCTCCCACAGCCAAGCAGGGCTAGTGAGGAGAAAAGACCTTGAACAGAAGGTATTCTCGAGAACGGGGCCCAGAAAAGGAAAAGCAGAAAGAGAAAGAGGAAAATCTTCTCTGCCAGGGGGTCCGGATGAGATCTGCAACATCCCACGTGGGGCTCTCTTGGACCACTGAAACCCGCATTTGCCAAGCTGTGTCATCCCCCTCACCTGTCCCCACAAACCTGCCCTCGTCCTGTGCTCCTTACTTCCCTGCCCTGTTACTTAAGCAAGAAGCCCTGGACCCATCCTAACATTCCCCTCTCTCTTCACTCCCCACCCGAGAGATTCCTGTCCTAAATTTTTCCCCAGACTGCCACTGCCACATCTTTATTGTATGCTGCCTGCACCCTATTTCAAGTCAACAGTGTCTCCTGCTTAGACTGCTTTACATGAAGTCCAACGTCTTTATCATGGCCCAGAAGGTTCTGTGTGACTGCTGCCTACTGTCCACTCCCTACTCCTCCCCTTCCACCCCCATCTTGTTCACTCCCCTCTCCGCCCCACCTCCCCGACTCTGGACTTCCTACTCTGGCCACACAAGACTCCAAGTGCCGTTAGAGTGCCTGGCTCTTTTCTGTCCCTGGAACTTCACGCTTGGAACACTTCTTGCCATTCCCCATCCCCGCATGTCCCATCTCCAGGCTGATGTGCTTACCCTGTGGGGTTCAGTCTTCGCTACCCCTCCTTCTGCGCCTGCCTGGTCAGCACTCCCATGACACCCACTTCCTTTCCGGCTAATGCTTTCCTCACTTATAATATTTGTTTATAGTCTTTATAAACTTTATGAACTCGACTTGCCCACGACTCTGTCCCCAAAGCCTGGAACAGTGCCTGGCACCAAGCAGGACCCATTAAGTATTTTTTAGATGCATGAATGAGTGCATAAGAGAAAGAATGAGCAAATAGGCGTGAATGGAGGCCCTGCACAGTACCTCTGCTTGTGCCTTTCCTCTTGCCTGAACCAGCCTCCTCTCTTCATACTCACAAGACTACCCCTTAGTCTCACTTGCTCCAAGAAGTCCTCCCTGGTCTCTGTAACACCAGGTGAATGCTTCTCTTCACGGCTGCCATAGGACGTATGTGTTGTGTGAACAAGGTCACAGTGCCTCAGTAAATCTGCTGCAGCCTGTGATTACACTCTGCTCTGTGTGGGTAAATCTTGCCTCCCCTGCTAGAAGGCAGCTCACCAAGGCCTGACACTGTTATACATGGAAGTGGGTGCTGGATAGGGCAGGGGAGGGGTCATGTGCCTGAAAGTGAGCTCAGTGTCATATACATGTAATCTAACCTCCTTTCTTTTCGTGCATTTATTGAGCACTATCTATGCATAAGGTTCTGAGTTAGGTGATAGGAGGGGGAAGATATGCATGAGCCCTGATCCCTACCTGCTAAGAGTTTATGGTTTAGTTACAACATAGGACTGGTCGTAAGTAATCACCATATAAGACTATCAGCGAAGTGCCCAAGAGAACTTCACCTCCGGAAGTCCATTTCTTTATCACTGAACAATCCCAAAGTCTGGCCCCATGCCCACGAGGCACCTAGGGTTCAGTTCCCTCTCTCTCCCTGGGCGGTGTTCTCTTCCACAACACCGTCCTCTCTGGATCTCTTATATCCGTCTTCCTGTTTTATCTTCTCCAGTGTGATATGGGTGCACATGTGTGTGTGTTTGTGTGTGTCCGCGCTGCACAGTGAGCTTACCCCAGACAAAGTACATATTGCTAAAGCCATTCCTGGGCCGTCCACAGAATCTGCTGTCCCCACTACCTGGGAATTGTTTATAAGTTCTCGCACTCAACAGCCTGCCTCTGGCAAACTCATCCAATTGGGCAATGTGGCCAAACAGCCAAGGAGAGGATAAATGCTAGACTCTGAAGCCCTGGGGTCCCGGTGAGAACTTAGAGTCTCTAAGCATATTTGCAAAATCCTTTCACGGTAAAGACAAAGGTGTTTTAGATATATAGAGAGAGAAATGTCCCTGACGACACAGGAAAATAGGTGAGTTGGAAAAGGTGACTCTGTTGACACTCTTCAGGGACTGAGACACAGGAGTTGCCAAAGTTTCTAAAATTCCACCACCCCTTCCTCGAGCTGCTGGGATGATGAAATATTGTGAAGAGTCTGAATTGCCTACACTGACGAGCTGAGCTAGAGCCCAGCACCCCAGCCTACCTCCCAGTGTAAGGACTCCGGGTGGGAGTTGCCATGTCCCCACCAACACTTTGTGGACCAGAGCACAGCTCCACATAAAGCACAGCTTCAATGCTGCCAGCATCAAGGTGAGTTACTTCACCTATTAGCTGGCAAATGAAATGCCAGGTGGAAGCAAAGTGTTGAAACACAGAAAGAGATGCATCCCCACCCTGAGGCGTGATGAAATACTTGGAAGAGGCCTTCGCAAGGAACTTGGCACATGCACGGGAGAACAGGGGAGGTGGGTGCTGGGGCTGGAGATGCCCAGCTGCAAGGGTTCCACTTGAACCTGAGCACCCCGTGCCTGATGGCAGAGAGGCAGAGGGCCAGGTGGGGAGGGGGCTTCTGGGGATTATGCATCTGCATGGGGGAAAGCCTGGCCCAGGCAGAATTTGGCAAATAGATTCAGCTTTTGGTGGCCTTGGAGAGAATCTTTACTTTTTGGTTGAATATTCCAACCTGAGTCTGGTAGTCCAGATAGTTTCCTAAGACTTCAGGGTTAGAAAAAAGCAAGTAGAAAGGTCTGGTCTTAGAATGGGGAGGAAAAAGAGAAAAAGGAGGGAGGGAGGAAGGGAAGGAAGGAGGAAGGAAGAGAGCGAAGCAGAGATGGAGGGAGGGAGGGAGGGAGATAAGGGGGATGAAATCTTTGAGCTTGCATCTGTAATATTGCTCATCTGAAACATGCCAGAAGTTTGAAAACAATTCTCCCCAATACATGGAATTGTGTGTATGAATATGTGTGCAGGTGCACGTGTATTTATGTGCATGTGTTCAAACAGTGTATGTGGTGTGCTCCTGTGGGCATATTTGTCTGTGAATGTGTATTTGTGTGTGAGCATGAGTGTGTGGGTGAGAATGTGTGTTTGTATAGTGCGTGCATGTGCAGATGCAGATGAGTGCATGTGAACGTGCATGTGTCTGGGTGTACGTACATGTGTGTGCATATATGTGTGCCTATGTCTATCCAGCACCCTGGAAGGGAAACAACCCTGGAATAAACCTCAGGGAAGTTGGGATCATACCAGCTGTGTGACCTTGAGCAAGTCATATTATCACCCCGCACCTCAGTTCTCTCATATGTTCTAGTTCCTAGAACAATGCTTAGCCCATAATAATCACTCAATAAATATTTGCTAAGTAAGTAATTATTATTTAAGGGTAATGCTGACTACTTCTTAGAATTGAGGAGATGACAAAATGAAAATATATATGCAAAACTATTCTCTTGGTGCTTGGCACATAATAAAGGCCCCAAAACTGCCAGCCCCTCCCCTCCCCAACTTCAGGTTTTCCCCTTCGGTAGGAAGTCAGTGAAGGAAATGATGTGTAAGGCCACATGCCCCTGCAGGCCCCTGCCTTGGGCTCAGTAAGTACCACTGACCAATTCTTGAGCCAATTTCCAGGGGCTTCTGAGTCCCCATTATGTTATATATTAGCCAGGCCTTTTCCTGCTTTCAGGCAAAGGTTGACAGTAATTCATTTGCGAGAATTAAATGCAAGATTGAATTTTAACGACTCGGAAATTTGAGGTCAAATTTGTTTTGAGTGACCTATAGGGTCAGGAAGCCCAGCAAGTGACCCGATGCCCTGACCTTCCATCCGTGTGGTGTCCTTATGGGTCACAATCCCACAGGTACGAATTATTATCCTCAGTAAGCAGTTGAAAGAGCCAAAGCTCAGACAGGTTGAATGACTGGCCCAAGGCCACACTACTTACTCCAGGTCACCAGAGCTGCCTCTGAGCCCAACGAGTGGTATTCAGAAGCTTGGGGCAGGTGAAATCTTCTCCTTCTATCCCGAGCAGATAGAAACGAGGTCTCTAAGTTTTGAGCCCACAAACATCTCAAAATCTCTGACCAGTCAGCCCCGGTTGAGTATTGGCAGATAGAGCCAGGGCCATGTGGCAATCAGAAAACTAGTCAGGTGGCACTGGAACAGTGCCTCTGAGGTATTTCACAAACATGGGGAACAAACACATTTGGTGTTGCAATCCTGGCCACCCGGAGCTGCCGCGTTGGCTGTTTTTTGAGAACGGACTGTGGATAAGGAGTTTGAGGGCTGATAGCGCTGGGACGCCTGGGCGGTGGCCATCTTGGAGGCTGTGTCAGCACCTCAAAGACTCTCAGGCTGGGAGCTCTTTCAGCCCCCAATTCCCTCAGAATTGGAGCCAGAGAGTCCCTCTCCTCCCAAAGTGGCCAAAAGCTATGATAATCAACTCCCTCGGCGAGGCATTCAAGGTCTTCCATGGCCCAGACGTCACTTGTGCTTCCATCTTGTCCCATCACTCCCCTCGACAGACTCGTGACCCAGGCTAACAGCCTCTGCATCCCAAATATACCTTGCTCTTCGCCACCCCCACGCCCAGGAAACAGACAGCTCCTTCCCTCAAAAGAACTATTCATCCTGTAATCCTCAAAACAAAAGTTAATTAAGACCAAATCTCACTTAGCATTTCACAACGCTGTCTGGGATGATTAGTGTAACTGGTATGAGCTGCTCCATAAACTCACAGCACAGATACAGTCACATTGCACTTATTTTTCCAATTAATCTTTTAAGCACCCACTTACATTAAAAGCAGGAAGTCCAGAATCTTCCCTTAGAGGTTTCTTCCCTTCCCAACAAATTGTCCCAAAGTCCCGGGGAAGGCCAAGTAAAACCAAAAATGAGTCCTCTTCAGACACCAGGCATAGAGGACCTGGTGTGTCTTCAGTTTACAGTTGCCACAATTCTCTCTGCCACGGATTCTCTCTGCCACATAGTGTCACTGTTGAAGCTTACATGGACATAATTTCTTGAATACATGCAAATACCAAAAACAAATTCCTGACCTGCAGCCAGGGGCCTCATTTTGAACTCTTGAAGTATAATTCTCTTAATTCCTTTTCTCATAGTCAGCTATTTCCCAGGGTACAAGAGAACATTAAGACTAAATCAGGACTGATTCTACTTTCCACCACTCACAAATCCCTTTTTCACTTGGCCTAGGACCACTGCAGGGAATACCTTCTCTTTATTCCATCTCCAGAAAGGGAAACATCTTTTAATATCTGTCCCTTGAGAGCATGAGACCTGCTGACTCTGCACCGGCCTTTCTCAGGGAGCCTGGCCTTTGTGCCTTGCTTTTCCTGCCTGTGCTTTGATGTAACTGGCAACTTCTTCACTAAAGAAAAGAACAAAAGCTCAAGTTCAATCTCTTCTGGCAGGGCACCTCCTGTTAGGGCACCTGCAACAGTTGCAGTAAATTTCAGGGCCACAAAACTGTGCCCAGGCATAGCTAGAGGATAGTAATTATATTTGGAAAGGGCCTACTGTCTACCAGGCATTTGGACACAAATGATCCTGTTTAATCCCAGCGACGAGAGCAAAGTGGTGTGAGCTGCATTTCACTAAGGAAAATGAGCCTCAGGGTGCTGAAGGGCTGAAAGCTACACAACTATAAGACGCTTGACCAAAAAGTCTTTCTCCTTCCCTGGAGAGAGTCACGGCTTGCTCCCTTCACCCCCAGTAGTTTACTACAAGTGAGGTCAAACTAAAAGAAACATCCCAAACAGCCTCAAAGAGATAAAGGAATCACAAAAAAGCAGCCTAAAGGCTTAGCACATAGTAGGTGCTCTATTAACAGTGGTAGATGGTATGACAGATACTTGTCCTGTTCTGTGCCCTGACCTGGGACACATCAGTGAAGGGTAGGAGCTGATTCTGGCACAAAACCTCAGCTCTGAGCTTACCAGGAAGGAGAAGATTCACTTCTCAATTATTCTAATTCAACATTGGCAGAGAAACATGCTATTTAAAAACTAGACAAAGGGTGAGAGGAAACCCCGGGGGAATAAAATGCTAACTTCCAGATTTCCAATTTCCAAGGAGCTTGGGAAGACTTCCTGGAGGAGGGAGCATTTTAGCTGGGCCTTTGAATGGACATAACAGTAACAACAAATGTAAGCCCCTAACTATTATTGACCAAGCTTGCTCTGTGCCAAGCACTAACTACATAAGCCCTCCTCATAAATATTGCCTCCTTTAATTATTCAGTGAATCTATAAGGTAGATACTGTTGCTATTCCTGTAATACAGATGAGATGCTGAGATATAGTAATGCCAAACCAGTAGTTATTGAAGCAAGGATTCAATGCCATGTGTATCTAGAATTTATCTGCCTAGTCAGAGGTGAGCCTGGGCTGGGACAGAGAGACAAAGAAGCCTGCCTCCTCCAGGGGAAGGACTCCTCTCGAGTGGATGTCCCCACGGAGGCAGGAAGTGAGCACAGGCAGGCAAGGGAAGTGGGCAAGCCCTAGTCCTGCTTGAGAGGGAGTCTCCTTGCCCACTAGTAAACAGCGGCACAGTAAATAGCAAACTAGAACCAATTAGGTAACATCCTCATTGCTTGCAGAAGAACAATTAAATAGAGAAATTGGGATTGTTTGCTCTAAAGTTCCCCAAGTGTGAGCAAGGTAAGAGGGTAAATGAACAAAGGGCCCATTTTCCCCATAGTAACAGCTGTCACTTACTATGGGCAAGGCATGTGCTAGGCTTTTGCAAGCATTATTTCATTTTAATTTTCACTGAAACACTCTAATAATTATAGATAATATCCATTGACTGTGAATCATATTCTAGGCATTACTCTAGATGATTCTATAGGTTTGAATTCATTGGATCCTCACAACACTATATACTATTATTATTGTATTATTATATGCTATAATACAACAATACAATATTATTATTGTACTATTATAAAATATTATCATATTATTAGTATTATTATTTTCTCCATTTTACAGAAGAGGAAACTGAGGCATAGGGCAATTAAGTATTTTTTCCAAGGTAATGCAAGTGGTTAATGGAAGAACCAGTATTTGAATTCAGGCAGTCTGGTTCCAGATCTTGTGTTATTCACCACTGTCTATTTTGCCCTGTCAATTAGGCATTATTATCCACATTAAATAAACAAGGCGATGGCGTTCCCACAAGATTGTATGAATCATCTAGTCTTTTGGGGGGCAAAATCAACATTTGAACGCAACATCCATGCTCTTACCACGTGGCGATAGCAGCCCAGATCCTGCCACTGACGAGTGGTGCGCCAGGCACACATCACCTCTCTCCATGCCTTTGTGTCATCACCTGGAAAAGAAGAATGTAAAACTTGATAGTTTCTAATGGCCTGGTCAGCTCAGACCTCCCAGGACACAGCAAGGAATTTTAACACCCCAGGGTATCTATCGCCTCAGTAGGAAATCAATTGCTTTCTGGCAGGCCAACCACAGCCTAATCCTTAACGGCTACTCATTTGCATGAGGATAATTTGGGGTTCCTGCCACCACTCCTTTTCCACCTTTGTGGGAGAGTCTCCAATATGGCTACCAACAGATTCTCCCATCTCTGTAGGTACACCTGCTCCTCACAACAAGAGGTGGTCTGTTTTCCCTCCCCTTGAATCTGCTTGGGCCTCGTGATTTACTTTGCGCAGCTGAATGCAATAGAAATATCCTGGGATTTCTAAGCCTGGCTTTGAGTTTGGGAAGCTTTCTTTTCCTGCTTCTTAGAATCCAGCTATCAGACTATAAAGGACCTCAGACTAGACTACGAAGATGGGAGAGCACACGAAGAAGAGAGGGCCCGTGGATGAGAAGCCATCTTGGATGTCCCAGCCCCACCCCGCTCCCAGCTGACTAACCTTGGCCCACACGACCTAGAGCAGAAATCTGCCCACCTACTGGGAGCAATAATGAATTGTTGTTGTTTTAAGCCACTACAGTTTAGAGTGGTTTGTTACACAGCAATTGATAGAACCCCTTTTCCTCCTCCTTATCTTTTTTCACCACAAAAGATTACTCCATAGCTCCCTGGTGTCAATGTCCACCGGATCATAGCATTTAGGAGTGCTCATGCCTTCTTGACTAATGGGGGACTTCTGATCTAAGACAAAGGGCAATAATGTGGCTTCATTCATTCAGCGTGAGCATCGTTCTGTGCCAGGAATATGCTGCTGCCCAGAGACCCAGAGATTAATAAGACACGCCTTCAGAAAGCCGTGTTTGGGGGAGTCAGAGGTCAGTCTCATCACAACACAGGGTGATGAGATCGATTTGTTCATTTATTCAACCGTACCTGTTGAGTGCCTACTAAGTGTCGGGTACTCTGCTAGTCCTTTGGGCTAATCATCGATGATCCAGGCCTTCACCTGGCTTACCTTTCAGGGGCTTTCATTCCAATAATGGCAAGTGAAGCTCTGTGGAAACACACAGGAACTAAGTGCTGAGGTGGCCAAGGTAACAAGTTTTGTCCTCGTTTTACAGATGAGGATTCTGAGATCCAGAATTCTCACTTATTAGCTGTGTAGTCGACTTTGGGCAAGTTGCTTAACATTTCTTGTCCTTCATTTTCCTCATCTGTAAAGTGGGTTTAGTAATAATACCTACATCATGGATGGTTGTAAAAATTAAATGGGCTAACGTTTGTAAAGCACATAAAATAGTTCATGAGGCTTATTTAAAAGTATATTAATCTTTGTTAAATGAAATTTTTAAATAAACCAGAATGAAATGACATGATTGGCTCAAGTTCACAGAATCGGGTGGGTTGTCAGTTGGAATTAAATTTTAACACCCCAGGTTAACACACCCTTTAACACACACCCTTCTATTCTACTTCTCAAGTGAATCTGTGCTTCCATTGTCCGTGAGGGATTTAAATCATC
Organism: Lemur catta; assembly: GCF_020740605.2. Taxonomy (NCBI): domain Eukaryota; kingdom Metazoa; phylum Chordata; class Mammalia; order Primates; family Lemuridae; genus Lemur; species Lemur catta. Next base: position 37,537,038 of record NC_059136.1, read on the forward strand.
TGTGTGCTCTGCTCAGAACATAAGTGTCATAGGGAGACCCTTGTATGTCTCCTAGTTGAAGAACTCCTGAGGTTCCAGTCTCGGGCTCCTCCTGGATCATGTGGAGGGTGGAGACTGTTCAGATGACTCAGGCCAAGGCTAATTTACAAAGGCATGTGCCAGAAATCATGCTCATGCCCCAGGTGTATTAAGAAGGACTGGAAGGCTTAAAATGCACCATCCAGCAAATAGGGACTGCCTGGGACTGTGACTTCCATAGACACTCCCACCTTCTACTGTCTGGCCACCCTGGCATCCACCTCTGCCACTCTCATCTGAGGAAATGCGGTCCATCTGAGGCAGATGGCACCCAGGCTTTCTGCAGCTGGCATTGTCCTTCCACTGGAAAGGAAAGCAGGGGCGATGGGAAGATGGCAGTCTCATTTGCAGCCTGGCTTCCATCCACATACCAACTGACACAACTCCCTTCTCCAGCGAGCACTTTCCAATCTCCACTGAGATCTGTTGGATGAGAAGCCAATTTCCATCACAGCCGTGCACAGGCAGCTATGGGTGGGGTGCAGATGCAGTTTACTTCTACCCCAAGATCTGGGAAGAGAGAGCTCATCTGCTCCCCAGCCAGACGCACAGCCAAGCATAACAGGGCTGCTGCTGCAGGGAGCCTGGAGGAACCAAGTGGGAATGGCCCAACAGTCAGGACTGTGAAAGCCACGGTCATCAGAGAGGCACGCTCATCTACCCTGCTGATGGAATTGTCCCAAAGGGAAAGATTTAACTTGTTTTAGGAACTAGTCAGAGCCTGGCTTGGGCGTGCTGCCAGTGTATTACGAGAACAATCTCTGGGAAATGGGGAATGAATGTATTGCCAAGCAGATTGCAGCCCTGGAGGCTAACAATCAGTGGCCCCTTATACTCGGCCAGCCTCTAATTCCTCGGGACCTCCCTGACCGCTACTAGTGCCAGGCAAACTGATCCCTGGTTCTCATTCATTCAACATGTGCTGAGTCCCTGTTGTAGTCAGACATCACGCTAGGAGCTTGGGAGAGAGGTGCGATGACACAGCCTCTGCCTCCAGGACTTCTCCGTCTGGAGCCCACAGATAATTACAATACAATACGAGGGATGCCGCAATGTGTACCGGACGGCAGCCCAGAGGGAGAAGTGACAAGTCCTGTTTGGGCAATCCAGAGAGGATTCAGAAGAGGTGAAACATGAGCCAGGCCTTGAAGGATGAGCCCTGTTCAACTAGCATCTGTGAAGCACCCCTGGGTACCAGGCAGAAGGCCAAGACTGGCCAGGGGGAGAGAGTTGGGTGTAGGGGGATTCCAGAAGAGCTTCCTCCCAGCCTCCTGCCAGCAACCCCTGCCTGCCTACCACATGCCAGTTCAAAAGTATCGCCCCTGCAGGAATCATTTTCAACCAACCCCTAATTTGAAACCTCTCCTCCCATGAACTTAATCCAGCCTCTTCATGAACCAACGAAAAGACGTTTACAGTGTCCCAAAGAGAAGCTTAGAGCCATAGTTACACCCTCCAGCCTGTGCTAAGCTCCAGGAAGAGAACAGCATTCTCGTCCTCCAGCAGTGAGCAGTCGACTTGTGGAAGAAAACTAAAGACCAACTGAGTACCAAACTGAACCGTCTGATTCAGAAGTCCATAGAAAATCAGAGATAAAAATTAGAGATGAAGAGAACTTGTGCCCTCCTTGTGAGCTCCAGTTAAAAGGTTCTTGGACCATTTTAGGTGTGAGCAGATATTCCAACACAGAGAAACTGCAAGCCCCTTAAGAACAGAAGTTTCTATTCTCTGTGTCTCATTAGCCATCTCTCTCCTTCCCCACCTGTGTACTTAACTTCTTAGTCCTAGTGCAGAATGTATTCAAGTAAACTATCGGGAACAGGAAAGGTAGACACATCAGTGGAGCTGAATCTCACCTTGACAGTCAAGAAGGGCTTGACATCAGAAAGCTAGATATGCCATCCATCTGCAGAAGGCAGGAAAGGAAGGAAGGAAGGAAGGAAAGAAGGAAGGAAGGAAGGAAGGAAGGAAGGAAGGAAGGAAGGAAGGAAGGAAGGAAGGAAGGAAGGAAGGAAGGAAGGAGGGAGGGAGGGAGGGAAGTGGGAAGGGAGAGAGGGAGGATATTATTATATTTCCTTCCCACTTCCAAACAACCATGTGAGAGAGGTTTCGTGGACCCTACTTCACAGATAAGAAACTGAGGCTCAGGGAATTTAAGTAATTTGCTGAAGGTCAAAACCTTAGTAAACAGGGATTCAATCCAAAATCTGAGGACTCGGAAGCCCGTGCTTTTTCTAGACAGCCTGGATAAAAATAACTGCCATGTATCAAGACTCTACCACTTGCCAAGTCCTGGGAAGGCCCTTTACAAGCACAGACCGCACAGGCCCTGAGCAGATTCTGCCGGCAGTGGGGCCCTGCCCAGCTGTCCCTCTGCACAGGAGGGGCCAGCCAGAGTGGCCACAGCATTTAGCACCCAATCAAGTGTGGCTTGGAGGGTGGCCCGGGGCACTATTATTATGGTGAGCAGCAAGTACCAATAGGACTGTCCCACGTGGCCACCCTCGTTGTAGCCCACCTTCCAGCATCCATGCACTCCCCTGAGCAAATATGTCAGAAGCAGCTTGAATCCAACCCGCTCTGAGACTCTCTCCACTTTCCAACAAGGGGCTGGCCAGCCATCCTAAGGCTTCGCAGACACTGGCCACGCCAAGTCTAGTATGGAATGAAAAGAAATTAGAGCCATGTGTTTTACTATTTAGCTTTTCTATAAAACTAAAATTGTTCTATTGAAAGAATTATCCTGTGCCTTGAGAGAACTTACTTTCTTAAGATTAAAAATATTTCTTTGGATGACATAATGGTTATAACAGATTGTAGTTTGGTTTTAATGCCTCTAATGGACAGAACTAAAAGTTGGCAACATTATAATATTGGTTTGCTTGATTAAATTTTTTTTTTTTTGGCCATTTTGACCATTTTGAAGCGTAGAGTTCAGTGGCATTAAATACATTCACACTGTTGTGCAACCGTCACCACCATTCATCTCCAGAATGTTTTAATTTTTCCAAACTGAAATTCTATACCCATTAAACAATAACTCCCCATCGCCCTCCTCTTCCCAGCCCCTGGCAGCCACTGTTCTACTTTCTGATATTATGAATTTAACTACTCCAGGTATCTCTTATAAGTGGAATCATATGCATTTGTGGTTTTATATCTGGCTCATTTCACTTAGCATAATGCCCTCAAGTTTTATCATTGTTGTACCTTATGTCTGAATGTTCATCCTTTTAAAGGCTAAATAATATTCCATTGTATGTGTATACCAAGTTTTATTTATCCATTCCTCCATCAGTGGTGTGTAGTTTAATTTTATAGGTCACCATGATCCAAAAGCCTGGGAACCACTGTTCTAGCCTGTGCATACATGTGAGTGATGGAGCTCACTCGCCTCCCTACCTAGCCATTCTCTTTGTGGTTTATATTTAATCCTGGAGGACAAGGGCGTGAAGACCTAACTAAGGAGGAGCATGGTGGGAAGATGGAGAATGATTTTCAGGCCTCAGCAGCCTCCCTACACTTCAAGATTTGATCCCCATCTCTGTATACCTAGAAGCCCATTGTTCAGTTTATCCAGCAATGATCAAATCCTAGACTAAAGGTCTCCAAATTGCCTACATCTACAGCCACCTTCTTTATGAGAGGACCTTATCCATGCATATCATTCCCTCATTTCCTGACATGTACCCTGAACTCAGATTCTCAAGCCAAAAACTTTGGAGTCATCTCCAACTTCTCTCTTTCTCTCATACCTCGCATCCAAACCTACAGCAAATCTTGTCATCAGTAACTTCAAAATATAATCCCAACCCTCCCCTTTTTCATTGCACCACCATCTCCCTAGTCTAAGTCACCAAAGCTTGGGCCTGGATTATGGCAATAGTGTCCTAAATGGTCTCCCAATGTGAGATCTTCCTCCTTATAGTCCTCTCTCCTCCCAATAGCTAGAATGTCCTTCTAAAATGTAAATGTAGTCATGAGATTTTCCTAAAATATATCAGAAACCCTCCCAGTTTAGAACAATAAGAATAATGAATAAAGTCTTTTTAAAATCATATTCCTTAATGAATGGCTGAGCTAGCACAATAGAAAGGGAATCCCTTAAATGCCTGAAACAACAAGAAAGCTTGAATCTGTAGGGTCAAGCCAGCAGGGGAGCAGATGTGGGCCTAGGGTATGTGTGATCTCTAGTGGCAAAAAGACAAAGTCTCAACAGACCTTGTGCACTGGGATCGGTCCTGGGGGTGTGCAGGAAACAAGGCCTGGGGCCTTAGCAGGGTGGGAGGTCAGACTGGAGATTCCCATAAAAAGTTAGAACACCCAAGAGTGACAACCTCAGTGGAGAAATGAGGAATTAAAATTCACTCCACAGAATGAAACTTGCTGGTCTGGGCTTTGGCTCTTGCTAGAGCAGAAACAAAGAAAAAATTCTTCCCTTGAGAATTCCTGACTACAAACCCAAATTCACAGTGTGTTTGGGGCCATTATTCACATGTCCCATGTGGCCCAGAGAACCCAAAAAGACCTGGGCATTTAGCAGACACAGCCCCATATATTCCCTGGCAGTGTACACCTTAAAGCTCAGTCTCAGTGAATTGCCACAGATGTTGTATTGAGGAGCATAAGCTCACAATCAAAAATCACAAACACGCAAATAAACTCTCACATGTACGCATTGGCAGAATCGACAAACTATGGCACCTGCCCCACAAAGACTACAGGTGTTGGAATTAATGGATACAATACATATAGCAATCATATCTACTATATTCAATAAAAGAAAAGAGGGAATTGAGAGCATGATGAAGGAATAAGAAACCAATTAGGCATGTTTAAAAAAAAATAAAACTTCTAAAAATAAGACAGTATAGTAATTAAAATGAGAAACCCAGTGTATTGCCTAAATGAAATATTAACATACCTAAAGGGAAAACTAGGGAAAACAAATCTAAAGAAATTATCCACACTGCGCTACAGAGAAAGAGAAAAAAAAAAAACATGGAGAATAGAATGAGAGGGTCTAACATATGTCTAAGTGGGTGGTTAGAAGAAGAAAACAGAGAGAATAGGGAAGCAGCTGAATTTGAGCACATCACTGCCCTGCTCAATGTCTTCAATAGCTTCCCTCACTTTGGGGGAAATTTCAAAGTTTCTATAATGGCCTATAAAGTCAAACATGATCTGGCTCCTGACTACTTCTGTACTTCACACCTCCACACCAGGGCTTCTGCCGGCAGCACTGTTCCCTGGGAATCCTGCGTGCCTCACACCCTTGTTCATCCAGGTTCTTGCTTCAATGCATCTCCTCTGACAGGCCGCCCTGGACCATCCAATCCAACATTGTCTCCCACCCCCACCCTTTCTCTGCTTTGTTTTACTTCATAGCTTTATCATTATCTAGTATTACATTATACTTTTATTTTTTTATTTTGTACTGTTTCCCTCCCCAGTGTGTAGACATATGCCTTGCCCTGCATAGATGTTCAGTGAATATTTTTTGAAAGACTTAATGAATGAATGAATGAAACATATATATACCTACTATGTGATCGGTGCTGCTAGGGACACAGAGATGGGTAAGGCAAAGACTGAGTTGCCTGCCATTATCCACTCAGCCTTTCTCCCTTAGTAACATAATCTTGATTTTGTAGGGGAAGCAATGGGACTGGCTGAAAATTTATATTTCCCAGGCTCCCTTGCAGAGAGTTGTGACCATTTGGCTATATTCTGGCCATTATGGTATAAGCATTCTTTGTTGAGTGGTGCTTCCAGGAAAATTCCTAAGAAGGAGAGGGGTAGACTCAGCTGGGGGCCTTATAGCTATGTCTCCCTCCTCTTTCTTGCTACCTGGAATGTGGGCATAGGCTGGGACTGCCATGGCCATTGTGCAACCATAGGTCAACCTTGAGGGTGGGATCCATGAGCTAAGGATGGTAAAGAAAACAGATAAAAGGAGGCTAGGACATCAAAGATATCACGCAGCTGTCACTCTACACCTGTCTTCTTACCACAGACTTCTTTTAGCAGAGAGCAGAAAAAAACCCTAACCTTTTTCAGCCACTACCTGTTGAAGGTACTTCCCAACTGACACCCTGAGTAAGATTCAGTCCCTGACTTCAGAGACTTACAACCAACAGTGGGATTCAGACATGCCCAGTGACCCCCCAGGGCAATGGCTGGCCAGGAATTCAGCAAGGTTAAGGAGAGCGCTAGTATCTCCCTAAGGAAGGATTGGGTCATCAGCTTGGCCTTTCACACTCCCAAATTGTTGGGTTAGGAAAGGACTGACAGTGTAAGGGGTCAAACCACAGCAATTTCTCCTCCTTCTGGAGTGACCCTGTGGGAGAAATGTCAAATGTGCTCATGAGGTGTCACTGGAAAATTGGCAAGTGTTGACTCCGCACCATTTCTGTGCCTAGCTTTGTGCTAGGTGCTGTAGGGGAGGCACAAGAAGGAGAAGATGTAGCTCCTGTCCTTGTGAAGCTTATATTCACAGGTACTCACCAACTCTGACGTCTGAGAGAAACCTTGGGTGGGAACCTTGGTTTCCTGGGTTCATGTTTCCATGTGGAAGGACCTTATCCAGAGTAACACTTCCTGCTTCATTTCCTGACTAGGGAGCAGGACAAGGAGTGACTTACCTGATCAATGAGTTCAGGAGAAAAAACAAATAAGCCCCTCTGGGTTTTCTTTTTAGGGGCTGCCTTAGGATATGTCCATGGGGGGAACTCTGGCGATGTGCAGAGCTGCCATTGATGGCATGGCAAAGTCTAACTCTAGGGAGCAGCACTGTGAAGCCCTTTGTTGGGGTCACATGCCTCTGCCACATTATCCAACCCAACTTTTATCAGTAAAAACACCAATTTTTTTTTTTTTATCTCCATTTCTCTATTGGTTCTGAACTCAGGAGGAGAAGGAATGAGTGTTATTTTTGGCCTCTCAGGATAATTATTGCTGACAGCTGTTATAAACAACCTCAAATCTCAGTGTCTTAACACTGTAAAAGTTTTATTCCTCATCTCACAAAATCCAATGATAGTGTTCTAGTCAAGAAGCTCTGCTGTGAAAGGGACCCAGTTTCATGCTGTGTCTCCAGCATTATATGGCTTCAAAGTCAACCCAGAATCATCCAGCCATGAGAGATGGGAAAGCGTGGAAGATCATGTTGAGAGATATTCCATGGTGCCCATAGCCAGGCCTAGAAATGCCATAAATCACTTCCAGCCACACTCCCCTGAACAAAGTATAGAGGCCCTTGAACCTAGGTGAGGCATCTACACTGCATCAGGGAGTAGTGAGCTCCCTGTCACTAGAAGAGGGCAAATAGAGACAGATCCCTTGGTGAAGACGTTAAGAATCAAGTCTTCCGTCAGAGGACTGGACCACAGCAACAATTCCCACACTTTTCGCTCTCCAGGGCCATTTCATAATTTTTCCCTTTGGACCTCATGTTTTGAAAGATTATGTCTAACAAGCAAATTGCACTTGTTGAGTAATAACAAATACATTTCCTCACTTCTTATTAGTCAAGTGTGTGTGTGTGTGTGTGTGTGTGTGTGTGTGTGTGTGTGTTTGTAGTAGCCACAACTGGACATGCTCATTTTGGGCACCATGACAAACATGGCTCTGATTTGCTAATCATATTCCAGAAATACCTAGGATGTCATCAACAGCCAATCTAAGTTTCTGACCAGCATTTGAATTTTATTCCTCATTCATCCACTGAGGTTGTCATTCTCAGGGGTTCTAACTTTTTACAGGAATCTCCCATCTGACCTCTCACCTTGCTAGAGCCCAGGGCTTGTTTCCTGCTCCTCCTCAGCACCCACCCTGATGCACAAGGTCTGTCGAGACTTTATCTTTTGCCACTGGAGATCACGTACACCCCAGGCCCACAGTTTCAGTGCTGAAGCCAGGCAAACTGGGGTAACTGTTCACCCTAGCTGGACAGATATTGAGAACTGGCAAGTCTCAGGCCACAACCAGTTCATTCTGTTTGGATCACATGGCATTTTGAAATAAAATTGAATTAGCAATTGAAAATCAGAGGCAACACACTAAAAGCTACATTTTTAGCATTTCTTGAAAATTTAAGAGCTCTGCTCCCCCTGGATGTGTGTGCATTCAGGCACGGCCACGCTCGGCTGCAGCTCAGTAGCTGCTGGTCTCTGTCACCCTGGCAACTGTCCTCCTCCATCCTCTGAAGCCCTCTCCCATCCCCCGTGCTCACATGGGCTGACCTGTGTACCTGACCGGACATTGGGTGCATTTGAGTGTGGGGCCCGGCCCATCAGTGTCACCTTGACTCACTAGAGCGAGGTGCACCTTTTAATCACCTGGGGAGCTTTGAATGTGCCCAGGACACACCTCAGCCCAATGAAATCAGAATCTCTGGGGAGTGGGTCTCAGACATCAGAATGTTTTTAAACTCGCCAGATTCCAGTGTGCAGCCAAGTTTGTAATGCTTCTCAGACTTTAGTGTGCACATGAATCATCACTAGGTCTTGTTAGAATGCAGATTCTGAGTCAGTGGACCAGGGTGGGGCCCCAGATTCTGCACTTCTAACAAGGTCCAAGGTAATGCCAATACCGCATTTCCAGGGACCACACACTGAGAGGCAAGGGGCCCAAAAGACAGTTCCTCATTAGCATGTGCTCTTCCCAGCCTCCATGCTGGCCTGGACCGCTCCGGTCTCCTTGGAGATTTGTCAAGGCTTATAACAGCCAAGGCCCAGAGAGGGGCAGTGAGCAGCCCAAGGTCACACAGATCCAGGAGGAGTGCTCAGATCTCTGGTTTTTTCCCCACCACACAGCACTTCTTCCCCTGACAGACAATTTCACCCACCATCCAAATCGCAGCACCCCCTGGCTCACTTTGGGAGGAGAGGCAAGGCTGAAATTCCCCTGGGAGAAGTCAGCCCTTGTAGAATCTGCTTCTGGACGTGGTGGGTGGCAGACATCTGCAGAAAGGGGTCCTGGGACAGGTTGGGGTAGGCAGCTCAGCCTGTGAAGAGTGGAGCCTGAGGAAGAGGAGGAGGCTGGCTGAGGGGCACCAGGGCAGCCTCCCCCTCTGCTCCCCGAGGAGGACGCCCCACGGTGCCTGAGTCAGAGCCTGTGAGCTCAACCCCAGGGTGCTGGGCTGGGAGCGTGAGTCAGAGGGTGTGTAGAGAAGCAAACTTCTCCCCTGGCCAAATATGGGGCTCTGCTTTGCTCGGTCTTGCCATTCGCACTGCCAGAGGCCGAAGGCTGTGTCTGCTCCACATGACAGCAAGGTCCCTGATGAAAAGGGGAAACTATTCCACCCTCCACTCACCCCTCTCCCCCTCCCTGGCCAGTGGGTGGCACTTTGCTTCACGCTCTCCGAATGCCTTGTAAACTCCTCCGAGGCCTATCTGCTCACCCCACGTCATTAAACGAAGCACAAAATAGAGAATTAATAGTGAGTGACGCGTTTTGAAACGGAGGTTTTATCAGAACAGGGTCCTGCCAGGTTGCCCTACCTACACCTGCAGCACTGGGGGCTCAGGGGAAGTGGGAGGAAAGAGACAACATCCCACTCTTTTCCATGTCCCCCTGTGCCACACACAAAGCCTGGGGCACGGTGGATATGATTAACTATTTGCTAAATAAATTAATAACTGTGTGTATTTTGGGTGTGTGCATGCCTTGCTCTGCCAACGGACTTTTAATTCCTTGAAGAAATAACAACCTACATAGCACACCCTACATGACAGACACTGTTCTGAAAATCTCATCCAAGCTCATTTACTATGAGGATTAGCTCATTAATGCTCACAGCAACCCTATGAAGACAGTACGGTTATTATCCCCATTTCATAGATGAGGAACCTAAGGCCCAGAGAGGTTCAGTAATTTGCCCAGGATCATATAGCCTGTAAATGATAGAACCAGGATTTTCACCTCAGCTGCTCAGCCTCAAATCCTGTGCTCTTAACAATATTGGATTCATTTCTGTGTCTCTGATGCCCAGGCCAGGGCCTGGCACATGCTAGGTAGTAATAACTATTTGTTGGCTAGATGAGTAGAATAGTTAATTCATTAATTGTTGTGTGTGTTTATGTGTATTTGTCTCTCCCGCTTGACACTGAATTTCTGGAAGAAAGTATTGGCCCTGTCAATGCCTCCTAAGGCACTTAAATGGTTGAAGAGAGACTATGTTAAAGAATGGATGTTCCCAAACCCCAGGTGTTTGGTACATGAACTGGAGTACCTGGGCAGTTGACTGAGGTTTTCAGAGTTTATTCAGATGTTTTTTTAACAAGTGGCCTCATGTTTCTATTTTTTACTGGGCCCTGCAGATAATGGAGCCCGTCTTGCCAAGAGTGAATGAAAGCCTTTGAAGATGCCTCCAGAGAGGAAAGGAAGGGATGCCAGGAGCAGTGTGTCCATGGCCCCTAGGAGTGAAGGCTTGGCCATGTCGAACTTCCAGACAGTGTGTCCCAGGCTCAGCAGACCCAGCCCAGGTGTGGATCTCACCACTCCTACCCCAAGAGCTGCCCCAAAGGCACCACTGGACTCCCCAGGCTCCAACAGCTTCAGAGCCTCACCCAGCCCCTCCAGCCAGCCCAGGCTCTCCATGGATCATGCCTTTCTGTGGTGGAGCTCGGGCCGCAGGCTGAGTGCTGGGCTGAGCACTTTTATTCCATTGAATACTCTTCACCACCACCCTGTGAGACAGGTTTTATTGGCCCCATTTTAGGCATCTGGGATTCCAAGAGGCCCAAGATCACAAGTTAGTAAGAGGCAAGATCAAGTACAAATAAATGATTCCAAGACCCTGTTCTTAACCAATGGCCCCTACTGAGCCCTCACTGTTTTAGGCAGGCCCTCTTTCTCTCCACCCTCTCCCCAGATCCTATCTTCCCTCCCTACCTCCAGCCATACAGCTGGGAAATGAGGGAATGAGGATTTCCACCCAAGCAGTTGGCCTCGGATTATCTGCTCTTAACCGTATTTATTTGTTCTCCTTGTGTGGGCCTAGCTTGGATATCTCAGCCCACAGAAAAGTGGACCACAAAGGAACTCTAGCGTCAGCTTCTTCGTCTGCAAAATGAGAGCAATAAATATGCCCATATCACAGACTTTGCCTGGAATAAATGTAATAACAGATGTCAAAGTGCTTTTAAACAATCTGTAGGTCTATGCAACTATTTCTATTAATTACTGATAATGAAACTAAGACTTGTTAAACCAGGTGCTATGGAAACAAAGGTCATTAGCTTCCACCCTCCTTGCCTCAATCTAAACCAAGGCCACACCCCGGCCAGTCACTGGTCAGTAAAGAATGGAACAAAGATGCCTCCCTGTGAATCGGCAGGCTTTCTCCTGCGTTGTCTTCAGATCCTGATTCTGCCACTTCTTGGCTGTGTGACCCTGGACAAATTGCTTACCTCTGTGAGTCTTGAGTTTCTTATCCACAAAGTGGGGTTGATGATGACAGTTGTGTTGCAGTGTGGTTGTAGGGCACCTAGCGGAGTAGTCACAAGTGGTGGTTGGTATTACTCTCAGAAAACTCTAGTACATACACATTCCCTTTAAAGCAGCGAGCTCCTGATCAGCATCTTGCCCTTGGAGCATCTTCCTGGATGTTCTCTTTCCATTGAAGACGCATTCCCAGAACATGGGTAAGTACTTTACTAGTAAGTCCTAAATTAGCCAATTTTCTAAATCAGGTTTAAGAATTTCTCAGCTTGCCCAAATCCCAGTAGCTTTTCCAATGTCCTCCCCACCCTCTGCCTCCACTTCCCGCTGGGCTGGCCGGTCTGCTCTGGAGCAACTAACGGTGCTGGACCGTTAACTCCACTCCCGCCCTCTCCTCTCCTTCATCCACACAGCCAAGTTGGAACTTTCTTTTCTGATTTTTTCCATCTTTGCAAAAGAAGGGGCAGATTCAGGGCCTAATGAGGGTCTGGATCACAGAATGTGGTGGAGAATCTGTTTTGAGTTGAAGGTTCCCTGTTCTTCACCCAGCTCTCTCCCTCAACCACATTTTTCAAAGGAAAAGAAAAATATACCCACCGAAAACACACACACCAGCTCCACACGTGCTAACTCCGTGTTCTTGGGCAAGATACGGAAGGTCTCAAAAGCACAGATTATGGGGAACAAAGTGCCTATCTCGTAGGGCTGTAGTGAGGATTAAATGTGATCATCCATGCAAGAGTCTAGTACAGTTCCTGACACATAATAAATACTTAATAAGTATAACTATATTGTTTTATGAACTATGTTCCAAATTGTGAAATGTACATCACATCTATTTGATCCCTGGCTGTATTAATCTAATTTTTCATCACAGTAGCAAATGAAAGCGATGAGCATGTTGACATCAGTCAACTGATGGTGACATTTCAACAGGCCTAGGCACTGCCTGGCCTTTTGTTCCATCATGAGTCCTTTTAATTCCCATCATCACTTTGCATCTTTTAGTCAAATTTTTAAAAATTAAAAAACTTACTTGGTTTAGGCTTTTGATATTTTTAGTATGGTTCCTTTCCTGATACCTGTCATTATTTAAAAGCCTGTGTATTCATTCTTCACAAAACTCTCTAAAAGCTAACACGGAAGGCCAAATGGTAGGACAGACAATGGTGGTATTGAATGACAGGAAATTTCATCGCCACAGGTAATGCCTGATGGCACATCTGGGACCAATATGGAGCAGTCTACGAGGCTATCTCAGGTTGAGATCCTGCACTTGATTTGAAATTCATCACATAAGAAACAGCGACACTCTATCAAAACGTGCCTTCAAAGTACGAAAAGTTCAGGGCCAGTTAGAAAGGGTAAAGACTGTGGATAACAGACTTTTGAAAGCTGGAGTTCAATAGCATTCTGTTCCCAGAGTGACTGTGTTGCCAGGAACATTCTGCAGTGGGAAAGAGGACTTTCAATTCTGTGAGGAAAAAACACTCTGAAAATTTTCAGAAAATATGAGAGAAATAATATTATAACTGCAGAGTTAGTATTGATGTATAGTGAAACTATTGGCGGGAAAGTACCACCTACTCAGCCAAAATAAGTTGGATGAAAGAGATCAGTTTTAAAAAAAAAAATTAATAATTTAGAACAGGGGTCAACAAATTATGACCCACAGGCCAATCTGGCCAGCTACTCTTTTTTATAAATAAAGTTTTATTGTCACACAGTCATGCTCATTCATTTATATATTATCTCTGGCTGCTTTTATGTTACAATGGCCGAGGCGAGTACTTGTGACAGAGACTTTAGGGCCCACAAAGGCTAAAATATTTACTATTTGGCACTTTACAGAAAAACTTTGCCAACCCCTGATTTAACAGATGAATCTATGTTATCTGGAAAGCAAAACAATATTTAGGAGTGTGTTTGAAATCTGAGTGAAAGATGAAAGAAAAGGAAAAATGTGCTCATTTCACAAATATTTGATGAGGACCTACTACGTACCAGGCACTGTCTAGCTGTGAGGGGAAAAAAGAAGACAGACAAAAGTCCGTGCCCTCATAGAACCAATCCAGACTGAGTCGTTTACCAGTTGCTCACTATAAAAGTACACATATTTTCAAAGTGAAATCTCTTAAAGAACAATGAAGAATGAAATGTTTCAGGGCATTAAGAATGAGATCAGTGTTTCCTCAGCTTAGTCAATAATATGTGATGAGCCAACCGGCAGAGCCATGAAAGAACACTTGTCAACTTGTGCAAAAGAAATCCAAGAAGACCTCAAAGCCCAGCATACACACAAAAAGGCTGGTGGGTCTCATGGAGGTTGAAGGGAAAACTGGAACCAATTGACACATGGTTACAGCATGGAGTTCATTTGAATTCAATTCTTGGCCAGGCCTATCCTAGTGTTGCTAACAGGAACCAAAAGCTTAATGGATTTGCAGCAAAGCTGACAAAAAGAGAGCTAAGCATTTCATATGCACATGGTTACACCCAGGTTTGGGAGTCAGCGGTAATAAGTTTTGGGTTGTGAGTAAAGAAGTAAAAACTACAAAAAGCTCTCAATACTATCAATTCATGGATTGGAGAAAAGGCTGATGATTTTTTTTATAACATTTCCGTGCAGAGTAAAGACGCAGCACACAGGAAGCTGTGTTACTCGTTGAAAATGTTTTCGGGCTATCCATTATGGTACTTTGTGGCCACTTGGGTTTAAAACCCTTACAAACATTACCGAACATAGGAAATGATAGGAAATGATTCTTAAAAGATCCAAGGTCTAGTAAATTGGGCAAGGTCCCGAGTTTGATGCCCAAATTTGAATTTATCTTCTGTTTAAAATGTATCACATATTAAGTTTTTCAGGAATTCTTTCAAAGGGCTTCCAAATGAAATTATCTATATTCACTTTTTTTTTTCTTTTTTCATTATTTATCATCTAAGTAAAACAATAAACATTTCAAAACTATTTCGGACAGAGTAGAAGACCCATGCTAAAAAATAATCACTGAAGGTTTTCATCCTTTCAAATGAGTTCAAAAAAATCACGGATGAAAACAGATCTTGGGAGTTTAGACAGCTCTTTTCTTTTTCTTTCAGAAAACAATGTAACAGTAATGTTTTATTACTAAAGATTAGATTCTTAGTTACTAAATTTAAATCTACATTTTAAACTTGTACTTAATACTATATTGAAACTAATCAGTCAACACCTATGTGCACATATGGAAGTAAAATTCAAGGGAAATCAAGTAGGTGGGAGTGGGGAGGAGGTGATGGGTAAATTCACACCTAACAGGTACAATGCACACTGGCTGGCTGAAGGGCACACTTGTAACTTCGACTCAAACTGTACAAAAGCAAATTATATAACCAAAATGTATGTACCTCCATAAAATTCTGAAATAAAAAAATATACATTTTAAGAGCATAAGCACAAAAAAATACAAATTTTGAGATTTTGCATATGTATATACATGAATATGTACATATATGGGACACACTATCAAGTGAAACAACAGGTAAATATTTTTAAGAATATAGATGGATGTAAGATGTAATGTGGTCCCATAACTTCATTTTCATGAGAATGATACAAAGTTTAGTTTCCCTTATGACTGCATCAATATAGCCAATAGGGGATTATTTCACATGGTCTTCCGCGAATGCTACTGGTATCTCAAGCCATTGCGTTTTGCTTCAGTTCTGCCAGTTGCTATAGTGAGCAGGAAATGCTTGTGTTATCCTGTAGCATTTAAAAACATACTATGCAGTGCACTAGCCCTTGATGGCTATTAAGAATGACCTGGTAACCAAACCGATAGACATTGAAGGAAGGCACCAGTGGCATTTGAAGAAGTTGGCCATGCAAGATGAAACATGGTATTCTATTGGTATGATTTCACCTATAAGAATGACCTACTCCTGTTGATAGAGTGTCATGGCTGATATTCTAAATCTGAGCTCTAAGATCTAAGGCATGCTACCCTGATAACAATTGGACACTGTTCCTGGGCGAGGGTGGTGACATAATAGAAAATATCATGTTGTTTTTATCAACATATTCTTGCATATTCAAAGATTTTTGAAAACCCCATTTGAAAACTGTTGCTGTAAAATCTCCTCCAAAGCTCCTTCCCTGCTTAGCCAAGGCCCCCTCATATAGAAACCTGCCAGTAACGAGATTAAGGAATCTGGGTCCCCCACAAACATCCTATCAGGCTCCACCTCCACTGTGCGTGAGGGTTTATTACAAAATCCCATTTTATAGATGATGAAACTGAAGTTCGGAAAGGCTAAGTCACTGCACCCTTGGTTTCCCAAGTCACCCTAAGGGAATGTCCTCAGTAGCTATCTTTGTCACCTGAAGTACAGAGATGTATGCAAGGGGGTGTTTATTTACACAAAGGCAATCAGCTCTCTGAGTGGGCCCATGTGTGACTAGCATGTTTACAGGCCCCAGAGTTCTTGGGAACCCGGGGTGACACCAGGCTGTATTTGCACAAGGTGGCCAGAGGGAGCCACCTCCAAAACCATGACACCTGCCTGTTTCCTCCTCCACTCTGACTCTTCCCAGCCATAATGGGTTCCTCACAGTTCCTGAAACCATCTGTGCTCTCTCTTACCTTAGGCTCTTTCTGGTCCATCCCACAGCCCTAGACCTTTCCTCCCAACCTCTCCTCAGCCTGGGCCACCTCTCATCCTTTGGGCCTCTGCATAGTCTCATTTCTTCCAGGAAGTCCTCCCTGCCTCCTTTCCCCATCAGCTGGATTGAAGACCCCTTCTTTGTGCTCCTGTAGCATCCTGTGCTTCCTCCAGTTGCACTGCACTGGATAAGTTACTGGGTTGGACAAAGACGAGGAGGTGCAGCCTAGTGTTTAAAGGCTTGGGCTCTGCAGCCAATCTGCCTGGATTTCAATCTTGGCTGTGTCCCTTACTAGTTCTGTGACTTTGGGCAAGTTGCTTAATCTCTCTGTGCCCCTGTCTCTACCTCTGTAAAACACGAATAATAATATAACCAACCTTTATTGTAATGACGAAAGGTACTTAAAACAATGCCTGACACATAGCAAGTGCTTGATATTTATTATCATGATAGTCAACAGTTTTCTGGACTGTCCTTCACTAGGTTTGTGATTGCAGAGATCATGTCTTAAGTATGTCTTAGTACAACATCTGGCACTTAGTAAGTACTTGTAAATATTTGCAGAATGAATGAAGGAGCCATAGAGGCCACAGCCTCTACTGAACCCCTGCTGATACCCGGCCTTCTCTAGGGGCCACTTCGGTCTCCACAGACTCCGGGCCGATGTAGCTGAGCTGCTTTGCTCAGAGAAGAAGCTCAGGGGGCGAGAAGACTTGCCTGCGCTGATCCCAGCACTGAGCTCTCCCTGCAAACACAGCTGCTCATCCCATCAGAATTGTGCAATTCCAGGCGATGCAGCTTTGCAGGGACAACTCCTTGTCTGACTGGGGTGTTGACCTGTTTTCATGGAACTGAACTTCCCCAGTGGAAGGTCTCAGGAGCTCAGGCTCAGCTCCTCGCTGGCTGCTCTCTGGGCAGCTAACCTTCCCCTCCCCATCGCCTGGCTGTGCCCCATGGCCCGGAGCAGGCTGACCCTGCTGTCCACTGGCTGTGGCCCAGCTCGGCCTTCATCTCAATCTCAAAGGCCACCCCTCCAGAGCTTTTCCCAAACCAGTCCCAAGTGGAAATCCTTTCTCTCCACTCTGAACTCCTATCACCCTTTATCCACCCTTGTCTGTTCACCTCTCGGAGTCTTGGTCTCACTATCTGTGAAACTGGTAACAATGCCTACTTCAAGGGGAGGTTGTGAAGATCAGGTGACTCAGGCAAATGCTTCATATCATAAGCATGTGCTTATTTGTACCTTAGAAGTTTCTTAAAACCACAGATCCTCTATTTCATCACCAGATGCCCCATTCTTAGCACAGCACCTGACTCATCAAGGGCATTCAATAAATATTTGATCAATCAAAAAACCAATCAACAAATAAATAACTGATGGCAATGTAGCAATGTCGTGCTGTTGTTACACAGAAAGGTATTGTCCTAGGGAGATTCTTTCTTTCTTTTTCATTTTCTCTCTTTTTTCTTTTTGACTGCTTTCAAACTAGTGATGGCCAAACCAAATCAATTATCTCTTTCCTGAGAGGTGACTTCACAACACATAGGGAATTCAAAATTTCATTTATTAGCCAGAGAACTTGAACTTGGGTGGACAAACACACACACACATACTCACACCCTGGGAGTGATTTTCAGAAAGGAGTGGGTGTTTATGATTCCCCTCCGCCATGTGTAATGTGGGCATTGACTCCAAACAACCACCCCCTTTATCCTCTTACCCCATCTTGGGCCCTTCCCTTCCTGACATCATATGTCACCACCTGTACCCAAGGTCACCAAACCAAGTGATCATCACCTACTCTTCTCAACAAACAAAACCTCCTCTTCCCACAGAGTTCTCTAGAAACCCAAGGGGAAAGCATAGAGTAGTTCATGTTAGGGAGGTGGGGACCAGGGTCACTGCCTGATTTCTTACAAGTCTTGGGCACAGGGAGACAGGAGGATGTGACTACTTTTGGGTCTCAGTGATAATCGGGGAGGCCTGTCACTTTCACTGAGTATAAGTCCCCACCCTCCTTTGCCTCACCCATGTCCCAAGCCCTGGAGGGTAGGTAAGCCCAAATTCCCTGGCCAGAAATTGCCCCATCCTCCCTATCAGACCTACTTACCTGCCCGACCCAGACCTGTCCCTCATACAGTCACGGGCAAGGCTGAGCCCGGCAGTCGCAACTTGCTCAGGTGAAGCGAACCGACTTGCCTGAATGCTGAGGGTGAGCCAAGACCCGGCCACCCAGCCCAGAGCAGGTCAGTTTGGCAGCAGGATGCTAAGGAGAGAACATGGGAGACCTAGTCTGCCCCTGTCAATGCCCCAGTCTACAGGAAGACCCCATGGCCAGCTCCAGGCAGGGACCTCAGCCTCTATTTCTCCCTCTCTGATCTCCTGCTCTACTCCCACAGCACTTGCTATGGTGGCTGGCTGCTCAGACAACACTGGACGACAGACAGATATGCACACTGCGTAATGCATCTGTCTACGATGCTGTGATTATGAAATGCACCATTATTTTAAGTACCTCTAAGAAACAAAAAAGTGCTACCTACCCAGTTATGACACGACAGATCTTGATTACTTAGAATGTATATTTTGTACTTACTGAAAGCTTTTTTGGATTTATTGAGAATAGGTTTTTACTATATATCTGTCTCATACATGCATGAAAAGGAAAATAAAAGGGAGATAAATCGTTTAAGGTTTTCCTAAAACTTAGTCACATTCAGAACCCAACTCCTCTGAATCACTTTTTGACTCAAAGTTATTTATGTGCATGGTTTTCCCTACAATGCCATCCCCTGAGCCATCTGGCGCCCAGGATGATCACAGGAAGAAGGCGGCACTTCAGAGAGTGCTCCACTGTTGTCTCAGGGTTTTCTTCCAAGCTGCTGACATCATTCTGCAAGACTGATGCCCAGACAATGGAAACTACATCATGAATGTCTCCTTCCCGAAAGTGACTGTTAGATGCATCCCATTTTCAGAGCTGACAAAAATAAAAAGAATGTGCATTTAACCTGATCGAATATGGAATTATAGCAATAGCCAGCAATTGAACAGCTAAAGCAGCCCAGGAACTGTGCTAAGCAGGCATCTTATATATGTTATCTTATTCCATCTTCTCTCTGAGGTAGGTAATAATAACAGCTGAACTTATATCATGCTTACTACGTGCCAGACACTGTTTAAGAGCCATGTATATTAAACATATACATATATATATGTATGTATATATATATATATATATATATATATATATACGCTCATTTAATCCTGCCAGTAGCCTTACGAGGTAAATATTATTCCTATTTTTCAGATGAAGATAATTAAGAATGAGTTACTTGCACAAGATTACCACTGTAAGTGGTAAGACTGGGATTTGAATTCAGAAGTCCAGTTCTAGAGTCTACACTTAACCATTCCACTACATGTGCTAGTAATGTGCCCATTATATAAATAAGGAAACTGAGGCTTACAAGAGATAAATACCTTGCCCAGGATACACTGTGCAAGGGCCATGATCCAAATCTATAGCATCTGACTCTAAGGCCCATATTATTCACCATTTTGCTATCCCATGCAGGAAAGACAAAAGAACAAGTGTCAAATCCAGATATCTAAATTTCATTCTGTAATTCAGAATCCCATGTGGCAACATATTGAAAAAAAATTAACTTGCTTTCTTTTCTCTCAAAGATGCAGGTAGTGCGATTTCCTGGTAGGGATCGGAAGGAGGTCTCATCCATCTGTTTGTTTCTTCGCTGAATAACTATTTTCGAAATGTCCATTTTAGGCAAGGCCCTGAGCTAAGTGCTTCAGGGAGCTGACAATGTAGAAGGAATAACAGACTTTGGACAAGTGATTATAAGTATGACCAAGAGGGGGAAATACTATTTATCACTGAAAGTGACTGGAACCTCTTCTGCCACGGAAGACGATGGTTCAGGAAGCAAATCTGCACAAAGTGGTAAGAGGGTGGTGGCCAAGCCTCTCGTTGGGCAGTCCTTTGACAGACTCTTTACCTTGAAGAATAATGATGGTTAATCAACTCAAAATGAATATATTTGCATTCTCATTATAAAACTCCCTCCATCTCCCTAAACCTTCAGTAAAGTTTGCTACACACACGAAGACCTTGTAACATGACTTTTAGTGGAAATGGGGAAAGGAAGTCGAGGTCCGCATCTGTGTGAGTATGGAGCTTGGGGAAGAGTATATAAAAGAAGAACCAACCTAAATTTAGGGGATCAGAGAAGCCTGCTACATTAGCATAAACACTCAAACGTTGCTAACCTGTTAACCCTGACTTGTCCCCAGTTCTGAAATCCTCATCTGTCTTGGTCCTTGCTGTAAACCCAGAGCCTTGAATGCAGCCAGACACATAACAGGTGCTCGGTAAATATTTTTTGATTGAATGGCTAGGTGAATGATCTCATCAGCCCCTCAAAAACTCTCCCAGGTGTGTTTCTCCTTTAACATTCCTTGATGTACCCTAAGGGCCTGGCACATATTAATAGTAAGTGTTCAAGAAAGAGTCTGTCTCTGAGAAATAAACTTTCTCCATAGTTTTGATAAATCTCCTTGAATTAGCTTCCAGTGAAATTACTGTGTCAAAGAGAATGGAGATAGGGAAGGCCTTGGATAGAAAGAACCAAGCTCCTCTGCAAAAGGAGTGCGGAGGGCCTGCTGGTCAGAGCATTGTAGGACAGCGTCTAGAAAAACTTCTAATGGTCTTGCCAATACCTTCTCCACTTTCCCTCCACAAAGAGCTAGGGCAGCTAAGACCTGCTCACCTTGAGCTCACCTTTGATCATGGTGCCTTACTACAGACATCTCACCTGGACCATGCAAGAATCTGCAGACCAAATTCTTTGCACCGGTTTCTGATCCTCTCTTATCAACCAGCATGCTCTTTCCAAAGAGCAAAATCTGAACAAATATTTGTCCTGCTTAAAATCCTTCCATGAAAATTTCACTTGTACCCCATAAATCTATACAAATAAAAAAATTCCTTCCATGGCTATTTTTCCCTCCCAAAACTCTTCCTATCACTGGGCTGGGAGGGGACTGATTAAGTGTCCTCCTGACTTCTTCACCCACACACAGCTCTAAATATGGCCCAGGTCTGTCTGACTCCAAAACCTACTGGCTACAAACCAATAGGAATACACCCTCTTTGCCCCTATAAATTAAATCTTGTTAATGATTTATTGGATATATTTTTATTAGCCCACCATGAGGCATAGGATTTCCAGAATTCAGATGGCATAGATATTTCTTGAGCATGTACTATGTGCCAGGCATTGACTGGACTGGTCACTTTCACATATTGTCTCATTTAATCTTCATTGAAGCTTCATACAAGGCTGACAAGGACACAGAGGTTCAGAGAGTGAAATATAGTGAAGAAATAACCCCAGTGGGTATGAATGACAGAGAAGGGCCTTGGACCCAAGTCCCCATATTTCCGGGTCCAGTGTGTTCTGTGAATATTTATTGAAAATTTGTATATAACAAGTATTGTGCCATGGATTTAGGATAAAAGGCAGCTGCACCATCTCCTTTCAACTTCATAGCATTGTATGTTGGAAAGTTCTTCCAGGTGTCTCATCTAAATTCCTTTTGCTGTGAGTCAAGCCCATTCCCACCCGTCCACCCCCACCTCCGTCCCCAGATAAATGCAAAACAGCAGTTGCTGGTGAGATTGCCAAGCCTCTCCTCCTCTCATGGCTTCTGACTTTGGTTGCCTCACAGGCCTGAGATAAGCCCCACGGAACAGGCTTCCTATCTCACTGGGAGTTGCCTCCACCCAGCAAGTCGCTCCTCAGCCCCTGCCCAGAGTCCGAGAAGACCCATAGCTTCAGGGGAGTCCACGAGGAAGGGAGGAAAGACAGAGAAAGCTGAAAGCTGGCAGCTTCGCCCGGCTGATCACTTCTTGGGAGGTGGCAACAGGCAGCATCTTGTGGGAAAACGTGTTTCCTCACCTGAGAGACTCCCCAGATCAGGAAACAGAAAGGGAAGACCACAGCACTGCCCTTGCCCTCCACAGCTCCCCAGGGGCTCCCACGAGATGGAAACCATAGAGGAATCGCCATCAGTAGTGTATCAAAGAAGAAGACAAGGACAGCCACAGCCCTGTACGGAACTTGCAGATGACTATGTCTGGGTGCCCTGGAACATAAAGCAGGCTCAGTACATGATGACTAAATGATTGGAAAAAAAAATGAATGAACACGAGAGTGTGAGAATGAGTAAATGAATCAGCATATGATTAAATGGATCCATGTAGCGAGTGCGTGAATGGAAGAATGAATCAGAATGCATAAACAAGAAAGAATAAACTTCTAAGTGACAAATGAATAAAGGAGAGGAAAGAGTAAAAGAATGATTAAATGAGTGCATGATTGAGCATTTAAAAAAATTAAAATTTTTGTGAAAAAATTAGTGCATGGATGTGTGAGTCAATTGAATGAATATGTGAATGGTTGGTGGATTGATGGATAGATGGATGGATGGGTGAGTGAATGATGAATAAATTCATAACTTCTTAGAAAAAGACTAGAAAGCTAAATAACGATTCTGTGAGGCCAATACCCAGGTCTGTTTTAGTCCTTATACTATCGCCATCCCCTGGTACAGTGCCCTACGCATACTAAGAATTCTAATAGGAATTTGCTGAATGAATAAACACGTGGATAAACAATCTCCTGGTTGCAATACATGATACCAAATTCTTCACTGGATAGAGACTCTTGAGTTAGATGGGTCTGGTTTTAAATCCCAGCTGGGCCATTTCCTAAGATGTGTGGTCCATCAAAAGCCATCTAAACTCTTGGAACTTCAGTTTCCTTTTCTGTGAAGTGGAGACGTTGATACCTACTGCATAGTGTTGTAGTAGGGATTAAAGAAAAATGTGTAGCCCTCAGCATGTCAACAAAGGAGGAAATATGGTAAAAAAAAAAAAAAAAAAGAAAAGAAAAAAGAAAAGAAAGCACCCAGCACATAGAAGGCACTTGATAAATGAACCTTCCCTTTCTTTCTCTCCCAAATGCATCTTCTCCATCTATCCAAAGTCCACCATACCCAGTGCCCTCTGAGGCCCGGCCCTCTGTGAGCTCACAGTCTTTGGGGGACACATACAAGTGGAAGCAACTCTACCAGGTAGTAGAAAGACGAAAGTGTTAGGCTAAACTATATGAAATTGCAACAATTCAGCTGCTTTTGAGCTAACACACCAGCAACTTCATGTTTCAACTATGGCTGGAAACAGAAGTCATCGCACGTGGTTGGACGAAGACAGGAGAAACGGATTTGTCCCAGGGACGGTCAAAGAAGCCTGAAAAAAACAGTAGAATTCGAATGTGTTACTCTATCAGTTGAGGAACTTGGTGACAAACAAATGAAACTCATTCTGTTTTAGGCAGAAAAGGTACTTCTTGGAAGAATATTGGGAAGCTCAGTGAATTGCTCGGAAGGCTGAAGAAAGAATTGGGCTCAGAAAACAGAAGGTCATGTAGCCAGAACAGGAGAGAAATCACACACAGGATTGGGGGGGTGCCTAAACCCTTTGGTGGCACTGAGGACACCACCAGCCTGGACCCCAACTGCCACCGGGGACAATTTTCTCATTGAAAAGCAGGAGGGCAAGACTAGTGGGAAAGATTTTCAAAGCTGGATCCTGTCTGTTTTTATTTCCTATTGATACTGTAGCAGATGACCACAAATGTAGTAACTTCCAATATATTACATTTATTATCTTGCAGTTCTGAAGGTCCAAAGTCTAAAATCCAGGTTGCGGTAAGGCCGTGCTCCTGCAGGAGGCTCTAGGGACAAATCCACTGCCTGCCTCTTCCCGCGTCTAGGCGCAGCCTGCATTCCTTCGCTCCTTCCGCGTCTCCCGTGCCAGCGATCACGTCACTCCGACCTCCACTCCCGCCATCGCATCTCCTTCTGACTCTGGCCCTCCTGCCTCCCTCCTAGAAAGGCCCGTGCGCTCGCCCGGCCCCACCCAGACAACCCAGGCTCATCTCCGCACCTCACGGTGCGTGACTCGCCACTAAAGGTAACATACTTGCAGGTTTCAGAGGTTAGATCATGGAACTCTTAGGGAAGGGAGGCTTTTTTTTTTTTTTTAACCTATCACAGTTTCCAAAATGATCACCATCTTCCTTAGTTAAGGAAAATGAAAAGCAGAAAAGGAGAAAAATCTGAGAACTGAAGCACCATGCATACGGCTGCCGTGGGCAAGGCGACCAACGTGCCTTGAGTTCGGCTCTGTGCCAGGCAGTTCGCATTTCTTCCCTTCTCTCATTCTCATTTCACCCAACATCCCCAAGTCTTCGGGCCTTCTGGCGAACACCTAAATAACTGCAAGATGCCAAGTGCCATCCCCGGGATGCCCGAGGATCCCTGGGGCTGGGAATGCTGTCGGGTGCGGGGCACCGTGCCTGTGAGGAAGGGTCTGCCAACGTTCACCTCCCCCAGATTTTTCTTACTCACCTCTTGCCATTGTGTTCGTCTTGCCACAGGTTTCCCCTCAACAGATACAGCGGGTACCAAAATACTGTTGATACATGACTGCCCGGAAAAACAGCCTATCATAAAGATTTAGGGTTGAAGGAAGGGGATTGTAGGCACAACAGGAAATAACTGTCTCAATAAAGCTCAGACATCACATTTGCTGAAGTTCATCAGTTTCTCCCCACACGGCGGGGGCGGGGGGGCCCTGCCCAGGGGCTTTCTCCTGCCTGAGACCCCAGCCTTGCTGGGCCTCACATACCCCACCCCCACCCTGCCCAGAAAGTGGGCTTCCCGGGATGGGGTTCTGGGGAGCAAAGGTGAGTTATGATGAGTCATTCTGCAGGAGACGAAGCCTGAGCGGAATGCCAGGAAGAGCTGGGGCTGCCCAGGAGGACATAGATGGTTGGGGGAGAAGCCAGGGTGCCGGGAGGATGCAACTTTAGACAGGGCCACTACCCGTTCATATGGTGCCTTCGTGCAAATTAGAAAAAGGCACACTAGTGGCCTGACTTAACAACAGAAGTTGCTCCTTCCTTCTGGTGGATTTAGCCTCGTCTCCTTGGTCAGGTGTCTTTGTGCAGTGTTCACACTGCACCACCAGACACAGGATCCCTGGAGACAGATGAGCTGATAGTGGAGGGGGAGAGAGAAGGAAATGATAACCTCGCTGTTCAGACCCGGTCTGAGCCACATCCCACACCACATGCTTCCTTTGCAACCAGACAGATCCAGACTCAAATCCAAGCTTCATCATTGACTGCGTGATCCTGGTCAACTCGTATATCTCTCCTGAGCCTCAGTTTCCCCATCTGTAATGACAGGCTCACACAGACGTGGTAGTGGTGTTGTAAAGATGTAAGGGAAGAAAGAACATGGCATGCCTAGCACAGAACCTTGCCCGTTGTAAATGGTGAACGAACACGGGATTCCTCTCTCTGCCCACCTCTTCCCTATCCAGCCCCAAAGGACACCAGGAACTGGGATACAGTCAGCAACTTTTCCAGAGAAAACAGCTGCCCACACCAAGATCCTGATCAAGGCATCCCCTACCATCTTGGCAGAAAGCACAGCTGTCATCAGAGATGTCCCTCCGTCCGTCCGTTAGCAGGGCTTGGGCAGTTTCCAGGAGAGGCAAGCTTTCAGGCCTAATCCTCTCCAGTCAAGGAGCTGGGCGTTGAGAAGTGGTTCCCTGGAGGCATTGTTCACAGCAAACAGCCCACACTGCCCTCTCAGACAAGTCAGAGGGTTCACCTGCTCTGCCGCTTGCTTTGTGGCCTCGGAAAAGTCGCTTAGCCCTGCTGGGCCTCAGAGCTGTGAAAGGAGCAGAACGGACCAGATGGTCTTCTGGAATAACACAGAGAGCAAGGGACTGAGGGTCAGAACCTCCATGCTGACTCCTTGTTAGCTCTGTGGTCTTGGGCCCAGAACTGATTCCCTGAGCCTCGGTTTCCTCACCTATAAAATGAGAATAATAATATAACATCCCCCACCAGGTGGTGAGGGGTGAAGGGGTGCAGAGGAACTTTGAGAGCCTTCTGGGGTATGCAGAGGTCAGGGTGGATGGCTGTGGTCTGAAATGTCCATCATCAATTAAACTTTCTGCCTGGCCTAGGTCCCCAAAACTTAAAACCCACATAGTGCATCAAGGTAGTTACTGGGTGTTGGGTTGCTTTCCTTTTTTGTTGTTTTTTGAGATTTTTATTGTTTGTAAAAAGTCTTTAAGTTAGAACTACTTCTTCATTTCATCATCATTCATCTAAGGAACATTCACTGAGCACCTAGTACATGCCAGCCCTTGCTCAGGAAGTGAGGAAACAAAGATTGTCATAATATCCAGCATTACTTGAAAGTACTCACCGTGCAGCAGGTGAGACCATGAATACTGTATAGGCATTAAGTCACATAAGCCTCATAACACCTGATAAGGCAGGTATTAGACCCATTTGTCAGATGGGAAAACTGAGGCAGGAAAGGTATCACGGTTTTTTCAATGATATAGACAGACTGTCATGTGTATAATAAAGTTCCACAGATGTTAAGAACGGGTACTGTGGATAACAAGCCCAGAGGATGTTTTTTTAAATCACTAGCTACTAACACATGCGTCGTCCCCTCTAGACTTTAATCTCCTAAAGAAGCCTATTAACTATTACACGCTATGTTTTAACTTGCTTAATTCTTACAATTATTGAAATTGGATCATCTAAGTTTACAATTTAGGAAACTGAGGTTTAATGAGATTAGGTGGCTTGCCCAAGGTCATGTGGCTGTATGAAGAGCCATGCTTAGGGCCAGATCTGCTTGACCTCAAAGTCTATGCTTGTGCCACCACAACTCACCTTTTCCTGCATTTGCATATCTAATAATCCAGTAGAATCAGTGTGATGGGAGCTGACGGTGGCACAATATACTTTCTCTCCTTCTTCAATAAAGATAGAAATTGTAGCAGGTCACATGGTCACTTAAAATAAAGACTATATTCCCCAGATTTGCCTTATACCTTGATGTGGCTTTGAAACTAAATTCTGGCCAGAGAGATATCAGCAGAGGTGGCATATAGCAACCTTCCAGAGCCTTTCCTAAGAGACAGCTGGCTCAAATCCTTGCTCCTTCTTCCATAACCTGTGTGATGCATGGAGGTGATGGCTGAAGCACTGTCTTGCACCATGAGGGGACCTAGGCATGCAAGGCAGAGCAACAAGATAGAAAGAGCCTGGGTACCTAAGGATTTCACAGATCAGAGATGCCCTACCTGGCCTGAACTACCTATATCCAGACAAACAGGAGAGAGAAACTCTTCTATTGTTTAAGCCACTGTCACTGGAGTTTTACCATTATTCACAGATGAATTAATCCCAACTGAGAGTGAGTGTGGAGAATTGGGTTTGGTTCCCAGTGCTTCATGCCCTCCCTGTTACAGAATCACACATGCAAACTCCTGGCACCTCCCACTACAGTAGGTGGAGTGTATCTATTGATAGGTGGCCTGGTCATATGAAGAGCTCTGGACAATGAAGGAATAGCAGATGGGATTCGACCGGGGCCTTTAATGTGTCTGCATGATTTTGCTTCACCCCTTGCAGTTCTGCAATCTACCATGCAATCACAGTGCCCCAGGTGGCCCTGCCCCTTCCGCTTAAGCTCAGAATGAAGACACATAGGACGGGCAGGAATGCAGCCGGAGGCCTGGAGTCCAGCCTGCCTGGCCACACCCAACAAGGTCAGCCGAACTACAGCCAATCCACAGACCCACCAGTGAGAAAAACAAATGCACGTTATTGTAATGCCAATGAGATTTTCAAGGATTGCTTTTTCCCACAGCATTGTTGTAGCTATAGCTAACACAGTAGTTAATCAATACTTTAGTCATTATTTATCGAGTGCCTATGATATATAAGCACGTTGCAGCGTGTATACGAATATAACAGTGACTGTGGATGTCCCTGCCCTTATGGGGGATGCTATGGAGTAATGAATCAAACAACACGGGCAGAACTGGCTTCAAATCCCAACTCTACCACTTCCTAGTCAATGACCTCCAGCAATCGATTTAACCTCTCTATGCCTCAGTTTCCAGCCTCTCAGGGTTGTCATGAGGACTAAATGAGATCAAATGTGTAAAGCCCCAGTACAGAACCTGGCACATAGTAAGTGGTCAATAAGGGGTAATACTAGTAATCGCTAATGACTATGCTCAGAGGAAATAGCCACTTACACACGCAGGGAAATCAGACCTACTTTAACACATTGCTCCTCTCTGTCAACACAATTATAGCCACACATGCCAGGTTTTGCAAGGCAGTCGCAGTTCTGATACACCTTTCCATCGTTCTTGAGAGTCTGGCTGAACTGTCCATGCCTGTGCCCCTTTTGGACATCTGGAAATTCTGAACAGCCATCTGGTAACAGGCTTGCCCAGGGCCACAGTGGCAACTGTCACTTTCCCTTCCTCACTAGCCCCCTGGCCTGGGGGTCAGCACTCTGCTGTCTGAACTCCTGGGCACCAAATAGGCCCAGGGAGAAACAGGTTATTCATCCAAAGGCGCGTCCCAAGTCAGCCTCAGAGCAAGGGTTAAAACAGAGGAAGGGAGGGAAGGTGAGAAACTCTGAGACATGGGGCCTGAATCAACCAGCATTTGGTCAACTGGCTCCGGAGCAAGGGATTTCTTCAGAATTAGATTAGTCATGCAGAGACCTGTCTCCGTGAGAGACAATTGCAAATATGAAATCGCCTTTTTAAGTCGACAGTTGTGACATGTATAATTAGGCACATGTGTGTGTCTGTGGACCCAGAGAAAGACAGCAGAGATGAGACAAAGAGAGCAAAAAGAGAACAACGTTTCTGTTTGCTTGATTGCATCAGAAGATATAAATAACAACACTCCTCCCCAAAAACTGATTTAGTGAAAGTGGCAGACCACTTATTTGAAAATTGAGGTCATGCTCTTTTCTGACAATATAATGATTTTTTTAAATATCACTTTTATTTTATGTAGTCAAATAGATAAGTTTTTTTTTCCTTTTTGAAAATTTCTATCACTACTATACCTATAGAACAACGTTAGACATCTATATTTTCAAGCTTTCATTTTTTTCTCTTTCATCTTTGTTCGCTTGTTCTCTTTTATTAATTAATTAATTTATTCATTTTCTACTGTGTCTTTAAGTTACTATGATCACCTTCCAATGGCCAAACCTTGCAGCCCCTCCTCAGGCCTTCACCTCCTTGGCCTCTGCTGTGCCTGGTCCCCCTGGGCACCACCTCTCCTCCCTAAACAACCCACTCTCGCTTTCCTCGGCTTCATGACACCACCCTCTCCAGGGTCATCTGCCACCTCTTTGATCCCTCTCTCACTCCAACCTCTTACCTTTCCAAGGATAGCAGGGACACTATTCATTGATTTAACAGGTGGCCTTTAATTATTTAAATTTGGATCATCACAAAGGAAAAGCGTCACCTTGAATGTTGCTGTTGCTCCCATCCTCCCCAAACCGTCTGTTTGTGAGACCACATCCACTCTCGCCACCCACCGGGATCTCAAATACCTCCCAGGGCTTGACTGGGCTTCCACTCTCACCTCTCTAGAAATGACTCCCGCGTTTGTATCCACCGCCAGATGACTCTTCTGAGCCACAGACACAGCCCCAACTGATCCGTCATCTAACTCAGGGGTCAGCACATTTGGGGTTAAGAGCCAAATAGTACATTTTTATGTTTTGTGAGCTATTCAGTATCAGTCACCATCACAATCTGCCCTTGTAGCACAAAAGTAGCCACAGGCATTGGTAACTGAATGAGCGTGCTTGTGTTTAATAAAACTTTATTTACAAAAACAAGCAGTGCCAGATTTGGCCCATTCTATTATAATTCTGCATCCAAAGGAGACTTGACTGGTGTATTAAGTGGGTCCTCCTTCTTCTGAGTACAGAGTAGACTCCTGGTTCTCCAACGTGGCTGCACATTGGAAACACTTGAGGAAATTATAAAACTCCTAATGCCCAGGCTGTGCCCTAAACCAATTAAATCAGAATCACTGAAGCTTCACAGGTGATTCTGACGTACAATGAAGGCTGAGAACCACGGGACTGCCCTGCCTTTGCCAGCTTGGAGAATCCTAGCCTCTGGCACAATTCACAGATTTAACAGGTAGCCTTTAATTACTTAAACTTGGACCCTCGCAAAGGAAAAGTGTCAAGACCCCTTCCTCATAAGAGATTATGTTTTTTTTTTCTTTTTAATACCCTACCTAAAGGCAAGTACAGTGGAAAGAGTACTGCACAAGGAATCTGAACACCCGCCTTCTGTTTACAGCGCCAGCACTAACTCTCTGAATTGCTTTGTGGGCACTGTATTACCATTTGCAAAATGAGGAGGTTGTAATCGTTGGTTTCTGATGTCTCTGATGGTCTATAATTTGTCTTTTCTTCCAGCAGTTGTATTTATTACTGAAATAGTAAATATTTTCATTAATATTACATATAATAGATGATTTGTAATACAAAAGCGACTAACATTGACCTAGTCGTTGGCATATTCAGAGCTATTGTTTTCACATACGTGGTCATGTGTCATCCCCATGACAGCCCTTTAAGGTAGGTATTACTATTATCCCTGTGAGAGACAGACGGCCTCTAGGATGGTCTCCATGACCCCTGCATCCTTGTGCTCAAGCCCTTGTATAATCTCCTACCGTTGACTATGGATGTAGTTTCTTGCTTCTAACAAATAGAACATGGCAAACATTATGAGACGCCGTTCTTGAGATTAGGTTGTAAAAGATTACTCCTTCTGTCTTGCTCACACTCCCTTGCCTGCCCTTTGAGTCGCTCACTCTAAAGCCAGATGCCGTCCTGAGCTGCCCTAGGGAGACACCCGCACAGCAAGGAGCAGAGGGAGGCGTCCGCCCGACAGCCAGCACAGGACTGAGGCCCTCACCCCAATCCAACAGCCACATCAGGGAGCTTAGAAGTGATTCTTCCCACAACTGAGAACTGCAGCCGACTTCGTGACTACAGCTGTGAGAGCCCTTGAGCCAGAGGACTCACCTGAGCTGCACCCAGATTCTGACCCACAGAGAATGTGAGATGATAAATGCTTATTAAGACACTACCTTTGGGGTAATTTGTTATGCAGCAATAGATAACTAATGCATCCCTGTTTTACACATGGGGTTGGAGAGAGGAAACTCAGCTTGCCTATAGCTTACACCCTTGATGAATGGTGGTTTAACTGAGAAGCGCCATACAGATAACATCCCAACTCTGTTTTGCTAAACCTCGTGTTTCACAGAGTAGGGCCTCTCTCACTGCCTGTGGTATAGAGAAGTATCTGGTCTTTGTCCCTAGTTCCTGGCACACAGCTCCTAAAACCCTTGGAATTCCCTAAGTGCTGAGAGTAACAGGAGCCCCTTTCATGCTAATGAAGTGACTGTTGATGAACCCCTACATGGCTTCAGGGTGGGCGCTGGCCACCAGAAAGACCAAGCCTTGATTAGAAGCTTGAAACTTTCAGCCTCCCCAACCTCCAGGGAGGACAGAGGGAATGGAGACTGAGTTAATTTCCAAAAGCCAATGATTTAATCAATCATGCCTATGTAATGAAACCACCATTAAAAACCTCTAAATAGGCTGGGCACAGTGGCTCACAGCTGTCACCCCAGCACTCTGGGAGGCAGAGGCAGGAGGAATTATTGAGTCCAGGAGTTCAAGACCAGCCTGGGCAACATAGTAAGACCCTCCCCATCTCTACAAAAAAAATAAAAATTAGCCAGATATGGTGGCATGCACCTGTAGCCCTAGCTACTCAGGAAGCTGAGGTGGGAAGTTCGAGCCCAGGAGTTCAAGATTTCAGTGAGCTATTATGGCACCATTGCACTCCAGCCTGGGTGACAGAGCTAGAGGCTGTCTCAAAAAAAAAAAAAAATTAAAAAAAAACCCTCTAACCTTTGGGGTTTGGAGAGCTTCCAAACTGGCAAACACACACAGGTGCTGGGAGGGTGGCTCCACCCAGCTCCATGGGGGACAGAAGCTCCTGTGCTCAGGACCCTTCCAGACCTCACCCTGTGTATCTCTTTGTCTGGTTGTTCATTTATACCCTTTATAATAAATCAGCAACAGGAAGTAAAGTGTTTTCTGGAATTTTGTGAGCTGTTCCAACACATAATCAAACCTGAAAGGGGAAGAGGGTGGTTATGGGAACACTGCAGCCTTTGTAGCCACGTGGGGCAGAATTGTGAGTAACCTGGGGACTTGGCACCATGACTGCCATCTGACATGAGGACAGTCCTGTGGGACTGAGCCCTTAGATCCGTGGCATCTAACATGAACCCTGTGTAGTTGATGTCCAAATTGAATTGAATTGTAGGATGCACAGTTGGTGTCTAGAGAGTTGGAGAATTGGTTGGTGTGAGAAGAAACCCACACATACGACTCTTAGCGGTAGATTAAAAAAAAAAACAAACAACAAGAAAACCCACACACTGGGTGTCAGAAGTGTTGTGAGAACAAGCAGCTCCTTGCCCCTAACAGATCCACCAGCATCAGGGCCTAGTGGGAGACAAGAAAAATGTTGCCTAGAATTGGCAAACTCCCCAGCCCATGGGGAAGGTGAGTACAAAGCGAGGCTGGCAGCCAGCTCTGACCTTTGGAAAATGTTCCATGAGTCATCCCCAGAACCTGTGGGCTTGGAGCCTCCCACAGCCATCGGGGTCAGAGGTCACCACCCCATCTTCCCCACAGCACCTTCCTGAGATGAGTTAGGAGGAGCTAGCCACAGAGTTAGGATCCATTCTCTCTTTTAGTGGAACTCCACTAAACACGTTTTCATGAAGTACCCTGAAAGAGTTGGTGTCCTCACCCAACCTGACAGATGAGGGTGTCCTCAGGCCCCCACTGGGCTTTCGAAGGCTCACAGAGCTCATGCTGGCCACTCAAGGTCATGCAGCCAGAGGCAGTGCCAGAACTGGGAAGCGGGCGCCCTGCCCTGTGGGGCCCAGTGCATTTCTCCTCACATCAGCTGTGTCTGTTGACTCCCAAGAGCTTGGGAGCAGAGGAAGTGAGAGATTTTTAAAGAGAGAACCCTAGGGAAAGGCTGATAAATGAAGACTAATGGTGCAATTTGAGGCACTGATATATTTGGGGGCAGAGATATTTTGAGGCTATAAGGTTGTGTTGTGCTACTCAAGCCAGGGAACATAATGCACACCCTCTTCATCCTGTGCTGAAGAATGTCCCTGACTCTTTGGAAATCAGTCGAAACTACAGGTCCATTTCCCTCCCCCTGAACCTGGAAGGGGAGGGAGGACGGCATCAACTCTTACGTTTCAAGGAGGCTTGGTGCAAGACAGTGCCCTGACCAGAGGCTGGGGAGAGGGGAATGGATGTGAGTGTTTCATGGGGACAGAGTTTCAGTTTGGGATGATGAAAAAGTTCTGGAGATGGATGGTGATAATGGCTGCACAATTATGTGAAGCCACTTAATGCCACTGAACTGTATGCTTGAAAATGGCTACAATGGTAAATTTTGTCTTATGTTTGTTTGACTACAATAAAGAAAGAGAGAAAGAGAATAACAAAAAAAAAAAAAAGGCAAAACAAAATTACCACAAGTTCCCTCTGGAGTCAGTGGGAAGGTTCTGAAAAAGGTGCTACGTCTTCCTTGGGACCTTCTCTGTGGACCTCCATGTCCTTCTGGGACACCTTCTCAGACCCAGAGACCACAGATGAAGTTATGCCTTTACCCCAGCAAGACTGGCCTGGGTTGCTGCCATTTGAGCCCTCCCAGCCCCACGGTACAAGAGAGACAAACGCAAACAGCTGCACAAAGCAGGCATGAGGTCAGAATTTCCAAGATGGCAGCTCAAGGACTATCAGAGCGGGGAAGACTCTCATAGTCACTTCGTCCAACCCTCTCACTTTGTAGATGGAGGAACTGAGTTCCAAAGAGGGGAAGCACTGGCCCACACAACCTGTCCGTCCACCGAGGAGCCAGAAGCCATGCAAGTGTTTGATGGATGGACGTGGGTTTGAATCCAGCTCTGTCACTTGCATGCTGTGTGACTGCTGAACTGACCTCACATCTCTGATCTTCAGCTTGCTCATCTTCAAAAGGAGAAGGAGGAGAACATTATCTCATTTGTCAATGTCTTGAGGAGGAGGTCACTGAGACTGGGCATCCCAGGTGTCATGCAAAGGTCTTGCTCCATGGTAGGCGCCCTCTCTCCAGCTAATTCTTCTAGAAGCTTTTGTCTGGACTCTCAGCCACTGCTCCCTGCCCTTGTCCCCAACAGGGTAGGAAGGTGGGAGGCAGCCTGGCCTCAGTGCCACCTCACAGTAGGGACAGAGTCATCTACTGAGCAGGCCCAGAGAGGAAAGGATGTCCACATCCAGCCGTGCCTGGGGGCCCCAAGGCTGCCTCCATTTCCCAGAGCCCATCAGAGGATATTTCATTTCCCACCAGAGTCTCCTCCTTTCCCCAGTGGGCTGGGACTTGCACACTCAGGAGGAAGGCAGATGGATGGGAGGCACAGAGTGCCAGGCGTCTTCTAAGAGCTTTACAAGCATCATCCATTCAATCCTCACCCCAACCAGCTGAGTAGGGCTGATGATGCCTTATTTCATAACTGCAAAAGCGGAGACAGAGAGGTTGGGAAGCTTGACCATAATCCCAAAGCCAGGAAGCAGTTGAGCCGTAATACCAACCCAGAGTCCCTAGGAAGAGGGGGACAAAACTGGATTTGGGGTTCCAACCAAACTGTGTTTGGATCCCTGCTCTACACCTGGGCCAGGTGATCATGGGCATGTTACTTCAACTCTCAGATTGGATTTCCTCACCTGCAAAAGTGACATCGATAATACGGGCCCCGCCTGGCAGGTGTCTCACTCGAAAGCACCTAGCAGACATGCTTGGGAAATGACCGTTTCTCTTTCCCTTCCCTGGGGGGCCACCCCAACACTTCCCCATGCCCCCAGCCAGCAGCACAGCTCGGGCCAGGGTTTGTTGACACCACATCCGGGCCTGCGTGGTGTTGTCACCCACATTACACCACTGCACCTCATCGGTGACATAACCCCCTCCGTGTCTCTCCCCCCACCCCAGGCTGGCGTAACTCAGGCTCTGCTGACACATCCTTGTTGAAATTCGAAACCAGATGCACTGCGTTTGTTTGCTGGTTTGTTGGAAGGCAAAGCCAAGTCCAGCCTCCTTTGCTTCTCTCTCTCTCTCTCTCTCTCTCTCTCTCTCTCTCTCTCTCTCTCTCTCTCTCTCTCTTTCTCTCTCTCTCTGCCTCAGAGTCCTGGAGAGACTGTCGGGAGCCAGGAGCTGGGAGTGGACACCCACTCTAGCAGAGCCAGGCCCAGCCCATCCGGCACGTCCTGTCGGTTCCTGAGGCTAGATGGCATGAGCCACGAGGTGCAGTAAGGTGGCAGCGTGAGGAAACGTGTTGCCTGTTGAAACCCATTTCTCAGCCATGAGAGCCAAGCGGGGCTGGACAGGCAGAGAGAGACAGAGCCGGCCTGATTTCCCAGGGGAAGGTCTCCACTCCCTCACCAGTGCCAAAATATTTTCTGAGCACTAACTATGTGCTAGGGTCATTGGCTGGGGATACTGTCACGGTTAGGGCCGGATTGGAAGTTCCAGCCCCACAACTGAATGTTCTAGTGGACGGCACAGGCAATAGCCCAGTAAACTTGTGACTAAAAAAGAGAGCTTCGGATTGTGGAAAGTCCTTTGTGGGAAACAAATGAGCTGCTGTGACAGGAACGGAGGCAAGGGAGTGGGTGGTAACTTAGTGAGGTGCTGAGGAGGTGACAGTGAGCTGAGAGCCAGAAGATGAGAAGGAGCTAGCCATGCAAAAAGCTAGGGTGGAATATTCTAGAAGAGGCCACCAATGCAAAGCCCAATATGTAATGGAAAAGACTAACTGGCTTGCTCAAAGATTAATGGGGGCCAACGTGGCCGGAGCAGGCAGGGTGAGGAGGACTGGGACGGGGACTGTGGGGGAGGAGCGGGAGGGGTGGGGGGCGGGGAAGGTCAGAGGAACCTCCAGGCACCAGATCATGCAGAGTTCCAACAGCCACGGCAGGAGTTAGGACTTTATTTGATTTTAAACACCCTGGAATCTTCCCTTCCTGAGGCCTTGGGTCCCAAATGCCTGGGGGACAAGAGTGACCAACAGAACTC
Source organism: Lemur catta (assembly GCF_020740605.2). Classification (NCBI taxonomy): domain Eukaryota; kingdom Metazoa; phylum Chordata; class Mammalia; order Primates; family Lemuridae; genus Lemur; species Lemur catta. Next base: position 37,573,404 of record NC_059136.1, read on the forward strand.
CTGCCCACAGGCACAGGAAGGAACCTCAGGATCTGTCCAGCTCTCTGCCCTTCCACTTTGCAGGTGGGGTCACAGCCCAGAGACGGGAAGGCATGTGCCCGCGATTGCACCATATGGCTGTGGCAGAGCAGGAACTAGGACGCAGGATGCTGGAAGTGAAAGCAGAGCTCACACTTTTTAGCAGTTACTACGTGTGATTTCCTTTTCATCGGTCACATCGACTCCATTTTTCTACAGATGAGAAAGGGAAAGTGATCTCCTAGGGCCCCGAAGCCAGAGGGGTGAGGGGAGCTGGCCTCTGAATTGAGGTTCCTCTGATGGCGGCGCCCAGACCCTTTCTGCTGGGCTGTTGTGGATTTACGTGGATATTCCTAGAGACCCGAGCTGCTCCACACCCAGGCGCTTCCTGCAAGCTGCCGGCAGTTTCTTTGGGAAACACTTCAGGTCTCAAGCAGATGAAAAAAAAATAAACTCGTTGCCCTCACACATTAGTCTGTTCAGAAACAAATGAACACGTTTCTTAAAATAGATCAAGGAAACCATTGTAAATAGATATCACTATCATATACTTCTCATAACCAAACATATCTCTGTGAATATACAATGAAACTGGGCCAGAGCAGAAGAATTTTTCTTTGTAAATGATCTGTTAGACCTTGCTCCCTCTGGTACTGTGGAGGGTTTGTTAAAACACAGATTGCTGGATCTTATACCCAGAGTTTCTAACTCAGTAGGTCAAGGGTGGAGCCCTTTTGTTGTTGTTTTGTTGTTGCTGTTGTTGGAGACAGGTTGCCTGTCACCCAGGCTAGAGTTGCAGTGGCATCATCATAGCTCACTGCAACCTCAAATTCCTGGGCTCAAGTGATCCTCCCGCCTCAGCTTCCCAAGTAGCTGAGATTACAGGTGTGTGCCACCACACTGGCTAATTTTTCTATTTTTTCATAGAGACAGAGTCTCACTCTTCCTCAGACTGGTCTCCAACTGCTGACCTCAAGCGATCCTCCTGCCTCGGCCTCCAAGAGTGCTAGGATCACAGGCATGAGCCAGCGCACCCGGCCCAAGGCTTTTATTCTTTTTTCCCCTCATGTAAGTTACCTTATGCTAAGAAAAATACCCAGAAATGCTGAGGACTATTGGACACAGGATCTGAGTTGATAAATGGAGACCCAAAACAGTATCTTGGCCCTTGTTAGAGCGAGAGTGGATGGGAGCCAGGTAGTAAATGGAGTCCAGACACAGGAGGTCCATGGACTCACCCAGGGGCCATTCCCTCAGTCCCCGAGTATACAACTGAAATAGGCACACTTGATACTTGGCAGAACCCTCATAGAACTTCCTTGGCCTGTGAGATAAGAGCTGTCATGCTGGGGAGGGGCAAGTCAAAACTGAAACTGCCTCGACCCTCCCCCCCACTAACCAAGATAATAAATCAAAGTCAATGTTGCTTCATGAGGGAATGGTAGAGATTAGTGCCACCCTTAAAGAATGGACATTCCACAGATCACTATATTGGCCAACTATATTAGTACGACTTCCTGTTAATCGGTGAGTAATGAACAAGAAGACCTTGGAGGTCTTGATAAGATATAAACACTCCAGAGGATGAGAGATAAACCCTGTGAAGATTCAGGGTCCTGTCATATCAGTTTTAATGGGTTCTGGGAAAGGCCATTATATACCCTCCAAAGTAAAGGGCAAATTATTTTACACTCCTGCCACTAAGAAAAAAGTCCAACACAGGGAAACTCTCTCCAGGTTCTGAATTTAGCAGACTCCACACATGGAAATAATGCCCCAAAGCAACTCCCGAGTGACACAGAGGACTGCCAGCTTTGAATAAAGCCCAGTACAATCCTGGCTACGGTACAAGTAGCCCCAGTGCTTGGGCCATAAGCCCTGGCAGGCACTGTGGTATTAGAGGTAAATCTGAGGCAGGGAGATGCTGTGAGGAGTTTGTGGCAAGCTGCAGTAGGAGAATCACAGTGTACACCCCCGGGGTCTGGCATAAAGCCATGATATCTGCAGCTGCTGGCGTGCCACTGGACCCTAATGGAAATAGAGCATTTGACCAAAGAATACCAAGTGACTGTGTAGCCAGACGTAGATCTAGGGATCTAGGGATCAGGGATCAGCTACTCCATCCTCCTCATTTGATAGATCAGACATCTGAGATCCAGAGAGGAGAAGTGATTTACTTTTAGGAAGGCTTCTGGCTGCAAGTAACAGAACCCAATCAATAGAGACCTAAATAAGAATATGTTTTCTCATATAAGAAGTCCAGATGTAGGTGGTTGCTGCATTGACCCAGTTGCTTACAGTTGCTGTTAGAACCCCGGGTCATTCCATCTTTCTGCTCTGCCATGTTTCATGGGAATGGTCCTCATGCCTGTGGCCTCATGGTCACAAGATGGCCATTGTATCCACAGGAAACCAGGAGTGGTTTCCTCTATCTCTTTTATCAAGAATCAAAGCCCTCTGTATTAGTTAGCTATTGCTGTATAACAAATTACCCTAAACTTAGTGGACTAAAGCATTTCTTATCTCACAGTTTCTGTGGGTCAAGAATCCGGCCATGGCTTAGCTATGTCCTGTGGATCAGGGTCTCTCACAAGGCTGCAGTCAAGATTTCAGCTGGGACCACAGCCATCTCAAGGCTCAACTGGGGCAGGGTCCACTTCCAAGCTTACTCAGTGGTTGTTGGCAGGATTCAGTGCCTCGTGGACCATTGGACTCAGGGCCTCAGTTCTTCACTGGCTGTTCACCAGAGGATGCTCTCGGTCCTTTGCCATGTGGGCCTCTCCACAAGGCAGCTCACAACATGGCGGCCTGAGTCCTCACAGTGAACAGGGGAGAGAACATGAGAGTGCTAGCAAGATGGAGGTCCTTTGTAAGCCAATCACAGCAATGACATCCCTCCAAGGGAAGCTGGGAAAGCTAGCAAAGGGGAATGGGAAAGCCATGGTGGACTGAGACCAGTCATTCTCCTCAGGTGTGTCCTGCTGGCAAGCTACTCAGTGGGCAAGGGTTCTGTTGGCAGCTCTACTTTTGTTGGATTGTTACTAAAGGTGCCTGTCACACAAAGTGTTCCTACATAGCACCAGCATTGGCCAAGACAGAGTCTTCTTCCTGCCTCACCCCCAGTCCTGCACCTCCACAGGAGGCAAGTTTCAGGGCAAGGTAACTAAGCTACGGTTTGAGATTTACACACACCATAGCCCCATGCAAGAAAGGATAATCCTGGGTTTCCCAAAACAATGCAACTTCACTTCTGCAGCCAGAGCAAGGGGCAGAGTCATAGAAAAGATCCACAGTTCTTATTCTGACGGGAAACACTTTGGCAACGCTCCCAGGTGGCACCCTCAGACAGCCCATTCTAAACAAGAACTTCAGGGGTGAAAGCCTTAGGGATCCTTTTCCTGGGCAGCCCTTGCCAAGGCACATGAACAAGTCACAAGCAGAATTAGCCCCCAAGTAAAGAAGTCCACATAAAAGTGGGCTTGAGTCAAACCCAGGGTGAGAAGGATCCATGGAACGTCTGAGCTAGAAGGAGACTTGAGAGCAGCTTACTCAGGAGTTCCCAAAATGTGTTCCATGGCACCCTAGGGGTTCCTATCCGTCTTCCACCAGGGCAAATTGGCCTTCACATGTCTAACCCATCAGGCTTCCATGAAATGTGTCATCTGAATCAAATAAGTCCTGGAAGTAAAAGGAAGAAGGGAGGGAAGGAAGCGAGGGAAGGAGGGATGGAGGGAAAACATGCAAAGTTATTATCCTCAATCAAAGGAGGTCAGACTAAAATGATAAAATGTCCTGATGCTCAGAGTTCACAAGGAAATATTATAAGTATTCCTGATATGGGCTAAATTGTATCCCCCCACAAAAAAAGATGTTGGAGACTTATCCCCAGAACCTGTGAATGTGACCTTGTGTGGAAATAGGATCTTTGCTGGTAAGATGAGGTCATGAGGGTGGGCCCTAATCCAATATGACCAATGTTCTTACAAAAAGGGGAAAAGCGAACACAGAGACAGACACATACAGAAAGAAGATGACCTGGAGACACAGGAGAATGCCACGTGAAGGCGAAGGCGGAGATCCCAGGTGATGCATGACAAGCCAGGGACGCCAGAGATTACCAGCAAACCACCAGAAGCTAGGAGAGAGGCATCCTCAGGCTTCCAGCCTCCCAGACCATTAGAGAACACATTTTGGTTGTTTTCGCCGCCCAGTTAGCGGTGCTTTGTTGTGGCAGACCCAGGAAACCAACACACCTCCCGTCACAAGGCTTGGTACTGGGACATCATGGGGAAGGGCAGGCCCTTCCTCCTCCCTCTTCCAGGCAAAGCTGGCAAATCCAGTGGGGGTGACTATCAGAAACCTACGGTGCAGGTGGCTATAGGTGGCTGTCAGATGCCAAGGTCTCATGTGGGTTCAGGAATGTGGTTTTAAGGAAGGGATCCAGGCTGATATTTAAGCAATATGCACCTGTAGAGATGTTAAAATACTGTAATACCTAAGTGGCTAATTGCCACTATCCCAGGACTGGCAAGCCCACTTTCCACCCCCGCCACCCCAGCCCCTCCCCAGCACCCCCAGACCACCCACATCCAACATTTGAACGATCCCAGCAGGGAACTCTGGCATGTGGCCAGTATCCATTCTAATTGGTCACCCCCTGTGCCTAATGGCTTGTTTGATATTTGAATAGGACTCTGGCCTCAAATGGGGGTGGACGAGCAAGCCAGGGCCTAGGTGCTCGGAGGAGCCCAGAACAGCAGGACCCCCCAGCGCTGGGTCAGGACAGCAGGGCCAGACTGGCAGCAGAGATGACAGGGCTGAGTCCCAGAAGGTGGCCCTGAGGGCTTCCGTGCCCAGGAAGGGGCCCAGCTGAGCCTGTAGCAGTGGGGAGAAGGGAGGAGATAAAAGCCAGGAGCCAGGCTGGCATTATCTGGGAGAGTCCCTTCCCCTCTCTGGGCCTCAGTTTCTCCATGCATAAAATTAAGGGGCTGGATCAGGCACTATCTAAGGAGACTCTGCCTGCTGTGACATTCTCTGACCCTCAACTGGAAAATTCAGGGAAAGAGCAGAGGCGCCCTTTCCTCCCCTCTCTTCTACCCTCCCATCTTTTTTCTCCTCCTCAGTCCTCTTGTGACTACTGTTACAACCACCTGCCCGGTATCTAGTTTTGGAAACATGTCAATATGTTTGTACTTCAAGAACAGAAATAAATGAATAAAGAGATAAAATAATGAGAGTCACTGAGGCCTGGTGGATCGAGTAAACTCCCACCTGGGGCAGGTGTGGGGATGGTGGCCCAGACTCCCCAGACGCCTGACAATGTGACCCCCTTATACGTCACCCTGACACGTTGCTTAGTGAGGGCTGTCCTGTCTAGAGGGGACATTCCGGAGAGAGCACTTTGAATCTAGCCTGGGAGACAGATGAGGCAGTTCTCTCACCATGGGGTAGGGGCTGGGGGGCGGGGCGGGGGCGGGGGAGTGCCAGTTTGGGGACACAACCAGAAGGGCAAGGGCTTGTCCATTTGTCAAAGTGACTGCATTTCCTCTCTGGAGAAGAAACTATTAGTTTCAATAGTACTCCCAGCACATAGTAGGCACTCAATAAAATGTTATTTCTTATTGGTATGTTTGGAGCCATACAGCTCAGAACAGTGGTTTTCACCATGAATGTATACATATTATGACACAGAACACACTCTATATGTATGTATATATGTTTATGTATGTATATGCATGTGTGTGTACAGATGTATCAATCCATGGTAAGTGTGTGTGCATGTACACATGAACCAAATTTTTCAGAAACAAATCCTTAAGGCTTACCACAAGCAATGCACTCTTGACATTTTCCATTCTATTCTATTCACTTTTAAAATGATCACAATCTACTAATTGCTTTCATAACCCACCGATAGCTAACAATCTCCATTTTGAAAAATATGGGCATAGAAATCCACCTGCTTTTGAATTCATCTTCTGCCACTTCCAAGCAGAGTGCCCTTAAGCTCAGCCTCCGCCTCCCAGTCTGTAACCTGGAGGTTTTAATCCTACTAACTGCAGAATGTGGATGTTATGATTAAATGTATTTAAAGTCCAAAGCACCGTACGTGGGGCATAGTGAGCATCCACATGAGAAACCGAGACTCTTGACCGGAGGAATGAGGATCCCTTGTGCAATCCTCTAACACCTTCGTCCTCCCCATCCCCAGCCCATCGCACACATATTCTTCTCTGTCTCTGGCTGACAGCAACGGGGAACTCACTACCTTTCAAGGCAGCCAGGGCAGCTGGGTCAGGTGCTGAGCCACAGAAGAGACGTCCATGATCCTGGCACTAATCCTTCCCTGGAGAAGCTTAGATTCCAGAAATGAGTCATGAATCCAATTATTACACACAGGAGTGGTGTCCTAGGTGGAGCAAAGACAACAGAACTGCAGTTCAAACATGAGAGCTGTTTCTGCTAAATGGGGAGATCGGGGTGGCTCCTGAGGGCAGGATCCATGTATGTGCTCAAAAAGGAAGCCCCAGGCCCCAGTACAGCCTTTGGCACGTAAGAAGTGCCTTAGAAATACTGCTGGACTAAATCATTGAATGTGTCGAAAAGAAGATGGTCTGGAGAGAATCCAGGCAGGCATAGATGGACAGAGGGAGGATGTTTTTGGCAAAGACTTCCATAAGGGGTCACTTGCAGAGAGATCCAGAATGGCATTCAACTAATGAAATCCAAACCCATTCCAGGGAAGCCAGAAGCGACTGCCCTCCACTCCCTTATGCCACAGCCCTGTACTGGCCCAGAAAGACTGAAGAAGGAAAATAGCAGTCCAGACATAGGATCTTGGATCCAGCCCTGTGTCTCTCCCATACATTCCTGGTGACCTTGAGCAAGTCCCTTCCTCTCAGTCTCTCAGAGGAAGGATTTGGACCAGATAAGCTCTGACATCATTTCCAAGTCTATAAGCTCTTTTTTCTATAAGTCCCTTTTTCTTCCCATCTCTCACTTCCAACTACCCAGGGACAGCCCATTCTGAGACGCTATTGTCATTTTTCTGGATGTTTGGCCCATAAATCTGGACTACAAAGAGCTGGCTGGGTACAAAGTGCTCTTGTTACTATTGTTTTGAAATAAATTACCCCAACATTTAATGGTATAAAACAGAAAAACACCATTTTATTTGGCTCATGATTTTGTGGGTGGAGAATGCAGAAAGGGCTTGGCTGGACAGCTCTTGCCTGGGGGTGGGGGGGAGGCCTCTCGTGAGGGCGGGGTCAGTGCCAGCCGGGGCTGCAGTCATCTGAAGGCTCGGTTAGGCTGGACGCCCGAGATTGCTTGGTCATATCCAGCCTCAGTCCAAGACTGCTGGTGGTTGAGGCCAGCTTTCGGCTGGGTGCTCAGATACGCCTCTCCACCATGGTGGTCTTGGGGTTGCCAAACTCCGTACATGATGTCTGTCCTCCTCCAGAGTGAGTGACCTAAGAGAACCAAGCAAAGGCTCCACGGGCTTTTATGACCCATTCCAGGGATAATGGAGCAAAATCTCTGCCATATTCTGTTGCTCCCAAGAGAGTTACTAAGGCCAACTCAGATTCAAAGGGAAGAGACATAGACCTCACCTGTCAATGGAGGATGCATCAGTGAATTTGCAGACTTGTTTTAAAAACTGACGCACCAGGCATCCACCAGGCCTTTGGCAGGACGCAGACAGACCATTGTGTGGCCTTGGCCTTCCCTGCCCATCCCACCCCCACAACTTCAGTGCCCTCCTGCTTTCCTGGGCTATGCACGTATCTTGATGGCCCCTACTTTTCTAGATCTTGTCCTATTAGCTTCCTCTTCTCCTCTCCAATCAAATCTTGCCTGTCCCGTGTCCTGTTCCCTCAGGATCCCAGTCTATGCAAGATCCACAGGGATCCTAATAGGATAACAGAACACCGGAACTGTGTTTAACACGCTCATCTCCAGAAGGCCTTTCACTGAGGGACCAAACTGGGGCAATTTCAGACACCATGGCAGGTAAGAAAAGGAGATAAGGGCACATGCTTTGAATCCTGATGGGTTTCTGATGTCCACCAAGGCTTGAATTTAGAGTACATAATCAAACAAAAGATCCATGAGGTCAGTGGGGCTGCACATGGGAAAATATAACTGAGAAAAACTGGTTCCTAATTTCTCTCTAAACCTGCACGTGGTTTTAACACGTGGTTGCCAGGCAGAACACCTACCCAGATTTGAGCTCAGCCAGATCAAGACGGCGCCATCTCCCTCAGCAACACTCTGACTTAGCCTTTATCGTATGCCCACCTGTTACCCATTTTAGACTGTAACCCAGTTGTCTAAGCCAAGTCAAAAATACTAGTTAGAACTGGAATAGGGTGGATGATGTTCACAGGATGAGTTGTAATGGGTAATGACGAGTGGAATGGACTGGACTAGAAGGGAATGTGCCTCACATGCTCATTCCTTAGGGTCTTGACAATTTCTTTTCTCTTTCTGGAATGTTCTACCCTCACATATCCATGTGGTGGCTCCTTCATTCAGGGCTCTGCTGAAATGTCACCTTCCCTGACCATCCATCACTCTGACACCCCCTCCCTGGTTTATTTTTCTAATTTCCACCCATGAATATTTTGTATTTTTTTTTGGCTTATTTTCTGTTTTCCCGACACAAGAATATAAGTTTCATAAAAGGAGGGACTTTTTTTCTTTTCCTGTTTGCTATTGGAACTGCCTTTCCTAGACCAATATCTGATATACAGTAGGGCTTTAATAAATACATTTTGAATGATCAAATCATTCAACCAATCTATTTCATTGGAATGTATCCCAACAAAGTGAATCACAATAAAACAAAGAATAGTGGAGTAGAAAAAAGAAATAGAGGTAGAAAAAAGAAAAAGAAGTAGAAAAAAGAAATAGTGGAACGGAATGGGATGGGGGAGGGGCATGAAGTTCAAGATGAAAGGAAGCAGGCAGGCATGGTTTGGAGCAGTGGCTTGTTAGCCCTGGATGCATCTTCAAACCTTCTAGGGAGCTTTTGAACCACACAATGCTCATGTCTACTCATCGATATTCAGATTCCATTGGTCTGGGCTGGGCCCCAGGCACCAGTATTTTTAAAAGGTTTCTATATGATTCAAATTCGCAACCAGGACAGAGAACTACTGTATTACAACATTCTGGTTATAGAAATTATATTAACCTCAAGCTGGGCTGTAAGGCTTGTGCATTGAAGGGATACCAGCCGGAACCCTAACAGCTTGTCTGTAAGGGAACATGTTCGCCAGCAGGAACAGCCACAGCCATTGCCCAATAGAGCATGTAGTTCTGATAAACGTGGGAGTAGAAACTCTCATCTCTCAGCCTCAATGTCCTTATTCTGCTGTGGGCCAGGGTGTCTGCGGGGGGGATCTTCAGTGTCTTCTCTGCATGGTATGGATTGGGCAATCTTCGAGGTCACTTCATCTTTGCAGAGAGATGAACAGGATACCCTGGAACTCTTACCTCCAAGAAAGACCGTCTTTCTCCTGCCATTAGCTAATCACAACGTCTTCCTCTGCTTGGGCCAAAACCAAGCAGAATTATAAAGGGGGCCCAAAGTCTGACTTCCACAGTGACTTCAGGTTTTCCTCTCCTCAGTGCCCCTTCAGGCCCCAGGTTTTATCCAAATCCACTCGCGTTCCCTAGAAAAAATGATGATGATGATGATGATGATAACAACTACCCTCTTCTGAGCTCTAACTGTAATCAATCTATGATTACTTTCTGTGATACTCACTTTACAGAACAATAGCTAGCACTTACCAAGCACTCATTATGTCCCAGACATTATTTCAATTTTGCATCTGTTAGCTTATTGATCAACTCTGTGAAGAAGACACTGTTCTATCATCCCCATTTAAAGACGAGGAAACTGGGGACAGAACAGCTAAGTGACCTGCCCTAGAACACACAGCTAATAAGTAACAGCCCAAGGCCTAAACCCCTGGCTGTAGAGTCTGGGTTTGTAGCATCTACACCCTGCTGCCGCACGTAATCCTCATGTGTTCCTAATGACAGTCTCACCAGGCAGATACTGTTTCCGGATTTGACAAACGAGAAAACTGAGGCTCATCTATGTCTTGGACTTTCTCCAAGTTTCCATAGTGGTTTTGGGTCTCAAATCCAGTCTAGTTCCAAAGCCTGATGCCTCCCAACCACCACCAGGCTCTGCCCATTCTGAGCTTGGGGGAGCAAGAAGGGCCTCCCTGCTCCCTACCAGGTGTGGTTTGAGCCTTCTCCTCATGGCCAGGAATTTCTCACAGGCCTACCCAGTCAAGAGGTGGCCTCTGGGACTTCCAGATTCAGAACTTGCGAGTCGCCATTTGAAATCAGCTACTCTGGACCACACCCATTCAGACTTTCTCCTTCAGCAAGTGCAAGTGACTGTCCCATGGTGGACGGAGCACCAGGAGGTTCCAGGTGGCAGGCTGGGAGAGGGTCTTTGCATCACTGAGGAAACCAAAGGCTTGGGTCCCTACCGCTCCTGCCCCCAGGTCCCAGAGGCCGCACCCTAATACTTTGGAAATGTGTAATTCGCACCCTCATCCTCCTCCCACGGACCTGGGGTTCAGGCACCGCTGATTCATTTTGAGAAGCTCCGCTTTCCACAGCAGCATGAGGAAGGACTGTCCCCCGCCGGAGCCATGTGTGTTTGCTATGATTCATCAGATCGTCTGCAATCTCCTCAAAAATAGCCCTTACGCAATCCAGGAGCTGCTGGGAGACTCGCAGCTCAGGGGCTTCCCCTCTTAGTCACCCTCTGGGCCTCGATCCACTTCCACGCAGCCACGGGAACGCGGAGGGACAGGCACATGCCCAAAAGAGGAACTTGGGAAATTAGCAAACGGGCGAAGGCAGCCCCTCGGTGTTGGCAACTGTGATGAGGCAAGATCGCAGCTGTGCAGCTCCTGTAGAAGTGAAATGTGCACCATAAACAAAATCTCCCAGGGCCCAGGGTGGCTGGCCTCTGCCCCGTGCCCTCTGGCCGCAGGGGTCTGGGAAGGAAGAAGGGGACAGGGCTGGTTTGCTCTTTCCACACGTTTGGATGTTTGGTGTGGGGCAGGCTTGCAGCTGCTCTGAGCCCGGGCAGGAGGCAGGGATAGAGCAGGGGAGACGTGCCCCTCTGCTGGCCTTTAAGGTCTTCGGATTTCCTCTGGCGTTTGGCTTCTGGCTGCTCATAGAGTCACCCCAGCGAGCCTGGAATAAACACCGTGCTCAGGCCCCAGTTCCGGAGATCCTGGTTTAGTTGACTAGAACGGGGCCCGGCCATTGGTGTTTGTTTCAAGCAGACAGTGTGGAGTTGAGAACCACTTGCCTAGTCCAACCAACACTTGCATATGAGAAAACTAGAACCAGAGAGGGGAAGGAACATACCCGAGGTCACACAGCAGTTAGTGGCCAAGATTGGACTTGAACCTTATATTGGTCTGCAAAGCCCTGCATGATCTTCTCTCCCCATCACCTCTCTAAATCCTCTAACTTCTCTCCCTCTTCTCCCTCTCCCTCTCTTCCTCTCCCTCTCCCTCTTTCTCCCTCTTTCTCTCTCTTTTCTTCTTTATCTCTCTCTCCTTCTCTCTCCCTCTGTCTCTCCTCTCTCTCTGTCTCTGTCTCTCTTTCCCTCCACCACTAGCTCAAGTGTACTGCATGCTCTCCCACCCCAGGGCCTTTGCACTGGCTGTTATCTCTGCCTTTACCCCAAATGGTCTCATGATTCACTCTCTCACGTCACTCCAGTCAGTCTCGGTTCTAATGTCAGTTCCTCATACCACTTTCCTCGTCAGTGGCCCTTCTGTCACTCACCGTTCCCTCACCTGCCTTTATTTTCTTTCATGCCACAGCCTGACAGTATATTATCTCTTACTCATTTATTGCCTTTTCCCCATTACGATGAGTTCCAGCAGGGACAGGGCTCTGTCTCCCGCTGTCCCCAGCACTAACACAAGGCCTGGCACACAGAAGCTGCTCGGTGCCTACTTGTGAAGAACACAGATGACCCCAGCCCATGTTCACAATGACACCAACACCCTCAACCCGCACCCACCAGGCCAGTGCCCCAGGCCTCAGTGTCACATGTTTCTCTTCATGGACCAGCTCATGAATGCCCACAAAACAAGAGCAGAGTATGTCTGTATAAACCGTATCTCTAAAACATGCCCATGCAGGACCGAAGACAGCTTCATAACCAGCATGCCACGGTGACCACAGCCAGAAGACAGTTGTCCCAGCCCAGAAGCCTCCCAGGGAGGCCCTTCTAATCATATGTTCCGACTCCTGTGGGGAACCTGGCCTACACAATTTACTGGCCGCCACCTCTTTAATTTGCAGCCAACATCTAGTTTTCAACCCATCGTAATCCATGTATGTATAGCTGTTTATCAATCACAAAATGGTTTCGTAAATATGCTTGATCCTCACAGCAAACCAGAGGGCTAGGTGCTATCACCTTTCATTTACAGGCAAAGCCCCTGCAGCCTGGAAAACTCAACTCACCAGCCCCAGATCACACAGCTAAGGTTGGGACCAACATCAAGCCTGCAGCCAGGCCTCCACCCCAGCTGTCACTATATAGGCTATGTGATTTGTCACTCACCTTGATACCAAGCTGTGCCATGGGTCGGGTCTGGCTGTTGGCAGCAGTGTCCCCATCCAGGAGGATGGGAGATTTGCCACGCTCGAAGAGATGCAAAAGATCAGGCCTTCTGCAAGTCAGTGCAGGAAAGGAGCCGGCAATTCTCTCAGCAATCCCACTGTTTCAGCCTTTGTTCCCCAAAAACCAGAGCCTGAGACAAGGAGCAGGGATTGAGCAATTTATTTAGGAGGTGACCCAAAGAAGCAGGAGTGAGAGGTAGGGACAGTGAGTTTGGAAAAAAGAAAGTCATTAAGAAAAGTGTGCACTTTTGAAGTCGCCCTTGTAGGCTCAGAGCTGGGATCTTCGGGGACCTCTGATTTCCAGGCTGTGCTTGTGCTAGACTGAGGGGGCTTCTGCAACCCAGCCAGGGGGAGAAAATCAGAATCACGTGTCTCTAGCACCTGAGGTGGGAGGCTGTGAGCAGGCGTCTGAACTCACACAGAACCGTCCACCCACCCCAGCTGCAGCTAAGAACCAGAGACAGGCCAAGGGGATGTGCCACAGAGCACCAAAAATGTCTCCCAGGAACATCATTGGAATAAAGACTGTCCACAGTCTCCCTGGGGCAACAACTTTCAGAGTAATCCAAGTGTGTTTCAAAGGAAAGGCTGGTCACGCCTCCCATCCAGTTATGACCATCAAAGAGTCACAATTATATATGTCAACAATTTCTCAGCAACTTCCTGTGACTAATAGCTGGAGCATGGGGCCCTCCACCACCTACAGCAGCCCAGCGGGCTCCCGGGCCCCCTTTCTTTGGTCTCCAGCCCCTCTCAGTCACGCCAAAGCTCTATCAGGTACCAGCTCTTCCCTGGTGAACCCAGGCTCTGTCTCTGTCAAGTCCTCCCCATAAGAGGTTGTCCCCAAGCCCTTTTAGCACAGCCTCTGGGAATGAGGTAGCTCACAAGGCCTGTGCCTTTCACCCAGACTCCTTATTGGGCAGATGCAGACACTGCTGGGAAGTGACCGGCCCAAGGTCCTCTGCAAGCTAGAAGCATGTGGTCCTATAGCCTTTTGTGTGTAGACCCAGAACTCGCTACATAATTTGCAGGGTCCAGTGCAAAAAAAAATATTTTTTAGAGAATGCAAGGTCCCTTGTTCAAAAATCATTAAGAATTTCAAGATGGTGACAGCAGCGCCGATTACACCAAGTGTGTGGTCCTTCGAAGTGTGGGGCCTTGTGCAATCACGTGGGTCACATACTCATGAAAGTGACCCTTTGTAGACCCCGTCTCTCCCAAAGAAATTCCAAAGAGGCAGGGTGGCTGACTTCAAAAGGGACAGGTTTCAAGCCAAATGAGCCTGGTTAAAATCCCAACTTTGCCTCTCACTTGTTCTGTAACTCTAAGATAAATTGCTTAACCCCTCTTGGCCTTAGTTTCCTCATCGGTAGAATGGGGATAAGATGGCAAACATGTAAAGTGGCACATGAAAACCACTGGGCAAATGTGAGCTCATCACCCGCCTCTGCTCCTCCCTCCTCCATATTAGTTTCTTCCTCTTTAGGCTCAAACTAGCACACACACCCCACCACTACCACTATCGTCATCTTTGCCATGGTTTTAGCCACAAAGTAACAGCTGGGGAAAGTTGGGGGACAAGGTCACAGCAATGCCGCCTGGGGTGGGTGTTCCAGGGAGGGCCCTGGACTCCCACATCCTCATTTGTCTCCACCCTCACCTTCGGCCAGGCCAGGCTGGAGCCACCAAGTCTGGCTGCACCCACCCCTTCCCTCTCCAAGGAAAGGCCAAAAGCTCCCAGGGGCTGCAATACTTCTTTCTCACCCTCTGTTTCTGCGGCAGGAAGGAGAACAAAGAGAGAGTGAGATTGCACTGGGCCTCCACTGACTCATCATGGCACTGTGGGCAGGTCACAAATAATGATCCTGGCCTCAGCTTTCCCATCTCTAAAATGGGGCTAATGATGCCTGCCACCAGCCTTGGCGACAGGATGTTGGGAGAGCATTCATTACAGTTGCTGTTGCTGCTGTCACCGTGCTTAGCTAATAATACACTGCTTTGGTGAGTCCCCAGAGGGCCCTGGGAGCTTTGGGAAAACACATTCTCCCCCATCTTCAAAGCATCCTTGAGAGGCAGGCGGAAGGCAAGTCTCAGGTCATGGGAGAGAGAAAAGGCAATCCCAAGAGGCAGGGGCCTTTGTGGCAGACAGACGGCTGAGAATGCGTGCCTGGGGACCCCACACGGGGAGCGCAGTGGGAGGTACTCAGGCTTAGGTGATAGAGACACCTGAGTTCAGATCTCTTCTCTGCTGGGAAGGAGTCAGACAGCCTTGGGCAAGTCAATTGCTCCATGCTTCATCCTGAAGTGGGAATAATGATGCCTACTGCTCGGAGGTGGTAAAGATAAAATGAAAACATGTGAGTGCGAATGCCGGCACCTAGTAGGCGCTCAGCAAACGTGCCTCAGACTGTCCTGCTTCCTCCCTAAGAAGCCAGGAGCACAATGTGCAGGACTACTCCAGCTCCACGTCCACGACGGACACTTTCCCCGAGGGTGGTTTGTTGAATCTTCTCATCTTCATAATTGCATTTTACACCTTTGTTAGGCCACACACCATGCGACTTTGGATTCAGAAAGTGTGGTGGTTATGGGTGACTAGGTATCCATCATTCCCCCCGGAGACAGCTGCCCCTAGGCTCCCTGCCCAGGGGAAATGTCAGGAGGAGCTGGGGAGCGGAGGGAGCCCCGCCCCCCCATCACAGGCAAAGCCTGGCTGAGATGTGGCTGTTTACCAAGTGCCCATTCAGTGGCCCAGCGCTGTGCAAAGGCCTCCCATACCCATCTCATTGACTCCTCCCAGTGAGGGTTTACTTGTGAAAATGTGGCCCAGAGAGTTTGAAGGACTTGGCCACGATTACACAGTTACTGAGAGGCAGAGGCGGGACCCAGACTGCCGTCTTGGTGTCCCATGAGCACATTACAACTCGGTCCCCGAGGCCAGAAACCCGGCTCGAGCTGGCAGCGGGTTGAGAGACTGTCTTGCCCAATTCTCAGCTTAAGGCTGAAGAAGCAGGTGCTCAGAGAGGACAGGGAAACAGTGTGGAGGGATTGAACAAGCTGGGGCCTGTGCCGAGGGCCTTCTCTCCCGCCTTGGTTGGGGGGCACAGGGAAGCGGGTGGGCGGGCCCCGGGCACTGACCACAGACTCACACTGGCCCCTGACTCGGACCCGGAGCAACAGGCTCTCCCGAGCGTGAAGTGGGGGTGGGACTGGCTTCTCCAATCCCAGCACATGCTTCTTTAGTCTGTCCTCACCCAGCTGAGCACCTACTGTGTGCCAGGCCTTGGGCATGCAGGCGAGAACAGCACATGGCCATGCCCTCCAGGCGGAAGGATGACATTATCCACGCGGTGCAGGTGGGGAGACGGGAGCTCAGGGAGGTGCATTGCAGAGCTTCGGGTGGCAAACACATCCGGTCTTGGAAAGTGGTGTACCCCAATTTTCCACGGGACAAAAGCTCCTTCTCCTGAGAGCCTTCTGGGCCTCACCTCTGTACCTCTTCATCCAGCCATTCAGCTACATCCTCTATAACAAAGTGCTATTAGTAAAGTGTTAAAAAGCAAAAAACAAAAAAAAAAGCAGCTCAGGGAGGTGACTTGCCTAAGGCCACAGTGTGCTTGGTGGCAGAGCTGGGACAAGAATCCAGAGCAAACCTAGTGCTCACACCTCTGTACAAGGTGCTATTGGGCCAAGGGAGGAAGAACTGCAATTAAGAGGAACGGACAGGGACTATGTAACTTATTGTCCAAACCGGGACACTTTTGAGAGGGAAAAGGGGCATTATTAATAATTACGCTAGGACAACAGGCACATGCCAGGCTGTCCCAGGCACACCGGGGCACATGGTCACACGAACCATGAGCCTGTGATGTGCCAGACACAGTGGCAGGAGCTTTCCACCTGGATTGTTGTATCGATTCTGAAAAGTAGAGGCTGGTGCTATATCTCCGTTTGACAGATTCAAAAACTGAGGCTCAGGGGGTGATAAAACCTGCTCAAGAACCCAGAGCTAACAGGCAACTGCAAAAGACTGGTGAGTAGATAGACTCTGGGTCCCGAGAGAAGAGCAGTCAACTGTTCCAGTCCACTTTGGGAAGGGGTTTGTGGCTGGTGACTACCCACTGTGCGGGAGCAGTGTGCATGGCAAGCCGGTTGTTACACACTTTCAGTATTACCCATCAAGAGGGAGAGCCCAGGGGCAGGACAGGGTAGCAGAGGGCCCGTGGGATGGCAGCAGACGGGTCCTGCAGAGCCGGGAAGGCCTCTCATTCCTGGAGCTGCCAGGGAGCTAGGAGGAGCTGCCGCGTGTGGCTTGGCCTCCCTGGGCGATGGCCTCTCTGAGAGGGAACCCCTCGGCTTCCTTCCTTCTTTTTCTAAGCTGGCTAAAAAGCAGCCAGTGGGGGTGGGGGGTGGTCTAAGGGCCAGGAGGGCCCTGAGAGGTGCAGCCACCGCAGCCGTGGTGGATGGAAGGAAGTGCCTGCGGGGGATGGGACCGGGAGAGGCACAGCGAAGAGGTCTGCAGGCCGATCCTGGCAGCCCCGGCCAGGCCCAGCCAGGCCCGCCGCGGCAGGTCATGCCAGCCCTCTGCCTGCAGGACGAGCAGGGGGTTTGGGGTCTGCTGAGGCCCCTCCACAGTCCCCTGCAGCTCCAGGGCCCCCCCCCCCCGGGGTACATGGTCCCCCTCAGCCCCACCTCCCAGCACTTTGCTTTCTAACAGGAAGTTCCTTCCTCTTTCTATGTTTCCCCCATTGGCCTGTACCCAGCTATCCCCAGCCTGGAGCTTGGGGTGACTTTCAGGAACCTGTCATTGTGAAAAACCTGTCATTGTGAAAAACTCCCAACTGGCCATCTCTAACCACCTGGGGTGCGGGAGGCCCTGGGCGGCAGGGCCACCAAGCTGTCAGGGTGGTCCCTGACCACCAAGGAATAAGAGCCCGTGGTCATCGCAGCCTTCTGCCCACGCCCCAACCTCCCCCCACCCACCCACCCCACCCACACGAACATCTGAAGGAGCCCTGGGAGGGAGCCTGGCAGGACACGCGGGGACAGGAGCTAAGGTGTCAGCTGTGAAAACGGAGAGTGGACGGATTAGTGCCAACAGGACTTGGGGATAAATTATATGCGGATGCCGGACAGTTCTTTGGGTGGCCTTGGGCTGACCCCGTTCTCCCCCCCTTTCTTGCTTGTAGTTCTCAAGAACAGCTGTCGAAGCTGGGTGGCAGGGAGAGGTTCTCGTGTTCCGTGGCACTGTAGGGGGAATATGGTTACCAGTAATTTAGTGTATATTTTCAAAAAGCTACAAGAGAGGATTTTGAATGTGCATAACACAAAAAAAGGGTAAATGTTCACGGTGATGTTTATGCTAAGGACCCTGATTTGATCATCCCATATTGTATTCGTGTATCAAAATATCACTCTGTAGCCAATAAATAGGCACAATTATTATGTGTTAACTGAAAATAAAAGGAAAAAAAGAGTAACTGTAACATGGGCTGGGAATGTCATATCATGAGATAAGAGGAGAGCTGGCCACATAGCCTGGGCTCTGTCCCAGTGCCCGCTCCCCCCAGAACAGGATGTCCTCTAACACTGTAGCCCAGCAAGTCACGTTGCCCTGGGGTACATGGCCTCTTGGGATCCCTCAGCTGTGGTGCATGTGGAGCACATGCAGGGGATGCTCCATCCATCCCAGGCAGCTTTCCAAGCCTTGGGGGACCGGGTCACAGTGAATCCCGGTTTCTCGTGTCCCTTGCTGCCTCCTGTAGGTGATAAAGCTGCTTCCAGTAACCCGTGCTCAGGGGTGTTCTGTCTCACCAGACGCAGACGAGTTGGTACGCAGTGCACAGGGAGCCTGCTTCACGGCAGGGGGGAGAAGGAATCAGCCCAACGCCCCATCTGTTCCACCCCACCCATTACACCCCCACGATGCTTCCCACTTGTGTTCTCTCTGTCTTATTCCCACCGCCCTCTCACGTGGGTGAGTGCACAGCCTCCTCAGTAGACTCCCGGCTCCAGGGATCACCTCTCTCTGCCACACTGATGCCAGAATGATCTCTCTACAGCTCAGCTCTGGTCAGCTCACACACTTGCTCTACAATCTTCCATGGCTCCCCAACCCCCCCAAAATATAACTTAAAATGCCCACTTGTTCAAGTCCTCCCCACCCCAGCCCACCCCTGCCAATGCCACACCCCCTACGGCACATGTTTTTGACTGTTTACCTAAAATACATTCTCCCCGTGCTCCTAGCTAACAGAACCCCAGTTTCTTCTGATAATCTATCCTCTTCCCCACACACGCCTCCCTAGCCCACTCTACTTACTGATATGCAGAAGAGCAAATTCTGGCCCTGGAATCATGCAGAGAAAAAAGGGGGTGAAAACTTCTAGGGAAGGTTTCTTTGCTGACAAATAGACATTCCTGTGAAGAAACAATCCCTCACCCTCTGCTAGACACTGTCATGTCTGCATGTGACACCTGAATCGGCAGCAGCCCTCCTGTGGCCATGAGGGGACATGGCCAAGGCCAAGCCTGTGCGAGGAGGGTGGCGGAGCAAAGAGAAAGAACCTGGGTCCCTGGCAAGAGCGTTGAGCTACCATCTTGGCCAGTCTGGAAGCCCTGACTTCAGGGTTTCTTTCCATATGAAGTGAGTTGAGATTTTCTGTAGCTCGTAACCATAGACATCCTGATCCGATGTCTGGCTCCAAACCCAGGTCACTCCTGGGTTCTGGACTTATCCTGTGCCTTTCCACTTCTGTGCCTTTCCTCATGTGGCCCATCTGTCAGAGCCTTGTCCTCCCTCAAAGACCAATGCAAATGCTACCCCGAATTTGAGTCTGCCCTTGAATCCACGGACCACAAGTGGCTTCTCTTTCCTCTGCACTTTATTTACAGTCTCACCCCAGGCCTGACCACTCTACCCCACTCATGAGAGTCGGGGCATTAACTCTTATTCCTGCTGCAGGACCGTGAGCTCCAAGAGGGGAGAGTCCATGCACTATTTACCCTGTGAGGCCTCACAGCACTCTTAGAGGTGTCCCCAGCCACTTTGTCAGCTTCTTGGTCCCTACTCCCAACTTTGTTCTTTCCCCACTGCTGCTGTAACAAATGACCACAAACTTATAGCTTAAAGCAACACAGATTTATGATATTACAATTCTGGAGGTCAGAGGTCTGAAATGGATTTCCCTGGGCTAAAATCGCAGTGTCAGCAGCTCTTGTTCCTTCCTGGGGGCTCTGGGGGAGAGTCTATTCCCTTGCCTTTCCAGCTACTAGAAGCCACCTGTGTCTCTTGGCTCATGGCCTCTTCCTCCATCCTCAAAGCCAGCAGTCACATCAGTCCAACCTCTGCCTCCATCCTCACGTCTCCTTCTCTGACCCTGGCTCTCCTGCCTCCCACTCAGGAGGACTCTTGTGATGGCATCCGGGCCACCCAGATGACCCGGGATAATCTCCTCATCTCAAGATCCCTAACTTAGTCACATTTGCAAAGTCCTTTTTGCCATGAGAGATGGCATGTTCACAGGCCCCAGGGATGAGGAAGCGGACAGCCGAGGGGGGCGGGGAAGTATGCGGCCCACCACACCAACTAGAGCCCTAAGTAAAACAATCAGAAAGTCATTAGAAGGAGGACAGTGAAACAGCCTCATCAAGATTAGGACAGAGATTCTCAGGGTCAACCCAAGTTCCTAGAGATTACAACACAAATTTCCAACATGACATTTCTCAGAATTTAGCCAAGTGGAGTCCATTTAGCTCTCATAAAAAGACTTGGACCCAGAACAGGGACAAATAAAACAAAAGGCCAGTATGAGAGCTGAGGGACGGCAAGAACTGATACTTAGTCCCTGATGCTTAAACTTGAATATCTTAGACCCAACATCTCCAGGATTGGTCCCAATACCAGGGACGGGTCCAAGTGGCCCCCAGGAGAAGGCAGAGCAAAGAGGCTGGAAACTCAGTGGAGCCTGTGACGTTCAAAACCTTATCTGTCCTGTGTCCCATGGCCCCAAAGCCTTGTTTTCTGCTATTTCATACCGAAGTCCACCAGGAGTGCTAGTCGCTGGCGACAAGGTGTTCTTTTAGAAGTGTTCTGGTAAAGAAGAGCCTTAGCCCAAAGAAGCAGTCTCATGTGGTAAAAATAGAGGTGCCATGTCAGGTTGGTGGAAGAGCCGTTGTGCTACCCCAGAAGCGTGTAGCCCTCCGCTCAGGAAGCCCCCTCAGCGTCCAGCTCAGGCCTGAAACCTGGTCGCCTTTGGCAGTCGGAGCTTCATCCGGACCTTTGGTCCCCCGAAGCTATGTGCCCCAGAGACACGGCTGTCACCTGCCCTGAGTGGACCCCAGCAAGGGATGGCTCATCTGCACCCTGAGAAGGCCTCTTTGTCCATAAAAAGAGAGGAAGAGAGAGACAGTAAGCAGAGTTTTACAACACTTAAAAGTGGTTATGATCAAAATAATCAAAGGCAAAACACGTTGCCTCCAATTCCCCTTTGAAGCTATTTCACAAACTAAATTCCTTTCCTTTGACCAACTTTCCCAATCCTCACATATTTACCTTGCGGGGGAGGCTGGTAACACGCTCAGAGCCACATCCCCTATGGCAGGGCTCCACCCAAGGCAGGTACCCCTCGAGGACACCCCCAGCTCTCCTCAGAGCCAGCAACCCCCAAGCAAGACACGCATTCCAACCAGCGAGCTGAAATTCTCACAGCCACCCTCTCAGGGGGCCACGGAGCTCCCATTTCATAGATGAGAAAACTGAGGCCCCGAGAGGTTTAGGAACTTGTCCAAGATTCACAACCAGCTGGTGAAGAGCAGGCCTGGGGTTGGAATTCAGGCTGGTCACCCTTCGCACCCAGGGCTCTGCCACACACATGCAGCTGCACAGCTTTTGGTCTCAGGGACTCTACACACTCTGAAAAATGGTGGAGGCCCCCAACAAGCTTTCGTTTTTGTGGGTTATATCCAGTGACTTTTGCTGTATTTGAAATTAAAAATAAATGTTTAAGCTTTATTAATTTACTTAAAATAATAACAATGATAAACCTATTGCACATGAACAGAAATAATATTTTTTCATTAAAAAAAATGTATTATCCAAAACAAAGCAAAAATGAGTGAGAAGCGTGGCATTGTTTTACCTTCTGCAAACCTCCTGCATGTTGGGTTTGAGAAGAAAGCTGGATTTTCACATCTGCTTCTGTTTCCGGTACACTGCCATGCACTGTCTGGATGAAGCCTATGAAGAAAATTCTGGGATCTCACCCTCTGAAAGGATCCCTGGCCCAGACTTTGAGAATCACTGCACTATATTATACTACTTCATTTCTGATGCCCCAAACCTAAGTTCTTAAAGCTCTACTTGCACAAAGTAGATGCCTAATATATTTGTTGAATGAATAAATGAGCAAGTCCAGAGCAAAGCTGAGTGAGGGGGAAAAAGGTCGAGTCTTTAGGTCTCTAAAAGCAGGTTTGGGGTTTATCCGTGGGCTTCAGTTATCCAGACCCTTCCTTGCCATGAGGTGGAAGGGGAGGAGAGTCAATAAAACTTTCTAAATCAGGGCCGCTGTGAGTGATGCAGGTTGTGGACTCTGCAAGAATATCTAAAATGGTGCCAACTCGTGTTCTGCTCACCAAGCCTGTGCCTTGGAGCAGGGCTGAACAAGAGAGCATTTTCCTAATTTGTACAATGCTGCTGGGTGTGCCAGCAGCAGCCAAGGCCTTACCACATAGGTATGAGTCACCCAAACACATCCTGATGTGGCAAGGGACAAGTAAGTCACAAATTCTTGGAGATGCTACAGCCACCCCTGGGCTGAGCCAGGCAGGTTGGGCTGCAGAGATTGGACGTGAATCCTCATTTCAGCTCCTCTTACACAGCCTGGGCCTACTTCTGTAACAGCTACAAACCTAGTGAGCAAGGACGGGCCACCACATGAGCTGGTACCCACTGTCCGTGCAGCCAGCGTGGGCCCTGAAAAAGGACGCTGAAGGAACAAGCAGCGTGGCCTGCTGGTCTTGGCTGTTTTGCAGTGGTTTTCATCCTAGAGACATTTTGCTTCTGTGTGGAGACATATTTGGTTGTCACAACCGTGGTGGGGGCAGCAGGGGAGGGCTACTGGCATCTAAAGGATAGAAACCAGAGATGCTGCTAACATCCTACAATGCACAGGACATCCCCTCACAGCAAAAAAATTATCCAGCCTAAAATGAGACCAGAGCTGAGGCTGAGAAACCCTAGTGCAATGGAAAATATGAGCTCCACTCTCAGGAGAACTAGGTTCAAATCCCAGCTGTGCTGCTTTCTAATTCTGTAATTGTGGGCAGGTCCCTCACCTTGCTTCGCTTTTCTGTGCAATGGAGGGAATAATACCTACCTTGTAAGACTCATGAGAATCAAACGGCGAGGGATGTGCCTCCGTGGGAGGGACAGACTCAACAAGCTGGTGACAGCAGTCATAGCAACAGTAACCCTGTATCCAGTGCCTGCCATCGCCCGGCGCTCTGCTAGCTGCCGGGTGAATGACATCCGTCCCTACTTCCTTTCCGGAAGTTCGCATGCAGCCCAGCAGCCAAGCTAACGTTCCACGATGACAGCTATTTAAGTTGACATGCATGTGAACGGTGGATGGAATGTTTAAAAATAAGAGAGACTACGGGTGGAAAGAATTTTTTTCTTCTCTTTTTCCCAAAAAAGAAATCTTTCATGTTGTTTTTATGTTGGTTTTTTCCCATGAAAAGGAGAAAAGAAAGAGACAGAGTGAATTCAATTTTTTCCAAAAAAAAAAAAAAAAATACAAATGATTAAATAGGAACATAAGTGCCCTTCATCGTAGGCCCTAACGGTGGTCTTGGCATAGATCTAATTTCCACCTATCAAATCATTTCCTGATGTATGGTTGGCATTTTAATAAAGGCAGGTACTGGGTCTTTGGGTAAAGTGAAGAACAAACCCCTTTATGTTGTCTGCTCTGAGCAGCTGTACCTTCCGCCTTTGTAAAGCTAGACCTGACCCAGTGCTGATAGGTAAGTATGGTGGGTGGGAGCAATCAAGGAAGGCTTCCTGGAGAAAGCGAGAGTGGTGTCACATTTTTGAACATAGAGATTCATGGGGTGGAGGGAAGGCCACTTGAGGGCTGAAGTGACAGGTACAAAGGCTCAGAGACAACTGCCCTGGAAAGACCATCCCTGGGGAGGCCTTGGAAGACACACTGAGCATGGCCTCCCCGGGCTGCTTGGGCTCCAGAACTCTCAGATGGAAAAGCCAGTGGGCCAGGCAGAAATGAGTCACAAAGCTTTCATCTTTGCAGTGTCCTTCAGTGGAGGGTAGGCAAGGCCACTGCCACAGCCTCTGTCTCCTTGAGGCCCCCTGCTGAGAAGCTGGCAGTCCCCCTTCTCACACTGTCCCCCACCCCCAGCCCACACCAGGAGGCGCCCACCCTGGCTGATTCTCCAACGCCATGGTATGCCCTGAGCTCTCCTCTGTCCTCCCAGGTCCCACACCCCAAGCTAGAGCACCCTGGGCAACGAGCTCTCCCTTGCTGAGCCTCAGCTTCCTAGTTTTTAGGGTGAGGTTGATGACAGGTTTACTTTCTCGGGCTGCTGGAAGAAACCACGAGATCCTGAGGAAAGTGCTCAAAGTCCTGCCTGGTACCCACTCCTGCTTCAGGAAAGGTGTGTTCGGCTCCCTGCTCCCATGCCCCCTACATCTGACGGCCTCCCCCACACCCAGGGGGGCCTCTGGCTGCCCTGGAGGGGCCAAACACCACCACCTCCCCCACAACAAGCACTCTGGGGAGAACCTGCCTTAAACACAGAGACAAAGGGACCCAGGACTTCAAAACTTGCACAAAATCAAGTTTTGAAGAAGACAGGGATGGGGGAGGCAGACTTTGAATACCCCTCCCCTCCTCACTGAATCCACCCCACACACACACATTCACACAAAAAGTAACAAAAATATCCTTTGCTGGGCACCTACTAAGTGCTGGGGCCTGTGCTGAGCATTTGCTCACAGCAGCACAACTGTCCTGCAAGGAATACACACACACACGTGGAGACCAAAGCTTAGAAAAGGTGGGTAACTTGCCGAGGACGTCATGGCTGGCAGAGTTCATTTGCATGACATCTGTTCCTTCTGTGAAGCCACCTTTCTAATCACTTCTCCTCTGCCTGCAACCCACTCCCATGCGTACCTCAGTCTCCCCTTTGGGGCTGCACTAGCGTTGGGCCCATCCACACCCATCCCCAACCTCCTTCTCCCATGTCCTCCTGAGTTGAAAGCCTGGAAAACTAAATCCACAGCTTTCCCCTCTCCCTTGCAGTTAAGGGTCACCGTGTGGCCCAGTTGTGACCAGTGAAACATAAGCAGAAGTCTGCTGGGAAGGGAGAGGCATTTGGGAAAGTTTATGACTTTCCCAGTAAATGTAAACAGCCCCAGCTGGTGTGATCTCTTGCTCCTTCCTCCTGCCTCGCCTGTGGGCATGATGCCTGGAGGTACAGCAGCCCCCGTTCTGGAAGAATAAAAGTCAATCCTCTAAGATGGCACAGCAGAAGGTCAAAAGAGCTACATGTTGATGGCATGGTTGAGTTTCTGTACCAGCTCTTGCCTGCCCACCTGCAGACTTTTTGTGTTGTGAGAAAAATAATCCCTGAATTATTTAAGCTGCTGTTGACAGGGTTTTCTATTACTTGCTGCCAAATGCACTCCTAATACACTGTTCACATCCTAATCCTACACCCCAACCAAAATCCACACCCCAAGCCCCACCTGACCACTGTGCCCCAAACAGCCCACCCTAACCCCAGCCTCTACAGCATGGGCCCATCCCTACACCTAACGCTTTGGTCCACAGGGGCTGAAGCATTCCTTCTATCATCCCTGCCATTCAGGATCCAGTAGCCTCTGCCTCTACCCTCCCCATTTCCTAAGCTTCATACACCACCTCCACTGTCCCGGGATTGCTTTGGAAACAGAACTGACTTCTTCTGAAGGCCAGCGAGAGTCTAGTCCCACTTCTTTTTCCTGAGTTAGGAGAGATTTATTTACCTGAGGTCACATACCACTCTCATGGTGCAGAAAAAGTCTGTTCTGTGGGAAAAACAAAACAACGAAAACCTTTGCCTTCTCTTTAAGAACTTTATTTCAAAATGCTGGACCATGGTGATCATTTGACAAACACGGTGTTAGGCAATGCCTCCAGGGGCCAAGAGAGACACTCAGGGAACATCCTCTATCCAGGGTGAGCTAATCGTGGTGACCAGTGGCTTTGAAGTGGTTGAGCCAGGCTCCCTTACTTAGATGGGGAGCAGAGCAGCTAGAGAAGGAGTCCAGACCCTCAGACCCTGCACCCATTTTCCAAGGCTGCCGCCCCTCACGAATGAATAACATGCTGCCCTGAAGACAGGGGGAGCTGCCCTTGGAGGGGGACAGCAGCACCCCCAACACCAGTCTGTGGCGCAATGTCCCACCACAAGACACTCCTCCCCTTTGGATCCAGATCCGGAACATCTGTCTGTCTACAGCGTAATTTCGTTACCTGTGACCTGGAGAGGAACCCCCCCACAGTGCCCCCCCGCCACAGCTCTGTCCTGCTGATGGAGAACTGGCCTGCCGGGCACACACCCAGGCCAGGACGCTTTGAAGAGAGGGCAGACCAGGGCAGAGTTGCATGACCTCGGGCAAATTACCCACCTCCCTGTGTCTCAGTTGTGTCCTGTAAAATTTGGATAATAATACTATCTACCTCATAAGACTATTTTGAAAATGCAATGAGATTATATACAAAATGCTGAGAAGAACACGTGGTTCATACAGGCATGTAAGTGTGGTGACACAGGACAGGCGTTCAGTGGCAGGAAGGTCTTCCCTTCCCAGGAGACACCTGCCTTCACCCTCGTGAAAGCTGAGATGGGCAAACAGCTGGTGATTCCAGGTTAAAAGATCTTGCCCAGTTATCATCTTAAAGCACTGATTAAAGACAGAAAAGATTTGTAAATTAAGAGCTGGCACCGGGATTCCTGCGAAGGAGGATTTGTTCAGGGTGTGTGTGGAGGGGGGTTATAGATACCTTGATAGGGACTTGGGAGGCAGGTGAGACTGGGAGGGGCCTTGGAGGGTCCACCGCCAGGCGGGGACGTGCTCTGCAACAGGAGTGGGAGGGAGACGTCTCAGAAAATCTTCAGGAACATCTCCTAAAGTTGCAAGTGCTTGGGGATGTGTGACCTACAGAGACCAAAGGGAGATCTATGATTCATGCTGGGAACAATGTATCACAGGACTAAGGCTGCACTTGGAAGGGCCAAAATTCCTGGGAGAGCTTTGTACTGCCGTGGGCAAAAGAAACAGAGGGTTCACGAACTAGAAGGCCGTGACTGGCTCCGAGGAAAGGAAACAGCATTTGCAAGTTGGAGAAATGCAGGCAGAATTCAAAGTGGCAGAAGAAGCAGTAGGGGCCATGAGAATTCTCTCGAGCCAGAACAGGCGAACTTTGCTTAACCTCAGTGCATGGTCAGAAACGCTTTTTCCCCGGTGACCCTATATCCACACATAGAGAGTGACCTGTGCATACACACACACACACACACACACACACACACACACACACACACATGTGCATGTCCACATGTAGAAGCAAAGAAATGGAGGAGATGGACTGGGGTCGGGGTTTGGAGGTGTCCGTGGCAATTTCATCTGGCCCTTAAGGGACGGGATGACCCCAGTGACGTCAGGGTTACAGATGCGAGAACAGAGCACACTCAGAAGCGCCCTTGTGGGTGCTGTGCTCTCTGTGTCTTTGTCCCTGAGGGCCAGGCAGCTGTGCCTGGGAGCCAGGGCGTCCTCGTATCTGCGTGTCTGCGTATTTGTCAATGTTTGCCCCGCAGACTGCGGGGGAAGAAACATCAGCTCCTGGTGTGAAGGTTTCGGTGTTCTTTCTCCATATTTTCTGGACCTTCTGTGTCATGGGCCTAAGAAAAGCCTGGGCAGAATTCTGGCTTCATTCTGGAATCAGAAAACCTCAGAGCTGGAAAAGACCTTGGAAACACGTTGGCCCAAGCACCCCCTTTGAGAAATGGAAAAAATAAGATGCATATTACCAGAGAGCAGAGAGGCTTCGAGGAAGGAGAAAGAGATCTAGCATCATATGGCTACTGAGCACTTCAAATGTGACTGGTCTAAACTGAGATGTACTGTAGGTACAAAATACATCACAGACTGCAAAGACTTAATCTGAAAAAGAGAATGTAAAATTGTTTGATAATTTTTACATTGATTGCATGCTGAAATGATAATATTTTGTATACATTGGGTTAAAATATATTATTAAAATAGGCCAGGTGTGGTGGCTCATGCCTATAATCCCAGCACTTAGGGAGGCTGAGGCAAGAGAATCGCTTGAGCCCAGGAGTTCAAGGTTACAGTGAGCAATGATTATGCTACCACCCTCCATCCTGGGCAACAGAGTGAGACCTTGTCTCTAAAAATATATATATATATACATATATATTTAAAATTAATTTTACCTGTTTCTTTTCACTTTTTTCAATGTGACTATCAGAAATTGTTAAATTATTATGTATGCAGCCCCCATTTCTGGCCCACTTTATATTTCTGTGGGATGCCCTGACTTAGAGTCTTGCACCAGACATTTAAGTTCTCTGTGCCCCAATTTCCCCAGCTGTAAAATGAGTGTAATAATACCGATCTCTTGGGGTTGTGAGGATTAATTGGGGAGCATATGAAAGTCCTTTTAAAGGAAGCTGTTCAGATGGGGGTGGGGGCGGTGGTTGTAACTCAGACACTGGCCAAGAGAGAAAGGCTAGAAAGAATGAAGGGTTTGGTACCCCTAGGGTCAGCCCTGAGAGTAGGCAGGGCACGCGACCACCTGCCCACCCTGGTTTTGGTGCGGGAGAAAGAAGGACTCCCCCCAGTCCCATAGTCCCATTACCCAGACCAAGCCTTTCAAAGGCCCAAGCCATCATGTTCTTGCTCAGATCACACCGTCCTCACCTTCCACAGGTCCCCAGCCACCCCCCAACCTCTGGCACCAGCGACGTTCCTTCCAGGGTAGCAGGAAGCCTCCTTCCCCAGGGCACCCATTCTTACCGGGACCACTACACATCTCAATGAGATTTCCCAACTATGCTTTTCCTCTGCTTTTTGCCAGAGACTCAGTGTCCTAAGTGCTCCAGCAAGAGGGAGATGGCCCCAAACGTGGCCTGAGGGGACCAGCCCCTTCCTGGGACCATCACCCAGGGCAGTCCCTGTTGCAATGGTGGTCTCGTAACAGTTGCTTACAAACCCGGTTGGGCAAGCTGCTTTTGCGTGATGGGGCTATCTTGAGTAAACAGCATCCTATGTCCCCTGCCGGTCACTTGCTCAAGACATTGCTGGACATTGCATTAGAGCCACTGACACACAGAGTTTTGAAAATGACAACAGGCCCTCTGGCCTATGATCAGATAGCATTTAACTCATTTACGATTGCACCAAGTTTTCCCAAGGCCCCAGGGCCACAGAACAGATACTGTCCCAAACACAGGCAGATGTTGGGGATAGTTGGAGCCTCAGGTCACCTACAGGATGAGGCTTCCAAAGGCCAACAGGCCAGATGGGGTCTATATCACCTTGGCCTCAGTAGTCCCCACATGGGTGTCTGGGGCTGTCCAGCTCCTTAGGCTAACCTGGGACCCAGGTTCAATTGCCAGGGCGTTGGGAGAGTTGGTGTTGTTTCATTCCATCCATTTCACCCTGATTCTGGCTACCCTTCCTGCTGATAGACCCTGAATTGAAAGGGATGGATAAGGTGTATTTCTGATACCTATTACTATGTAACACTCCCAAACATACTGGTTTAAAACAACCATGATTTCTTATTTCTCACGATTCTGCTGGGTGGCTAGACAGTCCCTCTGCTGTCACCACGTGGCTGCACTTGCTGGGTGGTCAGTTAGAGCAGAAAGTGCAAGGTGGCCTCACTCATGAGTCCAAGAGGTGGTGCCGACCATTGGCTGGGGCACTTAGGTTCTGCTCCCTGTGGCCTCTCCTCCTCCTGCTACACGGCTTCTCCACATGGTGGTCTCAGGAGAGCCTTCCAAGAGACGAAGGTGAAAGCCACAGAGCCTGCCGCCATCAGTCACCCACAGGACCAGCCCAGGTACAAGGGGTAGGGAAATGGACTCTGCATCTTCATGGAATTGCCAAAAAATACATTTTACAAGCAACCACGAGGCAAGAGAGTACAAATGGCACCATGGAAAATTTTTCCCACCACTAGAAAATACCTTGGTAAAGTTATATTTTCTGAATCAAAAATCCAGAGACCCAGACTGACAAAAGACTTTCCTCTGCTTCGAGAATGTGCGTACAAAGGTGAACTAGTGGGCCCACATCGAGTTATATATCGAGTGGGGTGTTTCTGAGCCCTGGCTGAACATTAAAGTCACTGGGGGAGCATTTCCAAATCCCGAGTCCCTGGGCCCCACCCAAGACCTGCTGAATAAGAACTTTAATTGGGAGGGGGCCGAGGCAGGGATTGGGCCAAGCAATGTGGATTTTCAAAAGCCTTCCCGGTGATTCTGATCCACAACTGGGATTAAGAACTGCAGAATTAGCAAACAAGCTTTATGGGAAATAAGATCAAGGCAGGAAATCTAGAAACATGGGACATGAGCCTGTCTTTTATAGGTAGCCTCCTCCTCAATCCGATATAACAGATCCTTGTTGGCATTACCAGAGTCTAACACTGGTGTCTACAAGTGAACGAGACACAGGCCCTGCTCTCAAATTATAGCTGGTACTCACTGTGGGCCAAGCCTCGTTCTGCAGACTGTCCATGCATTGACTCATTCAATCTCCATGAGGTGGATACTCTCACGAGCCCCATTTTCCAAATAGGAAAACTGAAGCTCAGAGAGGTTACGTGATTTTTCCTAAGCCACACAGCTAATAAGGTGATACAGCTGAAACTCAAACCCAGGCCACCTGACTTCAGAGTCCCTGCTCTTAACCACTAGACCATCTGCCTCGCTCAGAACACATGGTCCCAGGTGAGAAAGCTGATGACCCACCACACTAGGCTGCGAGTACTGTGGGCAGGGGAAAGAACAGGGCCAGGAGAAAGGCCATCTGTTTTCTGACTCACTAGCTGTTCTTAAACCAGTGGTTCTCAACTCTGGCCATACGCTAGAGTCACCTGGGGAGCTTTTTAAAAACAGGGATGCCCCGCCCCAAAGATCTTATTCATTTGCTTTGGGTGGTATCCAATCATGGAAGTTTTTTCAAAGCTCCCCAGCTAATTCTAGTGCACATCCAGAGTCGAGAGTATAGGCTCCTGAGCAGGAATTCCTTCTTCTCTGCAGGGAGGATAGTAGTCCCAGTATTGGGGGCACCTGTGACCACCACATCCCATGAACTTCCTAGAAATCAAACACACTCAAGCCAAAAAGATCGTTCTGGTTACCAGACCAGATATCATCAATCTTAATTGCACATTGGTGACAACTAGGTGGTTTGTCAATGATCCTAATGCCTCACCCAGATATTCTGATTGAGTTAGTCTGGGATGGGGTGGAGAATTGGAATCTCTTATACCCATCCCCCCCAAGTTGATTCTAATGTGTACGCAGTTTGGGAACTACTGATCCCTTCCTAGACCCTCAGTTTATAGGAAAAAAAAAATGAGGCTCAGAGAGGAGAAGTGACTTGCTCAGGGTCACACAGCATGCTTGCTCTGGAGGTAAGTCTAGAGCCCAAAGCTACTAGCCAGTGCTGTTTCCATGCTGTAGCCGCTTATGGTTTGCAAAATTATTTCCCATATGTTAGCTGGCTGGTCTATACCTTGCCACACTGGGTTGCTTCCTGCCACCATCCTCTCATTTCACAGGAGATGAGACTGGACCCAAACAAGGAAAGTGACCTGCCCAAAGCCAAACCATAGCAGAGGCTGGATGAGAACTCAGGTCATCTGCCTCCCAAATTCCAGCAGGTGAGGCTTTCCTGAGCCTCAACACCAAGAGCTGAAGTCTTAGACGACCCCTTAGGACAGGCTGTGCAGTAATCTCGCAGGGGACACTTGCCTGGTGCACTGGAAGTTCTACTCAATGATAATCCCTTCCCCACTGTTCTGAACACATTGAGATTTTCTGTTTACAACACATGTTTTCATCTATTATCTCCAACGGTGTATTAATGACAATCCCTATTCTACCAAAGGGCAGAGTGAAGCTCAGAGAGCTTAGGGGACTTTGCCCCAGGAGCAACACCAGGCCTGGAACCAGAACCAAGTCTTTGGACTGTGCTGATTCCACCTCAGGCCAGCCCCTGAGGCCTGGGGCCTGGGGCCTGGGACCCGGGACCTGCCAGCTCTGTGGAAGTTCTCCCACCCTGCAGACTGATGGCCAGCAGGGCTTATAACCGGAGGTCAGGGCAGGGTGTGTGCGCAGGTCAGGAGCCCCAGTTTGGCCAGTTCTGGTTTCTGGTTCCCTGTTGTCAAAAGGCAAATATTCCACAAAGTGGCAGGTGCAGAAAACAGACCTCACTTCTCACTTAAGGTAAAGCCCGAAGTAGGCAAGCAATTTCTACCCTCCTCCCTTCTCATCTAACCATTTGAGGATGGCAGTGATTAAAAGCCTACTTTCTCCCTGTACGCACCTCCTGAGAGTGGCCAGACACGAGGAGCTGGGCCCTCAGGAAGAGCCCAGGATGGCTGGTGACTTATTTTACTTACCAAGCACTGATACAACTCTTCCTGTCCCTAGTGCTCTGAAATATTCATTAACTCATTTCAATTTTCACCATGGCGCTATGAGGCGGGCACTGCTACTATCTCCACTTTAGAGATTAAGAAATAAAATTCAGAAAGGTTAACTGACTTGCTCAATTTTACACAAATTAGGAAGAGGCAAAGCCAGGATTTGAACCCAGGCAGTCTGCCTCCAGCATCCACGTTCTCGACCACTATGGTTTACCGGGCAATGTTTGCCTGAGTGCCTGGTGCTAGGCCAGTCTCCCCAGAGAGGACCTAACTCTAAGCACAGTGCAAAATGAGACCTCACAGCCCACTGGCTCTCAAGTCTAGATGGAGGCAGCGTCAAGACTAACCATGTTCTAGAGTTGTCGTGTGTGCAAGTCCACGTGGATGCCCGTTTCAGTTCCTCGCAGCTGCCTTCCCCTTCCTTCTTGCACCTGCTGTGGTTGGAGTCTGCACACAGCCGGCAGCAGCCCCGGCAGTCGGTACTGTAATCCCCACTGCACAGCAGAGAAGGCTGAGGCTCTCCTGCACTATGAAGCTAATCAATGGCAGAGCTGAGAATTAAATTCTCTGCTTCGTCGGTCGCATCGTTCTTTTCTTTCTAAGACCCCTCAAGAGGTGTCCAGCAGGAACTGTGGCCACTACTCTGGGAAAATGAAGCCACAAGTCCTGTGACTCTTATGAGCATCCAGGCCTGTTAACTTCTAAGCAGATTCCCTTCTGTCTCCTGCTTCCACCATTTGTCCACATCTGCTGCCCCCACTCCATCATCTCAGCTCCTGGGATGGAAGAACACATTTTAACCCACTGAAATCTGCTCGGTGTAGACTCCAGCATCTCCAACTGGCCCAGTGGCCTCTCAGCCCAAAGGGAAGAAGCCAGGTCTTGCCCGGCAGCTGTTTTAGAGCTTGAGAGGCCCCCCTGCCCATCCTGGGATGTCCAGAGAGCCAGTTCCACCCTCCCTGAGTGGGCTGCAGGCCCGGTCACCAAGGAGGGAGAACAGGATGTAGGTGGGGCCTTGTCCTAATAGAGCCGGCGGCTGCAGTGCCAGGCACAGAGATCCCAGGAATAACAGCAGCCAACACGGGGGCACTAGCTAGGTGCCAGGTGTCACTCTAGGTGCCTCCAGACTCACAGACCCCTGGGCTATGGGCTCTCCAGGGCACTCAGAGGTTCCCTGCCCTCGGAAGTGATGGCGTCTGAGAAACACCTGTCTCCGAGGCTGGCAGGCGCTTGGCTGTGGCCCGAGGGTCTGCTAGGGTCTGACCGTAGCCCTGAATCCTGGGTCCTGCCCTCTGCACACTTTCCCAATCTCCATTTTGCAATCAGTCAGCATGATCCAGTAAACATCTGCAGCGAGAGGAGGACCCATCTTCCTGACCCTTTTCTACATGTTTCAAAAAGAGCCCAGGGGTGTGGGGGCGGCGGGGGGAGGGAGCCTTAGCCATCAGAGGAGAGGCCAGGAGAAGGCCAGGCTGCCTGAGCACGAACCACGCTGCCGAAGCTTCCTGACCAGGTCCAAACACATTCAAGCAAGGAGAATGCTCGCAGAGGAAACTGGAACGCAGTCTTTTTGTCCATGTTTTATGGGGGTTCAAGGTTGGAGGGGTGGAGGGAAGGAAGGTTATAGGTCAAAGTTCAGAGAAATACTTTCTAACTGCCTCTGGCTCACTGTGCAACCTTAGGCAGACCACTAAACATCTCTGAATGAGTTTTCTCTTTTGTAAAATAGTAGATAATCGTGGCCCCCTCCCTGTTTTATAGGATTAATGTCACACTTTTCTTGTTTTATTTCCATAAGAGGTCCATGAGCTGTAGAGGGCATATTATATCTTCTTCACTGTGCAATTGAGGAAACTAAGGCACAGGGAGGTTTATTCCTCCACCGAACATTTGATAAGTTCCTACCAGGTTCACAGGATCTGGGAAACTTAGGGTGACCCCAGAAAAGAACAAATAACTTGTCTGAGGCACCAGGCAGGGAAACCACTGGGAGCAGACTCAGCCTCTGAAGCGACTGCCTTCCAGCAGCAGTGGCCCCCAGGGTGGAGGAGAAGATCCTAAACACAGCTGGAATCAACCTGCTAGCACCTTCCCCATCTCTGTCCACATGCTTCCCTGCTTTAGTACACTTACTGGTTAAAACATCTGTTCTCCTCTTCGGAGTTCTAAGCTTCTTGAGGGAAGAGTCATGACTTATATGATTATTTTTATCCCTGGGGCTTAATAGCTAATATCTGGCCCTTTGTAGGTGCTTAATAAATGCTTGTTGCATGAACGAATGAATGAATCGCAACAAGGGGAAGTGCAGGAAGCGCATTTGAAGTGAAGGAAACTGAGTCAACAAAGTATGGAGATGGGAAAACCCGGAGCCCACCTGAGTAGAGCCACCCCCTCCCACCCAGAAAGGCCTTCAGCCCCCAGCCCCTGGACACCGTGGCCACGATCTTAAAAAAGCAGGTGACACCAAGAATAGGCAAGGAGATGAGATGGCACAGGGAGAGGAAGCCACACACTTGGTTGATTGCTGCCCACCCCTTTCCATGCCAACCCCCCTCTTTAGTTGTGAAGGATATATCTAGAATTTCTCCATATTGGCCTAAAATCTTCTACAAACCTGGCATCATTCCAGGCATCAGGGAGTCTTGAATTCAAATAATTAGGTATTTAACAGTAAAAATTAACACCAAATAATTAAATTAGCCCTTAAAAATATATAAAATATAAAATACTATAAGCATTTACAAAACATACTTTTGTCTTTTCTATAGACCAGGCCACCAATTCTTCCAGGCAGGACTTTGGATCAAGAATGACACCATTTGATTTCTGTCTTTAAAGGATCCTTTGGCTGCTGTGTGGCTTCTGGGGTGAGGGTGGGAGTTGAGGCCCCAGTTGGAAGGCGCCATAGTGGTCCCAGTGGGAAGTAACTACACCTAGGGTGGGGTTGTTAGAAGAGGGGAGCTATATTTTGAAGACAGAAGTGATTGAATTCGCTGAGGGTTCAAATGTTGGATGTGAGAGAGACAAGTCCGGGATGGTGGCTTGGTTTGGGGCTTGAATAACTTGGTGCAATTACCTGAGATGGGGAATGCTAGGGAGGAAGCAGGTTTCTGGAGGGAAATCTGAAGTTTGGTTTTGAATATGTTATATGCGAGGTGTCTCCATGGTCTCCAAGTGAAGCTGTCAAGTGTATTTAAAACCAAGGCACTGGCGTGGGTCATCTGAGGACAGTGTGCAAATACAGAAGAAAACGGCTCGGGACCGAGCCCTGGGCCACTCCAGCAGAAAGGTGAGGGGACCCAGCAAAGGAGACGGATAAGACATCAGAACAAGGTAAGAGAAAAAACGAGAGCTGTGTCCTGGGAGCTGAGGGAAGAAAACACGCCCAGATGACGGACAAACCAAATAGGCTGACCAGCTTTGTCAAACATTTCAGCCTAGGCCTCTCATTCTGAGCAATGTCGCCCCTGAATCCACTCGAAAAAGCCACTGAGTCCCCTCGATTCTAGGATGTGCTTTTTGTTTCTGAATTCTCCCATTACTGAAATTAGGGTCCCATGTGCAATCAATATGTGTCCCCACAACACATACCAACCTTGCCTAAAAATAAATAAAGGCTATTACTAAATCAGTATGGCATAGTACATCCCATCAGTGGGGTGTCAGGCTGTCACTATGAGGAGGAGACATCAGGCACCGAGACACAGGAGGGGATTTAGCACTTATTAAGCATCTACTGTAGACCAAGAATCATGGTGCTTAAAGTTTCACATTTTGTCTCATCTGACAACTGGAGAGGGAAAGAAATTTACAAGGGAAGGAGAAACATCATCCAGTTTAGCATGATAAAGAAGCAGTGCCTTGTCCCCCCAAAGCAGTAGGTTCCCCAGCTCTAAAAGAGGAAAAAGCCAGGTTCATTTTGGTCTGCACATCCCTTTACCTTCATCCGCATCCTCCAGAAACATCACCAAAGACATGACAATTTGACCCAATGCAGTGTTTTCTCAAAACTTGTAAAAACCTTTTAACATACATAAACACAGCAAGTGTTTCCTGAGGTCATAGATGCTCACAAAAACCAGCGGGAAAATTTAAAAAGCAGGAAGGAGATACACCACTTTGTTTTCTGAGGGCTGGGCTTGGAGACTCCTCCCAAAGTTTTAACTCATTTCTGCTTGGCTGAGTAAGCCACGATGAGTTTGCTCAAATCTCAAATCTACTGTCTTCGAATGGAAGAGCCTCTGGGCTTTGGGACCTGTGATGTGATGAGGGCAGGCATACAGGGAAGTGGACCAGATTTGCTCTGCTAATTTGGAATTGCTGATTCCACTGTAAAATGCCATCAGCAGCGTTGTGAATGGCACTGGTCTTTGGTTTTCTTTTAAAGTCCCAACATAAGACAGTATGTTGATAAATGATAGATAGCTAATAGACAGATATAGATGACAGGTAAATATAGATAGTAGACAGATAGATGTAGGTGACATAGATGATAGATGATAGATAGATAGATGTATGTTACTAATGTTGTTTGGACTTTATAGGCATGGCCACATTCAGCCATGGAGAATAGGAAATAAAACCGAAATCTTTATCCCCTGCAGAGCCAGAAACAAGGTCAAGCCCAGCTCGATGGTGAGGCCAGACTTGCCTTCTCTGGAATCAAATACTGTACCTGACAAGGACACGTCCCTGGCAGTTTTCTTTTCTCTATTTCCAGGGGGCGGCATTTCCCTCCTTGCCTGGGGGCTGCGCCTTTTGATCATTATCCAGCCATCTGTCTGCACCACTCTGCCCGGCCCCGGCTTTCTCCTCCCGGAGGCCCCATCTCTCCCTCTGCGGCCACACCAAGATCACCCTGGAGATGCAGACTGTTGCAGGAGCAGCTGGGAGGGACCAGCCGCTGCAGGAACTGGCCAGGGCACCTCGGCTTTCCCAGACAGCGCCATGATGAGCACACTGAGGGCTGGGTCCCACGGTGCCTTCCCACCGGCTCTCTGGGGCCGATCCTATCTCCCATCTCCCAGTGAAGCAATCCACGTAATTAGCCACAGTAATATCCAGGCCGTCTGAGGCTGCCTGTCTCAACCTCGGCCCGGGTGGCTGTCGCAATGAGCATCTAAATGATTATTCAGCTCCCCTCCAACCAGCTGAGAGGAGAAAAATGGGGTCTCGCTCTAGGACAGCTGCCTAGTACCCTACTCCCTGGGTTGGGCTCTGTCTCCAGGACAAGTTTTTCCAGAAAGCCGACCCCTATGGGCCACAAGGGCACCATTTTGACATGGCAGCCCCAGGGACCTTGCTTTGGGCTCTGAACATTTTTTGGAAGCCTGTTTTGTTAGCCAACATCTTTTGAGCCTTTTTTCCTAGGCAAGGCCCCATAGGGGTTACAGAAATATGCTAAGGAAGACTCTCTGACCTCCAAGTCC
Source organism: Lemur catta (assembly GCF_020740605.2). Taxonomy (NCBI): domain Eukaryota; kingdom Metazoa; phylum Chordata; class Mammalia; order Primates; family Lemuridae; genus Lemur; species Lemur catta. The sequence continues at coordinate 37,611,292 of NC_059136.1, forward strand.
CTACCATTTCATTGTGGGAAAAAAATGCAAACATCTGAAGAGACAAATGATGGGGTGGGTGGGGAGCAGGGCTAATGTCTACGCTGACTTAGCACCTCCTTGTTCCATACCTTTTACTAAGCCTGATCTCATCTAGTCCACACAGGTGTCAAGACCCCCATTTTAAAGGCTCATATTGGTTAAGCAGAACCAGGACAAGAATGTTCTAATAATAATACTACTATGTGGCCTGGGAGATTTGCTGTACCTCTCTGAGCCTTTGATCCTGGTAAAATCCAGGAGTAGCTAAGTCACTGCTTCAACCCAGGCTGATCTGCCCTAAGAGCCCAGATATCACACAGGCTCTGCTGGCCCTTCAACAATGGTGCTGGTAATGGTGCCCACTGGCAGCTCTGGGGCAAGATGGTCACAAGCAGCGCGGGACCTTGACAGCACACAGGGATTGGAGAAGCAGAGAGGGGAGGGGATTGCATTTAATAGGTCCAGGCAACAGCAAAGACTCAGAGTGGAAAAACAGGCAGGGTGGATTCAGGGGAGAGTGAGGAAATGGAAGGGACTCTCAGACCTGTGGCTCTGCCTCTCCAAACTCCTAGAACCTTCCTTTTTAGAATTTTCCATTTCCTAAGAGTCGAGGCCGCATTGCTCAACCATTGTGCTCTGTTTCTCATGGGTGTTCCAGGCCCGTTCCCAGAGATGATATCAGACTCAGGTCATGGATTACCACATGGATTCAAGTCAGCGAGGGTTTCCAGACAGCCAGAGTTCACTGGGTACCCTCTCTTTGGGTGCTTCTCCCGGCTGCACCCGTCTCCCCCTGGTCTTTTCTCTTTCCAAGTCCATTCTAAATGCTGCCTCTGGCTTTACTCCACCCTGCGAAGCACCGTGGTGTAGTAGCTCTGCGTTCAAATCCAGGCTTCACAGCTTAGGAGCTATGTGTCTTTGTGCATGCTATTAACCTCAGTTTCCTAATTTGTAAAATGGGGGCAGGAACCCTAATACCTATCACAAAGGTTCATGGTGAGAATTAGATAAATTTCATACACCTGTAGTCTCTGGGGTAGCACCTCACACATAGTCAAGAAACTCATGTTAGCGGTGACTAATCGGTACATGTAGGCGTCCTTTATTCCCTCCTCTGGGAATCAGAAAGGCAAAATGCCTCTTCCAGGAGGTGCCCAGGAAAGATGTGCTAAGTAATTGATGTGACTTGAATTGGAAAGACTGAGACGGTATTGCCAGAGGTTAATGCGTGGGCTGTAGGGTCTCACGGCCTGTGTTTGAATTCCAGGCCTGCTACTTACTGAGGGTGACCTTGGCAGGTATTTAACCTCAGTTTCCTCATCTATAAAATGGAGATTAAAATGATTCCCACCGATAAAGATTTCTGTGCAGGCTCAGGGATGTCATGAAGGGCTCAGCGAGCACAGGGGCTGCAGCATAGTGAGGGCTAATATTGCTTTTCTTAGTACATGAACTTGCTCCCTGAAAGTTCATTGTCTCTCTGAAGAGCCAAGTCTCACACACAAGCTACAGAGAACAAACTAAAGATAGGGGCCCAGACTTGGTGCCTTTTTCCTCCTCTCTCCCTCCCACCCCAACATAAAAAGTCCCCTTCCCTTAGTCAATCAGACAGCTGTGGGGGACATAGCCTAGGTACGAAAAGGACAAAAGTCCTCGTTCTGCTAAATACCATCCGTGTGGCCTTGGGCAGGTCACTGCACATCTTCAACCACAGTAGCTGGTAAAACACGACACCAATTAAGTTATTCACATAATGAGGCTATCTGGGCCTTCCTTTCCCTCTGCTCAAGGGAGAGGAAAGAAAACAGGTACAGAAGCTCCTCAGCTTTGGTTCCCGTGCATTTACTGATGGCTGCTGTGTCTGCACTGTGCTGGGTGCTAGAGACAGGGAGCTGAATGGGCCTCCCGTGGTTCCCAGTCTCCGGCAGGAGGCAGAGGCTTACACAGAGAACTACATTAATGGGTGCCAAGTGGCCAAGCATCGCGTGCTTTCTCTGCGCAAGGCACTGTGTGAAGAGCTCTACAGAGATGGTCTCTCTCCACTTCGCCACACCTCTGTCTTGTAAGTACAGTTACTGTCACAGCCATCTTACCAGGGCAAAACTCAAATAAGTCATGCAGTGTAGCCAGGGTCACACAGTTAATCAACTGCTCCCAGAGAAGAGAGTGCAGAGGAGGGCGCGGGACTCCATGGGAGGAGAGGATTCGTCTGCAGAGAAGGCTTCCTGGAGGAGGTGATGTCTGCATCTTGAACCACGAGTCAGCAAAGGGGGGCAGTGTTTAAGAAGAGGGGACAGCAAGGGTAAGAGACAAAAGAAAAAGAGACCATGACCCATACAAGGGCCATGATGCAGGTGAAACAGAAGATGGGGGTCAGGTGGCCAAAGACCTGCTGGCGAAGCTACTGAGGCCTGGGGCTTTCATCTGGAAGGCAGCAAGGCTCCCTTGAGGGGTTGTGAACAAGAGAGAAGAGTGATCAGATTTACCATTCTGGAAGCTCTGCTCACTTGCCGTCCCAAATGCCCCGGCCTCCTTGGGCCCCCATCTCCACGTGGGAGTCTGCCCCAGGCTGTGGGCCCGTCTCCGTCAGGCCCGGGCCCATTTTTTCAATTCCATGCTGTGTACTGGCCAAGTTACTTCATGTCTCTGACCAAAATTTCTTCATCTGCAATGCAGAGATAACTGTTCTGTGGCAGGACTCTCATGGTAATAAACAGAGGATGCCATGTGTAAATGCCTCATCCAGCACCTCACACAGGGGGCGTGCTCAGGAAAGGCGCTTCCTTCCTTCCCTCCTCCTTTTCCTGACATGCGTTCTGCTTGTTCCTAAGTTGAAAATAAGCAATCGATACACATGTTATTCGATTGATGAATGATTGGTTGGTGGGACCTTTGATATTTTCCGTAGTCAGCAATTTTGACTATTCATGAGCAACCCTAAAAGCCCCTGACAAGCAGTGATTTTGAATTTAGCTGGTTTAGCAAGAAAGAGAGTCTGACCATACCAGCGAGGCTAAGCCTGAGCTGCTGAGACAAAAAAGTCCAAAAATGCAATGACTAAAGATACCCAAGTGCGGCCCCTCAACTGAATCCAAACTTCACAAACAAATCCCTTTATTAAAAGGACTTGTTCCGTAAAATTTGGATTCAGTCAAAAGGCTGCCCTCAAGGATCCAAAAGGCCACATGTGGCTCCAAGGCTGCAGGTTCCCCACCTGGAAACAATATTGATGTTTCTCTTAGGAAATAGTCCCCAGATGAGCTGTCCAGGTCAGTGATGAGGCTCTGCTCCATGTGGTCATTCAAGGACCCAGGTTCCTGCATCTTGCTGCTCCACCATTCACTACACCAGGACATTGCTATTGTCTACAAGGTCAAAGTTGGGTCACCATCACAGCTCAGTTCCAGTTATCAGAGAAAGAAAGAGATTGCCCAGTGACTTAAGTCTCAGGCCCACAAGTGGCACATTTAACTTCCATCGGCATGACCTCAGGCACGTGGCCACATGTAATTGCTGGGAATGCTGGGAAATGCAGTCTAACTGAGCCTTCACATACCCAGCTACAACATTAATAATAGGAAAAGGGGAAGAATGGATTTTGGTAGCCAACCAACAAATAGAATCTGCCTTACTGGCCGGCCATCAAACATCTGCAGGATATGAGACTTCATTTTAAGCCATAATAGGTGGTCCACAGATGTGTTCTGTTCATCCAACAGAGGGGTTTACAATTTGAGGGGACTGATAGGCCATTGGGCAAGATATGTTCTCTCCAGGCCCCACCACCTGCTATTTTTATATCCCAGGCCAAATTCACATAGTTATGCCATATCTTGGCCCTTGGAAGCCACTGGAAGCCAGCATTTAAATCTAGAACACATGTTCTAGAATATCAAACATAATAGTAATAGTTATGAGACTAGAATGACATTATTGAGATGACCTTATTGAGATCTATTTTGTGCCACATCCTTTTACCCCCATTCACTTTGCTACTCACCCAAACCCATGTTCTTCTCTTCATCCTGGGCACACAGCTAGACTACATCTCCCAGCCACCCCTGCAGCTAGGTGTGGGCATGTGACCAAGTTCCCTTCAAAATAACATGAATGAAGATAATACTCAGGCCTGGCCCATAAAGACCTCCATCCATTCGTTTAAGAGCATAAGTTTTCATTTCAGTGAAGTAGAGTATATCATTTTTTTCTTTTGTGGTTTCTATTTTTTTGTGCTCTTGCTTATTTTTTTAATGATTTAAAATTGTATTTATACATCATCTTGCACATTCTTTGCAAGATGCAACTGGATGATTTTACAAGGTTAAATTTACCCATTAAAATTTCTTTTTCTTTTCTTTTTTTTTTTTTGGCTAGGTATTCATTTGATATTTGTGGCTTTTTAAAATCTTTGTTTATGATGGTTATCAAAGGAGAAAGAAAAAAATTAGGGCAATTTGAAAAGGCAGCTCAGAAGTTTTGTGAGCATAAGACTGTCTTGGCAAAAGAGTAATTCAGGAGAAAGTCAGAAGGAAGCATTGTAATTTACTGCTTGAAAATTAAGAGAACTGAGAAGCATTGGGAACAAAGTCCCTTTGAATGTCAAGCATCTGGTACAATGTCTTTCTTAAGCAAGGATACGGTGCTAACAGAGGAGGGAATCGCACCAAATGAGTAGGAGACTGTGGCAGACAAGACCCGTGGGCCTGGCACAAGCCACATCTTAAACCCATGGGCAGTCTTCCAACCTCCGACCTGTGCTCGACCAAGAGAAAACTATTTCTACTGCTTAACTAGGCTCCTGGAAGGGCCAATTTATTCCCTCCCACGCTGGGCAGACTTTAATAACCAAAGCACATGGCTTCCTGCAAACAGACTCAGCCAGGAATTAACTCCTTCCTTCCTTCCCCTGCAGTTATGATCAGCCCGGTCATTCTGGAACAATGCATGTCCCAGCTTACCGGGAAGGGACAGCAGTAGATAGCAGATTTTCCATGGCTTTCTCAGTGTCCTGCTGGCCCTGGATCTCCCTGGAGCCAGCCCAAGGTATTTCAGGGTTGACATTGCGTGAGATTATATGGCTGCTAACACCCAAGCCTGCAACTGCTGACCCAGTCTAATTCGAGACAGTGTTCGTGCCTGCTGCTATATCATGGGCCCGTGCTGCAGTCAGTCTCATCAGAGCCCTGTCCCAAAAGATGGCATGAAATGTCACCTGGTCTGGACTAATTGGATTTAAAAGGTCATCTGTTTGAATCTGGATTTTTAAAGAGAGAGGTACACAGTGTAATGAAAAAGAGAGTTCCCTAACTTTGGTTACGGCCAAGCTGAAAGGCCAGCCGCACTGCTTACTCTCTAGGTGACCAAGGGCAATTTATCCCACCTCCCCAGGCCTCAGTTTCCTCATGTGTAAAACATGGATGGGTTAATGAAATAACAAAGGATTACATGAGATGATACTAAAGTGCCCAGCACAGTGAATTCCGGGCACATAGCAAGCTCTTGGTAAATGTTAGTCCCGTGCTGCACCTCTCCTACCACAGGGATCAAACAGCTGGAGTTAACACACATCCCCTTAACAGTTATGTGAACATGGACGTGTTATTAAACCTCTGCACTTCCTCTCCCATTTTGGGAACAGAGAGGTCTGAGCTGGAGCTATCGATCAGGGCAACACCAACACGTGGAAGGAGAAACTGTTTGGGTGAACTGTGTGTCAAGAAGAGACACAGGGTAGAGTCAGAGCAGCGGCCACACCAGCACTCAAGGGTTAGCTGGAAGGTCGGGTGGCAGTTGAAGATAAAAAAAAAAATGTCTGAAGGAAGAGAAGAGAGAGGGACAGGTACCCTGGGGGCCCCACAGAGGGTCCAGGAGAATGTGGAGGCCGTGAAGACCCCAGGAGGAGAACACCTACCATGCTGGGGTGCTCGGCATTTGGGAGGCTGGTTATTGCAGGGAAGTGATGGGGAACGAAGCCACTTTGCAGTGGGTGGGTAAATGTGTAGGAATGAGGGAAAAGAAAAGGAAGTACAGTTAAAAAGCCAAAGCCAGTGGGGGCAAGCGATAATATCAAGACTGGGAACATCTTGCTACATGGAAGACTCGCAGGAAGGAGAGGGAGAAAATGAGGCCAGAGAGGAGCAGGAAGAAGTCAGAGGCAGGAGCTTTACTGGGTCAGTGGATGGAAGCCAATGTTCAGGCCACGGTGGCGTTTGGTGAAACCCTTCCTGGGGGGCCACCAAGGCTGAATGAACTTGGGCAACGTTGACTCAGCAGAAAGGAAGGAGGCTCAGAGAATTCAAGATTTGAAGAGAAATTTTCATCTTTGGGGATTCCATGGTCATAGTTTTGACTAATATCTGTCTTGTCCTTTGCAAGGTGCTTTCACTGGCATCACGTTAATTTAGGAAGAATTAGTCCCATTTTACAGAATTGGGGGGAACTAAGGTTCAGAAAAGTTCAGTGGCTTGTTTAAGATCTTGCAGCTGGGGGTGTCAGGGCTGGGTCTAAAACCCATATTTCTGTGATTCAGGGTCCAACTCTGTCCGCCCTGCCCTGGGAGCTGCTAAAAATCAAGCCAACCATACATTTCTTAAGCAGCCCCGCATGCTGGACGCCATGCTGAGGCACTGCTAATGACTGCCATGGGGGCAGACACCTGCTGCACTCTGCTTTGCTGCTGCAGACTCCTGATTTACATATTCCAAACAGCGCACAACTGAAAGTAGCTCACGTGTCCATCACCAGGGGAATGAAGAAGCAAACTGTCATATAGCCACAGCAGTATTGCTGGAATACCACTCAGCAATAAAAAGGAACCATTTCAGATATACACAAAAACACAGATGCAGCTCGAAAGCATTATGCCAAATAAACGAAGCCAGATACAAAAGACCACATGCACAGGGTTCAATTTATATGAAACTCTAGAAATGGGAAAATCTAACACATAGTGGCTGAAAGCAGATTAGCGGTATCCAAGACTAGGATGGGGTTGTGAATTGACTGAGAAAGATAAGAGACCTTTGAGATGATAGAAATGTATGGCATATCATCATTATGTAGTGGTTACATGGGTGTATATGTTTGTCAAATTCATCAAACTGTGTACATAAAATGGATGTGTTTTATTTATGCAAATTATACCTTGTTAAAGGTGATAATGCAAAAAAATTTAATGTTAGGTGGATCACAAAAATGAATACAGTACAGTTTCTTCAAATATTGAAATGTTAAAAAAAAATGAATGCAGTACAAATAGATATAAATGAAGAAATAGAGGGGAGAAAGGCTAAACTGAAGATAAAGCCGGAGACAAAGTTAATTTTCTCAGAAGCCAAAGCAAAAAGGGGGAAAGAAATATTCACAACCTTTCATAAGTCCATAAGAGAAAATCACAGTGTTCATAAAATAAAATTGGATCATAGAGATAAGGCAGCTTCTGAGAGAAGGAAGTGACTAATTCTGTTTGGGAAAACCAGGAAATGCTACAGCAATGAGGGTAAAAAAACAAACAAACAAAAATAGCTAGTGCTGACAGTTTGGGGAGGTTGGATGTGAAAGGGGTGGGATTGAGCCACCGAATGCGACATGATCAGCTTAACTCATTTCCTAGATGTCCTTCAACTCTGAAGACGTGAGGTCAGAGGTCCTGGTCTGAGACGCAGGGAGGAGGCTGGGGCCTGAGGGCTGCAAACAGCCTAGGGTTCCATGGGGCCTGAGGAGGGGACTGTCATCTCACAGCCAGGACCGGCATTTCATATATTTACCTACCAGTTTGCGGCGGATCCGTCCAGACGAGGGTCAGACCCCAGCTGGAGCTTGTCTGGAAGGCCCTTGCTGCGTCAGCGTTAAACCCTCCCCTGCTGGGCCGTGGGGAGGTGGGGTCCCCGGGGGGTTGGAGCTGTTGGGGACGTGGAGGGAATTACTAACCCATACAGAACACGTTAGGATTCCAGCAGCAACCCTGGCTAGATGGTGCCGGATCATCAGCTGTGGGTCGCGCCCGGCCGCCCCCTGGCCTCTCCTCCCGGCCGCCTTCCACGGTCCGAGTCATGCCTGATTATCACCAGCTAATGAGAATTCCTGGTCTTGGTCAACTGCCCACACTCAGGAATTCGCTACTCATGAGAAATGTCGGCTTTACGAAAGTGGGCTCTGTGTGTCAGCTCTTTTTCCCACATTCAGGGTTTACAGCTGACAGTAGTTGGTTTCACATGATTTGCTGATAGGGGAAGAGGCCGTAATCCAGGAAACTGCTCTGGCAAATCACCCCTGGGCCAGCAGAGCATTCTGGAACGTTCTTGTTATGTTTCCCCTCAGAAATCATTTGGAGAGGGAAGTGTTGAGATTTCAACAAGGCTAGCGTGGAAGACTTCATGCCTGAGGGAACACTAGAGCTTAACTGTGAGGCTGCCGCGCCCCAGGTTGATTTTCCCAGCGTGCACACACAAGGGCTGCAGGTTGGGGAAACGCACAGGAACCCCGGTGCCCGGCAGAGATGAGAGTAACAGTGAAGCACTGTGACAATCCACAATGCGACACGACTTCACACGCGTTCATAGGATTCAAACTCTAAGGCCAACTTCAGAGAAGATGATAATATGCCAGCTTTCTGGTGCTGGAGAAATAATGGACTCGTTTCAACAAAGTACCAGCCCCCCAGAGAGCAAACCTCTCGCATCTCTGGACACTTGACTTTCTTTTTTCCTCCCAACCGACTTCTGGACTAACAGATGACGAATTCCATAGACGGTAACAGAGCCGTTCCATGGAAGGCTACATACTCTAGGCCACCAGGCTGAGAAGGGATCTTTCAGAAAGCGAACGTCCTTGATCTGAACACAGAGAAGCTGGATTTTAGGTATTTGACGTGGTGATCTCTGGACAGGGCCAAGCGCAGAAAACACTGAAGCACCACAAACCGTCAGGGAGAACAGGAAGGCCGGGCTCCCACTGGCCGCTTGACGTAGTGCCAGCTCTCCTCAGGGGTCTGCTCGGCTCCTGCCAAGTTCCCAGTGAACCCCGACATTGTAAAGTCATTTAAATCCTAGTGACTGTGTTCATGTGGCACCCTGAGGTTTACAAGCCTCTCAACCAAGCCTCCCACAGCCCAGCAAGGAAAGGTCAGAAGGTTTTACTGAGACTTGGAAACTAAGGCCCAGAAAGAGTCCCCAGGACACACAGCCAAGGGGAAAACAGGCCTGCCGTTAACAGCTCGAGCTTGCAGTCAAAGGAATCTGCATTGAAACTGGGGCTGGTAACCCTTAGCTTGTTACTGCCCTCCCCAGAGTTTGTTTCCTCCTCTGCAGCATGATGCACCAGGCTTGAGGGCCACCCTGCCAGGGATCATAGTACATCTTGGCTGGGTGATCCTGGGCAGGTTACTTAACCACTCTGTGCCTTGGCTTCCTTATCTATAAAATGAGGTTACTATTGGTACCCACCACACACACAACATGGGTGATTCTCACAGACATTTGTGGACAGAAAGAAGTCAGACCCAGAAGGGCACACACTGCGTGATTCATTTATTTGACGTTCAAAAACAGACGAACTGTGTAATGGTTATGGGGTTTCCTTTTGGGGTGATGAACATGTTTTCCAAACCACATAGAGGTGGGAGTTGTACAATATTGTGAACGTATTAAATCCCACTAGATTGTTTACTTTAAAATGGTTAATTTTGTCATGTGAATTTCACCTTCATTTTTTAAATAATTTATTTATTTATTCATTTTTAAAGTGAACCAAATTTTTTTAAACAATTAAATTTTTTAAAAAGCCAGGCATGGTGGTGCATACTGATAGTCCCAGCTACTCTGGAAGCTGAGTTGGGAGAATCACTTCAGCCCAGGAGCTTGAGGTTAGCCTGGGCAACATAGTGGGACCTTGTGTCTAAAAAATGTATATATATAAATATATATATACACACACATACATAAAATAAAATAAAGTGGCCAAACTCATCAGCAGTGCTAGAAGTCAAAATAATGGTTACCTTTGGTGGTAGGATGGTTAATGACCAGGAGGGGACACAAGAGAGGCTGGAGGGACTGTTCTACATCTTAATCTAGGTGGTGGTTACGTGAGTGCACATAGGTAAAAACTGATCAAGCTCTATGCTTAAGGTTTATGCTCTTACAGGGTCGTTATGATATTAAGGGTGGTAATCTAATCCACGTCAAGCTCTTAAACAACCCTGGCACATAACAAATGCTCGATAATTAGTATCTCTCATTAGGACCACCATTGTCTCATACTGTCTTGAAGACTGGATGAGACAATGCACATATGGCACTTACACAGGAACTTTGTATATGCCCTCAAATAGAGGCAATTTTCATTAATATTAAGTTGAACCCAAACCTGGCTCAAGATTCAGAGCGGTTTGCAAGGCACTGTCTTGCCCACTCCTAGGGATTGGTTTGACATGAGCTATGTGGAAGAGAGCCAGGGATTTAAGGATTAGGACTTGGTATACCACGGCACAACCTCTGGATCAGCCAGGCTCCCTCCTACGGTTGAGTTTGGGCACAAAGAATACCATTTGCCATCACACAGGCAGAACTTGGAAGAGAAAAGTCATCTCTCATTCACCCAAAGGTGGATGGTATCTGGGAAAAGATAGTCCATGTCAAATCCTGCTTTTATTGTCCCCTGACAGGTGGGTCTCACCCTGCTCATTAATCTGCTTATTTTGTTGGCATCCTATACTGCCCAATTACATTCGACTGGCAAGCTTCCTGCAAACCCGGAAGATTGACCTTCCCTCCTCCTTTGGGCCACACAGTCCCACGTACACATCCACCTGTCCAACATCTGTGACGTGTGGCAGCACTCATACATCATGTCTCTCCTTCCAGATCCCAGTGCTTTGCAGACAGGAGCCCTGCCTCAGTCGTCTTTTCAGCCCTGGGATGGCTCCAGGAACACAGCAGGGACTTAATGTGTGAGAGAAAGAGAGGGCCGAGCTCCCTGGTTGGGTAGACCCTTAAGAACAGAATCATTTTCCTGCCTTCGGATCCTAGGGTTTGCTTGGGAATAAAGCACAGAAGCAGAGAGGGGTTGGCCCGGGAGGGCTGGGTGTGCAGCTGCTTCCCAGCTCCTTCTGAGTCAGTTTTATTCAGTTTAGAAAGAGCTACCCATATCCAGAAATCGCAGTATCGTTGGTTTGGGAGGAAAAATGAAGTCAGGAGCAGAAAACATTTTTTATTGGGGGGGTAAGTGGAGGATTTGTGTGACTTTGTTTCGTTATGTTTTGCATTTGGGGCTTAAGCACTCTTATCCCTTATCAGTATGGCAATTTCGCAAGCACATAACGTCAACCACAGCATGTTTTCATCTAAACTAACAAACTGGCATTTAGATCCGAAAAATAAGTGTAGCTCTTTACCTTCAGGGTCTTCCTCCCCAAACTCCACGACCCCAAGCCTAATCATGAGAAGGACATCAGACAAGTCCAAGCTGAGAGATATTGTACTAAATACTTGACCTGGGCCCCCTGCAACAGGTCTTCACAAACAAGAAAAGTCTGAGATACTGTCACAGCCCCGAGGAGCCCCAGGAACATGAGGACTACATGCAATGTGGGATCCCCGATAGGATCCTGGAACAGGAGAAGGACATCAGGTAAAAACTAAGGAAATCTAAACAAACTATGGACTTTAGTTAGTAATTATGTGCCACTATTTGTTCATTAATTGTAGCAAATGCACCGTGCTAATGTAAGATGTCATTAACAGGGGAAACTGAGTACAGAGCATACGAGAACCCTCTTACAGTCTTTGCAATTTTTCTGTAAATCCAAAGCTGTTCTTAAGTTTTGTGTGTGTGTGTTAAATAAAGGGCTACAGAGCATTCACCAAAATATTGGTAACCTTTTCGCCACTTATCCTCCCACCAAAAAAAAGACCCAGTCACCAGACTTTAACACATCAGAGATTTCCCCTCTCTTGTGTTTCTTTCCTACCTGCCCCCGCCCCCAAGTGCCAGACCACCACTTGGGGTTACAAACACCTGGAGCTGGGGTGGGGAAATGGTTTGTGCCGGGGCTGCCCTCCATTTCATCATTTCAGAAATAAAAATGCTGGGCACAGCGGTGTGCACCTGCAGTACCAGCTAGTAAGGAGGCTGTGGTGGGAGGATGGCTTGAGGCTGAGTCATTCCAGGCATTCATACTTGACAATCTGCTCATGTAAAAAAAAATTACTGTGATTTTATTGTGTACCAAGCACTGTGCTAGGCACTAGAGAAATATCAATGAGAAAAAGCCCCTCCTGGGGCTTATGTTTATGTTCTGGGATGCACAATATGACAGCTGAGACAGTAAGGGGACATGGAGGTGACAGTGACCCAGAGACCCTCTGCTCAGAGAACCCACCAGGAACAGGGATGGGTGGTCAGGGGCCATCCACACCCTCTGGTTTGACGTTTCTTTGGATCACAGAGATTGTTCACTGAGGTTCCATCCAGCCGGTAGTATTCTGGCCCAAAATGTTTTCCAGCCCAAGTAATTGGGAGGTTGAATTTTGTCCTAAAGGCAAGGAAAGATTTCTTAAGGCAGCACCATTACTTTGGCAAGTCATTAATAACTCTTTGTTCGGCAAATACTCGCTGAATATCCAGGGAGTTCTAGCCACTGTGCTAGGTGAGAAAAGAGGCTCAGGGAGCTCAAAGTCTAGTGCTAGACACAAACCAGAAATCAGACCATGAAAATACAGTGTGTGGAGTGCTAAGGCAGAGATAAGGGGCCTGCAAGGCTTCCCAGAGCCCTAACCCCTGAACAAAGCCTTTTTTAAAAAAATCAACTTTATTGAAGTATCATTTACAAAACTAAAATGCATCAGTTTTAAGCACACATTTTAAATTCTATGAGTTTGACAAATGTATACACCTATGTAAACACCACCACAATCATAGTATAGAATATTTTTATCACCCCCAAAATTTCCTTTGTGCACCTTTGCACTTAATCCCCTCCACCCATTCCCCAACCCCTGGAAACCATTGATCTGTTATCTATTGTTAAGGTTTTGCCTTTCCTAGAACTTTCTGGAATCATACAGTATATAGTCTTTTATTTCTGGTTTCTTTCATTTAGCCTAATGCTTTTGAGATTCACCCATGTTGTTGTGTGTATCAGTGTGTTCCTTTTGGTCCACTCCATGGATGTACCGCAGCTGGTTTATCCATTCACCGGTTGATGAACATCTGGGTTGTTTCCAGTCTAGGGCTGTCATGAATAGAGCTGCTATTGACCTCAGTCTTAAAGGACAGTGGGCACTAGTCAGTCAGAGAAGGATGTTCTAATGGCCATACCACCCTGAACGCTCCCAATATATTTGATCTCAGAAGCTAAGCAGTTCTGGCCTGGTTAGTACTTGGATGAGAGAAGGATGTTCTAGAAAGGGAGATAGCAAAAGGAAGGGGAGGAAGATGAGGCTGGAGAAATAGACAGGAGAAGAAACAGCCAGGGTGCCTGTGCTATGGGAAGATGCTGGGAAGACATGGTGAGATTTCCAGCAAGAGGATCACTTGGAAGTTTGTGGATTGCAGTCTGACGATGACCGACTGAGGACTGGAAGTTGTTTGTGATGTCCACCAGACATCCGGGTACAGAAGTTTAATGGGAAGTGGAAGATTTGTGTTGAAGATGTGGACATTGATGCACAATGGGTGAAGCCATGGGTGTTGGCAAGATCACCCAAGCAAAGCACACAGAGGGAGGACTTCTCTGGGTGCTCCTGTGTCTCCTCCCTGAGCCTGGAAGAACCAGACAGAGTAAGTGCAGTGGTTAACAGCAAGGACTCTGGAGCCAGACTTCTGGGCTTCCAGCGCCAGCTGTGTGATGTGGGGCAAGTCACTTGGTCTCAGTTTCCTCATCTGTAAAAGGAAGGATAATAATATATCTACCTCATCAGCTTGATGGAAGGGTCAAATTAGTTCATTCATGCTCTTAGAGTATTATCAGGCTCTTGTACGTAACAAGTGCTATGTAAGTGTTAGCTATTATTAATACAATTTTTTTAAAGAAAAGCGAGGGGGCAGTTATCAGGAAGACCGACATTTGAATACCAGCTCCATTCATGACAAGCTGGATGACACTGAGAAATTTAAAATCTCTGAGCTGAAAGTTCCTTACCTGAAAACTGAGGATAAAAATTCCTACCTCATTCACTGGAAGGAGTAAATAAGTTCAAGATTAAAAGTAAAAAGTGTTAGAGAACTCTCCCTATGGGGTTAATCTCTATTCTCTTCAATCCTCTCTGTGTTCCCACAGAACACTATTCATTTCTTTTCCAGCTCTTTCCTCGTGGCTATGGCAACCTGTTTGCTGGTGTATTTGTCAGAATGGGCTAGGTTATGCCACAGTAACAAACAGCCCCCAATTCAAACAGCAAAGATTTAACTTCTCACTCACCTTCCATGTCCCTCACAGGTTGGCTGCTGCTCTGTTCACCACGTCATGGTCACTCTGGAGCCCAACTGGACAGTGCAGCCTGTTTCTGGGGCATTGCTGGATGCCATGAGACAGGGAAAAGGAAAATGTTATAAGGAAGGTTCTGCCCCACCCAGAAGTAATACATATTCATTCTGCTCACATTTCATTGTTCAAAGCAAGTTCAATGACCACACCTGTGTTGAACATGGCAAGGCTGTGTGATCCTCGTAAAGGGGGGAGTAAGAAGTTTGGTAGATAGTCATACTCTAGCACAACTGGGCTGCATCTGCTGCTAAACTGAGAGCCTCCAGAAGGCAAGGACTGGGCACTAGTCACAGCCACACCCTGTGCCCGGCACAGTGCTCTCGAGCTTTGGTGCACTGAGCAAGAGAGAGAGTTCTTTAATTTGGCCTGGAGCATCTAGCTTACTCCACCCCAAGGTGGAAAGTCCTCCTCCAGTCATATCTCCTGTAGAAAAGGGAGTGAGCCTACTGCCTTCCGGGGGCAAGCAATCCCATGCCAGGTTACCAGAAGATAGTGTATCTGCTGGCAGGAAGAAACTCCCGCAGGTGTCAGCCACCCCCCGGGGGACCAAGCCCCATTTGTATGTGGACTCAAGAGCAATAATTCACCAAGTGCTGTACAAGCATGGTTTTATTTGGCCTTCAGAACATCCCTGTGGACCTGATGAGGCAGACAGCTAGTAGCATCCCCAAGATAGTGAAGTTGACATTGGAATCCAGTCCACCGCTGGTGGGAATTTAAATGGTGCAGCCACTGTGGAAAGCAGTATGTCGATTCCTCAAAAAATTAAACATAAAATAACCATATGGCCCAGCAGTTCCACTTCTGGGCATATATACAAAGAACTGAAAGTGAAGGCAAAAAGATATTTGTACATCCATGTTCGTAGCAGCACTATTCACAATAGCTAAAAGGCGGAAACAACCCAAGGGTCCCACAATGAAAGAATGGATAATCAAAATATGGTATATCCACACAACAGAGTATTATTCAGTCTTCAAAAGGAAGGCGAGTCTGACACATGCTACAACATGGATGAACCTTGAGGACATTCTGCTAAGTGAAAGAAGACCATCACAAAAGGACAAATACTGCATGATTCCACTTACGTGAGGCTCTAGAGTAGTCAAATTCATAGAGACAGAAAGTAAAACAGTAGTTGGCTGGGGCTGGAGGGAGGGGACTAGGGGAGTTAGTGTTTAATGGATGTAGAGTTTTAGTTTGGGAAGATGAAGAAAGTTCTGGAGGTAGTTGGTGGTGATGGTTGCATAATAATGTGGATGTACTTAACGCCACTGAACTGCTACACTTAAAAATGGTTAAGATAGTAAATTTTATGCCATGTATATTTTTACCATAATTTTTCAAAAGGACCAAGTAAAGTGACTTGCCCAAGGGTATGAAGCTAGGAAGAGGAAGAGTCAGGGCTTGAGAATCTGAATCCACTGCTCTCTCCCCAATACCGCATGACTTCTTACCGTTATGGGCTCTGTCTCTGTATCAACCTGCCTTCCTCACCCACAATTCTCCCACCACCTACCACAGATTATCTCCCCTCCCCCGCCCCAATCCTGCTTGCTGGCTAGAACACAGTGTTCTATGTCATGGCTTCATTCATTCAACAAACATGATCGGAATACGCACTATGTGTAAAGCACCCCCAGGTACCCCCAGTACCCCAGGTACTCCAGGGATCAGCCACAGAGTTCAGTCCCTGCTCTCCAAGGACTCTCAGCCCAGCAGCAATTTCAGTGTGCAAAGCATTGGAAAATAAAAATGAGCAGGAATCTACAGACACACAGAGGAGACCCTTAACTCTGCCTGGAGATATCAGAGAAGGCTTCTACGTGGAGAGGACATTTGGTCTGAGCCTTGGAACATGAGTAGAAGTTTTCCAGATACACTCCATAAAGGGAGCAATGTGTACAAAGTCGTGGAGACAAGAGAGAACAGATAGATGGTTAAGGAATACCAAGTCATTGAGGGTAGGCCTCATACTTGGGAAGCTGAGAAGTTTGTAGGGACCGTGAACCATCATGGACACAGTATGTGGACACAGTATGTCATGGTAAAGAGTCTAACTTTCTTCTTATGGGCAATGGGGAGCCATTATTGGATTTAGCAGGGGAGTGGCATAATCAGATTTGCATTTAGAAGGGTAGAGAGGAGCTTCTAGGGAGTCAAGTTCAGAGGCAAGAAGTTCAACGAGAATGTTGCCAAAGCTCAGTCAGAACCTAAGGAAGGCCCGAGCCAGGGAACGGCAGGGGGAATGAAGAGAAGGTGGCCACTGGAACTTCAGTGGCCTGGGACACAGATTTCTATCTGTTTTATTCATGGCTATACATTCATTTTCTGGCATATAGTGAGTTCTCAGAAATACTTATTGAGTGACCAATAAACATTAATATTTATTGAATGGTCAATATCAGAGATAACTAGAAAGCAGAAAAATGGGACTTAATGAACACTGAATACAAGGGATGATGGAAAAAGAAGAATCTAAAATTACTCCCAGGTTTTTGTGTTGAGCTGGGCTGATGTCTGTGTCTCACCAACATAGGACCATTGAAAACCTGAGAAGCATTTGGTTTGATGACCATGCCTTCAGCTTCGGGCTCTTTGAGTCTGAGCTGAGACAGCTGTCATCCAGGTGGAGGTGATGCAAACCCAGGTGGTGTTGGCTTTATAGGTCTGGAGCTGGGGAGTAAGATCTAGGCTGGAGATAGACATTTGAGAGTCCCGAGTGCAAGATGTTGTGTGAAGCAGGTTGTACAGGGAGGCGAGTGCTCTCCTCTAGAAAAAGTAGGCCTTGCCTTTTTAGCCAAGCTTCTTTTTCAACCTAGGGAAGGAGTAGGGTCCCTGCTATCATCATCTCGCAGGAAAATCCCAGAGGAGACCCCACATGCATGTCAGCCCCTGCAGATTCAGCCTCCAGCCTCCGGCCACATTCTCTCCTCTACACAGCCCTCGTGCACGGCTTCCTCCTTCCATGTGCCCCAACCTGCGGGCAGGGCCCAGCTCCCTCCTGTGCCCTGGAGCTGCCTTCAGCCAGCCCAGCCCACTGGGTTCTGATCTCTGGGGCTCTGCCGGCATTTGCAGTGAACGCCACACTCCGTGACCTTTAATGCCATACTGCTCCTCGGTGTGGTTTGAGCTCATCTGGCACTGATTGAACACCTGCACATGCAAGCCCGGAGCCTGTGGCTGGGCAAGTCTCTACCACTGCCCTGCCCTGGAACAGGCTGTCACCATCAGTGCCCTGTGGGGTAAGCACAGTGGCCTCCTACCCCATCTCCCAGCTACAATCTTGCCCCCCCCTCCTGCATCCCCCACCCTTCCAACCGCCTAAACCTGGATCTGCTGACATCACTCTCCTGCCCCGAAACCTCCCAGAGCTCACAAAGGCCACAGGACAAGGACCAGGCTCCTCGGTCTGCCCTGCAAGCTCTCTTTTAAGCTAGCCTCAACCTACCTTTTCAATCTGACCCTCCACCCTGCTGCCCCCGCAAACATAACATGCCTGGCTGACTCCACTTCCTCTCTAGAGCCTGGGTTTAACACCCGGCACCATCATGTACCAGCTGTGTGACCACAAGCAGTTTATTTGACCTCTCTGGGCCTTTGTAAAATAATGATAATAATAAGATGTGCCTCCTGGGCTGTTGTAAGGATTAAATGAGTTAATGTTTGCAGAGCTGGGTGTAGACTGATAGCTGGGTTTACTGTTTCTATTATCCCCACCACTGAACCTTCACTCGGGGTGTTCCCACCCCCCACGACCCACTTCCTCAGCCCCCACATCTGCAGGGTACAGGCCTCTGTCCTTCAACATCTTCCTGGATGCCAACTCCCCGACCCCCTGGAGACTCATTGCACTGTCTGAATTATCTCAGTATCATAAGTTATTTCTGTTTGCCCCTCGTCAGACAGCAAAGGTTTGCGGTTAAACACCATTGCTCATCTCCCTCTGGGACCCCCACAGCCTCCAACACAGCTCTTGGCATATAGTACGGCAACATGATTAGTGGGAGTTCACAGGGTCTGGACTCTGACAATCTTGAGTTCACATTCTGGCTCCAACACTTACTAGCTGCGCAACCGTGGCTTAGTTACTTAACCTCTCTGAGCCCCAGTTTCCACATTAGGAATAGGGAGGACCATCCCACTCTCGCGGAGTTGCCGGGAATAGATCTGATAATATTAATATCTGGAGACTGCTGACCGAGTGTCTGACACGACAGAAGCCCTTAGCGAAGGTTCCTTTCCTTTCCACCTTCCATACGCCTCAGATTCACACCTTCCACGGTTTCAGTGTAAGCACTTAGACAGCAGGGATCACATGGAGGTCCTGGAGGTCCCTCCTTGGTCCCTGGGTCAGGGCAGTGAGGCTCAACATCTAAGTGGTCCTAGTGGGCGGTGCAGGCAATGTGGGCAGCAGAGCTAGGATGAACTTATTTGTTGCTGACTTTCCTCTGGGCGAAGCCTCTACAATATGCCGCCTTCTTAAAGTGGAATGAATTAGGCAGCTCCCGGGGCTCCAGGCTTCCTCTCCCACTTCCACCTCTGGAGGCTGTGAGACACCCAACAAGGCTCCAGAGACCCTATTTTTCTGGCGCCAGGGACCAGCAAAAGCTCCGTGCTGGCTGCAGGGGGGAGAGAGGAAGCCGTCTCTGCCCTGGATCAAGCTATATTTGACTTGCTAGGCAAGGCCATCCCCGCAGGCCACATTCCGTGGCGCCGTGCCAGGCTGGTGTGTAATACGCTCCGGCCACCCTCTCGTTACCTAATGCTTTCCTAATCTGCAGCTTACGCAAGCCGAGTACAAATCTCTGAGAACACCAAGAGAAACACCACGGCAGGCACCTCCCCGGCTAGCCTGCACCCTGCTTTGGGGCTGGTGGTGTCATCGCGGAGTTACTCGCTGCTCATTACCATGAGGTCTCCTTGGTAGGTCACTTGGAGCCCCATGTGTCACATGGACTCCCCCAATCTGTGCCTCCACCCCTTCTCTGCCAACACGCATGTTACACTAGAAATTCCAGCCTACACCAAACCTGGACAAAGTCTTATATCTTTCTGTTTTGCTATCTGCAAAGCACATCTTTCAACAAATGGTGCTGGAACAATTAGGAAATCAATATACAAAAAAAAATCTCAACCCTTACTTCACATCATATATAAAAATTAACTCAAAATAGATTATTGACCTAAGGGTAAAACCAAAAATTACAAAACTTTTGAACAAAATAAATATAGAGTAAGATTTTGTAACCTTGGATTAGGTAAAATTTCTTAGAATAGAAAATATATAAAAGGAAAAAATTGGTAAATTGAAGTTAATAAAAATGTAAACCTCCACCTCTTAAAGGATACTTTTTAAGACCATGAAACGACCAGCTATAGACTGGAAGGAACTATTTGCAAAAAATATTGAACAAAGAACTTGCATCTGGAATGTAGAAAGAACTCCTGCAACTCAATAAGAAAACAAACAGCCCAACTTAAAAATAGGCAAAATACTTGAGCAGATATTTGACCAAAGAAGAGAGGAGGATGGCAAGTAAACATTTGAAAAGATGCTCAACCTCATTAGTCATTAGGGAAATAAAAATTAGACCACAATGAGATACCACTACACATACACTAGAACAGCTAAAATGTGATTAAATAACTAAATAAATCTGACAATACTGAGTGTTGGTGAGGATATGAAGCAATTGGAGTTCTCATACATTGCTCATGGGAATGCAAAATGGTGCAGCCACCCCAGAAAACAATTCAGTGGTTTTTTATCAAGTTAAACATATGACCCAGTAATCCCACTTACCCAATCTCATTTACACAAGAGAAATGAAAATATATGTCCACACACAGACTTATAGACACATGTTTGTTGAATCTTTATAATAACTCCCAGTTAGAAACATCCAAATGACTTTCACCTGGTGACAGGATAAACAATGTGTGGTGCCTCTACACAATGGACTATTACCCGGAAGTAAAAAAGACCAAACTACTGTACACACAACAGCATAGATGAATCTTGAAAACACCATATTAAGTGAAAGAAGGCAGGCAGAAAAGATTGCACAATGCATGATTCTAAAACTCCAGAGACAGAAATCACATCAGTGATTGCTAGAGGCTATTGGGAAGGGAGGAGATTGATTACAAATGGGCACAAGAGAATTTTTTGTGGTGATGGGAACATTCTATATCATAATTATGATGGGACTTATACAAGCAGATACCTTTGTCAAATCTTATTCACCTGTATACTCCGTAAGTGTGAATTTTATTATAGTGAAATTATGCCTCAGTAAATATGACTTTTAAGGTAACATAAAATAGAATAAAATGTCCTCATCATGAGGATACAATGACACCATTAATAATAATGGCCAATGTGTATCAGGCACAGCCCCCCAAAATTTACCCACATTGTCTCATTTAAGCTTTAAACAATCCTTGCATTTCCTCACACACACCAAGCACTTTCCACGCCCAGGGCTTTGCACTTGCTGTTCCCTTTACCTGCAGTGTTCTTCCCCCAGATGACTCTGTCTCTCATGTTCCTCAGGTCTCTACTCAAATGCCACCTCCGAGGAACAGAAGGCCTCCCCCTTTCCATCTAAAATAGTCCCCCCCAACCTATCTCTGTCTGACCTGGTTGTATTTCCTCATGGTGCGTAGTGCTACCTGCCATTACACTGCATCTTGTTTGTTTGTATCTCTCCGCAAGAATGCCATTCATTCATTTACCACTTCTTTTATCCCACCAGCACCCACTGAGTGCCTACCACGCGGCATGTGTGAACAAAGCCCAAGCTCTGAGAGGCAGAAAGATGCCACAAGGAAAATGTCATGGTGACCTGGCCCCTGTCTACCTCCGAGCACCACCTCTCATAACCTGGTGGGGTCTCTGCAAAGCTCTTGTCTGCTGGTATAGACTGAATGTTTATGCGCCCCCAAAATTCCTATGTTAAAAATCTAATCCCCAGTGTGATGGTGTTTGGAGGCGAGGCCTTTGGGAGGTGAGTAGGTCGTGAGGTTGGAGCCCTCATGGATAAGACTCGTGCCCTTACGAAATAGGTCTCAGAGAGCTCCCCCACTCCCTCCACCACGGAAAGACACAGCAGGAAGGAGCTGTTTATTAACCAGGAAGTGGGTCCTCACTGACACCGAATCTGCCAGTGCTTTGATCTTGGACTTCCCAGCTTCCAGACTGTGAGAAATAGATGCCCGTTGTTCATAAGCCTGTGGTATTTTGTTAGAGTGGCTTGAACGAACTAGGACACCTGTTTTAGAGTCACAGAAGCTGCAGTGTGGAAGGAGCACTGGTGTAGGAATTAAGCACTGGTGTGCCCTCAAGCCAGGCACAGTAGCAAGCACCTGAAATCCCAGCTACTGTGCAGACTGAAGCAGGAGGATCACTTGAGCCCAGGATCAATGTCATAGGCGCCTGGGGGGGAAAAAAAGAAACTTTTACTCTCAGCCCTTCCAACATGCCCCCAGGAGACCCTGAGCCAGTCACATCGCTTAATAAGACCTCAATTTCCCCTCTGGTAAAATGATTAGATGCGTGTTTTTCAAATGTTAGTATAAATGGAATCCCTTGTGCAATTGATTAAAACTGCATGCTTCTTCCCCAGAAAGTCATATTCAGTAGCTCGTGGGTGGGGTCAGGGTTTCAGCATTCTTAACCTTCACCCAGGGTGGTCTAATGTAGGTGGTCCAGGGACCAGATTTTGGATATCAGTGATTTTCAAACTACAAATCATTGTTCAGCTATAAAAAATCTTCCTGCCAATAAAATTTGACCCAGAAAACCACATGTAAAGCATATAAATCAGAGAGGCCGTGGTGGGCAGGGGAAGGGAGCAGGATGATGCTGACTCCTCCTCAAGTGTTTCTCACACACTCCCCCCATCCCACCATCCAGGGGCTCCAGGCACCCTAGGGTTCCCTGGAACACACACAATCTGAAAGCCACCATCCTGGAACCTTCCCGATGTCATCATTGCACAAATATCTGTATTTACTACACACTGAGCACTGTCCTAGGTACTAGGTGTCCAACAATAAGCAAAACAGGTAAGTGCAATGGATTTCACTCTTGTGGAATGGCCTGCATGTATAGTGCTTACCACGTGCCAGGCACTGTTCTAAGGGCTTTTCATGTATTATCTCATTTAATTCTCACTGCAACCCCACAAGACAATTACTGTCATTAGCCCCATTTTACAGACAAGAAAACTGAGGCCCAGGACAATTAAATAACTTGCCAAAGGTCACACACTAGAGAATGCCAGAGCTGGAATTTGAATCCAGTTAGAAATCCTGCCCTCTGGCCTAGGAGCCCATGAGGTGTGTGCGAGCCCACCTGAGAAACGTAGGCCTGTCTGCCTGCCTCTCCACCTTCAAACCAATCCCTTTAGCACTCAAGCCCTGTGGGGTTGAGGCTCCAAGACCCAGCTGCAGGTAAAACTGGATCCCACGTGACTTTGAGTTGACCCAAGTGGCATTCTCTACCTGCAGAGACGCCGAAGGGCTCATTTCTGGAGTGTGGAAGAATGTTCTATCTGGCCCAGGTACTGAGTTTATTCTGGTCACCCCTACACCATTTCATCTGCTGTGGAGAAGATGAATGTGCCCAGAAGTTCTGCTGGTGTCCCTGACTTGACAGGGTGAAATTGATCCATCTGCAACCAGAAGCAGCAGCACCAAATTAGGAGGCAGAGCGGGGAGACAGCCAAGTGAACGCTGAGTAAGAGGACTCTTCCAGCAGGAGTGGGGGAGGGAGCTGGGAGGTCATTTACACCCAGGCCACCCATTTTGCTAACAGGGGAGCTGAGGTCCCAGGAGAGGAGGTGGGTTTCTTAGCGTTGTCTCAGCTGTGTTTTCAGGCTCCTGTCACTGCCTCCAAGGTACAGAGGAAGGTGATGGGATTAGAGGCACGGAGACCCAAGTCCACATCCCAGCCCCACCCTGTATAGCCCTGTGACCTTGAGCAAGTCACTTAACATATAAGTCTTGGTTCCCCATCTGCACAAGGGAGATGATAACATCCCTCAGGGAGTCCGTAAAGTTTTCAGGAGATAATTCATTCAACCCTACCCATGCCAAGCAGCTACTCAATAATGCCTGCTCCTCTCTACTCCTTTCCTCTTGGATTTACCCAAAATATACCCATTTTCAGGAATTAGCTCATTGTAACTGCGGCTTAACAGGTCTCTGTTTGGAAATGGGTTTCAACCTGTGCTGTTCTAGGTATGGTCCACAGGCTGGCAGCATTAGCCTCCCCCAGGAAATCACTGGAAATGCAGAGTCTCAGGCCCCACTCCAGCCCTGATGAACAGAGTCTGCAACTTAACCAGACCCGCTACCTCCACTTGCGAGAAGCACTGTATTTAGCACACTTTTAATGGATTGACTTATGGGTTTTGACCTTCTTTGACCCCAGTTCTTGATAGCCAACATTCATTGAGCACTTCGTACATGTCAGGCATGAAGGAAATATCGTATAAGCATGATCTTATTTAAACTGTACAACAATCTCAAGAGCTGGGATTCTTACCACCCGTTTCACAGATAAGGGAACTGAGTATAGGGTGGGTTAGTTTCCTTGGCAGGTAAGTGCTAGAGCCACACTTCAAACTTTGGGCCCCTGTAACTCTAGGCCTCTCACTTAACCATTTTGCCACTCTGCTGGCTGGGACCAGGCTAGCCCTGCCTCTGCAGAAACTGGCGATGCATTGTTTTTTTGTTATTTTGGGTTTTTTTTTTGAGACAGAGTCTTGCTTTGTTGCCCAGGCTAGAGTGAGTGCCATGGCGTCAGCCTAGCTCACAGCAACCTCAAACTCCTTGGCTTAAAGGATCCTACTGCGTCAGCCTCCCGGGTAGCTGGGACTACAGGCATATGCCACCATGCTTGGCTAATTTATTTTTCTATATATATTTTTAGTTGGCCACATAATTTCTTTCTATTTTTGGTAGAGACAGGGTCTCACTCTTGCTCAGGCTGGTCTCGAACTCCTGACCTTGAGCGATCCACCTGCCTCAGCCTCCCAAAGTGCTAGGATTACAGACGTGAGCCACTGCGCCTGGCCTGCATTGGTTTTTTTAAATCCCTGCCCTCCTTGAGGGAGCCCCAAAGGCCTGCACTGCGCTCATTATGTTCCCATTTTATGGATGAAAAAATTATGGGTCAGAGACATGTTGCAACTTGCTGAAGGCCACAGAGCCAACAAGGAGCCAGTCTCAGATTCAAATCCAGCTAGATCTGACTTCCCAGCTGGGTCCTTCCCACTTCCAAGGGATTTGTCTGAATTTCCGGCCTGCTAATGTGGCACCTTGGACTAGGCATTTCTTCACATAATCCTCTTGGCCACAGCCATGGTGGGGAGATGCTATTACTGCCATCTCAGTTATTACTGCACCCAAGGCAAGGACAGGTCACATGACTTGTCTGGGTCACACAGCTGCTTAGCAGAGACAGAGCTGGGGGTGACACCAAGTCTCTCTAACCCTAAAGTTCAAGCTCTTTCCTCTGTCCTTCCAGCTTCACAAGGTGTCAGTGGTTCCCCCCAAAAGAGGGAAGGTTCTCCACCCAGATAGCCCACCATGGTAGGACTTTTAACTGTGGAACTATAACACAAAGGGTAGACCTATGCCAAAACAGGACAGCAGGTCACATGGTTAGGAAACTCATTAGAGCGAGACTCCTGCGTTCAGTTCCCCATTCACTAGCTGTGTGACCTTGAGCAAGTTATTCAGACTCTCTGGGCCTTCATGCACTCACCTGTAAAATGGGGCAGATACGAATGTCTTCCCTGAAGAGCTGTCGCGAGAATCAAATGAGACAGGCTTGCAAAGTGCCTAAGGCAGGGTCGGACAAACAGTAAGTGCTCAATTCACCATTATAATTCTAGTTATTTCTTTCCTGTGCTCCTAAAAGGCACAGGCTGTGCAGCTGGGTGTGTAAGACAGACTGAGTGTTGGGGCGCTGCCTGCGAGATGTCCCCCACCAGTTCACTCTGGCAGTGTGGAAGTGAGAAAGATGCCAATCAGCAGGAACTCAGGACCCAGCGCAAACCTCAGCTATTGAGAAAGAAAATTACAAATACGAGACGAGCGTTGGCTGCACATCGGCTGTTCTTCCCCTTCTCTCAGGCTTAGCTCCCCATCTACAGCGTGGGAGGAGTGTGGACCAACCTGCTTCCTGGGCCCTGAGAGCCACGGCTGCACCTGCCCCACCACAGAGAACGGGGCCCTCCTGGTAAACGCAGGGAGCTGGTTCCATGGTGGCTTTGCCTCCCAGGCCACACGACCTGTTGGGGTGGAGCTTGGATGAGAAATCTGTTCGGAGCGCACTAAAGCCCCAGCCCCAAATCCTTTCCTCTTCCAACCTCTGCCAAGCCCGGCTGGCGGGGACATTTCCCCGACGTGCTCCCGCTGCCTTCTGGCTAATGAGGCATGGCATTGCAGCTCACGAGTGTGTGCGCGGCCCCCAGACTGGCTCACCGAGCCACCGCTCACCGAGCCAGGCCTAGTACCCACCGATCCACGGGTCAGACCCACAAACAGAGTTTCCAAAATGCCATGTCCCGTGTCAAGAAGAGTTTCTGACACATTCCACAGAAGCACCCCTCATACCCACCTCACTCAGCTCCTGACATGTTCTAGAAGGTCACTCACCACACACGGGCCAGCACCCAGGAGGCCGGAGGTCAGGAGTAGCTTGCAGCTGCTTGGCTGTTACTTCCCCGGTCTCAGTCATAGCTTCCCCTCACTGAAAATTCCAGAAGTGTGAACTAAATCTTTTTTCAAATAAACTTTTTACTTCAGAATAACTTTAGATGTACAGGAAAGTTGCAGAGATACTACAGAGAGAGCCCATAGGTACCTTACTCAGTTTCTTCTAATGCTACCATTTTACATTACCGTGGTACATTTGTCACTACTAAGAAACCAGCATTGGTATATTATTGTTAATTAAACTCCAAACTTTATTCAGACTTCACTCATTTTTCCACTAATGACCGCTTTCCGTTCTAGGATACCACATTGCATTTATGACTAAATTGTTTATAAAGTCCCTTCCCAGATCTAAAAACAGAAGAGCACTAAGCCTTCATGCTAAGGGCTTTGGGTGTGTGAATTAGCAAATAAATATTGTGCTGTGTAACTTTAGGCAAACCCCTTACCCTCTCTGAGCCTCAGTCTCTTCAGCTACAAAAGGGGGATGATACCAGTACTGCGTCAGGGGGCTGCTGGGAGGTAATCACTTGGTAACAATTCATGTGAAGCACTCAACGTGGCTCTCAGTACCTCACGAGCACTCTCTTGATAGATCTCAACTGGTGGAAACCATACCCAGACCATAGACAGGACTGACCCAGCACACCGTACACTCCTTGGCAAAAAAGTCTTCCAGCAAAATGGCTGCTCCAGAAAGAAGGCATCGTGTTGCTGGTCCAAGATGTGAGACCCAATATGGAAAGCACAGGATGGAGAAGGGCAAAGATCTAGTCACCTGCCCATTCATTAGCTGTGTGACCTTGGGCAAACTCTTTAGCCCCTCAGTCTTAGCACCAACATCTGCTAAATGGAGACAAATCATCCAGCTAACAGGGAGTGGCTGAGATACATGGTGGAAACATCTAGCAGTACTGAGGTGTCGCTCTTCCAGGAGCCACTAACTTGTCCACAGCAATTGAGACCATTAAAGAATCAACTGAAATCTGATGTGGACCGTTCTCAGGGGTTGGTTATTGGATCCTGCTCCTTTTTTTTGGAAAGGGGGTGGGGACAGTGGTTAACTAATGGTTAACAGTTTGCCCTTCTTTTCCCAGTCAAAGCCATGTTGAAAAGCCAATTCCATAGTCTTCATTGCTACGATGACTTTCCTCATCCAGAATGAAATTAGGCAAGGATCCCAATTGTGCTGCCTGTGTCTAGTTTTAAAAGGAAGCACAGAGCTGTTCCCATAGCCACTCTGGCAAAGATCATATAGGGACTGTTTCCACAGAATAGCAGCTGCAGGGTCCAGAGAAATTGAACAGTATTACTCCTGTTTAGAGATGAACAAATGAGAACCAGGCAGACTGTTTGTTCAAGGTCCTACAGCAGGAGAGGTTCAGAGCTAGACTCTAGTCTCATGGTTTCCACTTCCGGGTTCTTGGCTCTCTGACTTAGAGGCCCATTAGGCTCTGAGCTGCTGGAGGATATTCATCCACCTATCCACTCATCTATCCATTCACTCATTCATCCATCTACCATCCACCCACTCACCCATCCACCCATCCATCCATCTACCCCATCCATCCATCTATCCATTCACTCATCCATCCATCCATCTATCCATTCACTCATCCATCCATCTACCATCCACCCATCCACCTACCCATCCATCTACCCATCCATGCACCCACCCACCCATCCATCCATCACCCTTCCATCCATCCACGTTGGCATTTGACACATTCCTTATGGCAGACACGATGCTGGGTGCCAGGAAGCCAGGGGAGAACAAGACTGTCACAGTCCCTGAGTTCATGTATCTTTCCATCCAGTGAGATAGAAGTGAGTCTATCACAGTGTCTGGCATATGGTAGGTGTACAGTAAATGTTTGTTGAATGAATAATAGATCTTTCATCTTTGGTAATGCTTCCACCTTTATGACTGATGTGCTGGGTCATTTGAAGATGTTAGTGAAGCTAAAGACTCAGTATTTGTACGTGTCTTGAACCACTTTCTTGCATCATTATTTTGACCAGAAGACTTTGTGTGATGGTGTGCAGACATAGCAACAACCTTGGGCATGGAGTCCAAAGACCCAAGTTCATATCCCAGCTGAGTTGCTTACTCCTAAGGGGCTACTAAAAGATACTTGAGCCTCAGTTTTCTCAACTATAAAATGGGGGAAACACTTGATTTGCCTATTTCATGCAATTGCTGTGAATATAAAAAGGAAGGAGGAACTGCTGGAAAGTATGATATGAATAAATGGTTGAGAGGTTACTTCAACGATTTACTCAGATGGCAAGTATATTGAGGACACAAGGGAAAACAAAGTGATCAGCTTTTCAACACATTCATTCTGGCCTTCTGTAATTTAACTGGTTGCAATTGCCCCAGATTTATTCCAACCTTAGAAGAGATTAAATTTATGGATTTGTGGCATCACATGTCATCCCAGCCAATCCTGACCCATATTTCTCTCCATTTGGTGCATGCAACAACCGTACAAAGGGGTGTTGTAACCTTAATTGCTTGCAAAGTGTTTTGAAATGCTTAGATTAAAAGCTCGGTGAAGTCCAAAGTATTAGCATTCTATATGCCAAGGAGCTGTGCTGAGCCCCACCTGGGTTCACTGGAGCAGGAAGACAGTGCAGTGTATGTTCTCAGGGCTGCTCCAGGAAATTTGGGGTTTAAGGTCCTATTCATGGGATGGCCCTACCTAGACCACCCCCTGCTTCCTAGCTTCTAAGCTACCCAGGCCCTTGGCGATTTCCCACATTGCTTCTGAGCTGTTTTTTCCATTTCTTAAGTTCCTGGGTCACAAGGCCAGAGCTGCACCAACTTCAGTGTCACCGGTCTGCTTTCCTGGGTGATCTCAGCCTGAGTCCTAGAAAGGCGCAATTATGTCATCTGTAACTTCTGTATGCCCCTTCATGGAAGCCAGGAGTTGATGAGTTAGTCTTTACTAATTTTTAGTTTAGAGTTAAAATTCTATCCCTTGGTGGTTACCCTTGGGGCAGGTGCCAGGCAGGCACTGAAAGGGCAGAAAGAGCTTCTGAGGTCTCATCAGTGCTCTGCCTTCTAGATCTGAGTGTCACATCCGTCCGTTCAGTTTGCAAAAATTCACTGAGCTATACACTTATATGTGCATTTTTCTGTATGTTTGCTATACTTTTTACAAAGTAAAGTATTTTTCAAAATCGATCCAGATGCTAATTTACTTCATTTAGAAGAGATTAATGTCACCTCAAGTTTTCCCTTGTTTCCATTTCCATTTTTACACTTATAGAAAGAAAAAATAAAATAAAATGCCTCCATTAGCCATTTTAACTAGGTCTAATGCAGGGGAGGGGTTCTCAACAGGAAGTCCCAGGTTGCCTTCAGGGACCCGTGTGAACCTGTCCTGACAAAATTCTGTTGTATACACGTGGCTGGCATTGCTCTGAGGGGTGTCCACAGCTTTTGTCAAATTATCATAGGTCCCTGACCCAAAAATGACTAAACTCCAGAAAGATTCTTACAACTCAAGGCTTCCTTATGCCTGCTCCTCTTCAAATGTCCCTCAACTCTAAACTCAACCCAAAGCACCCACCAACTTGGCTTCACCCATCAAAACAAAACTGCCCACTTAAATGAAAAAAAAAAGTAAATTGCTTCGAATCTGTCAAAGGTCACATATAATGATCATCATCTGTCTAGCTTTCTATCTTCCCCGAGCCCCCCACCCTCCAGACTACAAGCCCTGAGGCCAGACCCCTTTGCACCCCAGCATGAAATTGCAGAAGGCAAAGGCAGATCCGGCTAAAAAGAAATTCACCACGCCACTTTACGAAACCAGATTTATTAAAATTTCTCTACAAGTCAGAAACAGCCATCTCACTGTTCACATATATACACATATGTACAGGAAGAATCTAGTGTTTCTAGCTTCCCCGGCAGAAGCCCCTGCCAGCCCAGAGTCCTCAGCCGGATAATGTATCACAGATACAACAGTCGGGCAACCACGAGAGCGTTAGTGCGACAGAGGCCTCTGTCCTCCCTCTTCTCCGAGTCCCATGATTCTGTCAAGGTAATATTGCCAATAATCATTCACATTTCACGTGGTTTTAGACACGCAGGTTATTCAGACAGACACAGACAACAAAACAAGCCTCAGAGCCAAAACAACAAAACAGTATCGGACATATGTATAAAAGGTACAACATATGTACAAAGTACACGGTACGTGAGGTATACACGGCATTCTCACAATGCATGTTAGTAGTTTGCCTAGGCATAGCCCTTAAAGATGACTGCCTGTTTTTGTGCCATTTCTCAAAATACAGTATGTTTTATTTTACCCGTTTAACCACCCGATTTCAGCACTGTCCAAGACAGTTACTGATATTTCATCTCAACTTGTTTTTTTAACACAAGCTGAAGTTTCTCTATCTGCTGTATAGGGAGTGAGTTCCCATCTCTGGAGGCATCCAAACAGAGGCTGGATTCCCACCTTCGAAAGAAGCTGAAGAGGGGATTTCTGCATTGGGAGGTGCCAGAAAGAGGAAAGAGGTTGGGCCAGATGATTTTTAAAGTCCCTTCTGACTTTAAAGATTTGGGGCTTGCTATTTCACTCCAGAAGCCAAGTATGCAGATGTACTCATAAACCACACATTTGAAATATTAACAACCCATCATGCAAAACTGCAGATGCACACACAATGCCAGGGGCAGACCACATCCGGGAGGGGTTAAAGTGTAATTCTGGAAGTTAGTCTGAGAATCTTCTAAGACTATCCAAAATTTACTTTCTTCAAAGCACAAAGATGTTTGTTTGCTTTTGGGAGAGGGGTGGTGGGAGCCTCTTTGTCTTTCTCCTCCTGGACAAAATGCTCCACACCCTGAGATGGTCTTGGGGAAAAGTAACTAACTTGGGTAAGTACTAACATATGTGGGGGAAACTTAATTATTCTTAAAAACCTACAGTTTCTCTGTCTGAGCTGAGAGTTCTGAAAATAGTTGAGAGGTCAAATCTTTTGTGATACTTTTCCACGGTTAGCTGGTAAGTGTTTTTGTAGCTAAAGGGGGAGAGTGTCAAGGTCAGGGAGAAGTCATTAGTGCAGATGAGGTCTTGGCAGGAAACAGAGGACAGAGTCCAGGTTCATGGTTCCATCAGGCTCCTGAGCAACTAAAAACACTCTGCTCCAAAAACAGAGCAGAGTCATTAGTAAATGTTGAGTGTGAAGAAAAGATGAGTGTTAAACCAAAAAAAGAACTTTCCCATCAGAGAAGCCTCAGTAGCAAGTCTAGCTACCAAAGATAAGTTCCAAGATGGCAGGTTAATTGGCCTAAATTATTTGTCACCCTCTTAAAATATGGTTAATTATTGCCGAAAATGCCACTGTGTGATTTGCTTCCTCTCCCATTCAAATGTTCAAGTTCATTACACTTGACCACATGGTGGAGGACGTCCATACTCTTTGCCCCTTATAAAAAATTCGGATCCCCCAAATCTGACAAAGAGACAGTTGGCATGGGTTCCTTAAGAAGGGAAACAACTCTGCAGGGCAGCCAGTTAGCATGTCTGTTGCTCAGCCAATAGTCACTCATCCCAACAAACAAGAGGAGGTGCCACGCTGAGTTTGGAAGCTACAATCATGATGCAGTCATGTATCTGGTTGGCACCATGCCAAAGGGCCTGTCCATCTTTAGAAATGGAAATGCCACATGTGAGAATTATGAGGTTTCTGAGGTTTTTGGGATTAGCAGAAGAAGGAACTAATGTCACTGTCCTCCTGGTACTCTGGAACAATCTGGTCTGAAGTTCCTATTTCTGAGTCGATGTATCCAGGTTCCAAGACGGATTCAAACCAGGGATGGAGTAAGATCTCAGGAGCAGTGAGTCTCTCGGAAGGCTCCCGTCTCAGGAGGCTGCGAATGAGGCACCTGGCTTTGGGGGAAATGTGGTCGGGAATGCAGAACTGTCCACGTCGAATTTTGGAGAAAAGGGCACTGGGGTCTGAGTCATGAAAGGGGTATCGTCCGACCAAAAGGGTGTAGAGCATCACCCCTAGGCTCCAAACGTCCGCGGCCTTTCCAGAGTAGGTCCCCGTGGTGTTGAGAATCTCGGGGCTCACGTACGCTGGGCAGCCGTGTTTGTCCGACAAAGCATCGTCTTCCCCCTTGATTATGTGCGTGTCTTCTAGACTTTCTAGTCTGAGCTGGGTTCTGCAGGAGAGAGGAACAAAGCCATTATTTCTAGACCAGCTGCTATGAAAAACAAAGCCTTCCCAATAACAGCACCCACAGGCACTGACAGCAAAGGCCCAAGGAATGCTATCTACCCCTTCATCCAGTAAGCAGTGCCCTGCAACCACTCAGGACTCGCGATTTCACAAACCAACACAATCTGCAATAAATGTTTGCAAAGTATCAAGAGTGCGCCTGGGGTGGAGGGTATGATGCAAAGCCCCAAATAGTATTCATAATGGTAGGGCTTACAAGAGATATCCTAATAGGGGTTACACAATTTACCAAGTTCACATTGCAGAACTGGGAGCCTGTCTCAGGGGAATGCTGACATTTTCTACAAAAGCTATCAAGGAAGGGCAGCGTATCCCACTTTTTAAGGGAGGGCCTGAGCATCCTACAAGCCAATCTTCTCTCTTATCATGCCTCTGACTGCCAGGGCTACTTGGACCCGCACTTTGCATTACAAAACAGAGCCCAAAGTCACTGTTACTACACACCTACACTGATACATACACACAGAGGGAACTTTGTCCACCTGGGCTTGGGACATGATAATTATGATGGGAAAGTTGCAAGGAATGTTAATTACACTTACTGGGGTGTTTAATTGCAAAGAACACTTAGCCTGGATGGAGAAGTTATTCGAACAAACAAAAATAGCTGGTGGATTGGAGGGATGCAGGGCCCTGAAACTCCTCCATAGGCACACACACCCCCAGGATGGCACATCAACACATCAGCATATTTATTCTACGTGGGGGGTCTCTGTTCGGTTAACAACTAAAGTCTGAAAAACCTTTAGTCAAGCGTTCTCTTATGAAGCTGAAGGTGCCTCCTTATTCAGAGACAGCCACCCAAGGCTCCTGGATCCCCTAAAGCCCAAAGCCACATGGGGAACCTCTAATATCCGGTGGCAGCCTGCCTCTCCCTGCTTCTCTGAAATAGCCCTGTTTCAGTAAGTCACTTGTGAAGTTAAACGCAATCATTTGGTACTGGCTGATGGGTCAATTCCTTTTCCTCTCAAAGGTCTGGTATTTTTTTTTTCTTCCTGCCTTCCTGTTCCCTGGAGTGTAGTATACATGTGCTAACTTCGGTATGTCCTCAGCGTGACCTCCCGTCGTTATGTAAAATACCCATTGGTTCTGTAAACGGAAAATATGACTCAACCCACACTGTCTGCCCCTGATTGGCTGCTGTAGTACTAAAACCCTGCACCTGTGCTGGTTACACGACTAGCGTCAGCCTGCCATTGCTTAACCCTAGGGTTGCCAAACCCCATGCCCATGACATTCACCCGTGCAATGCGGATTTCAAAAGCTAGTAAGGAGGTGTGTAAAGCATGTTTCAGAAAACGTATCACCATATCAAAGAAGCCATGTTCCAGGAATTGGAAACTTCTTCACTGCAAACAGTTTGCTTTTCTTTGCTAATCAGTATGTTCCAATAATTATTGCAAGAACAGACACAAAGTCATGCTTTAAAGCAACTCAACCCTGTACTTTTTCGTGGGGTCAAAAGGGAAAAATGCATAGGTGGGATAAGCCCACCTCCTACAACAAAATAACTCCCTCCCACCTCTACAATTTTATGTTACTGCTCTCAATCTTTCCACAAGGGATGTGGTCCACCTCTTAAAATCAGGTATGGTCTATCTCATGCAGCTTCCTGAATTCTCTTGTCTGAAACCTCAACTTTGAATCTTAATGCCTCATTATTCTCTTATCAAGCTCATCTTGTTCTTTATGAGGTAAGCCATGATCTATATTTAGCAATCAGTTCTAGCCAACATCCATTTATTATTCAATGTGGCTATTTTCTGAACATGTATCCAAGCAAGATGTCTAAAAAGTCACCAGAGAATGTGAACGAAGTACTGAGGACCCAGCCTGAGATGGGACAGGAATGCCATATGAAGGAAGAAAGCAGCATTCTGCAAAAATGACAGTCTCACTAGCTCTGTGATACCTCCTAGGTACAAAAACAACACTTGGTATAGGCAAAGATTTGCATGCTTCCACTAGGAGTCAATATTGGGAAGGGCAGGTTAGCATTTGCACCCTAGAAGACTGATCTTTCTGACAACAATGGGGAATAAACCTGATCCTGGGGTAGAAGTGGGGAGGGCACCCTGTCAACACATGCTATCCTACAGAAGCACCAAGGTGTCCCCAGGCCCCATTCAAGAGAGTGCAGAATAAACCAACCTTGGCTGTGACTCCTCAGGAACAGAACTTCTAAATACTAAATCTGGGACAATTAAGCCCTTGGTTTTGCACCAACACACTACACCTAACTGCACAACCTGCTTTGGTTCCAAAAGGCCACAGGAGGAGCTGTGGCAGCCGCTCACCTCTCCTCCGTGGAGAAGACGAATTTCCTAAGCTTCAGGTCCCCCAGCACAATGGCTGACTGGTGGCAGTGGGCGACGGCAGAGACAATCTGCTTGAAGAGCCGGGCAGCCTCCTCTTCCCGCAGCCTCTTCCGGCTTCGCATGTAGGAGTGCATGTCCCCAAAGTCCTTCTCGAAGAAGACATAGGCCTTGGTTTCCCCAAGGATCACTTCCACAATGCCGGTAATGTTCGTGTGTGACGGCAGCTGGATGTAAGGCCTGATTTTGTCCTGGTAGTGTTTAATGGGAAACACCTGCAGAGAAAAGGTGGCCTGTTTAGGGGGCTAGAAAAGAGAGGCTGCCTCCCATATCCCTTAGGGAGCTGTGCTGAAGTTCTCAATCTTTGGGCTTTGGATGACAGCAAGCTTCATTCACTTACTCTCTTATCTCTGCCACCCCACCTCACGCAGCGCAGCTGCCCAACACCCAAGAGCCAGTAACACCTGGGCTCTGGGCTAGCAAACCCCTGCTTTCATATGGATGACTTGAAAGAACTGTCTCCTGTGCATGTTGTCTTCCATGGGACCATCAGCTCCTGAGAGCTAAGCGCAAAGCCCCCGCCCTCTTTGCCCTTCCTTGTTTGTAGGCAACACCAGTGAGTGGCTGATAGAAGGTGCCCCTTGGCATCTCCAGAGGCTGAAAAGCAGTCCCTGGACATGTCTGGGCCTCCTGCAGACCCAAGTGCTCAGCGCAGAGAGGGCACAGAATGTGGTGACTCTGCAACCTCCAAGGGGAAGCAGGGGCCAGAGAACATGCAGAGCTGTCATTAGTCAGAAGGAACAGATGACTTGGAGGGAGAGACTGTGACAACGCAGCCTTAAGCAACCTGCCTACAGTCTGACTCAAGTGTAAGCAGCCTTCAGTTACAATTCTTACAGGAGGGGTATGAGATCTTTCTATGGGATTTTTAATTTGTTTGCTTATGCCCCCCTTTCCACCCAACCCCTCCCTTCCCCAACCCCAGAAATGGGGAGCATCTCTTCTAAGAAGCTGGCTGGTCTCTTTAAGGGCCTTTTGTTTAGTCCGGTTACTCATATCCTAGACTCAACTGGAAACGGTGACACACGGGCTGTCACCATCTGGATCCAGCTATTATCTGCTTGGAGGAACTGGAAGGGGTTGCACAATGGCCAGACCCACCCCACCTCTGAGCCTGGCTGAGCCTAGCACCAGCGAGAAAAATGCCCCTGGCTGCACGCCCCCCCCCCCACCGCACCCCATCCCACCACACACACACACACACACTCTTCCCAAAACAGCTCTTAGCCCCAGCCACTGAGAAGAAAAGATTTTTTTTCCCCCTTTAAACTGGGCTTGATCATGCATTTGGAATTTCATTCGGGTCAGACAGTAGGTGGCAGCAGGAAGCCCTGGGACTGGCGAGGAGGGGGTGTCAGGTGAGTTGCGGAAAACCCAAGACTTTAACAGGGGGTGATCCTATCTTTCGGGAGAAAGGAGCAGCCCGAGGGGTTCTGTACAGTGCCTCAAAAGGGGGCGTCAGGCTCGCAGCTGTGGGGACGTTCTGCGTCTATGGGAGCTGGCGGAGGACCCGGCGGATCCTGTTTCTAGGAGCTGTTATCTCCTCCTTCTGGAGAGGATCCCTAAGTTCGAATGAAAATCGCTGGCCGGAAAATAAAGTGAATCGAAGCGAGGGTGCGTCGCTGGAGTGGGCTTTCCTTTTCTATTCCGGGCAAATTCCCCCGCCTGGGCTGGAAGACTCCCTCAGACTGCTCCCTTGAGAGGGCGGCGTTCTCGTCCCAGCGCGGGTTCAAGCCGGAATCCCCAGGGCAGGAGCCCGGTGCGACCTTCCCACCCCCTTGCCACCTACAGCTGAGCCCGGGTGCCGTGAAACCCTGGCGAGAGAGCTACCAGCTGCTCCAAGCTCCAAGGAGGCACCCAAGGCAGGGCGTCCTTCCAGGACACCGGGGCGGGGCGGTGGGGACGGTAGGAGGTAGAGAGGAGAATGAGAGAAGGAGAATGGCATGGCCCTGGAATCCATTTCAATTCCACAACGTATATGGAACGCCATGCGCTAAACTGAGCGCTAAGGAAAGGAATATAGAAATAAAGCAATTGAACATTGCACTTCCTCTTGACCGCCGAGCCCCCCTTATACCACTCCACAGGAAACCCCTCAATCCGCCAGATCCAACTCAACCTACCCACCCGCCCTGCCCCCAGCGCCAGCGTTGGCTGTACCCCGGGCGCGGCGGGACAGACCCCGTGCACCTTTTTGTCTGCCACCGCGTCCCGCGCCCCCGACCGCCACCAGGTCCCGGCCACAGGGCGCCTACCTTGCAGCGCAGCTCGCGGCCAGTGTGGATGCACAGCGCCCGGGACACATGCTCGCGCTCGGCTAGGGGCAGCAGCAGGTAGTCGGCGATGCGGCTCGGTCCCGGCGCGCTCCCGGAGCCGCCTCCGGCCCCCGGCGCGGCGGACGGGAGCTGCGGGCTGCAGGGCGAGCCGGGGAGGCTGAGGTAGTCCTGGGGACTCGAGCACTCGGAGAGGCGCTGGCACTTGGCTGCCACTGCCGCCGCGTCGTCCGCGTCCAGCAGGCGTTTGGCGGGGGCGCCCCGGGCGCCCGGGAGTAGCAGGGCCGGGCCGCGGGGCTGCGAGGCGCCGCTCATGGCAGAGCGCACGGGACCGGCCCGCATCCCGTTCTGGGCCCGGGCGGACCCGGCTTTGTACGTCCCCGGATCCGCGCGGGAACGTGCTGGGGGCTCGGCGCCGGCGCCGCGACTTCTTCCAGCCCGCGGGATGGAGTTTGCAGAGGGGACTCGGCTCGGCCCCCACGGGGGGCAAAGCAGGAGCCGCTCCCCGGGGCTCGCGTTGCACGCGGGGACCACGCTGGCCGTGCGTCCGGGAGACGGAGACCGGCTCGAGTCCCCGGACCTCCGCGGGCACCGGCTCCGGGTGGCTCGCTGGGGGCGGCCGCCGCTATTGTTGCCGAGGCTGCCGACAGTCCCCGAGGCAGAGGCAGCGGCGGCCTGCGTTCCCGGGATCCCGAGCCGGGAGAACAAGATTCAGCAGGCTCGCCGGAGCCACGGAGCAAATGCACTTCCCAAAGCAATTAGTCTCGAGCAAAAGCCGGAGCAACTTTTCCGCGGCGCTCGGGATCCTGCGCGCTCCTGGGCTCCGGGGCGTGTGTGAGAGCGAGCGAGACGCGCTCGGAGAGAGTGACTGAGTGTGAGTGAGTGTGTGCGCCGCACCGATCCCGGCCAGTGCACTCCTCCTTCTCCTTTTCCTCCACCTCCTCCGCCTCCCGGTGACTCACGCTGTATACACACACACTCACAGGCTGGGCTGTGTAAACAGTTGGGAAGCCGGGTTGTGCAATGAGGTGGCTGCGACGACTCCGGCCCCGCCGCCCGACAAGCAGTCACCGGAGCGGCGGGAGGGGACTGGGGGGAGGGGAGGTGGAACTGGAGGTGGGGGCGATGGGGGTGGCCCGAGGACTGGGGATGCTCCGGGCGGCGCGCGCTCGGGTGCAGGTGGTGCGTCCCGGGCCGGCCTGGGCGCGCGCACACGCCCCCCGGGGCTGGGCTTGGCTGGAGGCGGCGCGCACCCTCCGGCAAGCCCCCGGCTCCTCTCCAGAAGCCGAAGGAGGGGGCGGAGGAAAAGTTCCCGTGACGTCAGGGTCCCCGGGAAGTGGGCGGGCGGGGCGGGGCGGGGCCGCGAGGAGCGAAGTGACCGCTGATTGGTGCGCGCGCCTCATTCACAGCCAGCACAATGGGCTGCGGGCGCGAGGCGGGCGCGCGCGCCACGGTCTCCTGCACCCGCCGCTCGCTGCAGCCCCGCGGTTACGCCTTTCGCCCCGGGGATCCCCCACCGCCCCGCGCCTGGGAAGCTCCGGTTGGAGCCGTGGGCGCCGCCAAGGCTGAGCTGCAGCCGGAGGAAGGTGCGGATAGGGAAGGTGATGAATTCCAGAATCAGTCATTCACCCCCACGCGGTAGTTCCGGGGAAGACCTGTGCGTGGTAGTGGATGTGGCTTTTTTTTTCCTTTTCCTGCCCCCTCCCAGCTCTAATCCCTAGCGTCTGTTCGCTTCCACAAATAGAACCTTCTGTTGGATGAAATAAAAGCAAACACGGGGCCTTCTGCGCTGCCTCCACCTCCACGCCCCTCCCGCGCCTGCCGCCCGCCCGGATTGCACGGAAATAGCTTCTCCAGGCTCCCGGGCCGCCCCTTCGCGGTGACTCGCAGAAAGAGCTTCCTGAGCCGGGGCTGGTGGGAAACAAAGGATGTGGGGAGCGGGCGGAAGGGGCCCACGTGGCCACCGCCGGATTCCTGCCCCCTCCCCGGCCTCCACATGCGCCGCAGGGTCTAGGCCCTGGGTGCCAGCCCGGGTAGGTGTGTGGCCGGGTGGAAGTCCTACTGGCCACCGCCAGGGATACTGCCTGCACTCGGACAGCCCTTCCAGGTGGTGTGCATGCATTCGTGCAGCGTGATTTGGGAGAGCTTGAAACGTGTGCCAGGGCCTGCACAAAGCTCCATGAAAATAACTTGAAATCTGTCGTTTTTCTTTCTTGAGAGAACCAGGTCAGTTTGCAGTCCCTGGACGCCCAAAATAGATAACTATTATCAGATAAAGTCCTTCCTTGCACGCCTGCTAAATACTTAATTTTCTAAAACCAGGTCAAGCCCCAAGAATAAATCCTTTTCCTTATTAATTCTCTATTCAACAAGTGCTAATTAAGCATCTACTAAAGGCTAGACGCTGGGGATTAGAAGATGAAAGTTAAAATAATAATAGCTAACATTAATTGAGGCCTACTATGTGCTGAGCACTGCTCGTAGCACTTTGCATGTATTACTTCAGTGTTACAAGCACCCTGCGAGATTATATTTTGCCCCATTTCACAGAAGAAATGAAGCCTTAGAAAGATGAAGGTATTTGCTGCTGTTAATTAGCTTGTCACGTTCTTAAGCTGTCTCATCTCGGGAGCTGCAAGAGGAGATTACAATTTGTAGGGAAAGGAGGCGTTGGAGGGGGGACTCCCATCTAGAAGGCGGCATTTGACCTGGGGGATGTGGGGTTGCAAAGGAGTTGCTCAGGGGAGTATGAATGGTCGTGGGCAGGCCAGGTGACAGGCGTAAGGAAGGGCAGGCCAGGGGAGTTGCAAGGGTGGCAGGAAGCTGAACTTGAGAGGCCATCGGGGACAACATGAAGGGCTCCATCGCCATGCTGAAGAGGGTGCACTTGTTCCTGTGGTCAGGAGAGAGCCCTCCTAAGGTTTTCAGTCTTTCAAGATTATTTTGTGCCAGAAGTTAAGGTCCACTGAGCTGCCAGCTGGGCATCTGCGCTTGAATGGCAAACTCAGCATGGGCCAGGAGCATCTTCCTCCAAGGTGTGCACCCTCCTCTGCCTCTTCCCAGAGAGGCTTTACACCATCCACCCAGCCCCTGCCCACCCTGGGGGTGGCCAGAATCGCTGGCAGTCCTTGACCTTTGAATCTGCCTTGTACTGACCGATCTTCCACAGCCAATCTGTCTCCGGGTCCATCCTAGACCTGTTTGCTCTCAGCGCCCCTGGGCTGGCCCTTGCAAGCTGCTTTTCCCATTCTCTGTTGCCCAGTAGCTTCCAGCCCAGTTTGCCCAGTGGAAGGCCCTGGAGGGAGGTTGGAAGGCAGGAGGAAGAGGAGAATGCCCAGGCTACTTGTTCCCTCTCTTGGCTTTGGGCAGCTGGCTGCACCAAATCTGGCTCCAGCCCCTGCTAGGCAGGCCCTCAATATGGCTGCTGCTATGTGCCCCCCAGATCCCCCTTCAGGACTGAAGGATCTATCCATTCCCATGGCTGTCGAGAGTGTATATCAAGAGCCAGGCACCTTGGCTGAGAAGAGCCACCATGCCCAAGTTCATACTCCCTTCCCAGGGGTCCACATCCAATGACTGCTGATCATTGGAGAATAAAGGTCTGGTTCCTTTGCCCCAACTTGGGCCACCTCTGAAAGGCATCTCAGCTCAGAGCTCCCAGATGGGGTCACCTGAGATTTTCCTAAGATTGTGTTACAGCCCAGCTTTTCCCTCTGCCCAGTCTTGCCCCTCCCTCCCTCCCCTCCCCTCCCAGCATCCCTAGTAAACCTCCTGCATGCTAGCTTCCATCTCACAGGCTGCTTCCTGGGGAACCCAACCCCTGGTACCCCCTCTTCATGGTCCCAGCTCACTCCAGGGACACTGGCTTCTGGGAGCAAGTGACACAACCTTGGTTCCTCCAGCCCTAGGGTGGCAACGTCTTCTTGATGTTGCTAATGTCTGGGTTGCCCCCGGCACCATGTTTTGTTCTGTTTTATTTCTGCTCTTCCAGTACCTTTGAACTAGTTCCCCACATTAAATTCTTTCTACTGAACTTCTGGCCTGGGTGCCATTTTCCTGCCCAGACCCTGACTCATAAACCCTGTACCTTTCCTGTGTCCAGCCCCCTCTGCACTCCCCTAATCCTAGTTCAGGACCTTACCCTAGATTCCTGCAGTAAGCTCCTAACCAAGCCACTCATTCATCCCTCAACAAACACGGAGCACTTACTCTGCGCCAGTCCTCCTACTAAGTGCTAGAGACACAGTGGTGCACACAAGTGTGTCCTTTATCCCCTCATTCCATTCCCCACACAGCTGTCAGAGTAATTCTCCTAAAATC
The DNA here is from genome assembly GCF_020740605.2 of Lemur catta. Lineage (NCBI taxonomy): Eukaryota > Metazoa > Chordata > Mammalia > Primates > Lemuridae > Lemur > Lemur catta. Next base: position 37,652,772 of record NC_059136.1, read on the forward strand.
TGAATGTGATCATATCAAGCCCTGGCCTAAACCCCAAGCACCAGAGTATGGGGAAGTACACCCTTTTCCAGGGCCCGCTTCCCTTCCTACCCTCACCTTTCTTACCTCCCCACCTCTGCCCTGCCCATGCCAGCTCCTGGAAGGCCCCAAACACATCTGCCGGCTCACACCTCTGCATTTTTTCCTGTGCTGTTCCCTCCCACTAGAATCCCCTCCCTTCCCTCTGCCAATTTAATGAACTCTTACTCATCCTTGAAAACACCACTCAGATTTCCCCAGCACCTGCAGTCTGATTTCAGTGTCCTCCCAGGTGCTGTCAAGTCCTCTATCCAGCTCTCCTGATGCTTTCCACTCAATTGTGTTCCCAGATGCCAGGGGTTATGGCTTATTTAGTCATGAGTCTCCAGCCCCCAGCCCAGGGTCCATTATAAAAGAGGAGCTTAGTAAGTCTCCTCCTAATAAACCAACTCAAGTGCAGAGGCTCACCCACAGGGAATGCCTAGATGAGAGAGGGGAAACCTGCTTTTGGACGGAGACGGGGGCTGGAGAGTTGGGCACAGATTGCAAAGTTAGGCGTTCAGCCCAGGAATGTAACAAGGTGTAAGCTGTTGGAGAAAGCAGGGGCTCAACCTTGTGGGACCCCCAGCCTGCATGCCTGGGAGGGTGGACGCGACCCTTTGGCAGGGCTGTCCCTGCTGGCAACATCCGACTGAACCTCCCACGGACTTTTCAATACTGATTTGAGGAAGCCAATGGCTCTTTAAGCAGCTTGGTTGCCTCACCTGTGAAATAGGCATGATCAAGGGCTGCTTTTCCTCCCCTCCGTGGTTCTTATGGAAACAAGCAGGTGCAAATATAAGAAAAGTGCTATTGGATTATCCATCTATACACAAATGTGAGAGATTACCAGATATGGGCATGCCTTAATTTTGAACAATATTCATTTAGTCAACAGATATTCATTAAAGGCTTGCCATATGCCAGAATTGAAAAAGGCCTTTACTATTTAAATCAGCAAATACACATATAAGTAAGTAAGATGTTAATTAGGAAGTAATTCTTCCCATGTTAAAGGGTGCTTTGCTATAGAAAAGGGTCTACCCTATGATCCCATTGGCAAGCTCCTTTGGTGCATTTACCATATGGCTTGAAAGCCAGAATCACGGCTGATCGTGTGCACGTGTGTGTGTGTGTGTGTGTGTGTGTGTGTGTGTGTGTGTGTCCTGCATAGCCTCAGCACCATGCTGAGCTGACAATGGATGCTCAATGCATGTTGAACTGGGAAAAAATTTGATTTACCTCCAACTCTTCAGAAACTCACATATTATGTAATGCAGGGAAATCTGTATTGATTTTTCAGGATGAGGTCAGGCTACTGATGAGCTCTGGTTTGATTCATTTTCATTCATGCCAAGGTAGGTGCATGGCAGCAATGCTGGGAAGGTTCTGAGCATTCTACTCATTCTAAAACAGGGAATGGCTGGGCACGGTGGCTCATACCTATAATTGCAGCACTTTGGAAGGCCGAGAGGCAGGAGGATGGCTCGAGGCCAGGAGTCCAAGACCAGCCTCAATAATATAGTGAGACCCCATCTCTACAAAAAGTAAAAAATAGTAATAATAGCCAGGCATGGTGGCACATGCCTATAATCCTAGTTACTCAGGAGCTGAGTTGGGACAGTCACTGGAGCTCTGGGAGTTCAAGACTGCAGTGAGCTAGTGAGACCCTGTCTCTAAATAAATAAATAGATACATACATACATGTATACAACAGGGACATTCTTAGAGGCCAGGGTTCCAAGTTTCTATCTCCTTGTTTCACGGTACACTAGGCTTCACATTCACACACACAGGATATGCATCAGGAGCATTATGCTCTCTGACCCTAAATTCTAAAAAAAATTAATTAAAAAACTTGGGAACATACCTAGAGAAGACAATATTTCAAAATCTAGGAAAGAAATAAACATTTATTGTGTTCCTGCCATATTCTTTTAATATACCCTTTCTTATTGTTTACTTTAATGTTTAAAACAATCTTAGAAAATAATTATTACCACCATTTGTACAGATGTACGAACAGGCTCAGAGAAGCTGATTAACTTGTCTAAGGTCACACAGCTAGAAGGTGGCAAAGTTAGAATCGGAATCCTGTTTGGGCTGAGTCCTGGCCATGCTTTTTCTACTTTATGCACCCTGATCTCCTAATGAGGAGAAATTCCATCCAAACATTTCTCTTCCTTTAATTTAAGAGCACAGGAAGCCTTAGATCCTCACAGGCCCTCCCCTAACGTCTGTGGGGGCCTGGATGAGAGTACAAACAGAAGCTTCTGGTCTATGACTTGTTTCCACTTCTCTTCCTGCCTCAGCTTCAGTCCTCAGCATGTAGGGCCTCCGGGGAACACCCTGGACATCCCACCTGACATATCCACACTCCACACACACACACACCCCCATCGGTGCTCTCCTTGGCCCTTCCATGACCGCCTATGGGCCCAGAGGTCCACACAGCAGGGTCAACAAGTCACCTTGGGAAAATTGACCCATGAAAGAGATTCCTGGGTCCTGCAAGCAGGTTCTGGGCCCCTGGGGCAGGGAATTTTGGGGTCCTGGGTACCTTGAATTTGATCTGGAAAGGCAGGTGTAGGCTCCATGTAGACATGTCCCACCCCCTTGCCCAGTGGGGAGGGATGCAGCCAAGGAGGGCCAGGGCAGGGCCCAGAGTGCCCAGGGCCAAGGGAGGAACTGGCCCCCCAGGGGGACTCCTGTGAGCTTCACCAAGATCCTCTCTCCTACTCTTCCTATCTCATTGCTGCCTCTTGCTTTTAAAACATTCTTCCTCTTGATCTGATCCGTAATTAGTACAATCCCTGCCATTCAAGGATTGAACCATAGTGGGAGAGGCAGCATTAACAGATATACAAACAGCCACAATCCAGTGCCTAAAAGGAAGGGATTAACTCGGCAGGGACAGGAAGGAAGGATTGCGGAGACGTCACAGAAGAGGAGGCCTTGGAGAGCTGTGGACGATCCGTTACTTCTCTGCATGGTGGCTAGTCCAGTGTTGGCCACATTGTGGGGGTGGCCCAGACTGGAAGCTTCTCAAAACAGAGGCTGGGGATTTCCTGGATCCAGGGGTGAGCCCGGCTCCCTACCTGCCTTGGATCAAATGGTGAGACACCTTCACTTTCTTCTGAGTTATTTGCTGCAACTTTCATCTGCGAGTGAGCTCTCCCTGCCCATTAGCTCTTGGTTCATTTTTGCCTTAATTCCTCTTCCAGCACCTGGACGAAGACCAACCTCTCCACTGCTTGGCTGGGAAATGTCTTCACTTCCCTTGACTCAGCCCTTAGCCGCTACCTAGCAAGTCACTTGCCCTCGCCAAGATCACCTATAGGCTGGGACGGGATTGGGGGATAGAAGGTATCGGGGTTGTGTAATACCAGTGGAAAACACTGTCAACCGTGAAGCTCTGTACATGTGTAAGGTATTCATTCTGCCAGTGTAAAGGGCACAGATCTTTATGTCAAAAAAAGACCTAGAGTCAAGGCCTACTCTGCTGCTCACTCACTGTATGAATTTGGGAAGGTCACTTCTCTGCTTGAGGCCTCATTTTTTTTTGGATGAAGACGTTAAACTGGTGATGTTCAAACTGGGTTCCCTGGGACCCTAGAGTTTCCTGGGAGCATCCTGGGGAGAGAGCAGGAAGCTGATGTGGGCTTCTAGGCTCCCCTTTCCAGTTGTTGTCAAATGTTCTAGATCATTTGCTTCTTCTGTAAGATCTTGTTGGAGAAAAAGTTTCCACTGCTTTTGAGAAAAAAGTTTGAAAACCACTGGCCTTGGTGATCTCTGAGGTCTCATCTATCTCTAACACTAATTCTTTTATTTAATGTCAGGAGTCACAAACCAGGAGCCCACAGGCCAAATCCAATCTGCAGCCATGTTTTGTTAGCACATCTCAGTGTTGACAATTTTTTGGGTATCGAGGCACACACTGTCTAGTTTGCCACAGTCCCCACTGTTCCTTATTGTCTAACACCCACCGCCTCACATTTACATTAGCGTCATGGACCCTGGAGACCTTTGAGTTTGCTCCCCCAGAAATGCTTCCCTGAGATGCTCTCTTCCCATGAGACAGTCCCAATGGCAGAAAAGGGGCCAAGAGCCTGGAAACAGATGTCCCCCAAGCCAAAAGGGGAGCAGGATGGCCTAGGCATAAGGGCTGGCCCTCTTTCCTCCTGTCTGCCCCGCCCAGAAGACTGCTGTGATAATTTTAAAAATATAGCTGCAAATTTTTACCACTTTTCCCATTGAGAAGCAGAGTCTCTTGAACCTGGGTGGGCTATGACCGCTTTGACCAATGGAGGACAATGAAAGTGACACTTGGAGACTTCCAAGTCAGAAGTCTTGTTCACTCGGACACTTGGCAATTGCAGCCCTGAGCAGCCAGGTGAGAATCCCATCTACCCTGAGAACACAGTGCCGGAGAGGCCACAGGTAGGGCCTCCAGGTGACAGACTCAGCTGAGCCTCTCCTGCCACTGTCCCAGCCCAGGCACCAGACAGATGAATGAGGAAGCCACCCTGGGAGTGAGTGCCCCAGCCCCAGACATCACACAGCGGACAAGAGCCACCACACCCCAGCCCCATGTCCTATGTGTCCTGACTCACAGAATGGCTTCACGCCCCAGGTTTTGGGGTGGTTTGTTATGCAGCAGTGAACAACCGAATATTCTGGAACTGTTCCGGATGAATCGGCAGGGCCTCACCAGCCCACAGGACACCCTTCTATGTAACTAGAAAAGGGCACCCCTTCCCCCGGATGGGTAGCACCCCAAAGCGGGCAGAGTGCAGGCTGGCTCTTGGCCCCATACCATGCACAGGGGGGGCCCTGCTGAAGAGAGATGCCCTCTTATGTCCTGCCAGGAGCAGCATGCGCTGAGCTGAGAGGGAAAAAGCATCTTTTAAACACACATATAATTGCCCTGGAATATCCTTGATCATCTCCCAGGATTTAGGGAGGCCCCGTGCTCAGACCTTATAAGCTCTGCCACCCCAGTGACTCATCTCAACACATAAAGCATTCATCAAAAACATATATACATAGACACACACAAATGTCCTACGGGCTGCTTTTTCCTTTTCCTTATTAAAAAAAAAAAAAAAAAAAAAAAAGTCCCCACCCTACCATGATCTGATCTGAGGTCTGCAGGCTGTTTTGAAGTAACTCATCTTGCCTCTTCAAACAGACCATTTTCCCTCACTCAGCTGGCACCAGGCCGTGGTGGCAGCCAGCCAAGACAATCTCCCCTCGTTCTTGAAGGAAGCCAGGCCCCGTGAACAGGACTGCTTGGTTTCTGGGGTTTCTATTTAAAAAAAAAAAAAAAAAAAGAAAGTCTAGGCCAGTGGCTCTTCTGCAATGTTCTCGAGGAGGGCTATAGACTGGGAACCGGAGGGTGAGGTGGGCCAGGGCAGATCACTCCTGGTCACCAAGCACTTGAGGCATGGAGGTCTCTTCTCCTCTGGCCTGAGTAACTGGCAGCTGTCAATACACCATCATTCTGTTCACAGAGACTATAATCACTTCATGCAAACCTGGCAGACAAAAATCTGGCTTTTTGTGCAGAAGGAGTTGTCCACACAGCTTGTGGGGTCAGGCACCCTCCCTCTCTGGGAGGATGTCGGGTCCTGGATGATTTGCCTTTGTTGCAGACACGAACCACCTGTGACATAGAGCACTGACCGATGGCACACACTGTGCTTTGCATATATCACTTCATACATCCTCACAACAGCCCTGCAAATGGTTATTATTATCTCCATTTTCCAGGAAGAGAGAGGCAAAGTCACTTGCCCAGGGTCACACAGCTAAAAATCCTGGGCATCGGGATTCAAACCCAAAGTCAGACCACCGCAAGGCACTTGTGCTTCCCTCCTCCCGTCTCTCCACTCCCCCCACCTTCCTCCATTCCTTCTCTTTAGGAAACTATAGAGCAAGTGCCTCTGCTTAAGCTGTGGGGTGAAATTACATATGGCCTCACCTGTGGGTTAGACTTATGTAGCTCACGTAAAGCACAATTCAATTTACCAAAACTTGTTTTAAGACCTTTTGTATCTTGGGACAAACCTAGACTGGGCTCTGGAAGGGATCCTTGCGCTTGCTCAGAGTCATTTGTCCTTCGGCCCACATTTAGGGAACCCTACTCTGCGCCAAGCATCATGGCGGTGAAAAAGCAGCACTGTGCTCGGTGACTCACAGCAGGACGGGGAAGGGCGGGCGGCGGCACAGGGAACTGTAGCATGAGTGGGATGAAATCAATATTAGAAGAGGGACACACAGGAAGGAGAGGTCAGTTTTGCCAGAAGGCGCCATATGGGTGAGCCTCTGGAACCTGAAGTTGTCCTTGTTGAGAGTGGAGCCCTGTCAAAGGCAGATGCACTTGAGCTGGTTCCTGGCATCTGATATACAGGAGGATCGCGGTGAGAGACGCAGCCATCCGGCAGGCCAGGATGTACGCATCAGCAGATCAATGAAAACATTCACTTTGCCTAGATGAGCCACCCACAGGAAGCCACGTTGTCAGAAAGTTACTTGTACAAATGGAATCTGCAATTGTGGTGGATATTAAGTATTTTTCAGCCAGGGTAGCTTGAGCCATCTCTTCCCCTAAAGGGAAAGTCATCCTAGGATACATTTCTGACTAAATTTGCTCTGGCATATTAGTTATGGCAAAGCTCTGCTGCGGTGACAAGTCAGCCGAAAGAAAGTGGTTTAAAGAATGCAGAAGTCTGCTTCACCTCCCTGTGTCTGAGGGGACCCATTCCTGGTTGGCAGAATTTAGGGACACAGGCTCCTTCCACGTTGTGGCTCCAGCATGGTCAAGCCCAGGTCTCAGCCGCATCCAGGTTCCAGCTGGCTGGCGGAGGGTGAGAGCATGAAGGCGGCACGCCCACTCAGCCCGGCAGTGACACAGGTGGCCCCCACTCACATTTACATGTCTCACGTTGGGGAGGACACGGTCCCACCCAGCTACAAAGCAGGCTGCGAAATGTGTCCAGGTATGAGTCTAGGAGGATGGAGAGAGCAGGTGTAGGTGGACCCCTAACTCTCTGCTTCAAATGGCAGTTAGGATGTTTGCAGGTATAACCAGAATTTAAACTTAAACCTGCTTAAATCCACAGGACAAATAGGGGGAAGCTCCAGCGTTGGTTGATGATCTACCAACCCAAGGATGGAGAGATCTCTGTGCCCATCTGGGGGTTCGCTCCCGGCTCAAGCTGGCCTCAGCTTGGCTGCAGCAGGCCCTGGTATCACATCTCAACACGACAATATTCAAAGGCAGAGGAGGGCATCTCTGTCTTTCCCGTAGGAGAGAGGAGAGTTTCCCCAGGGGCCTGCACTCCACCCCCAGCAGGTGTTCTCTCTCCTACCATTGGCCACATTTGGGTCACGTGCTCCTGTCTGCATCAATTACTGGGGCAATGGGCTGAATTCTCCCCCACCCCAAAATTCACGTGGATGCCCTAACCCCCGGAGTGGCTATATTCAGAGAAAGGACCTTTAAAGAGGTGATTAAGGTAAAATGAGCTCATTTGGGTGGGCCCAATCCAATCTGACAGATGTGCTTATAAAAAGAGGTGATTAGGACACAGACAACACAGACAAGGGGGACCATCTGCAGACACGGGAAGCAGGTGGCCACCTACAGGCCAAGGGGAGAGGCCTCAGAAGAAACCAACTCTGCCAGCATCTTGATCTTGGACTTCCAGCCTCCAGAACTGGGAGAAAATGAATTTCCATTGTTCCGGTCACCCAGTCTGTGCGACTTGGCTATGGCAGCCCAAGCAAACTGATATAACCAGCGATAGGAATGGATCGATCTGGCCCACTCCGGAGGTGACTCGGTACAGCACACGGCTGCATGGGACAGGGAAGCTGGGGTTCTGAACAGAGAAAGGAGGGCGATGGGCCAGGCAGCCGGGCAGCAACACCAGTAGGTGGGCACAGCCCAGCTGCCCCCCATCCTCTGACCAGCTGCCTGTCTGTTCACAGCAGCTCCCTTTCTGTCTTTCTCCAAACTAACATCGGGACGACTATTTGATGAGATTTCTGCTTCCCAAATTACCATCTCTCTCCAGTTCTCTCTCTAGAAGTTATTCTAGTTCACCTGGCTGGGAGTTTGGGGGGCTCCCCCAACCCTCTTTCTCACCTTTATGGTCATCCCCCGGTTTCTTCCCCTGGGTGCAGTCTTTCCCCCTTTACCTCTGACAGTAACCTCACTTCCAAGTTCTGGGAGCAGCGGGTGCCGGTAAGTGTTAACAGTCGGCTCTGGGTGGTAGCGCTGGCCAATTTCGTGGTGTGAATGCTCCCACCGTGGCCCATTTGGAGCTACTCACATGAGGTCACTGGACACAGAGTTGGGCAGAAATGCATACAGTTGGCAGCTCCAGCACACCCAACTTGGGGGGGGCCACTCCCTGTTGCCTTCAACAATGACAATGAGTGGTCTCTTATCATTTATTCTGAGTTCACATCTCAAACGATGTTTATGGGAAAATGGTTCATGGGGTAGGAGAGGGTTAAAAGTATTTTATGGGCCCTTGGGTGGGAAGCTGTGAGCAAACAGAGGGCATGGGAAAATTCCGCGGTGCCCCATCCTGGAAGGGACCTCCCCTCCTCTGGTTCCCAGGCTGCGAGGATGAATGCCACCGTGGGGATGCAGTGGAAGTGGGGCTCAGCCCACCCCGGCGGGCAAGGACTCTCACTGCCCTGTGCCGGGAGGCCCCCCCTTCACCTCTGTACAATCGCTGCCTCTGTTCCCAGAGCTCTGCTTCCCTTGGAGTCCCATCCAAGCCCGAGTCGGGATAAAGGCCACCATTGATGGGCACTTCCTCTGCACCAGGCACTGGGCTCGGTCCTCCGGCCATTCCTCATTGAATTCACACCACTGCCTCATGGACTTGGGCGTAGTCTCGTCACAAAGATGAGGTTCAGGGAGGTCAGAGGACGGGTTTCAAGGTCGCAGTGGCAGGGCTGGAGTTTCCCTGTTGTTTCTGGGGTCAAATAGGCTACATGGAGCCCCAGAATGATAACAATGGTCATGGCAGTGTTTACTGAGGACTTAATTTGAAAAGTGGGGAAGTACATGCACGTGGTCTTATTGAATCCACATAACTGCCCTATGAGATACAGATAAACTATGGTTCCATTTCTGCAGATGGGAAACCCCAGTCTCAGAGAGGGTGTGCGTCACGCCCTGCGTTACGGCGGCAGGGTGGACTGGGCGCTCCCTGGGCTGGGGTGAGGAGCTGCTGCCCGACCCACATATGCACCCCCCAGCCCACGCCACGCCCCAGTCTGGCTTTGGTTCCTGGTTCCTGGTGTTCTTCTAGCACTTTCCAGGGGGTGTATGTGTAGATCCAGGGTCCCGATGTTCCTGCTACAGGAACTGTCTGAGTGGTAGGAAAGGAAATCTCCATCCTTTCCCCTTGGTGCCCAACCTCCCGCTGGCTATGCCAGCACCTGGGCGGGGAAGAGGGTAGAATGAGGCTATTCAGAGAGTTTTCCTGATGCAATAACTGATTGCAAAACCTCACATCCCTGAGCATTTTATGGAGGGCGGTAATTCTGAGCAGCACCAGGAAACCCCGCACTCACCCAGCCGCCAGAACCGGGCCCTGCAGGCCAAATGCTAGTGCAGAAGAACAGTTACCCTGAGGCTGGGGCATTAGGAAAACAACAGGAACACCAACAACCACCATGTCGTTGATCCAACTCTTACCACCCCTAACCCCACAAGGTCCCCTCGGAAGGGGCACAGGTGAGTCTCAATTTACAGACAAGAACATTGATTTATCCAGTGTCACATTGATTTATCCAGAGTTAACCGCAGAAATGAGGCTCAAATCTGACTTTCAGAGTCCTGGCCTAGGACACATTTCTTCACAGCTGGGACCTGTGCTGGGGCCAATGGCTGATGCTATTCGGCAGGTCCAGAGGCAAGCAGAGGTGACAGGAAGAGGACAAGAACAAGGGACCTACAGCCAGACTCACCTAAGTGCAAATCATGGCTCTGCCACATCCGACAAGTCATTTAACCTCTCTGAGCTTTACTTTCCTCCTCCTCCCCAGGTGGGACAGGGTTATGGTTAAGAGTTTGTGCTCTGGGGTCACAATGTGTGGGTTTTAATCCTGGCTGCACTACTTATAGTTTGGGTGGCTTTGGACAAGTCACTTACCCTCTCTGTGCTGTTTCCTTATCTGTCAAATGAGCCTTTTAAAACTCATCTATAGACATACTGTGAGGATTTCTTTAGCTAATGCAAGGAAGGCTCTTAGCGTAGGCCTGGCATGTGGGTAAGGAGTCAGTAAATATCAGCTGTTATTATTATCTGCAAAACAGAGAAGAAAAGAACTTTTGGAAATTAAAGGAGATAGCACATTTCTGGTGTGTTTGCTGTGTATGTGTGTGTGTGTGGTTGACGGAGGGAGTACAGGAGGGTTCTCTCTGCACAGATTAAACTGGAACTTTCCAGAAAGGAGAAAGAAGCAGAAGGGGACTCAGGCTGGCCCGGGGCGTGCTTTGGGATGTTTCCTTCTGGAACACCACCTGGACTTCAACTTTGTGCTCTACTAACTCTTCCCTAAGTTGCGTACCACCCCCTCCAGCCACTCCTCACTCCCAGCAAAGATTCCCTGGGGAGAATTACCTCAAGCTGGAAATCTTCCTGGCCAGGGTAGTGAGAGGGCAATAATGTAAATACACATTGGCCTTGGAGTTGCATAACTGCCATGAGTCACTTCCCTTCACAGGAGACATGGCAAAGGGACAGGAGCTCAGAGTCCTATCACTAAGGATGGAATCAAGTGCCTTTCCAGGCATTCTTCATTTGAGTCCATTCCAAGCTCTCCCCACCGGAAGGATGTGCTCTGAATGTTTGTGCTGAAGTCATGTCAAGGTTCAGAAGAGGGAACAGAAACGCCTGGACCCAGGTCACAAATTTCCCTCATCAAACATCATTTCTCTCTTTTTAATTCTTGGCCACTCCAGATCCTTTCCCAGCTGCCTCAGAGGCCTGGCAAATTGCCATGTATGAATTAGAAGTTTTTCAGTTTGCATGTAACTGGAATTATAGTATTATAACAAACAGGAGTTTATTTTCTCACATAAAAAGAAATTCAAAACCGAACAAGAGTTCTCATTCTTTTGGCAGCACAGTGATGTAAAAGCCAATCCTATCGTGATGCTATGGGTCTTCTCCTCGAGGTGGCAAAATGGCTGCTGTAGCTCCAGATGTCACATCCATTCTCAAGGCAGAAAAAGAAGAGAGGGGCACAAAATGGTGGTGCTGTTGGTGTCTGTTCCTACATCAGTTATTTACTGTTGTGCAAACTAGCACTGCAAAATTTAGTGGCTTAAAACAACAGTCATTTATCAGCTAACAAGTTTGACAGTCAGCAGGTTGGGGTGGGATCAGGTGGAGGCTCTTCTACTCCTAACCAGGCTCACTCGTGCGACAGCAGTCGGTTGATGGCTCAGTGGAGGCTATATTGTCCCAGACAGCCTCACTCACACACCGGGTGTTGGATGCTGGGTGTTGGAGACATGAGCACAGACGCAGGGGTCTGGGTGATGCCATTGCTGAAAGAGGACCCCGAGCCAACGCGTGCAGGTAGCTTCTATGAGCTGGAAAGACAAGGAACGGTTTCTTCCCTAAGACCTCCAGAAGAAATGCAATCCTGCCAACATCTTGATTTTCCCCAGTAAGACCCACTTTGATCTTCTGCCCTCCAGAACTGTAAGATGATACATCTGTGTTGTTTTAAGCCACTAAGTTTGTGCTCATTTGTCACAGGGGCAACAGGAAACAATCTCCCTCCACTGCTCTCTTATTCTCTAAGACAGAGGTTAGCCAACTATGGCCTGCTGTCTGATTTTATAAATAAAGTTTTATTAGAACATAGCCACACTCATTCCTTTCCGTATTATCTATTAATCTGTTTGCTTTTGTGCTACAATAGCAGAGTAGTTGTGACAGAGACCCTATGGCCTACAAGGCCAAGGCCCTGAAGGGCCATCATATCTGGCCCTTGACAAGAAGGTGGCCAGCCCCTGTTCTAGGAGTCTGGCTGAGGCTTCCTTGCATGGTGGTCTTGGGGTAGCAAAAGAACAAGAGTTTGTTGTAAAGTTTCTGGAGACCTAGGCTTGGAAATCCCACAATGTCACCCCTGTCCCATTTTGTTGGTCAAAGCAAATCACAAGGCTAGCCCAGATTTAAAGGGTGAGAATTAAACTCCTTCTCTTGATGGAGAAACGGCAAAGTCATATTGCCAAGGAGCGCGGGGCTAGGAGTGGGAGACACGGCTGTGGCCATCCCTGCAGACAGCGTGCGGAGCCCCCTTCCATCAGGAGAGCAGAGCTCCCAAGAACGCCCACCACACAGCCCTCAGCTCTCATTGGCCCACACTGGGTCACGTGGCCACTTCTAGCTGCGAGGAGTCCTGGGAAAGCAGGGAAGGATCATCATGACCGGTTTAGGCAATAGTGATCCGTCCCTGGGGCTGGCATGCTCTGATAGCAGAGAAAGGAGAATGGATATCTGGTAGGCCGTCAGCCAAGTTTGCCCTACCTGGGCCGTCCAGATCGTCTTGAATTTATCTGAGTTCAATCGTTCACCAAATAGACATCCGAATACCAAGAACCTGCTATGTGCTTATTTCTGGATGGGGAGGAGGTGGGAGAGGGCTGTAATCCCTGTTCTCGAGGGGGCTGCAAGCCTTGGAGAAACCTCCCTCCTGGACAAGAGAAAGAGCGTCACTGCAGCCCCCTTGTGAAAAGCGAGGAAGTGGAAGCAGCAGCGCCTCTGCCAAGGGTGGGTAAAGAAACTCTTCGGTTACATGATGGGAATATTTATGCTGGTTATAATGAGCGAGCTAAGACCTCACGCATGAACTTGAACAATTCACAAAAACATCTTAAGTGAAAAAAGCAAGGCACGAAAATGATAACATCATTGATATAAATTGCAAAACACATGAAACAATGGTATAAATTGCTTATGGATAAATATTCTGTAGGAAAGAAAGACAAATATGGGAGGGAGATGGGAATGTGGCTGAAGCTCTAATATTATGTTTCCTTTAAAAAAAGTAGAGAGATAAGATGGCTATGTAAAAGATGGCTATGTTAAAATTTCATGTGCATGTGTGTATGTATATGTGTGTTTGTGTGAACATATATATACTTGAACTATTTCATAATAAAAAAAATTTTTTTTGAGGCAGAGTCTCACTCTGTCACCCTGGCTAGAGTGCCGTGGCATCAGCCTAGCTCACAGCAACCTCAAACCTGGGCTCAAGTGATCCTCCTGCCTCAGCCTCTCAAGCAGCTGGGACTACAGGCATGCACCACCATGCCCGGCTAATTTTTTTCTATATGTTTTTAGTTGGCCTGCTAATTTCTCTCTATTTTTAGTAGAGATGGGGTCTCGCTCTTGCTCAGGCTGGTCTTGAACTCCTGAGCTCAAACAATCCGCCCACCTCAGCCTCCCAGAGTGCTAGGATTACAGGCGTGAGCTCTGCGCCCAGCCTAAAAATTTAAAAAGAACGTACAGGCTGGTTCAGGAATTGTGACTGGCAAACGTGGAACAGGGAAGAACTCAAGCCCTGGTCTTTCTGCAGGAGAAGTCTGCCCTGTGTCAGACCCAGTGCTGCCGCCCTGGATCCAGAGGTTAGTAATTCGGGGCACATCTGTGTGTCAAGCTGGAAGCTTAGCTCTGAAGCATGGAGTCTTAAGGGAAGGGGAAGACAGTTTCCCCAGGAGCTCACAAAATGGACAGGGAGGTGGGGCTTTAGCCTGGCAAAGGAGTGTGGTCTGGGCCTCAGGGGGCCGCAAGGGCGGGGAGGTGTCCTCCAGAGAGCCTGTTCAGGAGTGTTTGCTCTGTGCTGCTGGGAGGCAGCGAGGTGCAGGGGCTTGGAGTCACCAGGCCTAGTGTGGGACCCTGGGTTTTATCAGCTACCCATTGTGTGATTGCACAAGTCTTGTGTGAACCCCCGGGGGTCTCGGTTTTCTGATCTGTAAAATGGACATCACTCAGCCTGCCTCCCTCACTGGGTTGCCACGGGGAGTGGAAACGACAGAGGGTGTGAAACCCCTGCAGCCCCGTCCGGGACGTGTGCTTCCGTCTGTGTGAACTGAGCGAGGCTTTCCACTGATTTGTCCACGGGGGCTCCTGTCCGCTCTGAAGGGGGTTGTTTGATAAACCAGTGTTCACACAGCAGCACGCGAGCTTTTTCCACGTCACACTTGCGTTGTCATCTGTGCTTTGGGGAAAGGCAGCAGAGGCTGAGGCAGGCAGGAGCAGAGCCGAGGTCCTCGCACACCCAGCCATCCATGGATTCATTCAACAAGCATTTCTTGCGCACCTACTATGTGCTAGGTGCCAGGATCAAGGACAGTGATGCAAACAGCAGTGTCTGCTTTTAAGGCCCATGCAGAGGGGAGACACCCGAGGGGTTGCGAGGGCCTCCGCTTTCCTTTTCCACCATTCGCTGGGGAAGAGAGTTTCCAAGTACAGGCGACTCAGTTTGCTGCTTCTTCCAGAGGCTTCTTTGTTTGGCCTCTCTGGGGAGAAAGGGGCACCTAAAGAAAATCCTGAAGGCTGAGCAGGATGTGCTGGCTTGGAGGGAATTCCAGGTCAAGGGCCCAGCTTGGATAAAGCCCAGGGCAGGATCGTTTACAATTTGCCAGGACTTCAGAGGGAGATCAAATGAATATGAGGGGATTTTTTTTTTCTGTTATTTCATTGAAATTTAAGCTAGAGCTCAGCTTTGCCATTAAGAAGAGCTGGAGGTAAGCCCAAGTCCTGCCACAGGTGCACACCCTTAATTCAAAGCCTCTGCTTCCTCTTCTGTAAAATGGGCCTGTTGCGAAGTTGTCCAAATGATGAAATGACAAATGGACTTAAGTCTTCAGTAAATGCTTTTAGAGGAACTGTGCAAAAATGTACCTGCCCCACCTTCTCGCCAACTTTTCTTTCTGTTCAGTGGGCCCTGAGCCTGCCGCCGGGAGGCTTCCTTCCTCGCCCAGAATACACCCCGCGAGGGTGGCTCCCAAACAGTAAGTGACACCGCAGGCCAGCGTTGGTGGGTGCTCCATGGGGAACTGGGGTAAATGGTGACGGCCTGAGTAGGTGGTGGAGGGGCTGCAATTTCCCTCGGGAAGGGCCTCTTCCCCCTCCCCTTCTGGCCCACCGTGGAGTCCGTGTCCCTGTTTCACATCCCTTAGGGGGTTCCATCCCTGCCAAAGCCAGTGTCCAGGAGGCTCAAGTCCCTCACCACAGAACAGCCCCCTGAACTGAGCCAGTAGCCCAATTTGGGGGGAGGCATTGAGAAAATTCCCAGAGGTCCCTGGGCCATCTGGTCACCTCCCACATCTGCAGAGCACCACTCCAAACGCCTTCATCGTAGGCACCAGTGTTGTCATCGTCGTCGTCATTGTTGTCACCGTCAGTGTCTGCACGGCCTTCCCATCGTGAGCCCCTCGTGCAGCAGGCCCTTTGGGGGCGACACGGTGCTCCGGCCTCCCAGGGCCCGTGAGGCGGCCGCATCACTCTCTCCGCCCTGAGGAGTCTCAGAGTGGTGCAGTGCAACAGCCAAGGTTGCACAGCTGGAAAGGGACACAGTTGGCACCTGCCCATAGTGTGTCAGTAACCGTCTGACTACAAAGCTGAGCTTTAAACCCTTTTATCCCCAGCCTAGTGCCTCTCCCCCACCCCCCCGCCTCCCCAGAGCCAGGGGAGGGGACAGGGGGAGGGCGGGGAACACAGCCTTCCGTGGAACTGCCCTGCGGTGACTCAGAGCCCCTCTGCCGGCTCCTCTCAGGAAACACTGGGCTGATTGTGGCCATTGTTGCCCTCCCTGCCCAGGAATCCGTGTGAGTAACTGCAGAACAGAAAGGCTGTGGAGGGGCAGGTCCTGGGGAGAGGGTGCAGACGGGGAGGGCGTGGGGCACATGAGGTGTCCCTTCCCGGAGCCAGGAGGGCAGAGCTTCGCCTCGTCTGAGAGGGAGAGAGTCAGGGGACTTGACCTTAAGCACTGCAGTACCCCGTTAGTGCTCGGGTCACCAAGACAGCTGGGACCAACGCGCAGGCGGGCGGCGTACACAGAGGAGACATGCTGTGCAAAGGGGGGACTCACGTTCTGGGCGGGACAGAGCAGGGCAGCAAGAAATTTCATCCTGCTACTCAGAACAGCATGCAATTTAAAACGTATGAATTGTTTATTTCTGGAATTTTCCATTTAATATTTTCAAACTGCAGCTGACCTTGGGTAACTAAAACTACAGAAAGTGAAGCCGTGGACAAGGGTGGACTCTTGTGTGTATGGGCATATATATGCAGGGCGGGGGGGCAGAGAAAAAGGTATTTTAATATAAGAATTGGCTCACACAATTATGGAAGCTGACAAGTCCCAAGGTCTGCAAGGCAAGTCAGCAAGCTGGAGACCCCGGAGAGCCGATGGTGTAGCTCCAGTCTAGAGCATGACAGGCTCAAGACTCAGGAAGAGCTGATATTTCAGTTTGAGTCCAAAGGCAGGAAAAACACAATGTCCCAGCTTAAAAAAGGCAGTCAGGCACGGAATTTCCTCTTATTTGAAGGAGGCTCAGCCTTTTTTTTTCTATTCAGGCCTTCACTGATTGGGCGAGGCCCAATGGGGAGGACAATCTACTCAGTTTACTGAACTCACCCAGAAACACCCAGAATAACTTTTGACCAAGTATCTGGGAACCCCCTGGCCCACTCAAGTTGGCACATAAAATTAACCATCGCAGATACCCTTACAGCTTCTTCCGGATGATTCTAAGAGCCATTAGACAAGACTTGCAGGAATACAGTGACATTTTCTCCCATCTACAGCAAAATGAGAACAATAACAAGAGTGTGGTAAGTTTTCCTTAGAGCTAAATGTATTTGATTTTAAAATATCCTTTGTCTGAGATTATACCCTTCTATGTTTCAGGGCAGCTAAAGTCCTTTCTTTGATGATGTGATGGCAATAGCTGGTAGTTGTTGTTTCCTTTTTTGTTTTTTTAAGCATCCTTTTTCCCAAATAAATCTTGCCAATATTGTTCTCCCAAATTTTGAGGGGATGTTTACTGGTAATGAAACCCACACATTCCGAAGCCTAGATCTGTGCTATCCAATATGGTAGCTACTAGCCACAATAGGCTATTGAACATTTGAAATGTGGCTAGTAAAACACTGAGTTGTGCTATCAGTGTAAAATACACACTGGTTTCAAAGATTTATTAATAGTATGAATGAAAGAATGTAAAATATCTCATTTTTTTATATTATGTGTTAAAATGTTAATTCTTTTGATATATTTGGTTGAATAAAATGTACTATTAAAATTAATCTCCCATGTTTCTTTGTACTTTTAAAAAATATAGCTATTAGATAATTTAAAAGTTCATATGTGGCCGGGCTCAGTGGCTCATGCCTATAATCCCAGCACTTTGGGAGGCCAAGGTGAGAGGATCACTTGAGCTCAGAAGTTCAAGACCAGCCTGGGCACCATAGCAAGACCCCATCTCTACAAAAAATTTTTAAAAATCAGCTGGGTGTGGTGGTGCACACTTTTGGTCCTAGCTATTTGGGAGGCTGAGGCAGGAGCATCACTTGAGCCCAGGAGTTCAAGGATGTAGTGAACTATGATCATACCACTGCCCTCCAGCCTGGGTGACAGAGTAAGATTCTGTCTCTTAAAAATAAGTAAATATGCAAAAGTACATATGTGCTTGCATTTGTGACTCACATTACATTCCTACTGGACAACACTGGGCTAGTTGATTACTCAGGCCTTGGCCTGATTGGATTAGAAGATGAGATGACAGCCTGTCCCTCCTCATTTGCAAGTCCTTCCTCAGGGCAGATGGCAGCTGCATCAGTTAGGCTTTTGCTACATAACAAACCACCCCAAAACTTAGTGCTTAAATAAGTATTTATTTAGCTAACAATGCTGTGAGTCAGCAATTTGGGCTGGGTTCAGCTGGGCGGTTCTTCTGCTGATCTCAGCTGGTCATACTCAGTGTCAGTGGTCAGTTAGGTGGGTCTGCTTCAGGGGATTGGCTGGCTGTTGCCAGGGTGACAGAGCAACTGGCCAGTGCCAGTGTCCCTCATCATCCATCAGGCTAGCCCAGGGTTATTCACATAGTGGTCTCAGGGTTTTAAAAGCAAGAGAATGGAAGCTGTAAGACTTCTTGAGGGCTAGGCTCAGAACTCACAAAGTGTCACTTATCTCACATCTATTGTCCATAGCAAGTCAGAAGGCCCACCTAGATTCAAGGGCTGGGTAAATACCCTCTGCCTCTTTGGTGAGAAGTGCTGCAAAGAACTGTGGCCATTTTTGCAACATACTTACACCAGCTGAGTGGCCCCAAACATCTTCTTCAAGGAGAGCACAGTCCTTGCTCCCCAAGCCCTGTTTTGTCAGGACCTCATTATGACTTTTTTGGGTCCTAGGCAGTTTTGCCTCCATAGACCCTTTCCTCCACAAATATATGTATGTATAAATATATATACATATATATGTATTAAGAATTACCTTTTATAACTACATTGCTATAATGATGTATATAATCTAGGCTGTATTCTTTATTACATATTTATGATTATATTCATTTTTTCTTCTGGTTTTAAAATAAATTAAGATTGAAACATTTTGGGGGCCCCTGCGAGTGTCTTGGGCATTAGCCCTGGGCCTGTCATGCCTGATGGAGAAGTCAGTCCTGCTCTTTGTGGCTGAGCAAGCAGCAGGCACCTCTAGGCCCAAGAGGCTCAGAGGTTCAGCCATTGCTCCACTACCTAGGAGCTATTCAGAAAGAGAGAGGGTGGGGCAGGCATCCTAGTATTATTATTTCACAATCTGCAAAGGGCATTCCCACACTTCCCTGCCTTTGAGCCTCTCATCCCCTCTTTGAGGTGGGTGAAGCAGATTTTCTATTCACCTTTTTACAGATGCAGAAACTGAGGCTCAGAGATGAAAAATGACTTGCCTGGGGCCCAGGTTCTCAGACAGAGCACACTGGGCTGGTTCCCTGACACCACATAAATCCTAAAACAATGTGCCCCAGAGGGTAAATAGTATGGTCAACAGCCATAGTAAAGACAGGACACCTGAGGCCAGGCGCGGTGGCTCACGCCTGTAATGCTAGCACTCAGTGAGGCTGAGGTGGGAGGATCACTTGGGGTCAGGAGTTCGAGACCAGCCTCAGCAAGAGCAAGACCCCTTCTGTACTAAAAATAGAAAGAAACTAGCCAGGCAACTAAAATAGAAAAAATTAGCCAGGCATGGTGGCTCATGCCTGTAGTCCCAGCTACTTGGGAGGTTGAGGCAGGAGGATGGCTTGAGCCCAGGAGTTTGAGGTTGCTGTGAGCTAGGCTGACACCATGGCACTCTAGCCCGGGCAACAGAGTGAGACTCTGTCTCAATAAAAAAAAAAAAAAAAGAAAAAAAAAAAGACAGGACACCTGCAAGAGGGCTGGCCTCAGCCGACAGGCCTTGACTGAGTGATTTGTGAGGGACGGTTCCTCGAAAGGCCAGGGAGCGTAGGCCATGTGTATTTGGAGTAGGGGAGGGCTGGCTGATCTTTCAGGCTTCTGAGAAAATCACTGATGCAGCTCTTCAAAATCAGAGCTTGCTTTTGGCTTCCTCCCACATACATACTCTTGCCCGTTGTTAACCATTTGTGTCATCACTTCTGCTATCGTTACTGGGAGAGCATGCTAGAAAGGACACAGTTTCAAAGCCAAACAGCCCTGTTTCTTCTGTCCCCTCGTAGCAGGGTGGCTGACTTAACCTCTCTGTGACCTGGTTTCCTGAAATCTGGAGTGAGCCCAGAAGCACTCACCGACTAGGGTTAGTCTGTGAGGATTAACTGAGGAAAGATGTGCAAGTTCTCAGCCCACACGCAAACACGTGTTCCAGGCCTGGAGGTGCTCGTGGCAAGGACCCTTCTTGTTGATGTTTAATCTTCCCGAGGCCCTAGCGTCCTCAGGCCAAGCTGACCCCACAGCAGGGCAGTCCCAAAGCACCCCCCCCAACCCCACTCTGTTTCAGGGCCTCCCCGTGTGGCCTCTGTGACTAAACATGGATTCATTACCTTGGACCAAGGTACAACAGGTATTCTAGGCATCATGGACATTTTTCTGTGACAACATGAAAATATCGGGATTCTTGTCCCCCAGTGCACCCATGGGGCAGGCGGGGTCTAGTCCTGCCCTCAGAGCCGGCACCTGTCAGCTGAGAAGCAAGGTGGTGGGGAAGAGGCAGGCGCAGCTGCACACCAGTCGTGTTTTCTACATGCACCCAAAGCCACTTCAGTAGAGCGAGCCACTTGCTGCTCAGCATGAGAGAAAGCTCCGCAGCCCTGAGAACCTCTCTGCCCCAGGCCAGGCCTCTGCACTGAGGCCCAGGGTACCTTGGCCGAAGTGACAACGTGTTTCCTGCCACGAGGGCCTCAGGGCCTTATGTAAAGTGAGATTCCCAGGTGGAGGAGAGGAGTTTGGCTCAGTTCGGAGGGCTATGGAGCACTGCCCATGGGCCAGATGCTGGGGGACAGAGAGCAGCCGTGGTCAGGCCCCCTGGAGATGCTTAGGCAGATGAGCTCAGCAGAGTGTGGAAAGAGAGGAGGGGGGCACCCTGCAGGCACAGAGCAGGAACACCTAACAAACCCAGGTGAGATCAGGGGAGGCTTCCTGGAGAAGGCGACAGCTGATGTGCATGCTGGATGCCAGGCAGACACAGGGAAGGGCGTGGTGGGCGAAGGGCTCAGCCTGCGCAGAGGCAGGGAGGCTCGGTGGGGCCCAGAGTGCTGGGTATTAACAGTTTGGTGAGGGGCAGGGAGTAGGAGGGAAAGGGGAGGTGGGCAGGGAGGGCCACACACTTTGTCCCCGAGGCCCCAGAGGCCAGGCGGGGAGGGCTGGGTGGCCAACCCAGTGATTGCAGGATGCCTTTCTAAAGCTACGTTTTAGAATCTTTTAAGTACAGTGAAAGTGTGGGTTAAAGCCATCAAGTGCTGAGGAGGGTGTGGCCCCGGGGACTCTCCTCCACTGCTGGTGGGAGGAGACACGGGAACAACCGCTTTGGAAAACCATTTGGCAGCATCTACTGAAGTCGAAGACCAGAGCGCCAAGCGCAGCAGTCGGCACATGGTGAGCGCTCGGCAGAGCCGATGAGTGGGTGCGGCAGGCGCGGAACACTGGCCTTCCCGGGCGGGCGGAGGAGGGACAGCCCGGAGGCGGCTGGGAGGGAGGACGCGGAGGCTTGGGGGCCACATGTGGCAGGAGCTCGGCGGGACACGGTTCGGACACCTGTTGGACATGTGGAACTACTTGCATTCTTCCCTGTGACCCTCTTTTCCTTGTTCATTCACTCTTTCTTTTATTCACAAACATTTCTCGGGTACCTCCCACGTCCCAGGCGCCGTGCTGGGCACCGTGATGTGTCAGGGAACAAGAAAGGCGAGGTCCTCATCCTCACGGAGCCTGCAGCAGCCCGGGGATGGAGACGGAGAGACAGGTAAACCAACATGTAAATGCAGGTGACACATCCCCGCTTGGATGTCTCCCTGGGTGCTCCTGAGAAGTGGTCACATCAGTGAAGGTAACAGGAGAGGTGACCTGCCCAGGGTCACACAATGTCTCCATTCTAGACTCCACGGCCTGACCCTGAGCCCCTTCTGTGGCTCGATCAAAACCTTGAGGGAAGTATGTAAGGGAGCTGCAGGGGGGCAGGCCCTGGCTTGTAGCCCCCCTCTCTGTGCCTAGAGCTTTCAGCCCTGCTCGGTGACACTGGGGACAAGCATGGGTCCTGGTCGGCCAGGCGAGAGGGAGCTGCCTTGGCCGCACAGGCCTGGAGAGGGCACTCTGGGGTCTGGACAGGAGCATGGTGGTTGCAATGAGCGATGAGTGAGCTCCCCGCATCCTAAGAGTCCTCAGACTCCTCGACAGCCGCCTCTGCATCATGCCTCCCAGACTGAAGAGTCAAGGAGAAGAAAGGACCGCAGTGATACCTTCCTTCGCCCTCAGCGGTTTGGCATGGGCACTGGAGAACAGAGACAGGGTCTGGAAATAATTCTGGATTAGAACTCGTCTCTTCTGCTTCCTAAGAAGGCGTGTACCATTGCCCAGACCCCAACCCCTGCCTGCAGCCTCCCAGCCGTGAGAGGAGCTCCCTTCCCTGCATGCCACATCCTGTGTCAAACATAGACCAGGTCCTCCCTCTGTCCGTCCCCTATCACATCCCTAGCATGCCAGGCAAGGTGAGAGACCAGTCTGCTCAGAGTCCTCACAATGTCGGTGGGTCCAAGTGGAAGACGTGGGCAGGAACCTGCACGAGAAGCTGAGCAGCTGGGCAGGGCCTCGAACACCACGCCAAGGAGACCAGACTTGCCCTTTGGAAGTGTCCAAAGAAGGAAGGGCTCAGGGTGATTTGAGGGTTAGAAAAATCACTCTGGAGCAGTGGAGAGAATTCAGAGGGGGAGATGAAAATGAGGGCAGAGAGACTGGGGCAACTTAGACTACTGCACCAGTCCCAGCAAGAGAAGAAATACTGCGTAGGACAGTGGGAGTGGGGATGGAGAGGAAAGGACAAATGAGAGAAGCATCTAGCAAGGAGGGAAATGACCACACCATTACATGGCTCTGACAGGGGCAGATTCCAGGGTATAGTGGGATGAATGACAGCCCCACCCCACCCCCACAAAAGATTTGCCCACTGTTAACTCATGGCTGTGACCTTCAGAAAAAGGGTCTTTGTAGATATTATTACTAGGTTAAGCATCACCCTGGATTATCCCGATTGGTCCTAAATCCAAAGATGAGTGTCCTTATAAGAGACACAGAGAAGGCCACGTGAAGATGGAGGTAGAGACTGGAGTGATGCAGCCACAAACCAAGGAACACCTGGAGACACCAGAAGCTGGAAGAGCCAAGAGGAATCTCTTCTTAGGCCCTTTGGAAAGAGCACAGCCCTGCTGACACCTTGACTGTGGGCTCCTGGCCTCAGAACTGTGAGAGAATAGTTGTTTTAAGCCACCAAGTTTGTAGTAATTATATAGCAGCCCTAAGGCGCTAGTCCACGGGGTGATGCAGGTTTCCAGGGGTTTGGAGACCCAGCTGTGCACCATCCCCTCCAGATTCCACGTCTCCCTGCTCCCAGGAAGGAGGCACCCCGCTTCCAGCCTGCAGACCCAGACAGGCAGGGCTGAAGTGGATAAAGCTCTCACTTGGGCCCTGCCTCGTGCTAAAAAAACAACCTCTGGTGTGTTGCCACATGAGGATTAGTCAAATAATTATGAGCTCTGACTTCCCCTGAGTAATTCGGTCGGGCTGACGGCTGAGGCCTCCGGAGGGGTGAGTGGAGTCGTTGCCTGGTCAGCGAGGAAAGACAGCACCAAATACCTCCCAGAAAAGGCCAATCTCCGTGGGAACCTCCAAGAAACCCAACCAGGCTCGCAGGTGGCACACCCCAAATGTGAACCAGTTGCGCAAACTTGAGGCCACCAGTGAGCCACCAGCCCTGCACCCCATTCCACGAGATGAGCTCACCCTGTGCAGGGCCACGAAGATCTCATCTCCAGGGGCCCAGGAACAGCCCTGCTGGGGGGCAAAGTGAGCCTCCCCAGCACTGGCCAGGCTCTGCTCCGTGGGGCCCAGGGACGGGCAGACAAGGATGTCCCCACATCACAGGCCGAGGGAGCCCAGTTTGGCAGCAAGCATGGGGGCCAGTGAGCCAGGTTCAAATCCCAGCACCACCTGTTAAAAGCTGTGTGTTTCTGGACAACCTAAGTCATTTCACTCAGCCTCAGTTTCCTCATCTCTAAAATGGGAATAATTAGACCCACAGGACAGGGTTGTTTAGAAGATTAAGTGAGCTGATATGTGCCAAATGCCTAGCACATAGTAGGTGCTTCTGCCAGTTGACTGTTCTAGGTCCTTTGCATGTTTATATGAGTTTTCATATCGGTTTGTCAATTTCTCAAAAAAAAAAAAAATGTGGTGGGACTTTGTACCTGGTAGTAGCTCAGGAAATTGTTCTGGACTTCAGTCTTGATTAGTAACACTAGTACAGTGCTTTATAGCTTACTAAGCTTTTGCATACCTTCACCCTAACTCTCTCCACAAACCTGTAACACGGGCAGGTGTGGCATAGTGGGCGTCCCCCAGTTGTACAATAAAGGAAACTGAGGCTCCAAAAGGCAAAGACTTTTCCCCATGGTCACACTGCTAGTGAGTGAGTGGCAGAAACAAGTTTCGAATGCATGATGTCAGACGCCAAACCCAGGGCTCTCCCTTAAGGGCTCTGAGTAGGGGGTCTCTAATATCTTCTTACTGTTCCAAAAGTTGGATAAACTGGACAAAGGGGGACACTTATTATTCTGGTTACCTTTTCAAAAACCAGTTTCAAAGGCTGGTGCCATGCAAATGTATTTCCGCTGCCCTTATTTGAACGCTTCCCTCTGGCTTCCCTAAAATGTGGGTGTCAGTCTCAATAAGAAGACCATATGCCTTTGTTCTCTTTTAACTTTCTTTCTTGGCGAGAACACAGCTCCGCAGAGGAAAAGGGAGAGGAAACGGGGACACATCACAGAAGGAGGGTTTCCGGCTCTGAAGTAAGGAAGAACTTCTGAACGGCGGAGGCTGCCTGGATTGAAATGCCGAAAAGAATGAGAACTTTTCCAACTGGGGAGTCCTGAGGTTCACTTCTCCCCGAGGGCTAGCAACGGCCTCGACTCTTTCTGTCCGCAAAGGCCATCAGCAGTCAGTGTTTGGCCCTCTGGCTGCATTGCCCCAGGTGCATGATGGCAGGCAGGGAGGTTCCCAGCCTGGCCCACTCCCCTGGGGGACCCGTGATGGCGCTGGCGTGCAGCTCAGAAATACTGGCTTGTCTTGCGCAGGGTTCTCTGGAAACTGGGTGTGTGGGAGGTGTTCTTGGGAACAAGGGGGGGGGAGGTGGTGCAGGAAGCCCATGCGGCAATGTGGCTACAACAGAGATCTCAGTCTAAAGAGCTGGTCCCTTTGTAACCCCTATTGTGACAAGTCATTAGGTGAGAGCTGCCCCAGGGAAGGAACAGGGACTGGCTGTGAGCCCTCAGCGCCCACGCTCTGCTCCCAGCCACGGGGAAAATGAGCTCCTCTGTCTGGAGGGGGCGGGTGCCCACACACCCACTGCCCTTCCTTGGTCCTTCACTATTCCAAGGGATCAGACCCCTGGCGTTCCAATTTAGAACAGCAGGGACACACCTGCAGAAGCCCCTTGGGAGGCGACAAGTCCATTATGAGCTCAGCCCAGGAAGAGCAGAGTAAAAATGATGTCAATGCAAAAATATCACCATCTAGAAGCCATCTTTTGGGACCCTTCCCAAGGCTCCTTTGCACCCAGCTCTGGCCATGCCCCAGGCCCCTGCTGGACCGTGAGCTCCAAGGATGGGGCCTTTTCATGCCCAGCGGCTCAGCCAGTGTTTGGCAGAGCCCAAGCCCGGTGCGTGTTTGACGAAAGGATGAACGAAGGCTTTGGCTCTCAGCTCACAGAGCCACATCCAAAGGCTGAGTTTCTTTTTTTTTTTTTTTTGAGACAGAGTCTCACTATGTTGCCCGGGCTAGAGTGCCGTGGCATCAGCCTAGCTCACAGCAACCTCAAACTCCTGGGCTTAAGCAATCCTCCTGCCTCAGCCTCCCAAGTAGCTGGGACTACAAGCATGCGCCACCATGCCTGGCTAATTTTTAATATATATATTTTTAATTGTCTGGTTAATTTCTTTCTATTTTTTAGTAGAGACAGTGTCTCGCTCTTGCTGAGGCTGGTCTTGAACTCCTGACCTCGAGCGATCCTCCTGCCTCAGCCTCTCAGAGTGCTAGGATTACAGGCGTGAGCCACTGCGCTCAGCCTACAAGGCTGAGTTTCTTTCCTCTATTTCTCACTAGGTTCCCTGCGCCCTCCCAGCTTTCCTTCTGTTTTCATGACTCTCAGGGCCCTAGAACTCAGTGATTTCTTTCATGTCACCCACAGTGATTGGGAGAGCTCCTTGGCTGACTCATGGGCCGGATAACTGATTAACCCCCAAGAAAAGCCCCCCTCCCCCTGTACCTCTCCCCCCAGCCCCCTGCTCACTTCTGTGGTGAGGAAGGTGGCGCTTTTTCCTCTGCCTACACTAGTGGAAGCTTCTGGAAGGAAGAGGAGGCACTGCCCCGAGCATGCAACCCCGAAGGGCCAAGCTTTACCTGGGACCTTAGAGGGCTGTGCTCATAATGGAAATCTCCAGAGAGGCTGGGGGCACGCCCTGGGGAGCAGATATTTTCCTGCTTTCACGCATTCCTTTAGCAAATGTTCCTGGCACACCTGCTACGGGCGGCAGGTCCCTGCCCCGTAGGACCACGGAGCCCAGTGCAGCCCTGTGTTAAATTCTTCATGGGGGAGGTGGAAGCTGCGGCCTAGAGACAAAGCGCCTAACACGACTGGGACTTCTTTGGGGTGGGGATTGGGGGCCAGCAAAGGCTTAGCGGAGGAGGGGTCAGCCAAGCTGAGACTGAAGGAGAAGGAGGAATTGGGGGGGATAGGGTGGGGTTGAGAGTGCAGGGAAGAGTCCAGGCTTGGGGAACAGCACCTGCAAAGGCCACAGGTAGACAAGGGCCTCAGAGCTGCAGGGAAGGCGCACATCCTGTCTGGCCCAAACGCAGAGTGGTGGGGAAGCCAAGGGACTGATGGGGACAGAGGAGACGGGTGGGCAGGGCTTGAGAACGGAACAAACAGCGGGCACCAGACCAAGACTGAGACCGCCAAGACCCCCAAGACCAGGGGTGTCCCCAGGAAGAACTGGGTTCTCAGAAGTGAGTAAATTATCAGCTGAGACAAAGCCAAGAGCAGCCCCTTAGGGAACTGCCCAGGGCAGTGCCCACCCTCCCCCAGCCCCAGGAAGGGAGGCCCGGCAGCAGCTGCGGCGGCAGCAGGGGGCCTGCCGTCCAGACAGCCTCCCCGAGGCCAGCACGGCGGGGGCTTCCTCGCCCCTGCAGGTCTTTCTTTGCCCTCACGGCGCCTCTCAGGTGGGCCTCTAGCCACTTCCCCCACACTTGCCTCCTGCCCTGCTTGGCTGTTCTCCGTGGCCCCCTCACCATCCTCACTCAGCATGTTCCTGACTCCCTGCGTGTGGCCCGTCTCACCCTCACATCTTGCCTGTTTTGTTCACCGCTGTATCCTGGGAGCCCAGATGCTGGACACAGAGCAGGTGCTCAGTAAATATTTACAGAGTGAAGAACTGCTAACAACAGCTCCTATTTAATACTTAAACGCGTGCCAGATTCTGCCTTCACACCTCCTCTTGTTCACCCTCCCCTTGTTCATCCTCCATTTCAAGGATGAGCAAACTGAGGCTGGGGACCTGGAGAAGGTTGTTCTGAGTACTCATCCACTACGTGGCAGAGCTGGGATTCAAACCCTTAGATTTGGTATCTAAAATCGGTGTAACTGAGTTCCCTCAGGAAAATGGCTTTAGCGTGTCCAAGAATAGACAACATCTAAGCAGGGCATGTATTTTTACACCCCTCCCCACCATGTGCACAAGCACACATTTCACAAACCAATTCCAACAACCCCACGTTCAGATCTGGAGGGCAGATTTGCTGAAGTGGTGGCGTTGATTGTTATTGGCAGCAAGTTCCAACTCTCAGACGTGGGTCATGACTCTGTTGGCCAATCTGTTGGGTGGGACTCCTGGAAATGGAGATGTGCTTTCCCACAGCCGGTGCGGGGTGGCTCCCAGGCTAGCCCAGGAAGCCTGTGAACTCCCAAGTCCCTCCTGAGTTCAAAACTGAGCCTCAATGCCAAGAATCCGGGAGAGCCAGATGGGAGGCTGCCTGTGGGGGAGCTGGCAGAGGAAACGTGCTCTCTCCCCGGGATCCCACTCGCACGGCCATGGCCGTGTCCAGGTTTCTTATTGGTGCCATGCATAGGCAACATGGACAGAGAGCGGGACACTGACTAAGGCCCTGTGTCATCTCACTCCCTGGCCACCCCACGAGGGTGCAAGGGGTCCTCATACTCTCATCTCAAGGATGGGGTCCTGGCCGGGCGCGGTGGCTCACGCCTGTAATCCTAGCACTCTGGGAGGCCGAGGCGGGAGGATCGCTTGAGCTCAGGAGTTCGAGACCAGCCTGAGCAAGAGCGAGACCCCGTCTCTACTAGAAATAGAAAGAAATTATATGGACAACTAAAAATATATATAGAAAAAATTAGCCGGGCATGGTGGCGCATGCCTGTAGTCCCAGCTACTTGGGAGGCTGAGGCAGGAGGATCCCTTGAGCCCAGGAGTTGGAGGTTGCAGTGAGCAATGATGACGCCACTGCCCTCTACCCAGGGCGACAGAGTGAGACTCTGTCTCAACAACAACAATAAAAAAGGATGGGGTCCTGAGGCATCTCGGGCTCCAGGTAGACTCCAGTCCACAACACCAGGCCCAGTTGTCTCTGTCCACCACTAGTTTGGAAAGATTGTTGTCGAGAGAGGGTGAGAAGCTGTTGGCCAGGCCAGTGTCCGTCTTGAGCTCCAGGTGCATCTCTTGCATCTCTTGCAAACCGCTCCGAAGTTGCACCTCCCAGCATGTTGGTCCGAGTGAGGAGCAGTCAGATTTCATCACAGGCCGCCACCCCTTCCCGTCAGACAAAGTTTAGAAGTTTTGAGCCACTCTTTGCTGGTTTCTTTGGGGGAGAAAAGGATGATACAGATGACTGTATCTTTCACTTCCCAGACCTCATGCAGTTCACTTTTAGGATTTGGAAATTTTATTAAATCCCTCAGTCCAGCGTCTTTCTACATTTTCTGTGGTTTAACTCCCCCTGGGTCTTTTTGCTTAGTTTTTGGCTTTTTTTTTCTTTCTCTCTTTAAACCTGAGAGGTTTTTTCCTCCATTGTTTCTTAAATGAACCAAGTACCAACATTTCTAACATTCACTACAGGCCTTGAACACTCAGACAGCAAATGCATAATGACCCGCATGCAGGGGCTCTCTCTGTCTGCCCGAGCCCCCAGCATGAACCGGGGTTCTCGTTCCACTCATCTTCCCTTTCCTTAAAAGACTGCCCTCTGCAATCCAGCCTCCGGGGTGTTGGCTCAGGCTGGTCCCTTGAGAGAAGGCCTTTCCTTCCCACCCACCTGTCCACACTGGTACCTTTTTCATTGCCCAGGACAAGTCTCCCTGGTCCACGAAGTCTTTTCTGACCACTGCATCCTGAGGACGTTCACTCTCCTCCTGCCTCCTGAAGGATTATCGTCTGCTTCAACAATCTGGTAGCTAAATTTGACCCTCTATAATTATCTTGAAAAAGACTCTAAATTAATTGTAAAGAAACGAATATGTATTTTAGAAAAAATAACTACCCCACCCCCACCCACCCCCACGTTAGCCCATTATATATCTGGTTGGGACTCTGGGCTATTCCCGCTTCATGCCTTCACGTGCATGCAAATGGGCTGCAACTGTCCTAGCCAGTGAGTCCTGGGCTTACCGAGCGTGCAGCTGTGCAGGCCCCTGTCCATCCCTGCTTGAGTCCTACCTGCCAAGGCTCCAGAACGTTCTAAAGCATCGCTGGTGTAGTGGCGCATTGGACACAGCCCCCAGAGGCCTGCAGAGCAGGGCCCCACCTCCTTTTCACAGGTGAAGGCACTGAGAAGTTAATGGGAGTCACCTCAGGTCACAGCTAGGAAGAAAGAGAGTGAAATTGGAACTTGGGTCTTCTGACATGCCCAGCTGTTCTGGGAAAAATGCTGAGGACACTTGACTTCCCTAAACCTCACTCCCCGAGTGCCCGTCTCTGCAGAGCTGAGGTTAGCTTGCAGCATGTTGCAATCCCTCGCCACTCGCCAAGCAGCCAAGCCTGGGGTCCCATCTGTGGCCTGACATGTGTCCTCAGTGGCAGCCGCTTGAAACACACCTGGGGTTCAGTGTCTGCTGGGGTGAGTCATAAACCATCCGCCAGCTGTCACCTCACCTTTAGTGCAGGTCCGTGGGAAGCTTGTTTTCTTTGGCTGACATTAAACAGCTACCTCTGACATGTGGTTGGACGCAGGGCATACATGGCGTCAAAGGCAAATAGACACGCAGGGAAAATAGATTTGCAGAATGCAAAGGCTCCAGGGGGCCAAGAGCCAGCTTCTCCTTACAAACAAAGCTCCCGTGGCGGTCAGGGATGTCCCCTGCTTCAAGGAGACAGATGGGACAGATGCTGGTAAACTCATCTCGGTGACTTGGGGGAGCAGCAGCAACGCCTGGCTGAGCTGCGTGGGTGTGACCCAGGGTGGCGGCGTGAGGGTCAGAGACCCTGAGCCTGAGCCTGAGCTCACACTTCTGTGAAACTCAGACCCGTCAGTCAGCACAGCCGCTCGGGGGCCTGTCCCTTCTGACACTCCATGCTGAAATCCCAACCGCAGTGGGCGGCGGGTATGCCTTGATGATTAATACCCAAAGCTTCATGCTGGTGTCACCACGCCCTCCAGGGACTTCTTTATTTCACTTTATTTCAACGCTGGGCAGTGTGTGGAGGAAGGTTCTTCAGGAGGACCCTGGGGAGCGTGGCAAGGCTTTGGGCACCAGCCAGGGCCCCCGGGCCCGCTCTAGCAAGAGCCTCCCCAGGGGCCACCCAAAATGGCGCCAGGTCCTTTAAGAACACCAGTTTCTTTTCAGTTACTATTACATATTGATTTCAACGTATTTTCGGATATACTGAGCACATCAAACTCATGATTTCATGCATTTTGTTATTTATGAGAAGGCTGAACACTTTTTAAAGTGAGTTGATTAAAGGCACTCGAAACTTTTAAGCAAATAATAAACAGGCCACAAGTGGACATGGCAAAACTCTGATGGAGGAGCTTGAACATTTGGAGTTTGGGAAACACTGCTTTCTTGGAGAATCCAACATTCATGCCAAAAACGTCAACTGAGCCTAGCTCCAGCCGGGCAGATGGTTAGAGAGAGCTCTCTGAAACCACGGAAGCCCATTGCCAAGCTTCCAACATGTGTGAAACCTAGATTGGTATGGTAAGCAGAGGGAGAGGGTTTTTTGTATTGATTTGTTATAACTAGGATCATATCACGCTGGGCCCTGGGGCAGAGATGAAAAGCTGCCTCCAAGTGGGGTGATCACAACCAGTGTATCTACTGGAATCTGAAATGGCAGGGAGGGACTGACGAATGGAACTGAGATGAGGTGGGTTGTCAGTCTTTCAGCTCGTTAGAATATTGGGGAAAAAAGAAGAAGAAAGAAAAAAATCACAGTTCTTTGTATATCTTTGTACAGAATAGATCTATGGTATTTTCTGAGCTTCTTGCTGAAGAATATGGTGTTTAGATAGCTATAGTGATAGTGTATATATACGTTGTTTTGTTTGGCCTTATTGACCAACCATTAATCCACTTGGGCTTTTATGGAAAGCGGATCAGGTACAGAGTCCTCACATGGGGTGTGAATTAGAGTCACCTAGGAAGCTTGTTAAAATGCAGATTCCTGGGCAGGAATTCCTCCTAGGATTCTGATCCAGCTGGTCTGGGATGGGCCTGGGCATCTGCATTTTAACCAGGTCTTTAGGTTGGCTGAGAAAGGGGTTCCTGGACCTCACTTTGAGAAACCTTGATATGTAGGGGATAAACATGACTCAGACGTGGAGTCCACCCTAGGAATCTAAGGGAGGGAGATGAGATGCCTACAATAAGTCACCAGGCAGAAAGGATCCAGTACGGTAGGAAAGCACGAAATAAAGTGCAAGAGAGCTCCAAGGAGGGCAAGCAAAACTGCTCCAAATAACACGTGCCTTGTGCATCGCTCTGATTATAAGCTTCATTATTTTGTGTCCTTGACCAGCAGAGAGCCATTTCAGGGTGGGATCTGGGCCGTGGTCATCTTCCAGCCCGGTGTCCAGCACAGAACTAGGACTGCAGTGGGATGGATCCCTGGCTCTCTGGATAGATGGACGGGTGGAAGGAAGAAGGAAGGGAGGGAAAGGAATTCTTTCCAAGGATGGTGTCTTCTTTTTAAAAGGCATTTGTTAATCTGTAAATCTCTGTGAGATGCACGAGGGGTTTTGCTTTAAGGTGGGTGAGGGGGAAGCGTCTTTCCTCGTGCTCATCCCTCTCCCCACCACCCACAGCCTCGGGTGCTACGGCTTGACTCTGTGCTCCTGAAGATGCCACATTTTTGTGTGTTGTATTCCAACCTACCTTGAATTATTTATTCATAGTGTTACTTCTAAATCTGGCCAAAGATTCATTTCAATGATGTAGGAGCTTATCTCTCATTTTGGTGAAGGGTAGTGGGAAAAAAAATCCTCCTTACTTGTCTTGATTGTTAGAAGTTAGATGCTGGTAGCAAGAACTGGTGATCTTTTGAGACTATGTGGCTATTTGTGAGGAGCTGCTTAAACCAAACAGAATCTCCCCATATCCTGCCTTCTCTGCTTAGCAACAGAATCAAGGGAGGCTCTGAGGGATCCTTTGAAGACAGGCTTTGAGTGGCTAAGGCAGGAGGAAGAAGAGCTGGAACATCTTCTCACTGTGGCTTTGATTCCCCATCACTCGCTGCTCCTCCTAGAGTGCCCATGTGCTACGGTTCAAAGTGTTGGTGGTATTTGGAGGTGGGATCTTTGGGAAGTATTTAGGATTAGATAAGGTCATCAGAGTGGGGCCCCTGTGATGGGTCTGGTGGCTTTATAAAAAGAGGAAGAGAGACCTGAGATGGCACACTCTTGTCCTCTGTGTGATGCCATGTTATGACACAGCAAGAAGGCCCTCACCAGGTGCCAGCACCATGCTCTTGGAATTCCCAGCCTCCAGAACTGTGAGCTAAATAAACTTGCTTTCTTTATAAATTACTCAGTCTGTGGTATTCTGTTACAGCAACAGAAAACAGACTAATACAGACTAAGACACCATGGTATACATTCACCTAAGGAAGGAAAATTAGACCCATGTGTTAGAACAATCTGGAGACTCCCTCTGAGAGGATCAGAACTGCTAAGGTCAGGGTTTCCTTAAGGACTTCACACACTTGCTCCATGGGCTGGAGCAGGACTTGATCTTCCTTTGTCCAGGTATCTCTTTCCTCACCAAACTACAGCCCTGGCTCAGGGCTTTGATAGTGGGTGGTCTGGTTCCAGCCCTGACCCATCACTCACCATCAGCACAGGGACTTTGGGCAAAATTTTGTCTTTTCTGGGCATCGGTTTCCTCCTCTGTACCCAGGGCTGTTGGGAGGATTAATGGACTAATGCATGTGAAATGCATCTGATGAGCTCTGACAGATGTCAACTACCACTGCTCTGGAAGACATTTCATCTTCATTAATTTACATGTATTTCTTCTTATTTAATCTTCCAAGGACATAGAGAACACTTATTTTTTTCACGCGTTCTTTACTAAATGATCAGCAAGCAACTGTGAGGTGCCAGGCTCTGTACTAGGTGCTACCGAAGTATGACTGATAGTAGATCCTACCATAGAATGCCCTGGAACCATGGCAGAGGACCAGCTAGAGAGCAAGGCCCACCATAGGGGGGCACAAGTGCCAATAGGGCTCTTGACCTTCATTGTGCCCTGGATGAGTGGGTGGTGTAGTGAGGTGTTGGAACCCTTTTCAGAACAATGCTTTTAAAAGCATAAGATTACAAAGGAACCAATCATATTGAAAATACAACCAAACATATTGAAACATTTTGAAAAATGAATTTGTGATTAAGTAGTAGGTATGTTTTTTAATGGACACAGCAAATAAGATCTAGCAGCAGGTTTAATAAAGTATTCTATTTTATTTTTTCGAAATATTTTTTTCTGTTCTCTTTCCATCTTATTTTCTTCAGGGACTCCAAATACATGTATATTAGGCTGCCCAGTGTCCCACAGCTCACTGATGCTCTGTTTGCTCTTTTCTGTGTTTTTTTTTTTTTTCTCTGTGACTTTTTTCTGTGTTTCAATTTGGATAGTTTCTCTTGCTGTATGTGTCTTCAGTCTCACTAATCTTTTCCACTGCAGTGTCTAATCTGCTGTTAATTCCACCCAGTGTGTTTTTCATTGCAGATGTATTTTTTATTTCTAGAAATTTGATTTGGGTCATTTTTATATCTTCCATATTGCTGAAAAATCCTTATGCTTTCCTTTCCTTTTAGACATATGGAATCCATTTTCAATAGCTGTTTTAATGTCCTTGTCTACTGATTCTATCATCTGTGTTTTCTTCTGGGTCTATTTCTATTGCATAATTTTTCTCCTCAGTATGGATTACATTTACCTGCTGCTTTGCACAGCTGGGCTTTTTGATTGGATACCATACATTGTGAATTTGACAGACACACTGGGTGGTGATTTTTTTGGTTTTGTTTTGTTTTGTATTCTTTTAAATATTTTTGGGCCTTGTTCTGGTGCACAATTAGAAACAGTTCAATCTTTTTAATCAAAGGTCAGCAAACTATAGCCCATAGGCCAAATTTGGCTCCTCATCTGTTTTTGTATGGCTCATGTGCCAAGAATGATTTATACATTTTTAATTGGTTGAACATATCAAAAGAATAATATTTTGTGGTATGGGAAAATTAAATTAAGAATTCAGTATCTGCAAAGTTTTGTTGAACAGTCACTCATCATTTACGTGCTGTCTATGGCTGCTTTCATGTTACCAAAACACAGTCAAATTGCTGAAAGAGACTGCACATCCCACAGAGCTAAGAATATTCACTCTCTGGCCCTTCGCACACACAGTTTGCCGGCCCCTGCTTTTAAGGCTTATCTTTCAGCATTGTTAAGCAGCACAGGAGCATCCTTTAGGGCTAATTTTGTCCCCCTCTATCTGATATCTTCATGAATTATGTTTTCCGCTCTGGCTGGTGGGAAAGGGAACTACCCGTGGGCCTGTGCGAGCTCCAGTTTTTGTTCTTTCTCATCCTCTGGCTGGTTCTTTCCCAGCTTCAGGTAGTTTCCTCGCAGGCAAATGCTGCTGATGACTCAGCTGAAGACTCCAGTGGAACCCTCTGTGCATCTCCAGGGCTCGCTCTCTGAGGACTCTGCCCTGCCAATGCCAGCTGCTTGGCCTCCTGAGTCCCCAGCTCTGTCGACTCAACACAGACAGACCAGCGGGCTGCACGTGCTTCTCCCTCTCTTGACGGTGGCCTGGGAACTTTCCAGGCAGTAAGTGATCACGGGGCTCAGTGGGTTTGTTTCCCTTCTCCTAGGGACCATTGTGCTGTGCTGCCTGTTGTCTAATGTCTGAAACCCATTATTTCATAAATGTCATCTGGATTTTTAGTTGTTAAAGGTGGGAGGGTAAATCTGATTTCTATTAGTCCATAATTGCCAGAAGCAAACTATTAATAAGTACAATATTTCAAAAGAAGAGGTGAGTGTAAATTTATTTTTATATAGCAACAGTAATGCAATATGAAAATAGTTATAATCTTTGTTAGTGATAAAGTCACAAGTACTGCTAATTCTACTGCAGTTTGTTGCCTACATTCGTAATTGTAGGAAATGCTAAATTCCAATTACAGGTTATTAAAGATGAAATTTTCTTCCACACCAATTTATAAACCTCCTGAATTTTATCCATAGCCCTCTGGGGGTTTGTCCATGGACCCCTGAATAAGACCCTCTGTGCTAAGGTGCTAATAGTAATTTTTTTCTTCTGAGTATCCAAGACTCTTTCATGGCATTTATTGTTAATTGCCTTGTGGCGAATTGCTTATATAGTCTCATATTCTGTACAAAAGAAGCCTCAGTTTTTTTCTCAGTGGGCAAAAACATCCCAGTTCTTTTCAGCATAGTATCTCTGTTTCACCATCCCTAAATAGCCCTTGTTTATGTTATTTGCTGGACTGATCAGTGTCTCCACATTCTTTGTGAACTGCAGTCACCATAATTAGCCTAAAAACTCAGCTCAGGACCTCATGCCGAGCCTGATGGCCCGAGTCTTCCTGTCTCTGCACGACAATTTTCCCGTACATTCCTGTAGCACGCCGATTTCTTAACAGCACTGCACTTCTGGTTTGCATTCTGTTTATGACAAAAAATGATATTTGAGTTGCTTCCTTTCATAATTATATCTTACTTTTTGTTTTTGTTTTGAAACCAATTCTCTATTTGTTCATTAAAAAAAATCCCCACTAAATGTTCTTTTCTTCGGTCATAAATGTTTGTGATCTTGATCTAAGTTTGGGTCATTCTGTCATCCACAAAAATCCTGGATTTTCTGAGGCTTGAATAGAATTCTTATTTCACTCTAATCATGAAGATTAAGATTGAAAATCTCTTCCCAGAAGACTGATAGGGATGTGTTTACCGGCTAAAATTGGGGCCACCGATAGCTCTCACAGGTTCTACTCACGTCAAATGTGACCCTGAGGAAAGCTCTCCCCTGCCTGTCCTGTAAACCAGTCCTCCTTCCAGCATGTGTGTGTCATTATACAACACAAAATTCACCTCTTTTAAGTATTGGATTCAATGAGTCTTAGTAAATTTGGAGCTGTGCAACCTTCATCACAATCCGATTTCCCTTACTCCAGCGTGGTCCCTTGTGCATTTGATGGCCACCACTAATCTTTCTGTCCCGACAGATTTCTTTTCTGGACATTTCATATAAGTGGATTCACAGCCTCCGAGATCTTTGTGACTGGCCTCTCACCTGTTGTAGTGTTCAGCCGTGTCACGGCATGTCTCAGTAAGGGCTTCATTCCCACTCACACAAACAGAGAGTAGGAGGGTGGCTTCCAGAGGCAGGAAAGCGGGTGCTGGGGAACAGGGGGGGATGCTAGTCAACAGGTACAAACTTTCAGTTACGAGACGAATAAGTTCTGGAGACCTAATGTATAGCATGGTAACTATAGTTAATGGTAATATATTGTACACTTGAAATTTGCTTAGAGTAGATCGTAAGTATTCTCAACACATAATACACATACACACAAAGCGTTTTTTAAAAAGTACTTCATTCCTTTTCATTGTCAAGTAGTCTTCCATTGTATGGATTTACCACATTTTGTTTACCCATTCACCAGTTGGATATTTAGATTGTTTCCATTGTTTTTGCTATTATAAATCACATTAAGATTTATACATGAGACTTTGTATGGACATACATTTTTAATTCTCTTGGGTAATACTTAGGAATGGAATTACTGGGTTGTGTGTTAAGTTTACGTTTAACATTTTTAAAAAAACAATCAAACTGTTTTGAAAGTGACTGCATCAATTTGCACCTTCACTAGCAATGTTTGAGGGTTCCTGCTCCCCCTCAGTTTTTTACCTGCCTTCTCAGAGCAGTTATCCTACCCACCTCCACAAAGTCGTAACACCTAGAAGACAGATTTCCAAAACATAACAGACCCCATACAGTTGGGGAACCACTTTTGCGGGTCACCCCACCCCATCTCCCAACCAGGTTTCACAAACTTTTTATTCTCTTGTTTTGAATCTTGTTACCTTATTTACTAAAACACAGTTTTTGTTTACTCAATAATTTTCCTGTATTTCTTTTCTTTGGGCTCCTGTCCCCTAGACATGGTGCCCATATAAGTTTAGTTTTCTTTCATGTAGTTTTTTTTTTTTTTTTTTTTGAGACAGAGTCTCACTCCATTGCCCAGGCTAGAGTGCTGTGGTGGTGTCAGCCTAGCTCACAGCATCCCCCAACTCCTGGGCTCAAGGGATCCTCCTACCCCAGCCTTCCGAGTAGCCGGGACTACAGGTGTGCACCACCATGCCTAGCTAATTTTTTCTATTTTAGTAGAGACCAGCTCTCCCTCTTGCTCAGGCTGGTCTTGAACTCCTAACCTCAAGCAATCCTCCTGCCTCGGCCTCCCAGAGTGCTAGGGATTACAGGCGTGAGCCACCACGCTCAGCCAGAATTTAGTTTTACACACGTCTGTTTGCCCCAGCTAGACAAGCCCTTCAGAGGGGGACACTTTTGGGTCCTACAAGACTAGCACAAAACATGGCATAAAGATCTTAAAAATATTTATTGAGGCTGGGTGTGGTGGCTTATGTCTGTAACCCTAGCACTTTGGGAGGCTGAGGCAGGGGAATCACAAGAGCCCAGGAGTTTGATGTTGCAGTGAGCTACGATGACGCCACTGTACTCCAGCCTGGGTGACAGAGGGAGACCCTGTCCCCACACCCCCACAAAAAAATGTGTTGAGTAAATAGATGATGATTCATTTTTATTTTGTTTCTATTCCTTGTTTTTTTTTTCAGGTATATGTAACCATAAGAAATAGAAATAGAAATTGAAGATTCAATGTACACATTTGGTTCAAATATATACTAATTTCCACGTCAGCCTGTGTTCCTTTGAAGGGGGCATATACTAGCTAAGGGAACTACTCATGTCCAATGTGTCATGTGAAGTGTGACCATTGAAGAGATGATGACATGGGATATTATAGCTTTTACAGAAACTTTAGGGAACAGTCCAAGTCTTTCAATTTATATGGAAAATCTGAGGCCTGGGCCAGTGAAATGACTTGCCCAAGGTCACCTCTAAGTGCTAGTCAGTCCCAAGGGTTAGCTCTCCTCCTGGAAGAAACCCTGCTGTAAAGAGAGGGGTGCTGGAATGGTGGGAAGATAAGGGAGTGTTGCAGAGAGAGGAGGGGCAGGATCCTGAATGCCAGGCCCAATGGTCTTCTGTAGGAAAGGAAGACTTTTGGGTAGGATGTGAAATTACTCAATCAGTATTCTAGTATTAATAGATTAATATGGGATGGGCAAGATTAGAGTTAGGACACCAGCTGAGAATAGTCTAAGTGCAAAGCAAGAAGGGAGGGCCTGGTCTGGAGGAGAGTTCGCAGAGAGAACTAGGGAAGGGAGAATCACCCAGTTATGCAAAATGTCTGGATGACTGGAGTCTGCAAGCCTGGGAACCGGTGGTCTCAGTAACAGCAGCAAGGAAGACGGGATAGAAGTGCAGGTGTGCTGATCACGTAAGTGCCCTCTACGGCCCTGGGCAGAGCCTAGTGGGCCAGAGTGCTACCTGTGCCCTCACCGCTCTGTCCCAATATGGGCTTGACCACGCACAAGTGTGTGACCTTGGGCAAACGACTTGATGACTCTGTGCCTCAGATTCCTCATCTGTAAAAGAGTGGTAACAACTACCTCCTCAGGTTGGAGGGAGAATCAGATCAGGTGATACACTGAAGGCACTCAGAGCTGAGCCTGGTGCATAGCAAGCAATCAGTTCACACTAGCCTCGGTTCCTCGGTTCCTCTTTGTCATGTAATTTATCTCTGTCCTTGCAAAAAACTACAACTGGGGAGTGTCCAGCTGGAAGCAGTTCTCACTGCAGAAGCCGCTTCAAGCTGACACTCTATGCTTGAAGCTCTATATAACGAGAGAGAAATTATCTTATCTTTTGGAGTCTGTGGTAATATTTTAAACTTACTAGCTGAAAGTTTCTTAAGAGAATTAGCATTTTTTAAAAAATGCCACGTCCACACAATTGTCCAAGTCTTACATCAGTCATATCTGAAATATTATTTAGCTAAAATGTCTAGTGTGGTTTTCAAATGCCACTCATGGGACCTTGAGTAATCTCAGATAGGATTCTGGGGCTGTCCTGGGAAAAGGGGAGCTAGAACTCCCACCTCCTCTTTGGCTAGAACTGCTCCTCTTTAAGCTGTCATATATATCGAGTTTCTTCGTAAGAGATATATGATCTCATTTGAAGACAGATTTCCATTTTTTTTTAACTCCTGTAACAGAAATTTACTAAGTATGCCAGATTGAGAATAACAAACGATAAACCTTCAAAAATGAAAATATATTTTATATAAAACATCAAACTTTGAATGGCTAGACAAATTTATGAAACAGTTTCTGAAGACTAAAGAAGGACAAAGTTTCATAGGATATAAATACCATACCTTTTCAATGCAGTGCTGTTATTATTTTGCATTTTTCTAACTGGTATAGGTATCCACATCAATACTCCATAATTCTCTTTAGAAAGAGTTGGGAAAAATGAAAATTGCATCTTGGGCAAGCATTTCACGCTAGTCCCTATTTGTTTAGGAAACGAAGGATTTCACAAAAGAATCACATTCCATGAATAGTATGTCTGTTCTGCCTTAAATGTAATCATTTCCTCAGTACGGTCTGATTCAGATAAAACATCTTAGGAAATTCAAAATCACGTAGTTTGCAGACAACTGAATGTCATATTACTTTCTGAATTCCATGAAGATGTTTTCAAAATTAATTCTGCCATGTTAGAGTATGCTTTTAAACTCAGATATATGCCATTATTTCATGGCCTTTACTGCCATGGATGTCAAATTCAGTTATTTCCTATATTTTCATTAGACTCCATTTTTTGCTTACGTACGTACTCACTTATTTATTTACAAAAGCTTTGGTTTTTAAATGTGGGCTTTGAATATATTTTTAGATACTAAATAAGTCAACATGGAGGAGGAGAGTATGGGATTAAGAACAGAGACTCTGGGATATGCTACCCAGGTTCTGTTCCCAGTTCAGCCACTTCCTAGCTCCATGACTTTGCATGGGTGACTTCACTTCTCTGTGCCTCGTTTTCCTTATCTGTCAGGTGGAAATGATAACTGTGCCTCTCTCACTGGGCTGTGCAGATTATAGGAGTTGACATATATGTTAAGCACTTAGAATAGCACCTCGTACACAGTGAGTACTCAATAAATGTTAGCCATCATTAGCTATTCTTGATTTCCCAGTGTTGTCAGGGTATGCTTCATTTGGTTTAATGAAATAAACAGTCTAGTTGCTAAAATAGTCTAGATTGCTAAGGGAGACAACAAATTAGCACTCTTTACACAATTAGAATATAATTGAAGATATTCAACTTAAAGACCCTGCTGGTCATAAGTGCACAGACTCTCAGGGTTGACAGGACATGACAGAGCACCTTGTTCAACACCTTTGCTTTAAGGCCAAGGCCCAGGGGGTGAAGTCACTTGCAGAGAGCAGCCAGGATGAGGTTGCTTCAGTTGGTATTTCAGGCTCTTGGAGGGCTGTAGCAAAGTTTCCATTATGGACATCAATTATCACTGCACTGATAAGCCTATTATTGGAGCATTCTATGCCATTCAGAATGATAATAAAAACATTTAAATATTTGGAACTGTCAATATGCAAAGTAAATATAGGAAAGTAAACTGATTTTGCATTATAACCTAATGTTATTATTTACTATACTGATAGCAAATGTCTTGCAATTGGGGTGTTTGTATATGTTTTTATTTTAAATATCACTTGAAAGACAGTCCTTACTTAAAACTATTATAAAAATCAGGCTGATGTATTAAAAATAGAAAAGCCTGAACCTTTGGAACAGTTCAGGAGGTGCAGAGACGGGACACACTGCAGATAGTCAAAGTTTTATTTAACATTATAGAACGCCTAAAAATAAACAAAATAATTTGCTTGCATTTTTGTTGTGTAACTTAGAAAACTGTTTTCAATCACCTTTAAAACCATGAAGTTTACCCCAAACAAAGGACGCTCCGCAGCCAGTCCTTACTGCTTGGACAAGCACGGCTCTCACCGGCGGCTGGGGTAGGAGGTAGGCTGCTGACTCCCCCGCAGGCAGGGGGCTCTTCCCTACTCGAATTGACGGTGTTTCTTCTTGTTGTGGCTCTCGATTGCCCTTCTGAGTGCTTCATCCTGCATGAGATCTGACCTTTTTATATCCGTGTGGCTGCAGCCAATTTTAGGACAACTGCGAGGAAGAAAGAAAATCAAGTCAGTCCATTTAACTGCCTTGAGCATAAACTTCTTTCATATTTAAGTATTTAAGTTGGGGACATTTTACCAAAAAAGGAGTATGTGTTAAAAATCAGGAGTGATTTTATTCACTGAGTGCCTACTTGAGCCAGGCCCTGTCTAGGTGCTGGGGACACAAGCCATGCGTGAGCAGGGCCTACTTCATGGAGCTAGCTTGCTTTCTTCCTTTTTTTTTTGAGACTGGGTCTCGCTCTGTTGCTGTCGCCCTGGGTAGAGTGCAGTGGTGTTGTCCTAGCTCACTGCAACCTCTAACTCCTGGGCTCAAGCGATCCTCCTGCCTCAGCCTTCTGAGCAGCTGCGACTACAGGCGTGCACCATGCCTGGCTAATTGAGCTTACTTTCTAA
Source organism: Lemur catta (assembly GCF_020740605.2). Lineage (NCBI taxonomy): Eukaryota > Metazoa > Chordata > Mammalia > Primates > Lemuridae > Lemur > Lemur catta. The sequence goes on from NC_059136.1 coordinate 37,694,952, forward strand.
TGAGGGAGACAGGCAATCACTAACCAGATAAATGGTTGCTGTGAGTTCAGGTACATTAAGTGCTAGGCAGGCGATGAAGCAGAGGCCAGGAGAGAGCGTGCTGCGGTCAGAGCAAGCCCCACCAAGGAGGTCAGAGTGTGGCAACAAGTCTGCACGTGATCCAGGCTGAGGCAGCAGAGAGTGTAGATGCTGAAGAAGTCCAGCTTGGTGCTCTGGGATGAGAGCAAAGTGTGTGCGGCTGAAGTGACCCGGACAAGAGGGAGAGCAGCTGGAGGTGAGGTCAGAGGGCAAGGAGGGCTTTGGATTTTATGTTAAATATGAAGAGGCAACACAGGAGGGTTTTGAGCTAGTGGAGTGGTATGATTTGGTTTACACTTAAAACACTCCTCTGGCTGCTTAACGGAGCACACAGGCAGGGAGGCAAGAGCGGAGCAGGGAAACTAGTGTGGGGGTGCCCTCGGGGGTCTGGAAGAGGGACGAGGGCAGCTTGGCTGAGGGTGGTAGCAGTGATTAGCTTCAGGACTTACGGGTGGAGTGGATGTGGGGTGCAAAGGAAAGGGAGGAGCTGAGCTTCATTCAGAGGGTGTGGCCTGGGTAGATGGGCGGCCGGTGGTGCCCTTTATCGTGGCGGGAGCCAGGGGGCAGGGCCAGCCGGGGCATGGCCTCGGTGTCCTGATTGGCACTGTTCCCTCTGGAGAGTTCACCAGACCTCCCAGTGCAGAGATCGTGGGTTCTCTGGGACTAGGTGGAAAGGCTGCGGCTGAGTCACCCAGAAAGGGGTGGAACCGAAAGCCCTGGTTCTGTTTAGATGTGGTCTCCTCTGAAGGCGGTGGGCTGGATGAAGTTGCCTGACTGCTTCTCAGCGTGAACCAGGCTTTGGTAGAGCAGAGGCCCAGCATTTGGAGTCAGGCTGACCAAGGTCTAATTCTCTCTCTACCACCTACTTGCTGCCCATGAGACTACGGGAAATTCACTTTACCTTTCTGAGCCTCTGTTCCCGCTGACTTAAAATGGGGAGAGAATCTATTTCATAGGGTGACAGGCAACACAGTGCTCAGTGATGTCCCTGCTCTTCACCATCTCCTACGACTACTATTTGTTCCCTGACCATCATTCTTCCAAGAAGTTTTAAAGTTCCAGATCTATTTATATCTTGCATATATCCAGCACATCCATTCATGAGTTCAATGACCCTTCTATGTGACCGGCACCATGCTAGGTTCTAAGCACACAACTGTGAAAACAACTACATGGCTCCTACCCACGCAGAGCTCCAGCCCAGTGATCTGAGACAGCTCTCCAAACAGCACAAGTATATTAAGACCCCAAACAACAAATATAAGACAAAAGATGCAAATCAGAAAGGAAGAAGGTTGGTCACGAGAGCTCTAATCAGTCTGATGGGAGGAAGCCCAACAGTCCAACACCAAAGAGAAGTTTCTCTTGGCCCTGACCTCTGGATCAAGGAGTCTTTATATTAGAGGGGATTTAGTAAATGGAATGAATCAGATGCTTGATAACAATATTTATTTTTAAAATACTGAAATGTGCCCTATGTAGTCAGGTTCATGTGTTGAACCACAATTACATAAAAGCGATTATATGAAAGAGGAACAGGGTGATTTGGCCCAGGTGTGCATCATTTTGATGATTTGGCTATGCACTAGGGTAGGGCTTGAGAAATGTTTTACACCAGTTTAAAAATGTGTATTTTTTCCTAGCCTGTCCCGTATACTCTGAAGTCTCAAAGTGAATTATTTCTTTATGTACAAAAATAAGCAGCTAAGATTATAAAGAGGATATGGGCACTTTCCTCACTTTAGAAAAGGCAACTTTCATCACTTTAGCTTCCATGACGTGGAAATGCAACTTCTAGAAGGTTGCTGGGATCCCTCCCTTACTGTGCCAACCCACCGAACATCCACTGCTGACTGCCGGGCCTCGCTCTCCATAGAGCAAAGTCTAACTCCGGCAGCCAGACAGTGAATAAGCTGTGGACAGGGAAGTGGGGAGGACTTCCTGATGACATCAGTGGTTTTAGTCGGTAAATGAGAGCACTCTGAGAACATCTGATGGACTTGACCCTACACTTGGCTGCGGGGCAGGCGCCCACATTCACTTCGGCGGGACGGAGCCCGGGGTGATCCGCATCCAACAGAGGTCTGAGCTCACCCAGGGGATAGACTCTGGAGACAGAGGCATGACCCGAATAGCCCTCCCAAAGGGAGCCAGATGGTCTAATGACAAAAATACAGGCTCAAGAGTGAGAAAGACCTGGGCTTCAATCCCCTGGCTGTGACACTCTGGGTACGTGGCTTAAATCTCTGTGCCTCAGTTTTCCCTCTAAGAAGATGCAGGTGGAGCACAGCGTTGTGGGAACTAAGTGGGCCCTGTGTGTCGGGGGGTTCACCTGAGGTCTTACAGGGAACCGGTCCTGCCCCAGTCCACAGCTTCCACTCTGAAGAGGCTTGTGGAGAAGAGCCGCCCGCAATGCTGGCACGGCGTGCGGATGCTACCGACATCCTGTCCAGCATGAATGATGGTTTAGGGAAGCGTTCCTGGCAGATGGTCGATGCAGGAGCTGGGGAAAGCCTTGTTTCTCACCCCAACTCAAATACACAAACACGAGTTTTTAAACTAAAAAGGATAAGAAAAGGCCACAATGCCATGGTACTGAATCAGGGCACTCCTCTGGAGAAACAACGCTCTATGTAAGCACGAGGCACTAATCCCCTCGGCATCCTGGTGAGCAAGGCAGGTGTGGCAATACCCAGTCTTCAGCTCATGCGGTGCAGGAGTTGGCCCGACAGGCCTGGAAGGAGAGGCTGGGCCTGAACTCGGGGCCCTGGCCAGGCAGAGTGTTCCACCGCGGCATGGAGCAGGCACAAAGGGGTCTGCTGAACAAAGGGAACTGGCCCTTGGGGTCCCACAAGGCTGCGAGGAACCTTGCCCTCCGCAATAGCTCACAAGTATAAGATTCTAAGTCTTAGGAATTCCTGGGTTCCAAGAATTCCAAGGTTCAATCCACAAGCTGTAGAAAGGTCTAGAGATACTTCGGAAGTCTGAGTAGGATGAATTCCTGCCATACCTAAACACAGACAGTAATTCTATCTTACACCCTCTGAGTCTAAAATAACATGTCACTAAGCAGTACAGTGAGTGATAACAACTCTACAGTCTCGACCTTAACGACCCTACAGCTATTTGTTTAGTGCTCTGTGCTCCAAAAAGCTTTCTCCTAAGTGCTTTGCTTTCCCACAGCCAAGAAAGTTGCTGCTCCAAACCTAGAATAAAATCCCCTACCATTTCTTTGATCTTGGAGCTATGAGAGGAAGATGTAATTTCCACTTTACAGATGAGGAAACTGAGGCTGAGAGGTGAAATGACTTGTTGTCAAAGCACAAAGTGGGAATTCTGCTGCTGAACTACATTCCTATTCAACTTAATTTTACTCTATATGCTCTTAAATATGAGTATTTGTTAAATACACTTCCTGTTCTTAAACAAAAAGCAAAAAACGAAAGACTCTGGTAAAATTGGAAATATCTTACTAATATGAAAATCATAACGCAGCTTTATCTGATAATAAGGATAATAATAGTCTCACTATTAAGAGATGTATTTGGGGAAATTATTCTACCTACTATACTTAGTTAGGGCTAAAGTGTCAACAATATTATTCTGACTCAAGCCAGTGGAGAGAGGCCTTCCCAGAGACTAAAGCACACATAGAAAAATGCAGTCAGTGCCCAGAAACATGATGTACCTGGAACTCCAGTCTAACAAAATGTATTATAATTAGAACAATCTAGGAGGAAGAAATGAGATGTCTCAAACTGGATGTGTCACAGACATTTTTAAACAAAGGGAACCCAGCACTGCTCATCACCCTAACATGCCTCATGGGAAATGACACACTTCATGCTTAATCAGAAACCTCTGGAGTAAGTTTCAAAGGGCCCTGAATTCTAACCTGCTGCCAATGCACCTTGTCTGCAGGACCCTGCCCACTCTGCCCATGGCCCTCGACTGTCTTGTCACCCCTCCTGCCTCCAGGCTGTTATAGTCTTCTTTGCTGGGGTCTTCGTCCTCTGATCGATCTTTTTATTATGAGGGTCGATATCAGGCTCTGCGTCAGGTGCTGAGGGCACCACAGTGAGCAGAGCAAAGCTGGAATCTCGCCTTTCAGAGCTCAGGGCCAGGCCACTGTCCTGTCTTGCTGACTCTCCACTGGCGAACGCGTCCATTCCAGGCCTGTGTCTGTGACGGTGGATGAGTGGGTTTGAAGACTCTATACCGATAACCTCACAATCAACTTTGCTAGCTCTGCATCCTCTTCTGAGTTCAAAACCCACATTTTCGGTACCTCCTGGACATTCTCAAATGGCTTTATTGCTGGGACCTCAAGTTTAGCATGACCCAAACTGAGCTTCCTTTTTCTTTTTTTCTTTTTTAGACAGAGTCTCACTCTGTTGCCCAGGCTAGAGTGCCGTGGCGTCAGCCTAACTCACAGCAACCTCAAACTCCTGGGCTCAAGCAATCCTTCTGCCTCAGCCTCCTGAGTAGCTGGAACTACAGGCATGTGCCACCATGCCCGGCTAATATTTTCTATATATTTTTAGTTGTCCAGGTAATTTCTTTCTATTTTTAGTAGACGGGGTCTCGCTCTTGCTCAGGCTGGTCTTGAACTCCTGACCTCCAGCGATCCTCCTGCCTCGGCCTCCTAGAGTGCTAGGATTACAGGTGTGAGTCACCGCGCCTGGCCCAAACTGAGCTTCTCATAATGTTTTCTTAACAGTGCTCCTCTCTCATCCCTCCCTGGAAGCTAATGACAGCTTATGACTGTCCTTCTAGACATCTGGATTAGAAATATCAGCCATCCTTCCCCTCTTCTTCTTCCCTCCTACATTCAGTCAGTCACCAAATTGCAACAATGGCACCTCAAGAGTCACTCTTGCCTCAGTGTAAGCTCTCCTTATCTGTAACCTGATCTATTGCAGAAGCATCCCGATTGACCTTTCATCTCATGCCTTTTTAATCCACCCTTGCATTGCCATTGCAGTAATTTCCTAAACTCCAGGTTGGCTCATCTTGTTCCCTCAATGTAATCTTCTCCTATCCCTATGGAGTAAGGGTGGTAAGAATGGTGATGATGATGATGGTGGTGGTGGTGGCTAAAGTTTGCATATGATGATGATGGGATAATAAGTACTGAGCCTTACTCTGTGCCAGGTACTTTAAGTACTTTACATATATCTTATTTAAATTACAAATATGCCAATAAGGCAATTACAACTACCACCATCTATTTATTTATAGATGAAGAAAATAATGAAATCATGACATTTACACACCCTATAATGAATCTTTACTTTCCTATCCTTTTAAAAAGTTTTTGCTTTACTATTATTATTTCTATTAGAGATGAGGTCTCACTGAATTGCCCAGGCTGGTCTTGAACTCCTGGCCTCAAGTTATCCTTCCACCTTGAGCTTCCAAACTGTTGAGATTATAGGTGTGAGCCACCATGTTGTCTCTACTATTATACTTTCCTATCTTTATTGTCCACCACATCCTTCCTTTTTTTTTTTCCCCAGAGATGAGGTCTTGCTATGTTGCCCAGTCTGGAGTCAGTGGCACCCTCATAGCTCACTGCAGCCTTGAACTTCTAGGCTCAAATGATCCTCCTGGATCAGCCTCTTGAGTAGCTGGGACTACAGGCGTGCATCACCATGCCCAGCTAATTTTTTTCATTTTTTTGTAGAGAGGGAATCTTGCTATGTTGCTCAGACTGGCATTGAACTCTTGGCCTCAAGTGATCCTCCCACCTCAGCCTTTCAAGTAATTGGGATTAGAGTCACAAGCCACCACACCCAGCCCACAACATCCTTCTAGTCCCCCTCTAAATATACAATAACTGCAACTGTATTTACTATCCACCAAGTATAACAGAGTCTGAATGGGGTGACGCTCTTGGTTAGGAGACTCCTATTCACCATTCTCTGGAATCCTCATTTTTGAAGGTCCAGTAAAATTACTACCTTCTCTGTCAACCTCCCAGACTTCTTCCATTCAGACTTAATTGTTATTATTATTAAGCTATGACAATCTGTAGACTTTCAGGCACTCAATTTATGGCAGTATGACAGAAAAAAAAAAGCCTTTTCTAAATGACAAGTGTTATCAAGCGCTTCCAAATATCATGTACAATTCAAAAAGGACATTAGAAAGTCAAAGTATGTAATTAAGAGGATCCATCTAAATGCAATGCCTCTTCTGGCAGGTGCTGCCCCCCATCCTAGGACTTGTGGTGAGAAACGTGCTTTGTATCGGTACCTGCCCTCTCCACATCTGACTCTAAAGAGAATATCAGAAACTTGAAGAAAGAAGAGCTGTGAAATGGAACTAACTAGGAATATCTATTCTTAGCAATTATTTTAACACCTTTCTGCTTAGAAGGCTTAGAAGTTCAGAAACAAAGAAAATTATATTTACAGGGGAAAATGATAGGTTCACTAAAGAAATACATTTCTTTTCTTTTTTTCTCCCTCCCTTCCTCTTCCTTCTTTCCTTCCTCCCTCCCTTCCTTCCTTTCTCTCTCTTTTCTTCCTTTCTTTCTTTCTTTTGACAGGGTCTCGCTCTCTGTTGCCTAGGCTGGAGTGCAGTGGCCCAATCCAAGTGCAACCTTGAATTTCTGGGCTCAAGTGATCCTCCTGGCCCAGCCTCCTGAGTAGCTGGGACTACAGGCACATCTCAACACACCTGGCTAATTTTTTTGTTTTCTAGAGGTGGGGTCTTACCATGTTGTCCAGTCTGGCCTCAAACTCCTGGCCTTAAATAATCCTCCCTTCCCACCTGGGCCTCCCAAAGTGTTGGGATTACAGGCATGAGCCACAGTGTCTGGCCTGACATTTCAAATCTAAGTCAGTAACTCAAAACAGATAAAAATGTACTCTACATTTTGTAACCATTAGGCCGCAAAACTATTATTCTTTTGGAATAAATAGGCTAAATTACTTGACTGAATGACCATCATGATATTTACAGTCTCAGAAACCCTATCTCTAAGTCCACACCCAGATGACGAGTGGTGGGGAATTCCAATTCTAGTTCTGGACCAGCAATGTCCAGGCAATGGAGGAGCAAAGAACACATCAAAGGGACTGTTATCAGAAGTCTATTGCGGACTAGTCACACCTGCAATTCCATTCCTGCAACAAATCTGTGATAAGAGCATAAGAAATGCCAAGCTGTGTCAAAGCCAGTCAGTCCAGCTAACTCAGGATTCTGTGTCATTACAGGAACAGGGCCCCACGGTCCTCTGTGGTCATGGGGAAAGGCGGTGATATATATAAAATATGTATATATTTTAAAGATTCTGCAAAACTTCCAAATTAAGAAAATAATTTCTCATTGAAATTACTGAAATTTCTCATTGAAAAATGGAATATTGAAATTATTGAAAATAAAGTCTCAGTTATCCACAAATTTGCTTAAACCTTTCTGGGAAGTCATTAAGTAATTAAATATATGAAAAATTTTCCATGACAATTAAATCTTAATCATGAAAACCACTGGATGTGAATTCTTAAAATGTTTACTTAATAATATTTTTAAAACAAATTACATGTATTACAGGAAACAAAAAAAATTTAACATTCCTTCTTGTTTGGGTAAGTATGTGGACACACATGAAGGGGAGAAAATCTCTTAGTATCACAGTTCTTTATGTTCCTTGGGCTATTTTTTAATAACACCAATTTATAAAAAATCCTGTTATTTAATGATTAAAATTCAATCCAATTCTTTTTTCTTCTGTTTTGAAGGTGTGGTTGAAGTTCCCTCAGCTTCTTCCTGAACAGATTACTAATTTTTCCCTCATGTATTGTTTTTCCAGAAAGCCAGCTTCCATGTTTACAGTATCCGGGAGGTGAATGGAATTTGGGGGAGACACTTAAGTGTCTTTTCCTCTAGCATGAACACACCAGCTCTGACTGACTACCACTAGGGAAGGCGCTGCTTCCTTTCCCGCATCAACTCACCATGCCTTTTTCTTCCGCTTGTGCTTGGACTCAATCATGCGAACAATGGCTTCTTCTTCATAGGTGTGGCCACACACTTTATTTTTCACTGGCTTCTTCATTTCCAGCTGTAATCAAGGAGATGTTAGGCTTTCAGGAATGATAATGATCAACTTCCAGGAGCTGTTTTTTCCTAGTCCTGAGCTTTCTATGTTTAACTTCCCATTCTCATGGCTTTAGATAATTATCAGGCTTTAGATAAGGAAACGCAGAGAGACCAGTGGCACCACTGTCACTCGCCTGTGGGCCAAGACTTTACTCCTAGGTCCTACGGGCATGGTTGACTGAAAGCTCTTTCCAGCCCAAGAACCTCCCGTGTACACTCTTCAACCCTCATCACTTGTCTTTTCTCCCTCCTTAACTCCCAACATGAAATCAAACCAGAAAGCAAACAGGAAGCTTTGGGCCTCTCTGAATTGTGTTTTCTTTCAGAGGAAGGAGGAGGAAGTGGTACCTGTGTAATGGGGCAGATGAAGTTGGTCTGACTTTGGGTCACAATCATATCTTCATCCACTCCTTCTGTTCCATCAGGCTCTCTGTCAGCTTGAAGACCACCTAGAGGAAAAAGGGGAGTTGATTAGCCTCCTTGGTCTAACATCCAGCCAAAGTCAAGGAAGGAATAGAAGGAAGAGAGGCTAACAGTCCCTCAGGGTGCATTTGGTGTTAGACCCTGTGGTAGGCACCTGGATGTGTATTAACTTTTCTGCTCTCAAGACAACAGTGCAGGGTACCTGATTCTGCCCATTTTTGATAAGGAAACTGAGAAGTAAAAAAACTTTTGCAAAGTTACAGAGGATTAATTTGTGAGGGAGCTCTGCCCAGTGACGAAGGGCATGGTTTTAGAGTCAGAGGACTGAACTGGTTATCTGTTTCATGTCCAGGGGGAGAGGTTGGGCGTGCAAGGTGCCCTTGTTAAGAGCCTCTGCCTATAGCTTTGTTGCAAAAACTAAGAGAGATGAAGAATGTGGTGTGCTTTGCACAACTCAGGGCACAAGGAAACAATCAATAAACAGTAATTACCATTAGGCAGTGCAGGGGTTCTCAAACTTTTCAGTCATAGGTTTGAATCCTTTTGTACTTTTAGATATTACTGAGGATCCCAAAGAGCTTTTTCTCTGTGGGTTAGATTTATAATATTTATCATATTAGACATTAAGGCAGGAATTTTAAAAATGTATCCATTAATTCATTTAAAAATAACAATCCCATTACATGTTAACATAAACATTTTAAAAATTAAAAGTAGTTATATTTCTGGAACCAAAAAAAGATAGTGAGTAGAGTGGCATTGTTTTCCATTTGTGTCAATATCTTTAACGACTGGCTTTACAGAAGACAGTTGGATTTTGATATCTGTGTATGCTTTCAATATGCTACAACATCACATGTCATGTGGCCTCTGGAAAAATTCACTACTGAAAAGAATGAGGGTGAAAAAGGCAAATGAGATCTTACTGTTATCATGAAAATGGTTTTTGACCTTAAGGACACCCTGGAAAGCTCTCGGCCTAGGGACCCCTGCCCCCTGGCGAACTGCTGCACAGGCTTTGAGCACGGCACTGTCTGCTTCTGACACCTGTGTTCTTTTCATTACATCTTACCTGCCCCTCACTGGGGAAAAAACACATGACAGACACTTTCTGAATGTGATAGGAGTGAGTATCTCACATGAAAGCCTTTCTCTCTGGGAAGGGACACTTGCCATTTTGCACAGAAGCCAAAGATCAATAGCTTTGTAAACACAAGTGTTGACAGTGAAGTCCTTCCTTCTCCCTTCCCTACCTTTTTGTTTTGGCAAAATAATATAGACACAAAAAATGCTGCTTTCCTTTATCTATCTTGGTTTTTTTTTTTTTTTTGGAGACAGGTCTTGCTCTGTCCCCCAGGCTGGAGTGCCAGTGGCATGATCATAGCTCACTGCACCATCACTGGGCTTGAGAGAGCTTCCTGGCTCAGCCTCCCGAGTAGCTAGACTACAGGCACGAATCACTACGCCCCACTATTTTTTTTATCCTTTGTAGAGACGGGGTCTTGCTATTGCCCAGGCTGGTCTCAAACTCCTGGTTTCAAGTGATCCTTCTGCCTTGGTCTCCCAAAGTGCTGGGATTACAGCCATGAGCCACCACGCCCAGCCTGTTTTCCTTTCAATGTGCAAGAAGGAAACCCTTGTCTCTGGTTCGGATGGTTAGGCATATATTTCAGCTCCAAAGAACTGATGACTTAGGGCCTCCACTGTCTATCTACAAAGGTACCACAGGTTGAGTAGCCCTTATCCAAAATGCTTGGGAAGTATTTTGGATTTTTTTTGATTTTTTGAATATTTGCATATATATAATGAGATGAAATTCATTTATGTTTCATATGCAACTTATACACATAGCCTGAGGTAATTTTTTACAGTATTTTTAATAATTTTGTACGCCCATTACATGAGGTCAGGTGTGGAATTTTCTACTTGTGGCATCATATTGGCATTGAAAAAGTCATTGAATTAGGGATGCTCTACCTGTAATGGGTACAGGAAGAGGGCCATGGAGCTATTCTTCAAGGCTAACCAGTGAATTAATGGCTGGAACTCAAGGCTTCCTTCTGCCTCCAGGTTCAGCTCAGCCTAGCTCAGCCTAGCTCAGCCCAGCCCAGTTCAGCCCAGCCTAGCCCTCGGCCTCCCTTCTGCCTCTGTTTTTTGGTAGGGATTTCACTTCCTTTCAGTGGACTTGTGCTATTTGTATGCCAGCAGCCTGCTATCCACTGCCCACCAAACCAGCTCTCATTCTTTGAGGAAGGCAAGAATGAAGACCTCAGGGCTTAGGACTTCCCAAGCAGAGCATTTTTAACCATTGGACAATAAGGTACAGTGCCTCAGGCCTTCCAGTTTTTCAGGGACCTATAAAAATGTGTGAGACCTTGAAAACCATTTATTGGCTTCAAAACAGGATAACTGGCCAGGTGCAGTGGCTCACACCTATAATCCTAGCACTCTGGGAGGCCGAGGTGGGAGGATTGCTCGAGCTCAAGAGTTCAAGACCAGCCTGAGCAAGAGCAAGACCCTGTTCCTACTAAACAAATAGAAAAAAAATTAGCCAAGTAAGTAAAAATAGAAAAAATTAGCCGGGCGTGGTGGTATGTGCCCGTAGTCCCAGCTACTCAGGAGGCTGAGGCAGGAGGATCACTTGAGCCCAGGAGTTTGAAGTTGCTGTGAGCTAGGCTGACACCATGGCACTCTAGCCCTGGCAACAGAGCAAGACTTTGTCTTAAAAAAACCAAAAAACCAAAAAACAAAACCCTAGGATAACTATAAAATTGAAAAACCCTCCTGCTGGGGTCTGCTGCCTCCCATTTCTGATCATACGTTTGACAGTCAAAATAAAAGTAGCTCTTTGTCATTTCTTACAGGGTTTATTCTGAACTGATGACAGATTTCTCACTGTAGATGTTATACTGTGGAATACACCAGAAAACCTGTCAAGATGTATGTATAACAGAGTTCAGCTGATGTGGGTTTATTTGTTATTTTCTATTTTTAAATTTCAGAAGGTAGAGGAAGTAAGAAAGCACTACTCAAATGCAATGCCAACCACTAGGGAAGGCTGACTGGGGAACTTTGAAACTGTGGCAGCGATCACAAAAGAAGGTAACAAAAGTGAGACTGGGAAGAATGCCACCAGTGAGTAAGAGCCCGCAGACCAAGAGAGTCTAAAAAGAGAAAGAGTCTCAATAGCTAAACGTCTCTAGAGACAGAACATTTCCTCACCCTAAATCTATATTTATAGCAATTGACATTAGCATTGGGATTCTCCAGTGTGCTAACAAAAGGTCATATCTGGCAATAAATATCACTTACACTGATTTAGTTGACCCAAAGACAAAACTGTGTAAGTTTTACTTGGTAAAAGGAGATTGGAGAGAAAATATAGATCATCTACTAAAATCACAAAAGTTTTAAAACTGAGGTTATCTATCCTAAGTCTTTCATTTACCTGAGAAAACTGAGATCCAAACAAATTGTAGGTTTTGTCCAAAGTCATGCAGGAATTTAAATCAATGTGTTGCCTTATTTTCTTGGACAGGTTCATTTGAATACTAAAATGAGTGTATTGGTTCTGGGAGCTCCCCTGGCCCCCAAATTGTTATTTCTTTAATAATAACAATACCTCAATTTTACTGAATGTTATATAGCAGCTACTGTGCTAAGCACTTTATGGACATTATTTCATTTAATCCTCACAAAACACGAACAATGACTATATTGTTATTCTCATTGTATAACGAAGAAAACTTAAGCCCCATGATATTTTTAAGGCAAATGTAGAAAATATCTGCCTTATAAACAAGAAACAATTGGATTAAATCAGTTTAATCTTTATTAAAGAAATCGCAATAATTTTCATGATTATAAACAGAGTAACAAACTAGTCATAATATATATATATATATATATATATATATATATGTGAGGTATGTTGTTAGAAGCACATGCCAGCTGTCAGCTTCTGACTGATGGGCAGATCTCAGACCCACAGTGAACGTCCTGATGCTTGGGCCCAGGGCACCCACGTGCTGTGCTGAGGAGGGCAGCCTGGGCAAGAACTAACGTTTACAGAGCACCCACAGACATGTAGCAGGGTGTGAGTTAGGTAATTTGAATGTGATTTTTTTTGATGTCATAAAATGAAGACCAAAAGGAAGCAGAAACCATGGCAATGCTTGAAGTAGTATTTCCAAAGGTCTATGAATGTGCCTCAGTGGTGTAAAGTTGGGGGGTGGTGGTAGTGGGGGCATTTATTGGACCCCAAGATGTAGGTTCAGGGTTACTCAGTTGTGACTGTGAGTGAAAAGTTAGACAGCTCTGTCTACTGTCTTCCCCGTCTGAGTCACCATCCATCCACCCAGCTGCTTGAAGCTAAAGTCTTTGGAATCATTCTTCGTTATTTCCTTTTCTTCATTCCTCACATCCAATCCACTGCCAGGTTCTGCTGACTCTGGTTCTAAACCATATTCCAAATCCAGCCCCTTCTCTTGTTCTGTACTGTGCCCCTCAGTCCAAACCACGACTGCCCCCTGCCTGGACCTCTGCAGCTGCCTCCGCCTCAGTGACGCTGCTTTGACAAGGGCCACAACCCGCCTGTGCCTGGTTCTTGCAGTGGCCTACCCAGCCCTGCGAGACCTTGCCCAGAAACTTCTTTGATCAGTCTCCCTGTCAACCCTCATGCTCTAGGGACACAGGCCTTTTCTCTGTTTCTGGACATGCCAAGCTCCTCCTATCTTTGGGCCTTTACACTAACCTGCCTAAAATGTTCTTCCTCCTGCTCTTGCTCATCCTACTCCTTCTTGTCATTTTAAAATGTCAGTTTAAATGTCATCTCTTTGGAGAGGCCTTCTTGGACACTCTTAACTAAAGAAGCCAATGCAGACTTTATCACACCACTCTGCTGCAGCTCTCTGCATAGCACATGTCCGTAAGCACCATTTTCCTGTCTGTCTGCCTTCCGTCCCTCCCTCCCCACTCCCTCGTTCTCTTCCAGGAAAGCAGGGCCTTTGTTGTCTTGTTCACTGATGTTTCCTAGAGTTCAAAACAGTCCTTGGCATATAGTAGTATGTGTTCAATAAACATTTGACAAGTAAAGTGCTTCATCCAACAAGGCAAGAGTGGGCATATTTTTCACAAGATTACACTTAACATATTTAGCAGACGTGGCAACACAAACACGTACACACAGCCTTACACAATGATGATTTTAGAGGTTTTAGTTAAATAACAGAACACTCTTGTGTGGGGTGCAGGCTTGGACCCCGAATTACATGTCAAAGGCAGGAAGTAAATATAAGTTTTACAATTACAGTCGGCCGTGTGGTAATTACAAAGGAGAATCCAGACATGGTCTTGTGGTCAGAAAATACATTTGGTCCTGGCCACACACAGCCCTAGTATTAGTCACTTGTCTGTCTTCAGGCATCCCAAATTTGGCTACCAGTTAGAAAGTTTCATGCCAGCTGGGAATAAAAGTTGATTGCTATGTGCTTCAATTAAGCCTCAACATTTTTCTAAAAGCATTTTTCTCTTGAAACTAGTAGCACATGAAGAAAATACTTTATAAATATTTGTTTCCTGCTTGAAATGCTTAGTAGACTGCCCAGATTATTTTACTTGCACTATTCTAAGGACTGTGGAGAGGCTGAGATGGTGCATGGAAGATTTTGGGGCCACCCTAATATGCAAAAGCACATTGAGTCCAAAGTTGAAACTCTAGTTATAGTGTGTACATATGTGTCTGTGCCAACTCCTGATTTGTTTCTCCCACTTAATAACCCACAGCTGGGGCTACCAGTGATCCCACCTGTGAACTCAGATGCATCTTAGACTCTAAGAAGTATGCCAGCAGGCTCAATCCCTTTGGCTTGGAATTAAGGGCTGTGTGTGTGTGTTCTGCTTTGCTTTGAGGTCCACTCTATGGTACTCTTGGGTGTCCAGCTTTGTATCTCAGTTTCTTCCTGGGACTGGTGGCCTGTTGTGAATGTCACCTGTTTGGTAGGACCAAGCTGCTATTTTCCTTCTCGAGGGAACTGCATCCTAGTTTACAATACTCCCTGGCACTAGCTAAGACTCGGCTGTGTGTGAACAGCTTTTGCAGAATTAAGATGCGGGTTGTGTTCAGATAGGGCCTACACAATCAATGATTTCCTAGATGTTACTTCCCTCACAGGATGGCAAAACAACAAACATAAATTTCAACAAAAATATTCAATGAACATAGGATAATACAATACAATCAGAACAATGTCCAGCTACACAGTAAGGATCCAATAAGTGTTATAATCAATGTTATATACTTCTGTAATTGTAAATGGTTACTGTTATTATTCTTATCACTACTATATGCCAGAAATTATGCTTAGTATTGGCAAAAAACAATCACATAGAACAGATACATACAAAGCAAAGTGGTCTTGAAGGGCTAAGTATTTACAAGGTACTGTGGAAAGAAGGTCCCAGGATAGAACAGGGTCAGCCTCTCTGAGGAGCTGATGTCTGATATAGGTCAATGAGGAGACTCTTTCAGCACAACTCTGCTGCCCCCTTAAAAGTAAACATTTCATTCATCACCACCTCAGGTCAACATTCTGGTCAATGTTCTTCTTCTCTTTCTTCTCTTAGCTATAATCTACCTGCATCTCAGATTCTATGTACCTGGAGAAACTATCTCTGTCCAATCCAACCCAACCCAACCCATTCTCTAGAGCTGATCTCCTTTCTTTGAAATTCCATACACTCACTGTCGATACCACACTCTTTTAGCTTAAATTTTCTCCTTAGTCAATCGTTTCATGTGAATGGAAGTTCTTTTCCAGATACACTGAAAGCTCCTTGAGGAAAAGCATCGTGTGTTCAAGCTAACTCAACTAGACTTACATTTACTGAACTCTTGCTCTGGGCCAAGCACCACACCAAATGGAAGCTGTGGATATAAAGAGGACTAAGATTGGGTCTGGGAGGAGAGACGGATTCGAATACTTACATGCTATGTGATGAGTGAAATGCATGTGTTTTGTACAAAGTACAAACGTATCTTTGGAGATAAGGTGAAGAATCAAGGTGACCTCCTGGAGAAGATGATGACTAAGCCAGGCTCTCAAGGGAGGTGTGGTAAGGCAAAGAGGATTACGGTATGTAGGAACACGGCTCTGCAAACAGCCTGTTTGGATTTGCCTGGTTCTATTATTTTATTAGCTGGGTGCTCCTGGGCAAGTACTCCACTGTCTTTACCTCAGTCATCTCAGCTGTGAGATGGAGCTAATATAATGGTACTTACTTCATAGTGCTGTATAACAATTAAGTGAATTACTGTACGAAAAGTTCTTAGAGTGGTGCCTGGCAAATAGCAAGTCATAGTAGCTGACACAGCACTATCAACATCTATTTGCTGTACGTTTCCCACTTCCATGGCTCTTTCGACACACTGCTCTGAAGATGTTGCAAGTAAACTGAATAAAGAGCTTCCTCCAAATGAGCTGACATTTTAATAAGATAATACCCTTTTACACTATTGTGCACTTGTTAATTTATCTACTTTTATTTTAGACCTCAGCTGACACCATGCATTAATTTGCCTCCACCTAGTAAATACTGCCCAAGTATTAGGGTTTTAAAATAATTAAAACCCAGCACAGTCAACTGGTAAGACAAAAATCAGTCAGTTGAGATTTGGTCAGACAATATCCATTTCAAGCCAATACATCCTGAAAATATCCACAAACTCAGTACTTGCATTTAATACTTCTTACAAGGTAAGGTTTAATGACCATCTGTAGGTCACCAAGCAAAAGCAGGAAATCTAATGCACACATTCTATTTCTGTGTTTTGCACAATGAATTAGAAAAACCACATAATAGGAAAAGTCGGATTAGCACCAGAAGGTCTACAACTTCCAATTATCTACATCCACAGTAAAGTCTGAAGCAAGTGAAGATCAGAAGATAAGAAACTTCCTTTCAGCTCATCTCCCTATATTTTCTTATTTTAAAGGGTTATAAATACCACCTATGCAGGTACCCAAGACAGTCTACACAAGTTGCTCCATTCTCCATCTTTAATCTATCCTGACTCTGTCTCCTCCTCTTCATTCTCACTGCTGCTGTCCTACTTTGAGCCCACAGAATAAAAGTTCTTTATTCTTCCCTCTGCCTCAGTCTCCCCAGACTATTCTTCCCACTGCAGCTGGTCATCTTTCTAAACCATGGCCTCCTAGGCATGACAGCAGACTCTTTATTCACTGGCCTAGAGTATCATCATCTCCTGCTCCCACCCACCTCAATCCCATCCCCCATATCCACCCCAAGCTAATTATAGTCCATCCCAATCTGCTGTGCGATTCTGCTGTTGCTTCACCTAGCAATCTCTGCTCACCCTTCAAGACTCAATTCAAGTATTTCTTCTGTGAAGTCCCAAAGCAGAGGGGATTCCTCCTTAGGCCTCCAGGCTACCCTTAGAACACACTGTGATCATCTATTTACATCTGTCTTCCCTACCAGACTGTGGATTCCTTAAGGGAACAGACTCTGTCTTATTCATATTCATATTCTCAGTGAGCCAGGCACAGTATAGGAATTCATAAATGTTTGAATGAGTGCTTACTGAAACAAGAGAATGCTTTGAATCCTATTAAATACAAATTTACCACAATAAGATGACGAAAATAGTGAAGACTGTTTTGAAGGCAAACATTTTAGAATAAGCAATTTGGTCCTTGATCTAATTACTAGTTTTCCAGAAAAGGAGCCATATTACACTATCTTGGTCATACTACCGTACATTCTCTGTTCCACTTCTGTACAAAAGAAAATTACTAAAAAGCAAGATGATAGAGGTCATATTCCAAGAAATAAACTACTCCACGTTATGTCTTAGATCATTTTTGATTATTCTCTTGCTCCTATGTCCACAGGAAAGTACAGGAATAACCAGTTACCAAAAACATGTAAATTGATTTAAGTTTGTTGAGTTTCCAAGGTGAAAACTTGGAAACATGTAGTGATATTCAGTTATGGCAGTCTTGTAATAGAGAAACATTGGAGAAATATAGAGATCCAACTGAGAATTTAGGTAACTGTGGCATTACCATTCACAAAATCTGATAGTTATTAAACACAATCTTCAACATGGGGAAATGCTTATGTTATAACATGAGATGACAAAACTGAAATTAAAACTGTATGTAGTATGATTAATCTTAAAAAATGGTATATAGTAAAAAGTCTGAAAGAATCTATGATGAAATGTTGTAGCCCATCATGTCCAGATGACGTAACTACTGTATATGTGAACGGGTAGCAGAGAATCAAAGACAATTTCTGAGATTTTTGGAGACAGTTATTTAGCTTGAGCTTTTTATACTTAGTATTCTTCATGAGATTAAGTAGTACGTATGAGGTAAGTAGGACTGATGGCAATGAAGATGAATAAATTTGTTTTTTTCTATTTGTCAAACTGAAACAAATGATGAAACGAAGTCCAGAGATCACAATATTTGAAAACCGGAACTTGAAGACTTTCAATTGCTCAACCTTGAAACTGCAACGTTCCACTTTTGAGTAAGACAAGGGCTATGACACCATTTCAATCCTTGGTATTTTCTAGATATATTATCCTAAAACAGTTATAATATTTCAAACTTCTCAGGTCCCCTATGAAGTAATACATCACAATTTAATTTATATAACATGTTCTCTTCTGTCTCCTCTAATTTTGGAGCTCTAGACAAAACAATAATGAAATGCCTGTCTAGAATGTC
Source organism: Lemur catta (assembly GCF_020740605.2). Lineage (NCBI taxonomy): Eukaryota > Metazoa > Chordata > Mammalia > Primates > Lemuridae > Lemur > Lemur catta. The sequence goes on from NC_059136.1 coordinate 37,713,320, forward strand.
AGACTTTAATAACAGAATAAAGCTAGCCCTAATAGCATAATTTGTTTTGTAAAGCTCCTCAAATCCTCAAAGGATGAAAGGTAACGAACCACTAAAGATGTCTATTTTGGGATAAAACCCAGTGAAGGAGGAAGTACCTGTGTCACTGAGTGAGCACAGGGGGTGGCAGAGCTCGTCACATCTGTCAGCGTCAACACTGTCCTGACACTCTAATGACTGGAGCACATTCCCTCCCGCTGACCCCGAATTTAATCCAATATGTTACTCCTTAGGATTTGGTCAGCACGGTAATTACAAAATGCCACAGAATCTTAGTATTCATTAAGCATGCTTATTTTCCCTTTTTACATGCATTTATTTAATAACAGTATCAAGATTTATATTTGATCCATTTAAAAATTATTTTTTATAGTAGCACACTGTACCCATGTTTTTTTTAAAAAAAGGCAAGAGAACAATCCCAAAAGTATATTCAAAATGGAAGAAATTTAAAAAGGTTGAAGCCTGAGGGTGCAAATCTAGCGGGGCTTAACAATCCTGTCAACAACAAGGTCAGCAAAGCCCCCAAACGTAGCTCAGCCCCACAGCCGGGCAAGTGGTCAGAGCCAATCAGGGCAGGACTGCTCGAACTTTCAATGTAAGGGATCCACCATTCTCTGGGCTGCAATGACATCTGCTTTCAGTTTTCAGGGTCTTATCTGAAGTTAGCCTAACAGCCTAACAGGAAACATACCCCAAACAAAAAAATCCTGCTGGCTGGAAGGAAGGAATAAAATGAAAGCGAGTGAGAGGGAGGAAAGGAGGGTGGATGAAGGAAGGAGCTAAAGGATGAGGGAACGGGTCAGTCCCACAGAGCCCAAGGGAGGGCACCAGGGAGCCAATGCCCTGGAGCAGAGTTCTCGTCTCTAAGCCTTCCTTCTTCCCCACCTCGTCCCCTTTCCATCCTCTTCAAAACCTTCCCCACATGCAAAGGAAGACACATGACTTCAAAATCAGGATCAGCTTAGGACACAGCTCTTGTTAATGTGTACAATAGATCTGAGTCATTTGTTCGTTTTGTAAACATGAAGAAATCACACTTTTAAAACTTCCTCCTTTATGACATTCACAGTGCTTAACAATATGTTTAGCCTGGAACATTTCTTCTTTTCCTTATCCACACCCAAGATGTCAAGAGGGACAGATGTTCTTTCTCACTGAAAGCTCATATATTCCAGGACCAGTGACAATTATGAATGAGCACAAGTGGAACTGACAGGGGCTGTGATGTCCAGTTGCCTAGGCTGCACCACAGAGAAGTGCAGAGAACCGAGAAGCAGCCCAGGCGGGCATCTTACCAAGCTCACTACCTTGCCCTGGGAAAGCTTCCCAGGGTTCCAGGGGTCTACCCCCCAAGCCCTCCATCCCGGGCACTTAACACATCAAACACATCATTCGTAGTCATCTGTTTATGTAGCTGTTTACCCACCAATCTCTATGCTCCACAAGGATAGGGCTGGATTTTACTCATCTCTAGATCCCCAGTAAGAAGAGAAAAGCCCTTTAAACTCGCTCTAGGAGCTATATAGGAAAATAAAAAGATCTCGGACAACTATCCTTCTGAGCACATAATGAAGATGATGCTGTCGGGGCGTAGCCACACGTGCAGCCCAGAGCATGGATCTCATCGGGACGGTGCAGGGAGTCGTGAGCCTGCAGCAGTAGTGAGCACACATGCTCAACATCGCAGGGGACAAGGCTCTGTCACAGCTCTCCAATTCCTCCAAATACAATTTTCTTCCTTAGCTAAAAATTCTCTCAAGACAAAAGAAAAAAACAAAACAAAACATGGAGAGGTGATTGTCACAGTGATTGGAGAAGCCTCTGTCTCACTTTGAGGCCTGTGACCACAAACCCAGGGAGGGAAGAGGGAAGCAGAGAATCAGCAGCAAATACAGGAGGTGGGCTAAAAATAAATGAAGGGTGAACATCAAGGAGGCAGAGAAATTATGCAAGAGATGTAATTAGCACACTAATTATTGGGGTCATAATTAGGAGCAGTGGAATGAAATTAGGAAAAGGAAAATTTTAACTGTTGGGCAAAACTTTGTGAGAGAGAGATGAGTTTCTCATACTCTTCTCACAGACTGAAGGCCATTCATCTGAGCAAAGCTGGTTCAAAATGAGCTAGCAATTATTTAAGGAGAATTTTATTTTTGTTACCAAAAGTAGACTAGGTTACTTGATGACACATAGAGGTCTCTTGTATCTAATTTTATCACTCTGTTCTTTCTTCTAAATTAAATAGTAAAATAGCTAATGAGAAAAAAGCCTGTGACTATTTCATCCCCCAAAATATGATTCAACATCTAAGGAGATCAAAATGGCAAATCAAGAGCAAGTAAGGAAGAAGAAGGAAAATACAGTCAAACATGCTTCAATTTACAACAGATTTATAGAAGAGAAAGGAATACTAAAAGTAGGACTTGTTTCTCTTATTTTTCAGAACTAATTCAGTTACTTTATTTTTCAGAATTGACACAAAGATGGCAATTAAACTTAATTAACCATTGTCAGTAAATGGTAAAAAGCATTAGCTTTCAAATTTTAACCTAGTTTCACAATGACAGCTGAACAGCATTTTCGTAGGGGCTGGATAACTGAAACTTGTAGCCCTAAATATGATCACACGTCATGTTGTATTAAAAAACTACAGGGTTGGAGGCTTATGGTTTCCTAGGATCAGGAGCAAAATTTAAAGAAAATTTATTTTCTCTTCCTCATTTAAAAGCCCAAGGTATGACTCATGCAACTTTCATTTAGTAAATGTCTGCTGACCACCTGCTGAGGCTCAGAGGCATTGAAACAGACAAGGAAACCCATGACACAGTGTCACAGCACCAGGAGAGAGGTGAGCTTAGGTGGCATGGGAACTCACGGGGGGAGGGGTGCTCTTAAAATGACTGCAAGAGAGACAGTGGCACTGGGAGGAATCCTGAAGGAAACGGAGTTAAAATGAACAAAGACAAACGTGAGAGGAAGCACAGGTGCCACTATCGCATTCTCAGGGAGGGCCCTAAAGGCAGCCACTCCAGTGACAAGTACAAAGCCTTATTTTGTCCATTATAGTACCCTAGGGAATAAAAGCATCTGAAAGGCACGTTTTCTGATATTACTTGGTATTTTTCCAGGGTTATAACCGGTTAAATGCCTCCTAGAATGCAGCTACACAGAAGCTTGCTTGCTGCTGATTCTTCCACCCACCCGCCCACCTCTATTAACTGAGTGTCTATCATGTGTGGTAGGTCCTGCGTACCGCAGGATAAATAAGACAGAGTCCTCAATCTAAAGAACTCACTGTCTAGTATTGGCACAGAGAGTGCCATTAAAATATGAGGGATAAGTTCTGCGAGCTTCCGCAGTAGACTCCTGAGGAGGAAAGCCGTTCTGAGTGGCACAGGGAGCTCATGCCAGGCCCGTGGGCAAGAGAGACCAGGGGCATGTGGAGAACAGCAAGGCTGGAGGAGAGGAAGTCAGGGGTGGACAGGACCCAAGGCAGACCTGAATGAGTGCTGAACAGTGACCCTTCCTCTGTAGCAGCCAGGCACCAGAGCATCTTTTAGAACATATCTTCTCTGAATGTGAATTACCAACATAGAACAGTTTGGACAAGATGTCTCAGGGTAAGTCACATCTTGAGATGAGGCACTTTGTGCTCTCTCCAGCTTGTCTGCTCATCCTCGCCCCTCATGTCAACTGTAAATCCAGGGCTAGAGCTACAATTAAGTTCTCAGGGAATCCTTTAAAAACCTTTGGTCTGAATTAAGATCCTAAGATGTCGGAAGCACCATGATGGCCTGATTCAGTCCTTACCTTTTCCATAATCAGTCCATTCCATTGCACATACCATGTTTATTATTCTTATAACAAATTTCCTTTAAAATCCTACTACTGTCAACAGGCACTGAATTTTGAAAGGATAGACAGCCTGTATGCAGGCAGATCCAAAAATAAAAGTAGAATTTACAACACTTGGGATTTTATAATGCAGGCTTTCATCTTGTACAATGTTAGCTATGTAATTGCTAACTTGATTTTCCTTCTCTCTATTGCTTCTGAGGTTCTGATGAAATGTTTGCTGCCCTTGCTAATGAAATTCAGAAAAGGACCATTGGTTTTTTACTCCACTTGGGGAGTTTGATGCAATAGATGCTTGCACACTGCTGTCAGGACAAACAAGATTCATTATTCCTAGGTGCAAAGGGAACATAGCTTTTCAAAGAAAAGTGAGAAGAAAATTCAAGCCAAGGGGACTCTGGGGGATCTTGCAGGGAGAAACGTTTGTGTTCTGCCGATTGGCTTGCACGAGAAATATTCTCAAGAGCTTTTATGTAAAAGGCAGTTTTTTTCAACCAATATCCAGGATAGAAAAACACAGGGCCTTCAAGTCAACTGTTGGCCAGTGACAAGAGAATAGCGCTTTGGTGGAAAGAGCACCAGCACAACTGAAAGCTCCTGGCTCTGCCACTAATCAGCTAGGTGACCTGGGAGGTCATGGCCCATAACCCACATCTTCCTCAACCTTGTTCCATTCTCCAAAATGAAAGGGATGAGAGTCGGGAGCAGGGTAGGCTCTATAGCTATAGTCTCAAAAATACACTTCAGCTTTAAATCCTTTATTCTTTCAATCATTATCAACTTTTCACCCTGAGAGGAATCAGACTATCTTAAAAACAAACAAAAAACTAAAAAAAAAAAAAAAACCAAACAGAAGTTTTCATGAATAGTCAACTGACATGACTCCTTACACTGATATCTCAAGGCAAACCTGTTGCCTTCAAGAGTCAACCTACAGTATTTGCAAGTCAAATTTGTACAACATTCTACCTTATTTACAGAAATAAATAGCCATTAGTAACCTAGCAAATAAAATTTGGATTTCAAGTGATGAGACCGTGTTTCACTATGACCAATATTAAGTAAATTGAGCAACAGAGATGATTACTCAAGTATAGCAGGTAGGTGCAATGTGGTTATTACTAACATTTTGAAAATGGTATTCAGGAAAACTTATAATCACAGCATTATTTTACAAGAAGCAATGGACTACAAAGAAGAATTATGTTCAGACCTGTCGTATACTTACACAGGGAGCAAGGCTGCGAGTCAGCAACAATAACGGAAGTTCAATCAGTGGCTAGAATACGTTTTCCCAGTGAGAGGAAACAGACTTCTTGCTGTGCCATGGTCACTTACCTACTCTTAAAGGCAAACATTTGCTCATTCTTTTCAAACCTGAGACTACAAAAACCTTATATAGGTGAACCCCATTTTCCCCAATTATAATTATTTTTTAAACGACTTCTGTCAATTGGATGCAATTCATACAAACCCATAATTTCACAAACAGTAAGTAGCCTATGTCACTGAAAAGGGCAAGAGGACAGCCCTGGGGCTATTACGAAGCACAGATGGCCACATCACAGTGTTAGCAGTGTTGGATTCCCACAGTTCCCAGATGACTTGCTGGTGTGCCTGCCTATGTTGCCAATAGGGCCATCAGTTTAAAAATGTGAAAAACCACCCAGTGGAGACAGTATTTTTCTTGGAACTATAATTTGAAGATGTACTAACCTGAAAGCCCAAACCCTGTTCCACTGTAGACTAAAATGTGGCTTGCAAAGAATTCGTTCAAACAAGGAACCCATCTTTTCCAAAAGAGAGAATTCAATGCAGCTACTATTTAATCTTCCATGTACCAGGCAGTAAATGCCACGCATGGCAAATGACACTGTGAACCCAACCATGTGCATTTCTGTGTGGTCAGCTTCTTCCATTCCTACTCTGTAGCAGTTTCAAGGCCACCAACATCTTCGTCACTTCTCCGAATCCACTCTGATTCTTACCACCCTCTCATAGTCTGACTCTGCATACAACCAACCTGCCTCCCCCTTTAACTTATGGCTGAGGCAGTGTGGCAGAAGCAAGGGGCTCAGAGGCGGACCTGGATAAATCCTGCCTCCCTTGCTTCCTCATCTCAGGGAAGTGACTACCTCTCAGAGCCTTGGTTTCCCCATCCATAATAAGATGACACAACACTTACCTGGCAGGACTGTTGTAAGGATTGAGTATTTAACGGAGAATCTAAATTAATTTAATTGAGTAATCGAACATTTATGTGTTCAACACATAATAAAATGCTCAACAGGTCGTCTCTTCCTTTCCTTTCCCCCTTCCCTAGATTCCCGGATACTGGATGTGTTTGCTTTTGCTTCTGCCTCAATGCTCTGTCCTTCTTATCTTCAAAACCGTATCAATGATCCATTCCTACTGGGAGTAGAGTCCTGCCAGGCTTAACTTTCCCTATTCTTCTCCCTCTACTACAAGGTACTGTGTGATAACATACAGCTTCTCCTGGTGTGCAATTTTCCCAGTTCTTATCTATTCACTTCCTTGCTATAGTGTCTTATTACAATGCCACACACACACAGGTCCATAAGTGATGTTTTCTGAGGATCTATCTCACTTGATGACTGTGTATTGTTTGTTTAGATGACACACTCACTTCCCTCCACTTTGAACTTTCCCCTTTGGTCAAACAATGCCTAGTTCTCAATCCTAAACATCCTAAATCAGTAACTCTTATTATAAATGACATATGCTTATCTTTCTTCTGGGATCCTTCCTCTGCTCTGTCTCACTGGGTCACGTTACCATGTCAATGATCTGCCAAATAAGCCACCTCTAGTCATTTTCTACTTGTCCTTTCGTGAGCATAATTCAGACTAGTGCAAGAGCTTGTGTTCCCTACCCTCACCCCATAGGATATCCCCTCCCCATTTTGTTCCTCTCTTTGTTTATAAACAAAAATGAAAAGTTTTACTTGCCTCCTAGCTGGCTATTCATAACTTTCCTCCTAATATTCTTAGAGTAGCCTCAAGTTGTAGCAGAATGACTTGGAAGGAGCCAGCATGGGTTTATATACTGCCCCCATCAGTCCTTCTGTGTTTCTGAGCAAGTTACCCAATGTCCCTGAGTATGTTCTGTCATCTGCAAAGGGGAAACACCTGCCAGGATGAAAATACCTGTCTGGTAGGGCTGTTCTGAGGATAAAGGCATTTTATGTAAAAGCTAAACATGGGGCTTGGCACATAATGGCTGTTAAAATGGTGGCAATGATTTTTCTTAACCTTCCAGAGCTGCTTCCCTCCCCCCACTCACCCCATCATGCCCATCACAGCCCTTCTGCTGGAAGTAATTTTGCGCATTTGGCCTCCTTCTTGGAGTTCTGTTAAGACTTCCCTCTGGGGTACAAAACACTCCCAAGAACCTTACCCACTGCTTTCTAGGTTGCTTCAAGATACTTCATAATCTTTTTTGGCCCAATCCTTCTCAAACACACTCTGCCCCCCATCTCTTAAACCATATTCTGAGCTCTAAAGGCCTCATCTCAAGATGTCCTTGAAATGCCAGCTCCCAACTGAAGCCTTCCCGGATTGAGTACAATGGACACTGTTACATTCCAACTCTGAGAAAAAACAATTCTGAGCCAGCAGGGGAGGTGGGAACAGCTCTGCCTGGTCGGGTCACACAAACTGTTCCCAACTTGCCATGTGACCTGAGCTAAAGCACTTCATTTCTGTAAGCCAGGGGGGCAGACTGGGTGTCCTCATGCTCCTAGGCTCTTCTAGGCCATGGAATTCAACACACACGATCCCTTGTCTTCTACTGCCTATCAGTGTTGTTCTGTCGCTGTGTGAATAACCTTTATGTCCCTTGCCTCAGTGCTGTTCTCAAGGGCAGAGACCATTATCTTGGTAACTCACTTAGCACAGCCCAGAGCGCTGTGCTACAGATAGTACTTAATGCATGCATTTAGATGACAATGATCAAAGCACCTCCAGTGAGGCACAGACAGCTGCCACTAGATGACTCAGACCTCTCTGCAAAATGGCTTAATTTAGCACCCTTTCAGTTGTCTAAAGAACAGACTCTGAGTAAAGGACAAAGTGAACTGAACACCCTTTAACTAATTTAACCTCACAATGGCCCTTTAAGGTCAGGAGTGATTATCTCACAATGCAGATGAGAAAGTACAGACACAGACAGCTTCATCTGCTTCTCCTGAGTCAACAGTGGGCCCAGGGGCCTGGGAGAGGTACTAGAAAAAACCCTGCATTGACTGCCGGGGTGATCTGAGTTCCAGGCAGGCCTCTGCCATGAACCAGCATTGCGAATGATCTCGGAGGAGATGCTTCTCTTCCTGGGCCTTATTTTCCTCATCTGGGAAATGGCCTTGAGCAGTGGCTCCCAAATCTGGCAGGGTGTCAGAATCACAAGGAAAACTGTATTAGAAGTAAATCTAGATTCTCAGGTCCACTCTTGGAGATTCTGATTCTGTAGGTCTGGAGTGGAGCCCAGGGCACTTTGTTTTCTGTAGGTGACCCCCATTTGGGAACAAAGGCAGCAATAAATTTGTTCCACATCTAATGACATTCATTTCTTTCTTTCTTTTTCTTTCTTTTTTTTTTTTTTTGAGACAGAGTCTCACTCTGTTGCCCGGGCTAGAGTGCCGTGGCGTCAGCCTAGCTTACAGCAACCTCAAACTCCTGGGCTCAAGCGATCCTCCTGCCTCAGGCTCCCAAGTAGCTGGGACTACAAGCATGTGCCACCATGCCCGGCTAATTTTTCTACATATATATTTTAGCTGTCCATATAATTTCTTTCTATTTTTAGTAGAGACAGGGTCTCACTCTTGCTCAGGCTGGTCTCGAACTCCTGAGCTCAAACAATCCGCCCGCCTCGGCCTCCCAGAGTGCTAGGATTACAGGCGTGAGCCACCGCGCCCCGCTGACATTCATTTCTTAAGCCTTGAATATTATCCAGGTGCTAAAGAAAACAGGATTTAGATCATCTTATCCCCACTCTCTCTTGAGCAGAACCCAAACTCTACTGTTTCCAAGCACATTGCATGGTGGCTTACCACTTTCAAGAGAACCCAGAGAATTTTGAAATCAAAGGTTGGTTCATAATACTAAATAGCTTCTCCCAGGTAATCTTGTTTTGACAGAAATCCAAGCTAAAGTGCAGAAACTCCTCCCTGAGCAAGCTTCTCATAACCAAAATGGAACACTGAAGAGGAAAGGGGGAAGAAAAAAGGAGCGGCCTTGCTACAGCAACACACAAAGCATTCTTTTAAAAAGGAAACCTGTAATATATCTGGATTAGCTTGACGAGAGCGTAAAGATTCAGTGAAAGTCTTAACAACGGACGACCTAACCTAAAAACCTCTTTGCTCTGTAATATGAGAACTATCATTTACTGAAGGCTTACTATGTGCCAGGTTCTATGTGAAGCATTTTATACATATTGCCCGTTTAATTGATAACAACTCTGATGCAAGTACTATTACTCAACATTTTATTAAAAACTGAAGTTTGGAGCCAGCCAAACCCATGTATGTTTGACTCCATAAACCATGCAATACTGTTAGCATGGCCTTATTACTTACTGTACCCAAGGTCAGATTTTCTAGAGTATCTAACAGTGACTAATAGGAAGTCTCGACAAATCTGCCAATTTTCTAAGAATCTATGAATTGGAGACAAAAGTACACCCTTGACAGCTGTGGTTCCCCAAGCCCCTGGGCCACAGACCAGTAATAGTCCGTGGCCTGTTATGAACTGGGCATGTGAACGAAGCTTCACTGTATTTACAGCCACTCCCCAAGGCTTGCATCACCACATAAGCTCTCACTCCTGTCAGATCAGCAGCGGCATTAGATTCTCATAGGAGCAGGAACCCCATTGTAAACTGCACATGCGAAGGATCTAGGTTGCACGCTCCTTACGAGAATCTAATGCCTGATGATCCGAGGTGGAGCTGAGGTGTTGATGCTAGCACTGGGGAGAGGCTACAAATACAGATTATCATCAGCAGAGAGGTTTGACTGCACAGTAAATGTAATGTGCTTGAATCATCCTGAAACCATCTCCCGACCCCTAGTCCTTGGAAAAATTGTTTTCCATGAAACTGGTCCCTGGTGCCAAAAAGGTTGGGGAATCACTGCTTTACAGAATTCTCAATTTGCTTTCCTTAGGAAAATTTGGACAAATTTTGGGAAAAACATAATAAATAAAACTTAGAATCCAACCTCCTATTCTTGATGTTGATTTGCTGGTGCCCTTGAAAAGCCAGTTTTTGTATCTGGCTGAGGGTTCCATATCAGCAGAGTGAAGATGATAGCAGCTACTTACATGGCGGGGATGTTGTGAGAATTAAACAGATTAAGTCCACAAAGCAGCTTTGATCTCCTTGGAGAAAGGTGCCAGATACATGAAATATGGAACTACCATTTGTCCTTGCACAGGCTATAGCTGACCTGAAGTTTATAAGAAGTACCCAGGAGACCAGACTTCCTCCACTGCTCTCCAAACACTCCAAATTTTACCCCTGACAATAAATTTGCGATTGCAAGAAGTGGACGATGCTATATACTGCAACTTTACTGTTGATTGTGATTTGAAATAAAGAAAGCTTGTATTAAATTCTTTGCAAGGACATTTGGGTTCTGAAGCATGAAGTGACTTCTAACAACATGATCTGATTTTGAAGGCAGTCCCCCAAACTTGTGCTATTTGAAAGCATCAGTAGAAAAGTGTGTACAAAGAACTCAATTATTTTCTGTTAAAAAAAAAAAAAGAAAATAGATCATTTTTAAACTTCAAGCAGAGGAAAATTTATGGTTTTCTTCTTTCCCATGCTGAGTTTTCCCACCCAGTTTGAGGTTATGCTTTCCTATTACACAGCCCTTGACATTTACACAGTGTTTTACAATCTTTTTATTATCTAATGTCCATAAGCACCCTGTGAGGGAGGGCCCCGGGAACTGATAACCATTTTACAGGTGAGAAAGCAGTTGTAGAAGTCTAATGACTTGTTCAAGATTATGAGAAACCTTTCTTCCCTAATATACGACAGGTTACCACCTCTTTCACAGCATGCGTGTGTGCACAAACACACAAAAAAACTTAAGCGTAATGGGAAGAAGGTTTGGGTTTCTCTTTTAGTGGACTCAGCATTACATTAAAACTGAAAGGAGCTGTGGTCACCCTGTCCAAACTTTGTGCTTTACAGCCGGAGCCCAGAGAGAGGTGAGCACTCGAGGCCACGTGCTTGTGAGAGGCAGTGTGAGGAGGATGAATGTTCCTCCAAATCGGAGACCTGCGTTTCCTGCCTTGACTGCCTCTTCTTATTGGGATGTGCTACATCTGAATTCTATTTTCTTTAGCACCCTGTATGTATTCAAGGCTTAAGAAATGACTGTCACTAGATATGGAATGAAATCTCGAGTTCTCCAGGTGTCCTTTGGTCTGTGCACGGTTCCTCAAGCATTTAGGGCAGATCTGCGTTTCTCGGAGGCTAGCCTTCCTCCCTGAGGGTGGAGATGGGGAAAGGGCAGTGCAGTGGATTTCCACACTTCTTCATGGTGGGTCCCAAAGCTAGTTCTGTCTTCCTCCAGCAAGAAGGCAGCTTCATTTCCACCCCTCTCAAAGCCACGTGGCCTCAATTTGTAAAGCTACCCACTCCCTCCTTGCCCTTGCACCTCACCCACCTTCAGCTCTAACTCCGCACTTCAGTGGCCCAAGGGCTCTAGGTAGTGATGGTTCTTTTGTAGGGGCCTGGAGAGAAGTGACAATAACAAAAACTACCACCACTCTGACTACAGTATTAACATCACCACCATCTGCCCCACAATCATCATCTGACAGGCCCTGAGCCAAGTGAACACTCTGTGTGAAGTAACTCAATTCACACTCTCACAACTCTGAGGCAGGTTACAAACGTTATCCCCATTTGACAGATGAGGAAACGGAGGCACAAAACGGCAAATTTGCCTGACATCACACAGCTACTAAGTCTGATCCCAGAAGCCTTGCTTGTTGCCACTCTCTACAGTGATGGGGCCACAAGATAAAAAAGGGCCCCCAGATTCTCAAAGTTTGTCCCAAGGTGGCAGAACAAGCTAGACAGGTGTGTTGATGAGGGGTAAGATCAGCGGGCAATGAGGCTGTCTATAACCAAAGACAGATGTGGATTCTAACTAGAAATCAACATCAACATCTAACCCTGAATGTAAACAAAACACAATTATTTGTTCGAAAGGAAATCTTCTTGGTAACTAAAAAGAAAGGAAACAGGATATCAAAAAACAATGGCAGTCCCAAGGTTTTGTGGCAGCTCTGAAGGAAGAGCCAAGCTGATGGGGCCAGCCCTGCCCACAGCCCAGGGCTCCTACAGTGGGGAGCTGCTGCCACCCCCAGAGTGAACAGGCCTGGGGCAAAGGTACAAGGCTGCACCAGGTTTTTAAACACTTCCCCAAACATCCTAGTTACAGCCTCACTGAGACAACCTATAAGAAAGGATGCCCTGCTGCTGGAGCTCAAGGTCAGGCTGGTCTTGCTGGAATTCAGACTCAGTATCCCAGCAATGAGGCCCTACCTGGATGTTGCCACAATGTGACTCAAGAGTGGTTTTCTCTGGATATAAACTAATAAAATGGCTGTCTTGCTCACAGCTCAGTCTTGGGTGAGTCTGGACAACTTTGCTCACATCTCTGTAATCTGCAGACTGTTGGAGGGGACAGGAGTGGCGCAGGCAGGAGAGAAGGCACTGAGCTAGGGGCTAGGAGTTCTGACTTCAGGTCCCACTGAAGCAGTGACTAGACATTTCCTCATCTCCGAGAGGGCTGGGACTAACTGACCTTGGATATTATTTCTAGCTGTAACATTTTAACTTTCCTGCCCCTAAAAAGAAAAAACCAGAAGTGGAAATCCAGCTGACTGGAATTAATGAAAAGGCTGATGCCGTTCTGATGAAACACCAATGATAGATAGCAAATCACTGACTCATGCCAGTAACTAAACACTAAACATTGAGAATGTGTGCACCAGCCTGTGAATCATGTGGAGACTTCTCAGGACCACATTTTGAAAATCCCTGAGTTGGGCTCTCATGAGAGAACTACTCACTCTCTGGCTTGGCAGCAAGTTCTCAAACCAGCGGGGCTTGGCGTCCAGATCTGCTCCAGTGGAAACGTGCATGAAGATACTCCTTGTGTCTGGCACAAACCCCAGCCCAGGCCTGCAGGTGCTCAGCCACTGACACAGTCACAGATCCCCACTGCTTTTCCACACATGTTTTATTGTCTTTGCACTAGAACCTGATGGGACAGGCATGGACACTGATCCTTAAGTGGAGAGTACAGTTATACTTAGCCCCACCCACCTTGCACTAATGACATGATCTTATAAATAATTTAGGAATCTCTTCTAAAGACAGAGGCATCATGAAGGTTCCTACATCAGGTTTAGAGTACTGGTACTTGCAGACAGGATTCTCACCATCGACTTCAATGTGATCACTGAAAAAATGATCAAAGAAGCTGTAGAAAAGGGCCCGTGAGAAGTCTTTGGATGACATTTGCCTCTTAGAAGTGACTATCCAAGCTGGAAAACTGGCCAGTTTTATTTCCTGAAATGCTAGACTCACTAAAGCAGTTTTAAAAAATGTATTTCCTTGTGCTGGAAAACCTCACCCATAATCATGGTAGTTCTCAAATATGGCAATCTTTTATTGAGGAGGAGCTCTCTATTGCATACTAATCTCAAAAGATTCAGAGGTAGTTCCCAGATTACCTCTACATTAATCCATTCAGGCCCATTTAGAGATGTCAAGAATATTTACAAACCTATTCATGATAATCCCTGTAATAATTATTTACCTGATACAGTTTTGCCTTTAAATCCTGCCATAATTGTATGCATATATTTTGTGGTGGCTTATACCTTGTTGGAGAAGGGGGGTCCTTCAGGTCAAATATTCAAGTCCTATAATATTCCTAAAGAAATCTTACTTTGAACACTTTTTATTTCCTTACATTCTGTGTCCAACACCTGTATGCAAAAATATTTCTAACCTTAGCTCTGCATTTGCTCTCTCGTAATACAGCTATAGCTTTCACATACTAAAAAAAGGTAGATTTTTTTATAGCACAAATTAAAGGCTTTTTAAAAAATAATACTCTCTTACTTCAATCTCTCAAGAAATGAGGCATAAAATATTTTAGTTATTTAGAAAAAAACCTATTAACATCAGTTTCTTAACCCAGAATAACCTTTAAAGTCTCCTAAAAAGATAACAGCTATAATGATTCAAAATAATACACAAACTGGATTATATTTCAATTATATATTTATCAATTGGTAATTATATTCATTTGGTAATTACATTTCAATTGACAATAACCTAATTTTGTTTACTCTATCTTTTTAACCAGAGTTTTTCTTTAAACTTATAATATACATGTACATAGTTTTAAAAATTCAACAAAAGTGAATAAAATGAAAAGTAAAAGCATCTCTTCCTTTTCCACAAGCACACAATTCCAATCCTCAGAGACAACTACTGTTAGATTTTTGTGTATGCTTCAAGAAATCCCTTACATACACAATGTATTTATATGTGTATACATACAATATATATAAACAGACATGTACATACATATACACACACACATATATAATGCCTATTTTCACTCAAAAAGGGATATGCTAATATATGTTTTACACCTTGCATTTTACATCTAATAATTTATTTAGAGGTTCATTTCCTATTAGCACACACAGGTTTGCTTCATTTTTAAAAATATCTGCTTAATGTTTGTTTTATAGGCATCCAGAATTCATTTAATTAATCCCCTAACAATAAGCATTTAAGTAGCTTCCTGTCCCCCCTTTTAATGAGGTGTAATTAGTATACAATGAACAGCATATTTAAAGTATATAATTTGATAAGTCTGACATATGTATACATCTGTGCAACCATCACCATAATCAAGACAGAGAACATATCCATCACCCCAAAAGTTTCCTTGTGCCTTTTGTAAACCCTTCCTCCCCTCTGCAACCTTCTGGCTCCTACTCCCCACCCCCAGGCAACAACTGGTCTCTTTTCTGCTACCTTAGGTCAATTTGCATCATAAAGAATTTCATCTAAACGGAATCACATACGTTGTGCCCTTTTTTGGGTCTGGCTTCTTGCTGCATGTTACAAATAGTTAGTTTTTTTTTTTTTTTTTTTTGCTGAGAGGTATTACATTCTATGAATATGCCACATAATGTTTATTCATTCATTGGTTATGGGACATTGGATTGTTTCCAGTTTTGAACTATTGCAAATAAAGCTGCTATGAATATTTGTGTAGTAGAAGTCTTTGTATTGACATATGCTTCCAATGCTCTTGAATACATACATAGGAGTGGGATGGGTCTTATGCTAGGTATACAAAGGGCTGTCCGGAAAATAATCAGCCATTGTTAATATAAGGAGAACGGTTACATGGCTGGACACTTTCCAGAAAGCCCTCGTATGTTTAAATTTTAAAGAAATTTTTGAATTGCTTTCCAAAGTGATTATATCATCTTATATTCCCACCAGCAGTGTTAAGAGAATTAGATCCTCCAAATCCTTGCCAACACTTGGTATGGTCAGTCTTTTTCGTTATTATTATTTTTTTAAACTTTAGACATTCTAATAGGTGTGTAGTTGTATCTTGTTATGGTTTTAATCTGTATTTCCCTGATGACTAAAGAGGTTGAGCATTGCTACACACATGTGCTTGTCACCTATTAAGCATCTGCTCACTTCAGTACTTTTTGTTCATTGCAGTATCTTTTCAAAATCTTTTGTCTATTTTTTGGATTGTTTTCTTATTATTGAGTTTTGAGAGTTCTTTTTTTATCCTGGATACAAGCTCTTTATTAGATTTGTGATTTGAAAATAACATTTCCCAGTCTGTCATTTGGTCTTTCATTGTCCTAAGAGTATCTCTTGAAAAACAGAAGTTTTTAATTTTGATGCAATCTAAATTATAATTTTTTTAATGGGTTGCTCTTTTGATGTTACACTTTGTCTAAACCAATGTCATAGTTTCTCCTATGTTTTCTTCTAGGACTTCTATAGTTTTAGGTTTAGATCTATGATTCATTTTGAGTTAATTTTTATATATAGTATGAGATATGGTTCAAAATTTATTTTCTGAATATATGAGTATTAAATTGTTACAGGGCCACTTGTTGAAAAGGCCATCCTTTTCTCACTGAATATTTGTGGAACACCATGGAACTATTTTTGCACATTTTTGAAAAATTAATTATCTGCCTACATATGGGTCTACTTCTGGACTCTATTCTGTTCCACTGATATGTTTAACTGTTGTCTATCTAACTACACTGCCTTGGTTACTATAGCTTCATAAGTTTTGAAGTCAGGTAGAGTAAGTTCTCTAACTCCATTCTTTTTCGAAGTTATTTTGGCTGCTCTATATCCTTTGTATTTCCAGATGAATTTCAGAATAATCTTGTCAAGAGCTAACCAAAAAAACAAACCCACTGGAATTTTAATTGGGGTGCCTTTGAATCAACAGATCAATCTGGTGAGAACTACTATCTTAAGTATATTGCGTCTTCTACCTCTTTAACATGGTCTATCTCTGGATTTACTTAGGTCTTCTTTGATTTCTCTCTGTAATATTTTGTAGTGTTCAGTATACAGTTCTTGTACATCTTTAGTCAGACGTACCCATAGGTATTTCATATTTTTGATGATATCATAAGTATTTAAAATGTTTCAGCTTCTGATTATTGCTAGTATATAGAAATATAATTATTGTTTATTGAGCTTGTATTTTGCAAATTTGCTAAACTATTTCTAGTAGCTTTTTTGTAGATTTCACTGAATTTTTGCACAGATGAACATGTCATCTGCAAGTTTTACTACTTCCTTTTCAATGGATGCCTTTATTGCTTTTTCTTGCTTTACTGTACTTGTTTGAACCCCTAGTACAATGCTAAATAGAAGTGGTAAGAGTAGACATCCTCGCTTGTTTCCTTAGCAGACAAGCTTTCAGTTTTTCACCATGAAGTATGATGTTAGCTATAGGTTTTTCACAGATGCCCATTAGTAGATTTAAGAAGTTCCCTTCTATTCTTAGTTTGCTGAGAGTTCTTATCAAGAATCAATATTGGATTTTGTCGATGCTTTTTCTTCATCTATTGAGTTAATAATATGATTTTTCTTTTTTGGTCTGTTAATATGAATTACACCAATCAGTTTTTATTTGGTGAACCAATCTTGCATTCCTGGAATAAACCCCACTTGGTCATGATGTATTATCTTTTTAATATATATCAGGATTCCATTTGCTAAAAATTTGCTCAGAATTTTTGCATCTATGTTTATGAGGGTTATTGGTTTGTAGTTTTCTTTTCTTGTAATAACTTCACCTGGTTTTGGTATCAAGGTAATGCTAGCCTCATAGAATATGTTCTGTAGTATTTTCTTCTCTTTAATTTTCTGTCAGAGTTTGTGTAGAATTGGTATTATTCCTTCCTTAACTATTTGGTAGAATTCACCATAAAGCCAGCCATCTGGGTACGTACAGGATAAGAGTCTTAAAACAGTATAATTCCATACTTCCCCTTCTAGCCTCTGTGATACTATCATACATTTTACTTCCATGTATAATATAAACATTGTTGGATCTCCTTTAACATTTCTTCTAATGCAGGTTTACAGGTGGTGAATCCTTTCATGTTTTACATGTCTGAATTCTCTTCTTTTTTTGTACAAAAATATTTTGCTGGGTTTAGAGTTCTAGATTGACAGGGTTTTTTTCTTTCAGTACCTTAAAGATTTTATTCCACTGTCTTTTACCTTGTATTATTTTTTGCTGTCAAGTTTTTATTTGTTATTTTATCTGCAATGTGTCTTTTCCCCCTCTAGTTGCTTTTAAAGTCTTTCTTGGTATAGTTTTTTTAGGTGTTTCTTTTTTCAGGGGGTTCATTGAATTTGGATCTGTGGGTTCTTAGATTTCATCAAATTTGGAAAATTTTCAGCCATTAATTATTTCTTTAAACGTTTTTTAAGTCTTCTCTTTTCTTTCCTCTTTTGGAGACTTCAATAATGCCTATATTTGACCCCTTGAATTTGTCCCACAGTTCACTGGTGCTGTTCATTTTTTTGTCTTTTTTCTTATTTCATTTTGGGTAGTTTTTACTGCTATGTAATCCAGTTCACTAGTTTCTTTTTCTGCAATGTCTAAGCTGTCATTAATCCCATCCAGTGTGTGTTTTGTTTTTTTAAAAATCTCTGCCACTGTAGGTTTCATCTTTATAAGTTTAATTTGGGTCTTTAAATGCCCTTGCCTATTAATTCTTATATCCGTGTTATTTCTGGGTCAGTTTCTATGGATTGATCTTCCCCCACCACATATTATGGGTTATATCTTCCTGCTATCTGTTTGCCTGGTAATTTTTTTTTTTAGAGACAGGGTCTCTGTCACCCAGGCTGGAGTCTGGAGTGCAGTGATCATAGGTCACTGCAACCTCAAGCTCCTGGGCCAAGTGATCTTTCTGCCTCAGCCTCCTGAGTAGCTGGGACTACAGGGGTGCATCACCTCTCCTGGCTAATTTTTCTATTTCCTGTAGAGATGTGGGTCTTGCTATATTGCTCTGGCTTGTCTCAAACTCCTGGCCTCAAGTGATCCTCCTGCTTCAGTCTCCCAAAGTGCAGGTGTGAGCCACTGTTCCCAGCCAGCCTGGTAATTTTTTACTGGAATCTAGACATTGCGCAGTGCTATTTATTTTTGTCATTTTATAAACATCGTGGTGTTTTGTTCTAAGATGTGGCTAAGTTAATTGAAAACAGTTTGATCCTTTTGGGTTTTATTTTTAAGTTTTGTTCAGGTTGACCAGAGCTGTGTTTAATCTAAGGTTAATTTTTTCTACTATTGAAGTATGACTTTAACTAATGTTTCTGAATTATGATTTTTTTTTTCCTTTCTGGCTGTTGAGAACAGGCACTATTCCCATCCCTGTGTGAGTTCCAGGCACTGTTCTCTCTACTGTTTTAGATGGTTCTTTCCCTGGCACTGGGTAGTTTCCTCACATGCATGTGTTCACCAGTACTCAGCTAAACACTCAAGGGAGAGTCTCCTGCTCAGATCTCCAGATTTCTCTCTTTGTGCATCTCCCTATTTCTTTCTAGCTAGCATGGCTTCCCTGGACTCCTAACTATATCTCTTCCACTCAAGGAGACCACAATGATCTACCTAGGTTCCCCTCCTTGTACCGTGGCCTGAACTCTCTCCCCAGGTAGTAAGCTGCAGCAATCACGAGACTCCTTTCATTTGTTTCCTGTCTTCAAAGATCGTTGCCTTTCCATGCCTGATGTCAATGTCTTGAGTGTTGTTGTTTTTCCATATATTCTATCTTTTCATTTTTGTTGTTGTTGCTTCAGATGGGAGAATAAATGTGGTCCCTGTTATTTCATCTTGATCAGAAACTTAAGGCTTGATGCTGCAATAAACATCACTGTATACACACCTTTGGTTCTATGTGTTGAATAAATTATTTAAGTTATTATTGTTATACTAAAGGTAGGTGCACTTTAAACACAAACGATTTTGCCAAACTGCCCTCCAAAAAGATTTTACCAGTCCATACTGCTATAGTTTTTGAGAATGCCTACTTCCCCATATACTCTACAACACTGAGTATTATCCAAAATGTACATCTTTACCAATCTGAAAGGTAAAAGTTATTTTATTGTCATTCCTTTTGTAAGGTTAAACATTTTATATTCTTTATTATTATTATTTTTTAATAGAGACAGAGTCTCGCTATGTGGTCCAGGCTCATCATGAACTCCTGGCCTCAAGTGATCCTCCCACCTTGGCCTCCTAAAGTCTCAAGATTCTGTATAGGCGTGAGCTATCACACCTGGCCTAACATCTTATATTCTTCCTGGTAACTGGTGGTGCTTTTTCTGAAACTCTCTTTGTCCTTTGATTTTGTAGAAAGTTGATTTGTCATTTTCATATCAATTTATAAGATTTTGTGCAGGAAATTAACCCTCTATTACATTAATTACAATTTCCCCCTCAGTTGATGGTTTGTTTTTTAACTTTATTCAGAGTATTTTTTAAAATCATGAATAATTTTAAAAGATAAAAATTATGTGTAAATGCAGTTTGGTAGGGGAGAATTTCAATGCATGGAGGAGAATAGACGTATTTAAAAAAGGGACCTTTTGGGAACCACAGGCTTTAAATAATAGTCTTATTTTTCCCACAATGGGCTCCTCTTTCAGGTTTGCTGGGAAGGTGGAGGGATGATGTGAAATCAAAACATCAGTTGTAAGGCATGTTGGTTGGTCATAACATAGTCCCTAAAGTCTGAAGCCTCCCCTGAAAATTCCAGCTTCCTTTCCCTTCCTTGCATGTCCAATGCACTTACTGCCAGTGTCATAAATATACTTGGAAAGACTTTGTACCTTGTCATATACTTTCTTCATATTGTTGCCTAATTGTTTTCTGTGAGTTCTATTTTCCCAAGAAGGCAGTTAGCTGCTTGAGAGTACGGCCTTGGGCTATATGCTTTCCACAATACTAAGCTTATATATATAAGCTGAGTTGTACTGAATTGAGTTGTACTTCGCTTAAGTGTATGCTATTGAAGGTGGGAAAACTGTAGAAAGTACCTCCAATTAGGAGACA
Source organism: Lemur catta (assembly GCF_020740605.2). Lineage (NCBI taxonomy): Eukaryota > Metazoa > Chordata > Mammalia > Primates > Lemuridae > Lemur > Lemur catta. The sequence continues at coordinate 37,733,916 of NC_059136.1, forward strand.
AGAATCCAAGAGGAAGGCATGCTTGCCTGAGGATGGCATTTGTCATCATCAAGCATTTGGCAAGAATGAGGCTACCAACAAAGGCAAATAAATGTGGTAAAGTCCAAATGGAAGAACCCTCCACGGAAAATATAACTGCTAAAAAGGTCACGCTTTTTCTTAGAACAATGTTCTCATAGTACAGTTACACTGGATAAATTAGCAAGGGACTTAAAATTGCAAATTCTCATATAGCCATTGGGGAAAGAAACTAACCATCAGCAGGGCCTACTGTCTGTGATCATGAAGGAGGGGAGAACTAACATTTACTGCCCACCACATACCCAACACTGTGCTAATAAGCACTTTTCATGAATTGGCTAATTGAATCCTCACAAGCCCGTGAGGGAGATACTATTATTTTCACCTCATAGATAAGAAAACTGAGGTTTTGACATGCAAAATTACTTAGCTAATACAAGAAGGCAGCATGATTTGAAAGCAGGTCTATCTGACTCAAAGCCCAGCCTGTGACTGTGCTACAACGCATTTCATTTTGTCCTGAGAGAGACCCAAATAAAAGCTGTCCCACATCGCTGATGTGGAAACCGGGGCTCTGCAGTAAAGGAACTGCCTAAGGCCCACCCAGGTCTTTCCGACACTAAAGCTCATACACTAACTACCCTGTTTTGTTACTGGGAGCCTCACATTCCTTGTTCCTCTTCTTCCCCTGGTCCTGTCCCTCTATCCCTGTAAATCCCCTTCCATCTGTTCTCAACACACACACATACACACACACACACACACGCGCGCATGCACACAAAAAGAAAAAAGATTCTAGTCACATAAAAAAAATCAAAGATGAAGAAACACGGTATGCATTATTATTCTTGTGTCTGTCTTGGCTCACGTGATTCCCTGTGCTTAATTGTATCTTCTTTCTTGAAACCCGTCAATTTGAGTCTAGTTGTATCTGAGGTCCTCCTTGATCCATTCCTCCCTTACTGGAATCAGCTGCTCTCATTCTACCCTTACATTCCACTTTGTTTACTTCTCTGCTATCCCAGTACTTCTCACACTTTGCCCATCTCCCCATCTGGACCCCATCCAGCATTTTATTTAATTGCTGTATCCCCAACAGCTGACACGCTGCTCAGACATGGTGCACAATGAATAAACTAAATAAAAGCCTGTAGGTCCCTACATAGCACTTAGATCAAGAAGAAAAGCTACTGCCAGGATCACAGCCCCACTTCCAGATGTGTAAAAAAGAGATGACTGGTAGACAATCATCACCTGTCTTGATTATTTTCAGGGTGTGGTCAAGTGTCTAAAAATGCAAGGCTCCTTGAAAGGAAATTGCAAACCTAAAAAGCACATTACTGATTTATGGGATTTGTATAAGCTTTTAATGGCAGGGAGCAATTGGTCTGCTTCTTAGCTATCCACTTAGGCATTAAAGACTTTCCTCCTAGTTGCTAAATTATTTTGAACAAATCATCTCCTACATCTGTCCAATGCAAATCTCTGCATGTTTGCAACCCTATTTGATTACTGGTTTTTGAATACTGCATGCCAATCTTTTTCACCTTCCATTATTCTAAATAACAATTCTGGAAATGTGTAGCCTAAAGTTGCTCACACAGGGCTGCCTAGGAGGCCTTGGTTGGAAGGTAAGAGTAAGAAAGCATCAGTAGCTTTCTGCTACTATCTGGTTGTAACAGCTGGTAGACTGAATCTCTGATCTATCATTTTGGCTTTCTTTGATTTTTCATTTCATTCCAAAAAGCCAATTTCTCTTATCTGTTGAGAGAAGGAAAGTAAAACTTTGGGTTTTTTCCTTCTTTGTCACCAGGCTGAACAGTGTCACACTTTGTCCATGGAGGAACACGGGGTATAAGGAAACTATCAGGGCATGTATAAACATATGCTGGGGTTGAGGGTGGACAGAGACGAGAAGTTACAGGATAAGCGACTTTTTTTTTTTTTTTAAAGAGACAGGGTCTTGCTCTGTCACCCAGGCTGGAGTGCAGTGGCCTGATCTTAGCTCACTGCAGCCTTGAACACCTGGGCTTAAGCGATCTTCCTGCCTCAGCCTATCAAGTAACTGGGACTAGAGGAGCACACCACCACATCTAGCTAATTAAAAAAAAAGGAGGGGTCTCACTATGTTGTCCAGGCTGGTCTCAAACTCCTGGTCTCAAGCAATCCTCCAGCCTCAGCCTCCCAAAATGCTGGGAGTACAAACATGGGCCACTGCACCCTGCCAGCATGCATGATTTTAAGGACACTTTTCCTTTGCTTCAGTGTCTGTTGTTTACATGGAAGTTGACACCAAAAGAGGTATAGCTGGCAAATGGTGAGGTCCTTCTCTTTCTAAGAGTTACCAAGAGTAAGACCTGTCATCAAATACAAATTTGGAGATTGCAGCTGGTTCAGATTTGGCACACAGGCCCTCACTACTTCTTTAAAGTGTTTTCCACATGCTATTTTTAGAGCTGGGATAATTCTAAGACAGTAAATGAATCCAACGGCTAATTTTTTCTCCCTGTAATTGACTTTTATCAGAGCTACCTCTTCCTACCTTTAGGACCTTATCCCACCGGTCTCCCCCTGTGCCACAGCTACACCTGCCATCGTACGGTTTCTTGAGCACCAAATTCATTCCAGCCCTAGGCCTTAGCATGTGCTGTTTCCTTTCCTGTGTACTTGCTGAGCTTCTCTGTGCTCCACCCATGCTGGTTCCTTCTGGCTCAGCTGCGAGGTCACTTCCTCTGAGAGGCTTTTTCTGACCATTCTTCTCTAACAGGCCCATCACTCTTTATCACACCAGCCAGCTGTCTCCAGCTCACCCCACCCCACCCTGCAATGGGCAGAAAGCACATTCCAGGTCCCTTGCACTTGAAACAGATCTCCTCTTGCCTTTTGTCCTGGCCGGTCTGCTTTCCACCACCCAGCCTGCTGTTCTTGTTCTGGTGGCACTTGGATGCGAAATGGATTTATAAAAAGGTTGCTGTTAACCTCGCATAATTCAAGAAATTAAATTTAAAAACTACTTTCCAAACACCTGAAATGTTATTTTAATGTTCCTATTTCAGTTTAGTTCCTAAAATATAACAAATAAAATCTTTTGAAAAGCACAGAACAGAGACATTAAGGTTTACTAAATGTTTTAAAGAATTCATTATTTCTAAAGTTTTTATTATTCCTTCTGTGACCCTATCATTATCTTATTTTCAAGAAAAACAATTGTTTCTTGATTCTATTTCACCATGTAGGCTCACATGAATTATTCCAAATTTCTTAATTTCCAAGCAACACATTAAATTCTTCAGAGTTCTTCCAAAATAGTTAAGGGGAAATTCCTGATGATTTTAGCTGACAATTCCTTCATCAGGAAGACTTTAAAATGCTAATCACCAGAAAAGTTACAATTTACAGGAAAGAAAGGGGAAATGCTGACCTATTGCACAATATACCATGAATAAAGCATGGTTTATTAATTGAATGGCATACTCATGCTGACAATTATATCAAGAATTTCTAGTGACATCATAAACTATGTTACAGCAAATTAAATGTTTTTAACTTCTATGTTTTGAAAGTCCAAGGTGAAAATAAGATTCCCTTTCTTTGGAGATTTTTATAGGAAAAATGAAATATCAGATAATCTGTGCATTTTTTTTCAGACTTAAGATTCTGGGTTTTAAATGAAGCAAAAAACTGAGCAAAGGGAAGACTTATTTGATGTCTAATTCCATCCAGATTTGAGGAGAGTGGTTTTCTTCATGGTTTCTATTATTTGGTAGAAGAAAGGAATTATCTGCTTCTGCTTCTAGCTGTGGGTGCACAGATCAAAGTCCTCTGCTAGTGGGCAAGGACAAACGCCTCAGCTGGGTCCCCGGAACAACATCTTTCCCCAAGTTACACAAAGACACTTCGAAAGCAGAAATTGCCACAGTTTAACTTTGATCCCCAATTTATCTGATAAACACCAATCAAGTTTCAGTTGTAGTAATTATCTAACATATGAAAAGTGAGATCACCATTAGCACTGGGTTTTTCCCTTTGTAGTCTATATACATTCACCAGTAAACCATATTCTTTATTAATGTTTTATTACAAGTAGTCACAAACATAAGGCAGTTCATAAACATATCTTGTTAATCGTTACATTGTGATTCAGCAGCAGGTATGATGCAAACATTACATTCTTCAGCAAATGAACAGGGGGGAACAAAGAGCTCCAGGAGGCTGAAACAGATCACAGAGACTAAGTCCCAGCGTCACCCTAAATCTTTGTTCCCATTTGGTCTTGAGCATTTATTCATTAGAATGGTGAGAAAAAAATACTACTGGAAAATGGATGAGATACTTGCAGGTATACAGAAGACTTATGAAAGGGGCTTAAAAGTAATTGGGGGATTTAAATGTAGTTGTGGGAAACTATCTATGACATTGGTGTTTATTTTGAAAACCATACCAAACACCCAAAACAAAAAGCTATCACCCATTTCCCTTTTACCTAATAGCAATCGCTATCATTGATTGGGCATTCACATGCCAGGCACTTTTCCAAGCATTTGCTACACATTATTTCTTTTAATCCCCATGACAATCCCACAATGTTACAATCCTCATTTTAGAGATGAAAACACTGAGGAGCCAAAAAGGTTAAATAACTTATCCCAAATCTCACAGCTGCTAGGCTGGGAATGGAACTCCCTCTGTTTGACTCTGAGTTATGTATTTTCTCTATTTTGACGTTTTGGAGCTAGTCTCCCCAGGTGTGCCCTTCAGGACCCTAGCAAAACATTTCAAGTATTTTCTGATGCATTATCTTACTAATTACACAAACGATTAGAGGTTCCCAATACAAAGATACCCTCTGTTGTTTCTGTTTAATTATACCTCATTCCACTTCAGTGTCTTCAGTTTACACAGGAGTGTCCCACCTGGTATAGTTGAAATGAAAAAGAAATCGGCTTCCAGCCTACATGTTTTATGATCTTTTTGAGGTTCTCACAGCAGAGCGTTAACATTTCCTTCTTAAAAACCTTCTGACCACAGACTGGTGCTTCTTGTTTTGACAGTCCAATCTTATTAGATCATGCTCTAGCTCAGTATAGGCCTTGCTCAATACTCTGAAATTTCAGACTTGCCGAAGCTACTAAGAATTTCTCGATTGAGAAGTCCACAATCTCCTGTGAAACTGTAGTCATGGGAATTTGAACAAATCAATAAAATGTTTCTATGGTAAAGTGAGACGATGACAATGAAAGGAATAATATTCACATATGACTTTTTTATTCAAAGCCCCCAAAGTGTTTAATGCATTTTCGTACATGGATTTAACCTCCACAGAGTAATAACTACACTTTGTGCTTTCATGACTCAATTCTTTCATGGACTGCGGCACACTGGCCTCATGTTATCATGCTCAAATTGCCCTCAGGTGGCTGGCAGGTGGTATGAGAAATGCACTTCTGCTTTCATCTACAGAATAAAGAAATATTAACAGTACAAGAAGGGAAGAACTTGAGCCAGGTCACATTTCACCAACTGAGGCACGCTCACCTGAATGGGGCCTGTAGAATTTGGGGAGGGAGTGGCCATGTAGCTTGAAAAGAAAGGGTAAAGCAAAAGGCTTCCCAATCAAAGAAATCTGCAAATACTTTTGGGCACTTTACTTTTGTATCCTGTGGCCCCATGACTCAGTTTTCAACTTTGTAGAAGTGAAACAGGTATCTTAGTTTCCCTCTAGATCTTCATGCTCCCTTCCCCAGATACAGCCTATAACCTCAAATCTCTCAGCAAAAAGTCACCTCCAAAAGTAGGTGACTAAGGATGAGGCCAGAGGGTCAAACTCTGGGTTGTTGTTTAGCCTGTAGTGCTGGTAGTAACCAGAACAGCATAAAACGCTACCATGAAAAAGGTCAAAGGAAAGAGACTTCTCTGAGTCAGGAAAACCATCAGGCGAGGATAATTTTCAACTGTGTGATTTTTAATTAAATGACACAAAGAACGTTTTACTTAGGATTTTTCATCTCAAATCAGAGAGCAAAGGCTTGAGACTCAGTATTTAGCATCTTGCTAAAATTAGGTCAGGGTGTGTAATGAAAAGAATTTTCACTTTTCATTTGGGATTATATTGTAAAGAAAATGGCACCAGGCTCTAAGAAAAGATTTACAAACTCCGTGCCCCTGAGGCTAGGAAGCAAAAAAGAATAGGGGAAGCGGGCCAGGCAGCTACCATGGCAAAGTGCAGGGGCCAAGGAGGCACTGCTACTCCACTTAGCCAGACTATCTCCACACGGGAAGCAGGAAGACGCAGTGTTGTCAAATTTGGCATTTAAAAAAAAAAAGAAATGGAAAATGCAGGTATTTATTTGAAACCTCCCAAATTTTTGTATGTTGCAACTGACATATACATATACAACTATGTGGGCCAAACCAAACACATCTGTGGGTTAGATCCAGCTCACCGGGTGCTGGTGTCTGAGCTCTGTGACCACAGGAATGGTTTTTAACCCTTAAGCAGTTGAAGGGAAACAAGAGCTGACACAACCTCCAGGGAGTAAATAGCACTGTGGCTTGTTCAAAAGGCCTGTTATAACTCTACTTCGTGGGGTTTTAGAGATAGGTCTAAGAAGTTGATAAGTTTCTTCCATTAATAATATCAACTCTACAACCCTGCAGCTTTCTCTTTGAAGCAGGTAGGTATCCTGAGACCTCCAGGGCAAGTCAGGGGAGGTGCTTAGTGAATGTGATGTTCTGCAGCTTCACAGTGAGGTGTTAACCAACTGACTCTGCACCTATTTAAAAATGTAGGGTTTGTTCTTTGCAGTCACTAGAGACATGAGCCCAAGAGATGTATCAACCAGGGTCTTGCAATTGGCAGCTCAACAGGACTGATAGAAAAGTTCAGCTAGAGAGAAGAGAATCATATTCCCCTTCTGATCTGACAACACATTATGAAACAGACAACATGAGGGCTGGCTGGCCGCCTGCCTATCTTCCTTATCATACACTAGGCATCTCGCCATATACCACGCTTTCAGCTATCTTCCCAGACTGTTTCTGGAAGATTTCTAAACATAGCCATGGCACACACAATTGGAAGGAAGGGGACTACTATTTTAAAGAAGACAGAGTTCCTTGTCTTTGCCTATGTGCCTTGAAATTGACAACCCACTCAGTCTACCATGGATCAGGTATCCTCAATGTCAAAGAGAGGAAGAGGAAACAAATGATGGGCTCTTTCCTCCACATTAAGTGAAAGGAGAGCTGACTTGTGAGTGATTTATAGTGGGTTGGGGACATCAGTCCTCACTGGCCAGTGGTTTCCATCGTAACATACTATTTTACCCACTGGCATAATACAGTAGTAGTAATAATAGATAACCTTTATAAATTGCTTATTATATATATGCCAGGTACATTTCTAAGTTTAGTTACACGTATTAACTTCGTATTCCTCACATAACCCTAAGGATGTAGGTCCTATCATTATTCTTATTTTACAGATGTGGAAACTGAAGCACAGAGAGGTTAAGTATTTTGCCCAAGGTCACACAGTTAGCAATTGGTGGAACAGGAATTCAAACCCAGACACTCTATCTCCAGGGCCTGTGTGTTTAACGATTATGCTAGATGACCTCTCAAAATGAAGACTGGCTATCAAGGTAGAGGACATAATTTGAGACTGGGATACTCACTGTATAATATGAAGGCTTGGGAATTTTTTGTTCTGATGATCAGTGGCAAAGAAATGTGCTACTTTCACATTTTATGCAGGTGTCTTAGAGGAGTTATGCACTCAGGAAAAAAAGTCTAAGAAATTTTGGTGTACATACACATTTGACTCAAATATTTGTTATAGTGGAGCTGCATCCTACTGCTTTGCCCATACTCATCCTGTGGGGAAGGGGTGGGGGAGAAAGAGGAAGAGAGGGAGGGAAGGGGAGGGGGCAGGGGAAGAGGGAGGGGAGGGGGAACCACGGAGAGGGAAATTTAAACTGGGCAGTGAGGTCCAAGATGGGAGGATGGGAGGCAGAAAAAAATTGTTGTTCAGTGGTTTTTTTAAAAAAAATATGAATGTATTCCATATTATGACCTGTGATCCTAATTTCCTAGCTATTGACTTTCAAGTCTGGCTTTGGAGCCAATCTTATGTTGGACACCATAAGAACACCCTACAATAACACTGTAACTCATAATGGCTTGCTATTGTTTAACGGCTTTTTTACTATGGCTTTCCACTAGACATAAGCTCTGTGAAGGCAGGGCCCAAGCTCTAACAATAACTGACACAGGGAACCCTCAATACTTAGTTGATGAAAAACTGATACATCAAAGCATAGGCTATATGCTGGTCAAAAAAAAAATAGTACACTGCATATAGGTCTATGAGTGTTTATAAACTCCTCATCTAGGTAAGCATCCCCTCTAACCTTCATCTATTGAGGGTCTGTTTCTATTTAACTATACACCCCTTGGAGTGATCTCAGTAGGATTTCTTTTAGCATTGGAAAGAATGCTGTTTTTTTGGTCAGCACAAGAAATAGTTAACATGTATCTTAGGGCCATTTATAAAAAAAATTGATATCTTTAAATACAACAATCATATTTGATGCAATGAAATTTTATGAGTGATAAGGAAGCTGAGACCAGCTGAGGGAACAGCAGATTCATCTCTGTCATCTTAGGCTCTGTGTGGGACTGGTGGACAGAATTAACAGTACTATTTAAATATTGTTTTACTCTCAGCATTTTTGCTGAGTATGTACAGTTGAAATTGTGTATAGCAAGTGGAATAAATATACGGCTAAGAGTACTTACAGTGCACCATAAGTACTTATAAATGACCAGCCTCTCCTAACCTGCAACAGGGGTGCAGAAGCCACTTATCTTTGCATTCTTGGCACCCAGCACTGTATTTTGCACAAAATAGGCAGCTAATTTATATGCCTATTGAAAAAAACTGATACCCTCACCCTTTTATCTTACAGTTCAGCTCCGTCATCACAAATTTCAAATTAGTTGAATATGAATTAAGAAGATGATGGGGTAGGTCTTTATTTGGTCCTGCAAAATGAATTATCTTATCTTCAATAAGACTTCTGTGTTGCAGTTTGGTCTTGAACATGCAACCTGACTTTGGGGGTGTCCACTCAGTTCAGAACAACATCTTACAGAGTAAGAAGTCCGATAGTTCCCACAGGCTCCCCTGAGTCAAAGCTGAACTGCAGGTTCACAGGAGAAGGCAGCTGCTCTGAAAGCTACCTCATTTTCTGGCCCAGTGTGGTCAGTAACAGGAAATTGAACCTTTAATATTCTGGGTTTTGATTCTACCTGCCCTTAAAAAGCCCTCAGCAACATGAGCTCTTTAGATGTGGAAAGAGTGAGCACATTTCAAGTGTCCATTTAAAAAAACAAGATGTTGGAAGTGTGAAGCTGCAGCTTGGACATTGTGTTCACCTGCTTCGTGACTCAGGAAAAATATTTGTGTGGTGCACACTGTGCAGATTATTTGTCCCTGATTCCCAGAGTCCTTCAGAAGCACAGGCACCTATGCTTCCTACCCAGTAATAGCACTGATACCCAACCTGCCTACTCAGTTCCTGAGCAGTGGTCGTGTAGAGCAGTCAGGTGGAGTCTAAAATTAGCCTTGCTACAACCAATCTGATGGCAAGCATATCCCTATATTCATAAATTACAGTATGGCATCATGAAGTCACACAGACCTGGGTTTGAATATTGCCCTTGCAAGCTCCCTAACCCCTGCTGTCTCAGTGTCCTCATTGGGGATAGTGTCATTTGCCTTATATCGTTGTTCTAATCTGCTTGTTCTATCTGGTTAAATCAGATAATGAAGGTCAAGCACTCAGCACAGTGCCAGCTATATCCTAGAAGCTCAATAATCAGTAGTAGTTATCACTCTTCTCTCACTTCTCACCCCAAATTGACCTCAAAGTAAAAGCCAAAGTCCTTCAAATGGCCTGTGAGACCCTATACCATCTGCCCCTTGTTAGCTCTCTGATCTCATCTCCTACGTTCCTTCTCCTCACTCATTCCACAGGGACCTCCTTGCCATTCCGGGAATGTGCCAGGCCGATTCCCACATCAGGGCCTTTGCATAGACTGATTCCTCTAGTTTACCCCCAGTGCTCAGAGCAATGCCTAGCACATAGGAGACATGTGTGCTAAACAAGTTGGCTTGTACGGTAAACGAATATCTTGTGGAGAACTGGAGCTCAGTAATTGCAAAAGTCCTGGTAGCATGCTTAGGTCCTCTTCTGAAGGAACTGGGACTCTGTCCCCTAACAATTAACAATGAACTCTTCCAAGTGTTTTGCATGAATAAATTTATTTTAGTCCTCACAGACCACCTCCCAGCCCCCATAGTGTAGTGAGGTATAGTGAGGTACTATTATTACTTATTTTAGGTGAGAAAACCAAGCACTGAGAGGTGAATTTGCTGAAGGTCACAAAGCTAGTACGTGGTATCAGCTGGATACCATGAGCCATTGCCACGGACTGGGGCCACCGCTTGCTGTCCCACCCTTGCTGGTTTTACAGCCCCCTCTGGATGTCAACAGTACAGGCAGGCAATTTTCCTCAGGCCCTGTTTCCTAGCAGCCTGTGCTGCTGGGGTTCTAGCACACTTCCTAGCCAGGTTTGCTCAAGTTATGATGGGGGTCAGGCTAAATGGGTCACACCGATTTTTCATTTCAGGGACAAAAAGGCACAGCCCAAAGGTTTTTTTCTTTTTTTTTCCTTTGAAGTCATACTTCACAAAACCAGCTAATCATTGTGACAGAGAAACGAGTTTTTAAATAGTTAAATAATGATAGGATTGGAAGTCAGTGGGTCAGACAGGACATTATTTGGAGCTGAGATGACTGCTGCCAGGTAGGCTGATTAAGAACTGCTCAAAAGGTTGTGGAGGCTAGACAGACCGTTCTTCCACCCATTCTTCACCTTGCTAGTGCCAATCCGTCCTTTAAGACTCACCTCAATATTCCCTCCTCCAGAAGCCTTTGCAGACCAGCCCCATCCTCAGTCTCCTGCCTCCCTCCCCAGCCTAGGTGACCTTCTTCTCTGCTCTCAAAGCACCTTATACCTTCCTCTGCCATGACACATGCTGAACTCTACTGAAACCATCTGTTTCCCCCGTCCCCTGGACTACAAACTGGAGTGCAGGGACAATGTCTTTTGCATGTTTGTACCCTCAGTGCCTAGTGAATAATAGGCGCTCAATAAATGACTGTTGAATGGAACAGTGCCAACCGACTGAGATACCACAACCTCTTGGATCTCTGAATCTGCCTTGTCATCTTTGATCTGGCTTAGACTGAGATCTACATGGCATGGTCCTTGAAGTGACCCAGTTTCAGTTCAAGAAAGCCAAAATTATGTGGTCAGGATAACAGTCTTCAAACTATTATATATGGCATTCTCTTGCCATAAGTCAAAAGTTTTTCAACTATTCTCAATGCAATCAATTGCCCAAATTCTCATTAAATAAATGCATTCAATGAGTTGTTACATTTTCCTTAGGGGTGCTCCTCTCTCTTTGAAAACGTAGCATGTTGACAAAGCATTGTCTCTTGATTCAGCCAATATACTTGGTGATGAGCATCCTGTATTGACTAGAATATTGATAACCTCTTGCATTTCACTGTATACAGATTTAAAAATGCAAAATGTTTGTAGGTGATGCTATAAATATTTTAAGTGTTTATTTTCAGAATGGTTCATTGGGTCACAGCAAAAAGCTATCAAATACAGGGGAAAATAACAAAACATTCCTTTTTGCTAGCATCAGCTATTCACAAAATGTGCTACCTTGGGTATGCAGGCAGATAAATATTTCAGCAATAAATGAGGGCAAGGAAGTGCATTTTAAGGATCTGAAGTACAACTGCAACGGGATTATGAGGTCAGACTCTTTAATATCACCCAAAACTTAATCCTATCAATGCTGACTAACCCTGGTGGACTGAGTTTTGTAGCTATCAAGAAGATTAATTTTAAAAACCACCCTGCTTATTGTGAAGCAATGTTGACATGAGTCTCAAATCGGTGACAACAAACCACATACCACAGAGTATTTAAATGACTCAGAAGTTCCAGGTGGGGCCTTAACTTAAAAAAAAAACAACACTCAAACCCACAGATGAATTTGATGTGCAATCCCCGTTAAGAACTACTGGTCACATTCAACAGTATTCCATTTAATTATTATCATAACTCTGCTCATTTTCACAGATAAGGAAACTAAAGTGAAGACAGTTTAAGTAAATTCCCCACATCATCTGGCTAATAAGGTGCAGCACCAGGACTGGAAGCTCTGGCTGTGGGTCTGCAGAGCCAAAGACTCAGGCAGACTGCCTGGTTTCAAACACTAGCTCTCACACTTACTGGCTGGGTGACTTTGAGCTTAACTCTATGTCTCAGTTTCTACATCTGTAAAATGGGGATATTTGTAGCACATACCTCAAAGTGCTGTGGTCAGCATTAATGAGTTAATATATAAAGTGCTTGCAACAGTGCCTGGCATGTAGTCAGCACTATTTTTGCTATTATCTGACCATAAAGTCCATGTTTATTCTTCCACATCAAGGGCTAATATTTTGAAGCATACATATTCATATTCTGATACATTTCACAATCACTTTGCACATTGTAAGTAATTAATAAATGTTAGTTGAGTAAGATATTCCACCTTAGTTTTTACTGTGTCTCATTTCAGAAGGAAGAGTTAATGTGGAGAAGCAGGCCTTAGTGAACACAAAATTTGGCTAAACAAAACAAAGAAAATCATTTCCCCCATTCAGAACTACCTGAAAATGGAATGAGCTGCCTGGCCTGTCCCAGTGGTGCCTCAACTGAAGGTGACTACTTACTGGAGACTTTAGAGAGCAGATTAAGGAACTGCCTTTGCAGGGGAGGGGACGGGCTGGGTAAGATAAGCTCCAGGGATTCAATCTTTTATCCTGGAGATGACTGCTGGCTTGAAGAAATGCCTTTTGGCCAGGCATTTTTTTATAGGAATGTAGCATTAGTTACATTATACTCAGACATTTACCTTGACTGAAAAACATGAAAACATGAAACAGAAGCTATTAAAAATGGGTATGTGTATGAGTGAATGTGAGAGAGATGTTAATGCATTCACTGATTTTAGGATATCTCATAGTAAAATGGCCCAGTGAAGTGATTATGATAATTTAACTAAATGACTATGAATAACAAAGTTTGCAATGAGAAAGAAAATACTTCCTGAACTTCTAAATATACTCTGTATTTTCTATGCAAAACAAGTAAGCAGAGGTGCTTGGTTTCCTAAAGGAAAATTGGTATAAGTAATGTTCCTTTTTATAATTTCTTAATAGAAAAGAACAAGTGAGGTCTCCAATACATTTCTGTTCCATGAAAGTATATCTTGGCCATTTTCCTATGGGAATAACCAACCTTGAGTTTGCCTTTCCTCAGCAGTTATCACCTTGTGTTTGTGTGCAAGAATACAAGGAAGGGAAAGCAAATCTTAAAAACTTTTATAAAAATTACCATGCCGTGGCAAAAATGAAAACACACAAAAAAATAAATCCTACTACATCCAAACCCATCAGTTTGCTTCCCTACTTCGGTATGTTATCTTTCATTCATTCAAATTTTCTCTCTCATCCCCACCCCAATTTCTAGTACATAATGCAGAAGAAGAAAGAAAGGGGCCACAGTATTCAGTCAATATGCCATGTACACAGGGGAAGTTGAGTGTTGGGGAGTAAAGGGTGCAAGCTGGATATGGCAAGCACTAAACTGACCTCAGTTTGTAAAATGGGGATAATAAGAGTACCTATTTCAGAGAGCTATGGAAAGAATTAAATAAGATAGCCTATGTAAGACTATTAGTATAATGCCTAGCATGTAGTAAATGTTTAGTTAATGCTAGCTATTATTCTTTATTATCACTCAAGGGCTAATCATTTGCAAATAAACTATAACTCCCACTGACACTTTAATAAATATTATTTATTTCTTCTTCGATCACCCTGAAGGCATATGGGTCAGATTAATGCAGTAGTTTAGGATCTTCAGTAGTGGCAACAATTATGCTTGGGTTTCATCCAAAATAATATTTTAGTTAATATAAGCTTAAAACAGAATTTACTAAAACTTAAAAAACAAGCAAACCTAGCTCTATAAATGTATAAAGTTGTTGCTTCCCTTCACTGTGGAGGAGACAAAATTTAAGCTTTGCCCATAAACCCATATTCCTTCTAGCTGCTTCCCCACTGAGCCACACAAACACACATTAGATGTTAAGGAACCAATGAGGCAGAACAGATGATGTTGTATTACAAAGGAATTAATCATCCACTCTGAGTTGTTTTTCTGGCCCCCTGGTTCCTTTCAGGACTTCGCAAAGCTGTACTAAGTGAAGATGGGTATACAGCCCAATGGGGAGAAGTCACATTTGTGTGTCATTCTCTCCACGGGTCAGAGAGAATGATCTGTCTACTGTCAAGGTCTCTTTTCTGAGGGACTTCCTGAGAGATTCCAAAAACTTCTGTGAAGAGAGCATCTTCTGAATTCTGTTCAACTTTTTATTTTTTTATTTTCTCATGAAATGGCCTTTGAGAATGCTCTTTCTACATATTTGCTAGACGGCGAAATCAAGATGGTGAAACTCCATCACCTTCCAAGCCCCACATCATTTTCTTTCTTTGACTGAAACACAGAGATAACCAGACTAGGAGCTCCAAAAGGTAAAGAGATGGAAGGTACAACTGATACAGAAAATAGTCTACATATATATGCAAAGGGCTAAAAATGACAGTGCTTTTACTGGAAACAAGGGATACAGAGGCCACCAAAAGTTATAAAAAGGTTCTTTCCTTTCTTCTGCAGCCAAAACCTGATGTCATCACAGCAACACAATATTCAAGAAAGTCCACCTATTTTAAGTAGTTTCAGGTGACAGATTATTGGCCCACAATGAGACATATACTGATGGATCACAGAGGAGAAAAAGTTCACTGTGCTGTGAACCACCACTAATCTCGACTGATAAAACCAGAAAAGACACGCATCTCCATTTTCAAGTGTTTACTGGGTGACATCACACTGTGGATTTAACTAAAGTGATGTCTGGATTATCCAGTAAATGTCACACAATAGTACTTCAGTGCTCAGATAAAGGTCTCGGAACACTGTGAATGAATTCATACTGCAAAACAAATTTCCCAGATGAGCGTGTAATCTTAACTCCATGTCATTTGACCTTATGTTTTTTCAGGTATAACTCTAACTCCATAATGATATTCATCTCGTACAGAACTATAGTTCTGTTTTAGAAAGTCAATCCAGTAATGTCAGACAATTTTCATTAAGTGTATGAGAAAGCATAAGATTGAAATTTTGCTTTCAATTGGTAAAATAAATATTACAATATTAATCCATCAGGGAAATACAAATCCACACAGTAAGATACCACTTTAGACCCACTAGGACGGCTACAATTAAAGAGAGATAATAACAAGTGTTGACGAGGACGTGGAGCAATTGGAACCCTCATACACTGCTGGTGGGAATGTAAAATTACGCAGTCGCTTTGGAAAACAGCCTGGCAGTTCCTAAAAAGGATAAACATAGAGTTACCATATAGCCCAGCAATTATACTGCTAGATAAATACCACGAGAAATGAAAATGAAAACATATGTCCACTTGTACACGAATGTTCACAGCAGCATTATTCATAATAACCAAAAGACAGAAATAACCGAAATGACCATTAACTGATGAATAGATAAATAAAATGTGGTATATCCATACAACAAAATGAAGTACTGATACATGCTACAACATGGATGATACTTGAAAACTAAGTGAAAGAAGCCAAAAGACCACAGATGCATATTTATATGAAATGTCCCAAATAGCAAATCTATACAGACAGAAAGTAGATTAGTGGTTGCCTAGAGCTGAGGGGCTTGAGACAAAATGGGAAGTGAATGCTAATAGATACAGGGATTCTTTTTAAAAATGTCTAAAATCGATTGTGGTGATGGTTGCACAGCTCTGTGAATATACAAAAAAACAAAAACAAAAACCAAAAAACCCAGTGCATTATACACTTTAAATGGGTGAACTGTATAGCACGGGAATTATGTCTCAATAAAGCTGTTATAAAAAAACACATCAGATAGTAGGAGTACGATGGCCTAACTTGGGATTCTAAGGCCATCACCTTTTACAACATTCAGTGTTTAACCCATCAGCGAAAGGTTTAATATCTAAAGGATAGTCTTCAAAAGTTTCAGCAACCTCACTAATATTTAAGGTAATCCTGCTACCTCTACTAAATTGCTATGCTTGATGATTAAGCTTTCCTCCTGTTTGTGTTCCCTATGGCGCTTTTCATGGAGTAGATGCTCAATCATGATTTACTGAATTTAAATACATTCCAAAATTAACCCATTGCAATCAGTAAATAAAAGTTAAAGCAAGAATATTTGCTCTACATGGGGAATGCTGGTCAGCAGCACTCCGGCTATTTGCCAAACCAATCTGAGGCATCTAAAATGCAATTATGTCCCTCAAATTATAGTCAATCTTGGTTATAATAAGAAGATTCATCCTCTTAAACTGCCAAGTTTACACTGCCCTTGCTAAACTTCCTGGGCAGCAGATATTTCCAATGTGGATTAATGAACAAGATCCCTGAGAGTGAAAGGTGGAGCAGCATCCTATTTCTCTGACATCAGAACCATCATAACACATGCCACATGGATTTTTGCAAGGATGTAAAGCTCTTAGAACAATGCATAGAATATAGTAAATGCTCAATAGTGTTAGCTATTATTGTAGTAGAATTTAAATTTGCAGAAGCCTTGAAATAGAGGTGAGGCATAGCTATTGTCATCAAAGAGAGGAGCATATGATATTAGACATAAACCAGGCCCCCTGGGACAGGTCAAAGTAAAATTACAGAATTACACTTTCCTAAATTCCTTGTTGGGAAATGCTACTCCAGACTAAAAGGGGTGCTCAACAAATATGACCTGTCATCATTTTAAACTCATCTTTCGTGTTGCAGAACACTCCTGGAGGAGATGATGTGCTTTGATGGGTATGTCGCTGTCAGCTGTGCTTTGGAAGGGAAGGCAAGAACTACCACCATTCTGATTGGACACCAGTACTTTTCAGAATCTGTATACTGTTAATTTTCTTCTGGATTTTTCAGCACTGACAGAATCAGGGAATCACAGGTGATCTGTAGAAGCCCACAGCACTACCTGTGGTAAGAGGCTTCTGAGTGATATTTCCTAAGTTCTAACTACTGATCTTTTTTTGGAAAGATAACTTGTTTGAAACAATCTCGAACTTTATCAACAAAATTCTTTTAAAGAGACTGGAGGAAAAGGGATCTAGGGAATGTGTTTTTCTAGTGTTGTATTAGTATTCTTGTTGCCAATATCTAACAGAACTATTCTGGAAGCAAGCCAGATCTCCTAAATAATAATTAGAAGAGCTTTTTACCCAGCTTTATGAATTAGAGTAACTAACAGGAGCTTCTGTATAAAAAACTTCAAAACCACAGTGGATTATTACTGTACAGTTTTCCCTGTGTAAAATACAGCACTGATAAGGTGGTGTCTGTTCCATAAAGTTACTCGGGGACCCAGGCACCTTCCACCTTGTGGCTCCTTCCACCTTGTGGCTCCATCCTCCTGAGTTCCCTTCATTCAAGCTGGTCCATGGGGAAACAGTGAGGTTGGGCCAGGTCTACACCAGGAGGTGCACATCACTCCACTCACATTTCACTGGCCAAGATTGAGTTATATATACCACATCCACCTACAAGGAAGGCTGGACAAATGCATAGTTGGGGACCTGGGAGGAAGAGAATATAGTGACTATTCTCAGTGTCTGCCACACTAGCAACACGTAGATTCAAGAAGCTGGTGCAAAATACATGGAAAGGAAGATATTGAGAAAAGGCCTTTTTCTCTTTTAATATCACTAAGATCACTGGGGACAATCTTTGCATCACATTGACAAGACACATCCTGGGGTGTATCATATGATCCTGCCTGATTCTCCTTTGGAGAATGTGCCTTTCACATTGTTATTTGTAATCTTAATCCAAATCTCCTTGCAGAGTTGGCCAAAGTATATCTCCTATTGTGCACTTAATTAATCATTCACCATTTCAGAGAACTGTTTATAATTCCACTAAGCTCTGGGCTTAATGGAGTTTACCAATTTAAAACTGGAAGATGAAAAATACAAGATATCAGCAAACATTAATTACATTTATAATTTTTATGTAGCTCTTTATAACAATCTTTTAGTGCCCCATGCTTTAATGTAAACCACAATTTTTCTGTGTATTAAAATTATGAATGGAATGAAACGTAAATGGAATCTTTTATGATTACCAGTTCTAGTCTCTTGGGATGAATAGCAAAGTTAGTACAGCTACCTTCGGTTTTAACACCAGCAAATGCCTTCTGAAAGTTGCTGTTCTAGTTTGGTAACCCCTCCTTTCTCTCTCTCCCCTTTTTAAATTTTCTTAGTATTGCCAGCACTAAACTTTTTATTTGCTTTTAATACAGTTTTTTATCTGCTTGTTTGTTTACTGCCTGCCTTCATTACCAGACTGTAACTCCCATGAAGGCAGAGCTTATATCTGTTTCTGTTCATCCAATAAATATATACTGAATGCCTGTTGTCAGCTATTGCTCCAGGTCCTAGAGAATTAAAAATAAATAAGATATGGTACCTGGTCTCAAGGTGCATACAGTTTGGTGGAGGAAACACTCAATAAACCTATCAATGATATTTACTGGGATAAGTGCTACTACACTGTACTTTCACTTCATGCTTCCTTGGTTTTTGGTGGTGGGAGGGGTTGTATGTCTAGCTTATGATGTCCCATCCTATCTGAGAACTGCCTCTTTTGCATTCAGATGGGTGCCAAGGTAACCACATTTGCATCACATGGCTGTGTCTCCTTGACCACAGTTGCCTGGACCACAGTGGACTTCTGACCTGTGCTGCATTAACTAACTTCTCTCTTCTGAGAGGTTGGAATTGGAACTGAGAGATTCTAATTCAGTCTGGGCTCTTTAGTTGAACTGAAAGAGGATGTATAACCTAGAGTGCTATGAGGTAGCCATCTTATACCAGATGGCCAGGGAAATAGAGCAAGCTAGTTGAGAGAGAGAGAGAGAGAGAGAGAGAGGAGAGAAACCAACTCATGGAAAGCAGAGATGAGAGATTTTATGGTCTGAGAAAGCCTGAAAGACCCTCCTTTTAGATTATGGGTCTAGTCCCTTTTCTCATGAGATACTCCTTTCCTTATAGCTTATTTTTAAATTTTATTGCTTTATTTACTTTTGCTAAAGCTACCTTGTGTTAGTGTCTTTTGCTTTCAATCATGTCTTGACTAGACATTTCTACTTAATATAAATGTTAATGGATTCTACTTAATCTCATTCATTTTTACAGCATAAGTCATATGGGCTACTACTAGAAAATTCTGTCATAAAAATGTATCTGTTTGATTTTAATACTGAGGAATTCTAATGATGCTTCTCAGGTGCTTGCCTAGAAGTTTCCCATTTTCCTCACTGCTGACTTTATAATACAGACTTATTTCTATTCAAGGGCAGAACATCAAAGGCCATCATTCTTTAAACTCCATGAAAAACACTATCACATGTGTACACCAGCTTTTGTGGCTAGTCAACATTCAGTGGAGAAAATAATTCTTCTTATAAACATCAATGGTGTGTTTGTACTCATAAACAAAAAGGCTTTGATAATAAATGCTTTGATTTAAGCCCAGTAGTTGATCAGCTAGTCTGATTAACAACTGCTAACTGGAGACGCCAGAATTTGAATGCACCTAAAATATTAATACAAGGCTTTAAGGCTCTATGCAAGAAAGGAAACCTAAGCTTTATATTCAAGGGGGGGCAATTGGGGGGATATACTCTAGAGGTTTCGATAACAGCATTCCCACACACATCTCTACTTTTAAAGTATATTATTAATACTTCATCATTCATCCAACATTTAGTAAGCAGAGCCATGTCAGGCACTGAGAATGTAAGAGGAGCACAACTTGGTCTCTGTCCCAAATGAGCTCACAGTTAACTGGGGAGACAAGGAAACAGGAAACCCTCTGATAAGAGGAATGTCCTTTGATAAATGCCATGCTAGAGATACCAGCATGGATGAGAGGCCACTAACCCATCCTGAGGCAGGCCCTTGAGCTGAGCTCAAGAGAATAAGCAAGAGTTGGGCAGACAGAGAGCAGAGGCAGAGACAGACTGGCTAAGCGAGTAGATCACACATGCAAAGGCAAAGATGGGAGAGTCTACATGTTAACATCCAGCAGTCTACAACAGCTGCATGAGTGATACTTTGGATAACTGCCTATATTTTCCTCCAAAGCTCCCGTTTCCAATGCTTTTCATGTGTTCTGATTACTCTAACAAGTGAGTTCAATTCAGTTCAACAAACATTTATTGAGGATGTGGTAAATTTTAGCTACTACTGTAGGCCCTGGAGTACGAAGATGAATTAAAGACTGGACTTGGGAATAGTTCTTATCCTAAAGACACTCCTAGCCTACTGAGGAAGGCAGGTACTCAGTACCTGGAGTGTGTCAAGGAAGACATGTGCATAGAAGTAAAGGGGCAATAAAGCCTGAAATAAATCGTTATGAATGTAGTAAGAGCATACTAGCCATGCTAACAATAATAACAAAAGTGAGAGAAGCATTTCAGAAACAGAGAAGAACGTAAGTAAAGACAATTGCCAGGAAAAAGGACAAGGGCATAGAGAGAGAACAGACTTGAGAAATATCTAAGAGGGAAAATAATTGAAATGTGATTACTGGGAGTGAAGGAAGGGGGTTAGTCTAATAATGACTGCAGATTTTCTGCTTGAGTGGATGATCCATTAACTGAGGTGGGAAATGCAAGAGGAAGAGCTGATTTTAGAAGAAGAGGCCAGGTTGGCACTGAAGTGCTCCTGCAACATCCCAGTGGACAAAGGAGCAGTAAGGACAGGATCACTGGGAGGGAGCTCACTCAGCAGCATGAAGCTGAGCATGGGAGCTGAAGCCACGAGAATGATTGAAATGGCACCAGAAAATTCTGCAGAAAGAAGGGCAATTGGCCAGAAAGAGAATCATGGAAACCTGCATTTTAAGCAGGGTTACAAGAGTTGAGGAGCTCACAAAAGAGATAAGGAAGAGAGTGATGAGTTTCTAGGAGCATTAAGAAGTCAAAAATTTTCAATAGCACAAAGAGAGTCAGTAACATATGGACTAGAGAATCTGGCACTATGCAGGTCACTGGAGATATTTTCCAGAGGTTTCAATGGAGCACTGGAGTGGTGGAAGAGATCAGGTCACTGAGGAGAGAATGGAAGTGAAGAAGTGGTCTCTGGGTGGTCCGGCCACTCTTATAAGAAGGGGAAGGGAGAGAAGGGGCATCAGCTAGATATGTGACAACCCCTCCCCCCTCCCCCCTCTACCCCTCCCCATCCCTCCCTTCCCCCTTTCTCCTCTTCCTCTCCCTCTCCCCCTCCCTCTCTTTTTCCCACTCCCTTTCTCTCTCATTTTAAAGTGAAAGACTTGAGTGGGTTTCTAGCCCATGAGGAAAGCCTGCAGAGAGACACATGATATGGAGAGAAGACATAATTGAAGGATAAGGTCCTGAGAAAAAACTTGTCTTATTAATAATTAGGTCATCTATTTTAATAAGTTTCAGCTTCTGATCATCTCTAGCCATGAGAGCTGTGGAGCAGTGTATGTCCCAAGGTCAGGCATCTGTGGAAAGCAGGAGCAATAGGCACAAGGCAGAGGCACTGGGCTTGCAGTGAGAGAGCAGAAAGCAAATTCTGAAGTTTATTAATCTGGAAGTTTCCTACATGGGCAGTAAAGCCCTACAGTGGAGGTATGTGTGTTGTGAGATTAGGGGAAGTTCACCCCTGCCTCCCATCAGCATCTTCTGAAGTTCTGGGATAAACAATGAAACACAGCCTCTCAACCCAGGGGATTACAATCACCACCTAAACAGGATTTTCTTAGGATGCAGAACAAACAGCTGAGCTACAGTCCCAGGTTTGCTAGAAATTAACTTCTGGCTTTGGGCAATTTCTTTGCTCTGGGCCTCAATTTCTTTATCTACAAAATGGAGGGAAGTGATGGTACAGGAAGGCTTAAGCAAGTTCATAGATATGCAAGTGCCTTGTAAAATATAATGCTCAATGTTAATTCAAGGACCACGAAAAATAGATACAAGGCATCCCTATGCTATCGAATGTGATGAAGACTTCTTATAAAAAGTCACTTTCTTGTGCTGGTGTGATTTATTTTTACTCTCCTAAACTCTGATATAATCCTTCTCTCCATCTGGCAAGTGGGAATGGACCAGTTATAGTTCAAGTTTGCTAACAAAGACTGCTTAAGGTAAATATTTGTTGCTTTCCAGAGCAAACTGTACCATTTTAGTTTCAGGTTATTTTAATGATAAGCTCCTTCAGATCTAGTTCAATGGATACTTTGTAGTACAGCATGAAAGTACATTTGACTCAAATTCCATCTATATTTAGAATCCTTTTCACACCACATCATTCAAACAGATGTGAGCCCAGCTGTTGCTATTCTTTCCTAGAATCTCACCAAGATGGAGATTTTCAAAAATAAATTACACAGGTGTGATCTCTGAGTCAATTAGCACATTAGCTATAAAAAGAATGTGTATTAAATTAGGCTCTCTTTCCACAAACTTCAAGAAGGGAACAGGGTTTTCACTGTTTTGATCAATTTATTTTATCTAGTTGCATTAAATTCTTTTTTTTCACAAAACAAAAATTGTTGTTGTTAATAGTTATCACAGAATAATGTTATCCAATAAAGTCCTTTCTTTAGATGCACATTCAAGTGCCACTTACTGAGCATGGTGCAGAAAGGCTGTAAGTACTTTCAGATCTACTATGTCATTTTCTTTCAAGTGATTTGAAGATACCAAACAAATCTGAATGGTATCTCTTCAAAAAATGTAAGAAGTCAGAGGAACAGCCAAAAATCCCAAATACATCTATCTAAGTCTAAGTATCTTGGGGTGAGGGAGAGATCACTAGTTGACTAGTCTTGGATAAGGACGGAATCTCTCTAGTCCTGTTTCCTCATTTCTGAAACAAGGACTAATGGATTGCGTGGTTTCAGGATCTCATGTGACTCTGCTAGAGCCTCTCACTCTCAGAAGTGGATGACAGCCTCAGTTCTGCATCAGTATGTCACCCTCTTAGCCAGAGTTTGGAACCCTTCTAAAACAAGTCTAATAAAGGAGCTGTGAGAGTCGAGGACATATTCTCTCTTTCAGGGGTATTTTTAAACCAAGTGGGAGTACTCAAAACTATAATTTTTACTCTCTAAATATTTATTTTAGTCAGTCTAAAGCCAATAATAGTCCAATGCTGTGCTGTGGATCAGGGAGCCTGAGTTGAAACTGAGAGAGAGGCAAAACAGGCCTTGGGTTCCTCTAGGGTCTATATGTTGATTGCTCTGTGTCACGAAAGCAGTGACACGCTCGTTTGTGGACAACCCTCCACCACCACCAAACAATACCTTTCATTGGTGCATCACTTTGTAATTAACACATAATTTCATTTAATCTTCATGTTATCCTAATCTTATTGATATTCGCAGAGGTTAATTAATCAGTTTCCAATTGGTCACAGCTAAGAGGCAGAATGGGTGCCTACACCCAGGTCTCTTGATTCTAAGTTCAGTGCTTTCTTGATTAAAAACAGCAGCAGCAGCAGTGGTTCATAATTACTATGCATCTACTACGTGTCAGGCATTGTGCTAAGAGCTTTACATATAAGGTTATTTTATTTAATCATTATAATAACTCCATGAGGCAGATATTATTACTATTCCCACTTACTAATGAGAAAAGTGAGACCACAGAAAGGATACATAATATACCCACAGAGAGGTCACACAGCTATCAAGAACCACAATCAGATTCTAATCAAGGCAGTTTGGCTTTACAACTTGCACTTTCAACAATTATGCTAACCTGCCTTCCTACAATAGCATAGCTGCCCTCAGCAAAACTGTTCTCATAGTTTCCATCCATAATTTAAGTAAAAATATTTGCAAGGAGAGTTGGGGGCTGCCCAGTAGGGCTCTGCACTGTGTTACACGGGCATCATGTGTAAAGCAGGTCACTGGTGTCAGGGAATCCTGCTCTCGCACAGTCAACAGATACTCTGAACGCGTAAGCTGTACGGTATTATTCCTGGTGCCCATGCACAGTGTATTATACAAAGACAATGCAGAGTAACTGTGTCCTGAATTGAACTCAGTGGAAATTATCAAGTCTTCATCGACACAGTCTGAGCTACTGACTTTCCCTGGGTTATAGCAGTTTTAAAATTAAAAGACAAAAGCCTCAAACCGAAGGACAAGTTATAGCTCTGAAATCAAAGGAATTAGTAGAGCAGAGGTAAAGGTGACCCACCAACTATACAGAACTTGCAAATAGGTTTTGTTCAGCCACACATTACATTTAAAATTTTAATCAATAGCCAGTATTTAAACATTAAGAGATTTCATTTAAAAATCCAAATTACCAGTTGCTGGAAGATATGACACTAGAAAAGGCATTTGCTCTCTAGCTCACCAATTTCAATGGGACCAGTTTTATCCTCTTTGGCCACTGTAGGATTCTGCATTTGCAAACTATGAGCTAGACAGAGGGTGGAGGGACATTTGGAAGTACGTCAGAGCCTTCTAAGAGTCTTAAATCACCCTCTCAATATACCCAATGGTCTCCTCTGCCAGCCTTGCTGTACAATGAATTGAAATTTTAGTCATTTAGCGACTGAGCTTTCATCTTTGCTTCAGTTCATAAACTGACAGCTCAATCTTAAATTGATTTTGTCTCCAAAACCACAATGTCTGCAATATTAAAGCACCGCCATAAAAATTACATACTGGGCCAGTGTCCTTTGATTGGCTTCAGGTCAAATGACCCATGCTGTTGTTTTGCAGTGCCCTGCACAGTTTAGGCAAATAGCTAACTATATCTCACCCATGTGTTTTAAGGAAGAAAGGCTGGTCTGTCATTTGCAAAATTTCTGAATTCTTTAAAGCCATCTTAATCTACTTATAATTTTTACAAGGGTCACAGGCAAAAAGAAAAGTTCACGTTTGCATTCATTGACCCATTCTGGGAAGGTGGGCAGAGTTTTCTTCCTGAAAATGTCTGTGGTCTCTGCAGGCTGTGCTACTACTGAGGAAGGCAGGAGGCTTGTAGGGCAGCAGCCAAGGAGGCGAATATGCATTTGAGAAATTACTAAATTAAACATGTTTATTCAATCCCAATATAGTTACAGATAAACTACACTGGTTTATAATGAGATTTCCCTTACCAAACTTTGGATTTTATAATGTAATAAAAATATTTCCTCAATTAGTCAGTGAACTGCTATTGAATCCTGTGCCTTAAATAAAGAAATCTATAGACATTTAAAGGCTTTCTCCTATCTGGGTCCCAAACAAAACACTAAAAGCATATGAGAGGTCAAAGGCATTGCTGGAATTACACATTCGGCATCATTTTATACTGTAATTGGCTGGACTTCAAATAGAGACTTTTGTTTTTAAACGAGGTTAATAGGATCATTTTTGAATAGGAGTTTTTGTTTTGACACTATGTGTGATGATAGGGAATATGCAGTTTCTCTCACTGTTTAAAAAAATCCTGTTTGTTAGAAAGTCTGTAGTCAACTCAGCTTTATTGCTTCCAAATAAGCAGTTTGTACACAGAACAATAAAACTGTGTAATAAAAGAACATAATAGGCTTAGCAAATGTTGCAATCATAGAACATTTTAGGTAAATGGTTTTAAAAGGACATTTCATCAGTTTAGAAATACTCTGGAAAATCAAATCCAGTTGCTGAATTTACGGAGGCTCTCACTAAGGGAGTATTTGGGCCTATTTCTCTGTAACGCAAGACTAAGTTTACAATGGACCAACTTCCACCAGGGGCGGAGAAGAGGGAGTTGTAACTCTTCTAACTAGCTCATATTATCCATGTTCTTGCTTGCATTGTTAATAAAGCTTTAATAAATCATTTTACCATTTGCTACTGACAGCTTTTGGGGTGTTAAAGAAATTATCATTTTCTTAGCAATGAGTCCTTCAGGATTTGGTCAACAACCACTAGATGAGGACATAACGATGGTTCTTGCCCTTGAGGAACTTATAGTCCAACCGGAAAACAAACAAAAAAAATGACAAATAAAAAAAATTGCTCATTGTTATATAGTTCAAGACATTTTGCCCTAATTTATGGAGAGGGCAGATGACTGTGCTAGGTTTACAAAGTCATTCTTCTGTTAAGAAAGAATGAAAACAATGCCACCTTCATAAGGAACTTTTTAAGGCTGATGAAAGACAAGACTTTAGCTCAAAGGGAAAAAGAAAGTGTTACAATTTTAAAATGTTACTTAACAAGCAACCTACCTACTACTTTAAATGTGGATGATTATTTCCTAATAACAAAGTTAGATGACATACTTGATTATTTTAATAAATTATAAGTTATGATTTAAATCTAGTTAATGATTCAACTCAGCTTCCAAAAAAAAAGAGAAAAATCAAAGCAGCAATCTTTCCATCGTAATGCATTTTTGCCGTTTATGACCAGTAAATGCCCTAACCCTAAACACTTACATTGTATCTGATTCAAATTTAAGCAGACTTGACCTTACTTACTATAGTCTACTGACTTGATTCTAATCAGTACTCTTATTTAACAAAATGTTTGTATCATAACATAGCCCATTATAAATCTTATAATTTAGAGAAGCCTTAGTATAGTTATTATCATTCTTAAACACCAAGACCATTTTTCATAAGGAAGCTGCTTTTCTGACAGTGGCATAGAAATGTGATGTTCATGCTGCCCCAATCACCCATTTGCAATATATGCGGGGAAAACAAAACAACCCTTGATTTATCTCAGTGCTCCATCTGAGCTAACTGCCTCAGGCTCAGCCATGTCTCAGCTCCCAGGTGCACTGAACCACGTCTATCAAAATATTTACCCCTAAAATAGCTTTGTAAAAGTGGAATGTCCTTTTTGATGATTCTCTTTGAAAAATACGTATGTATTTAACTGGCAAGTCTAAACTTTTGGAGATGGCAGACTACATGAATCTATTAATTAAAAAAAAAATCTCCCTTCATGGTGGTTATAGTTGATGTATTATAATTATTATACAAACACAATATATTTAATATACGTTACATTTTCACATTTAACTATCACTTTAACCTCTAGCTGAATGTGCCTCAAGTAATTCCATCCTGGTTCTCATTGTGAGTTGAATCCTTGCTAGATGTTGGGTAGGAAGATAACATTAGGTATGAAAATTCAGCAGCAAGGGCATATCAACATTATGCACAGCTAGTGAAAGAATTAAGGTCTATGGCAGTTTTTGAGCAGGTTGAAGTGAATCTCAGCTTCACATCAATTTATATTACAGAATGAAAACCAAAACAACATCCAAGAGAAAAAAAGAAGAAGACCTTCCTGACTGAAGCAAAAGCATATCAGAAATCTACAACTTTAAACACTTAACTCTCACTGCTGAGGAAATACCCCTACCATATCGTCAACATGGTTGCTGCATAATCAGTACGTAAAACAACAGGTCAGCACTTTGAGTCACCCCGAGTGTGAAGGGCAAGTGGAAAGGTCAGTTCTGGCATGCCTCACAAAAGCACACAGCAAACGAGTGTTGCACGTGCCTTTGCAGCCACTCTGTTCCCAGCACCTGGCAATGGCATGCCTTTGCTTCCTCTGCTCTAGCATGCTGCCCTCAGGGCTTCTATACCACCCCCAACTTCCTATATTTTGAAGGACCCAGACAGTGCGGCAAGCAAACCCGACAGAAGGCCAGGATGGAATGCTCTGGAGGCCCTTACTGGTACCACTCAAGGGCCCCAAACATTGCTTAATGTCTCTGCAGGAATGTGCCACTCATTCTGCATAAGCTGGGAGAATTCCTGTAATTCTTTGCTCTATTTATAAATAAAACAAAGTAAAATGAACATAAAATAAAAAAATAAAATATCCATGCCTCCTCCCTTCCATAACAACAAGGACCATCATCATTTAACTACAATCAATTAAAATCCAATAAAATATTTCTTGGGCTATGGGCATAGCATTTTGGACCTGGATAGTTTATTTGTAGGATCCCATGTATGTTCATTTTTTGGAGCCTCCCCCTGTAATACTGTATCAAAAATACTAAAAGTTGTATCTATAACCCAATTAAAAATAATTTTCTGGCCAAAACATGTTTGAAAGAATTTTTGCGTTTTTGTTTTTGAAATCATTTGGCTGCTGGTTATTCACTTAATTTATAGTTTGCTATGATTTCCAAGTAATCATTGCAAAATTTAACATTTAAAGAAGATGGGAAATTACTTGGTTTTATATTTGTACAAACACTTATATTTGCATCTTGTAGTTTTTTGTGTGTTTTATAGTCAATTTGTTTTTTGAAATCTCTAACTTTTTTTTTTTTTTTTTGGAGACAGAGTCTTCCTCTTTTTGCCTGGGCTAGAGTGCCGTGGCATCACCCTAGCTTACAGCAACCTCAAACTCCTGGGCTTAAGCAATCCTACTGCCTCAGCCTCCAGAGTAGCTGGGACTACAGGCATGCACCACCATGCCCAGCTAATTTTTCTATATATCTTTTTAGTTGTCCATATAATTTCTTTCTATTTTTAGTAGAGACAGGGTCTCACTCTTGCTCAGGCTAGTCTCGAACTACTGACCTTGACTGATCCTCCCAGAGTGCTAGGATTACAGGCGTGAGCCTCCGCGCCTGGCCAGAGATCTCTAACATTTTTAAGGTCCTTGAAAAGTACCATATCACTTAGTCATTGTATCCCTAGGCCTAATGAATATCATGGCCTGGACTGCAGAGATAATGGCAATTTGAGGAGGAGATGCCTTCCCTACGAACTAGCAGGAAAGATGCAGGGTGAGCTGGGGCAGGGAAGCCTGGGTGAGGAAGAGGACAGAACCCACATCACAGAGTCTCAAACTCAGTAAAGCAGCAGACAGGATATGTGACCATTCAACAATCCCTTTGTGTATATCCAACAGGGGTCACAAGATGAAGAAAGTGCTTTCCATCCCTTCAAGGAATTCATAACCTAGTAAAAGAAACAGGACTTGAATACAGGGTATAAGGCAGAGTAAGAAAGCTATGGTAAGAAAGATCTCAAGTACCATCAGAACACCAAGGAAGGAGTTATGGCCAAGGCCATCAAGTGTACAACTCCAAGGGGAGCCATTCACACTGCTGTTGATGTGAATAGTGTTCCCCATAGTTGTGCAGTGCTGTGGTCAAGGCTGGGTAAAAGGCTTCCCAGAAGAGATGGCATTTGGCAGGTCAGTGAAAGGAAGCTCTTCCGCTTACCAACAGTGACCTCTGTGAGTTTTCATTTGCTCATCTGTAATAGGAACACTATGCTAACTTCACTGGCTTATTAGAATGAAACATACAAAAATGTCTGTATACAGAACAGTACCTATGCCAAATCCACCCTTCCCTCCCCTCTTCCTTCCTTCCTTCCTTCTTTACTCAAAGGTTCATGGAACTTCTACCATTTGTCACTCTACCAGGCACTATATATACAATGAGGGACAATACCCACATGAGTCTGCCTTTATGAAGTTTACAATAAAAGGAGAGTATTCCATTATTAATAATTCTATAATCAGTGGTAGGAGGAAGGTGGGCCAAGTAGAAGAGACAATGCAAGCAATAGCAAAGTAAAACATGATGAGTGCATTGCGTACTGTCTGGGGAATGGTCATGCTTGAAGCTTTGACTCTGGGGGATGGGCGGGACATGGGCAATATATATAACCTGAACTTTTGTACCCCCATAATAAGCTGAAATAAAAAAAAAAATAAAAAAATAGAATTGACATTTTCAATTAAAAAAAAAAAAAGGTGTGTCCAGAAAATAATCAGTTACCCGGTATGGCAGGAGTAAAGAAGAGGGGTTCTAGGACGTGAGGAATGCAAGGTAAAACCAACAGAGCAGAGTAGGGAAACTACTCAGCAACAAGTAGATCAGAGTGGCAAATAGATTTTATCCAATGTCTCCTTTCTGCTCAATTGGTAAGGGCTTCCTGGAAGGCTGTGTCGAATTCATGATTGTCAACGTTGGCCTTGGGCACTGCAGGTGCTGGGGTGACCTATGAGTGGTGGATTGGGCATTCTTTGTCTAAATGAAATGAAGTAGCCTGTGTTTGCAAAGAGCCTCTTCTGGAAGAATCTGTGTATTTCTTTGGCAGAGACCTAGAGCACTAGAGGAGGAAAGAAGACCCAGAGTGGCAGGCAGACCTCTGGCTGACTGATGGCACAGCAGAAGGTCATGAGATCAAAGGAATACAGGGTGCTGGCGACTGCTCTAACGAATTGCCTAAGCATGGAATTTAAGTTGGGCTGAATCACCAAAACAGAGTTAATGGACTGGAAAAAGTGAAGGAGGCTGGGTTTTGTAGGCAGAGTCCTGGGTTTGAATTCTAGCTTTTCCACTTATTAGCTCATCATGCCACTTAATTATTCTGAACCTTAGTTTCCCATGATAAAAAATCTGGATATTAATCCTTACAGGGCTGTGGGAATGAGTGAAACACACTGTACAGTACCTAAGACACATGAGGTGGCTCAATAAATAGCACTTCCTTTTCTCTTTTCCTGAAGTGACTGCACATTCTATAGAATATTTTGTAGGTCTAGAAAAAAGGAATCAAAATTTGAGGAGTTGGGAGAGTGAGTATCCAGTATGCCTGGGCAGGGCTGGGCTAGGCAACAGAAAATACAAATGAGTAGATTTCAGGAAGTTAGGGAGCAGTGAGATGAGAACAACTCATTGGTTTGGCTGGCTGTCCACTGGGCATGGTCTTACATGTTGGAGACCGTGGGAAGATACCAGGAGGAGTCAGGAGTGGTACTCCTCTTGGGGAGGTCACACCCCACTGGGCAAGATAGTTTTTAACCAAAAATTATAATGTATGATGACGTGTGGCCAAGAATTAGGTACAAATGACATGAGAGAGCTAGAAGACAGGGGACAAGGTGTGAGAGAAACTGGAGAAAGTTTCACAGAAGCTACAATAAAAGTTGCATCAAAGGACATCAAATGCTTTCCAAGTGGAATGAGAGAAAGATGTTATTCTACGGAGAAGAGAGAGTATGTGGAAGGGAACGGGAGTATGAAGACATCAGCTGAGATGTGAAAATCACACAGGATAAAAGCAGGAATGGAGAAGATGGGGGGAAAGGAGTCAGGTGCTGAAGCCACCCAGGATTGCTCATTATTCTATTATTATTACCATCTTCAGATTGGCCTGAAAAATTACAAGACTAATAAAGAACTAATAGATTTTTAACATTAGAATTCTACCCCTAGTCAGTAAAACTGAAGATGCATTTATCCTACATAGAAAACAATAACCTAATAAGACAAACAAGCATGCACAGAACCGGAAATATTATTACCCATATGCAAAAAATTGTCCAACTGAAAATTGGCAGGTGACATGGAATTAATTGAGAGAAGAGCTTGACTGGCAACTTGGAAAGCAATTAGTTGTTCAGAGTTAGTATTGTCTTAAAAATCATTCAGTGAGCTAAAAAAAAAAATCACTAAGTTGACAGGAATAAAATGAAATCAATACAAGAAACATTCACTGATTTTTTTCAAATCCTGTTTTATTAATTTACTTTGGAACCCCCTTCATGTTTAATAAGCTAAAAATAATTTTTTTGTTTCATTTTCATTATTTGTCTGTTTTGAAATCTTGAATGCCTGATGCTTGCTTTTGTACTTAGGATCTCCAGTCTGCCAACCAGTGTGGGTTAAGCATCCCTGTCTACTGGGAGTGAGTGGGGAAGGGCTGCAGGGCAGAAACACAATCTGAGAAGCCCTTGTCTCAAGAGCACTGGAAGTCCTCTGAGAATGACATCACCATTTATGAAGGTGAATCATCTGCAAAATACTCCACTTTGCAAAAAGAGAGGTATTGAACACAGTACAAGTGATACTGAATGGGGCAGAGGAGGCACCTCGGGGAAGGCAGATTTAGAAAAGCCAGGGCAATTGCTAGCTCCAGGGCCAGCAGGAGACAGGAAGATTATCAAGGAATGACCACATTTGTGTGATCTCAGGACTCTAACACATGATATGGCAACTCAATCTCACAGGTATAAAAATTAAGTCATGGGAAGGACACCAGCTGACCCCAATGTGCAATATGAGTAAAGAGCAGGGCCAGAATTAAGATAATGGTCTTTAACTTTACTGTTCACTTCTTAGTCCAGACTGCTAAACTGAGAGAAATTCAAAGGATGAGCCAATGAAGCACGATCATACTGTAGTGTAAATAAAAAATTAAATAAAAACCAGTTGCAATCTCAAACATGTCCATAAACTTTAAGTCGGAAAGGTAGTTTTAAAATATACTTTCCAATTTTTTTGAACCAAAATCAAATTGAGGATGCTGTAGGAAGGCAGTTCAAACAAAAGCTAATTTTGTTTAATGAACTAACCAGGAAGGCATTGTGAAAGTATTGTGTAACTAAATGCTTAGCTAATTACTGTGAGATCAAATAACTGTTGCCATAGTTACCACACACTGTTTTCCATAATAACTTTTATCACTTCAATAAATCTTTGTGACGCAACAAATATAAAAAGTTTACTGTAACATGACTATAATGTTTTGGAAGGCACACACTGGTGGCTGACCTACTGAAATTACCTTCCCATATTTGTCAGTGAACAAGGGATTGTACCAGTATCTGGTTGACTCAATATCAAAATGCTACACTGGCTTCTTTAATAGGCTGTAATACTTCAACAGTTGAATTTAGCTGGTCCTGTCATTCAACATAAAAGTCAATGGCCTTTTCAGTATTATACTTTGTCTCTGAATGAGAATAAATATAACAGCAACCATTTATACAGCAGTAACTGTCAGGTTCTATGCTAGGGAGTTGACATGCTACATCAAGAGCTAACCTTCCCACACTGCTGTAGGATGACGATCCTGCTCAATGTCACCTAGCTCCCTCTTGGGAGGGATTTCAGCCCAGGTCTAACTCCAAAGTCAATTCTCTTTCCACCATAGTACACAGCCTTATATTTAAAAAAAGACAATTTTTATAACTGTTTTATTGCCACTATGTAAAGTATTAAAGGTACACCAGAATGTCACAGGAGACTCT
This sequence comes from Lemur catta, assembly GCF_020740605.2. Lineage (NCBI taxonomy): Eukaryota > Metazoa > Chordata > Mammalia > Primates > Lemuridae > Lemur > Lemur catta. The sequence continues at coordinate 37,767,272 of NC_059136.1, forward strand.
GTGACACAATGACTGGTCTTTTAGCTGAGATGATGTCATCGCTTCACTGGAAAATGAATAGTCTTTCCCTGGATGTACTACTAGGAGTTGAGACCTAGTTATACTACTACCCTCCGCCCCATATGCGGGGCTTAGTCATTTGGTCACCTTCATTCTTTCCAACTCTTTCCTTGCCCTTTTCTAGATCTAAATGCTGAGATTTTTGAATAAGTGAAATGGCAGACATGACATGATGACATGTCAGACATAAGACTCCTAGTATGAGTGCAATAAGATAAAGAAATTGCAGATTCAAATTCAGTTCTGTCAACATGTGGCTGTATAATGGGTAAGTCACTGAGTACCTAAGGGTTTTCCCATCTGGAAAACAGGGCAATAATTCCCACCTACTAACTCACAGGGATATTATGCAGATTAATTGGTTGACATTGAGTTATTTGAAGATACAACATGCTAAGTATAATAATGATTATCAAGGTGGAACGTAAAACATACATATGATTACAAAGTCAGTAAAAACCAAGACTGAAAACTGGTATCAAAAGGGTATCCCACTGCAATAAAATCAAGCATGCATCCTTCAGAACTCTGATGTAGAAACCCTAGGGGCTCCGGCCTGTGAAACCTGATTCATACCTATTCAGCACTGTTCCAAAGGTCTCAGTTTTAAGGGGCCAAAAGCCATTTCATCGTTGATTTCAAAGATGAAGAGCTAGGATTCATGTCAGGGACTGAATCAGCCCATGATGACTCAGCTGCTGTAATCTTTCATGTTAGAGATAGCCAAAGGCTGACACCAGCCCTACGTACTCTCATTTAAGCCCCAAACTTGTCCTTGACTCTACCCTGTCTCTTATTCCCTCCTATCTCTTCCATTCAACTGATTACCGCTACTTCCCAACAGCTTTCAAATTCAAGTCCTCCTTGACAGTACCTATGCCTGGCTTGATAATACCTTAACCCAGACCCTCCCCGCTTCTCTTATCACTACAACGGTCTTATAACTGGCTTCCACACCTCTACTTTTCCCTCCCCCTTAAATCTATTCTTCACCCAAACCAGAATGTAACACAATGCTGATCATGACTTGCTCCTGGTTAAAACAATTCAACGCCCAATTCAACGCACACCATTGCCTTTTGAATAAAATTCAGACTCTTCAGCAAGTTGTATAAGGATGTTCACAAACTATCTCTTGTATTCTGTCTCCAACTTCATTTTTTACCTCTCTCCTTGTATTCTAGTCACTCTCTCTATTCCTGTAGCTCCTTATGTCATTGCATTTGCCATACTGTATTGAAATTCTCGTTACTTGTAAAGATACTAGCCTTGAAGAACCATAATGGCAATGACTGTCCTTCAGACTGGTATAAAGTACATATGTACTCAATAAATGTTAAATGAATAAATGAATGAATGAATGAATGAATGAATGAAGGCTTCCAGAGGACAAGTTAACCAATTAAGTTAACTTATTTTGTTACATTCTTAGCTTGGTATAGGGCTTTTGAGCAATTAACTTGATTGATGTCTTTAACTATTGATGATGAAGACTGATTCAGGACATCCTGTTACTGATACTCAAGTGAACTAAGTTATCCTTTGCAATGCAGACCTACGAGATTCAAGTTTGCCTTCTAAGCTTTGAGGCTTAATCAGATTCCATGAATTGTTGCCAAGAAGCAAATACTCAAAGCACAAAACAAGAGTATTAATGTTTTTGTAGAAATCTGTGATCACTGAATGTTCACATCTATCAGAACCCATTTTAAAAAACCTCTCTTCATCAAAGTCATGACAGGCACAGGAAATAAATTAATTAGGCAGGGAGTGAATAAAGAGGATGATCATTTACAGTTTTGTTTGCTTCGCAGATACAGAGAAAAAGCTAAAGAAATACGTTGATTTCATGGAAGAAAATTTTTCCATGGACTGGTGACGGGGGATGGTTTCGGGATGTCTTAAGCGCATTACATTTATTAAGCAGTCAAACCTCTCTGCTGATGATAATCTGTATTTGTAGCCTCTCCCCAGCGCTAGCATCACTGCCTCAGCTCCACCTCACATCATCAGGCATTAGATGCTCATAAGGAGCATGCAACCTAGATCCCTCGAACGCACAGTTTATACAGATTAAGCTTTGCTTGCCTGCCACTCACCTCCTGCTGTGTGGCCCAATTCCTAATAGGACAACCTGTTATTGAGACTCAAGTAAACTAAGTTATCCTTGGGGACCGCAGCTTTGACTTACAGGTCATATTGAACTGTAGAATACTTTTGAGTGGGAGATGGCCTAATCTAACCCATATTTCAAAAAGTCTAATCTGGCGGCATTAAGAAGGAATGAGAAGAAACTGGAGACAGAGCAGGTTAACATTTGGTTAGTGAAATTAGAAAAGAAAGGACAGGAGGGCTGTGAGATAGGTGGCAGAGGAAACTGGCATTAGTAACTGGGACTTTTATCAGTTGTGAGGAGAAAGAGGTTGGAAAAAAAGGAAGAAAGGACCCCAGCATTTTATCATGAGTGCCCTAAAGAACGGTCAATCCATTAAAAAACAAACAAACATTTAATAAATAAAATAAAAGGAAAAGGAACTTTTTGGAGAGTAGAGGAAAAGATGGTATATTCAATTCCAAACATGTTTTCTTTGAAGCAGTGGTGTAGTGAGCAATTAAAACACCCCTTAGGTTGTTGGGGATGCAGACTTGGAATCTGGGAGAAAGATCAGGTCTAAGAATGAATTATTTTGAAATCACACATCAAGATTTAAAGCAGGAACAAAGGAGAGGACTGAGATGCACACACATCCTTTGGCTAGAAAGAGGAAGAAACGTCATAGGAGGAATGGCCTGAGATGGGAGGTGCAAGATCCCATAGTAGTGCAGAAGCGGAGGGAGGAAGTAATTTCAGGAAGAATGGTGAGGCCGGCAGTGCCAGAGCCTGCAGATCAAAACTCATGAGTAATCACAGGAGTAGTCTTGAGCTTAGAAAATAAAAATTGAGATCCAAGAGGAGGAAGAATGTTAAAAAGTAGGAAGCTAAAATAACAGGAGGTTCTATTGGATGACCATTGCATGAACTTTAATCAAAGTTAATCCGATAGATGGTATTTTTCCTAGGTAATGAGTAGACATTTAAATCTCTCATGTTTCGTCAACTTCTAAGCCTTTTTTAAAAAAACTGGCTGATATTAGGGGAGAGATCACGACTTATTTTTTTTAATTTTTTCTTAAAGTTTCACAATTCTCTTTGTTATTTTCACAGAATATGAGCTTCTTGCACATAGCTACCTTTGCTCATTACCTGAAATGGATTAAGATGTATTCGACTCTTTAACTTTGTGTAAGAGAAGCTAGTTTATATTAATATATGGCTGATTTGGTTTTATGTCCAATAGCATTCCAGGGCAAGGAAGTATTAATAGTATTAACCTTGACTACTGAGTTGTTAGCATCCCCTTAAATTTTGCATCTGTGGCAAGTACCCCTTACCCTTGTTCTGGCCCTGCTCCCAGTGTGAGATTTCTCATTGTTACAAATAGTAACAATGGAACCAAAGAAATGCCAAGTTCACAGGGTTATTAAGAAGATCAAATGAGCTATCTGCAAATGTCAAGGTATTGGAAGAGGTAAGAACATTTTTTAGCATTGTTATTATCTTATAAAGAGTTAATAAGGCTAAAAGGTGGCATAAGAAAACTCCCAGAAAATAACTCTAACAAATTGTCCTACTTTTCTCTCCTAGCCTATGCCAATTTTCTCTGGGCCTTTCAGTCTCTTACATGGGTCTGCAGTAGCATCAGGAGTAACGTGGCCTGTCCTGGGATATGCTGCATGGACAAGTGAGTGACAGACACGGATGGAATTCCACAGAAGACACACACAAGGCATCTTCCTGAAATACCAATTTTATCCATCCTTTTGAGGATTATGTCTTGAAAGGAATATAAATGGAGTAGAAAAAAGAAAATAAACAAATGCTAAGATTAAAAAAGAAACTTCAATGAAATTTCATATTGTGACAGGCCACTTTGAGCTATTCCTCAGACTTCCCAAGAACAAGTCCCTCTACTGCTTTTAGGACTTACTCTAGGGAGAGACTGGGAGGTCCTGATCTTGGGATACCCATCGTTGTCCCGGACTACACTTGTCTACATGTTAATGTGACAAACATGCAAAGGGCCAGTTATGTGCCAGACACAAAAAATCTGGAGATGAATAATGTATAGCCCTTGCCTTCAAGAAGCTGTCTACATGGGGTATTAGAGTATCAGAATTCTAATGGTAGACTGCAGCTTGTATTGACCCAAAACATTTGTAGTGAGTGCCAGGTGTTAGGCACTGTCCTAAGCAGTGGGGAGACAGCAGTGAGTGGAACACAAAAATCTCTCTGTACTCTAGATCTGATATGTGAGAGGGATTCTTGAGCCAGTCCAGAATTGAGATTATTCTACAGCCAATCACATCTCTTACTTCATTCTAGAGCATCAGCATGCAGACGTAGGACCCTGTAGTAAATTAAACACGAAGCTAGAAGCAAATTTTAGTTTCCTCATAGGAAGATTTCTTTTATGATCTAATAGGTATAACTAGGCATTCCAATGTCCAAGAGAGGGCCCCCAGAACCATTACAGAGCCAAATGGACATCTCTACATAGATCCTTGGGAAGCTGCAATGAAGGTAATGATTTATATTGCTCACTTTGAATTTTCAAATCCAAAGCTAGGTTTCTTGAAAACCTAGATGCTATCTCCTACCTTATCACCATCTCTGCCCCCTTAGTCTGGATACTTAATCTTTACTTGTTGATTTAATGCAGTGTATAGATTGAATAATGTTTTCTAAATGAGTTTTACTTGCTATAGCTGTCATTTCCCCAGCTACCTCATACAGAAGTCCCTGCCCCATGTACAGGAAGTGGGGTAGTTACACGTGTGGAGGAAACGGTAAGGCTGACCAGCTTAAACACACAGATCTATTAATAGATCTAGTTCAAGAGAAGGATCTATTCTCTGATAAGAAGGTACTCATCTTCAACCCTTTCCACAGAGGCAATGAAATGGTCAAAATCACTGTCACAATTTCAAGACTACTATTATACTTGTCATTACATAACGCCTGGACTTCCAAAACTCTTTCAAAACCACTATTTCATTGGATTCTTACATCAAAGCTATAAAGTGAACAGGGTGAACAATACCATTGTAGAGACGAGGAAACTGACACAGAACAGGTCTCACCTAAAGGTACACAGCTACACAGCGTACCAGTGACTTTAGGAAAAAAACGAGACTCCCAGTGTAATGCTTACCCCATGACACCAGACTGTGGAGCTAAAAGCACTGTGTTCCAAGTTTCAAAGTGCCTGGCACAGAACCGGCACATAGTAAGCTCTGTCTCATTTATTGTTGTTACCCTGGTTTCTAGAACAATATTTGGCAAATGAATGAATTAACAATGAATGGGTGAATAATAATGAATGGATGAACAAATGAGTGGAAAACTAAAGAAAGGTTTGACTCATATACTTTAGCTATACAGACAGCAGCTTTCATAAAATTAGATAAAATTGATTCCTAAATATTTTTCAAAAGCTTCTAAACTTCTTTTCTTACTTCTTTATCTGATTAGCTTTTAACCAAAGTAGATGTTTTCCTATTTTCAAAGCTAATCTTTAAATTCCTTGCTTACGAAACCTTAAGGATTAAATATCTGTTCTGTAAAAATGTGTAATGGTTCAGGCAAGAAAAAATTTAAAAGTGTAAGTATACTGATTAAATTTCTAGAATTCAAGATACTAATGAAAGAGTTATATTAAAATACCTTAAGTGTGCTGAATCTCCAATGAGAAAATTTAGTTGACAATATTTCAAAAGCTACTCAAGTTATAAACCCAATTACCTGAGAATAGTAACAGCAGAGCACAGGACCCAAATTAAAAAAGTGAAAAAACCAGATGTTCCAATAAACATGATAATGGATCTAGTCTAATGGATCTAGACTAAATTTAAACATCTAACTGCAGTTTTCTAACGGAAAACTAGAGCTTAAGCATTTCCAACCTTCAGAATTTAATCACTATTCCATTCTCTTCCTAGATTAACATAGCTTGGGTTTAGCTTGCACAAACTTGCTCTGTACAGTATCCAGCATAATAGTGACTGTCAATAAATGTTAAACAATAAATTTTGGACAATTCCACCAAAAATTTCCAGTAAGTACATGATTCCATAATGACTATGGAATAGTTTGGTTAACTCACAAAACAGTGATTTTCCTCCCTTCTTCACTGAAATATAAACATTGAGGCTTCTTTGTCAGAGCTATTGAACACTTTTCTTGGTAGCCTTCATTCAACACACTTATCTGTGATATAATACACCCAATGTTTTGCCTTAAAATATCTGTGCTGTAGGGTATATTTGAAATTAAAGCACTAAACCACGATAGACAAGGAAGAGGCTCGCCTACATCAAATCCTCGTTATACAGAGCAAATTCAAGCCCAGAGAGGAAAAGTGAATTATCCCCACTTCAACATTCACTAAGTGAGGGAGCCAGCAGGACTAGAATCAGATCCAGTGGGGAAAGCAACCACCACACAAAAGCACGGTCACATGTATATATTTAGACCCAACAAATCAAAGTAACCTGTTCTACACTGTAATCATCCTTCTGCTAAAGCGCTGTCTTGGTGGAGTACTGCTACTCAGATGACTTCATCTTTAATTACCCTCTTGTTTCCATTCTGGAAAATGCATCTTCACATTGGGCTAACACCAATGACTTAGCCTAAGGAATCAGACTCTCCCAGGTAAGGTCACTTTTAGGGGCCACTCCCTTCCACTACACTCTGACTCATCATAGAGATATCTCCTCCCATATTTCTTGATATGAAATCCAAGTCCAAGAGCAGTATAGTAGGATGCATTCCAGCTCTGGCTTTGACACTGACTTTGGCCTCTAGAAAGTCACTGAACGTTTCTGGAACATTAAAAAAAAATTATATGAAATATTGATCATACAACTTTTATGGCAAATATTATTTATCCGGCACTGAACTAGACACTTTATATATGGTATAATAGTATCTGGTCCCTAAAAAGTGACAGGTACTATAGCAACCTTATGATCTCACTGAATCCTCTTAACCACCTTCCCCAAAGGATGGTATGATTATTTTTCCTATTTCACGAATAAGGAAAACAACGTTTAATTAGTTCTCCTATTTTACGGTAGAGGATCCTGAGGTTCAAAGAAGCTTGCCCAAAGTATGCCTAACATAACTAGTTACGGAGTTGTTAGGAAGCAGCAGGGTTTACCAGGACTGAAACCTGCATCTAGCTAACTCCAAAGTCCATTGCAGTGGACATTGTGGGGCACCATCCTGATGCTCTGTAATTAGGAGACTGGGAGCGCTGCTGACAGAAAGCCCTCTGCTCTCAGTCCCCTTTGGGGCCACCTTGCCCAAGGTCATGCCCCCTTCCTGGGGTGACCAGCACCCAATGGCTGGTCGATAGGGTATTAAGGCCTGGCCTCATTTCCCCACCTCAGGATAGCTCTGAAGAGTCATCTATCTTCAGAACCCCTTGCAGGGTCAGCTGAAACTTCTCCTGAGACTACATCATCACAGCTTGACTTTTCTGCCCAGTCCTGCTTTCTTCTCTTCCCTTGCATTCCCTTCCTTCCACAGATCCCAAGAGCAGTCCCTAATAAACTTCTACACACTAATCTCCAACTCAGAGTCAGGTTCCCAGAATACCCAACCTGTGATACCTGTGTTCTTTTTGCTCTACCAGGCCGCTGCCTCAGTTGCCCCACCTATAAAATAAGAGGTTGAATTAGACGAGCCCAATCTAGTTTCCAGCTTTAAAACTGCAGTGTGACATACAGCTGAAAAGAGCTGGGAGTTGGAAGATCTGATTTCTATTTTTATCTCATCCATTCACTAGCAGCATGACCTTAACCCCTGAGATTCATGCTTTCTGGTCTACAAAATGAGATTAACATTACCTACTCTTTCTCTTAGAATTGTTGAAAGCGTCAATTTGCAAACCACAAAGCCCACGTAAATATAAGCTATTGTTTTTGTGATGATTATTACTGTTCAATTTGGGGGAGCTGCAATAACAGAGGTAGAACACACGGGTAAGATGCTGCTATCCCACAATTCTCTGGGGAGCACCCCCTGAAAGCCCTGTGGCAGCCTTCACCTTGAAGAAGCCCATCCCTAGCTAGCACAGGACTCTCACTTCCTCTCTACAACGCTCTGCAAGCAGGCCAGAAACTGCTGGGGACCACCAGTCAGTTGTATGACCACAATGTATTGTACCAAAGAAACTTTAGGCAATCGCTCCCAACCAAGCCTTTCCTTTAAGTAACACCTGGCTGCTTAATAAAAGGCAAATCACATTGCCACCCCCACAGTCCCAACCTGTCATGTGAGAATGCTCAATGTTTCCTCATTACCCCCATCCTTTTCCTCCTCTGCATGTTCTCATTGGTAGCTTTTCTCATTCTTGATTCCCTTCCAGAACTTTTCTATTTTGCCCTCTGGAACCCTCATGTCATTATAAAAAAGAAAATGAAACCAACCATCCTCCTGTTTCACACAGAATGCCCTATCTTCTTACCTTAAACAAAGCTTTGTTCTTGGCCAGGCCCTGCTTCCTGCCCTGTGGAGGCTAGCCATTTTCCCCACCTCTTGGGCCAACGGAGCCAGGAAAGGGGGACAAATGGGATGGGGGTGGGGCATTCCCTTGAATAAAAGCACTTAACTATGTAGACAGTTACTAGTCCAAACTATTATCTCCAATATCAACTAGGCCTCTGGGTCACCTATCAATCATTCTTGCCTACTATGAGCCAGCCATTATTTCCATTTCCTTAAAAGATTATTCTAAAACTCATGGTTCTCTTCAAGACAGCTGTCAATCCTAGCTTTACTACCTTCCCTCAGTGAATCAACTTGTCTTCTATTTTACAGGAAAACATTAAGTCCATCAGCAATGACCATCAATTTCCTGCCCTACTTGTATAAAATCATTTCCATCTGTACTCACCCTCACTGTAATCCTTCAACTTCAAAGGACCCTCTGCTTTTCTATCTCTAATTAGACGTTACTGCATGAGCCACATCTTCTTATTCTTCTCTCTTCACCCTCCTCCCCTTTAATGGCATGAGCTCCTTGGGTCATAAAAATATTATATATTTTGCATCCCCCCAAATCAACAACCATCACCAAAAACCCTCTCATGCCCCTGTGTTCTTCTCTAGCTATTCTTCATTCCCATGGATATATCATCAATGTCTGTTTTATTACTTCCTGTTGATATCTTGCTTTGCCCAGCCTGGCAAAAGTCACCAATGTCCTCTTAGCTATCCTCATCTTGCTGGGCTGGTTGTTTACATTTGACATGGGAGATTACCCTGTTCTTGAAACTCTCCTCCTTTGGTTTCTGAGACACCTCCATTTTGGTTCTCGTAGACTTCTTGGTCATTCCTTTCCCATCTCTTTTGTGGGTACATTTTCCTTTAACCATCTTTTAAATGTCAAGGTGCTCCCCAAGTTTCATCCTCAGGCCTCTTCTTTTTTTCATCGAACGTTCTTCCCCTGAGTGAGTTTGTCTATTCATAATTTCAACTACTACCTTGTGACAATGCTAAATCTTTCTTTGCAGCTTACATCTTCTTTAATTTTTGACTTGTATTTCCAACTGCCTCTTTGATGTTACTACATGGATGCCACAGACTTCACAAATCCAGCATGTCATAGCTTTGACCCTGAATTGTATGTACTCCTCCTCAATTCCCCCTCACTCCCCTCTGATGGCGCCGGCATCCTTCTTCATCTAACTTAAGAATCTAGGGCCTTCCTTCATTGTGTCCTTTCCCTCAACAATCACTAAGAATTATTCTTTTTACCTTCTAAATACTTTTGTTCTTTAAGCCCCTAAATATTTCTTGAATCTACTTTCTCCTCCCCACCCCAACAACTGCAGTCCAAAGTCAGGCCCTCATTGCTCTTGCAGGAACGACTGCAATGGCTACCTACTTGGTCTTCCTGCTTCCTGTCTTAGTACCTTCAAATCCACATTCCCACCATCCATAGAAGGGTCTGTTTAAAACACAAATCTGATCATATTGCTCCAATACTACATATAACAACAATAACACACAAGTTGGCCGCACACAATATGACTTTACTTGGCAGGCAAGGGCCTCCATGATTCAACCTTTGCCTATCTCTCTGGCAACATAACCAGTACTTCCTATCCCCAGCTTTATGCTCCAGCAACACCTAAGTGCTTGTAATTCCTCATGCACACTAAGCTGCTTCCTGTCTCTCTACCAGTGATCACATGGTTGTCCCTTCTGCTCAGAACACTCCGCCCTTTCTCCCCCAATGTGGTTAAACCTTAATCATTCAAGATTCAGTTCAGCTGTCACTGCGGAAGTTTTCCTTGATAATGAAGGATGGATTAAGTGTCTCTCCTCAGTGTTGCTGTGATACACAGTATATATCACTGTCATTGTAGTTCATCATTGCTTCAAAATTATTTATGTTCCAGCAACAAATCACTCCTAAACTTTATGGCTTTAACACAACAATCATTTATTTTGCTCAGAATCTGCAACTTGGGCAGGGCACAGTGGGGATGACTTGTCTCTGTTCCATGCAGCATCAGCAGGGCAGCTCTCCTGGAGCTGGAGGATCTACTTCCAAGATGGCTCACTCATACAGCTGACAAGCTGGGGCTGGCTGTTGGTTCCTCTCTGCCTGGGCCTTTTTACAGGGCAGCTTAGGTAGCTACATTCTAAGAGTGGGCATCCCAAGAGACAGAAAGTAGAAGCTGCCAGTTTCTTAAGGTCTGGGCCCAGAAACTGATATGGTGTCACTTCTGCCATATTCTAATGGCACTTCTGCCATATTCTAACGCCAGGCACTCACACAGCCCAGATCCAAGGGGAAGGGCCAGAGCCACACTTTCTGATGGGAAGAGTGTCAAAGAATTTTGGGGCCATGGTTCTAAACCACCATACTCCTCTATGAGACTATGAGCCCTTTTAGGACTCAGCTGGCATGATACATGTCTGCTGAGTGAATGGATTCATTCCTGGATCAAATGGCTTCCATATACCTTCACAGTCTCAGTCAGTCACTTGCACCAAGGAGGTTGATTACAGACAGACAACTCAGCCACATCAATTAGCAAAAGAATTAAGGCGGAAAGGAAATTAGGCTGAAAGTCTTATAGCATTTTACAAATGGGAAGAATTTATGAGCTAATCAAATTATAGTTCTTCATTTTACCAAAAAATAAACTGAGGCACATGGATAAAAAAATACAGTAAAGAACCTATGTGGGTCAGTTATATAAAGAGGCAATGATTCAGGATCTGCTATATATGGGTAAGTACATGCTATTTACTTGCTCAGTTTCTTTCTTTTAGCAAGTTGGAGCTAATTAAACTTCAGAATCAGAATGAGCATTGTTAATTTTCTTTCTTGTATAAAGGGACACTATTTACGTTAGTAAACTGGGTTCCATTTACAGCTACTGTTGTAATTCAATTATTTGATGATGTACCATGTCTCGGTAAAATGTTTTGTGGCACACTAATGACCCAAATACTACGCACTGACATGCATCCAGCCATTAAATAGAATATGAAAGAATGTTGAAGAGCTTCGTTTTTAGACATCTTCAAACACGACTGATTGAAACACAGATGTGAACAACAGAGGCATTAGAGTTCAAATTGTTAAATGTAATTATTCAAGTTGAAGGAAATTTGATACTAATAAAATCAAATTATGAGCCTAATTCTATAAGGCTGATTAAAAAAAATAACAGTTTGCTGAATTAAGAGAGATGCCTAGAGATAGCCTTTAGAAACACACTTAGAAAAATATTTATTCTTTTCCAGGCTTTCTGAGGAGCTTCCCAAATACTAGATAATCTTATAGGGGAAGTTATGATGACTAAGACCACAAGAAAAGAAAAAAAATCTGTAGGAACTGTCAATTAACTGCATACATGGTAGAATTTTACCAAGACAAAGTAAAATTAGTTTTCCCCAAAGGAATAAACTTTATTTTCCCCTCAGAATTCTTCTTGCATGGTGGAACATTTAGGAAATGCAATAGCAATTATCTCGTAAATCACAGTGCCTATATGAAGTCATCTTAAGCCTTCTGGAGGAAAAGCACAATACTAATTTAGCGATTCCATAATAAAGACAAGTCACATGAGATGCTGGTTTTACAAAACAAACTAAGAGGGATATCTATAACATTCTCTGCACTCCGACCCAATGTTTATGCAGTTACTACTTTTCATCCAGTATAACATCTAAAAAACTACAAAATTCCCTAGAAGAGATCAGAGTTAAAGTGGAGGAAAAAAACAAAACAAACACAAAACAAAACACCCTCTCTCAATCTAACTGAGATAATATACCGCAGGAATTCCTCAAACACTCATTCACAAAGATTGCATCTTTTTTGCTCAGAGCAAAAAGAAATTCTGCTCCTAGGGGTTAAATGCTATCCACCAGTACTTTGTCATGTATTCAGTATGAGCAAGGCTTTGCGCTGAGCACAAAAAAAGGCTCAGAATCTGCATACACCTGCTAATTTAAATTCTCTAGCAGATAAATAGTTTAACATCCTTCAAGATAAGGTAACACGCAGCTCACATAAGTGTATGTAAGCTCCCATCATAGTTGCCTATTTTGGATATAACCTAGCTCTACTTAAAGAGAAATGGCAGTACCCTGGGGTGGGACGGCAGGGACAGTTATTTCTTTCCAATCCAAAATAGCAATATAGAAAATAATAATAGCTATCACTGACGAGAGCTTACCATTTGCCAGACATAGTGCTAAGTACTTTACATATACTATCTCATTTAATCCTTACCACAGTCTTAAGAAATAAATACTATTAATTCCTGTTCTACAGGTAAGAAAACCTAGGCTTAGTAAAGAAATTCACCCAAAGGATGCAAATAGTAGGTGAGGACACGTTGAATAACCCTGCCTCTGCTCCAGAGCTTGAGCTTTTAACTCCTGAACTGTCCACCTAACTGGTAACTATCCATTTAATCTATGCACTGCTGAAATAGACTATAAAAGTTATAGTCTACAGACTATAGACTATGGTCTAAGAAACAGACTATAGACTATGAAATGGATTATAAAAGTTAGAACATTATAAAATAATTTAGAAACAGATAAGCACAATTGATTTTATTTTTTCCTCTTTTGCTCTGAAGGAAAGCACAATTGATTTTAAAACCATCAACTACCAGATTAAAATATTGCTTCCGCTATAAGATGTCCATTATTTTACGCACTACTAAGAAAAAAATGCTGTCAATAAAACCTCATTGATAGTAAGACACATGCCAACTTTTGAGATATTCAAATGTGAGAAAAGATATGCCTTAAATACAGTATATGTTATTTTCACCTGTTTGCTCCTTTTCCTTTCTATTTATCATCCTTTTCCAGTCTCGTACATTACCTTCTCTTTACTAGCTTATTAAAGTTGGTCATCCCAGAATTGGCTCTGTCCTCTTTTTGCTGACTACTCCCTTCCCCGGGGCAATCTCCTCTATGTATTCGCAGGGCTTCAACCCTCTCCAGAAGGGTATCCCTAAGTATATTTTCAGCTGACTTCTTCCCCAGACTTCATACCATATTTCTATGGTTTGCCTCCAAATTGATATTGTATAAATCTCCTAAAATCAGCATGTTAAAAAGCCTAACCCCTAAGCCTTCTTCCCCTTCTGAGGTCCATGTCCAGTAGTAGCAGTATACTGTAGGGAAAAAAAAGTCTTTAGACTACAGGTCTAAGTTCAAATCCCAGCTCTGTAAAACCTTGGGCAATGGATTTAACTTTGCTTAAAAAGCCTCAGTTTCTTTATCTAAAAAGTGGGGTTAATAAAGATAGCTTGCAGAAAGTGGTAAAGACTAAATCAGCTAAGTTAAGAAAATAACTATTATGTTGTCTAATATATAATAGGAATCCAATAAATGCTTGCTATTTTGCTATTAAGTTAACGAGATCTTCTGCCCAGGAACTTACTTTGGAAATGTGGAATTATCACTATCTTCTAGCTTTCAAACTCTGTATCTACCCATATTCTACTGATTCTACTTGAAGAAATATCATTCCTTCCACACTGTGTGTAAACTTTAACTTTCCTGTCTTTTGCATTAGTATTTAAGTATATTCTTGTTTCTCCCATTTAAAAGTCACTGTCTCCCCATTAAGACCCATGATATAATTTTCCATTGTTTCAAGTACCTCACAAAAATTTAAGTTTTCTTTTTGAAAAGATCTATATATTTTTGTGGGCATTTTATGAATTGCAATTTTTGTTTGCTTGTTTATTCTGTCCCCTGCCTCCCATGATACTTTCTAATGGGCAAGAGTGGTACATAATTTTGAACATATATATATATATATAAAAATTCAAATCATTTGTAGACTTACCATCAAAGAGAACCACTTTTAATAGCTAGGTATGTATCTTTTTAGATTTTTTTTCCATGGCGCATATCATAAAGTCTATTTTATAAAAATGGGGCTATACTATGCATGTTGTTTTATTGTCACCTAGTAAACATTTAGTGTATTTAGGCTAATATTAATGTTATAATCAACGTTGTTATCAACTGTCAACATAAATCTCACTGTTTTAAAGATCAGGATTCAGGCTGATTTAAAATATAAAAACCAAGAAATGGTTGAAAAAGACAGATGACAAAATAAATGAGAATCAGAAAAAATGATAGCTATAATAATTTCAGACAAATATGAATTCATGAGAATAAAAGTGAAACAAGTGGGGTGTTTTTAGTTAATGTTTACTTACAACAAGGAAATAATAGCCTTTTTATGCTATAAACATTTTAACAGCTATATATCAATAAAGGTATACTAATTTTATTAGACTATAACAGCATCACAGTACTTTTGGATTAATTAAAAGTAAAAGGGCTAGAAAGATCTGGGAGGATGGAGAAGCACATGCTGCTTTTTAAAAAATACATTCTGGGCATCTTTATATTTCCATGCCAAAAAGCATAAAGATAAAATTGTGTGTCTCAATGTTTTAAAAAGTTTATACCACCTTAAATAAACATAAAAATTTCACGACTGCCTTTAATGTTTGAAATTTCTAAAAAATCCCAAACAAAATATTAAAACAATGTCAAATTTTGGAAAAAAAATTTTTTTTTTGCTTAAAAACTTTCAGCCTGTGATATCTACATAAGCACTGAGTAGTCTTGCTTGACAGAATCTTTATCCCTCTAACCAAAATGGTGTGGCAGAGAGAACTCAAAGTGGGCCAGGCTGATCATACTGCTTTGCTTTCACAGTCACAAATGGAGAAAAACTAGCCCTGCAAATGTATGTTGGTGAAATGAGTAGGTGGCATTCAAAGTCCATTCATTTGTTTTGGAGTAAACAGAGAAATGTTTTGCTCAAAATTTCTTCAAAGTGATTTTCTGGAAAATATTTTGTCAACTGAACAAAACCACAGTTCCAGACACTCACCATGAAGATCTTCAGACAAAGACTATAAATAGGGGAGAAAGGGACTCCCCACAAACTCCAAATGGATTATCAGCTGTGATGTGGAGAAGCTATTATACAAACTTACTCTGCAGACAGATTATGTTAAATTTCTCCCCTCCCTGAATTCATCTTCGGGAACTTGTTTTTTGAGAATTTTAAAATGGAGAGACATGTTTGGTACAGCACGATGCTTAGGAAAGTAGACACCGGCACCAGACTGTATTTCAACCCTGACTCTGACAGTGACCATCGCTAGGTGCCCTAGAGCAAGCTACTGCGAGCCTTCTGTGTCTGTGTCCTTCCCTGTAAAATATGTTAACTACTGTCTGCCCCTACTTTCCATGATCGTTTTCAGTACTGCATGAAGTAATACACGTCAAATACAGGAACAATATATTTATAGGAAGAACTTGAAAAATGTTAGTGAGTCTCATTAGTACAGCATAAAAACTTAATGTATCAAGTAATCACATATGATATTGGGTTTTGCCCCCTGAAGTTTCCATTATTTGTGTTTCCTTCAAATACATATTGCAAATGTTATGCTTTGCCGAATGCTTGCAAGCTTGAAGCAGTTGCTTTTGTCCTTACAGTCTCAGAAACAGGGCAATGTTATCTTTCAGCTCATAAATCTTTCCAAGCATGCTTCCTTTTGACATGATTGAAAATGTCTAACAGAACATAAGGTAATATAAATATTCATGGACTGTTTGCTTTCATAGTTTGGTTTCAATTTTTACCATTAAAATCTTTGATCCATCTGTAATGTATTTAAATCTAAAGTATAAATTTTAGATTTAACATATTGCTGTTAAGACATTAACCAGTGGCTCTAAACTTTTTTATTGAATAAGCTGACTTTTCCCCACTGATACAAAAATCCGTTATATACAAAAATCTTCTATGCACTTACTACAATAGTTGTTTATTATTGTTCTCTCATTGTAACCTACATTTCACAAGGAAAGTGGCCACATTGGTTCATTGCTGGTTCACTAGCACCTAGAGGAATAAATGCCTGGCTCATTGTAATGAGTGAATGAAAATGGCATTCCTCTTGAACCTCTTAATGTGCTTACCATATTATGAATTTTCTAATGATGAACAAATGCTATATAAGTGAGACAAATCTTAACTGATCACATTTAGGATTCTTTCAATATGCTGCCAGATTTCATCTGTTATTTGACTTAAGATTTCCTAATATGTAATTCTAAGAGGAAGTGTTCTTAATTTTTAAGAAAAAGAAAAAACAGAATCTGGTCATAGTACAGCAGTGTGACTATAGTTACCAATACTGTTTTGTGTACTTGAAAAGTGCTAAGAGGGTTGATCTTAAGTGTTCTCACCACACACACACACACACACACACACACAAAAGAAAGAATAGTAACTACGTGAGGTGCTAGATGTGTTACTTAGCCTGATTATAGTGATTATTTCACAATGTAGACCTATATCAAAACATCAAGTGTATGCATTAAATATATAAAATTTTTATTTGTCAATTATGCTTCAATAACAATGGGGAAAAAATATGGTCACAGACATCCTAGCTTCATAAAATAAAATGGGATATTTTCCATATTTTTCCATGCTTTGAAATAGATTAGACAGCATAGATTTAAAGTTTGGCAGAATTGACTGATAAATATGTCTGGAATTTGCATTTTAGGGGAGGCAGGAATCTTTCTTCAAATCCTATTTTTGTCAATGTCATTCATAGTTGTTAATCATTTTGAGCTGATTTTGGTAACTTAAAAAAATATTTGGTTATTCATTTTGCACATTGAGTTTATTGTTATAGAGTTAAAAATATTAGTTGTTTTCAAATATATTTTTCTAAAAATTCCCTCTGCATCTATGGTTATATACCTCATTTTATTCCTAATTTCATACTTTTTATCTTGATTTCTATTTCAATTTTCAGTAAAATAGCCTTGGATTTATCAATTCTATTGTTTTTCTGTTTTTCTAATCCATTAATTCCTGCTATTGTCATTACTTTTTCATTTTCCTATCCTTAGTTTATTTTATTGGGTTTTTTTATTTTCAGAACTTTTTTCCTAGCATTGCTGCTTGGCTCACTTATATTTATGTGGTCTCGTTTAACAAAGCAACAATTTTCCTCTAATTTAGGAAAAACCTCCTCCCTCCTATATATTTTGATAAGTCATGTATGCTCTTGCCATTAATTTCTGGGTCATTTTTTTTTAGATTTTTTTTTTTTTAAGAGATGAGGCCTTGCTATATTGCCCAGGCTGGTCTCAAACTCCTAGGCTCAAGTGATCCTCCTGCCTCAACTTCCGGAGTAGCTGGGACTTCAGGGGTGCACCACGGCACATGGCTCTGAAGCATTTTTAACTGCAGTTTTGACATATCCTTTGACTTGAGTTACAGATAAATTTCTAACTTCAAGTGATTATTATTTTGGTTAATATTTTATGTAAATGTGTATTTGTCAGCATTATGGTCAGAGAATGTGGCAAGTACAATTTCAATGTTTAAAATCTCTTAAAATTCTTTGTGGCCACTATAAATCTTTTAAATATTTAATTGACTTTGTAAATTATATACTTTCTCAAGCATACAACATACAATGCATAGCTATTGTATTAAATTAAGCTTATTGAGTATTCTATTCTGCATCCTTTTCTGTGTGTGGGTGTTCATTTGCTCTGAAAAAATGAGCTCCAAATTGCAACAGCAGTGGTGGCTTTTCCTGTACTTCTAAAACATGTTTTGAAAGAATGAAAGTTTTATGATGATTGCTTTGCAAGTGTTTACTGAATTTTTAACAGTAAAACGTAATAAAATTGCACAGTGTAATACCTTTTGTTTCTAATTCTACAGTAACAGTAGTACCAAAATCTTTCTCTGTTTGCAACCAACAATTTGAATCCTTATTTTTTAACAGAATAAAGGTAGTTACTGCATGGTAATAAATATGTTTGGTTTTAATTTTAAATTATATTTTGCTTTTTTTGCTTTTAAAATGGTTTCTTTTCCCCAGCCCCTTAGCCATATAGCTTAAGAAGTTTCCCCTGCTCTTAGCCATACTGATTAAGAGGTTTTTTTCCCTCCTCTCTTAACCAACAGGATGAGTAACCGAGGAAGTTACCCATCCTAGTTCCACTGTGCTACTGCTTAACTTTAAACTTTCTTTATCCGATATTTCTTTATCAATGCCAATAATAAAACAGTATTTTTGGAGTCTCCTTGCATTCTTTTGTCTTTCTCCTGCCTACCAAATTGTAGAGAAACACTTTATAGCTGTAAATCGATTATGAGTGTATTACATCAACAGTCCCCGACCTTTTTGGCACCAGGGACTGGCTTCATGGAAGACAATTTTCAATTTTTCCATGGATCGAGTGGGAGGGGAGGTGCGCGGGGGAGGTGGAGCTCAGACGGTGAGTGAGTCTTTTTCACCATATCTCAGTGCCCTGCACAGGTCCTGGCACAGAGTAGGCATTCAATGAGTATCTGGTGAATGAATATATTTACAGTTTCAGGTTGAGTATCCCTGATCTGAAAATCCAAAATCTGAAATGCTCTAAACTCTGAAACTTTTTGAGTAGTGTCAACATGATGCTCAAAGGAAATGCTCATTGGAACATTCTGGATTTTGGATTTTCAGATAAGGAATGCTCAACTGGTAAAAATAATGCAAATATTCCAAAATCTGAAAAAATCTGAAACACTTCTCTATTGTCAGTGACCACGGGAGGTGCTAACTTTGGAATTACATCATGGGACAGGAATCTGACCCTGATGGGATACATAAATAGGCACCAGGGCTTCATGAACACCATGAAATTGTCCCCAACATTTTACATTTATATATATCTTTTTGGAGACAATTTTCAGGCTGTGAAAAGAATCAAATAATCTTAAAAATTTAAGAAATATTAGTTGTAGTTGGTTAGAACGGAACATGCTAAAGTGTGTTACAAACTAACAAAACAAAATGTAATACATACAACATACAAACACATACAGGGATTTACTTAATGGTATCAAGCCTTATGGTAAAATTTAAAGGACAAAAAATAGAAGAGTTAGAGTGCTGCAGGAAAAGTGAACAAAAAAGGATGATGGCAGAAAAAGAACTTAGGCAGAATAGAGAGAGAAGAGTAACCTCTGCCTACCCTGCCATTTTATATGAAGTCCTTGTGCAGCCAGTGTATGCAAGGTTGGCTTTATCACAAAGGATATGTCAGTGTCTGAAGAAAGCATAATTTTGAAAACTGCAAACTTCAGTTTGCCTTGATGCTGCCCAACTTCAGCAGAGTTCTGTTCCACAATCCAGTTGTCTTTTCAGTTCAATTCAGTGAATCCCTGTCTAGACCTTGACCTTCAACTGAAGGAAAGAGAAAAGAAAAAGGCAGACGGTGGCCTTGCCTTGAGCAGGCAGAGGCAGGGATCAGAGCTGGCCCCTCGCTCCTTACTTTTCAGCTGACTGGCTTTTTCTGGTGCACTCTACTCTTTTGTCTTTATTTATGGTATACTTTATGTACTTTCCTATTTGCAGGAATCTAGATAATGTATCATGCACTTTGATAAAATGAGAAAATACATATAAATTCTAAAAATTACAAGTAGTTTTCAGAATTCTAGTAATATTTTTATAGATGTTGACTATGTTCAGCTTCTCGCCGTTAATCAAATGCTCAATGAAGGAATAGGAACATGATATATTTTTTGTTTTGAGATAGGGTCTTGCTCTGTTGCCCAGGCTGGAGTGCCCTAGAGTGATCATAGCTCAGTGCAACCTCCAACTCCTGGGCTCAAGCAATCCTCCTGCCTCAGCCTCCTGAGTAGCTGGGACTACAGATGTGTGCCACCACACCTGGTTAATTTTTCTATTTTTTTTTAGACATGGGATCTCACTATGTTGCTCAGGCTGGTCTTGAACTCCTGGCCTCAAGCGATCCTCCCACCTTGCCCTCCCAAAGTGCTAGGATTACAGGTGTGAGCCACCATGCCTCAAATAATTTGTAAGTTTTTACATCAGCATATAACAGATAATACTGGCTGGTTTGCTTTTTAAAAAAAACTAACTTTTATGTCATAAGATGCTATTACTAATTCACGATGGTGGGACAAATATTTTTGAGTTTTCCTCTCAGAAATGGTGATAGGCTTGATTTTGAGTGTTTAATGCTACTTGGCCTAACTTCCATTATTGTCGAGTCCACATGTAGCTACTGCTCTTAATCCAAGAAGTCTCCAGCTGTGAAACCAATCTTACTCTCATGGGGATGAAACTGGACCTCTTCCTCATTAACGTCATCTTTTATTCAGAAAATAAGGAAAGCTAGAGGATGGGAAATTTGGTCAAAGGGGAGAATTCATTGGCTGGTTAATCAGCATCTAAATTATTAGAAATGGTCCATAATTATCTGAATAGCAACTTAGTCCTGTATCACTAAACATCAATATACAAGGCAGGGAGAGGAGCCTCATGAATTTATTATGTGTACATTTGTTATATGTATAATAATCCCACAGTGTCTTACTGAAGAATTCGAATTGTATAAACAAAATTTTAATTGTTAAAACAATTAAATAAGAGCTTTTAAGAACCAAGTTTGTAAAAACTAAGGTTTTTCAAGATTCTATATCTATCCTATTTGAATTTCTGTGAAATCTTAATCTGCTGTTAAAAAATATATTAATCATAGTGGTAACTGAGAATTGCTCTAGGTAAATTCCTGATAATTTTTTTTTTTTTTTTAAAGAGACAAGGTCTTGTTCTGTCACCTGGGCTAAAGTACAGTGGTGTCATTATAGCTCACTACAACCTCAAACTCCTAGGCTCAAGAGATCCACCTGCCTCAGCCTCCCAAGTAGCTGGGACTACAGGTGAGTGCCCCTACACCTGGCTATTGTTTTACTTTCTTGTAGAGACAGGGTCTTACTACACTGCCCAGGCTGGTATCGAATTTCTGGCCTCCAGCGATCTTCCTGCATTGGCCTCCCAAAGTGCTGGGATTATAGGTGTAAGCCACTGCACCTGGTCAGGTTTCTGACAAATTTATCGTGAAATTTAGTGATCAATTATTCTGGCTGGGAGTTAGTGGGGAAGGAGAACAGGAAAGAAAGGAAAAAAATACTGTTTAACAAAGTTGCAGCTAATAGTGTACTTATTTGATATACTATTCAATTTTTTTTTTAAATTCCAGGATTCACTTAAGAGTTGTAACGGGTTTTGCCCTGTTATCTGCACTGATATCTTTTTTGGCAAGTGATTGCTGTTAATGATTTATTGAAATCTGGTTTATGTTCTGTTATATTCATAGATAACTGAGCATGTCACAGAGAACTTGCGCTTTATTTTTTTCCATAACAGTGTATGGGAAATGAAGCCCTTTCAAATGCTATTGGGACTGTTTTGAGGAAAGAAAGACAAATGAGAATGGAAGAAAAAGATTCTATAACCTCGTTCATTTCCTGCTCTACTTGCATCCTTATCCTTAATCTTGGCGAACTCATTGTATCTTCCATCTTCTTTAGGTTTCACTGCTGCAAGAGAGACCTGGGTTAGGAGGTGACTTGAGTGTGATGCCAGGATGAATGCTGACAATGAGATGAGAGCCAAAAGAGGTTGTAAAGCTGGAACTAGAAATGAGTTGTTAGAAGTCCTCATGATGTTGCCTGATGTAAACATATTCCATTCATCCATACAGGTGTGAAATTTGCAAAACCAATCAAATATACTCACCCAGAAGAAAAGATCAACTGTCACTGAGATAATATTATTTAGTACTCTCTTGGCTGGGCGTGGTGGTTCACGCCTGTAATCCTAGCACTCTGGGAGGCCGAAGCGGGTGAATTATTTAAGCTCAGGAGTTCGAGACCAGCCTGAGCAAGAGCAAGACCTTGTCTCTACTAAAAATAGAAAGAAGTGATCTGGACAGCTAAAAAATATATACACAGAAAAAATTAGCCGGGCTGATGGCACATGCTTGTAGTCCCAGCTACTTGGGAGGCTGAGGCAGTAGGACTGCTTGAGCCCAGGAGTTTGAGATTGCTGTGAGCTGGGCTGACGCCACGGCACTCTAGCCCGGGCAACAGAGTGAGACTCTGTCTTCAAAAAAAAAAAAAAATACATATATATATATATACACATATATATATATTATTTAGTACTCTCTAACTGGAATGTGCACATTATTAAGAAGTGCGTAACATCAATTCTGGGAAGAATTATTGTGCTGAAGTGTGAAATGGAAAGAAAACATGGTATATGACAATGTGGATGGGCATCACCTGGAAAATCCAGCAGTCCATGCCAACAGATGCCCCCAAGGTAGTATTTACCTTGATGAGCCTTGCAGACTCTGATTGATACCTGATCTCATTGACTGGACCCAGGAATGTAGACTCACGCTAACAAAACTCACAAGACACTGATGTATAAAAAAAGAATGTGACTTTATTAATTCACAGTGAACAACAGAATAACTGGGCATACTAAATGACTGAATGTATCAGCCTGACAATGAATTATCTCCTTGGGAAGGCAAATTACCACAGGAAAGCTTGGTGTGCGTGGAAGCAGAGCAAGTGGAGTTAATTATGCAGATTTCAGCGCAACATGGCAATGAGGCTCTGCAACTCTGTACAACAGGGTTATACACTTGCCAGGCCAACTGGATGCTTGCCTCAACCTGGCAGGTGTTGTCCACCTGACAGTGTTTTGTTAGGAACCATAACAATTACATTAATAGCTCTTCTTTTTCTCTGTTTTGGAGACAGAGAAAATGCTCTTCTGATGGAGATTGTACGTGTGTGTGTCTGTGTGTGTGTGTAAGATGCCAATATCTTTAATTAGGTTATAGTCAAAATCTTACTCCCTGAAGAGTCTTTATGTTTCTTAAGATCACGTTGCCTTTCTAGGCTTGAATTTATTAGGTGTTCACTTCTCAGTTTAATTCTCAGAGGGCAATTTCATGTCCTTGCTTTCCAGAATCAGAGGGGACCTATATGGTGGACTCCACATTTGCCTACAGTTCCACAAAGTGTTGATTAAATTCAAATCAACCTGTGCCAACTTTATGATCACTGCTGTGCCAGGTACAAAATAATATTCAAAAGTGTAGCAAGAGCCTAGAAGGAAATGTTATATCTACTGGGTGCTTACAGCCCTTTGTTCTTTTCAAAATACACTTATTCATTCCTTTTTTCACCAGTATTTACAGACCCCTTACTATGTACCAGCACTTACAAGGTACAAGAAATATATAAATAAACATGAAGCTGTCTCATTCCTTCTAAGAGCCTGTACTCTAGCAAAAGAGCAAGATACATTAAAAAAAAAAAAGTTACTAAAGCAAGTGGTATGGAGCATGGTGGAGAGAGTCTTTTATATCTGTGGGCAGAGGCGGAAGTCAGATCTTTCTTAAAATCTGATTTTTAAAAAGTAATAAATAATAATGATTATTTAAAAAATTTAATTACAGCGGTATAAAGTAAAAAGTATAAGCTCCTTCAGGCTCTTTCCCCATGCCCTTTCTATCTCTCCGGGATGCCCTCATGGGTAGTTTGGTGAGCACTTCCAGACCTTTTTCTATGTGTATGAAACACACACACATTTATATATGTATATAAACATAAATTTATATATCATATAAATGTGTAAAATTTATATATTACACTCATTTACATAAAATACACATGTGTGGGATCACATTCTCTATATATTCTTTTGTCACTTGTCTTTTTACACTTAATTCTTTGTTTTAAACTATAACATGTATATAGAAAAGTATACAAAATATACATGTTCAGTTTAGAAAATAATTATTCTGTATAGTTACCTGGTACCAGGTCAATAAATACAAGAAAATCTTGAATACCCCAGAAACTCCCTACCCCCATCACCCCCAAATCATTGTGCTGAATTTTATGTTAGTCATTTCTAAGCTTTCTTTATAGTTTTACACCTGCAAGGCAGAAAAAGTTCAAATTTGCCTGGACTGACAAGTACCCTTAGGGCAAAAGCCACTTCAGTTTTTTAAGTCTCTCTGGACTCTTACTTGCTTTCAGATTTTAGCCTTTAATTCCTTATCTTTTCAGCCCTTTGCTGCTCTGAGGATGTTTTCTTATACATATTTAAGAGTTTCAATTATTTTCAGCAAGAGGATTGATTGTTCAAATAATCTAATTGCCATATTTCCAGGAACAGAAATCTGTGTCAATTCTAAATTTCTTCCTTGTGTTACTGTTATATGTAAAAATGTGGATTCTTATCTACTAGATCATAACTCTTTAGGGATTATGAGAGGCAAGCTTCTTTGATTTCCCACAGCACAAATAGTGAAGTATGCAATAAATGCACAAAGAATAAAGAAATAGAAAAGAGAATTAATATGTAATTACTCCTGCCCTTGAGTACTTTTCATTTTCTTTTCTGTTCTAAGATGTATATGAATAAAACAATTTCACATGAAACAATTTGAGGCAATAAAGAGGCATATTTAAATGTAATCACTTGTAGTCACTGACATGAAAAGATTTCCGATATACTGTGAAGTGAAAACAAAAGTTGTAGAATGGTCTGTCTGTATAAAATGTATCTATATATATATCTGTATATACCTCCCATGTGTGTGAATAGGGGTGTGTGTGTGTGTGTGTGTGTGTGTGTGTGTGTGTACATGCCTACGCATATTCTTGCTTATATACAGAAAAGTGACACATAACAGTGGTTACTTCTACAGACTGGGATTGGGAAGACAGAGGAGTTATCTTTTCACTTTCAAATATCCTATATATATTTATAACAAACATGTATTACTTTTATAGTTAGAAAAAAACAAATTAACAGTATGTACTCAAGAGCAAATACAAATGGCAAAGGAAACCAAGAAGAAAAAATAGACAGGAAGACAGAAATTCTTGGGGAAAGTTTCTTGGAAAAAGCAGGGCTTGCAACGGGCCCTGTAAGGACTGGCAGAGTTTGAATTAGAGGACAAAGGTGGTGGGGGGTGGGGGGCAGTGTGTTAGGCAGACAAGAGTTGTGTTTTGAGTAGACCTTAGGGAAGAAAGGAAAATGGTACCTCAAGAGGGCCATAAGGAAGTTCACCTGGCTAAAGCTAACTCCAAGTTTACATTAAGAGAGATGACTAAAAGGACATAATAGAGCCATAGCAGAAAATGGGGAATGCCATCAATATTAAGAGTTTATAACTGGTTTGATGGGAAATAGAAGTCACTACAGGTAATTTCACAAGGTAGTAATAAAGGATAATATGAACCTCATGGAACTTGAAAATGCACAATTGTTTTTAAAAAAATTTTTTTAAAATATGAACCTCATGGAGTAGTTTGTATAGAAAGAAATAACACGTGAAAATCCCTGGTAATTTGCCAGTAATTATAGGTTTTATTATTTATTAAAATTACACTTTAGGGAGATTATATTGGCATTCTTGCATGGAACATATTACAGGGGAAGAAAGATTCAGAGCAAGGAGACTAGCAGTATAATATATTTGAAAAAGTTGGCCCAGTGTTCACAATCGGAAAAATATGAATAACCATCCTACCTCACAGGATTATTTTAAGGATTAAATGTACATAAAACGGTACAACCAGAATATATTAGTTTATTTCTTCTCAATGACTATTATAGTCTAGATGAGTGTGGATAAAAATCAGAACTGATGTTCTGGTCATGGGAATGGAAAAGATAAAGCCAAGACATAATTTTAAATAAATAATCAATAGGGATCTATTTATTGGATGCAAGGAATGAAAGGGGGAAGCTGAAGATCTCTAGGTTTCCAGCAGGGGAGACTGGTCAAATGGTGATGTCTGTGACAGAAACCAACCTAGATCTGTGACCTGCAATATGTTTGGAGTCATGACAATCTTTCACCTCCCCCGTCTCTCTGTTATCCTCCCCAACCCATAACCCACAATCCTCTCTACTGGGGTATAGGACAACTTCCTTGTATCAGTACAAAGATGGCTTAGAATATTTTAAAATAAAGGTGCAATTACATTCATTTCATTCTGGAAAAAAATTCCCAAAATGCATAAAAACCTTAATTGAGACATGTAAAATTACTGCATATTCAATTATTGCAGTGGGCAAAACTTAGCAATACTTTGTTAAAAATACACAAATTCAGCACGTACCTTTAAGGAAGAAAAATTCTACATAAATATTCCACAGATTTAAACATCCTTAGGGTCTAAAATTATTTGTACCTGTTCCATATAAGAGCCAGAATCACAAAATTATGAAAACTAAAAAAGATCAATAAAAACAAAATCATATGTGGTTCTGATTTACTATGTTTTAAAAGTCTTTTCCTCTAAGTGGATTCTGATTTCTAAGTTCCATGTTACAACCCAGGATGAGTCTTAAAGCAGGGTTTCTTACTACAGCTTTACATTATTCCAAAAGTCTCAGATACATACCCTATTTTGCCTAGCTGGAGGTCAAAAGGTTTGAGGACTATTACGTAATAAAACACAAAAATTGGGAAAGCTTCAAAGTGATCTGCCACACTTCAGACTCTTTACTTCTCTGTAAGGTCACATCCCTGTAGAAGATGACAGAGTTGACAATTGCGTAACTCAGCCTCTAGAACTAGTTACAACTCTGGAATGTGACCATTCTTTTGCAATGTAGTTGGTCAGCATCATATGAAAATCTTGAGAAATAAAATATCATGTTGACCTGCTAGTTCCTGTTAGAGAATAAGTCATTCATGTAACAGTCCTTTAGTCTAAATTAACAAACTACCTTTTTTTAGTACTTACGATCAGATTTTCAAAAGAATGTTAAGAATATTTCTATATACTTGAAAAGTTAAAAATAAAGGGAGAAAAGAAATACATCTTCGCTTTAATAATATGATAAAGAGGTGAGAGAGGGTGTAGATGAAACAAAATTGGCTACGAGTTGCTAACTGTTGAAGCTGAGGATGAGTATACAGAAGTCTACGCTCTATTTTATCTACTTTATGTTTGAAATCTTCCATAATAAAAAAAGGAACCTACATCGAATTTTTCGAGATTGTCTCCTAACTCTATGCCTAAAAAGAAACATCACAGTACTATTAAGTAGTACTGCAATAAATGTGTCATCTTTAAAACACTGAGTTAAGATTTTAAGAATTCCTGAAGCTTATTTGCTCAACAACAACAAAAATTATGCCAGACAATAATCCTTATTATGTGCACAGTGCTTACAGAAAGCACTTTCATGTCCATGATCTCAACCAATCTTCAAGATAACTTTGTGAGATACATGGATAACATGCTAATTTGTTAAAAAAAAAATCTGGTTCAGAGGAGTCAGGTGACTTGCATTTCATTCATTCATTCATTCATTCATTCATTCCAACATTTACTGACTACTACTGTGTGCCAGGCAGATCTGTCCTAGGTATTAAAAAGAAAGAGATAAAGATAATGTGGTTCCTTCTGTCAAGAGGTGCATAGTATAGTAGAGGGGACAAATTTATAAACTGATAATTACATGATGATGTGATCCATGCTACAATTAAATGTTTTTCAAAATTTCTTTTACTGTGACCTGTATTATTATGACTTTACATTACAACCCAGCATATACCAATGTATGTTTAAGTGAAACAAAAGCTTTATGAAACAATACTCTTCTCCTGTGTAATATATACTGGTAATTTCTTAATCTAACCTATTCAGTATGTTTTCTTTTTTAATAAAATACTGGTCCTAACCTTTTACATGGATTTCATTATTCACTAGTGAGTTGTGACCTATACTGTACAAAAGTGCTATGATGGGTATGATCAGAATGCTGTGGCAACACAAACGGAAACACAAACTCTGTTCCAGGGAGTAAGGACAGGCTTTAAAAAGTTCCTTTCTGAGAGCTTGTGAATATTAAAGTGGCAGAACTAGAACAAAGGTCTTCAGATGCTTTAATCACTTTGCTCTTGCAATACACTAACCAAATGGAAAGCAACAATAGACTGTGAACTCACTGATAAGCTATGGAAATAAGTGGTTGTCTTGAAGGGATGTCAGCACTCATTCACATTTACTGAATTCTCATTATGTGGCACAGCATTTCCTGTGTATTTGATCATCCTACTACTATCTACAAAACAACTATAAACATCTTTTACTAATATTCATATAACTAATGCTTCGCTCCTGAGACTATAAAGTTTATTCTGCAGTTAACAGCCTAAATATTTGTTCTCTCAAAAATTCTATAAAATAAGGCTTATAAACTAAGAGACTAGGATAATATATATTAGGTGTAAAATCAGATACTATAATTTTTAATCAACCACCAATCTACACTGTAGTTTTTTTTCAATGCCTTAATCCTCTATTTCAGTGTCTCCAAATTTTGCTTTTGACCTAGGGCAGCTGTACCTACTACGTACAGAGCTCAGGAAAGAGCTAGTAAAAGCTGATCAGTCCCCTCATACTACATCTCATTCTGCTGCCCCCTGCTGTCTACGGCAGGGCAATAGCAGGAACACTTACAGATTTGATTTTGTTTTGCCATTTCCTCCAACAGGAATGCCTCCACTTTTAGGTACTTGTTCTGCAAATCTATTTTGCCGGGCTGCACCAAACACTCATTTTGTGAACTTGACCTAGATTGGTAACTTCTTTGTGCTTTTCATCCATTAAGCAATAAAAAAGAAAAGGTACTTTTCCACATCAGCATGTACATGTAATCAGCTTGCAACAGTACTACCACTAACTATTCAGAGAACATTCACCAAATATGCATTGAAGATACTGATATTGACGCTGAATGGAAAATAGACAAAAGGAAGAAAGATAATTGGATTTCATGAGATATAAGGGACCACAGCTGTTTTTCATTCTGAGTTCCCTAAGGGAAAACATGCTTTTAATATATCAATGATAAAAGATTTTGTTGGCTGAAGGTTTTTTAAAAATAGTATTTTTAATTAAAATCCAACTAAAGTAAACCAAACCAAAAACACCAATCAGCATGTGCGCCTTTAATCATATAATCGTAGGGCCTTATTAAATTGAAGGATTCTGGGTGAGGTTTTATAGGTATTAACTCAGTAATGGAGGGTTAGCCAGAAGGAAATGAGAATTACACTTCTGAGAAAGTTACTGAAAAGCATAAGCCATTTGTAAAGACATTCTTATGTTTGGATGAATCTTTTTCTGGAAGACAAGTTTAGGCTTGATAACTCAATGTTCTAAAGAAGTCTGAATAGGTCAATAAACTACAATCTGCGAGGTCTTCAAAAAGATCTTCATGTTATATGCTACACAAAAGATCTATTTTAAGAATACTCATTTAGGCCACCAAGGATAACTTTCAAAAATCTGTAAATATTTAGTTGAGAATCAGATGATAAAACACTAAATCAACTAAAGATATGCAGCTAAAAATAATATAAAAACAGACTCCTGGCTTTTTAATCCATAATTTTCCTTATACAGAATGTAGAACTGGGGAAAAAATACTAGACTCTATTTTGAGGATAAAGCCACACTTTATCTAGAACATATGCTGTATAATCTCACTTCCAAAAAAAAAGAAGATATAAAAATGGCTAACAAACATATGAAAAAATGTTCAACATCTCTAATCATCAGGGAAATGCAAATCAAAACCACAATGAGATATCACTTAACTCCAGTGAGAATGGCCTTTATCAAAAAGTCTCAAAACAATACATGTTGGCGTGGATGTGGAGAGACAGGAACACTCATACACTGCTGGTGGGAATGCAAACTAGTGCAACCCCTATGGAAAGCAATATGGAGATACCTTAAACAGATTCAAGTAGACCTACCATTCGATCCAGCAATCCCATTATTGGGCATCTACCCAGAAGAACAAAAGTCATTCTATAAAAAAGACACCTGCACCCGAATGTTTATAGCAGCACAATTCACAATTCCAAAGATGTGGAAACAATCCAAATGCCCATCAATTCACGAATGGATTAGCAAAATGTGGTATATGTATACCATGGAATATTACTCAGCTATAAGAAATAATGGTGATATGGCATCTCTTTGGTTCTCCTGGAGAGAGTTGGAACCCATTCTATTAAGTGAAGTATCCCAAAAATGGAAAAATAAGCACCACATGTACTCACCAGCAAACTGGTTTCCCTGATCATCACCTAAGTGCACATTTGGGAATAACACCAATTGGGTATCAGACAGAGGTGGGGGCTGGGGGGAAGGGATGGGTGTAAACCTACTTGATGAGTGTGATGCACACTGTCTGGGGAATGGACATGCTTGAAGTTCTGACTTAGGGGGGATGGGGGGAGGAGATGGGTGCATACCTACATGATGAGTACGATGAGCATTGTCTAGGGAATGGTCATGCTTGAAGCTCAGACTCAGGGGGGTGGGGAGGTATGGGCAATATATATAACCTGAACTTTTGTACCCCCATAATGAGCTGAAAAAAAAAAAAAAAAGAGATAGGATCCCAAGTAGCTGGGATTACAGGCACAGGCCATCATGCCCAGCTAATTTTGTATTTTTATTTATATTTTTATAGAGACAGGGTCTTGCTACATTGCCCAGCCTGATCTCAAACTCCTGGCCTCAAGCAATTCTCCTGCCTCAGCCACCAAAGTGCTAGGATTACAGGCATGAGCCACTGTGCCTGGAATGACTTCCAACTTTGTATGAAGCATCTTCAAATGTCTGTACTTCTTTAGGTATCTTAAACTAAGTATGTCCAAAACCAAACTCTAATTTTCTTTCACCCTTTCTTCCTGCCAATCCTTCTCTCTCACTCTTCTTATGGTCTCTAAAATGGGTGTGCACAAGAAAATTCACTAGAAAGGAGGTTAAAATAGTAAAACTTTTGTACTGGATACGCACTCAAAAATATTTTACTATTAAGAGAGTGATTCAAAAAAAGTTGAGACTACTAATCTAATGTAACATAGGCTTCCCTCACTGCCTTCAGTCCATCACTCTATTAAATGCTTAGGTTCTCCCCCAAAGTATCCTGTATCTCCCTTTTCCTTTCAACTTCCACTTCAGTAATTCAGATTCCCCACGTCTTGCTTGGATTTCTGTGGTAGTCTTCTTATATCCTGTCTCACTTCCTGCAACATCTTTTTCCATCTCATGCTTCATTCTGCCCCTAGAAGTTATCTTCACTAATCATATACTAGCACTCATTAAAAATAAACAAACCACAAACAAACAGCAACACATATAAAATATTCCCAACACCGAAACATAGTTTTCAGGGCTTCCTATAATCTTATCTCAACCTGGTACAGTGAAAAAAAAAGCATGGGCTTCAGGACTAACTGAGTTTTAGTCTTGGTTCTTATAAGCTTTGAGACTTTGGGGGAATCACTCAGGCTTCTGAGCTTCTATTTCCATCCGCGAGTGGAAAGATGAATAGTTCACAAGACTGTTGCATGAATTTAATGAGATAAGAGACATATGAGCAGGAGTTTAGCACAGAGCCAGGCACATACTAATCGATCATCTTGCTGTAGGTTCACCTGCTATGACTGCCCTTGGCCTTGCTCTCTTTGCATCTGCCCACCATCTGCCACATTACACACCAGACACCCCCCCACCCCCGGGACATTCACTTTTCTCCAGTATAATATATGCTCTCAGTCGCCTTTGGCTCTGATGGTACTACACCCTCAGCTTCAAATGCCCTATATTGCCTTCTCCAGTGAAAATGTACCCATGCTTTGAGGCCCAGCTCAAATGTCAACTCTTCTAGGAAGTCTTTCTTTTATTCTGCTGGTCAGAATTCATCACGTTCCTTTTATGTTTTCCCAGCACCCTGTTTGCAGCTTTACTTTAGTATTTATTTATTTATTTGTGTTGTATTATCAATTATTTACAGGTTACCTGCACTGAACTGTAAGCTTCTCGAAGGCAGAAAGTATGCTTTTCTTCTTTTCATTCTCAGCAATTAACACCTTGTACTGGAAGGAATTTAATAAATGTCTGCTGACTAAATAAATAAAAGTATCAAAACATTTTCAAAAGGAATAAAATTTTACCAAAACACCAATCACTTATTTCAACTTTTGAAGTAATTTTTAGAAAAAAATTGTTGTCAGGAAAATATACCACAGTTTTATTTAACCTTTACCATACATAAATAAAAATAATAACAAAGAAATGACTAAAAATTGTGAATTTTGATACTTAAGGCTCAATGTATAGACAAGGTATTATTTTCAAACTATCAAACTAACTTAAAAATTTATAATATCAATAGTTATCCACTGATAGACTACCAGCAAATATAATATTAAGAGGGCAATGATTCAAAGAGGAATAAATCAATGGTACATACATAGAATGGATTACAGATCAATTTAAAATGTTTTCAAATATTTAATGAACTCATGCTATACTGAGTGCAATAATCAGGACACTAAACTGATCTCAATTTTGCAAATATGCATTTTATAGAAAAAAAACTAAGGAAATACGCAAGATGTTAATATGTGGTTATCACTGGGTAATGGGATTACAGGTGATTTTTATTTTGCCCTGTAAATCAACTGAATTTTGCACAATATATACATTTTTATAGTAAGAAATATAATTCAAAAAAGATTAGATATAAAGAAATTCTAATTAAAGCTTAATCAGATTTGCAAATAACAAAGTTTGTTAGCAAAGTACAAGGCTTCCTGATTTTTAACATTAATCACAATATATCTGTGTAGACATAATTAAAAACCAAGAGTAAATGCTATAGCTTAAACAAAAATACTAATAAAAGTTGTTCTTAATTCTAAATAGAAAGTAGAGTAGGTAAACATTTGATTTGTTATTTGGTAGGCAGCAAAGCAGCAGCTCTAGAAGGGGAAGGATCTGGCTGGCAGGACTTGCT
Organism: Lemur catta; assembly: GCF_020740605.2. Lineage (NCBI taxonomy): Eukaryota > Metazoa > Chordata > Mammalia > Primates > Lemuridae > Lemur > Lemur catta. The sequence continues at coordinate 37,800,737 of NC_059136.1, forward strand.
CTGAGTTGCAGTTACCCTGTCCACAAATCAAGGACAATGCCCACACTCTCTCACTGTTGTCTGAAGCACTGACATAGACACCATTCATAAAATCTCTACCCCAATGTCCGGACATGACAGGCCCTCTCCTGCTTCTCATGTCTCTGGGATCTGGGGACTATTATCCCAATTTGAGAATGGATGAGGCCAAGGTAGGGGTTCATTCTGACTTGAAAGGAAACTAGAAAGTCTGGTTGTTGGTAAAGGTTGATTCTACTACAGACCCTGAGTGACCTCAGGTGTTTCAGACTGCACCGGACATAGTTGTGAATGTCATACTCTCAGGTGGACCCCTCTGCAAAGGGGCAGGGGCCACTAAAGGAAGTTGATGTAGGGGAAGACAATGGGTAGGGAAGGACACAAAAAGATGAGGGAGAGGGAGGAGAGAACAAGTTTTAGAGAGCAGTGCCATGAAAGGAGAGAGAAAAGAGGAAACTAAGAGAAAAAGCAGAAATACCCAGACTGTCAAACAGGGAGGAGTAAGGGGAAGAGAGAAAGTGGGTTCTTCCTCTCCTCTGTCTTCCTCCCCATTCTCCCTCCCAAATGTGCTCCCCTATTCATGCTTACTTCCCTGCTTCCCCATTTGTTCTACCACCTGCCTCCTCTTCATTACCAAAATCATGTTTTTATGCTTAGAGTCACTAGCACTCCCTCTCGACCAAGTGGCTTTCCTTCCTCCATCCTCCAGGAGTCAGAAAGTGGGAACTTAGGACAACACTGATCCAGAGCAGACCACAATGCCAGAGCTGGCTTCCAAAACCCCAGGCCCCCAGGCATCACCAATGAGATCTGGACTGATACGGGCTGCAGACATGAGGGGGCCTGGTGCAAGGAGAGCAGCTGCACACCTCTCCACTTTCTGTCCCTGGCCACCTCATCCTCATTTGCACTATCTTCAATTACAAAGGATGCACTGTGTTCAATTACAAACAACTCATGCAAATGTCCCATGATTAGAATTTATCAGCTGATAATTGTATGGTCACCTTCTTTTTCTGGTGAATTTCTAAAATGATATTTTAAAATGCCAGGACTGAACATGTTTAGAAGCAAATCCACACAATGAATGGGCCATGAGAGTCTTTAGCTAAAGTCACAGGCCCTCAGGGGAGGAATGCGCTATTTCCACAGTACCTCATCTTGATGCTCAATATGTCAGTTTAACACGCCAAAAAAAAGTTCAAAACACAATGCTTAATTCTGGGGTTTTTTCAAGAAAATTATATGCCTTCTTTTTTTGCAAATAGATAAAAAGGTTGAATTGAACCAAAAGTGTAAATAATTGTCAAGTGTTACATATGTGGGTGTTAAGTGGGGCAACTTTAGAGACTCAAGGATACACTTCACAAGCCCATTAAGAATGCATCCTTTGAAAATTATTACTTGAAAAATAAGTAAATGGTAATATCGTTACCTGCAAATGTGTTCATTCTCCAGGTAAGTGTGTTATTTGACACCTCATCAAACAGTATGATAATTTGTCTGATTGCCAAAAGCTGCAGTGCTTGAATTGAAAACTAAAATGCCCTTGCAAACAGCTTTGTTCAGCAAATAGTATAATTTGCTCCCATGTTAAAACATTTTCTTATAAAATACATCAAGAAATAAAAAGGCAATACCTTATTAAACAAAAACAAATACACCCTAGAGCACAACATAAAACAAGTGAATGGGGACCTCCCTGGAGAAGTTTCTTCACTCACTGTACCCTGAGACCCTGAACCTTCTCAGGGGTACGTGTGAGCAAACTACAGGAAACGGAAATGGGGTGAGCTTCCACCTCTTCTGCAGCTCTCTCAGAAACTTGGATAAAGCCAAGACTGAAATAAGAGCTGTTGAGATCTGAATAACTATTTAGTGGTGTTGACTATAAAAAAGAACTGTTGGGTTTGAGGTAAATGGAGTTGAAAGGACAGAAAGAGGTTGTTAGCTTAAAAGAGCCACAGGAAGAAAAGAGAACCACTGTTGTCGACTGAAGGAAAGCTTTACTTTTAGCTAATTTGTTTCCTGGCACTGCCCCACAGTGCCTCTCTGAATGGCAGAACCCAGCATTGGTTTAAGAACTGCTTTTAGTCTCTGAGGTAAAATGGAAGAACATTAAGTTCTCAGACTCAGCTCATTTTAGGAATTAACACATATAGCCTAACAAAGATAGCCAAATATGTGGTAAATCGCTCTCAGATTTAGCCCACTGGATGAAGCCACTTTGTTTTAGCAATGCAGACTTAACAAAAGTACTCCAAAATAATCACTAATTTTTTAAAAAAACTAATGTCCTACAAAAGAGATCACATTATCACTGGTGTACTGACTTCTCATTTTCTCCTACTTCTAAGAGTTCTTTCTTCTTCCTCAACAAAGCCAGTAAACAAGAGGCAGTTTACGTAATGGTTAATTAAGGGCATGGACTCTACAACCAGATTTCCTGGGTTTGAATCAAGAATATGAAGTTGGGCAAATTGCCTGACCTCTATGAGCCTCAATATCCTCCTCTGTAAAATGGGGATAATGTTATCCACCTACCTTATTACACCTTTAATGGAGCTGGGCACATAGTAAGTGCTCAAGGAAGGCCAATAGTTATCAGTTAAAAAAAAATTGTTATGACTCACCAACCAGTGGAACAGGATAGAAAGCCCATAAATAAATATATGCATTTATGGTTAATTGATTTTTGATAAAGGTATCAAGAACACACAACGGGGAAAGAAGTCTCTTCAATAAATGGTGCTCGGAAAACTGGATATCTGCATGCAGAACAATGAAACTGGACCATTACAACATACATAAAAATCAACTCAAAATGGATTAAAGACTTAACATGTTTAAGACCTGACACTAAAAAACTACTAGAAGAAAACAGGAAAAGCTCCATGACTTTGGTCTGCACAATGACTTCGTGGATATGACCCCAAGAGCACAGGCAACAAAAACAAAAACAGATAAATGGACTGCACCAAACTAAAAAGCTCTGCACAGCAAAGCAAAAAACAGAGTGAAGAAACAATTCATTTGCAAACAACACATCTGCTAATGAGCTCACATCCAAAATATATAACGAACTCATACAACTCAATAGCAAGAAAACAAATAACTCAATTGGAAAATGGGCAAAGGACCTGAACAAACATTTCTCAAAAGAAGACAAATAAATGCCACATGAAAAACTGCTCACCATCTCTAATCATATGGAAAATAAATGCAAATTTAAACCACAATGAGATATCACCTCACATCCGTTAGAAGGGCTATCATCAAAATGACAAAAGATAACAAGTGTTGGTGAAAATGTAAAAAGGAAACCCTTGCATGCTTTCTGTGGGAATGCAAATTAGTACAGCCATTATGGAAAACAGTACAGAGGTTCCTCAAAAAACTAAGCATAGAACAATCGTATGATCCAGCAACCCCACTTCTGGGTGCATATCCCAGGGACTTGAAATTGTCCCAAGGACTTGAAATTGGTATGTTGAAGAGCTACCTGCACTCCCACGTTCACTGCAGCATCATTCACAATAGCCAAGATATGAAGCAAGCTAAGTGTCTGTTAATTGATGAATGAATAAAGAAAAGGGGGTATATACACAATACAGTATTATTTAGCCTTAAAAATGAAGGAAATCCTGTCATTTGCAACAACATGGATGAACCTGGAGGACACCATGCTAAGTAAAATAAGCCAGGCCCAGAAAGACCAATGAAGCATGATCTCACTTACATGTGGAATCTAAGAAAGTAGAATTCATGAAATACAGAGTAGAATGGTAGTTGCCAGAGGCTGGTAAAGGGTGAGGGGGAATGAGGGGCACTGGGGAAAGAGGAGATGTTGGTCAAAGGGTATAAAATTTCAGTTAGACAGGAGGAATAAGTTTTAATGGCATAGTAACCATAGTTAATAAGAATGTATTATATACTTCAAAATTGCTAAGAGTAGATTTTACATGTTCTCACCAAAAAAAAAGTAAATGAGGTGATGGATATGTCAATTAGCTTGATTTAATGATTCCACAATGCATACATGTATCAAAACATCACACTGCACTCCATAAATATATACAATTATTATTTGTCCATTTAAAACTTTTAAAAATTGTTACTACTGTAAGGCAATCACATCCTTGTATCTAGTCTTTTTGAGAAGCATACGATTAATGTATTTAATAATCTGTATGTCTGCTTTTCAAAGTTAAGGATGTAATCCTTGAAAGCTTTTTAATTTTTTGTCTCAAATATCCTACATTTTCTAGTATATACTAAGAGCTCAATAAAGAGTATACCAAGGAATGAAAGGGAAGAAATAAAGCTTTGTAGACCAAATAAGATGAGTAGTTACAACACTTGACATATAAATTCAGATTTAATGAGCTTTTATGGAGTACCTACTTTATTCTAAGCCCCGTGTGAACACTTTCACATTATCTTATTTACAGGTTCAGCATCATTAATCTAAAAATCTGAAATGCTCCAAAATCCAAAACTTTTTCCACAAGTGGAAAATTTCACACCTGACCTCAAGTGACAGATCAAAACGCTGTCAAAACTTTGTCTCATGAATGAAATTATTAGAAATATCATATAAAATTATTTTCAGGCTATGTGTATAAGTTATATATGAAACATAAATGAATTTCATGTTTATACTGAGGTCCCATCCCCAATATTATCTCATTATATACATGCAAATATTCCAAATTCTGAAGAAATCTGAAACATTTTTGGTCCCAAGCATTTTGGATAAGGGATCCTCAACCTGTAATACATGCCTATGGATAAGAGACATCTCAGTAACTGCAGTAATAAGACAGTGGCTACTGGGCTATGCTAAGACTCAATTAGATTAGCCCCTTCAGTTTACAACCCTGCAAGGGTTGGTTAACTAAACCTTATTGAGCTAATTTTTAAGCCATGCAAAAAACTCATTTATATGCCTCCAAAATGTAGCAGCAGCATAGGGTCTACATGACCATGATACAGGGAAAGGCATCTGCAGAACTGGTGTTCTATCCTCTAGCTTTAAGGCAGGTGATGGTATCCCTTTGGAATACAAAAAATACTTTGGGATATTTTTAGCACCCACAGGGCCCAAGTCAGAAAGCCCTGCTATAAGGAATCTCTTTAACCACAGAATAAAGAACTATATATTACATTCAAGATTTGGTAGCAACTCAATTTCTAAATGTTAGTTTTTCCTGCAATCATCATATATCTCATGGAAAATTCATATCGAACTCAGCTCTTTTACTTTATTGGGAAGAAAATCCTAAGCCAGCATAAATGAATAAGTGGATTTCACTCTTCTGAAAGGACTTTCGGGTGTGGTTGAGATAGCTAACTTTGAAAACTTAGCAACACAGGATACATTATGAGTAAGTTCTTTACTTTTTTTTTTTTAAATAATGATGCTAACTCACCAGATCTTTCTGAAAGAGTCCTTTTATTAATGTCAATGAAGTCAAGCAGAGAACAAGTTGTAATATGAAACACGATTTATGCAACTATGTTGAAATTCTCTGACAGAGTTACAAGTTCTAATGTAAGAATTTTATGGCAAAACCATTTCAAAATAATATCAAGAATTAGGTTAGGCTCATTTTGGTTTTAGGCTGTCACAAGAAAACTCTTTCTATACAAATCATTAAAATCCTAAGGCAAAATGATAATGCCTTTAAATTAAAAAAAAATCACATTCCCTACAGTTTAAAATTAAACAGCTGAAACTAAACCTCATTTGAAATTATACTGTTAGGCAACTCCAAAAGCTAAACACAAAAACATGTTAAAATAGAGATTGCAACATCAAGGGAAAACCATCCTCATATATATAGTTTTAGATTCTCAGTCATTTCTGACTCCTGCCCAGATGAGATCCACTGATCCTTCATAGGTTTTCCCACAGTCAGCCAATACGCTACTCACTCACTGTTTCTCAGCCACATGGGTTTACTTAGAGAAATGCATGCAATACATTTAAAGGGCCAACAGAAACCCAGTCAGTGGGTTTGGTCTGCCTTTCAAAACCAATGAACTTCCCATTATATAATCTTTAATAATAAGAGAGAAGTTTATAAGTCACACACCCAACTTAACTACAAGGCAGGCTACATTGCACATCTCACCATATTAAGAAAGAAGAAGAAAGAAAAAGAGCTTTCTGAGTGGCACAACCCATCTTGTCTGGTAATGTCAGAAAATTAATGAATTCTACTGCCAGGCTCTTTCTGACAATGATTTTTCAGTCGGTGTGGTGTTTTCAATCAGAAAAGCCGAAAGCAACCAAAAGAAAAAAACTTCCATGACATTTTATTAATTCTTTATAAAATAAAGTAAGTCTTGTAACCACAGGAGAATTCTGAGAATCTAGCTTTTCCAGAAAGCCCAAGAAAAATACTTCAGCTTCATTATTCTCAAATTCATTTGACTTTGAAACAAAATAAACATATTACTCTATTTAATATTGTTGCAAAAGCAAATTCACAAGAATGAGATGTGTTCAGAGTTCCTAGAAAAAATGTAGCAATACAGGCTGCCAACTTGTTCAATGTCAAGCTCTAGGCAGTATAGCAGCACTAGCAGTAAATGACTCAGAGTGAATCATGCTTAAGCTATTTTTGCTTTTAAAGTACTGCCAGGCACTATGTTAATATTCAACCCAGAGTAAATTTAGCCCAACAAGAAAACAAGTGTTTCCATGGTTGCTTCTTCATCGTGTTTATGGTATATACGCAGCCATTAGACACAGGAATCCAGCCAGATAAATTAAGTAGAAATGCTCATCTTTCATTTATATCCAGGCTTTGGAACACGGGAAGTACTAAATGCAACTTAAGACTATTCGTCCATCTATTTCTGTCTATTTGCCTCCCCAGACCCCAAAGAGAAAGTATGTAGAATATATTATTAATGGTTCATTTAAAAGTTTGTACCATTAAAGTAGCTTTAGTGAACTGTTGTTCATGGATTTTATTTGGCTCTCTATTAAGAATCACAACCACACACATTTCTCTGATGATGTAACTACAGAGGACAAAAACAGCGGAAAAGTTGATCCACAGATACCAAATGGAATCCTTACATAGTATCATGCATAGCAAATGGTCAGGGTCTGGTAATGTGTCTGACACTCAAAATGTATTATTAATAAGATATTGGTTGCAGGAGATGAATGGCTAACACCTAATTGATGTTTTTTATTGTGTTAAAAAATACGTAACATAAAATTTACCATCTTAACCATTTTTAAATGTATGCTTCATTAGTGTTAAGTATATTCACCTTATTGTGAAACAGATCTTTAAAACTTCATTTTGTAAAACTGAAACTTTATACTAATTGATTTTTTTTAGAAATCTCAAATTTTCATAAAATGCTATTTCTATTCCAAATGCACATGGAGTTTTTATACTTGAATAGCACATTGAATTATGGAGGGGGGAAATAGATGCTAGACTTTTCCACTAATTAAATACACCTGTTTATATCTGTTTGAATCCCCAGCATTATCTACAGAATCTAAGCCACAGTACACCCAGTGGTTAGTATTTTGCTCAGTAAAAAATATCAAAGCTAGTTTTCCCAGCAGCGGTTTCTAACGTGTGATACATACACCTCACAGCACATGTGAAATCTTAGAACTTCTATTTATAATTAACTTTTATCTAAAATATGAGAAAAATTAGGCTTCATTAATAATGTACATACTGATATTATGCAGAACATGTATAAACGTGAATAAACAAAATACCAGGAAGTTCACAGGAAAGTGAACAATCAAAAACGTGTAGACACTGCTGCTTTAATGATCACAGACTCCTGAAAGGCAGAAGCCTTCTCATGTCTTCATTTTCTATCCTAGTGCGATGCTTTTTTACATTCAGGTGGTCACTGCCACAAAGGAAGTACAGTGGAAAAGGCTGGGTCAGCAAGCAACCGGAGAAGACAGAGAAACGGTAATCTGAGCAAGGCAGGTCTGGGAAACAGCCACACAAAGTACCTCAGCACGACTATCATGACAGGACTGGGCACAGTGACAGGAACACAAACCAGCCTAATCAAGGACTCATGTTCTGAATAAAAAAAGCCGACCAGTTGTCTTATCAAGATCCCTAGACCACTAGGACTCCATTTGATAATTATAATGGAGGTTCAAAAACTATTTTCAATATGCTGAGAAAGCCTAGCACAAGTGTAGTTATGTACCAGGCAGGATCTTTCTAAACACGTGGCTTCTGGGGGAAAACTATCAAAGAGGTACCCTTGGTGGTGAGAGCAGAAACTTCTAAAATAATCTAACTTGCTTGAAGGGAATCTTTAATTCCTATGGAAGGTATCCAATACAGGGCTTGGCATGTAGTATAAGTGCTTAATAAATCTTTGTGGAATAAATGGATGCAATACATAATTGCATGCCCACAAAACATCTTATTTGAAATCCATGCATTTTAAAGCTCTGTGTTTGTTACCTATATATATTAATTGTGTAGGTAATTTTCAAAATCTCAAAACCTAAGGGACCATAAATAATTTATGTCAGAACATCTTACTTTCTGACTCCCTGGATCACTGATTTCACTAACTCATCTTTGCCTGTAAATTCCAGGTTGGAAGAATATTAACAATAGTTAGATCTCCACAGAAGAAACATATTAAAATCTAAGCAGAGACAAAGGTGGGAGAGGGATGAATTGTTGAAGCACAGAATTTTTAGGACAGTGCAACTATTCTGTATGGTGGATAAATGACATTAAACATTTGTCAAAAACCCATAGACCATTTGATTCAGCACTTCCACTTCTAGGTATACATACAAATGAATTGAAAGCAGAGACACAAACAGATATATGCGCACCAAGGGTCACAGCCGTATTATAGCCAAAAGGTGGAAACCCAAAGTCCATTGACAAATGTACATCAACTGATGAAAAGATAAAACGTGGTACATATGATGGAATATTATTCAGCTTTAAAAAGGAATGAAATTGTGATACAGCTACAATATCAATGAAATTTAAAGCCACTATGATAAGTGAAATAAGCCAGACACAAAAGGATAAATATTATATAATTCCACATGTATGAGGTACCTAGAAGTCAAAAACATAGAGAAAGAAATACAACAGTTGTTACCAAGAGTGGGGAAGGGGGATGGGGTGTTATTGTTTAATGGGCACAGAGTTTTCATCTGGGATGTTGAAAGAGTTCTGAAGATGGATGGTGGTGATGGTTTAATATCAACGTGTATGTACTTAATGCCACTGAATTGCACACTTAAAAATCGTTAAAATAGTAAATTTTGTTATATAAATTTTAACACACACAAACACCATAGAAAACTACAGAACAGCGTGAACCGTAATATAAATGATGGACTTAATATTAATATAATAATAATCTACCAATCTCGGTTCATCAATTGTAACAAATGTGCCACACAAATGCACAATGTTAAAAACAAGGCAAATTCGTGTTTGTGGTGGAAAGTGTATATGGGAACTCCCTGTACTATCTGCTCAATCCCATAAACCTAAAACTATTCTAAAAAATGAAGTTTATTAATTAAAAAAAATTATAAGCAGAGGCAAAGGGTGTTGCTCTGTGACAAACTCCTTTTGTTCGTGTGGTGCCCTGTACTGACTCCCCAGTGACCTGTTTCCTTCTTTGGGATCCTGAGTGCCCACCACTCAGATTCCTTGTCTGGCTCCAGCCCCCTTTCCTGCTGATTCTAATCTTATCCCTTAAATGCTTGTGAATTTCTCAGTCCTAGAGGCCTGGATTCTGGATTCTCTTGCTCCCATGGGTGCTGAATGCTACTGCTACTCCCTAATCTGTCTACGTTGCTCTGACCTATGACTTGTCTTGACCTCAATGTTTGTGTATATTCTGGCTTGAATAGACTGGCCTACTATTGACCCTTGGTATTCTAAACCTTGATACAGTTCCCTAATTCTGTCTACCAACCTTGTTATTTATCTTGCTGTAAGACCCAGCCCAGCCTGACCGTAATTAGAAGAATGATATTGGTACAAAATTATAATATTCAAAAACATTTCTTAATACTATAAATAAATAAGAGTTCTTTGTTCAATAGAAATTACTTCTTAAGGGCAGACTTTTATTCTACCTTCTAATTTCCTGCCTTAACTCTATGTTCACAGTGTCCCAGATTTAAAGCAAAAATTGCAAACTTGAATGCCTACAGGAAAGACAGTAAAGTAGACCAGAATAACAGAAAAGGGAATGGTCAGAATAGTGACTAAGTGAGAGGTACAACTCTTATTTAAAAGCATTTAAAACAACAAATCCCAATACTCTGTGAGCCAAACAAAACTCACATTTCAGGCTAGATGTGGCCTGCAGACCTCCAGGTCTCTGTACAATTTGGAAAGGGAAAAAGAAAAAAAAAAAAAAAAAGAAGAAGAAGAAGAAAGAAAAGGGGAAACATGGGTGCCTAATGTGGACTCTCCCATTTATGACACTCTCGCATTTATGATATTTGAGCTAAACCACTCCATACAAACGTATATTTACTAAAATACCAGAAAGGAGCTTAGGCATGTGACCAATATTGGCAGTGAAATAACATTTCAGAACAGCTAACCCTTTGGTCAAGAAAGAATGCAATTAATAATGCAACTAGCTTCATGTATGCTGCTGGATGTAGGTAACCCTGTGAAGACCAACAGGGCATTCTTCAATGGCATGATACATTTTGCTTTCAGTGCCCTCAAAGGGAAAATCCTACGGTGGAGAATAAAAGCTTAAAAAGAAAAAAAAGAGCACCAATGTTCAACCTTTCTTTTTCATACAGGTCTACTTTTTCAAAGCCAAATATTTTTCTTTCTTTCTTTATTATTTTTTCTATTCTCATTTTATAGAAGAGAATTAAATTGTGACCAGTTATCATTTACTACTTAATATAATTTTTGGACCAGAAAATATTATTACAAATTGATTTTTAAACAGATTCAAGGATGTTCTTTATATTAAGTCTACAACATATGAGGTAAAGGGAAAAAGCCCTCTGCTTGCCTACCTTGAGCATTTGAACTAGCAGATGAATTAGAAAAAGGCACACCGCTTCATGCACACCAGATACCTGCCTTGATTATTATAACACAGGTTGGAATTCAGTCACCCCTAGCCTTGTCACCCAAGTGCTTTCATAATGCAAATAAACTGTGCAACTGTATACAGCAGACCTACCCTATCCTACATTTAGAAATGCGTTATCTTAATAAAGGAATTATTTAGATTCTGTCAGTTAGTGCTTTCTAGCCCACCATATCTCTTCACCTGATCTATGATCCCTAATTTATTAATACAAACTATCCAAGATGTCAAAATAATTAATATCTTGGCAATGGCTTTCAACAGTTTGCTACTGAACCACTTACCTGAATCCTCCCCTCACACTTCAGCCTGGCTAACATCCCTGCCCACTCCACTCTTCTCACCTTGCTGTTTGAGAGGTGCACACACTAGCCTGGTCATGAACTAGGCCTCCTGCACAGCTACCTGGCTCTCACTGCCTCAGCTCTGGAGAGGCATCCTTTTAGCTCCAGCGAGTCACTGAGTTTCCCCCATTTCCCCAGGACAGCATCTTTTATGAGATTCTTCCCACCTAACTCACCCAGCTCTGTAGAGTAGACTCAGAAAGACTTTACCCAGGGCTACCAGGAAACAAGTCATAAAATTTTATTGACACCTTTAACTGAATTTGTGTTCACCTCTCTAACAAGGTAAAAGTCAGTGTGAATAGACTGAGTTTGAACACTGAGAAAGATTCGTACATATAGTAACAGATACTGTTAATGTTAGTTATAACATTTAATGCAAAGATGGGAACCAGTTAACAAAATATTTAGGAAGCAATAGCTGTCTCTTGTTAAAAATTACATAGATATATGGACTTTGTCCACTTAGGATAATCAATCCATAAATATCTACAGAGCATTATGATGTGAAAGTAACTGAGAGGGGAGACAAGGCAAAGATACATAATATAATGACTATATTTTTCACACCAAAACTTGTAAAACATGGTCTGACAAGTACATGTCAATGGGATAGAATATCACAAACTAGAACTCTCCTGGAAGTTAAGGAATATAAAGTCAATGAAAACATAACATTGTCTAAGATTGTAAAGAGTTAATGTAACGTAAGGGAAACAGGACAGAAAAATTCTAAAGGATGACAAACAACATGAAGCAGAATTGGAGCAGTTTATCTGGGATTTGTAAGTGGCAAAGACCAAAAGGTTTAATAACACACTCAACTAGCAAGTGTGTGGGAAATGGGCTCTCCCATAGATTGCTGATGGGGATTTTTATTAATATGTCTATGAAAGGTAGTTTGTCTTCCATACTAAAAATCTAAAAATTCACATATCCTTTGACTTGGTAATTCCACCAGTATTTATCTTACAGATCTAGGCCTACTTGTGTGGACTTTTATATGTGTCAGAGTGCACACTGCAGCCATGCTGGTAACAGCCAAAGAATAACTATCCCCGTCATCAGGTGACTGGTTAAGAACTATAATACTATACTATGTAGCTATTAAAAAGAATGAGGAAACCCCAAGTACACTGATATGGAAGAATATCCAAAATATATTATGTGAAAAAAGTAAAGTGGAGCAGAGTGTCCAATGTGCTACCATTAAAACACATGAGCACAAACATAGGATATTTCTGCAGGGATACATAAGGAACTGGTAATAGTAACATAGTAACTGCCTCCAGAGAGGCAGAGGCCCACTTTTCACAACAGTCTTTTGTACCTTGTTAATTTTTACTCTGTGCATTTATCACCTAATCAAAAAGATAACTTTAAAGAGGAACAGGGAATGTATGTATGTATGTATGTATATGTGTGTATATATAAAGTTCTATAAAACAAAATAGACTATCTTGGGCAGAAGTAGTCAATGGAAGTTTCCCACTCAAGGTACTTTGAAATCAATCTGGGGAAGACAGGGCTATGTAAGGCCGGGAAGGTATACCTGAGGCCAGACTGGTGTGGAAAAAAGGAACAATATGAGGCCATTTTTTGGCTAAAAAGAGTAAGGTGGATCAGAAAGAGACTAACATTGTACAGATACTAAATGCTACTTTCTTTTCTACTCTTCTCCTAATAGTGCTTCTCTCTTAAATGGTCATGTGTGTAAATATATAAATATAATGTAACCCATTCATTTACTGAATGTCTATTATGAGCTAGGAACTACGCCAAATGCTAAGGACATAAAAATTGATGAGATTCAGTCCTTATCCTCAATGAGCTCTCTGAGAAAAATGCAAAACTAGGAGAACGGAAGAATTTCATAGAGAAAAACATGATTAACATATATCTAAGAGCAATTATCTATTCTACAAGATGCAGTGATAATGACGGTGATGATGAAAATAATAGCTAACACTGTGTGCCAAGACACTGTTTTAAGTGACTTTCATATATTAATTAATTTAATCTTCACAACAACCCTATGAAGTAGGTATACCATTACTATGTCATTTAGATAGATGGAGAAACTGAGGCATAGAGAGGTTTAGAAACTTATCCATGGTTACAGAGCTAGTAAGGGGTTGAATCTAGACTACATCTCAGAGCATGTGGCTCTAGAGTCTAAAGTATGAACTATGACTGTTCCATAGAGACCCTGAAGGAACAAATGCGAATCTCAGAATAATACCACCTGACATTTATGTGCATAAGACATTGCAGTCTACAAAATACTTTCATGTTATTTCATTTTCATCTTATAACAGCCCTGTGATGCATTCTCATTGGAATGACCATATATTCCAGCTATTAAAAAAATATGAGAAAATAAAAGATATTATAAATTCCCCAGATTCTTGTCATTGAAAATAACTGAGGGATTAGAAAAATTTCTCTCAAAGAATTCTCCAGAAATTCATTACATGGTAGCATTTAAGTAAGACAATATTAGCCAAGTATCACTGCTTTCACAGGATAGGAAATGATAAACTAGACAATGGGATTCATTCATAATGGTGTTTTAAATGCCACTTTAACAGTGAAAGGCTGCCTTTGATTTATTAGAATAAAAATTAGGATTCTATTGCTTATATAGTTATGTTGAGCACTTTGGCATTTGGTACTATTCAATTAGCACTATATTAAATGCATTTTAATTGATCCTTCTCCTCAAAATAGTTTAAGTTACTTAAACAGGATCAACTAGAACAGAAAGTTTGAAAAGCAAATTTACCTGTCAAATTTCGAAAAGGAAATTCCCCAATTATTTCTACCAGTTTAGCCCATAAATAGATCCAGATCTACTTATAAAAAGTACCAGTTGACATTACTCAAGGGGGGTTTCCTTACTTTTGTTAATTCTGGATTTCCTTGTAGGCAGGGATCTACATTATTTGTTCCTACTTTTTTTCAATCAATATATGGCTACAGAGAACACTACTCAGTGGAAATGAAATGTGCACTTCCATTACAACATAAAATAAACATTCTTACTTGATTTTCCCATCATAGTACACAAATATCTGATGAAAGAAAACTAAGCCTTGGCACCACTGGAGAGGAAAAAATTTGCCAGCCATCTTCTCAGCATATTGTTTTTTACAGTCTTTCTACAGTCATGTTATCTCATGCTCTTTAATATTTGCCACTTGAAAAGACTCTCTTTAATTAAATAATTACCTTCTTGGGAAAACAACTCAATTCTAAGTTGAGTAGGATTCCCACCTCTCCACTTATTCAAATTCTACCTCTTCTTCAAAGTCTTGTTCAAAACTCATTTTCTCTATGAAGCCATCACTTTCTGGTTTCAAAGATCTCTCCCTTCTCAGGTGTTAATTATATGAATCACATATCCTGGCACTCAATCATTTGCCTCCTCCTATTTTCTTAATTCAGTAGCACCCAGTTTAAATTTCTTTCATGGCACTTATTTCTTTCATAAAAGTTATTTTAAATATATATTTCTTTGCTCTACTTAAAGAACTAAGTCATATCCATCTGTGTGCTATCTTTGATTAAAACCTCGTCCTTGACACATTAATTAAAAAATTATTTGTTGAATATAAATTTTGCCCACCCTATAAGAATATAAACATCTTGAAAGTAAGGAATATGTTATGCTGCTTCTTTCTCTATTCCTAAATACCTCGCCCAATGTCAGGCACAAAACAGACACTCAAAGATATTCAACAAACACTGTACAAATAAACCAGTTGTAGTTTAGGTTTACTTATGTTAAATTTTCTCTTCAAGATGCTTTGATATCTGAATAACAAACATGCCCCTGATCAAATGGATGAATCAGAAGAGTGAGATTCAAATACCTCTTGCGTTTCAGGGGAAGCACATTGAGAAGAGAGTGAGTAAAACTCTCTCTCTCTCTCTCTCTCTCTCTCTCTCTCTCTCTCTCTCTCTCTCACACACACACACACACACACACACACACACACACACACCACAGAGTCAATGCTGTTTCAGTAGTTAAAAATTGATATTTGAGTATTCAAAATGAACAAACAAACATGAGCTGGTATGGCAGAGTGACAATCTGGCCACAATACTTTCTACCTCCTTCCATCAAGAGGCAGAGCATATTCTCCACTACCCTGAAAATCAGGGATGCCTTGTGATTGCTTTGACCAAAAGTCTGGCGAAAGTTACACTGTGCGATTTCCAGCCTCGGCCTCAAGAGCTCTTCAGCTTCTTTAGGCTCTTGCCTCCCCTCTGCCACCACGTGAACAAGTCTGAACTAGTCTGCTGGCCAATGTGACCACATGGAGCGGGACCAGCTGACCCAGCTCAGGATGCCCTAGACCCAGAAGCCCCCTGCCAACCTGGCAGTGTGAGTGAGCCCCTCCGAACCAGTAGGAGACACCCAGCTAAACCCAGTCCAAATGACCAATTTACAAAATCATGAGCCAAATAAATGGTTATTTTAAGCGCCTAAGTTTTAGGTTGGATTGTTCCACAAGAAAAACTGAAAAACTGTTTTCTCAGTTGGAAAAACACTTACATGGTGTCACAATACTAATTTCTATTCCATAATAGTTTTGAACTACAACCATTGAAAAATCATTCCTATATGTTTAATATTTATTTTTAAATGAACTTAAAATTTCAAAATCTAAATTATGATTAAAACATCATTTCTAAATAAATTGCTGGCTTTTGGATTAACTGATTTTGTAAAAACCTATTATCTAACAAATAAGTACACCTCATCTCTATCCCCTTACGCGTCATGTGAATTTAAAAAAAAACTATACGTGTTTCTTCCTTATGAAATTGGATAGGGAAAGTCAGGTGTGACTTTTACTCTTCATTGCTTTAAATACCAATTTCTGGAGGGGGAAAAAGAAGCTATGAAGGAAACTTAACCAATACTACCCAGTGGAGTAGTAACATAGAAAGTAAAAAAACAATGGCTAATTCCACCTCCCCTGCCCCCATAATCTTCTTAGGTTATAGAATTTAGTTTCTGAATTTTGAAATATGAAAATTATGAATAATTTTGTCTAGGACTCAGAAATTTGTGCATCCTTGGTAATAGGAAACTCAACTAAAATAAGAAAATGATACTAAGATGACAAACTCTTTCTCCCTTTACTGTTTTTGGCCCATAAGCCCCTTGGTCCTCCTCCCAACTACTGGAGCATTCCTTGCTGGGTCTTTTTCTTCTTCCTCTTCTTGGGATCTCTTGGCACTCTTCCCTTGCACAAATCATCCACTCCCAGAGCTTCAACTATTACCTGGGTGCAGGTTAAAAGCCTTTATCCCCCTCTCATTAGCCATGGTCTTACACCAACACTTTTTTTCATTTCATTTCTAACCATTTGTTGAAGATTTATATTAATACTCATATCTAGCACCTTAAATTCAATACATTTGAGATTAAAGTCACCTGCCCACCTAAAGAGCAGCTCTTCTATGAGACAGCCAACTACTTTTTAATGGTATCACCATTGTCTCAGTTACCCAAACTAGAAACCTCACAGCCATCTTCAACTCCTTATGCTCCCATGTCTCCTACTATTTTAAATGAGTTGGCAAGTCCTATAGATTTCTACCTTCACAACACTTCTTGCATTCATTCTCTCCTTTCCAAGGCCACGGTAATTCAAGATATCATTAGCACTTGACTGGACCACTGTAACAAGATCTCTTCCCATACCTACTCATTCTATATACCGTAGCCAGACTTTACTTCTTAACGTTTCAATCTAATCAGATGGCTTAGCTAGTGAAAAGCTTTAACACTCCCCATTACTTATTAATTAAACTGCCCAATTCAAGGCAACAAGTAACTCCATAAATCAGTCCCAACCAACCCTTGTAATCTTTTCTCCCATATACATACGGTCTGACCTAACTGGATTACTTGCTGTCCCTCATGTCCTGTGCCTTGTTTTCTATTTCTGTTCATAGAAATACGAAACAGTATTTCCATATCCAGTAATGGTGGACCACAATACATATAAATATTTCAACTGCTTTAAAATTTAACATTATGTGGAAAAACATTTTCTAAACATTTCACTTTATAGATAAATACTTTTCACAAAGCTCTTGATTGTTTCATGTTTCTCATTGAATATCACAGAGAAGTATCTTCGTACATAAAGCATTTATGTTTTGGACTATCATATTAGAATTGATTCCCAAAGGTACACTTACCAGAAAAATATATTAAAAAGTCTTGGCACACAATCTGTACCTTTAATATTCAGTTGATAATTATCTTAAATTATCATTGTATTATGAAAGTTGAAGCTTGATCCTCAGATATAGTTCATGTATTATATTAAGTACAGTGTTGGTATTTATAACCTATCATTCTAACACTTTTCTCTCAACCCTGCTCTTCCCCTGCTCTGACCTCCAGTCTCCAGCCCATGTGATTACCAGGCCAATGGCCATAACAGCAAAGGCAAAGAAGAGCTCACTGCTTCTCAAAGCCTGGTATTCTGAAAACGTAATAATACACTTTCTATTTTTTGAACTGGGGTCATGGGGGAACTTGCTATTTGAGGCAAATGAGTCAGTCAAGACGAGAAAGTCAATATATTTCAGTCAGTGTGTCTGCTGGGATGCGCCATCACCAAAAACAATGGATACAGACTGCTGTACTGATACGGTTAAAAGACAGGATAATGCATGTCAAATGTTAGATTATAAATTGGATGTTTCAGTTTTGGGTCCCACTTAGCAAACTACAGAAGCAAAATAATTAGCATATTTCAAAGCTACCATAAAATATGCCTCAAATTCATCTTCCTGCCAAACAATCTTATATACTAAATTTCCTAATCTTTGTTATTAGATACTCCTCTCCAGATAAAAACTTCTTTAAAGATCTCACATTGTAGATGGGCACTTACTCTACCTTGGGGAAGACTTCCTGAAGTCAGTCATTTCTGTGTTAAGGCAGAAGGATGGGCTTGCCTTAACCAAGGGTAGAGAAAGAAAGGGTAGATAGTCCATGAAGAGATCAGCAAGAGTGAAAGTCTAAAGGTAAAACAGAACGCACTACTCTCCAAGAATTTAAGTGTCTGCATCAAAAGGCTGAGAGGAGTGGTGAGAAAGTGAAAATAGTGCCAGAAGGGCCTCAGTTACAGACGGGCTGAGGGGAGCTGCTGAAAGGCCATTCCCTACTTGACTCCTGCCAGTTTCAGTGGACAAGCATGACCAGATGTATACAGCAGAATGATCAATTGCTCCAGGAGGAAGTGGCAGGAGTCAAGTCTGGAGCTGGAAGCACATGAGGCTGAGGGTAAGATCAGAAATAGAGCAACCATAGCGGTGGGAGCAGAAAGAGAGCAGAAAGAAATGGAGAGGAGAGATTTCTAGGAATGGGATTAGACAGTATATTTTATTAGCTGGCTGATAATTCTTATCCATCTCTTTGTAACAGTAATTGTTTGCTTTTGGTGAATGTAAAATAAAACTACTGTGCTCCAAAAGAAGGAAAATATACCTAAATAAGCTACTACTATATTTTCTTGACTCTCTAATACTATCAAATATAAGAAGTATGGTCAATTTAATACTTTGTGTGAGGGAAAGAATCAGTGCTACCACATAACAGGAAAGATGGATATATAAAGGTTGACAATTGGAGGAAGAAATTAAAAGTTCTTGTGTCTAGGCCAGGTATGCTGGCTCACACCTGTAATCCCCGCACTCTGGGTGGCTGAGTCGGGAGGATCTCTTGAGGCCAGGAGTTTGAAGTTATAATGAGCTATGATTGTGCCACTGTACTCCAGCCTGGGTGACAGAGTGAGACCCTATCTCCGAAGAGGGGGAAAAAAGGTTCCCGACCTTTGCAATTGAAATGAAATCAAAGTATAATGTCCCCTAGAAAAGAGGAAGGACATACCTTCCATGAGAAAGGATCCAATGATTAAACTGGGCAAGAAAGGTTGCCAGAAAGTCTGGGAATATCTCCAGCCAATTGGCAGCCAAACTTTGTACTTAAGAATGTGGTTGTTGCCCACATCTGTCAAGGTAAGCTTGGTAAAAAGGGATGTGGGCCTTGCCCTATCTCTCATTCCTAGGACTAGCATGTGTCAAAGTATTTGCCATGGAATATTTGTCCCATGGGTGGGGGTGGGGGGAGTTTCTATAAACTAAGTTATAACTCCCTTTTGTAGCCATATTCATTTCCCAAATATATATTAAGCACTGGTTCCATGGCAGGTACTGTTCTAGGCACTGGGTATACAGCAGATAAAGGCAGAAAAGTGCCTGCTCTCACCAAACTGACATTCTATCCAAACACAAATTGCATAGAAAAGACTAAGAAATCCCATAGGAAAGCAAACTGATCAATTTATCTGGGCCTGAAACCTTTATTATTTTTAAATCACCTGGAAAACCCTATTCAAAACCCTTTGTCAATCCTCATGCCACTCTCTCACTTCTTTGTTAGACTCTGCATATCAAGTCTAGGACCCTGAGATCTCAAGGGACCAGTCTCTTTTTTTCTCTCCCTTCCAAGACATTAGTTATTTGCTACGTTCCTGGTGGCTAGCACAGTGCTCTGCATATAGTAGGTGCTTGGTCACTAAAAAGTTGATAATGGGGGTGACTGTACACAGTGAGGGGAAAATATGGGAAATCTCTGTACCTCCCACTTAATTTTGTTATGAACTTAAAACTACTCTAAAAATAAAGTCTAGTAACAATAATTATTTTAAAATAAAGTCTACTAACTTTTTTTTTCAAGGGCAGATGAAGCACAGGCTGTATGTGTCTCAAGGACCTATGGGTGGGCTATGGAGCCTATGTGGGTTATTTCTCAGCAAGGGCTTCCCTCCAGGAAGCCATTTCTGCCTCCCCGCTCTTTTCCAGATCTTAGTCATACAGGGTTTCTGGAAATAAGTCTGGCAAGTAGATTGACATGAGATGAGAGCACTAAATAAGATTCTCTCTCTCTCTCTCTCTCTCTCTCTCTCTCTCTCTCTCTCTCTCACACACACACACACACACACACACACACAAATTTAAAATAAGTCATCAGGTGATTTTTTAAAAAAAGCTAACTAAATAATCAAGCTGAAACAGCCTAGTCAATTTTTTCAAGTTAAATCTAATGTACATCTATAAAAGAATCCCTAACATATTAAAGGCCCATAGAGCACATGGTAATAGCTGTAGCTTCACTATATTTGCTTATAATGAATACGTTTTCATCAAAGCATAGGGCAGTTTATTATGTGAATAGAGCCATTCCTGACACTTGAGCCTCTGCCTCCCTATCAAGAAAAGGTTGCCAAAACCAATATTGTACCGAAAAATGATTTTTTGTTACCTTATCAACTTTTTTTGTTCACACCCTTGCCAATTACAGAACATTCCTTAACTATTTGATAGTGTAGCAATATTTTATCCTTCATTAAAAATCTCTTAACACTTTAACAAAATGACTAAAACACCGAATTTGTTTCCTTGCACTTAAAACTTCATGCCAGTTGGTGATAACTTTAAAAATGTTTATTCTTATACATTTTAAATATATGTATTAATGAAAATTATTAAAGTAAACACCTTTAACAAGCTAAAAAAGATCAGGTGACTAATATTTGGGGAGTATATTACAGTTCATAAAACATTTTCCACATATAATATGTGATTTAATCCTTATACAACTCTGTGGGCAAGTTAACATTACTATTTTATTATCTATCTTGTACAGAAAAGTAAAATTTCATTGATTTGATTAAAAAAACACAAACTATTATTTAGTTGAGCCATAATCTGAACTTACATATTTTTATTTCAAATTCCAGTATCTTTCCATGGCTTGGACAGTCTCTATCCTTAATATCGTTATCAACATATGTAGGTGATTAAATAAATGAGTTTAAGAAGTTATCCAGAAAAAAAGGATTTAATGACTAATAGAAATTTTAACAAATCTAAGGCAAGTAACTCTGAAAGTACTTGAGCATAAAATACACAAATGTGATCATTATGAAGACTATCAATAATGTGTATGAACAGATACCTTTGTTTTAGAGCTATAAAGAAATATACCATATTTCCACCAAAATACTATAAAGTGAGTAGATACTAACTAGGTGCCATAGACCAGAATGTAAGCTCTGTGAGCACAGAGACTTGTCTGTTTTGTTCGCTGCTGTATTTCCAGAATACTCAGTAAACACTTGTTGAATGAACGAATGCTAAGGACAACATGGAATATAAAAATAAAGCTCTCAGATATAGAAGAAGAAACTTAGTTTTATATTCAAACCCAGGACACCAATTACAATTTCATTCATTAGGTAATTACTGAGTAACTTACATATGCTTATAACTATGCTAAGACATGTATGTATGCATGAGCTCTGGAATTGGTGTCAGATTTGTATCCTTTAGAGCAGTGGTCCCCAAACTTTTTGGCACCAGGGACCAGTTTCATAGAAGACAATTTTTCCATGGACGGGGTGGGGGTGTGGACGCAGGCTGGGGCTGTGGGCGCAGGCGTGCAACTCTGCAGCTGGGTCCCTAACAGGCCACAAACTGGTACCAGTCTGCAGCCTGGGGGTAGGGGACCACAGCTTTAGACTGTCTCACTAAGCAATCTTTAGCAGATTAGTTATTTTCAACCCTGACTGTATGATAGCATTACCTGGGGAACTTAAAAAAATTGCCTCCAGGCCTACCAGACACCAACTAAATCTGACTCCCTGGGGTGGGTATTGAGCTCTGATTTTTTTTTTTTTTAATGTTCACAGTTGATACTTATGCCTAGTGATTGGTGAGCACCTCTACTGTAGAACAGTTGTTCTCAAACTTTGGCCTGCAGGAGAATCACCTAGACAGCTTAAAATTCAGCCTTGTCCCCAGAGTTTCAGATTCATTAGGTATGGGGTAGAACCTGAAAATCTGCATTTTTAATAAGTTCCCAGGTGATGCTGATGCTGCTGGTGTGGAAACCACTCTGAGAACCACCAGTGCAGACTATCTATGATATTTCTGGAATGAATTAAAGAATACGTGTGGAAGGCACACAAATAGAGAAACAACATTACATGAACAATTTAAATACAAAAAAGGTTAGAAAAATATAAATTAAAATCACAGTGAGTGATTTAATAATAAGTACTATGTACTTATTAGAATGGCTAAAATTAAAAACAAAACCAAAAATAAACCATGTGCTAGTGAGGGTGCAGAGCAACTAGAACTCTCATACACTGAACACGGAAAAACAGTTTGTCAGTTTCTTCCAAGTTAAACATCATATACTATCATATAAGCCAGCAATCCCAGGCCTGGATATTTATTCAAGAGAAAGTAACTTATATTCACATAAAAACCTGTATATTAATGCTTATAGCAGCTTTATTCACAATGCCCACAAGCTGGAAACAACTGAAATGCCCTTCAACTGGTGAATGGATACGCAAACTCTGGCATATCCATGCAATGGAATATAAAGCAATAAAACACAACAAACTGCTGTTACCAGCAACACCATGGATGAATCTCAAATGCACTCTAGTAAGTGATAGAAGCCACTCAAAAGGCTATACACTGTATGATTCCATCTATACAATATTCTGGAAAAGTTAAAACTATGGAGAAAAAAAACAATGGTTGCCAGGGGCTGGGAATGGAGGAAGGTGTCAACTACAAAGTGGCTGCAAGAGAATTTTGGTGGATGATAGAACTGTGCAGCACACTTAGCTTGCAAAACTTCATTTGTAAATAGGACTAATAATATCTACCTACCACATTAAGTTGCTGTGAGGATTGAATGAGATAATATGCGGAAGAGTGTTTTGTAAAATAAAATATCCCTTATAAATGATAGGTATGTGTACATGCATTTTGCAAACATTGCTCCTCTTCTTCCAACATATAACAGGGAGCAACTTTTCTCTACAAGTATCATTAACATTTTCTGATATTTCACAGGCAAGGTGACTAGGCTCCAGCAAATAAACCAGTAACAACACACAGTTAATGAGGATAATGAGAGTTAAAAGAAAGTAACAAATGAAGAATTAGGCCGCTTCTCACTGTATGACTGACTCGGTGATAGGCAGAGATGAAAGGGCACACAGGGTAAGACTAGGGACAGGGATAAAGCATCCATGTACTTTCCTCTTCTAATTCTTTTAAGTCTTGGAAAAGGAAATATGCTTTTTGTTTTGCTTTACACTTATTTCTTTTCTTTTTTTTTTCTTTTTGTTTTTTACTTATCCACTGTCATGGTATTATTTATTTTCTAAGAAAATATTCTCCCAAGCATGCTTGTCACTCCCAGCTAGTAGCTCTTTCTGAGGAAATTGTGGGATTTTGTTTTTTTCTTAATTATAAAACTATACAGACTCATTACAGGAAGTTAGTAAAGGATAAATACACATGTATTTTTTAACATATGACAGTAGAGGAGGGCTGGGGTAGAAGCATACTACTACTACTCATCTATGAATGTGGGTTTTTTTAAGTACCTTTTTCATATGCTTATTAGCTGTTCGTATATCTTCCTTTGTGAAATGTCTGTTGATGCCTTCGCTAATGTTTAAATTGAAGTGTGTATCCTTTTACTGTTAGTTGTAGTTCTTTATATAATCTGGATACACCATATCCTTTGGCAGATATATGTTTTGTAAATATTTTGTCCTGGTCTGTAGCTTACCTAAAAGACAAAGTGGTTTCTTTGTCTTTTGATGAGTTGAAGGTTTTAATTTGAAGTCTACTTTACACAAATACATATTTAACCTAGTTGCAATCATATGGAATATTCAATTTTAGTGTCTAAATCAGTTCTTTTGACTCCCATGTTGTTGTATCACATTAATGCTCCTAAGATCTTAAATTGAAACCAAACATAGAAGGCATTAGTATTATTATCTGAATGTGTAAAATTATATCATTTCACTTGATTTCAAATACTGTTCACTAGCGATATATTTTCATATCAGTGGCTCTGAATTTCAATATGAACAAGCTATATAATTGCTGCCTTATACATATAATAATATTAATTACAGCTGCTTTACAAAGCCAAATAATATTAACTTCAACACATTTTCTTGACTTTAAAATTTCAGAATGGTTAATGATTAAACCATGTCCACTTGCTATGCACACAGTAACACCACACACTAAGTTGCCCAAATTCAATTTAAAGTCTTTTTCCAAAAAAGAAACACACGTGTCTTTAAAAAATAAAGTAGAAATACCTAGAAATATTTAATAACTTTGCCTGACACTCCCATTTTATCTAACAAATACACAACTTAAATCAATACAACTTCAGGAATTATAATGTGACAAGATAATTATTAAGTATAATGTACATTATTTCCAGGACACTTATGATTTAGTCTTCCTATTCTTAATTCAGGCTGCTTTCTCAGCATGGATGGCATCATATGCTCTCAAAATAAGTCACAATGAGAGAAACACCCATAGTTCACAGTTTGTGTTTAAACTTGTTGCTGACTCATTTGTCCCTTGATAACTGAACCTTTCTTTACTAACTTTAATTATAGTCATCTCTCATTCTAAAACTTCCCCTTTCCTCGTGAACATATTTGCTATCCTTGTGGCCTCCTGACTGTGAGACATTGGGTAAATATGTCACCTCCAAGATTCTTATTATATGGTGTTCAGTCTGCTAAAAACAGAACCTGCATTTTTCATGCACTCCTTTCCTTCATGTGGATGTTGTAAAGATTAAGCAAGATGATGTATGTGCAAGAGATTATTGTTGTTAATGCTTGAAATAAATTTCACGGAATTTGTTCTAAACTTGTGATGCCATAAATATCCTACTCCTCTCTGCCATAACATAGCAACTATTCACATCAGAAACATCATTCTTGGGCACTATATTCTGAATGTATTGCCAAAACCATGGAATACAGAAAAGGACTGCTATCTAATGTCTGGTATCATTCCTACTCCCTGATCGTTAAATGCAAGTGACCAAGAGAGAGATTCTCTCTCAGCTGGATGAAGCAGATTTCCTCAGTGCTATCAGAGTACATCAAGGCAGTTCTATGATCTGGGAGATCTAAACAGCTGATTTATCACTCAAGAGTCCTAAGACAAGTCAATTTTTCAAGAAATGAACAAAATGCTTGAATTGAGACAAAGAAAAACACATGGAAGAGTTTTCAAGAGTTGTTGTGGTATGGGGGAAAGAACATGAACTTTGGTGTCACCCAAACCTAGGTCGAAATTTCATCACTTAAGATTTTAAGAAAATTATACTATCTCTCTTTGCCTATTTTCTAATCTATAAAATGGATCAAGCCATCTTGTAGAGTTGTGAAAAAGAAATAATAAAGTAAGTAAAGTGTGCAAGTACCATACCCGTGCATAGGTAGGCACTCAAACAATGCCTATGGCTATTCATTAATTCAACAAGTACCCATTAAGCACCATATGTACTAGGCATTATACAAAGCCTGACTACAACTTTTATTATAACTATTTTCCATCAGTAAGAATAGGGCAAAGCTCACATGAATGTAGAACAGAAAAGTGTCTTTATTGTTCAACATAAAGGACATGTAGAAAAGTTAATTTCTCACCACAAAATAGCTCCACTGATAGCTTAATAATGACCTGATTAAAACTCTACTATTACAGAATCAATCCTTTAACTTTATTTATTTATATTTTTTAGAGACAAAGTCTCGTTCAGTTACCCAGATTGGAGAGCAGTGGTCCAATCATAACTCATCGTAACCTCAAACTCCTGGGCTCAAGCAATCCTCCCACCACAGCATTCCAAGTGGCTTGGACTACAAATGCACACCACCATGCCTGGCTAATTTTTTATTTTTTGTAGAGATAAGGTCTCACTATGTTGCCCAGGCTGGTCTTGAACTCCTAGCCTCAAGTGATCCTTCTGCCTGGGCCTCTCAAAGTGCTGGGATTACAGGCAGGAGCCACTGCACCCAGCCCAATCTTTTGAGTTAATCTTTTTTCTTTTTTTCCCTTAATTATTTATTTGGTATTCCAAATATGCTTTATAATATAAACATTCCTGGGTAGTCACAACTTCATGAAGCAGAAGAAAGAGGAGAGCTACACCTGTCTCCGATGTTCTCTCTTTATCCCTGGCATCTCTGTTTTCTGGTTCCACTGGTTACTAGCTGTGTAACCTTGGGCAGGTCACTTTACACCTCAGAGGCTGTTTCATCATTAAGATGGGAATGATACTATTCAGTTGCATGGATGTAAGATTTATGGAAAGAGAAACTATACAGGGTGGGAGATACAAAGAAAGCAGAAGGGAGGAAAGAGACACACAGAAAAGAGTCGGGAAGAACTGACTCAGAGGAGGAAGAGGGAGAGAGGCAAATACACAAAGAGTAAAAAATCTGTAAAGGGCAGAAATTTCACTCAATGAGCATAAGCCCACAGGCCAGGAATGCAATTCAGCCTGAAAAAAATCAATCTCAGTTGTGAAATTTATTACTTTTAGCATTTCCCAAGAATTAATGGTCATTAAGCAAGTGCATGGTGGTGGCTTCATCAACTTCATCAAGGGAAAAATGAAGACCAACTGAGAACTACAGAGATGATAAAACCATCTATAGAAGAGCAAGCAAACTTAAGTTTTTATAAATTTGCTTAAATGTTCTAAGCAATCATGTTTAAAGTGAGCCATACTCTATGACATTAAAAACTGCATATTACTATATCTGCTATATATTTTTATCAACACACTGTAGAGAGTTACATAAAGAAAATTATATTGACTATTTGAACAAGTTAAGGGATTTTCAAAGATGATATAAGTTTTTAACCTTTTCTGATTACTTTAGATCCAAACTCCTATAAATGCTAATGCTCTCTCTACTCATCCTCTTCTTTACTGATGATATATTATTAAAGAGAAAAGGACTTTAATCATCAGACTGCCTTAACTAGATGCTGACTCTCTTTTTCTAGGCAGTTTTTCTCCTTAGTTGAATAATCCTGCTCTATAAATATTAACTGAGCTCTTAATATATGAGGAACAAAAAAAACATAGGAATGAATAAGAAATTAGTCGTGTCTTACAGGGTCTTGGGCTTTGGTTCACTGTAGGTCAGCAATACATATCATTTGGATACACAGTAATATGTTATGACAAAATAAGAGATTTGGAGATTGAAGAGTATCAGGATAAAGTCAGGTTGGTCAACATTTTGCGCAGTCTAAATGCACTCAACATATTTCTAGGCAAAGCCAAACATTTTCCCTCTTGGCATTATCTTTGTTTCTTCTTCATCTCTCTCCTTCCAAGTTTCAAAACTCACACATACCTCCCCAATCGCTGGTCTTCTCTGTATTCTGGCGATGGTAACTACTAGACATCTGTACTATCCTCTCCTTTTCCGCTGTAATCTTTCAGCACACTCTTTCCTGCTGGGCCTGAACCTAGTTTCAGAATCTTTCTGAACACACTGCTCCAGAGAGACTCTATCAATTGACTGGCAATAAAATGGGCAGCATTCAGGGGAAAATCTAAAGTTTAAAAAACACTGTTCTTATTTCTGAATATAGTTTAAGGGGTCAGTAAATTTTTTCTGTACAGAGGCAGACAGTAAATACAATAAGCTTTGCATGCCAAATGGTCTGTGATGCACCTACTCAACTCTGCCGGGACAGCGTAGAAGCACCCACCGACAGTACATAAATGAGTGGCTGTGTTTCAATCAAAGTATTTATAGACACTGATTGGATTTTCATGTAATTTTTCACATGTCACAAAATATTATTCCCCTTTTGATTTCTTTCCCTAACAATTAAAAAATATAAAAACCATTCTTGGCCTGATGGCCATAGAAAATCAGGAGGCAGGCTGGATTTGGCCTATGGGCTGGAGTTCATCAAGCCCTGGCCTAGATCTGGGATTCTCAAAGTAAGAACTTCTGGTGGTCTGCAAGATCCTTTCAGCAAGCACAATTATTGATGCGTGAGACCAGATTTTCTTTATGTACTTCAATCAAATAGACCAAATGCAGAAGAGAATATAAGGATCTAGCTGCCTTCTATTAAGCTACAAATTGAAGAAATTTGCCAAAGTGTAAAACAATGCCACTCTTCTCAATAATTTTTCTTTGTGTTTGGAAAATATATGGTGATATTTCAGATCAAATGCTATTTATATGAATATGTAATAGGTTTATTTTTCAACAGATTAATATTTTATATTGCTCAGTTTTGATTTCTATTATAATATGATAAATGCCAATAGATATAGCTCAAGTAAATAAAAGCTCTCTGGGGGCTCTTAGTAAATTTTAAGGATATAATGGGAGCATGAGACTAAAAGTTTGAGAAGGAGCTGCTGAGCTATAACTGGGTTAATCTATTACCTCAGCAGAGTAAGAACCACCTGACAGACCACCTTATTGCAATCTCCATCTTGACCTCTCACCACCCAAGAGCTTCCTGGCAATTCTCTGGTTAGATCCTAATTTGAAAAAATTTAATACCAAGCATTTATGTTCTTGCACAATAAAGTTAGTGAAAGTGTGGTGGTTATTTTCATGAAAAAAACCCTTCAGATACATGCAGACCATAAAAACATTTCAGCCTTTACTTTGCCAAAATAGGTAACTAGAAGCAAGTATCTCTCCTTGGCTTCTATTTTCCAATCTTTAAAAACAAAAAAATTATTATTGCAATTCCTTACCTCCAGAACATATCTCAAAAGAGATTCATTAGCTCATTTATAAATCATAGTGTATCTTTGACCTGGCTCCACAAATATTGTGGGAGCCCAGTCCTAATTAGGACCTTCACAGCAGGATTAAATCTAAAGAGATAAAATCCACTAGACATGGTACAAGTTTAATTTACAGTGCTAAGAACACTGCACTAAAAATTACATTTTGCCAAGTAAGGTACACACATCTTACACAGCATTTTAAAAGAGTATTAATATTTGCTTGCTCAGGCATTTGAGATTTAAGAACTTTTCAAAAGATTATTTTAGAGGAAATGAAAGGGAAAAAAGGGAAAGTTATTTTAATTCCAGTGTTACAATATGCAGGGAAACCTTATGTAAAGAAGCATTTCTTTCAATATAAATTTACTTTGTCATACTGTCTACCCTAATGATGTGTACTATTGGCCTGGGGAAACTTTTCTTTCTTTTCTTTTTTTTAGAATTAAAGAAACAATAAACATTAGTCCAACATTTATCATTCTGTTGAATTACATGTTCTTATTAGAAAGTGTTTCCCTGTTAAGTATATGATTCTAAAAGTCTTTATCATTTCTCTTGTGAAATGATGACTTTGTAACAATAACTAAAAACGAAGAAATTTATATTTTTGGGTGTTTATCCTTCAATCTGTATTGTAAAATACCTTTAAAATCAGAAATTATGATTGAATGCTAAGTCTCCCATAATTTGTGAGTACTGGCTCCAACTAGTAAAATATATTTGGCTATTTTGACTAACAGCAAAACTGAAATTCACTAGCATCTTTAAGATCAGAAAGCCACTAGCAAATTATTATCCATTTGGGGGATTATTGCCTACTTAGGGGAACAGTGCACGTTATAACAGAAAGATGTTAGTAGTTGTGATGTTCAATGAAGAAAAATAGACTTAAAATATGAAAAAAATGCTTACCATTGAAATCTACAGTAAAAGCAAAAGTCTCATCATGATTGCAAAACATTTCAAATTTTGAAACATTTGTAAAGTAGACAAAAATGAAGCAGCTTCCTCAGTCATTTTTTGAGATCTCAGCATCAATTTAAAGAAAACACTTATATTTGAAAGACTATTTCAAAATATGAATTCCTACACTAAGTACATACAAGCACATGAAGCAAATTTATGTCTCATATATAACATTTCTGCTCCATGTGTATGTGAATGAAGATGATAGAAGACTAAAATTAGAAAAGTTATTTGCTTCACTACTGAATTCTTTAAGGAATACAAGAGCCTCAATATTAAAAAACACAAAGACTATAGAACTAAACAGATGCTAATGTGAAAAAAAATTTACATAAAATTGTTATTGTGGAACACATGGAAAAACAGGCACACATACTTTATTGTGTGGAAAAGATAACCTTATATCTGGCAAACAATGTATTCAAAAAAATTTTTATAAAATAAATTATTTTCTCCATTCTCATTTTTAAACCAAAATTATGTTCATTAAAAAATCTGAATGTAATAGTTTATTAAGAAGGCAACAAATTTAAAAATCACATGGAATTTATATTACCACAAAGATAAACTGAATTAAGAAGGTTTTGGTCCACATTTGAGAAGAAAAAGTAGTCTTCTGAGAAAACACAGCTAATACTACTCCAAAGCAGCAAAACTAGAATCAAAGTATGAATTTTAAAGCCTGGCACAGCAGTTTAAAATTTAAAGAATACCATCGTTATTTTAATAAAATAGTTTTCAGTTTTATTTTGTTTTCCCAATTCCCCTCCCCAGCAGTGGAACAATATATGTAACTTTTTGTAGCTGCTGGGGAATTTTCTTAGCACTTTGTGGAAACTGTTGGCTTTCAGAAATGGACAGGCTGATTTGAACCAAAAGTTAGGCAAATACAGAATTGCAACAACAATAAAAAGCAACTTAGAAAGAGGATCAAGCCAAGCAGACAAGCAAACTTTATAAAATCAGTTTTCTGGGATTATTCATCAAGTCAGTTCTCTAATTTCAAAAAGCCAAACCAAAGCAAAGCATGTTGACTTACATTGCTTCTTCAGGTCTTTCAGGTGTTGTTTAAACTGTACAAATTTTTCATTATTTTGAAAGTCTGCATCAGAATTCTTGTTCTGTAAAGCCAAAAATTTCTTCTCCACTAATAATTTTAAATCTGGTATTTTTTCTGGACGTTCTTCTTTTACCTAAGGAAGACAACAAAATTACCTTAGTTAAATGTTAATAAGTTTTGAACCATTGTTTTTATCTCGTACAATTCAAAGAAAAAGATAATGAGGTAGAAAACAGAATTCCCTGAACAGACAACCAGAGAGGCTCGGACTTGTTCCAAAACAGACTACTGGTAAACATTGAAGGGAATCACTCATCCCATCTATTCATCCTACTTTTTAGCTTTCTTAAGGTATTGGCCCTTCAATAATCCTACTAACTGTCTCCCATGAGTACCAGGGAAAATTACAAATGTAGCAATTTCACCAGAACCTAAGCATCACCACTTTTTCCTTTACCCAGGTCTGCTAGGTCACCTTTCCCACTTGCCACCATGGTTATACCATCTCTTCATTCTCAACGCTCCTATTTTTCTGGCCCTCTGCTCCGGTAGGCGAGAGTGACTCTTACTTAAAAATGAAGTTGAAGCTCTAACCTTGACCTCCCATAATTTCCTGCCACAACAAGGAATTAGTATCCCCTTGTTCTGTTCAAAGGTAAGCTCTCAATTTATGTTCCCCCCATATTATAAAATTACTTCCCAGTATTATAAAATGTTCAAACATGCAAATAAGTTGAAGGAATTGTACTGTGAATGCCTATTCATCTACTTCCCATATGCCACAATTATTAACATTTTGCTGTTTGTGCTATTACATATCTATCTATCTACCCCTCTCTACCCATCCTCAACCTTGTTCTTCAGTTTATCCTTAATTGCATTCTCTTCATCTCCATTCAGACAAACTTTCCCTCTATAGTCTCTTTGCCTCAAAACCTTTACATTGCCTCTTCACTTCCAAATTTTAAAACAAACCACCTCTTATAATCCCTGCTCCCTCCCCTCAGTTATTTTCTGTTAATATTCCACCTCCTTTGGAAAAAGGAGCCACTGTTTCCACTTCCTCAACCTCCAGCTTTAGCTACTACAATCAAGCTGCTGCCCCGCTACTCCACTGCCACCGCTCTGTGTCAGGCCTTCATAATTGGTCCCTTTCACCACTGGCCCTTTCCTGATGCTCCTGCTGCCAAGTAAAACTCACCAAACTCTCCACTGTGCCCGGAAATATCTTTGACAGACTTCTTCCACAGGCCCCGTAATATATAATTGCTCTTATATTCATATGCCTTTCTCCTAATAAAATGTAAATGCTTTGAAAGATCTCTGATTTATCACTGTACTGCCAGTGCCCAGCACACAACAGATAATACTCAATATATGTGTTCCAAGTAAATTAATCTCATTAGCTCCAAATATAATTACTTACCCACTAAAAGCCACAATTTATCAGCTGTTATTATTAGTAGTAGAATATACAGTACAATTTCTGGGCTGGAAGACAACTTAGAGATCACTTAATCTTGAGCTCCTTCTTCCCCAGTTTCACAAATAAATAAAATGATATAAAAAGAAGTAAAATGACTTATCTTCTACCATCCAATTAATTAGAGGCAATGTTAAGACTACAAGTTAGACACAGAAAATTATTGGTTTTGGTTCTAGTCAGTGGGATATATTTCTGATCTCTCTGAATCTGAGTATCAATGCATATGAGGTCAAAAGAATATCTGTAATTTATCTGCTTTGATTAACTTTTGTCATGGAGAAAAATTATATAATCATCTTTTGCTTAATTGCTACGCATTTTGATTAGCTAAATTGAAAATGAGAAATAACCATGCAACTAAAATGTCTAAAATTTGTATTTATAGTACAGAGTGTAGGAACTGACTTTTCTCTTTATATTGATGATACTCAACCAGTGCTGGATTCACCATTAAAGAGAATCATGAAAAACACGGATAGGCTTTAATGACAAGTGTTATATGTAATTAAAAATTTGAAATAAGTTACATAAGCCTTCAGAACCACTAAAGCTCAATTTGGAAAAGAGAAGGGAGAAAGGCAACTTAATAATTCCTTATGTCTCAAGAATAAGAGCTATTACACATGGTGATTAGCTATCATTTAACCTCTCTACACGACAGAACAAGATCAAACAGGTTCAAAATCATAGCATGAAGAGTTCAGAGTAGACCTAGAAAATAAATTGCCAGTTCTTAGAATGGATTATAGGCTTTCTTTCTGGATTTATAAAATAAAATGAACTCGTATCTACCTAAGACGTTAACAATAACATTACAGAAGGCATTCATTACGAGCCTTCTACAGATCTTTGATCAGTCTGAAATTTTAATTTAATCTGGGATGATCAGAAAACAACCAATCTGAGCAGATGATAAGCAAAATTCAAATGTTCTTTTCCAGTAAAGTCTCTAATGCAGTCAACACACTTAATTTTCCTAGTTCAACTACAACCACTGCTCAGGAGTTGAATTGAAGATTAGGTAGGCAGTAAGGGAGAAGGATGGAAAGGATAGACATTTTGAAGTTTGATAACATGACAACCTGAAATACAATTAGGAAAAACAGAATAAACCAAATTTAGTGATTCAATGTATTTTTTCCCACAGTCAGAACCTCCAGAAAATTGTTGTGAAGCACAAAATCCACTGCTGCAAGTATCTTCTCTGAAAGTGTGATGCCGCAGTTGGCATGGTTATTCACTGCAAAGAGAACTTACTGTATTCTAGCTATCAAAATTAGAGCATAAAAAATATTCAACTATCTTTTTAAATCAATAAAGTAAATGAGCATGATTTTTAATGGTTTCTTGCTTTGTTTCTATTTTTAAGAGAAATGGATAAAAGGGAAGGTAGAAAAATTCTTCAAGTAGCTGATCACCCATGTTATCTAGTATGAAAAAGATAAAGATGGCCTTCTTTTCCTAGGACAAATTTCTAACACCTCAAAGAAATTTAAGATGGGAGGAGAGGATTTATTAGATTATTAGGTCCATCCATCCCTTTCCCAAGAATAAAGTCCCTAGATACAAGACTTAAAACCTCAGTAAATTAAAAGACACTAGGTATATTACTTTACTAGGGCTATCATAACAAAGCACCACAGATTTGTTGGCTTAAGCAACAGAAATTAATTTCCTTACAGTTCTAGAAACAAGAAGTCCAAGGTCAAGGCATCAACAGGGTTGGTTCCTTTTGAGGCCTTTCTCCTTGGCTTATACATGGCAGTCTTCCTGTGTATCATCACACGGTCTTCCCTCTGCAAGGGTCTGTGTCTAAATTTCCTCTTATAAGGACACCAGTTATACTGGATTAAGGCCCACTTAATGAACTCATTAATTACCTCTTTAAAGACCCTATCTCCAAATACAGTTCCATTCTGAGGTACTGGCGAGTAGGGGTTCAACATACAAATTTTCAAGAAATACAATTCAGCTAATACACTGGGTTAATGAAAATCAGAATTTTCAAAACAGCGATAGGTTACTAATCTTTACACCATTATACTTTTTAAAAATGAGAGCAGCCACTGAGAAGTAAACAGCAGGCACAGTGCTTACATAATGAAAATATAATACTGCCCTTGGGAGAGAAAAGATCAGGTTTTCTGCACTACCCACTTACCCTTTCAGTGTTCACTGAGTGCCCTCTCTGTCCTAAGCACTGTAGCTAAAAGGAGAGAAGACCAGAAAGGTCGGCTGGGGGCAGATGGTGAATGGCTCTGGGAGCCAGGCTATGGAACTGAGACCTGCCCTGACAGACAGTAGAGAAAAAGACACTGTAAGATTGTAAGGAGCAAAGTACTAATACCATGAGAATTTTTTAAAAACATGATTACTACGGTTAAAGCCAGGAGGATGCACGGCAGACAGGGAGGGAGACGGAAGCTTCTGCCATCTGTTAACTGATGGCAGAGGGGCTGGCAACTTGGTCAGGCTGGGGTGCTATTTTTGAAGTAGAATCGCTGAATCGCATTGTGAGAGGAAGACAAGGAATTGATGATGCCTCTGAGGTATTTAATGTGGATAACTAGTTAAATGCCATTTTCTTGAGGAAAGCAGTGGGCATCACTGAATCTGTATGATATCTAGGTGGAGCTATCTAGTAAGCAGCTGAAAAGAATTTTAAAATGAGGGCATGGGAAGAAAAAAGGAGAGAGATGCAAAGGAAAATCTACGGAAGTAAAGATGAAAACCAGGAGTGGGGCATGCTACAGAAGAAAGGAAAGGGAAAATTCCCACAAAAGAAGTGCTTGCCATTTGGAAAAAGGATGCAAGAGAGCTCAAGTAAGAAAAGAGTTAAAAAGGGACCACTGGATTTAATTATGAGGCACTTCACACACTGTACTGGAACTACCGATCTGTGACGCTTCTCTCAGGCAAGGTTTATTTCCCTGGTGCCTGGCAGGCTGCCTGCTGCACAGTCAGTGCTCAGATGACGTGGATGAACAAGTGAAATACAGGAAGGCCAAAGTATACTGTGTTGAGATGCGAAAAGGGATTAAGAGAGCTCTGTGTGAACAGATGAATGAAGTTTGGTGGCAAAGGAAAAACGCAAGATGAGAAGCAGATCATGGGAAAGAGAGAACTAAAGACACTGGTTTATTTGCGTGGAGGATAACAATAGCTTGAAGTGAAGCTGATGTGAGGGAGGAGAAAAAACATGGACCTCGGGATGAGACAAATCTGGTCTGGGTTGTGGATCATTAGCCAATCCTTCTGGGCCTTGGATTTCTCTCATCTCTTAAGAATCAGAAACATCCAGTGTTGTGAAGACGTGACTAAATCATGCTGTGTTTAACTTTGGCACATAGTAGATTATCAAAAAATTTTATTCTTTTCTTTCCAACTTCAGCGTAGAGACTTTAATATGTTAATGGACTGAGAAAAAGAAGCCTATGAGGAAACATAAATAAATAAATATAAATAAAAAACACTAAAAGCAAACAAGTCACAGATTTCATTCGACAAGACCATTTAAGTAACTAGGGCAAAAACCAGAGAAGACCGTGACCAGCTGGGAAAGCAAGACAACAGTCTTCACTAGGCATCGTGAATGCCTACAGAGATAGAGAAGCAAGGATATGAGGTAACCTACAATAAGTGTAGGACAATAGGAAGTGGTAAGGACTGGGTTGAAGTAGATGGCACAAGTACCAGGTAAGAAGAAAGCTGCTACTCAGCTTCAGATGAACCCTGCCAGGTGAGAAAGCAAGCCCAGGTTTTTAAAGGGAAGTTGAAATCTAGATTTTTATAACACATTTTTCTGGCTTTTTAAAACAATGCGTAGTGTTGCTATGAGGTTAATAAATGAAATGAAGCAACAACACATTTGCCTTTCTGACACAGAGAACATTCAACAACCAGCAGCTGTCAGGATTGTTGTTACTATTATTATTGTTATTATCATTATATCTATCTCCAGGGTGGCTAGATATGTCTGCAGCTCAGCAAGACTGACGTGAAAACACCCACGAGAAGGAATCAGTGTATGGATTTTAATGGAAACCATGGAAATGAATGGGATCACCAAGGAGACTGAATAAATATTAATAGAAACAGAAAAAGGGACCAACACAGAATGCTGGAGGATACCACGTATAAGGGGCAGCTAGAAGAACTGAAAAAGAAAAAGTACAAGAGTTAAGAAGACAATCAGGGCTGGACGTGGTGGCTCATACCTATAATCCTAGCACTCTGAGAGGCCAAGGTGGGAGGATTGCTTGAGGTCAGGAGTTCAAGACCAGCCTGAGCAAGAGCGTGACCCTATCTCTACGAAAAATAGAAAGAAACTAGCTAGACGACTAAAAATATATATAGAAAAAATTAGGCGGGCATGGTGGTGCATGCCTGTAGTCCCAGCTACTCGGGAGGCTGAGGCAGGAAGATCGCTTGAGCCCAGGAGTCTGAGGTTGCTGTGAGCTAGGCTGACGCCACAGCACTCTAGCCTGTGCAACAGAGCAAGACTCTGTCTCCAAAAAAAAAAAAAAAGAAGACAATCAGAAGAAGGTATCCAAAAAGTCTACAAAGGAATTTCACAATCTCTCAAACACTGCAGAGAGGTCAAGCTAAATGAGGATTGAAAAGTGTCCATTAGACATGGCTTACTCACTGGTGACCCTAGCAAGCGCAGAGATATGCACTGAGAGTGACTCCAAATATCCAGATCTTTGTTCATGAATTGTTTCAAAAAGATGAAGAGTGACAGGAAGAAACACACAAATCCCCAGAAGCTCCATAGACTCTTCACAAATTGTTCAGTTTTAGCTCAAAATTGCTGTGACTATTTAGCCACATTTAATTAGAACCCAACACCCAGGTGACTACAGCATTTCTCTTATGTCAGCAAGGAGAAGGCAATCAATGAGCTGACTATTAACAATCACTCTAGGCCTCCAGTGGCTCTCACCCTCTAAGCAGAGGCTTATTGTTTTAGGAAAAAAGATAACGGTAGAAACAAAAGGCAGAACTCAGCCCTCACCCATGCTGAAGCTACCTATTACTTTCACCATGTTTTAACATAAATATTAAACATATTTACATAATGATAATATACATAGCTCATTTCTTTCAAACAATACTGTATGCACATGTAATTACTGAAAGTGTGTCATTTTATTGCCACGGGGTAAAGTCAAGGTCTCCTCCTCCTCCAATTATCACTATTGCCTTATAGCCATCATTTCACTGGGAGGGAAGATCACAGGAGCTAAGGATATTAATGAACTGAGTCATTCACACACTTTTTGAATCATGTGAGAATCTAGCATAAAATTAGTCATTCCTGTAACTGAACCAAGACTCAGATAGATTTACTCTCTCCAAAACAGCCATTGTTAGATGTTTGGCTCCCAAAACAGTATTATATATACACCAATGATTACATTTGGAAATGACATAGCCTTTAGAAGTTTATTACTGGCACATACCAGTGATAAGCAATTTGCTTTGTGTTCTGCTTAGTACACTAAGTATTCCAACTTCTAATTCATAGGCAGCTTGACCTAAGGTTACAGGACCTGCTTTCATACTAGAAATACAGAGGGAATCGCCACAACTGGTCCTAGAACATTCATTCAACAATATTTACTGAGTCCCAGTTGGGTGCCAAGCATTATGTGAAACACCTAGACATTTAGGGAAGTTGGCCCACACTTATGACACACTACCAAACCAACTGGTCATATACAGGGTAAATTTATATACCCTGTCTCCACCTGCCAACACTGTCTCCACCTTTATATAGCAAAAAAGCCTGGTAAAGTTTTTATTAAAAGGAATATCCAAACTGAGAATCACTATGCTTTTACTGGGCATAACCTGATTACATGTACACATGGAAACACACTCTATTTTCCACAGAGTTTGCTATATTGCCGTTGTCCTCTTTACAAAAAAAAAAAAAAAAAATCACACACACTAATGATGACCGGCATAAATTATACTCCTTCATCTTATGCCAGTTTCTGTTGTCAATTGCATAACCTACACTGAACTTGGTTGGACCAAATTATCTGTAGTTGAGTGTGTTTCCTAGTACTATTATTTAGCATGGGTTTGACTTTTGACAAAACATTTAAGAGAGTATACTTCCTTGTTGGGCATTATGACACATCCAGTGAGCATCATGGTTTGCCAAGCTGTTGTAATACACCAGTACTGAGCAGCAGCCAAGCAGGCATGGCAATACCTTTCCTTCTTTAAGCCTTTCAGAAAAATTTTGAAAATGAATAAGCTTAAACATATGTGAGTGTTATGGTCTAGTCCTAATGGGCCAGTCCTATTAGAATAGACAGTTGTCCAACAGATGGCAGCTGACTGAGGCAACCTGCCATCTATGTGCATCTGTTACTGAACATTTATGCTGTTGAAAATTACTCCAATAAATTTCTCATGGCACCATGCCTGCTACAAGGTTATGACCAACCAGAATCACTTATTAACACAGAATATAGCATTAGGATTTCATATTAGGGGAGAAGAAAACAAACTGACTTTACTTCTTTGGATTTTTTCTTTTTGTTTCACTTTGTATCGTTTTGGCAGAATTCATAGAAACACACATTATTCATTCATCCATTCAATAAATATTTACTAAATATCTACCATACATAGGAATTGTGCTAAGCGTTGGAGAGTCAACAGTAAACAAGAATAAGTTGGTCCCTCTTGTTCTAGGGGGTTTTGGATCTAGTAGGGGAACAAGTGTTAACCAAACAGTCAAACAAATAGACTATCACAAACTACAAAAAGCGCTGTGAAGGAAACGATATCGGATGCTGAGAGAACATATGACAACATAAATATTGAGGACACCATTTCACAGGCACTCTTTTGAACAGACCTCAATCTAAACACAGTTCATACTAAGGGCAAGGTGAGATGAGGATTATTATTGTTGTTATTAACAAACACTTTGCGCTTGCACAGCATCTTCCATCTGAGTGGTTCAAAACCTTATATACACAAAAGTATCATTATCCCAATTTCACAGATCTGAGGAACAGCAGCTCACGGTAGTTAAGCGTCTTGCCCAAGGTTATAATGAGTCAGTAACAGCCAGTTTCAACTCATTCAAACACTCTTTCAACTTAAATATTTTGCTTTGCAAGTGCCTCCAAGTAACAACTCTGAATGAACTTGTACACCCCATTGTAATTTTATGAAAGCATACATGATTACAGACACATATCCTAATCTTTAGTGGTCCATTTGTCAGTTCTTATATAAAAAGACACTTATTCTGAATTTGAAATTGCCCTTCCTGTCCCTGTCCTCCACTAAATGATTAAATGCCTTTTTCATCACCATGGTATCTCATTCCAGAGTCCACAGTAAAAGAGTAAAATAGGTTGATGCTAACAAGATCTACTGTTCTTACCATGTACCCCATCATCCGGAAGATGATCTTTCAGAGTGTTGGAGTGGTCTACTGAAGTGGAGTGGTCAGTTCCAGTGCTACCTCATGAGGTTGGGTAAGGTGGTGTCCCACAGGATGCTCAGAACCAGTGAATAATATGGCACTGTTTCTCTCATGGCCCAGGAACCAAGGGACACATGCAGAATTGGTGACATATCTTCTCCTCCCCCTCAACACACCTAATGACCAACTTGCAATTTTATCCCCATCACTGCAACTCTGGTTCTGCTGGTTTAAGTCTCAGCACCCAAGCAAAGAATGATTTCATCAAGGGACTCAACAAAGCCTCCACTGACATGGAAGCTTAAACCGCAACCTAGCAATTCTGAGTTCCTCATGATACTGAACAGACAGACCAGAAGGGAGGTTGCAGAATTGGTTGGGGTAATGAATCTTGAGTATCAAGGGTCAAGGGGATCGTTGCTACAGAGTGAGAAAACAGAGGTATGTGTCTGAACTTGGAACACCTCCCAGTTTTGCCGCATCCAGCAGTAAAACACAATGGAACACAGAAACAACTCCATACAGGTAGGACCACCAAGGACTCAGATCCCCCAGAAATGAAAACCTAGGCATTGCAGTCAAACAAAAACCTACTATCAGCTGAGAGCTGGCTGAGAGTAAAAAGAACACAGAATGGATAGTGGAGAAAGGGACTTAAAAATACTAACTTTGGGTTCAGGATCAATAGCAAAAGCTAAGATTGAGCTATCTACTCACAGTTACTCTGTGGTTTGATATATACATATTTATGTTTTTAACTAATTTCTCCTTCTCCTTTTGTCCTAATATTTTATGAAAATAAGTTGGGAGTTCACTACTTACAGAGTACTATAAGGGAACATTAACAAAAGGAATAAGCTCAGCCCAGATATCCTGGACTGGGACACAGTAACTGGGAAGATGTATTATTTTCCCTTTTAGGGAGAAGGAGAGCACATTTTCCATTTTTATAAAAGATAGTTGTAACATGTCAGGAGGGAGCATTTTGTTGTTGTTTCCACTGTTTTTGTAAATCTAAGTCTGGAAGAAAAGTGTATACAGAGGTTGAGCAACCAAGCTCATCTGTCTAGAATTTTTTGAACACCTTTCCTAAGTTTGGGGAATTTCTCACCTTAGGAGTGATACTTCACTGGGTAAGAACCAGAAATTCACCTTCTCAGCCTTCCTGGCAACAAAAATACAGCCATGTTGCCTCACCCTTTGCCTGTGGGACTTTAATTCTTGAGAATGACATGAGGGAGGTACGGCATAGGTGCCAGCACAGACTCTAGAACTAGGAACTAGATAACCTAGGGATTTAACTATTAAATCCCAGTTTTACCTTGAACTAGCTGTGTAATAAGTTACTTAACCTCTAAGAAAATCAGTTTCTTCATCTATAATTCCACTTAACTCAAGGGTTGTCATAAGCATTAAAGGAATTAATATATGTGCAGAATTTACACTTTTAAAATCCAATACAGTAGCCACTAGTCACATGGTCATTTAAATCTATGTTAATTAAATAAAATTAAAAATTGAGTTCCTTGGTTGCACTGCCACATTTCACGTGCTCAACACCTACACATGGCTAGTGATTACCATTCTGGACAGTACAGACATAGAACATTTCCATCACTGTAGGAAGTTCCACTGGAAAGCACTGACTTTGAGAATACTTCCTGCCACTCAGGAAGCACTCAAATGATAATTGCTGCTATTATAATTACTGGTATTCTTACAGTCACATTATCATCATCATCATCATCATCATCATCATTATAATGTCAAGTTTAAGATGTAGACAAACGTAAAATCTGGTGGAGATAGATAAGAAATAATTTTTTTTTTTTTTTTTTGAGACAGAGTCTCGCTTTGTTGCCCGGGCTAGAGTGAGTGCCGCGGCGTCAGCCTAGCTCACAGCAACCTCAAACTCCTGGGCTGAAACGATCCTACTGCCTCAGCCTCCCGAGTAGCTGGGACTACAGGCGTGCGCCACTATGCCTGGCTAATTTTTTCTATATATATTTTTTAGTTGGCCAGATAATTTCTTTCTGTTTTTAGTAGAGACGGGGTCTCGCTCTTGCTCAGGCTGGTCTCGAACTCCTGAGCTCCAGCAATCCGCCCGTCTCGGCCTCCCAGAGTGCTAGGATTACAGGCGTGAGCCACTGCACCCGGCTGATAAGAAATAATTTTTAAATTTGATAAGTTTTTGCAGTTTGATAAGAATTTTAACAGCAGTATCAGTAGCAGCAGCTGTCCTCAATTAATTAATTATTACAAGGTACTGAGCTAAGCACTTCGTATGGATTATTTTATTTAATATCCCCAAAACAAACAACAAAAGAGGTAAGATCTAATATATCCTCTATTACAGAATAGGAAACTGAGGCTAAGGAGTGGCCAAAGAGCTCAGTGTTGGAGGTGGGACTCACTGCATTGGCAGGTCTGTTAAATCACTACGTCCACAACATAACTACTACCCTAGACTTCACCAGCTATTTGCTGAGAGCCTACCAGGTGCCACTCATGGCTCTAGACGCTGGGAATACAGTAGTAAACACAAAAGGCCAAGTCCCTGCCCTCACAGAGTTTGCATTCTAGTTGAGTAGAGGAATACAAAGAAGATATATAATTAGCCACTTGTAGTAAGTGCTATGGAGATCAACTAAACAGGATGGGAACAGGTGAGCTCTTCTATGATAGACAGTTGAGGAAGCCTTCCCTGAAAAGATGCCATCTGAACAGAGACCTGAAGAAAATAAGGAAGTAAGCTCACACAGTTATAGTCAGAGTGAAAAAATGAGGGGTAAGGGTAGCGGGAGGAGA
This sequence comes from Lemur catta, assembly GCF_020740605.2. Taxonomy (NCBI): domain Eukaryota; kingdom Metazoa; phylum Chordata; class Mammalia; order Primates; family Lemuridae; genus Lemur; species Lemur catta. Next base: position 37,843,751 of record NC_059136.1, read on the forward strand.
TGAGGTCACAAGCAAGGGCAGAGTGTGAAGTGGGACAGATGATGGAGACTGTTAGCCTTTACTCTGAGAGAGATGGGAAGGTTTTGAGCAGATTGAGAAGATCTGATTTTCTTTTAGGATCCTTTTAACTGTTATGATAAGACCAGATTTCAGAGGAGGAGGAGCAGAAGCAGGAGACCTATCAGTAGGCTATTGCAGCCATCTAGGCAAAAGGTGATGAGAAGGCATGGATTAAGATGAGCGGTAGAAACAGTGAGAAGTAGTCTATTTCTAAATACATTTTGAAGGCAGAAGTAATAGGGTGCATTGATGGACTGAATATAGGTTGTGAAGCAATTAAGGAATGAAGGACAATTCTGGTTTTTAGCCTGATTAAATGGAATAGGACTGCTGCCATTTTCTGAGATAGGTAAGTCTAAAGGAACAGCTAGTTTTGGAGAAAAACAATCAAGAGTTTGGTTTTGGAAGGTGAAATGTACAATGCCTAAAGGAATGAAATGAAGTGGAAATGAAATGAAGACAGCTGTGTATCTGAGACATGGTTTTGGAGAGGACTGGGTTACAGCTACAAATGCTATATGAAAAATGATTAAGTGACTAATGTTAGGGGAGCACATGAGAGTAATTCACTTGGCAACCAGAGATGGGATGATGTCAGGGAGAGCTGTTAGAAAGGAGGTAAACTCAGTTTGTGAAGGGGAAGAAAGAGTTAGCTGTTTGAAAGTGAAAGAACAGCACACTCCCAGTAGATAGCACGTGCTAAGGCCAAAGACAAGAGAACATTCCAAGAACTGGCATAAAAGAATAGTAAAAAATTAGACTTGAGAGGTAAGCAGAAGTATATACCATGTAAAGAAGTTTGAAGTTAATCCTGAGAGTAATAAGGAATAACTGAAGCAGATAAAGTTGTGGAAAGGGAAGGCAAAATATCAAATTTTTACTTTAGAAAGATCTTGTGGGCTATGAGATAGGAAACACAGTAGAAGAAACCAATTGCATGTAGCAAATGTGCCTGAAGAGATAGAAGCTTGTGAAAATGGGAATGGAGGTAGGTGAATTAATTTGAGAATCAGTAAAATTGGGAGATGGAATGTGAGATATGAAGAGCTAGGAGGAGTAAGGACAACGACCATATTTCTGATGTGAGAAACCAGGTAGATGATATTGCCATTTACTAAGTTATAGAATCCCAGGAGAAAATCCAAGGGAAAACTCCACACTGGGATGTTGAATGTAAGGTGCCTATTGCACACTGAAGTACAGAATGTCCAATATATTATTGAGTTCATGTGTACTACACACATATGGATTATTACACTTAAGTTCTGAGGACAGATCCTATTTCTCAGCAGGAGTGTGTAGTGTGAGAAGAGAGTCAAAGAGTGGGGAGGAATACTAAGACTTAACAGGTGAAGAGATGAAGTAAGATCTACCAAAGAGACTATGGAGGAGTGACCAGAAGCTAGAAGAAGAAATAGGTGTGTATTGTCATGAAGTCAAGGCAACTTCAGGAAGGAGGGAATAGTTGTCAATAGCAGAGAGGTCAAATAAGAGAGCCACAAACAATATCCTCTGGATTGTTACCAGGTGTGTAACTCTGGGCAATTCATGTAACTGTCACCCTTAACTTCCTCATCCAGACAAAAATGCTCTATTACCTACATACCTGGCTGTGGTGAGAATACATGGAAGTGTGTACAAGCACCTCATACAGTGTGAGACACACTAGGCACTACAAATATGCTCTATGTTTGTTACCACATATCTTAGGTATGTCAGACAGGCAGGACAAAGTAACAAGGAAAACAAAGGTTGAAAGTATGAAACTATATCTACAGTCTGAATGTTTGTGCCGCCCTGAAATTCATATGTTGAAATCCAAACCCCCCCAGATAATGGTATTAAGAGATGGGGCCTCTGGGAGGGGATTAAGGCATGAGGTGGAACCCTCATGAGTGGAATTAGTGTCTTTATAAAAGAGCCCCTTGGGAGCTTGTTTGTTCCTTTCACCTTGTGAGGACACGGCCTGAAGGTACCATCTATGAACCAGAAAGCGGGCCCTCACCAGACACTGAACATCCCAGTGCCTTGATCTAGGACTTCTCAGACACCAGAATTGTAAGAAATAAATGTCTGCTGTTTCTAAGGTACCTCGTTTATGGTATTTTGTTATACCAGCCCAAATGGACTAAGACAAATGTCCACAGAGCGCAATAGGCACCTTGAAAAAGAACAACTGGGAAAAAAGACTAGTCTTCTGCCTTTTCTTCTATGCTTCTTCCAATGTTTCCTTTCTCCCTCCTTCTCTGAAGCCTATAATGCAAAAATTCCCAAGAGCTTGTCAAAGAGACCTATTTAAGCGTACCTTTGCATATACACAGAGAACTGGGTTTTTGCTGCCATTCGCCACAAGCATCGTGAGCTTGTAATGTGGACTACACTCTTTAAGAAGAGGCAGCTTAAACTCATGAGCAGTCGACAAACAAATGTTCAGTAGAAGTTAAACCTATTGATTAGTGATTTCAAAAATTCTCTAACAGGCTTTGAAATGATAAGCCACGTAATATTTATCAAATGGAATATCCTAACTACATGACTAAGGAGATCTTTGAACAACCAAACTGACTTTCAGCTTAGTTTCTACACTGGCAAATGACAGTCACAGAGAAGTTCCCAGAGGGCATTCAACATATACTTTCTTATCAAGGATTAAAGTTCTATCTACCTTTTCTTACTCTCACCTCCTCAAAGACATGGAAGTGTGTGGAACTGAGAAAACTCCAATGTCTGAATTTCTAACATAAAAAACAAATGCTTCCTAAAATAAAAAATATTTTCTTAAGAGAAAAATAAACAAATTCCACTATTGTTTTCATATCTAGTCTAAACTGTTCCTATCCCTTTAGCATAATTTCTTTCACAGCCTCTTTGCTTTAGGATTGACTTTACCATTCTTTTAATGCAACTCTCAATACACAAAGCATATATTATATTCCCTTCTCTAACTGCTCATTCTGTTCTACAACAAATTCAAGGTTCCTAGCAATCAAAATCCTAACTAATGAAGATCTCAACTTTCTTATACACATTTAGATAAATTTCCCTTTACTACACAACTCAGTAGTGGTTGGTAATACCAAAGGTTATCTGATGGTGAAGAGCCATCTTGCACTAGAATCTAAACAATGAACTTCTGAAAGTATGGTGAAAGGAGTATGTCTTGCTACAGTCTTTGTGTAAGAGTATACAGGAAATGGTGTGGGAGAGAGTGGGAAGAATACACATTCTTGGTGCTACCCATCCTGAAGAATGCAGAAGATTTGGGAGGAGAATGGAACAGTGCTAAGTTTCACAGAAGTCCTTTCTTTCTGAGCATTCTGAAGCAGTAAGACCAGCCTTCCACACCTGGCACTGCTGGGGAGCACTCAAGCTACATGTGGCTGAGGTGAAGGCTGCTCTCTTCCATTCTCCATGTCTTCCCTGGGTCCTCTATAGACACACCCTCCATGTACTAGACGATTTTAATAACCAAAAGAACTAATTCACCATTTCTGTTGTAACCAAAAAGAAAGGAAAATATGAATTGCTTTCTTCCTTCTGTTCTTGCTAAATGTCCATCAGAAAACCTACTTAGTTACGACTATAGTAACTGAAAAGATAAGCAAAATATCTATTTTTAGAATTCTACATTTTTCTTTAAATCTGTAGCTAACTTCTAAAGTGCCATGAGGTTTCTAATAAATAGTCTGATTTCAAATTCCTTGTCTTTATATCAAATTCCTTGTCTGCATATCTACAGCACAGACTGAGGGTAATCCAAGGATAGGTGGCTGAATCTTTTCCCTTAATTATCACATATATCTCACACAATACAATAAAGCCTATGGAATTATTAATATCCCAGCAGTTTATTAATGCTTCTTATCCTTTACCTGCTCCACCCACTCCAATCTAGCAGCCTATCAAATTCTCTGATGTTGCCTTCTCTATAATTATAATATGGCTTTCTGATATTTGAAACTACTTCCCACTAACAGAGCTATGCTTTTTGCCTTCTAATTCTCCTCATATAAAAAAGGTTTCCAGACTAAATGAAAATGAATTGTACCCATCACCAACCTAATCAAAAAGCCACTGTATTACAGAAAATTTATAAAAAGAAAAAAAAAACAAAGTTAGATACTTCATAACTTAGAGACTTCTTAGAATAATACATATAATTTGATTCTTGTCATTTGGAGTGCTGACACTACAGGGTGGCCGCCAAGTCTGGAAACAGATGATACTATGTCATAATACATTATAAGATAATATCACTAAACCACTATGTTTCCAGACTTGGTGGCCACCCTGTAAAATCTAGATCTTCCAGGTGTAATCTAGTGCCCTTGATCCCCTGCATGTTTTACTCTGGAACTGCTGAAAAAGGCAGCAGTCAATGTAAAGTATCATCTTATACTGGGATGATATTTAAAAAATTTTAAAACAGCTTTCATATTGTTTTCCAACTTAATTTCACAACAACCTTGGGCATGGAGATTAAAAGAGGCAATTAATATTTTCTGAATGCCTATTACAAGAAGCCTCACTTCTTTTGAAGGCACGGGGTTAAGTACTTTACCTACATTAACTCATTTAATCCTTGCAACAGCCCTATGAGGGATTATTGTCTTCTTTTTACAGATAAGGAAACTGAAGGTTTATGAGGACAAGTCATAACCCAAGGTCACAATTAGTCAGTGGAGAAGCAAGAAGGCTAGGTCTTTTGACTCCAACTGCAGTATCCTTTCCACTACTCAGTGAAACCTTTTTATGTGCTCCATACAATGCCACATGCGGACCATATTGCTGTCTTCTTCTATGGACAGACTTCTCCCTCACTGCTTCTAAAAATTTATCATTAACAAATGTGTAGGCTAACCTAGCAAGAAGAAAATAATTATTCAACCTGAGTTAATTAAATACAATTTGAAATACTGCCTGGCTCATAACAGCACTAGAGAAATCTTAGGCTTACAATTATTATGGAAAGGACTGAATATTTTAATAAATATAAACATATAGCATCTCAATTAAATGTAGGAAAAAAGTTTGTTTCATTTTTATTTTATTTTAAATATCTAAAATTCCTTCATAGTCACATCACGCCACTTTTAATATATAACACAAACAAAAAAGTTTTAGAAGGGTCAATAATACTTCTCTGAAGTTCTTCTTCTTTTTAATATAAGTTATATATAATGATATTCTCTTCCTCAAATAGTCCTTTAACATTAACAAAATCCTCCCCTATACTTGCCAAATCAGTGTGGGGAGCCACTTTTTGTTTAGACTAAATTTCCCAAACCTTTACCTTTGGAAAATTTATAATAAGATATGTATAAGATCATATGTATACTTTATAACCAAGACTAGATAAAAACATTCTTACTTTCAACTGAAAACTATAACTCTAAGTGAATTCAATGAACATCCATCTTGAAACATAGAAATGTCATTAAAAGAGCCTTGAATTACATGTTAAAAAACTGAGGTTCAAGTCCCACCTCTTGAGACTAACCAAGTGACTTGAGCAAGTCCCTTAATCTTCCTTAGTCAATGATAACCACCTTTCTTAACTTTGTAAGGTTACTGTGCTAATTAAGGAGATTGAGGATCCAAAAGGGCTTCTCACCCTTTAGCTAGGGCAAAGAAAGTTAGTTTCAGATTCTTTTAATCAAAGGGCCAGGGGACTGGAGTATGAACTGATGACATTTACAGATCTGGTTTAAGTAAACCCTGAGCAAATATTAAATAAGTGGGGAAGTCAGAAGAGAAGTGAATTCACTATCTCTTACCAAGACGTAGGCTAAGTCCTCCAACATACTTTAAACAAACATGAAACTGATATTCATACCACAAATGGGCTTTGTTATAGCTTTAAAGAAATTGGATCACAATGAACAATTTATGGGTAAATCTTTTTTTTTTCTTTCTTATTGGCTAGCCTGGAAACATAGCCACTGAATGTTATTTCTGTGGGAAACTGTATTCTATGAATCAATTCAAAAATAATCCAAACACTGGGAATGTATTTTTCCTCCTCCAAGTACTAGCAGGGACTCCCTTCCCATCCTCCTTGGTAGACTCAGGAAGTTTCTTTCACTATTCAGTCCTGTGGTCACTCAGATATGGGTTGTCAGATGAGGACTGTCAGTATTGTAATAACTATATAACCACCTTTTACTTTTTTTTGGTGGAGGGGTCAAACACATTCCTATCTACAATCTCATTTTATCTACAGTTGCCCAATGAGGTATGTAGGATAAATACTACTATTTCCCCATTTAGGCATGAGGAAGCTGAAGCACAGAAATTATGTGACTTGTCCAAGGTCACAACCTGGCAGAACGAGAATTAGAAGCCAGATCTTTATTTCTCAGCCCAACAACACTCTTATCACAAATACCAACTGCTTAGAAAAGGGGAAAAGGAAAGTAAAGGTGATTGTAGTTTATTTAGACTTTATTTTTAGGCTAATTATACCCAGTTTTGTGAATTTTCATTAATTTCATTCGCCATTGTTGCCTGATGAGTTAGTCACTAAAACCAACAGATCAGAAAGCATAAATTACTTTAAATTATTTCCTCACTGTTATATATAGATGTTCAACTTTAAGTGTTTCATAATAAAGTGACTCAGTGACTAAGCAGGCCCAATCTACATTAGTCACTTGTTGAACTGTTACATGAGATTTATGCAAAGCTCTCACACGGAGGAGGGGTGGACAGGAATAAGCCTTTACCAAAAAGATGACTAAATTAAAGAAAAAAGTAAATGTGAATCTTACACATTTTTTCCTTCCAGTTTAAGCTGTGAGTTAGGAAAATAAATGTGAGGAAAAGTTACATATCACCATTTGTTCCAAGTTTAGGTGGCTTAAAAGAAAGAGTTCACCGATTTAAATCAGCATGGGTGGACACTTTGGTGGTAAGAGAAAGAAGTTAAAAGTTAACAGGACACAATAGTAAGAACTTGCCTTTACATAGCACTTTTACCTCTCAAATACTTTCACATATGTTACCTCATTTTTTAAACAAGAAAATCACTTTGAGATAGACAGGGGCAGATAATACTAAGCTGATTTTGCAAACAAGCATAAAGGATCTATGAAACTTGCTTATGGTCACACAGCTATTCAGTGGATATGTATTGAAAAAAACAGTAATTAAATTGAACATTAACACCAGACAATTTATTATTATAACAAGATCATAAATGATACTTTATAAAAGCAAACCACTTTAATTTCATATTCTGATAGAGCACTTCCATTACAATTACAGAAAATGTAGTATAACATATTCTAATTTCATCTATATTCTTTATAGGTACTTTAAGCACTATCTTAAGAATTTCTTCCAAGAGAAAACTGAGCATACAATGTTTTTGCTGAGGCTTCTTAAGACATGGTATTACACCTATGTGTCAAGTTTAATTTCTGATTTTGCAAGAGAAGGGCCCTCTGAGCATACCCAGAATTCACTCCACGTAAAGTTCCTTCTTAGTATTTCATGAGGCAGTTTTGGCTACTGTTTCATACAGAGGGCTAAAACAAACCTCAGAGTGACAAGAGTAATCTGATGGGTAGAGAGGGCTTGCTTTTTGGTACCAACACCATCCCAAGAACCACAAACAGCTGAGGCAATTGGAAGGCAGGGAGGGAAGCATGTGAGACCTTGCAGGTGTCAGCCAAGGGGAAGGTAAAAAGCAAGAAAGTTAGAATGTCTGGAAATCAATCACATGGGGCAATCACGTCCCATTATTTCTGGTTAGTGTTTCCAATTTTAAATAGTGCTGACTTTCTAAATATTACTTTCTATTAGAAGATAATTTAAATGATGTTAACATGAAGCAAAGAATAAAAGAGGATCACTAAATTAAAAACTATTCATAATAACTGACTGCATTACGTTAGCCCATGAGAAATAAAGATAAGGATTTTCACTATTTTAAAGAATGCTGTACTATAAAACATTAAAAAAAGAAAAGGAAGCCCAGAAAGAAATGAAATTTAAAAAGCTCCAGTGGTTAAAATATCAGGTTGGTGATGACACAAAAGAATGAAAGTGCTACTACTGCCAGAAGCCTGATGCTCTAAGAGAGAAACAATAGAAAGCAATCTTCTCCATCCTCTCAAGGACAGTTCACCAGGCATTAGCTCCACTTCAGAATGAGACAGCTTTTCTTTACCATTACAGGTGCAAACTCACATAGGGGCTTGAAAAAAACAAGATTCATTTTCATGCTCTCCATTTATATTCTTTCTATTCCTCTCACTTGTCAACAATTTATAGATATTATGCATTTGACATATAGCTGACAATTGCACATGATACATCAGAGAATAAATCTAACATTTTTCTCTCTCAATTATTTTTTCAAATGAGTACTACTAATAAAGTAAATAAAAATTACTTAAAAATGTGAGCAAGACAGTTCAATAAACAGCAAAATAATGTATTCATGTGCACAGAAATATATTTTAGAGCTGCATTTCCTCAGATCTTCACTTAAATATCTAAGAAAACATTAAAAGTTATTCCTGAATTAAAAATTGCCAATTTTTACTTTGTTGTCTGGTTCTTATCTCTAGAATGATCCCTGCATCACCATTAACTGGCATATGTTAAAGGGTACACTCTCTTTTTTGTTGTTCCGGACACAGGTAGAGTTACTATCAGGGAACATCAAATGCAACTGGCCAAATGTCATGCTGCTCACTGTCCTCTGCATTAGCCCAGTCCCCCTGACTCTGCCCAATCCTTTCTGGTTACAGCACTGACTATGAGCACTAAGTTCCACCCCTACCTCCTCCCCCAGTTACCAGAGAACTCCCTTCGAAGGAAAGAGGTCCTTCCTTCAACCCCTCAAAGAACAGAATCTCTGGCCTTTCCCAATGGTTTCCTGCTGTGACTCTACTCTCCAAACTTTAACTTAAAATTCCTTTTCAGATACTATTTGAATTGCGTCAAGGGAAATGAGTTTTCCTTTACAGAACATTTTAGACAACCTTACAAATTAGTGTGACACAGCTGTTTTAGGTGCTTTCATGCTATCACTTTCATCCCTACTAGAACTCTATGACCTATATTATCATCCCCATTTTCAGAAGAAACTGAGGCTTACAGTTATAGGGCAGAAAAGCCAGACTTTAATCAAAGACTCTTTTCCCTTACTCTGAATTTCCTATGCAAGTTTTTATTGTCTCTGTCAAACTATTTCACTGTTAAAATTATTTTGTAGCTATTTTGTGTATATATGTCAAGAGGTTTATCTTTATTGGGCTAACCATACTACTGGCACTAACTGAACAACTTAATTATGAGATTAATAAATAAACAAGTGCAGTAGTTCCCCTTTATCCATGAGGGATAAATTCTAAGACCTCTAGTAGATGCCTGAAACCCTAGATATAGGGGTGTTACTATATAAATATAGTCACATGTCACTTAATGACAAGGATACATTCCAGTAAATGCCATTAGGCAATTTCATCATTGTGCGAACATCATAGACCACACTTACTTTTTATCTATATATATGTATATATATATATATATATTTTTTTTTTTAACCACTAGACCACCAAGGACATAGAGTACACTTACACAAACCTAGATGGTACAGCCTACTACAAACCTACACTATGTGGTATAGCCTATTTGCTACTAGGCTACAAACCTGTTACTGTAGTGAATGTTGTAGGCAATTGTAACACAACGGTATCTGTGTATGTAAATACAGAAAAGTACAATAAAAATATGGTATTTTGGTCTTACTGGGCCACTGTCTCATATGTGGTCATTCATAACATTGTTACATGTTACAGGACTGTACATACTATGTTTTTTCCTATACATAAATACCCATGATAAAGTTTAATTTATAAATTAGGCACAGTAAGAAATTAACAATAACCAATAAAATAGAACAATCATAACAATATACTGTAATAAAATAAATGTGGGTACCCTCTTCTCTTTTTCTCTCTCTCTCTCACAAAATATCTTATTGTACCATACTAAATCTTCTTCTTGTGATGAAGAAGAGACCAAGCAGGAACCCATGAGATTTCATCACACTACTCAGAATGGCGTACCATTTAAAACTTATAAATTATTTCTAGAATTTTCCATTTAATATTTTTGGATCATGGCTGACTGCAAATAACTGGAACCATGGAAAGTGAAACTGTAGATAAGGGGGGGGGACCACTTTGCTTTCACCTCCACATTGTAACAATGCATTAATTTTACAGTGAACCTTAACATTCAGTGATCTATTCGCCAGTTCAATCTATTTCCCTACTTCTCTCCACACTTAGCCCACCCAGCACCACTGCCAGACAGTTGTAAAAGGCCTTTAATACTTACCAATTACAATGAAAAGTTTGACATTAGAAGGAGGCTAAAGTGACTATCTAAAATAAGGGTTTAATGCTGTATGTGGATTATGTCCACGGTCAGAAATAACCAGCAATTTGCTGTATTAAAGAACATTCATATCATTTAAGTAATTCAAGCAATTAGCTGCTAGGATTGCCTGGTGACACTGAGGCCAAGGTGTTCAACAATCACACCAGGCATCCCAGTGTCTAACCGGAGGGTTGTGGTGAACCAGGCCTTTCAAGGGTCAGTAGCTCTTCCTGCCCACACTACTGCAGTGTTCCTTCTGCCTATGGTGTAACTCCTTCCCTTCCTTTCCCCTCTAAAACATTTCCTTCTCTTCTCTCTCCCAAATCATCATTCTACAGAGGGGTCTTGTTTGCTTCAAATAGACTTTGACAGCCAAGCAATCACTGCATATTTTAAAAAACGTTCCCTTCCTCATTTTCACTGTTGGAATAATGCATTCTTTTCAGAGGACTGGCCCTTTCCTGATCTCCTACGTAGAAGCATCTCTAAGGCCCTTTCAGGTAGGGAGTTTGACTTACTCCCTAGTTCCCCGGATGCCACAAAAATTCTACCACAAACAAACTGCAGGGCCCATCTCTTTGCTTCCTTTGTAAAATCAGGGGGTTGAGAATACAGCAGCATTTCCCAAAGTGGGTTCTTTAGAATATCAATCCCTTCCTCAAAGAGATTTTCTAGTTAACTAAGTTTGGGAAATTTATGAATATCCCCTTCCTTTGGAGAATCACGTTGCATTAAAGCAAATTAACGGCTTTGGAGTCTGTAAGGAAATTCTTTTCATCAAGCATTCCCCAAACTTATTTGACCACAAAATCCTATTCTCCTATTATACTTACTCACATTCTCATTAATTAGTAGTATGAGGCAAACTCTTGAAACCCTGCACTAGAGGCACAGTAAGGCCCAGTAGAGTGTAAACATTTTATAATTCTGATTAAAATCTAACACTTATACCTTCAAAACACTAAGATGGGTTCCTATAAAGTGACCATGAAAATCAGTCTCAAAGTAACATGAGACAGAATTTTCACCTATTAGTAGCTATATTATTTGGTAACCTAAGAAATTTTATATGTAGCTTCTTTCCTATAGAGGCAACTCAATTAGAATACTACATTCAGACCTAACTCTGTGTATTAGACAAAATGTTAACAAATACAACCTTAATTTGAGAAAATTGTAGAGGGAGTCCTAAAGCACTGAAATAGAAATTAATTACCAATAATCAGAAATAGACATACTCCAGGGCCAAGTGGCTAAAGAGTGAATACCTAAAGTTGACTTTTGCTCCTGTTAATTCCCACATCTGGGCATGTTCCTATAGATGAAAAGGCTCATTTATGACTCATCTGAAAACTTGTGACAAGAGGCACACATCATTGTGGAGTGCCAAGTGTTGGGGACAAGGAGTGGAGAAGAGGGTGGTCTCCCAGTGCTTTCCTCTCTGACTCCAAGAGCTTTTCACTAATTCCACTCCCTTGTCATCTCTTACCTTCCTGCTATTCTGCTGACAACAGTAATTTCTCTCATGTTCTGGAATTTTCTGGCCTCAAGTTTTATAACCCCAAACTTATTTTCCCCCCTCTCCCCTTTTGTCAGTGATTCACACAGTCTAAAAGCATGGGATGTAGTCCTATATTCGGTCAGTAGGTAATCATATTTAATAAATCACATCCTCTGGCCCAGAAATGGCCTTCAGATACTATAAAATAAATTATTACCTTTCTAAGTGAGAAATTCTCCCCAAATTTGGTTTAACTAAAATGGTAACTCCCAACTGGCAAGATACCCCATAAGATTTCATGTTAAGGTAGTAGATATTAAAGCAACTTTAAAGTAAGACAAAGGACAGCTTACCAGTTGATGAAGGCCGAAGGGTAAGGAGACTCAGGGAAGTGATACATCAAAAATAGTCAAAACTAGTTGCACAACACCAGAGCTGAGGTAAACTATACCTTTGACCCACCTCATTCTTTTATTATGTCTAAGATTGCCTTGGTTTCAACAGTTTACATTAAGTGTGTTTCTACTCTTCTAACTCTCAACATATTAGTTGTAAAAAGCATATAAAATGCTCACGTTAGCATATCAAGTAAAAACCACAGTACATAGGGCAAATCCATGAAACTGATTTATAAGAAACCACACAAATGGGCCAATATAGCACCAAATTGCTCCAGTTAAGAAAAAAAAATATTCTCCCTCACTAGGCTTTTGGTAGGAATTGTTATAAAACACTTACTTAAAAAACAAAAACAAATATGTGGCTAGAATATAATAGAAATGCTTTAAAATCTCACATAATCTGTAAAATGCAAGTAGCATAAGAAAGAATACTAGAGGAAAGCGAAAAAAACATACATCCTCCGGATTTTCCAATAAATTAACAAGCTGAAGCAGCACATACTAAAAGAACAATATACAAGTAAAGTCTTACAATTCTTTTAAGATTTAAAGTTTGTGAAACTACACAATTAAGGATCATGATTAAAAAAAAAAAAACAAACATATGCCAAAGTATGGTGTAAATCTCAAGCTCTAGTTACTTTTGCTAAACTCCAGGGCTGTACTGCTCACCAAAATCACAAGAGGATGTATATTTTATCACTGATTGCAAAAAATATGTGACACTAATCCAAAGCTATTAGGCCACTGTCGTTTAGCTTCAGGGTTCCTATCCTTTTGCCTCGTGAGAATTAAGGTTATAAAGAAAATTGCAAGGACTACTCTCATGATAGTGGCCGGACTTTTTATCATCTCTTATTTGAAAAAAAATCTAAAAATGGATTTGAGGATTCCTTGAACTAAACTAGTGCCCAGCATACAAGCCTATTCTCAAGTATCTGAATCCCACAGGATGGGACTACAGGTTTAGTTTAAAACAACCATAAACACAGAATCAGAAACACACTGTACTACGATTGGGTTTATTTACTACACAATAAAAAGTCTCATTTCAAGAGGGGTAACCTCTGTTTAAGAAGTAGAATACCAGTAATGAAATCATTTTTAATAAAGTACTGTCATTACTTGCATTACTAAGCACACAGTAGGCACTCAAAAATCTGTTAATGAATGAATCATTGACCAACCTAAGGTAGGTTACTCAACTATTTCATGAACTTTAACTTTCCATTTATAATGGTAGGGCTTCTCTGGCCTAAGTTCTCAAATTAAGTCTTTGGATCAAGACATTCTGAAACTCTGACATCAAGATAATCAGAAATAAGATGGTTCCACTTCATGCAAAAGTCACATAAACAGAGAAGTTACCTATCACATTCCCCATGTTGATGCTCATTTGACTTTCACCTTAAATATCACTTCCTCAGGAAGGGGTTTCCCAACTCCCACCCCAAGATATTATTGCCCGCTGAGTTATTATATTAAGTCTCCCTAAATGCTTTTTTTCCTTTGTGCTACAATAATAATGAAATAACATTTGTATTGTTCTTTGTTAAATGTTTGTTTCCTGTTCTAGACTTCAGACATCTCGAATGTGAAGGTAATGAGAGCCCTGTCAATTGACTTTCTACATTTTTGTACCTAAAAGTGCCTGGCACATTGGTGCTTAGTAAATATCTATTTGAATGTTTATTCAAATATAAACATTTATTCAAATGTTCATACATTTACTCACTTCCTTATGAACACTTGAGAACAAAAGGGCAGCCAATAGTGTCCTTTCAATGTACTAAAATAATAAAAACTTAGAAAACAAGGAAAGGAATATTAGGTCATCAGAAGTCTAAAGTTCAGAACATCATTCTGTTCTCAGCATGACACTGAGAAAACAGTTTTTCCCTGGCAGTAATAGTGGTAAAAGAAGTAACTGTACTATTCACCTGTGTATCATTAGAGCTCTCAAAACACTTTCATCACATGTGTGGTATCATGACTGAAAGTCTTCAAAGAGTGCACATACAACTCTTCGAAGAGCCACGTGAAGTTTTTAAAGAGTTGTGACAGGTATATAACCCATTTATACTGAAAGTTTTTATAAATGTCTTAGAGACTATTGGGGACTTTTTTAAGTGCTCCCTGCATAATATTCCCTCTACAAACTAGCCTTTTTTTTTTTTTTTTAAGTTTCAGAGCACTGAAATAAACACTGATTCCAAATAAAATCTTCAGGCACTGTAGAATAAAGTAGCCCTATTTTCTCAAAGGACAAAGGAAGGCAATCTGAGAGCTTCTACTAATTGCCAAAGGGACTTCCCAGGGGTTGTTGGTAAATCAACCCATACCTCTAAGGTTCCAAAGTAAACTTTCAAAACCTTTTCAGAGGTGCATCACCTTCAGAATTTTGTGAAGGTAAGAGTGGGAGACAGATGTCTATTTAAATAAACTCAAATACTCTTTAATGATTAAAAAAAGTTCTTTTTACTTTCTATGACTATGTGAAAATTCATAAACAGGAAGACCACAGGGTAGATCAGAATCTAGGCACATGATATAGTAATGGAAGCACGGCAACTCTCAAGGTGTATGAAAGAGCAAAGGGTTAAATGGGATTTGTATGGAGCCCCATTATCTGCTTTTTTTCCTCAATAATCTGATTTAAAACAATTTCTTTGTTTTGGAGACCATGAACATCTCATATTGTATCTTAAGTAGCTTATATCTAATCCTAGATGATTCTTGAATTCCAGTGTAGGACAAGTCAAAGTCAAAGTACCCTGAAATAAAGTGCCCAAAACAAAGTACTTGCTTTTAAGAAAGATTTTGTTTCACCTTCCTAAGGAGTTCTGTTTGGAAATCTGGGTTTGCAATAATATACTATCTTATAGCTCCATCAAATTCTATGAATGCCAAAGTGTTTTGATATACATTATCTAATCTGCTTGACAGAATAACCTTGTGAAATAGGCAGGCCAAGAATCTTATAGACAAAGACCATGAGGTCCCAAGAAGTTTCTTAGTTCCCTGACCAAGGACCGTAACATAGAATGTGGAAAAACTAGAGCTGGAAGGGTTTCTTTCTTTCTTTCTTTTTTTCCTTTTTCTTTTTTTGGAATCATTTCTGATCCCTAGACCATCGTTACTTCTAAAGAAATGGCCCCTCTCAAGTTGCTGTTCACTCTTTATCCCTCACCAAAATAAGCAATGATAGCCATGTCCATAACTTTGAGTATGTAAAGTGGTCTACGTCATTTCCTTCAAAACAGTGGTCATATCCCCATTATGTCCCTTATAATTTTGGGTCTTAGAAACCTTAACAAGCTTGAATAGTGCATAAATTTGCATCATAGAAGAAAAATAAACATGTTTCCTCCTCCTATAAAACACCAGGGTCCTTCCTGATAGGTATCAGAACCACCAACACTCTAGTATAGCGTGAGGTTCAGGCTGAAAAGTGGGATAAAACCCAAAGCATAATCTTCCCTGTGCAGTTGGGTGAGGGTAATGGGATGAGACCTCAAGATTTAAGAAATGTTAACTATTGAATGTGGGTGAGGGTGGGAATTCTTTGTGTTTAAATTTTTTCTTTAATAAGTGACTCAGTTTCTTGAAAATGGGGACAGTTTAATTTTGATGTAAAAATACCTTAAGTATCTATGACTCCTCAAGTTTACTAGAAAAAAAAAATCAACATTAAGTTCTTGACTACAAAATCTTGTTTTCTTACCTATAATATACACTGTGCTGTTACATTTACACAGTATGAAGTTAAAGATAGAAAGTTCTATCAAATAAGCTCTACAGATAATCCATGTAAGGGTTAAAGCAAGATAAATCCATATAATAGGCCTAATTCTGATCCTTGGGAGCAAAACCACTTGACTTTATAAAGTCAGTGTTGTTCTTTTAAGTCAGTGGTTTTCAACCTTGGATACATAGTAGAATGAGTTTCTAAAAAATACTGGGGCTCCAATCCTGCTCCAGACCAACGAAATCAGAATCTCTGGGAGTAGGAACTGGTTGGTTCTAGGGTTAAGTTAGAACTGAAAGCTTCTGGTATAAGTATTTGTTACCCAGTTTCAAATATGAAGTCAACATGATGGCATTTTCATATTTTCCTACAGAAGAAATATTCACAGGACCAGAACTAACACGCACAATAGCCAGAAACATCAGAATTTTACACACTAAATGAGTTTGTTATTTGGATATAAGCAGATATCCTTATAGTTATAAATACTACATTTAATAAATATTAACCATTAAAAAAACCAGAAAATTTAACATAACCATATAATGTTCATTTCATTGGCTTAAGTATTAAACAATGTTTAAAAAATTTATCTTCCACTGAATAATAGCTAATCTTATAACATATTTGATTTTCTGAATTTTCCCATAGCTGTAAATAAGAAAAGACAAATAAAGAAACCAGAAGTACAAGACACCCTACTACACAGGTATATGAAATCAATTCAACAGGGAGTTTCCACTGCTGAGAGGACAAAGGACTTCTCAGAAATATTACTGCAATCGTATTGCTCATTTCTTACTCAACACAGTACTACTGAAAAGGATGTTGCTATGTTCCCACCTTAACTGCCTATGTTTTGTTCCTGTGACAGCTGGAGTCAACAAAGATAAGTTTGGCTTCTGGAAAAACCAAAATGCCAACCTTCTTTATTTTTAAACTTGCTCTAAAATTCTTCCATATTATCTGATTCTAAGAATTTTGCAATAGATGCATATTAGTTAAAGCTAGAGAATGAGTAATTAAATCTGGTCTCAATTGTATGTTTAAACTAATATAACAAAAACAAGCTGCATGGAATTTTCAGCATTTTATAAAAATCTACTCATATCCAAAGGAGGCTTACACTAAAAATTTTGAGACAAAAAAATACAAGACAATCAAAAATAGATTTAATATGCTAATCAATCTAGGTGGCCTAGCCAGGAAAATATTTAAGATTCCTATTTTATGAGACTTCTTAATTAAGAGGAAATTAATAGCTGCTACACTAAAGATAAGGAAATATTAAAGGTTAGAGAAGAATTTTGATTTTGTGTTTTTATTTCTAGGTCAATGAACTATAACCAAATATAACCAGGTGAGTGGTATAAACTTACATGATTTATTGCAGATTGAACAGCTTTTACATAATGGTTTAGTTGCCGATCCATTATAGCAAATTCAATCATCGCCTTGTCCATACTATATTCACTACTCACTTCAGCTGAAAGAAAAAAAATTGCAATTATTTTCCACTTAAAGTGCCAGATCTGAAGAGTTGTACCAATATAATCTATATCAGTCCATGGTCTAAATAATTTTGTAAAGGTATGACATATTTTTTTAAAAACTCCTCAACATATGCCAGCTTCATTCAAAATTTGAATACACTCAGTAGAAGAAGGCTTAAAAGCAGTGTTGGGGTGGAAAGAAAAAGACTCGTACTCAGGAGTTCCAGGCTGTGCCACTTACTTGTATGATGTTAAATCAGTCACTGCATCTCCCTCAGCCTCAGTTCTCTCATCCATTAAAGCAGCCCAGTCATATATATATATATATATATATATATATATATATATATGTATGTATGTATATATATATATATATATATATATATATATATATATGTATATATGATCTGCCACAGAAACCTCACAGGATTGTTAAAGAGCAAATAAGGAAGATTTCCACTTCTAATAACAGTGGGCTAGATTATTTGTACCAATCTTCGTATTGAAAACAACTAAAAATATTGAATAAAATAAGAAAAAAAGGAAATCTTAAAAACAAGAGTCACAAGATAGTAAGAAATAACCACGGCAAAATCTAGAGACCAAAAAAGAAATTGAGGCAACAGAACACCAAGTCACATACCCTCCCATAGTAAGCTGGATCCTCACTCTCTGGGAGAAAGATGAACCAGAAGTAATCCCTCCCTGCTCCTTGGGACTGTAGGGAGGTTGGCCTTGGCCATTAAGCAGAACAGAGGAAAGGGGAGAGAAAACAAACACGTTTCTGAAAAACTGATCACAAGGCAGCCCACCTGGATTTGCAGCCTGGGTTCCCCTAACCTGAGTTATCCCAGGCCCCTAAGCTCTGATCTTGGTAGGTGTTCTCAGGTTGATAGTACCCACAGGTATCTGGCAAATGCAAACATAACTCCTCTCTGGAGAAGACACTTTCATCCTAGGTATCAAATAATCTCTACAAATAATTTTTAAGGATAATGAACAGATCCCGGAAGCAAAAATTAAAACAAAAATAAAAACAAATAAAAAAACTCACACACCCTAAACACACAAGAAAACAAGCCACCAAGAGTAAGAATCAGCAGAAACAGATCTAAAAATGTTTTAAGTATTCCAATTATCTATTAGTCAGGATAAAAAACAATCATGCTTACTATGATTATAAAATTAAAATACCCTTAGGGAACTGGAGTCTATAAAAAATGACTAGCAGATTAGAAAAGCAGGGTAACGTACTTAAAAGTGCTTTTAATTTTTTTTCTCAAGCTCTAAACATATAATCCAATAGACCAGAAGAAGAGAACACAGCATCATAAAAATTTTAAAACTCCAAAAAAAAATTGAATGAAAGGCTGACCTGTCCTTTAAGGACCTGACTTTCATTGACCCTGTCCCAACAACTTTCTTCAACCTGAGTGTTCTCTATCACCATGGCAACAGCATCCAGTGTTGGGGGGAGGCTGTCCTCCCTCAGCTCCAGAGCCTAACACTCCATGGGAACCCCAGAGGGGAAGAGAAGGGGTATAGGCATTACGTGCTCTGCACCCTGCCCCGTATCACCACCTTGGACTTCAGTGGAGTCACCAAAGTAGACTGCACCACAGCTGAGGTGTGGAAACACATAAACATCAAGCCCAAGAAGGCCCTCTAAGGTTCCCAGCACCCCAGCAGTCCTAAAGGCCTGAGGGTGGTCAGTGTGGTTCGATAATAAATGACTTGAGCTGTTCAAAAAGAGAAGAAAAGTTGACTTTTCTAAATCACATTTGGGAATGCACATATTCAAATCACATGTAAAATCCATTCACATTTAGCTTTTAAAAATTATCTTCTTAGACTTTTAAATTATGCTTTAATTTTCTAATAGTCACTTAATAAAGCATATTCCATAGACTATCTCCTGGGTTAACATGCTCTGGTAGAACACCTTTTGGCTTTTAATAATCAGACAGCAGAGGCCGGGCGCGGTGGCTCACGCCTGTAATCCTAGCACTCTGGGAGGCCGAGGCGGGTGGATCGCTCGAGGTCAGGAGTTCGAGACCAGCCTCAGCAAGAGTGAGACTCCGTCTCTACTAAAAAAATAGAAAGAAATTAATTGGCCAACTAATATATATATATAGAAAAAATTAGCCGGGCATGGTGGCGTATGCCTGTAGTCCCAGCTACTCGGGAGGCTGAGGCAGGAGGATTGCTTAAGCCCAGGAGTTTGAGGTTGCTGTGAGCTAGGCTGACGCCACGGCACTCACTCTAGCCAGGGTAACAAAGCGACACTCTGTCTCAAAAAATAAAATAAAATAAAATAAAACAATCAGACAGCAGAGAATATACATGTATCTCAATGTAAGTTTGTTCGGGGGTAGGGGGAGAGTGTCATATTTATATAAGAAAAATTTCTGTATACATTCCCAAACAAAATGATGTATGAGAAAAGACTTAAGACATATTCCAAATAACATTGTTAGACCATCAGAATCACAGGTTGATGTTTTTAAAATGTCCAAATGTCAATAAAGGAGACATGCTGCTCAGATATTGCTGGTATCAACATGTATATGTTGCTACATACAAACAACTGATTAAAAATCATTTTTAACCAGGAAGAGAATTTTAAACAATTTATATCCTAATGTGTGACTGTGATTTACAAATGGGCATTTTACCATATTTAGTTACATTTCAGTAAAATTGGTTAGAGCTTTTGGTTAAACTATAATTTAATTTTTTTCCACTTAAAATAATTAAAAATAGATTCCTGGTTTCACAAAAGCATTATTTAGTTAAAAGAAAGTTTTTTTTGTTCTTTTTTTTCTCTTAGTGGATCAGTGTATTTTATGGGCATTAGATCTGACACCGGAACTGGTCAAAAAAGTGGGTAAAGCTAGTAACCTGAGCAAAGACTAAGAGCATAAACTCTGCTTTTCTAAAAATCTAATAATTAGAGGTACCCCAAATCTAAACAGGAACCCACTAAAATATCTATTGTGAGCAAAAGTCTTTGAAGCATAAAAAATGAAAGTCTGTCAGGAGTTTAAATCAGAGGGAATAGATATCACGTTGACAATCCTCCTCTGGGATTAAACGAGCTAATTTTTTAAAGCATTCAGAATGTGCCAGAGCCATTCAAATGCTATAAAAGTTTGCAAAATAAAATAAATGGGATGATGGTTCTCACTACCAGGGTCTCATAGATGCTAGGAAGACCTGAACCAGATAGTGCTTTGAAATACAAGGCCAAAGAAACCTTCCTGCACAGCAGGAAATAAGCCAGGCCTGGGTCAGTTTTGAAGGCATGAAGCTTAAAGGAAGAATACTTGGAGGCCAACTATAACTTACAGGCAGCCTCAACTCAGGCTCCAGGACTCAAGAATGTTGGGGCAAGCTGCTGAAGAAACGAGGGAAGAATAGTGCAGCCTGAGGCAACAAAGGGAAGGAAGGGAAAACACCAGAAGAGATCGGGAAGGTAGTCCTGAAATGAACTTAGAATCACAGCACACCTGGAAGCACTGCATGCACAGTCAGATAACTACAGTCAGCACGTCTTGGTCTGCTGCTCCAGGCTGGAGAGACTGGCTACCTAAGACAGGAATTAGAAGAGACTCTTCCAATAGTATCTTGAAGACCAGTCATGAGAACATCTGTATCAAGTAGCAACATGCCACAGCCATTTTAAAATGATTTTTGTGATTCTTTTCATTGTTCTTTTTAACTCTTATTTCCCTATTGCAACAATAACCTTTTTTTAAAAAACCTGACTTGTGTGTTTCAGATACACTGGCTAGGAAAGTCACAAGGAATCTGTGTCCTGTTCTACAAAGGAAATGAGGTGGGGAAAGAAGTGCACTGTGCAGCATGAAAAAGGCCAACAGGCCAAATAAATCCCGGAGACTTCTGGAGGGGTAAAAAGGATAAACACAGAAACAGAGTTAGTTGGCTGTTGACTACAAAGTGGCTGGGGGTATGGGGTGGGTGTGGAGGGACTGACCAGCCAGAGGCTCCCTGCTACATGATCCCACAGTGTATGTTCCCAATATCAAAATTCTCCTACTCTTTCACTGAAAACCCTCCCTGAGAATCTATACCAGATTAAATCACACACCCTTCAAGGGCTGAGCTCAAGCCCTATCTGCTTTTAAATTGTACCAGCCTAGAAGGAACTCCTCCTTCCTTAATTTATCTTAACACCTACACTCAATATTTTGGCACCATAAACAATCTTGCCTTTCTTTTCCGCATTTGCCTCCTTTCTCCAAAGAGATTTTACTCCATTTGAGGGCAAGAATGATGCCTTAGGTGTTCTTGGGATTCAACAAAAAACTACAGCAATTCTTCCTTCAATATTCTTCTAAGGCCATTACTTCATATATTTGAAAATTCTTTCACCAAACTATAAATTGTCCTACCACAGGTATTAAATTGACTTAAAATGTAAAAAGGACATGTGATATAAATACATTTGCCTATTATTTTTCACTGTGATTTTTCCATAATAAAAAAGTTGGCACCAGCATGGGATGGGGGGGGTGAAGGAGAGAAGAAATCACACATAAGATGTTAAAATTCACAAAATGATGACCCTAGAGAGAAAAGCATTACTTTAACACACCCCTGCAAACCTGGTATTAGAGAAGTTTGGTACAGATAATAACGCATGGAAAGTAATGACAAAAATGAAATATAGATTTTGTATATAAGTGTGTGTGTATAAAATGGCTGTAGCTAACAATTAGGGAACACTTTATTATGTGCCGGCACTGTGCTGAGCATGTCATATTTACATCAAACCTCACAGTAATATTAAGAGATAGGTAGTTTGAACCCCACTTTACATACGAGAAAACTGAAGCAACTTACTCAAGCCCATAAAGGTGGCAAGCAGCAGAGCCAGGCCTCCAACTCAGGCTTCCTAACTGCAAAGGCTGTACCCTTGCCCATCTGTGCAAAAAGGTGTTTAAACACTAGGAGAAGGACAAGAGCCCCCTAACTCCTCCATGAATATCCAGGGAACAAACCTTCAGGAGAAAGTCAAAGGCTTCAGCTCAGCTCCCTGGCAGTCTGTTAGTATAAAGCAATACTTCTAAGTAGGACATGGGGCAATGCCACTCAAAGACTATCAGATCTGGTCCTGGAACCCTTTCCAAATTTCAAAAGTAGAAGACACTGATTAAAAAGAAAAAAGAAAAAGAAAATGATTTTTCCCTTTTAGAAGATTAAGAAGTTTTAACTGGTGAAAAGAGTGACCTTTCCCATCAGCAAAGCTAATTTTGAGGTGCTATAAAAGCAACCAACTCACCAACTGAATGCTAGGAGAATTACTAAGTCAATTCCAGATGCTGAGAGGTTAAGCCTGTACAAGGCCAGGAGCACTGGCAGCAAAGATGAAAGCAGCTCCAGACTAACCACCAGGCAGCAAACCAAGAGCAAGAGAGACATGTTCAAGGGGAAAGGAAGAGTCCTGGAAAGCTTTGCATTGCAGAGATACTTCTGAATAGAATTCAGAGTCAAAAATCATTTCTATTAATTATAACTCTGACTGCCCTCCCCTGCCCCCAGCAGGGTCTGGGGAGGCTAGGGATATTTAAATTTCTTCACTGTGCCATTCTATGAGCATTTGTGTATTACAGGCAGCCCTTGCTATCATTTGTCAAATGAATACAAACATAGCTGAACATGCATTTACAAACCAATAAATACATGGAGAAGTCTCACGGGGGACTTTAGTGACCCTAAGAGGCCTGTCACCTGGTATACTAATTAAGAAATTGTTCCAAGAAGTTAGTAAAATAAGTAGCTGAAATATGCCCCCACCTCCACCCCAATCTCCACAGGGTACAGACAATCCCTTATTTACATTATAAAAATACTAGCTGTTTCTCTAAGTGCCAGCCAGTGCCAATGACCTGGTCAGCACCATCCCAAACACTGTGCCAAACCACTGTGGACAGACAACAGCGTTACCTGAAGAACTTTCAGGTATTATTTAGACCAGGAAGGGCCACAGAATTAAACACATCCTTTAAAGATGGTTTCTGTTTCAGTCTGGTTTTTCCTACTCAGTAGCAAATCCTAGAAAAACAAAGAATGATAATCACTGAAGGGCTCTTTTTAGACTGAAGTGCTCTGATACTCATCTGACATAAAGTCTCCACATGGGGCCTGCATATGATTTTCCTAAAGTTAAACAAACCCGTAATTATGCAATGTAAGCAGCCACACTATTCATTAGACACATCATGTTACTCAATGTCAAAACGCACTAACACCAATATTGTAACTACAACGTTACTATTCTTCTTGAAGCACTGAGAAGGTATTAAAGTTACACGATCAGTACAACATTAAGCAGAAATGGGTAATTTAGTGTTGCAATCAAATGCAACTGAAAACAAAATTCATGAGACTTCAATGAAAGGAATAGGATGGCTGAGGCAGGAACAAATATGAAAGCAAAATAGTAACCATCAACATTGGTTGTCTTAAATGTAAAAGGCCAGGAGCAAAATGAAGAAGAGAGAGATAGGTCTAAGAAAGGAAAGGAAGGGAGTGGACAAACTAGCTATTTTTATATATGTAGACTCTCAAGTAAGACAAATTCCAGACCCTTTATGGTAAAAAGATGTAGGTAGTAAACCTGTAGCAATATGGTCATTTTTGTGTAGCAGAGCATGGAAATGTGAGAGCTAGTTCCAATGTTGTCTAGGGTCTATTCATAACTTATTCATTCAGTATAATGTCATTTTCTAGGCCATAAGTTAAAAAGCAACAGCAAATGAGGGAGCAGAGGATTCTTTATCTTGGCATATAATGTTCTTGACCAACTATTCTTAATTAGGCCCTTCCCTAATCACAGCTGTCCTATAGTTGTAGCCTAAGGCATGCACTAGAGAGAAATAAACTCTCTTGCTGGAGGCCCAGGACTGATGTTTGGGAAGCAGAGATGAAACAGGTCCTGCAATACATGGAACCTAGAGCCAAATAAAATCCTTCATCATCCCCCAGGTCTTCAGTAGAAACAGACATAAAAATGAAGATGCCGTCTTTCCCCTAGCATATCCACACACATCTATCTCTACACTACCTCATTACACAACCAGATGTCTTTTTGCTTTGTTCTGCTATTTCCCATGCTCTCAGCCACAGGTCCTTGTCCAGAATCCTCCCTAATCTCTAGAGCAGAACTAAATATTTTGTACCTTATAGGTCCATAAAACTTCTTTAAAGCAGGACACGTGTATATGTGTGTGTCTCTGCGTGTGTGTGTGCATATGTGTGTATTAGAGAGGCACACCCTCAAGACAAATTTCACTTACTTATCCCTTCTAACTTTATGTCTCTGATTCAATTGCATAGTTTTGCCCAGGGCCAAGCTGTTTCCTGAAATTCTGTCCTAAACAAATAGAAATTGCAGAATCAAGTGTTTTTTATTCTACAAAGCCATGTACAGGCATGTCCAAACAGGAACAGCACCGCTTATATATAGTTGACTAAATTCGACTTCATGGGTTTTATTAGTAAAATACCAGGCTAAGACAAAGCAGACATTTAGTATTCTTACGAGGGTGCTGACAATTCAACATGACTCATATACTCAGAAGAATCTGATAAATATTAAATGTCATAAAGTACATATGTCCATTTTCCAAGGAGGAAGAAAGAAACGGAGGCAGGGAATTGCCTGACTGTATTTTAAATTTTTTACAATAAATGAGACATACAGAGCAAGGAGATTTTACTTTCTAAAACAGGGAATAAGTATTTCCTAATCTCTTCAAATTAAAATTTGATTCTTCTTGTAAACAAGAGATTTATTCTTTTTAGATAAATTCGAACAAATTACAGTGTAAACGACACTCAACCCCTCCCTACCAAAAAAACAATAAGAATACCCCCCTTGTCTGAAAATATAGCTCCAACTATCTCTAGTGACACATATTTACACTTACACCTACCTCTGTGTGTGTGTGTGTGTGTGTGTGTGTATGTGTGTATGTTTTTCCTGGCAGCCTCATCTTAAGCAATCATTATATATTCATCAGGAGTTGAATTTAATGACTTATTCACTGCTTGAGCAATATTTAATGGAAACCTAGTTGCTTCTCACTACAGTCTACTTTAAAGTTATAATTATTCTTCCACATAGATATTAGTGTGGTAAAATTAAATCTGAATGTACATTTGATAACTGCCACCCACTGGAAGTCATAGTGAAGAGTCTAACAGTGCATGACACAAGGTAGTAAGCAGCTGGGTTTTTTACAAATACAGTGACCATGGGAAAAATCCTCAAGCAATAGCCACCTCTATAGTCATCTTTACTTTATCTATGTATGCAAGTCCCTTATCAGAATAATACAGAAGAACAAAGTTGTATAATACAGTAACTGATAAAACCAGCTCTGAAATCAGATTTCATTCAAATCTAGGCTATGTTATATTACATTCTAGCTATGTAGTTTTTGGCAAGTCACTTTGACAAGTCTCAGTTTCCTCTTCTGCATAATGGGTACAATAACAGTAGCACCTAATTCATAAAGCTGATATAAGGACTAAATGAGATAATGTAGGTAAAATGATCAGGAGAGGGCCTAGCCCACAGTAAGCACTAACAAAATATTATTTGCCATTATACTGATTACAGAAAAGATAACTACTCTTCAAATATAATTAGCCTAAATACTGAAATCATTTTGCCCTTGGAACCAAAAAGTAGCAAGTGAAGACCATCTCCTTAACTCTCAGCTGTTTTTACTGACTTCCACAGCTCTAAGTTGAAATCACAAGACTGCAATGCTCAATGAGAAGCTTTGTAAACACAGCACCCCTCCCTCAAGCTCAGAAACTTATTTATGTAGCAAATGTTTATTGAGTGCTTACTACATGTTAGGCAGAGGGGAAAAAATGCCTTGAAGCAAGATGAAGGAGCAGTTAACACTGCCCACAGAAAGTAGGAAAGGTTTAACAGGTGAGCGTAAATTCCAATTATGTCTTGAAGGATGAGTAAGTGTTTGTCAGATGCTCACCAGACTAGAGTACAGAGGCTAAACAAATGTGCTCACTCCTCTCCACAGAGACCAATTTAGAGTATAAATGGTCAAACAAAAACACTGGGAATGAACACAGGAAAAAGAAAGATTTTTAAAAGGGACAAATCTTCACTGAACACATGCCAGGCACTTTGCATATACTACTTCATTTGGTACCCTGTTACAACAATGTGAATTAGTTGTTATTAAACACGTTGTAGAGATAAGAAAACAGATGTTCACAGAGACTAAACTATTTGCCCCAGCCCAAGTTACATGGTTAATAAATGGTGGAGTTATAACCGACCTCAACTCTGACTTAAAGTTACCATGGAAGGCACATGACACAGTGTCTGAACAGAAATAAGTAAAATACATTTCAGGCAAAAGCCATGAAGTAATGAATAATGTTTTCTACCTAACGAGATTCTCCTAAATATTATCTTCTGTTAAGAGAGAGAAAGAGAAGGAGAGACTGACTGACTGACTGACTGACTTAAATAGCTCTACCTCAGAGTAATGGTAACCATGATATCTTTCATTATACAGACAGATATTTCCTTAGAATGTATTAATAGTCTATAAACTACCATAGTAATGGTATAGCTCAAAATATTGCTTGAAATAAATTCTATAATGAATTTTAAATTAATAAAATCATAGAAATCAATCTTTGCACTCATCACAAGCACTATGAAACCCAAGCCACAGGCATCTATCCTTTTAAAACATATCCACAGGGCCAGGCACAATGGCTCACATCTGCAATTCCAGCACTTTGGGAGGCCAAGGCAGGAGGATCACTTGAGGCCAGGAGTTCAAGACCAGCTTGGGCAACATAGTGAGACCCCCCCCATCTTTACAAAAAAAATAAAAATAAAAAATTAGCTGGGTGTGCTGGTGCACGCCTGTAGTCCTAGCTACTCTGAAGACTGAGATGGGAGGATCACTTGAGCCCAAGAATGTGAGCCTGTAATGAGCTGTGATTATGTCACTGAACTCCAGACTGCACGACAGAGTGAAACTCTGTTTCTAAAAAAAATAAAAATAAAATAAATAAATGAAAAAAACATATCCACAGACCCCCTCTGCCTACCTATTATGTCCCCCAAATCTTCAAGGTCAGGTCTGTCTTTTATTTGACTTAACTGTTTTTTCCACATCATTCTTGCCCATTTCTCCCTATCTAATCCCTGATAGACTGGGAAGAAACAGTGAATTCAAGGCCACAAGCAGTATTTACAGCAGCATTTCCCCAACCAACATAATTTCAATGACTGTCATTTCTCTTTGGTCTTCAAGTCCTTGCCTGTGCCCAATTCTTATCTACAGCGTGCAACTTGGAGACCCAGAGCTTGGCTTTAACCAAATACCAGAGCTCTAGCATGAATTCATGGCAGCAAAGACAAAAGAAAATGAGGCTTAAACCTCATATACTTATTAAGAAAATTAAATAACAATGTAGGTAAAGCACTCAACATGATGCCTCAAACACAGAAGACTCTTAATAAAAATATTCTACTTCACTTAAGCTAGTATCTATTGACTCATGGGGTTTTCCCACCTACTTTAAAGAAAGTTTTTAAAATTAATAAAGCATATAGTCAAAAAAGTAATAAAGCATACGGCTGAAAAATTCAAACAGTACAATAATGTGGTGTCTCCAATCCCCAAACTCTCTCCCCAGGAAACCACTGCTATGAGGTTCTCAGAACTATAATCCCATAGAAATATTTTATGTATAACATAAATCATCCCTCTTCAATAGGGACTAAAGGCTGGGTGCCCAAACATGGTGGCTCATGCGTATAATCTCAGCACTTTGGGAGGCAGAGGTGGGAGGAATGCTTGAGGTCAAGAGTTTGAGACCAACATGGGCAACATAAAAAGAACTTGTCTCTACAAAAAAGTAAAAAATTAGGCAGATGTGGTGGCACATGCCTATAGTCCTAGCAACTTGGGAGGCTGAGGAGGGAGGATCCCTTAAGTCCAGAAGTTCAAGGCTACAGCAAGCTGTGATCATGTCACTGCACTCCAGTCTACCTGACAGAAAGACCCTGTCTCATAAAAAGAAAAAAAAAAAAGGACTACAGAAATCAGTCCCAAGCAATGACAACAATAAATCTGAATTGCTCTTTCACATACATTAACTTATTTACAACTCATAACGTCTGCAGACAGTGATTTTAATCTCTGCTTCATATGGTTGAAAAGATTGAGGCACCAAGAGGTTAACTGATTCTACCTCAATATCAGAAGCAGAACTCGAACCCTGATCCTCTACTCCAGAGCTACAAAGAGCTACCTCCTGGGTCATACAGAGAATCTCAATTCTCTGCCAGATCATAATCCTTCAACTATCTGAAGGTGACTATTAAGCATTTCCTACCCTGCAAATCTTTTGCTTCCCAGGATAAATCACAATCAAGTTCCTCCAACCAAGTTGACCTGCCTTCATTTAAACATGCTTCATTTATCATTTGAAAGATGGACTCCAGAATAAAAAGCAATAATTATAGCATGGGTTAAACAATGAAGACTATGATAATACTATTATTACATTTGTACCTCGTGATCACAAGTTGGCCTTGTCAATTAAAAAAACATCTCAACAGAAACTGCTATTAAGCAAGACCCCTCCCCTTCCTATATTAGTGCCACTGAATTTTTCAATCTAAAATTCAAAACTTAAAGGCCATCTGATTTCATGACTCTGAAATCAGGCATTCCATTTCATTCAGGAGGTGGAGGTCTTTCTGAATTTCAATCTGTCATCTAATTCATCAGCTAGCCTCCCCATTTTCTACAACACATAAATTTGACAACCTTACCTTTCTTAGCTTTCTTTCAACAAGTTAAATAAATAATAGGTAACATTCATTGAGCACTTACTACATCCCAGACACTATGCTAAGCAATTTATATGTACCATCTCATTTAATCCTTACTACAATAGCTCTGGGAAGAAGATACTATTATTATCCCCAATTTCATGAAAGTAAGACAAGGCTCAGAGAGGGTAAGTAACCTGAACTAAAGTCATATAGCTAATGACCTGTAGAGAGAAGACTCAAATCAGGGTCTATTAAATAACAGAGTCCATTCTCCTAACTATCTTAATCATCGCCACCTTTTGGGTATCACCAATTCCATGTCGTAAGACTTTATTAAATGCCCTCCTAAGATTTACGCATAGAAAGCATCTCTACTATGCCAGGGCAATCATTCTAGTGAAAAAAAAAAAGGAGGGCAAGGGGATCGGGAGAGAACTAGGGTGATCAGGAACAAAAATATCAAATAGGTTCATAAATGAGATGACTACTCAAAAAAAGGCTAATGATCTTTAGCATGCAATGTGGATGGCAACTGCTTTAAGCCAGCATATCACTACACTTACTTTAAATAAATTTATACCAGGAAAAAGATTACAAAGAGGGTCAGCCTACTTTAAAATAGGAAGTCAATGAAGGAATAGTTTAATTAAACAAATTCTGTCCTCAAATCTTATAAGCATAAGTTCTAAGATATCTAATAAGAAGTTTATTAGACTGTAAAACCTGAGATGACAGGGACTGTAATCTCCATTACTTACCTAACTCTCCAATGTTGGTCTAAATGAGAAGTATTCTGGTCTGAGAAACATTACCTTGAGGAAAGACTAGAAGGGTCACAATCACAAAAGGAGTGGAACAACCGTATTTCATATTCCTTTCTGCTGGAGAATAATCTCTATGCTTACTACTTTTGGAAAGTAAAATAAATCTGATTTCATGAAAATAATGGCAAACTAATCTTTTAAAATTTAAATCATTGACAACTCCAGAAAATAAGCGATCATAATTTACTACAAATATCATAGTACTTATCCCATCCAATATAGCATATCTCCTTATATTTGTACCTCCATATAGTGCAAGTTTCTGAAAAGATGTATATCAGATTTTATAAGGTCATTTTTATTTTTCTGACTACTTATATTAATATTTTTAAGGTGTTTTATTTTCAATTCAATTGACATAAATCATCAGTGACTCCCACCCAGGATTGTTTCTGTTTTCCCATTTTCAAAAGCTTTCTATCAAAAAAATAATGATCTATAAACACGTAAATCTACTAGAAACCTCTAAGAGAACTCTTTCTTGAGTGAAGTAAACTACTTCTTTAATGAGAATAATCACCCATTAATATATCTGTTTTTAGATGACAATTATAATGAACTGCAAAGACAGATATTAAAAAACTGTTACTATTCCCTAAGTAACTGGTTCTGAACTCCAGAGTATCAATTATAACACTACAGCACTATTTATAAAATCGGAGGTTCCAATCAATCGCATCCCACATATAGGCACCCAGTTTCTGCAACCAAACAGAACCAAATCATATGTTCAGACCTAAAACCTAAAGTCATCTTAGACTCCTCCCTCCTAGCCTCCTCTATATCCAACTAGTCATAAAGATCTACCTAGCTTACTAAAGTCAACTATTAGCTCCTTTCCAACTATAGCTGCCTTAATGTCAATCCTCATTGTTTCTTCTTCAGATTATTGATTCGCTTCCTTAGCGATTTCCTTTTTCAATCTCTTTTCCCTCTAATCCTTCCTCCATGTTGTCACCAATTCTCTTTCTCAAGTACAAGTCTGACGTTACTCCCTTATTTATCAAAAACCTAGCATAATACTTCCATTTTCAGGCCAAAATGAAGGGCTAGATTTATTCTCCGGCGTGAAGCAACCAAAAAAATTAAAATAAAAAAATTTTTTAAAAAGGTTTACAGGACACCAGACATCATGCAAGGAAGAAGAATGACTGGATTCACATGAAGTGAGACCTATAATTGCTCCACCTTAGTATCCTGAGAGAGCTTCTAGGCTGAAAGGCACACAATACCAATCAAAATGTCAGAAGATTTCTTTGTAGAAATTGACAAGCTGATTCTAACATTCATATGGAAATGCAAAGGACGAAGAATAAATAGCCAAAACAACCTTGAAAAAGACAAAGTTGGAGAACTAACACTACCTGATTTTAAGATTTATTGTAAAGCCTTAGTAATCCATACAGTGTGGTACTAGCATAAAGATAGAAAACAAGATCAGTGGAATAGAGTCCAGATATATATATACATATATATGTGCAACTGATTAAATAAAGGCACAAAGGCAATTCAGCTGAGAAAAGATACTCACATCAACAAATGGTACTGGGACAATTGGCTATCCATATGTCAAAAAAAATATATAGAACTTCTATCTATATCTCATATCTTGTGCCATATTCAAAAATTTAGTCAGAGTGGATCACAGGCTTAAACGCAAAACCTAAAACTATAAAACTTTTAGAAAAAAAATCTTTGGGAAATTGGGTTAGGCACAGATTTCATAGCTACAACACCAAAAGCATAATCCATAAGAGAAAAAATTGATAAATGAGATGTCATCAAAATTCTTCTCTTCAAAAGAATCTATTAAGAAGCTGGGTGCAGTGCTCAGGCCTATAATCCCAGCAACTTGGGAGGCTGAGGCGACAGGATCACTTGAGGCCAGGAGTTCAAGACCAGCCTGGGCAACATGGCAAGATTCCATCTCTTTAAAAAAAAAAGAAAAAAAGGAGTGTCTGTTAAGAGCACCGACTGGGGGAAAATACTCACAAATCATGTATCTGATAATTTGTATACACAATATATGAAAAATCCTAAAAATGCAATATTTTTTCTAAAAAGTCAAATAGCAAATGGGAATAAGATTTAAAAAGATACTTCGCCAAAGAGGTAAATGCCAAATAAACAGATGAAAAGGTATTCAAATTTATTGATCACTAGGGAAATGCAAATTAAAACCACTATAAGATACCACTGCATATCTATTAGAATGGCTAAAATTAAGAAGACTGCCCATACCAAGTGTTGACAAGGATGTGGAGTGACTAGAGAGTTCTCTTAACATACTCCACACATTCCTAATTTTCAGATAAGTATATTACTATAATAAAAAAGTACATTCAGCAATATAATTTAAACACTTCATATAATTTAATCTTAAAATAACTCACAAGGACTTCATAATATAATGTGTCAATGTCATCATTATGTTTTTCCTGTAATGTATGAAAACATTCATCGATGGAAATTGTTTATGTAACAAATATCAAAGAAACTAGCTTTTAGTCTATAATTAAATCACCAGAGTATGATTGCTTTTTATTATAATTTGTTTTCTCTAATCTGGTGGTTCTCAAAGTGTGATCACCAGACCAGCAGCATCAGCATCACCTGGAAACTTACTAGAAATGTAAATTCTCAGGTCCAAATCTGAAACTCTGGGGTGGTGCCCAGCAATCTGTATTTTAATAAATCCCCCAAGTGATTCAGATTCATGGTAAAATTTGAGATCCACTATCCTAACGTATTAATGTGATTTAAGTTTAAAATCAAAAACTGCTTTTTCTGAGATTCTTTCTGAATTCACAGAATTTTAAGACAAAGGGAAACTGTTACTTCAAATCAATGTTTTCAATAAATCTAGAACTCAACCAGCTGTTTTCTCATTTTTATAGTCCTAGCTTATTTTAAGCCTTTATTAAGCTAGAAAATCAAAACTGAATGTAAAGTCCCATAAATAATACATTCCATAAAAGTGTTTGTTTTAAAACAAACTTGTCTACTTAAATAACTTAGTCATTTACTCACATCTATTTTTGCAACTGTACCCAACATTCCTCCCAAATTTACTAGATTTGCTTCTAATCTACAAATTGTCATCCTCTAGTGAACATCTGCACAACTCTTAATTAGGTTCATCTAAATGGAATAGATTTTTAAAATCTAATTACTAAATGTTTTAATTGTTTCATAAAGATACTGAAGATAAAAGCAGAATGAAAATGGAAATGATATCAGACTGATTTCAGGACATCTGAGACTGTCAATAATTTACTCTGAGACTTTGGGTTAATAACTTAGTCTTTCTGGGGCTCAGTTTTCTCATTTTTATGAGAAAATTGGAATAGATGATCTGTAAAGTCCATTTCAAGCCTAATGGTCTATAAATCTATATAACCTCTCTCTTATACTCCATTGGTACTGTACTTTTACAGTCATGTCACAGTGCCAAATTATTTTCTTTAAGTATTATATCTATTTTTAACTATTTAAAAATTGTTTTAAGATACATGCCTCTTCTTAGGATTCAAGAACATTGCTATCAACTGCTTCCTAGAGAGTTGAACACAGAAGAATATGAACACAGTTATATTTTTAGTTGCTGAAGCACCAAAATGCAGTGAGATTTTTAACAGTCTCTTATTCTTTCTTGGATTAGTTAATTTATCTGTGAAACTATAGGAATGCATGGCACAAATCCCCAAAGGCTAAACTTTCACAATGTCATTAACAACATGGGCTCTGGAGGCAGACTGCCTGGGTTTGAATCTGGATCTTAAGAACTTTTTGTGATGTTGGGCAAGTCACTTACATTTTCTAAACTTTAATTTTATCTATATTCTGTTAAGAGAGGATAATAATAGTATCTCCTTCATATTAATTAAATAATTGATAAAGAGCACTTAGCACAGAGCCCAGCACAGTGTAAATATTTAATAAGCATTCGATAGTTTTATTATTACTTGCGGGGGGGGGGGCAAGGGCAACATACATAACCTAAACTTTTGTACCCCCATAATATGCTGAAAAAAATATATATATATTACTTGCAAAGTCGTCTCTCTCAGAACCCGTCTTCAATTCCATTTAGTAAACTCTCAGCATGCCCCTATTCATGCAAGTCGCCTCGAGGTTCTCAAACTTCAGGATGCATCAGAATTACTTCGGATGCTTGTTGAAAATGCAGATTCCTGAGCTCTGCTTCCAGAAGCTCCAATTCTCCATTTTAAAAATACACATCCCAGATTCCTCTAAGGCAGGCTGCCGAGGATGGAAGCTTAAGAAACATTTCTGTAGGGGTTTCAAAGAGATAATATCTCCCCTAACGTACTTATAATCTCCAAACACTTTTTCACTTCGGAACTCACTGCAAGCTACCTGTTGGCTGTGCACCATGCACACCTTATATAGGAAGCCCTTTCATTTGGATTTCTTTTGCCATCACTTTAATATCTATATCCTGATGCAATGCTGTAACTCAACTCTTGGCCTTATATATGAGATCTGCCTAATCCTCTAAATCCAAGCAGCTCCAAGCTTTTGACTACTAAAGGTTCCTGATACATAAATTAATCATGACTTCTGAAAGCAGAAAATTCTTTAGACCTGATTGCTGACCTATAAATTTGATCATGGCCTCATTCACCATTCTTGTCTCAGACTTACACTTTCAACATTGCTGCTGGCAAACACTCCAGTATGTCTTCAGTGCATAAATTTTCAAAATCTGTATGTATTTTCAAAAAGAGATTGCAATGTATCAAAACCCACATAAATGTAACTCACCAAGAACTTTACTGTATACAAAATAACAAAGAAAGTAATAACAAAGACAAGAACAATAACAAAGCAACAATTAGAGACCAGGGGATCCTGGGATAGAATGTAGACCATGACAAAAGAATTTAACTGTATTACTAACGTATAACAAACATCACTGAAGGGGGTGAGGGGAAAGGGAACTGACCTAAGTAACCTCAGAAATGAAGTTTTGACTGAAAACTGCAAGACTAAAGGCAAAAAGAACCATACATAAACACTAAACTAGCTGATGCAGTTGTCTGTCACAGGGGTACAGGTTAATAATTCTGAGGCTACTTTACCTGTATACTGGGGTCAAACAAATAAGCAAATGGAAGTTAGATGGTGGGATACAGGTTTCCTAGTGCTGGAGAGGGAAGTTACAAACAAGCAGGGGAAAAGACTAGAATTTAACCATGTAGTATAGATTAGAGTTGAAGACATCAGTATGAATACATGTTTACCTTAATAGAGATACAGATGGATGGATATAGAAATAATGACAGATACATGTGTACGTGTTAGTATACATACACATACTTCCTAGTTCTGTCTGCTGAAAGGGTTTAGAAGCAGTTACTTTCTGATAGCAGCAAGCACACTCAGGGCCTAGATGTTAGTTTCTAAATATCATTTTCCAATAAAAAGAACCAGGGCTCCTTAGAAAAAATAGCTGATTCTGGGGAGGGGCAGAAGCAGGAAATTCTTTCCAGAAGAATTCCAAATAATTTATGTAGATATTTACTCCTCCAAGACGTGGAGTTTGATTCTTTCCTCTAGAGTGTGGACAGAGTTAGTGATTTGCTTTCAAAAAACAGTATGTAGAGGGAGAAGAAGAAAAAAGTACCTTTCCATGAAAGAAACCTGACAAACACTATTGGGGTCAGGTGATCAATGTTAGCATTGCTGGTCATGTTGATGACAAGTAGCCCCCATATGATGTGATGAGAAGGGCACTTGACTTCTCTGATCTTCTTTCCAAAAAGCCATAAACCCAGTCTAATCATAAGAAAAACATCAAATTCCAATTGGAGGACATTCTACAAAACATCTAACCAGGATTCCTCGAAACTATCAAGGTTATAAAAAACAAGAAAAAGTGAAACCGACCAATAATCGACTAAAGAGATAATTAAATGCAATGTGGTATACTGGATAGAGTACTGGACAATGTCTTTAAAAGGACATTAGTGAAATCTGAATAAAGTCTGGAGTTTACTATTTAGTCAATAGTAATGTACCAATGTTGTTCCTTAGTCTTGACAAACGTATCGTGGTATTGTTAAGATGATCTTATTAATAACAATTGAGGAAACTGCATGAGGGTACACAGGAACTCTCTGTAGTATCCACAACTTTTGTAAATCTAACACTATTCCAAAATTAAATGTTTATTTTTAAAAAACCAAAAAGGAGAGAGGGAGAGAGACTGCAAAAGGAGCTGAGGCTGCATTCAGACTTTTGAATTTTGTATTGTTTCATGCCAATAAGTTTGTGGTTATTTGTTTCAGCAGCAATAGCAAAGTAACATACTAACTCTATTAACACGAATGCTTAGGTCAGAAATCTGGGTATCACTGTGGACTTCTCCCTTTTCTTCAATTTCCATATTCAAAAAACCATCAAGTTTCATCAATTATTCCTCCTTTGT
Organism: Lemur catta; assembly: GCF_020740605.2. Lineage (NCBI taxonomy): Eukaryota > Metazoa > Chordata > Mammalia > Primates > Lemuridae > Lemur > Lemur catta. Next base: position 37,880,499 of record NC_059136.1, read on the forward strand.
CTCTTAGGAATCTACTTTCTTCTCACCAACCCCTTACTATCTTCCCAGTCTAAGTCACTATTACCTAATACCTGAGGACTATTGCAACAACCTCCCAACTGGCCCACCTACCCCCAGGCTCATTCCTAGGAAGCCATTTCCCACAGCATAGCCAAAGAATTAATGCAAAATACATATTATGCTATTCCTATTTTAAAACTTTTTAATAGCTCCCATTGACCTAAAGATAATGTCCAAGCTCCTTAATTTGACTCACAAGAGACTATCACCACTATTCTGGTTTTTTTCCTACTTTCTTCAGCTTCGACTCAGTGCACAATGGCAATGTGTATTTCAGTGACTGCTATAATACAGGTTGAACATCCCTAATCCAAAAAGCTGAAATCCAAAATGCTCCAGAGTCTAAGACTTTTTGAGCACTGACATGATGCCACAAGTGGAAAATTCCACACAGAGGTAGCTAATTCGAACTTGGTTTCATGCACAAAATTATTTCAAATTATTGTATAAAATTACCTTCAGGCTAGGTGTATAAGGTATATATGAAACATAAATGAATTTCATGTTTAAACTTGGGTCCCATCCCTAAGATATCCCATTATGTATATGCAAATATTCCAAAATCTGAAATCAGAAACACTTCTGATTCTAAGCATTTCAGATAAGGGATACTCAACCTGTATTATTAAGTTTCAGCCAAGACCCAAAAACCCTCATAAGCTTAGCACTGAGAAAACAAAGATAGGGCAGACACAGGGTAATTCTTTTCAAACTCAAGAACTCCAAAACTACCTAAGAACTCTGGAAGGCTCCATTCCAAGTGAATAGAGAGAGAGCACTAACAAAAACGGCATCTTCTATGGAACACGTTACATAATCTTTCTTTGTTAACTGGTTTAAATGTCTATTTTAGTCAATCCCACAGGAGCACTGCTCTTTTTTTGCTTGAAATTAAATCCCATACTAATTTTTCCTAAACTAGAACAAATTTCTGCTTCTTAAACCATATCATAAATGTCTTTTTCCCCTAATAAGATGATGTGCCCTTGTCCCACAAACACACATGGCCCTTACTATCATGTAATCCCCCAGACCTCAACACACATTCTCAGTGCCATTCCCTATCCTCGCAGTAAGACATACACTTTAAGTTGTTTTTCTACCAATTCCCTTTAAAACCAAAACAAGTGTGATGTCCTCACTGTTTCCTGTAAATAGGTTTCTATCACAGCACCTTTACAGCTTTATCCCACGTGCTTATTTGGGTGCTGTTCTAGTTATCAATTAATTGCCTCTAAGCTCAAAATTCATCATTCAATACACACTCTATGATAACGGATGGGATTGCTTTAAGCATTTTTCCTTTTGGTGAGCATGATGTTAAGCTTTCTCAATAGAGGTCGTTAAAAGGGCACTGCAGGAGGAAAGGAGTTCTCCAGCTAACACTATATTTAATAATGAAAGACTGGATGCTGCTGCCCTAAGATCAGAAAGAAGATAAGGATGTCCATTCTCACCACTTCTATTCAGCATTGTACTGCAGGTTCTATCCAGGGCAATTAGGCAAGAAAAGTAAATAAAAGGCATCCAGATTGGAAAGGAAGAAAGAAAACTATTTCCATTCACAGATGACATGATTTTATATGCAGAAAATCCTGAAGAATCCACTAAAAAAAAATTGGGACTAATAAACAAGTTCAGCAGGTTACAGGATTCAGATTAACATACAAAAATCTATTATATTTTTATACACTTGCAATGAACAATCTATCTTTTTTTTTTTTTTTTTTTTGAGACAGAGACTCGCTCTGTTGCCTGGGCTAGAGTGTTGTGGCATCACCCTAGCTCACAGCAACCTCAAACTCCTGGGCTCAGGTGATCCTCCTGCCTCAGCCTCCCAAGTAGCTGGGACTATAGGCACACACCACCACACCCTGCTAATTTTTTCCGTTTTTAGTTGCCCATCTAATTTTTTTTATCTATTTTTAGTAGAAACGGGATCTCACTCTTCCTCAGGCTGGTTTCGAACTCCTGAGCTCAAGCAATCCCCCGGCCTTGGCCTCCCGGAGTGCTAAGATTTGTGGGCATAAGTCACTACACCAGGCCATAATGAACAATCTTAAGAAAACAATTCCATTTACAGTAGCATCAAAAAGAATAACATGTTTATGAATAAATTTAACAAAGTAAGTATCAAATTTATAGTTGAAAACTATAAAACGTGTTGAAAGAAATTTTAAAAGATCTAAATAAATGGGGAAAAAAATCCCATGGTCATTGATTAGACAATTTAATATTGTTAAAGTGGTAATACTCCCCCAGACTGACCTACAGATTCATGTAATCCCCTCAGAATCCCAGCTGGCTTCTTTGTAACAACTGATAAACTGGGCCTAAAAATCACACAGGACTGCAAGGGACCCTAAATACCCAAAACAGTATTGAAAAAGAAGAACAAAGTTGTAGGACTCTCGATTTCAAAACTTACTACAAGCAATAGCAACAAGACACTGTGGTACAGGCATAAGGAAAGTCATTCGGAATTCCACCAATGGAACAGAATTGAGAATCTAAAAACAAATTTATGTGTCTTTGGTCAACTGATTTCAACACGTGACCAAGGCCATTCTATACGGAAAGAATAGTGCTGGGGCAACTGGATGACCACATGCAGAAGAATGAAATTGGGCTCTTCACTCAAACCATTTACAAAAATTAACTCAAAATGGATCTAAATGTAACAGCTAAAACTATACAGCTCTTGGGAAAAAAACAGGGGTAAATCCGCATGACTTAGATTTAGCAATGGATTATTAGCTATCATGCCAAAACCATGAGCAACAAAAGAAAAAAAAAACCAGATAATTGAACTTCATCAAAATTAAAAATTTCTATGCTTCAAAAAAACACTATCAGGAAAGTAAAAGGAAAACACATGCAATGGGACAAAATATTCGCAAATCATATATTTGATAAAAGACTTGTATTCACAATATATAAAGAACTCAGGCTGGGTGCGGTGGCTCATGCCTGTAATCCCAGCACTCTGGGAGGCTGAGGCGGGAGGATTGCTCAAGATCAGGAGTTCAAGACCAGCCTGAGCAAGAGCGAGACCCTGTCTCTACTAGAAATAGAAAGAAATTATATGGACAACTAAAAATATATATAGAAAAAATTAGCCGGGCATGGTGGTGCATGCCTGTAGTCCCAGCTACTTGGGAGGCTGAGGCAGGAGGATCACTTAAGCCCAGGAGTTTGACGTTGCTGTGAGCTAGGCTAACACCATGACACTCTAGCTTAGCCCAGGCAACAGAGTGAGACTCTGTCTCAAAAAAAAAAAAAAAAAGAACTCATACAACTGAATTTAAAAACAGGCAAAGCATCTGAATAGACATTTCTCCAAAGATATTCAAATGGTTAGTGAGTACAAGATATCATTAGTTCATCAGGGAAATGCAAAACAAAACCACAAGATACTAACTTATATACAAATGCTCATAGCAACATTAATAATATCCAAATAATTATTAATAACAACCCAATGTCCATCAACTAACAAATACACAAAATGTGGCATATTCATATAGTAGAATATTACTCAGTTATAAAAAGTAATGCAGTACTGACTGAAACATGCTATAACATGAATGGACATTGAAAACATTATGTTAAGTGAAGGAAGCCAGTCAAAAAAGACCAGATGATATATGATTCCACTTATTAATATATGAAATGTCCAGAATAGACAAATCTATAGAGATAGATTAGTGGCTCCTTAGGAATGGGGGATATGGGGAAATAGGAAGGTGATAACTAAAAGGCACAGAGTTTCTTTTCCTGAGATGATTGTGGTGATGGTTGACATGCCTGTGAATATTTAAAAACCACCAAACTGTACACTTTAAATGTGTGAATTATATGGTATGTGAATTATACCCCAAGGAAGTTATTATTTTAACGAAGTCACCAAACAAAAGAACTAAAAAGCTAACAGAGTTCAGAGGAGGTAATTAACTGGAAGGATTTTTTTAAAAACTAGGTTACAATAAGTAAAATTCCATTAAGAAGAATTTAAGGTGATTAAACACTAAATTAATTCTCTGCTGAAATAAATTTCATTACAGCAAAATTGCATCCCATAATGAGAAATTCTTTACTTAATGTATCAAACTTAATAGCTCTACATATAAAGACAATTGGGACTAGCAGAGGACATGTTGACATACACAAGATGTATGAGAGAGAGAGAGAGAGACAGACAGACAGAAGGTGTGTGCGTGCATGCAAATAAGCATGTAGTTTACCATGGCAGAAGTTATTCTGGATTTGAGTAGCATCCCAGTCAAACTAAACTTTGTGACTTTAAGCAAGTCTCTTAACCCTTCTGAGCTTCAGCTCTCTCATCTGTAAAATGTCTCCCTCATTTTCATGGGATTGTTAAGAGAGAAAATATCTGTAACAAGATCTATGAATTTGTTGAAATATCTTCATATCTTTACAATTCTAGCACAGTGCTCGTCAGATAATAGGTACTTAGTAAATACTGTGGAACTAACTTCGGAAAATGTGAAGGGCTTTTGGAAAGGAGGAAATTAAAACACATGAACTTATATATACCTGACTGTAGGAGAACTTTACAAGTAAGATTTTTCAGCAATCCATGATACGGAAGCTGTCAAGGTTCATATTAAGCTCTTTCAAAAAATTATTTTCTACCAGTAATTTAATGAATTGGCCAGTGAAAAAATTCTTTGCAAGAACTATTGCTGCTATCTTCTCCATAGTCCTTTTGCAGGTATCACTTTATATTTTGATTTTGTAAAATTTTAACCTATTCTTACCCTTACAGATATGAGAGGAGACTATCATAGAAAGACTTATATCTGAACAATGACCAGTAAAGTACAGCCGGCTACTGGATGCATTACACTCATTTGTTTATATATTGTTTATGGCTGCTTCTGAGTGAAAATGGCAGAGTTGGGTAGTGCAACAGAGAGAGACAGTATGGAATGCAAGATCACAACTTGGCTGGGAAACAGGATATTATTAACTGGCCTTTTCAAACCCCCTTATCTAGTTGTGGGAATGCAGACTTGTAAACAACTGAATTGCAAAGAAGTGCTCTACAATTTAGATGACGAATGCACAGCGAAAATGGAGGAAGCAAAGAAGAAATCAGTTTGGCCTGGGTGGGAGAAGAACGTCCACCAAAGAAAGATGAACTTAGCCTTGAAAGATGAATAGGTACCCTCTAAACACTCAACAGGGAAAAGGCATTCTAGGGAGAGGAAATCATGTGAACAAAGGCAAGAGGCTTACATAGGATACGCATTTGATTCTACAAAGCCTTCAAAGAAAATTCATGCAAACAACATGCCTCTTGCAACTTGGTCACATGCAAAAATGAAGCAAAAAGTACATCTGTTTGGAGCTTGCCCCAAATGCCTCTTGTTCTTCTCCAAACAAGGTTCGTAACTCCCACCCACAGAGAGAAAGCCAGTGCCCAAGGCAACACCCAGGGACAAGCAAATTAGCATTTCCAAGGTCAACTGCTGACAGGCCTAATTGTTTACAGCAACTAGAGTACAGCATTCAGGCTGCTGAAGTTAAGAGGCTTAACCTCTTTGGCTTGCCCAATACCATAAGAAACTAATTTACCACATCACTACAAAATGTGAAAGTATTGTAGAAGTGGATTCAATTTATCATATGACATTTCAAACAGAAGTAAATATTAATAGGATCCCCAGAAGTACATCATTTTAAGCTGGCTAAACAATTTTTAATTGGTATTTTATGTTTTAAAATACTAATCACATCAGTGGTAGAAAAGTGACAACTATAAAAGAAATCAACAGATAATATCTCATTTTACCAAATGGTTTGATTTGAATACTCACCAAAACTGCTAAAAAGTTGCAAAACTAATTGATTTAACTGCCCTTACAATTTCTTGCCCTTCTCTGACAGAGTAAATGAAAAGTGAAATAACCTATTTCTAATCCAGTAGCCATTTGCCACACCTGGCTATTAGGTATGTGAAATGTGGCTAGTCCAGATTGAGGTGCATTGTAACATTCCAATTTTAATGCCAAAAAATTCAAAATAACTCATTAGTAATTTACAAATTGATTATATGTTGAAATAATATTTTAGATATATTGGATTAAACAATACTAAAATTAATTTCTCCTCTTTCTTCTTACCTTCTGTAATGAGGACAGCAGAAAATTTTAAATGACACATGTGGCTAACACTATAATTTAATTGTACAATACTGCTACATACAAATACTTTATATTTATGTACAACACAAATATATAATTTCATTTGTGAAGTATAGAAAGAAGGAGAAAGAATAGGTCTGGATAACATAATCTTCTCTAGAATAATCAAATTGGTTTCAACTATGTAAATCACCAGCCTACTAAAAGCTCCTTTCTGCTTATACTGCAAGACATAAAATTTTATGTCTTTTCAAAGGGAGCCTGATGTTTCAAAAATGATCCTAGAGTCTGTTACACTTCCGCCAACAGTTGTCATCTTTGCTCGGCATTAAACTAGTCTCAATTCTTTCCATTGATCAAAAATACATAACAAAATGCTAGTCTAATTTTTTAATCTGATTAAGTGACTCCAATTCAGTTTTTTCTGTGGTAGTTGTTTTCGTATCCTGTTAGGTCACTGAAACCTAACCCAAGCCTCTGCTCCAAAGATAAAAAAGCAGAATTAATAGAAAGATTATTCTTAGGAGTCTAGAAAAATCCAGATGGTATTCAGATACTATACATACTCTGTTTTAAAAACTAAAAAGTGACTCATTTACTATTTCAAAAAGTGACATCCTCATGTGAATGGGAGAGCTTAGCAAGCAGGAGAACACAGCAAGCAATTATTTCCATACACCCCATCATGTGGAGAAACCATGCCAGCTCTCAGGTTGTTACTGTCAGGGGAAGAAAGAAAACCTGGAGGTGCTGGAATGATAGGAAATTTATGGAGTGAGATTCTATGGTAACAGGAGAGGAGGTGAGGTGAGGTGAGGCGAGGTGAACAGCAACCAAAACTTTCTTCTCAATAGCTCTTAAAAAGGAAACTACTAGGGAAGCCAATAGGAAAGGAAAGCACATTTCACACTTTTGAAGGTCCAGTAGTAGAAGGACAAAATTATAAGAAATTTACATGAACAATACATATAAATGTTTTTAGAGTGGTTTTAAAATATAGTCAACAATAAAATCAAGTTACATTAACAGAAGAATAAATACTATTTGTACTTGTGATTCACAGAAGATATATATTTCTATTTTGTAACAGCACCTGCATTGATCACTGATAAATGAAACTGAATAACCTGGATAATTGAAAATGAAACCAGTAAAGGATGCCTCATTCCTAGAAGAGTTGATCTTAAAATGTAATCTTAATAGTCCTATAATTTCTCTGTTCTAATAAAATCAACACATTTTTACTTTTTATGTATATGGAATAATTCAGGCTCTGAATTCCAATATTTAGTGATTGTATCTTTCATATAATCCTAAACTGTACAATCAACAAACACCAGTCAAGGCCTATGCTCACCTCAAAAAAAAGTGTTCTGGTGCCACCTAGTGGCACACGCTTCCTACCAAGTGGGATATAATGACTAGAAGGGGGTTCTTCAAATGTGATCCCTGGGCCAGCAGCATCAGCATCATCTAGGAACCTGTAAGAAATGCAAATTCCTGGACTTATCCCAGACCTACTGAAACTCAAGATGCAGGGCCCAGCACTCTGTGTTTCTACAAACCCTCAAAGTGATTCTGATGCACTCTCAAATTTGAGAACCTCTGGCTTATATAGTCCGTACATAAAAATTAAGTGCAGACTCTTAAAAAATGAGGTTCATAAGTTAACAAAAGGGTTTATTTTTTAATTCTGGAAAGCAACTTTCTACATTATGGATCTAAATATTTGTGTTAAGGGAACAGTCTTAAAAGCCATTTACTAACACATTTATATATGGATTCAATGTTAAATGAGTCTCAGCCTCTTAAGATATCAGATGAGCACCCCGAGATCCTTGTCCTCAGGAAACCCAGTTGAAAGGGAAGACCAGATGTGCTGACAAAAAACAAAAAAGCCCCATGGAACAAAGAAAAAGCGTTAACTAGTATCAGGATATCAGGATATGGCATAGTACTGTATCTTAAGAGGAAGGGGCACTCACCTGGGCAACAAGAAAACCCAAAGAGGTTGAATATTCATAATCTTTAAAATTAAGGGTCATCCATTCTAATGATAACAGACACCATTCCAAGTTCACAGTATACTGCTGCTCTGTGCAACTATGTTATAAAGGAACCAAGAGAAAAGCAGGTCTGATGAAGCCTTGCTAAATTGTTTCTTTTACATTTAGGTCTTAAGAGGAGAACTCAATGACCTTAAACAGTAACTTGAAATAAGGGTTCAGAAAGAGAAGTTGCATAATGTATTTAGATGTTTCCATTTCTTTAAATTCAGCTTAATGTTATGCCTTTCTTTGAAAACACCTGAATTTTAATAAGTATCTGTTTATTCATAATTAAAGAGTTATCTACTTGAAGTTTAAAAAAAAATCCGTTCAAGAGATATATCCCCAGTATAGCCATCGGTCCATATAGTCATAATTAAGTGCCACTCCTCGCTCTGTGGCTCAAACTGCAAACATATCACTTAGGAGAAAATAAATAACCCCAGAAAAGCTAGCCTTGCAAATCCAAGCTCTATGACAGGTAACATCACAGACATTACTACCAATGACATAAGTATGTTAAGGAATTTCAAAGACTTGCTCTACTAAGTTTTTATTTTGTCTTTTCAAAACATAAACTTATAGACACACACATAGACTATTTAATTGTAACATTGTAAAAGCAATTACCCATAATAGGATGTTTCTGACAAAACTCTACTTTTTTCTTTTCAAAATTTCTCTCTACACACAAGCGAGTAAAAATAAGTCACAGAAAGATGGGTCAGGGCCAGGCGCAGTGGCTCATGCCTGTAATCCTAGCACTCTGGGAAGCCGAGGAGGGCGGATCATTTGAGCTCAGGAGTTCGAGACCAGCCTGAGCAAGACTGAGACCCCATCTCTACTAAAAAAAATAGAAAGAAATTATATAGAAAAAATTAGCTGGGCATGGTGGTGCATGCCTGTAGTCCCAGCTACTCGGGAGGCTGAGGCAGGAGGATTGCTTAAGCCCAGGAGTCTGAGGTTGCTGTGAGCTAGGCTAACGCCATGGCACTCTAGCCCAGACAACAGAGTGAGACTCTGTCTCAAAAAAAAAAAAAAAAACCAGAAAGAAAGATGGGTCAGGTAAAATATAAATAATAAGAATTTTTTTCACACTAAAAAAAATTGATCTGATCTTTTAAAATTAATTTTCCTTGTTGTCATTGTCATTACACAGAAGGATCTTTGTTGAGCAGTGTATGGGCCTAAGTGCCATTACCGCTTTGCCAGTTCAAATGCTCTGCCATTCATTGGCTCTGTGACCTTGGTCAAAAAATAATTAACTTTTTGAGTTTTAAGTTTTCTCATTTGCAAAACAGAAGTAAAATTACAAACCTCATATAATTGCAATAAGAACTGGGAAAAATATAACTAAAAAATGCCTGACACATCACTAATAGCTGTTAAGGATTACTGCCATTCATCGATAGTTATCACAAAGAGGGAAGAAAGGGGGCTGGAGTCAGGCAAATTGGGTTCAAGTTCAAATTCCCAGTCTGCAACTTGGGTGTGTGCCCTGTGACAGGTTATTTCCACTCAATGAGTCTCATTTCCACATCTGTGGAGTAAGAATAAGGATACTGACTTCTTTCCGTGATTTTCACCACATGCACCTTTATTTCACAGGATCTGCCCATTATCATAGGCTACAGCAGCTTCCTTTTCTTCACCTACATCAAAACTTTTGTAAATGGTTGCATCAGGAGGCATCTCCCAGGTCAAGACTAAACAATACACTATGGCCATGATAGGTTTAATGGGAACATCTCACACATATTTCCAAGATATAAATCAATGTCATGAAATCTCACTGGTGGAGGAAGAAGATGACCCTGAAGCTCCTCCAATACATAGGCTTTGTAACCTTTAGAGCCTTTTACCAAACATATCTACCAAGGCAATGGCTCCAATGTGAGACATACCCAGTGGTGTGTTGGTAACTGCTTAACAATCAGCTATCCAGTTGTTGGAGTGAGGCTAACTTGTGACGTTTGCTCATTTCCATGTTTAGAATCAAAACTCTTACCATGGCCCTACAACCCAACATTCAAATTCTTTAATTACTTGATTGACTGATTCACTCAATAAGCATTTACAAAGAACCTAAAACATGCAAACTGTAGTGCCAGGCTCTGACAGTAGGGGGCATGAGGATAGCTACACATGAATCCCACACTCAAGGACCTACAGTCCAGCTAGAATAATAGAACACATAAAGAAATATAAAATATAAGGAGAATGTGAAGAATACTATCACCCCTGAAAACAGGGAAGAGCCTTAATTGCCAGCAAAAAGAACAATAGAAGCCCAAGTCTTATTTACCCAAAGAACCCTTAGTAGTATGCCTATGCTTTCTACTTCCAAATTTCAAAAATTCTCTAAGTGGAAGATAATTCTTTTTACCAGAGTTAATTAATACATGTGTATATATATATGTATGTATACATTAGTGTGTATATCAGAGTTTCTCACCACTACTGCAGGCTGGATAGTTCTTTGTTGTACAGGGACTCACCCATTGACTGTAGGATGTTTAGCAACATCTGAATACCTAGAGGTCAGTAGCGGCCAGTTGCACACATGCCCCCCACCCCTGAGTTGTGACAAGCAGAAAGGTCTCCAGACATTGCCAAAGGACTCAGGAGGGCAAAATCAGCCACTGCTGTGTATGTATGCATGTATGTATGAACACGTGGATATGGATAGGATACATGCATGTATGGAGTATATATATAATCCCTAGATATGGACAACGGCATCTATGAATAAATGAGTTAGACAATCAGGGGAAATTGTTATAGTAACTGTCTTCATAGGTTTTAAACATGTTCATTCATTTATTGACTGTTTACTATGTACCAGGTACATACAGGCAATACCAGGGGGCAGAGGCAACTGACAAAAACCCCTGCCATTGCGGAGCTTACAGTGAGAGCATAGTCAGGTGATAAATAATAATAATAAACCAACTATACAGTATGTTAGAAGGCAAGGTAGTGTTAAGTAGTAGGGAAAAATATAAAGCAGAGAAGGAGGCTAGAGATTCTGAAAGAAGTGGAAGGAGGGACATGTTGCAATTCTAAATTCCAAAGGCCTAAACATTCCAGGCAAGACGCTTATGCTCACATTTTCAGATCGTGTATTTATAGGTGGCTTCTTGAGCATATAATCTGAAAACCAGTCTAAATTTTGTTAGATTTAATCTTAATAACAGAGGGAATTTACTCATTTTGGTTCACAACCAAAGGGAGGAGAATCCTACCAAATTCACAGGAGGGCTGTCACAATACCCAACCACTATCTCACTCCTCCACTCTCTGCCCAGCCCTGGAGTCTGCTAAACCTCACTTGCTCTGAAAAGCTCCTATTCACTGAAGAACCAGTGGGCAAAAGCATTCATTAGAGACTGCCTAACTACTAGGGTTCCTTTCAATAATACGATGATATTAACAGATCCTCAATATGAATGTAGTGAATACTGCCGATGGGAAAGGAGAGGATGGATAAAAAGAATATTAATTTTATTCTTGCAAATCTTTTTGCAGACCTAAACTGATGTTAAAAGGCGGGTTTACACTTTATCATGTTCAGGTCCTAATATCATTGTGAAAATTTTCCTTGTGATTCTTTTTATTAACATACTTTAATCTCCTCTTCCAAAGATTCATTTCTCACCAGAAACTTTTTCACTCAATTAACTATAGAGTCCCTAGCACTCTGGGAGGCCGAGGCGGGAGGATCGCTCAAGGTCAGGAGTTTGAGACCAGCCTGAGCAAGAGCAAGACCTCATCTCTACTAAAAAAATAGAAAGAAATTATCTGGACAACTAAAAATATATAGAAAAAATTAGCTGGGCATGGTAGTACATGCCTGTAGTCTCAGCTACTTGGGAGGCTGAGGCAGAAGGATTGCTTAAGTCCAGGAGTTTGAGGTTGCTGTGAGCTAGGCTGATGCCACGGCACTCTAGCCAGGGCAAAAGAGCGAGACTCTGTCTCAAAAAAAAAAAAAAAAAAAAATTAACTATGGAGTCTACAAAGATGCCACAACAATGAAGGAACACAAAGATATCAGCAAAAAAGAACTGAGTTTTTCTAGAGCTGGATTTGTGACATTCTGTAGGCATAGCCTTTTCCCTCCCCACTTTGCTTTTTTTATTGTAAATATATGAATATTGACTTTTTAATTTGTTTTAATTGACAAATAATAGTATATATTTATAGTATACAGCATGTTTTAAAATATGTACACATTGTGGAATGATTAAGCCTAGCTAATCATACATTTGTATTATGTCACATACTTATCAGTTACCTGTGTTGAGAACACTTAAAATCTACTCTCTTAGCAATCTGCAAGTATACAATGCGTTGTTATTAACTATAGTCACCATGTTGTGCAACAGATCTCTTGAACTTACTCCCCCTAAGTGAAATTTTATATCTTTTGACCAATATTTCCCCAATCTCTTCATCCTCCCCACCTCCTGATAACCACTATTCTACTCTACATCTGAGTTTCACTTTTTTAGATTCAACATATGAGATCATGCAGTATTTGTCTTTCTGTGCATGGCTTATTTCACTTAGTATAATGTCCTCCAGGTTCATCCAATTTGTCTCAAGTGACAGGATTTCCTTCATTTTTGAGGCTGCATAGTATTCTGTTATATATATATACTACATTTTCTTTATCCATTCATCTGGTGATGGACACTTAAGTTGCTTCCATATCTTGGCTATCGTGAATAATGCTGCAATGAACATGAGAGTGCAAATATCTCTTCAACATACTGATTTAAATTCTTTTGGATATATACCCAGCAGTGGGATTGCAGGATCATATGCATAGTAGTTCTATTTTTAATTTTTTAAGGAACCTCCTTACTGTTTTCCATAATGGTTGTACTAATTTACATTTCCACTAATAGTGGACAAGGGTTCCCTTTTCTCCACATCCTGGTTTAGGCATTGCTTTTATACTTTTAGGGCTACAGAGAGCATAATTAAGTACATATTTTCAATATTCTTCACTTATTTAAGTCATAATATTTTGCTTTTATCATTGGCTCCAGTTATAAAAGCTATATATAAGAAATACAAACATTGGCTTCTTATGGTTATGATTATTTTTATTATCATTGTACCTACCACCACCACTAGAAATCACCTACGTCTAATTTCTCCTTCTATTCAATAAGATACTTACGAAATAAAGCATAGGAGCAAGGCCAGAAAGAAACCTCCCCCATTTCACTAGAGTTCTAATAACAAGAAGCAATTCTCTAATGGAGAAATACATTACAACATAGTGAAAAATAAGAAAATAAGCCTTGAAAATATCAGGTACTAGCATATGAAATCATTAAGGAATTTTCAAAACATTTTTAATGTAAAAGATTTAAGCAAAATTATTACCCCTTTTCCATAAAATAAGGTGATGGGTGATAGGGTTATGAGTGATCATAATTTTTTGATTTATTATTTTCCATATTTAAATTTTTAGATTTAAGAATGTCTTACTCAGGAGTAAAAGTAGAATATTACCCCTAAAGCACCCAGACCCAGAACTATTCTCTGAACTAAATGCTTAACATTTGCAAATATGAACGGTCAATTATTCATGAGGACAACAAATATCCATGACAACATAATTTTTCAATCTGATGGTCATTCTTTATTAACTCTGAAGTAACAGTCTACAGAGGGAAAACTTTGCTTCTTGCCTGGGTGGGGACTAAAGTCAAAACAAAAGGAATCAGATTTTAAAAAGGTGATGATTCTTAGCCAGAAAACACATTTTGGACACATGAAAGAACAGATTTTCATTCAATCAAATTGCTGTATCACTTCTGTCAGTCAGGACTGCAACTGGCTGCAAGGAAGAGCAAACCTGATGGCTGTCACTTAGTCAAGTAGGCGTTTGTTTTCCTGCCATTATAACAAACCTGGAAATAGACCATCTAGGGTCAGTACAATGGCCCCCAAAGGTCCCAGCTCCTTCCCTCCATGACCAGATTCAAATCCATCCTTACAAACAGAAGATGCTAAAACTAAGAAAGTGCAGTGTCTGGCTTTAGAACTCAAGAACTTCCAATTTAAGTTGCTGAAAACCTCACTAGCAGAATAGAGCAAAAGCTGACAGCCTGTTTCAGAAAAAGGATGCAACTTCATTTTGCTTCATTTAAAAAAAAAATTGGTGACGTAATCCATTCTCAACAAAATAACCAAAATTTTCTCAGTTAAATGCCACTAAATGTTATGTGACTGCAAATGCATGGCTTGTATAATACATTTTAGATAAAGTGTAATGGTTAAGCACAGAAACTATGGAGTCAGATTGCTTATGCTCAAATCCCTACTTAACTACTTACTAACTTTGGGACCTTATGAAAAGTATTTAACTTTATTAAGCCTCAATTTTCTCATGTATAAAGTGTAGATAACAATAGTCTCTCCTTCACAGGATTACCGTTAGGATCAAATGACATATCACGTGTAAACATAGTACTGTGCCTAACACACAGTAAGTATGTAACAATTCAGCTATTATTATCTTTAGCATCATGACCATCATCATCACCACCATACTTCGGCATAGTTCAACACCCAGTTAACTGCCTGACCATAATAACTGAAGTCTTTCTGCCCTATAGCTCTAGAGACATAGGAAGAAAAGTAATATACAGAGAAAAAAAATCAAGAACCTCTCAACATGGTTTCCTCATCTACTAGACCCCCAGGCAACTTAAAAGATCTTTTTAGATCTTCTAATTTAAAAAATGTAGGAAAATTTCATCCTAGCTGAACTTTTCTCATTGTAGAGGCTTTCCTTTGCTGGTCTCCCTAGCATAGGCTTAACCTATCTATTGAGAAATCAAGCACAACCAAAGCATAAACTACTGGATAATAACAGTATCATAATGCATTTATATACCTTACATTCACAAAAATCACATACTTTAGATTGTATGCTCCTTAAAGTCAGGAAACTTCATGTCTTTGCCCATAAATTTCTAGTGAAGTTTCTAGTGGAACATAACTGTTTGAACACACATGAATGAGTCAATTTCATTTCACCCTTAGTACACTGTTATGAAGAACAAGATAAGAAAACAGATGCCCAGGGATTAAATGATTGTCGCAAGGATATTCAATAGGCATCCTTAGAGTAATATCACCACAGTGTTATCTCAAAGTAGACACAAAAGAAGTAAGTTTTAAGTATTACTTACTCTGAGTCTGCACAAGATCCAAAGCAACACTAGAAGCTGTGTCCATTCCAGAGTTGATACAGGCTTGGAAGTTTTTTAAGGAGGAGAGAGCAGACTCTACACCGCTGAAGGATATGAAACCAGTTGAACCTGAATTGGAACTGGAACGCCCTGGCATCTTGAAATTATTACCTAAGTTTTCAAACACAATGAAAAACGATTTGTAAGTCAGAATGATAACTGCACAAGAAAATAAAACTGCTGTAAATACGCATACGAATATATCCAATATCCCACAAATGTCATACAATTATCTATATCCTGTATCCCTTGCAAGGATACCAAGCAATGTGCCATAATCTAGGCTACCAAACACTGATGTACTTAGTATATGGAGAAAGTAACTGTCTTCTTTTCTAAAGAGGGAGATTACTCTCTTCCAGAAGATTCCCGATACTCTGAAGAATTCAACAACAGCACAGTTCTTAAAACCCTAAAAGATAAATGGGTAAGAAAAAGTAGCCCACTCATATGATACAATTTTCAAAAAAAGAAAATAATACTAAAAAGTAGTTTAATAAGGCATGGTTTTGAAAACCTGTAATTTTTAACTTATCTGACATACATAGAACTCTAAAAACTGTAAAAAAATATATATAAATATAATCCTACCAGTTCCTCTAGGTTCTGACAAATTTGTAAGGTTGGTAAAATCCCTGATTCAGTAAAAGCAAAATTTCTCTATAAGCTCTTGTCCTCTGGTAGCACATCTACTATAACGGTTTCAGTTACTACCTTCATATAGAACACTCCCTAATCTATACCTTCAACCACAAACTTTTAAAGCTTTGGACCACTTATGTAAAGCTGCCTACATAAAAGACATGTTTGCTTAATTCAGAAACCATCTGAAATTCAATTCACTGAAACCAACTAGAAAAGTGGAGAGAATTCATATAGGCTTAAAGGGCTGGGAGGGCTGTTCCTAGGGCTGTATGGCAACAGTATGAAGGCATTTTCTTGGAACTCGATAGACATAACATGAACTCAGGTTCTGCTACTTTACTACTGTGTGACCATGGGCAGACTGCTAAACCTCTCTGAACCTCAGGTTTACCATCTTTAAAATAGGAAGGAATAATCATGGTGCAGTATAGCATACAGTACATAATTAATTCATATTAAAAATTTCCCTTCTGTCCTTCCTTTCTTAAGTAGGGAACTGCGTAGTATCTCTGGCATTTCCATTCTGACCATTGCTACCACCTTGGTTCATACTTGACCCTTTTCCTCCTCCTCTCACTCATATCTTAAATCACATCCATCACCAATTTTGCCAGCTCTGCAGTCAAAATATCTCTAGAACCCAACCACTCTCACCAATTCCATCATTACCACCCTGATTCAAACCATCATCTCCTGCCTGAATTATTCCAACAACCTCCTACATGGTCTGCCTACTCCCAACCTTGCATCTTTCACTCAATTCTCAACACAGCAGCCAGAGTGAGGCTTCGAAAATGCACATAGAATCATGTGACTTCTCTACTCAAAAACCCCTAAGGACTTCCTGATTCGCTCAAGTAACAATCAAAGAGCTTTATGACAACCACAAAAGTGACTGCCAACATGGACCAAGCAGCATCAGCATCACCTCTGAACTTCTTAGAAATGCAAATTCTCAGGCCCCAATCTGTGTTTTAACAAGACCTTCATGTATAATAATTCTAATTCTGATGTACCTAGGCTTCACTGTTAGCATATCAGAGTCATCTAATGGGCATGTTAAAATATTGATTGCTAGACCTCACCCTCAGAATTTCTGATCCAGTAGATCTGGGAGGGGACCTAAGAACCTGCACTTCTAACAAATTTCCAGATAACACAGATTCTGCTTATTTAAGAACCATACTTTGAAAACCACTGCTCTATATTATCTAGCCATTGCTAGTCCTTTAACAACCCAGGCATGCTTCCACCTGAGGGTCTTTGCACTTGATGAGACAGACAGGGATACCAGTAATAAAGATAGATAAGAAAAAATAGGAAGGGTTGGTCTTAACTTCCTGTTGCCTATATAATAAAATTCAACATTATGAGCAGAGTATCCAAAGCTTTCTACAACATAATACAAATACACTTTTCAAATCAGAGATTCTACCTTTCCCCATGACAAAACATACATACTATGTAATCTTCACTAGTCAATATTCCAGAATAAATACAACCTATTTCTGCCACAACCCCTCAAAACAAGCTTGGAAGACAAATGCCATATTAAAAGAATGAACCAAGTACTATGAAGTTCAAAGAAGAGATTACACAAAGCTTGTACACCATGAGGTTCAAAAAAGGAAGTGATTACAGGTATAACTGAGGGAAACCATAGGCTTCATGGAAAAGAAGGCATTTAAGCAAGACCATAAAGGATATTTAGGATTTGGAAAGGTCTAAAATATCAGGGGAGAGCGGTTCAGATGAAGGAAACAGTAAGATGAACAAAGGTCATAAGGTAGTGAAATGGGATGAGTCCCCTTTGCCTGGCACACAGAGACAAAGGGATGGAAAGGTAACTGGATTTTATTCTTTGGGGGTATAGTGTAGAGGGTCTTATGTGCAGGACAGAGAATCAGGTGGTCATCAAATGAGACTTTTAGCTTTATATATTTTTAAAAGTTATCTTAAAAATCAAACCTGAAACAAAAATGGCAAAGTGTTACAGATGTTAAAATCTGGGTGACAAAATGAGGGCTCTTGTTATGTTATTTTCTGGGGTTTTAAAATTTCACACCAAAACAGAGAAAATATGAATATGAATAAAAACCAATGATGGTTTTTAAACATTTGCATTTTGGGGAAAGAGCATGCCTATTTACAATCTCACTTTATTATCCTAAAGAAGTTGAGATATTTTACACATATAAACACAAACATATACAACAAGATGGAAAAATACAAATTCATAAAAATCAGGATCAAAAAACAGAAATTAAAAGGAAAAGCAAGTAAGAAACTTACAGTGCAGTCATGCAGACTTTAGGATTCTACATAGTGCTATACTTGTAATACAAATTTGGCTGAGCTTCTGAACAATCAAACCAAAATGTGAAAGTTACTTTCTCCATAAAGAAAAAAGAAGACCAGAATCTCAGGAAAAATAAAGCTTTCTAGGCAATAAAGGCAGTATGGTTCATCATGTATGAGATAATAAAAGTTACACTGAAAAAATATCTTTAATAATATCCTTACAATAAATGCAACATCAAACTTTCTAGGACTGTTTCTTGAGACTACGCCTCAGGATAGGCTAAGGACAGGACACTTGTGACAGACACCTGCTGGGTGCCCACCAGACCCATTTCCTATTCAGCCTGGTCATACAGCTACATACGGACCACATTTTGCAGCCTTCCTTGCAGTTAGGTGTAGCCTACAATTGCATTAAACACAATGCAATAAGAGCCATTTCCAGGCCCAGTACATAAAAACCACACACTTTCCCATTCGATAGCTTGACACACAGGCAAGCACAGTGACCTTAGAAGCTATATACTACAATAGAGAATTACCAGATGGAAAGAGCCTAGGACCCTACATCACTGCTTGGAGGAAAACTGCTTACCAATCAGGCTCCACGCATGAAAGAAAGAAACTTAACTGTGCAAAGCCACTTTGATTTAGGGGTTTACCTGTTACAGTATAAAGTGTTACTTAAAAAACATAATCCTGCAAGGACCAAAATGATATGGTTCAAGTATTCAGTTTTCTAGTCAGTCTTGACTCTAGTATAACTTTAATTGTCTAGAGGAGCACTGTCCAACAGAACTCTCTGTGATGACAAAAATGTTCTATAATCTTTACTGTCTAACATGGTAGCCACTAGGCACATGTGGCCATTGATTATCGAAAATGTGGTTACTGGGACTAAGGAATTGAGTTTTAAATTTCATTTAATTTTAACTAATTTAAATGTAAATGTCCTCATGTGCCTACTGGCTACTGTATTGGAGAGCACAGTTCTAGAAGCACAATTATCAAAGTGTACTCTATATATGAACCAGGGAGTAAACAAGAGGGAGCAAAACCACAGTATAAAGAAAACTTATCCTTCCAGAATATCAATTCTACTTAAATATAATATGAAATATAATATGAAATTAATAATAATATATTAAAATAAACATTAGCTACATTTTGGAGTAGAATATGAAGGCAATATAGAGTAGCAGGTAAACATGCAGCCCTTGGACTACCTGAGCTCAAAGCCTGGTTTCACCACTTAGGAGCTGAAAGTCTTGAGGTAAATTATCTAACCTCTCAATGTGTCTCTTTTCCCTTTTATAAAATGAGGATGATCCAGTGCCTACCTCAAGGATGACTGTGAGGACTGAATGGGTTAATATGTATAATAAAACACTTAGAATAATGTCCAGCATATAAATCTTTAAAATGAGAGCAAATATTATCATCAGCTTCATCATCATAGTACAGTGAGCAGCAATACAGAGTCATGCCTAAGAGGAAGTACACTGGACACAGATACCTGGAAATTCCATTCTGTGCATGCCACTTAAACTGCATGGCCTTGGTTATGTTGCTTAACTTCTCTATGTTCAGTTTGCTCCTGTGTAAAATAGAGATCTTCTTATCTATCTCGCAGCTTTATTACAAGGATCAATTAAATTTTTCTCAAACAAAACAAGTTTTTCAAATTTGTCTGATCTTAAGAATCAGTTGAAACAAATACTAAAAATACAGATTTATGTGCACTGCCTCAGACCTACTGAATCAGAGTCCCTATGGGAGACCCAAAGGAAATTCTATTTTTATGTTTAATGATTCTGTCCTCAGTCCTAATTTGTATGTTGAAGCCCTAACCCCAAATGTAATGGTATTTGAAGATGGAGCCTTTGAGAGATAATGAGGTTTAGGTGATGGGTTAGTGCCCTTATAAGAAGAGGACAAGACACTAAGGGCTCGCTCTTTCTCCCTACTGTGTGAAGACACAGGAAGAAGGTGGGTGCTATAGTTTGGATGTTTTTCCCCCCCAAAACCTCACATTGAAATTTGGTCCCCAATGTGGAGGTAAGGCCTAATAGGAGGTGTTTGGGTCATGGAGGCGGATCCCTCATGAAAGGCTTGGTGCTGTCCTGGTGATAATGAGTGAGTTCTCACTCTATTAGTTCCCACGAAAGCTGGTTGTTAAAAAGAGCCTGGTACCTCACCTCCCACTTGCTTCCTCTCTTGCCATGCGATCTCTGCACAGTGGCTCCCCTTTGTCTTCCACCATGAGTGGAAGCAGCCTGAGACCCTCACCAGAAGCCAAGCATACGCTGATGCCATGCGTCTTGCACAAACTGCAGCCCGTGAGCCCAATAAACCTCTTTTCCTTATAAATTACCTAGCCTTAGGTATTCCTTTACAGTAACTCAAATGGACTAAGACAGTGGCCATGTGCAAGCCAGGAAATTGCCCTCACCATATTCCAACCATGTTGGCACCCTGACCTTGAACCTCTAGCCTCCAGAACCGTAAGAAATAAATTTCTGTTGTTTAAGCCACCCAGTCTATGGTATTTTGTTATAGTAGCCTGAACTAAGACACAATATATATAAAGATTAATGCAATCTAGGACAAATAAAGTGTCTACCGTATGGCAGCTATCATTATTTGTTCAAATGCAAAACTCACATTACTCCAATGAAACTTTACTCTTGCAGATAGCCAGGGAAAACATGGTCATGCCTTTATGTAATTCTGGAGTAGGGAAAAGATTCAGATTGAGATTGGATTGAGAGGAAAAGAGAATGGATAATGCAGAAAGAGTAGAAACACTTTTCTCAATTCCTCCCAATAAGTAAAGCTAAGTCCGTAAGTCAAAGACAATCCCTTCTTTCTCTGACTCTAACAGCATCTCCTTTGATTACACTTTGCAGTCACTCTACTCTGTTAATCATTACTATCCTGCATGATGCTCACAGTGCTTCACAAACAGCCAGCACTCAGGAAATATTCCCTAAATGAATAAACCAACTGTGTACTTCAGTCAGACCCTCTCTTCTTTCATTCTCTCCCTTATACCACTATTCATAATCTCAGCTCATGACTTTGTTCATCATGTTCCTTCACCATGAGAATATCCTCTTCCCTTCTCTATTTGCCCAAATCTTACCCGTCTGCTAAGGTCTGAATGGTTGTGTCTCCCTAAAATTCACATGTTGAAATCCTAACTCCCAAGGTGATGGTATTAGGAGGTGAGACCATTTGGAAGGTGATTAGATCCACCCTCATGAATGGGTTCAGTGCCCTTATAAAAGATGCTCCAGAGAGCTGCCTTGCCCTTCTACCGTGTGAGGACACACCAAGAAGGTGTCACCTATGAACAAGGAAACAGGACCTCATCAGACACCGAATCTCCTGGCACCATGATTTTGGACTTCCTAGCCTCCACGATTATAAGAAACAAATTTCTATTGTTTATAAGATACCCAGTTTATAGTATTTTGTTACAGCAGCCCAAACTAAGATACTATCTTTAGTGCCTTGGTTTAAACTAGTGGTTCTCAACCAGGGGAGATTTTGCCCCTCTCCCAGGAGACATTCAGCAATATCTGGAGACATTTTGGTTGATGTACAAAGGGGCAAGTACCTACTGGCATCTAGTTGGCAGAGGCAGGGATGCTGTTAAACATCCTACAATGCACAGGACAGCTCCCACCTCCCCCCAAACAAAGAATTGTCTGGCCTAACCTGTCCATAGTGCATCAGTTAAGAAACACTGGTTTAAATCAACCTCTTGTTGGATCCTTCCCCAGGTAATAACAGTGATCTTTTTGTACCCCATACCCATAGTCACCAAGAAAGTTTAGAACAAGGTTATGTATTTCCTGAATTCTTCCTTAGCATGTTATTTTGCCTCCTCTAACAATACACTTCTCTGTAGGCAGAGCAAAGTGTTAGCTAATGTAAAAATAAAAATATGTCTCTATTGTTCCCTCTACTCATCTTTTTGTATAGCACAGTATTAGGCACAGAGCAAACACTTTTCAGACAATATACTGACCTCCTTTAAATCCACGGGAGCTTTGTACAAGTCAGCCAGAGTAGTGTCTCCTTTTTCAACATGCAAGGATATATCCTGTCTGAAGCCTTCTCTTATCCATACAATTGCTTGTTCCCTCTCTTATGCCACCATTATCCCTATCTCACACACACACACACACATCTCACACTCCTATTATAAAACTATAAAATACAACCATCTGCTCACATGTCTGCCACTCCTTCACCCTGGAAGCTCCTTAAACTAGAACCCTTACATATCCTATGACATATAAAACAGTTCCTCACACAAAATAGGTGATCAATAAGGATTTGGCAAGTTACACAAGTAACAACAACAGTAACAACCACCATTTCTAGGTCACCTAGTGTGCTATAACCTGGTGCCCTGCAGCTTCATTCTCATTCTCGCTAAGCCTCGCAGCAATCTACATAAGCAAAAAGGAAACTGAGGCCCACAGGGTTTACTTAAACGACCTACCCATGGCCCTGCTTTAAAAGCCAGTTCAAACCAGACCTACTTGGATCAAAAATTCGCGGTCTTTCCCCTACACACTTTGGGCTGAGGATGGAGAGATGGTGTCGGGGAGTAGCGGGGCGAGTGAACTGCCCCAGACTCACTACTGCGGCGTCTAAAGGACCACAGCCCAGGTCCCACTGACCCCCACCTCTGGGCGCCCGCGGAGCGACCCAGAGGGAAGCGACAACTCCCGCCACCCAACCCACCGCCACGCCCCGCTTCCGCCTTACCTGGCTGCCCGAGCTATCTCCGTGTGGCTGCACCCGACTTCTCCTACCCGGACCCCAACTCCTTTCCTCAACTTCCTCCGCCTGTCGCTGAAACCGCGAGCGCGGGCTCCTGCGTCATCAGCCGTAGCCGGCGAGTGGTCACGTGACGCCGCGCCCTGCTCTCCGCCTCCTCGGTCATGTGACGGCCTGGCGAGCCAGGAGCGGAAGCCGGGGTCCGGCCAGCTCACGGTCCGGCGCTGGGGACTGAAGGGGATTGCTCCCCGGAGCAGGCGGGGAACCGGGGTGCAGACTGGGCGCGCGACTGCCGGCCCTGCGCGTGCGCCGCTGGCGCGGCCGGCCGACAGGTGAGTGAGGGCTGGGTGCGCCCCCTTCCGTGCGTGGCCCCGGCCCCTGCCCGCCCCGGCTGGGCCGCGCTGCCAGAGGGGAAGTGGGGACTTGGGATGGAGGACTTAGGGGCCTCTAGGGGCTGTGCGCCGCTCTGCTTCTCCGCTTAGGTGGAAATCATTTTGCACACCCCTTCGGCCCTTTAGGAAGCGAGGTTCAGCTGATCGGCCCCAAAGTGATCCTTCCAAGTTTCCGAGATCAGTGCTGTGTGGCGGTGGCTATTCCTCTATATTTATATTTCGAAAAAAATGTTACCTGGGTCCGCACAGGTATAATCGCACAGAAAGAAAAAAAGTCACAGAGCTAGTAATGGAACAGAGTCTCCTGATTCCAAGTTCATGGAGCACTTCCCAACATAGGTGAAGGGTAGTGAGGGAGAAGTTTTACTGCCTCTGCCCACAACAAGGGACACCTTCCCTAGTGGTCCTTCACCTGTCTTTCCTAGGATTCAGGAATTGGATTACAGTGATCAGGCTCAGTTCAGAACTTTTCTGGAAGAGAGATGCAGCTCACATTTATCTTGATCAACAACCATTATATTTTGTTCGTGATAATGGATTTGTGGAGCCCAAGTGCTTCCTTTATGGAACTGAGGTTTTGTGAAAGGATAAAAATAGATGTCTTCTTTTGCCCTCTCCAGTAGGGCAAACAGTGGTTTGTCCAGGACAATTTAATTTCCTTAAGAAATTTTGTTCTCTACTCTTTATGTAATTGGTGCAACGAAGCCATGCTTTATTCTTGAAAGCATGCTATCTTTTGAATAGGATTACTTCCCAAACTGAAAATCACAGTTACATACCAACTGCTTAAAACTGAATTTACCATCACGTTATAACTTGTAAAAGAAACTAGGGAAATCGAGTGGGATCTCTGGTTCCTTTTCATGCTGATAGTAATATAGCCTATGCTGAGAAAACTAGTCTTTGTGAGTTTTCTTCCTCCCTGGCAGCAAGAGAACCTCTGAAAGGATGTTTTAGTATAGCTACTTCTACAGTATTTACTTGGACTTCATTCTAGAGTAATTTTTTAAGACAAAACTGAGTCTTAACACCTGTTCAGCAACCTACCTTCCTCTTAGATCACTACGACATGATTAGACATCTTGAATGATGGTTCTTAGGTTCTGTTCCTCGGAGCCAGTTTCTCAGCCAACAAAGGCAGGTAATGTTGCTTTGCTTTAAGCTCTTTTCTCTAGGACCCATTGCCTGCACTATCTTGCTGTCCAAAATCTAGTAGCAGTTAGACCTGTTAATCACAGCTTGCCCTCCTCTCCTTGAGTCTAGCCTTTCATCCTACTGAGACCTTCTGGGTTAGTTTGCTGGTCTTCAGAGGACCTCAGAAGATGACTTATTTTGCCCATTAGCCATTATTTTCCCCTTTCCCTCTCTCATTTCCCAAGCCAGACCACATTAGTGCAGAAAATGAAATGAAATTATCTGAAATTCAGCCTGTTAAATATCAATGTGGTTTAACAAGCAGGCCTCACAGAGGAAGCTAAAAGGACTAGTTAATAATTTATACTTTAATGTGTATTATAGGATACTGTTATGAGAGAGAGTTTCTAGATAGCTATAGTGGCTTCTCAGCAATCTTTGCCCTTAGATCTAACCCACTCCACTTCCCCATGTCGATTTCTATCCCTTGCTCACTGTTTTCAGCCACTTCAGCCACCTTGCTATTCCTTAAGTATATCTAGCATATTCCTGCCCTGGGGCCTTCGCATTTACTTGTAACCTCTGCCTGGAATGCCATTCTCAGGATCATTATCTAATGCTGCATAACTACCCCAAAACCTAGTGGCTTAAGACAATAAATACTTACTATCTTACAATATCTATGGTCAGAAATCAGGGATATGGCTTAGCTGGCTGCCATTGGCTCAGGGACTAGGGAGATTGCTGTCAAGGGGCAGAGCTGCTATAGTCTTATCTGAAGGCTCAAGTGGGGTTGGAGGGATTCACTTTCAATCTCACTCAGATGGTTATTGGCAAGCCTCAGCTCCTTGTCACATGTGCTCCTCCCCAGGACTAGCAAACTATCAAGGGTACCCAAGAAGTTGGTCTTCTTGCAATCTAGTCTCAGAAGTAGTATCTTTCACTTCTGCTGCATTCTGTTCTTTAGAATGGAGTCAGTAAGTCAGCCACACTCAAGGAAAGAGCCTACGCAGGGCACGAATAACCGGGAGTCAGAGACCGTTGGGGACCATCTTAGAAACTGCCAACCATACCCAGATACCCTTGCCGCTTGCTCTGTCATTTCCTGCTAATCTCTGCTCAGATATCATCTAATCAGAGAGGCTTTCCTAAAGTACTCTATATTAACTAGCACATGCTCCATCTCTTCATCATGCTTTTCCTTCACAGCACTTATCACAGCCTGGTATATATTTGTTTATTATCTCTTTCCTACTCTGTGTCCTCAGATCTTAAAACAGTGCTTGGTACATAGTAGGTGCTAGGTAAATATTTGTTGAATGAATGAATTTGTATTATTATGAATGTTTTCACCAAGTAATCCAAAGCCCAATTAACAGTAGGTAAACCATAAAAACAACTCATTTATCAAGGATTACAGAAGTAGTTCCACAGTTGAATTGAATCAGCAGATCAGTAACATCAACAAAAGTTTAGATTCTCTCTATCCTTCCACACTACGGTCTTCAGGTTCTTGGCTTTCTTCCCCCAGACTTGTCACCTCATGGTCTCAAAGTGGCTACTGCAGCTCCAGGCATCACACGTTCATTGGACCACATTCAAAGGCTAGAAGCAGGGGAATACCTAGGGCAAAGAGAGAGATTTCTCTTCACATGCCTCTATCCTTTTAGCAGGAGGAAAAAAATATTTTCCAGAAGCCCCACCAGAATTTAGTTTTAAATATCATTGGTCAAAACTGGATCACATGTCTAACTCTGGCGTCAAAGGTGGCAGGAAAATAAGAATCTGACTACTTTGTCCTCTCCTGTAAGAAAGAAGAAGGAAAGTGGGAAATATTGTTGAGCAGCCAACAAACAGTTGTTGCCGCTACATCCCAGTAAATTAAGACCTTTCCAAATATTACATCAGTGATAGAGACTTCCAAAAGGAAAAAAGAAAAGCTTTAAGAGTTAGACAGAGCTTCTAGGTAATAAATAACTATATAGTAGATGGCCCATAATGTGAGTGAACTTTAAAAACATGTAACAAGCACTGAGGAGCATTTTGCCATGGCTGCAAAGGAAGCCCTCTCCCATCAAAAGTCTTTCTTTCTACATTCTGGTTTTATGTACAGTGAGGTCCTCATTATTTTATCATTCGTTATTAGAGTCATTAGAAGACCACATATGAATGTAGAAGTTGACACTGACATAAAGATTTTCAAGGTGTCATTCATTTTTCCAAAGGCCTCTGTCTCCCAATACATTTTTCAAATTATTATCTTTTGAAGTGTTAATTGTGTCATCATCTTTGTTGCCTTTTTCTTCTCTAATTGTTAATTAGGTCATCATTTGTCAACTTCATGGAAGCCCGAATCATTTTTCAGCTTCATGAAAGCCTGTGTCTTTCCCAATATTTGTACACTCACTTTGCATTGGTATTGCACTGTATTCACATAACATTAACAATTAAAAGATTGACTAACCCAAATAAGAATTCAACCTGGCTGGGTGCGGTGGCTCACGCCTGTAATCCTAACACTCTGGGAGGCAGAGGTGGGCAGATCGCTTGAGCTCAGGAGCTCAAGACCAGCCTGAGCAAGAGCGAGACCTGTCTCTACTATAAATAAAAAAAAAAATTTGCCAGCCATGGTGGTACACACCTGTAGTCCCAGCTACTCGGGAGGCTGAGGAAAGAGGGTTGCTTGAGCCCAGGAGTTTGAGGTTGCTGTGAGCTAGGCTGACACCATGGCACACTAGCCCGGGCAACAGAGGGAAACTCTGTCTCAGAAAAAAAAAAAAAAAGAATTCAACCTGGTAGATACTTGTGGAATTTTTTGAGTGAAGAGTAATTGTGTAAGTGGTTAGCTTATTAAAATTTTCCCAGTGGTATGGTTTTTTTTTTTTCTTTTCCTGTTTACTTAACTCCTGCCTCCCCTTCTCTTCCTGCTTCCACCTCCATCAACTCTTCTTCCTTTTATGTTTTTCTCTATTCATATTTGCATATGTAGGATTGTGTTTTTTTTAAGCAGGATCTTGCTATGTTACCCAAACTGGTCTCAAACTCCTGGCCTCAAGTGATCCTCCCACCTCAGTCTCCCAAGTAGCTAGGATTACAGATGTGAGTCACTGTGCCTGGCCTATAGGTTTTTAATTTTTATTTGCTTTATAAAATGGGAACATCCTATTCATATGTTTCTGCATCTTAATTTTTCCACTTAGTAGCTCTCAGAAATGCTCCAAGTTAACTAATAGAGCACTAATTCATTCTTGTTAACCTTGTTAATGGCTGGTTAAATTCCAGTTTCTTTACTGTTGAGCATTTACTTTATCCCTCCAATTTTTGTGATTACCAGCAGTGCTATAAGAAAAATCCTAGGACCTATATCCTTATATGTTGGTACTTATCTTAATATTTGTAGGGGATAGAATCCCAAGCATGAGATTGCTAGCTCAAAGAATATGTATTTTTAATTTCAGTAAATGTTGTAGGTTCACTTTACAAAAAGACTAATAGTTCACATTTCACCAGTAATATATTTCTCCAGGTCCTACCTAAAGCAAATATTATTCTTTTTAATCATTGCCGAAGTAATGCAAATAAAATGCTTTTTGATAGTTACTTTAATTCATGGTTACTTTACTGCTGGTGAGTTAAAGATCTTTTCATACAGTTGTTTGTCATTTGGATTAATCTTCATGAATTACCCCCTTTATATTCTTTGCCCATTTCTCTGTTGGGCTGTTAGCTCTCTCCTCATCAGCTGGTAAGATCCCTTTGCATGTTTTAGAAATCAACCCTTTGCCCTTCGCATTTCAAATCTGTCTTCCAAATCACTTACCATAGAAAAGTTTTTAAGTGTTATGTACTAAAATATGTCTTTCTTTGTAGCTTCTAAGTTTCCTTCTCTATCCCTGAATTCCTAAGAGATGCCATTTTACTAAAGATCACCCAATATAAGAAGAATACTTTTCCACCAGAAGACCTAGTAAAGGCCCCATACTGACAATCGAATGTGTGTTACACTTCTGATTTATCTTGACTACAGGCTTAAGCACTTTATCTCTTTCGCTGATTTTTTTCTTCAAGGCTTCTCTCTCCAACAGTATTGCAGGCAGCTAGAGGGGGCAGGGATCACCTCTTATATCCCTCATATTGTTAAAATATTTATGCACTCCTCATACTTGTCAATGCCAAGGAAAGAGTTCAGCACAGAGGATGCAAAGATAAATATTGTTAATTTCCTGTTGACTTGCTGTAGTTTTCCACAAGACCAGTCATTCTCTACTCTTGTAATGATTCTGGCTTCACATCAGAATCAACTGGGGAATTTCTTAAAAATAGAGATGCTTAGGGCTATCTCTAACCTACTTACCAGTACCTCTAAGATTCTAGGTGATTTTGTTATGTAGCCAGGCTTGAAAACCACTGTACTAGAAGGTGAGTTGCTTAAACATCTTCATATCCAGCCTGGCAGAGAGGTAGGTACTCAGCAAAGAATGGTTGAGTAAAGAAGATGAATCTTTGCCTTCAAGAATTTAAAAAATGAGCTATTATCAGTAATACTCTCCAGTATGCTAAGTGATCTAACTATCCTCAGGGTGCATTGGAATACAAGAGAAATGACTATTGCAATCTGCTAACAGTACTAGACACCTAAGTGCTGAATTATGTGAGACTTTTAGACCACTTTGATTTAGTATTTATAAATCATCTTCACAGAATTTTGTAGAACCTGGCATTTGTAATTTTGAAAGGAATCTTGGACATGTTTATACCTTAAGCCTGCAATTGTATTAATACTTCTAGGAAATAATGGGGCAAATGCCTCAAAATGATCTACAGGGATGTATCTATGAGCTCTATTTATAGTGCTTACAATTATTTCCTAATGTATCAAATAGCAGGGGGTAGCTTATACAATTAGGCTGTGTTGGAACCGTACGTGCCCAAAGGTTCCTTTTCCCCGGCTCAGAGATGAGCTATATCATATCATTTCTCATGAGGAGAAGTGACTAAAGGGTTGAAGAAGAGGCCAAGAGTGTTAATCCAGCAAAATCTCTCTACATGGAAAACGTGAAGAGTGAATAATAAGTGCCCTTCTCCCATATCATAACTCATTATCTGTTATATTTTTAGTGAGCTTGGGAGAAAAATACTATGTGTTTTATATGGGTATACACATACTTCCTTAAAAAATGGAGATTTTCACACTTTCTTTTTGGATGCAGGTTCTTTAATGGAGCAGCCAATCTGCCTGCAGATCTGGTTTCATCTAATGATCTGCAGACACCAGCTCTGAAGCCAGTTAATCGTTCCCCCTGTCCAGGTGCACGGTAGTTGGTCATCTTCACGATGTTGGACTTTCTGGCTGAGAACAACCTCTGTGGCCAGGCAATCCTGAGGATTGTTTCCTGTGGCAATGCCATCATTGCTGAACTTTTGAGGCTTTCTGAGTTTATTCCTGCTGTGTTCAGGTTAAAAGACCGAGCAGATCAACAGAAATACGGAGATATCATATTTGATTTCAGCTATTTTAAGGTAATCTCCCTCTATAGCATTTTTCTTGTTGCCTTTTCTACAAAAGCATGTTTTCTCTGGAAGCCAGGAGACTCTAAGAGGTTAAGTAATTATGGGAAAAGAGTTAAAGAGAAAAGCTTTTGAGCCAAATTTAGTATGAGCTACTAACTTGTAAATAAGATAAATGTATTACTTGGAAGCCCTAACACAATCTAATCAGATTTTTAAGAGACAACTTTGGTATGATGTATGTCACATCAAAATGCCCCACGCCTAAAAGCATGCTAATCTTGGTTGCAATTACAATTCATTTCTCTAAAAAGGGATTTTATAGCTAGGCTTCTGTTATCTTCATTACTTTCTGTTGCTCTGCTTTAAATTTTTGATATTTAAGAACAAATTTTTAAAAGACTATTTAGAAATTGTTGCCAAAAGGTATGCTCATATTGATGTTTCACATAAATGTGTTTTTCTTCTTAGGGTCCAGAGTTATGGGAAAGCAAACTGGAAGCTAAGCCAGAGCTACAGGATTTAGATGAAGAATTTCGTGAAAACAACATAGAAATTGTGACCAGATTTTATTTAGCATTTCAAAGTGTGCATAAATATATTGTAGACTTAAACAGGTATTCATTAATTTAGTAATAGCTTATTCTGATAGTAAATAATGGAGAGGAAGAAGGGATACACAAGGACGTGTAAATCCTTGTGAGTTAGTATGAGATGTCCTGCTCTGTACCATACATAATTCTCTTTTCCTTCCTACAGCACTGGTCGTCTTAGGCATTTTAGAGTTTTAGTATAATTTCCTGTTCTTGTAAAGTATCAAAATAAACTTAGTTCATATTAAGTCATATAGCTTTCAATTCTATAGTTCATGATCATGTTCTAGTGTATTATATGTCAAAGTGAAAGAAAGGAACTTATTTTTGTAGTTAACTTTCTCTTCTATAGTTCTTAAGAATTCATTAGTCATTAACTTTTAAACTAGCTATTCCATGTTCTTGTGCCTTGACTCCCTAGATACTCACAATTCATAAATCAAGACTAGGGAGTATTGCTTTTACTTGGAATAGCCATAAATTCCAACCTATGACCCTAAATCACTAGGATATAACTCATAAGACTATTCTTAAGAGCATGAAGGACCACGAACTAGTTGAAAGCCAGAATGCCTCCTGTCCTGCCTTGTCTTTTTAAAATGTTTCCTTCTTCAAAGATGTTAAAGTTTCCATTATAAATGAATAACTTGCTCTGGGTTTTCATTTCTAGATATCTAGATGATCTCAATGAAGGTGTTTATATTCAGCAAACCTTAGAATCTGTGCTTCTCAATGAAGATGGAAAACAACTTCTAGTAAGTGATAGTGACCATTTAAAACAGAAATTCAAGAATATCAAACTTAGCATCATTTTTTTCCCTATAAGTCACAAATATATACAGAGTACCAGACTTTAAAGAGAAGAAAAATAAGCTGACAATTATCTTCTAACCAGCAGGTCCGTATCTGAGTTCAGAACATAGTAGACTTTGAACAAAATTACAAGTGAATAAAAGATTATGTGGAGGTTATGAGCTTCCTTGGTGTGAGAATTCTGTCTGCTTTACTTTTTGCATCCCAGCCATCTAGTCTGGTACCTAGTACATAGTGACCACTTAGGAAATGTTACTGAATAAGTCAATGCCTTTAAAATGAAGAGGTATTCATAATATTGCGATGCTATTTTGGTGTCCCACGCAAAATATCAAAAATAGACCAACTGAAAGATAATCATTATGAATTAAAATTTATTTCACATAAACTTTTCAAAGCCCATTCTGCACAGAAGGTGAAAGCCCTTTGGAGAAAACCTACATTTTCCTTGAAATATAAAGATTTTAGGAGAAATGTGAGCAAAGTTATCTTTTTAACCATCATCAACTCAGTAAGACTATATAATCCTGTGAGTTTTGTTACTGTCCTTTTCTCTTCATAGTGTGAAGCACTGTACTTGTATGGAGTTATGCTACTGGTCATCGACCAAAAGATTGAAGGAGAAGTCAGAGAGAGAATGCTGGTTTCTTACTATCGATACAGGTATTTCTGGTCTAGGGCTGCACACTCCCAAAGCACTCTTACTGGTAAAATGCAGTGTGTGTTACCATACTACTTCTATTGTGAACAACAGCAATATAATATTGAAAATGAAAGTATAAGATTATTGGCCAAGCATGGTAGCTCATGCCTATAATCCCAGCATTTTGGCAGGCCCAGACAGGAGAATAGCTTGAGCCCAGGAATTCAAGAACAGCCTGGGCAACACAGCAAGACCCTGTCTTTACAAAAAAATTTTTAAAAATTAGCCAGGCTTGGTGACATATACCTATAGTCCCACCTACTCAGGAGGCTAAGGCAGGAGGATAGCTTAAGCCCAGGAGTTAGAGGTTGCAGTGAGCTATGATCATGCTACTGAACTCCAGCCTAGGCAGCAGAGTGAGACCCTGTCTCTAAAAAAAAAAAAGTGTATGATTCTTGTCTCTTCTGAACATATTGTAGGAATATAACAATTATTCCAAACTATATGTTTTGAAATGATATATAATTTGGAAGAATGATATATTTATAAATTTTATATAAACCATATAACCTATATATTATATATAAAATACCCTATATACTATAGATTATTAGAGATGTAGATTATGATGTTCATGATGATAACTCAGTTTAAAAAAAAGGGAATCTGAATTCTGAATTTTCTTTACCTTCCGGATAAATTTCAAGGAATTCTGGAAATCTAATGAACATTATTTTTGGCTTTTGTTTTTAAGTTTTCAAATATTACTCCTTGGCCGATACAAGGAAATGAATGAACTCTTTGTTGTCCTGGTTAGTTTGATGACTTTGAAAAGTTATCATTCAGGGTTAGATTCAAAGTAAATTCTCCCCCATACATATATAGAAACAAAAACAAAATAAACAACAGCAAACACCACAATCATATGTTGTATATATCTATATAGAGCTGTTATTCTTCAAGAAGTAGGGTCTTGAAAACAGGAGCCACCTTAACCAACTCTTTAATTCTAGTAACTAGCATGGAGGTTTTCAGTCTGTCGAATGAATGAGCCAAAAAGTATTAATAGATACAAGATCAATGTCAGAAATGGTCAAGATTCAGGGAAGAAACAGTTGAAAAGCAGGCATCAGAAACTTGAGCTACAATATGAGAAGAATAATTAACGTTTACAAACTTATAAATTAGGACAAAATAAATATGGCAAGAAAGGCAGACCCTCAACACAGAGGCAATTATTTAGGGACGTCTTATTTCTAGTAACACCTGGTACTGTCTCCTCAGCAGTAAATTAATCTTTGTCTCCTTTATCAGCGTGTGAAAGGAATAATCTGCCAGCATGCATCGTTCATTCACATCACTTTGATTGTTCGTTCACATAGCACCCATGTTTTTAAAAAAGGAAATTTGAATGGGCTTGCCTATATTTCTGAAAGTACTTAGAAAAACAAAAACAATAAATAATGTAAAGAAGAAGGAAAAAATGTTTGCTTATCAGGCCGAGTTTTCAAAATCTGACTTTGTCCCTTTAGGTACAACAACTAATTCATGTTAGAATGTGAGCATTCATTACTGCAGTGACACTGAACAATTGCACATCAGAGTTGTGGTCAAAGAAATTCTTACATCAAATAGGAGGTCATCTCTAAGTCTAAGATTTGCCGAATCTAGTTTATTTTTTTCAGAGCTTGCTACCCACCCTGAAAATCACAGATGTTTTTATTAGATCTCTGTAGAAGCAGCAGCTTGCCTAGAAAAACTAGTTAGAATATATCCAACTTTAAATTGACATAATTTGTTTTTAATTAATTTTTTAATTTGTGAAACATTGGTTCAGGTTCACATTCTTTATAATTTTGAAATTCAAAGAGCTCTGAAAAAATATACATATGCGGGTACATACACATGCACATGCACATAGTGACCTATTTGGCAGCAAAATGTGATCTAACCTGAAATCATTTGGAGTCAAAACTTGCCCGGAACAGATGTGAGGCTATATATTCTTTAATTATCTCACTTTTGTGAATATTTATAAATTTTACTCCAGAATTATTAACCTGTGTTGATCATAGAATGCCAACTAAGACCCTGCTGGAGTACTATATTGTATATGATCTACGTTCCATATAACCGTCTTGTATTTGAAAAATGCTGTATTCTGAAACAAATCCAGCCCCAAGGAGTTTGGAAAAGGGGTTGTGGACCTTTACGTGGAATCTTCTTCTAAACAGGCTTTCAAAAATATAATTTGAATCTGAAGGATACAGATGGACCTATGCTCATGTCTAAAATTATATAAGAACAAATTATAATGGGATTCTTCTGCTTTATTGGACTTCTGAGTTTCTAATGTATTCAGTTTGTGTGGCCCTTTATTTCCCATCATGAACCTGACTCAGTGCTGCTCGATCTTCTGCTGATTCAAATATGGATGATATTTGTAAGCTGCTTCGAAGTACAGGTTATTCCAGCCAACCAGGAGCCAAAAGACCGCCCAACTATCCCGAGAGCTATTTCCAGAGAGTGCCCATCAATGAATCCTTCATCAGCATGGTCATTGGTCGCCTAAGATCTGATGATATTTACAACCAGGTAGGAATTAAATTGATTAAATTCTTAATAGTTTAACAGACTAATTTCACTTTCCTTCTCAATTACGTTTTTCCTTCCTTCTTTCCCAAAAGAGTAAAACCAGATAGAAACTATGTTTTACAACCTTTTGAGCTGTGGTCCAAGATGATAGAAGAAAAGGGGATATTAATTTTGGCAGAATTAGAGATTTCAGGCAAGCTTTTAGTCATTCATTCAAGAAATAGTCGTTGAGTGTGTGTTAGGTGCCCATTCTTGTGCCAGGTGCAGGAGATCCGTCACTGAAGAAGGCAGGCTATGTCCCTACCCATACTGAACTCGTAGCTTATGAAAGGAGACAGACAACTGAAGGGATTACAGCAAAGCAAGATGAACATTGCCTTAGGGGAAGCACAGGGTGCCACTGAAGCAAGGTCACAACAGGTGACAAAAGGGAATGTAAGGGAGGTCCAGGCAAAGGAGGCAGCCTGAGCAGAGCTTTAAAGGTCCTACAGCATTTGAAAGTGATCTTCCTTGCCAGTATGTGTGCTGTTCACTTACTTAAAAGAATACTGGAGAAAATGACCATTTGACTTCATTGTTCTGAAGAAAACATAATTTTATGTTTTATATATATATATTTTTATTACTATAAAAGACTGAAGAGTTGGGCCTGTCGTAACTGTGGCTATCATTTATCACAGAAGAAAACTGCTCTGTACAGTTCTTTAGGTAGCCTGTTGGTTTTTTGTGTGAATATGTCAAGTATAAATAAGAAGTTTTTGGTTTTGGTTTTTTCTAAGACAACTCAAAATCAGAAGCTACCTGCAGAGACCAGGTCTCCATGATATTTGTTGCCATTCATTGAGAATTTAATCTAAACCAGCCTCATAGGAGGTTTTTTTCATATACCATTTTCTCTGTTCCTCACACCAATCCTGCAAAGCAGATGGCATTGTCCCCACGTTGCTGTTGAGAAAAGTAAGATTTGGGGAGCTTAGATAATTTTCGCAAGGCCTCATTCCTAGATAGCAGAACCATCACTTGAATTCCATCTGTGTGCATTCACAGTCCATCCTGTTTCCTCACTGCCTGTGAACCTCCTATCTCACCATTCTGCCTCTTACTCAGTCCATTTTGTCCATGTCTTTCTTAAGGCAATGTGTTTCCGTTTTCTCCTTGCCCCATGACTTTCATTAACACAGGGGTTAAGCTGTGGTTCTTCTGTGTGTCCACCCCACTCTCTGTCCTGCACCTCCCCCATCCCTGGTCATGGCTGATGGATCAGATTTTCTGTCTCTAGATAATTTGGAATTGGGCCTCAGAAATGGTTTCTAGATTGGGGTTTACCCACAATGTGCAAAATTTGGAGTTTTAGGGCAGCCTTGTTCTGCCATGTATCTGGAGAGTAGTCTGGAGAGAGAGAGAGAAAAAAATTGGGCAGACAAGTTGAGGGGAGGAGGGAAGACATTCTGGTTCACAGCCCCAGGCTCTTCCCGTGTCCTGGACACATTCCTGCCTGCAGATTCCATGTGATATTGCTGTGTCTGTCCTGATAATTTCTCCGCTTTCTGCTCAATGGTAGTTCAAGGTGATATGTGCTATGTGCAGCCAGTGATTTCCTAGTACATGAAGGGATGAAATTCTCAGGAACATCAGCATTTAAAAGACAGAAGAGGACTCAGCAAAGCAGAATGAGGAGAGAGAGTGGTATATTCAGGAAACCAGAGGAGAAGAGAATTTTGCTCCTCAGAGAATTTAAGTGAGAGTTGTAAAAAGAACCCATTGAATTGGGTGATTGTAAAGTCATGAGTGCTCTTAGGAAATTCCACTGGGATGATGGTGGAGGTCAAATTTCAGTGAATTGAATAATAAACAGAAAGTGAGAAAATAGCAACAGTGAGTAGAGTCTGTCAGTCTAAGGGATTGTCTGTGATGGGAAAGACACAGAAATGGACAAAAAATGGGAGACTCAGGTTTAGGAGGTAGGAATTTTTCTTTTTTTAAGGAAAAGACTTAGAATTATAACAGAGTCAAGGGCTAAAAGAAAAAGAATGTTGTGGGTTTAGGGATAAGAAGGAAGACCATGGTGACCAGTCCCACAGTCTGAGAATTGCTTCCTTTGTCCAGGATCTTGAAAGGTGACGGGAGTCTGAGAAACCAATGTGTGCTAGAACTAGATAATTTGGTTAGAGCATGTATACGTTCTAATGTTACCAACAGCTTCCTCTGGGGTGTCATCTCTATATTGCAGGTCTCAGCATACCCTTTGCCGGAGCATCGCAGCACGGCCCTGGCAAATCAAGCTGCCATGCTGTACGTCATTCTCTACTTTGAACCTTCCATTCTTCACACCCATCAAGCAAAAATGAGAGAGATAGTGGATAAATACTTTCCAGATAATTGGGCAAGTATTATTGGGTTTTGTTTTTTTTTTCCCCTCCTCTATGGTAAATTTGTTAGAGAACTAATTTCCCATTCTTTTGGCCTTTAACTCAGAGGTCATAATGTTGGAAATAATGAGATATAAAATCACTTAAGTAAAATGATTCTAAGTGTGTTAAGAATTTTATAAACCATAACATGAAGGATTAAATCAGTCAGTAAAATTTCTTGAAGAACCCATTAGTCTTTTTTTAAATGAATACTCTCAAGGTAAAAAATATATATATATTAAAATGTATCTTCCTTTAGCTACTGAGATTGCACCTAAGTTATATAAGGATTTCTTTATTTTTCTATTTTATGAATCTAAACTAGTAAAATTCATATAATTTGTCATTTGTGAATAAGAATTTCACTATTATAGGAAGTTTTATCTATAAGCTAACTGTGATAGGCCTATTAAGTTTTATGTTACTGCAAGGATATGCTTGTAACTTTTTAAACATTGTTTCACTTAATATTAATTCCTAAAGGAATAAAACTTACTTCATACTGAATACATATGAAATGTTTTCTTTGCACAAAGAGGTTTTAACAAAATGCAGTGAATTGGATCATATTCTCAGGTAGCAGATTTTGTTCCACATCTTACCAGCTATTGAATCACATTAACTATCTGTCATGAGGGACCTTCAACTTACTAGTAGTGTGAAAATAGCCTACGTTAAGAGGTGATTTCTAGCCAATTATGAATCATATTCATGAACTTGGAGTTAAGCAACCAAGAGGACAACTCTGATAGTCTGGCTTCATGTTCCCAAGCTTAATAAAGAAGTTTTGACCATAATACTATAACTAAAGACATATGGAGTATTAAGGAAGATAAAAATCTAATGATGCCTGTAAGATACACACCAAAAAAAAAAAAAAAAAAAACCACCCTGGCACACTGAAAATAAAGGGATTTTTAAAAAGATATGCCAGGCAAATGCCAACCAATAAAAACTAGTGAGAAAATATCAGTGTCACACAATAAGAGAATTTTAAAGAAAAACATGAATAGGTATAAAGAGGGATCACATATAATATTAAAAGGAATAATCCACCAAGGTGAATTAACAATTAGAAACGCCTATATGTTTAGAAAGTCTTGGTTTTTCATTAGAATGGAGTTTGAACTTGAAGGAGTGGGCTGTGTCTTCTATAACTTTTTATGTACCCCACCCCTTTCCTTGAAGTGAGTAGGTATTTCACAAATACTAAATGAATGTTTCCTTTTTCAGGTAATTAGTATTTACATGGGGATCACAGTTAATCTAGCAGATGCTTGGGAACCATACAAAGCTGCAAAAACTGCTTTAAACAATACCCTGGACCTTTCAAATGTCAGAGAACAGGTAGGTACTGTCTAATCAGGAAAGATTCTCTAATAACTGCAAGCCCTGGTATATGAAGTAGGAAATGAGCTAAGTAGATTTCCCAAGGAATTTGGAAGATATTTACATGGGCATTTTAATTTGGAAGATATTTACATGGGCGATGATTAATGAAAGGTAAATGTTGTGTATTAGAATAAGATAGATAATTGTAGGTTTTTAACTTATATGCTATACTTTTTTGTTTGTTTGTTTTGAGACAGAGTCTCACTCTGTCACCCGGGGTAGAGTACAGTGGTGTCATCATAGCTCACTGCAAATTCAAACTCCTGGCCTTAAACAATCCTTCTGCCTCGGCCTCCCAGAGTGCTAAGATTTTCGGCGAGAGCCACCACGCCTGGCCTAACTTATATGCTATATATAAATTGAAGACTAGGGTCCTAAGGAAGATTCAGTTTCCTAAGAGAAATCACTGTGACATATACCCCAATTGACTGTTTACTCTTGCTTTAAAGATCATGTCCTTATGGATAGAGCTGGTTTTACCAGCAGCTGGAATTAATATGTGTTTATCAGTAGGATGAGTGCTGAAGATGGTAACTGGGTGTAGATAATATGTCCTGTCATTGTAATTTAAATTCATCATTTCTGATGTGCTAAATAAGCAATAAGACTATAGACTGAAGACATTCATCTTAAAATTTAAATGGCTATGTTCTGTCTCTTTGATAAGAACACAAAGCAGAAGGAAATATCTGAGTAAAAAGAAGAATAAAGATAAAATCTTTTTATTGGGAGCATACTTCATATTTCCAAACAATATGTTCTTCATCCTGGCTGGGTTATTGAGTTTTCTGTGTGGGTAAAACAATATTGACTCAAAAAACTTCAACATGTTTTATTCAAATAAATTGAATTCCATAAATAATGCACAAAATAATTTCAATGTTGGCATATCTCCTAGAAATATATTAGAGAAAGTAATACTTACTGATATCAGAGTATTAATTTTTCATTACTATAATTCCTTTCCAAAATTGCATTTTCTCATTTGTGACATTTTAAGATGTTTCTTGATACCATAGTTTCAAACTAACTTGACTAGGTTAATGATGTTTGATGTTTGACTCTTGCTTTAGTAAAACAGAATGACCAAATTCCAAAAGGCTGGTTTGAAAATCCAAATTTGATTTTTTTTGTTAAGCTTTCATGTGCCTTTAGTAGTCTCATCTTTTGAGTGCCTCTGCTCTGTCCTGCCTCCTCTGTCAACAGTGTTAGCAAGAACAGGCAATTTAGCTTCTTTCTTTATGTTTCTTTTCTATCCAAGTTAAGAAAAGAAGGGATCTGAGGAACCACCTGGTCCAGTTCTCCATTTGACATTTGAAGAAAACGATACATGGAGGTTAAACTGAAAGTCACACCAGTGTTTAATCACAGCCAGAACTAAGATTTAGTCTCAGAATTCTAAGTCCAATGCTCTTTTCAAATATGTCCAGTAGGCCAGTTGTTCTTGAGCCTTATAACTATAGTCCATATGTTACTCATCTTATAGGAATGTTATTATTTGTCAAGAGAGTCATTCAAATGTGATTCATTTTCAAGGTAAGTAATTTTTTTAAATGTAAATCATTTTTTTATTTTCAAAGGCAAGCAGATATGCTACTGTCAGTGAAAGAGTACACGCTCAAGTGCAGCAGTTTCTGAAAGAAGGTTATTTAAGGGAGGAAATGGTTCTGGACAATATCCCAAGGCTTCTGAACTGCCTGAGAGACTGCAACGTTGCCATCCGATGGCTGATGCTTCACACAGCAGACTCGGGTAATGCACAAAAGCGGTGGCTGTTTCTACCGTTCCGTATAAAGGCTTTCAGAATTAAGACCTACTTCATGATGCAAAGTTGTTTAGCAGGGAAAGAGCCCTTGGATGAAAATCAAGTTGCTTTTTTTTAGTCATTTTTGTGTCAACATGGATACATCAATAGCTCACCTGAACAGCTCTCCCCTGGCAGGTACTGTTAATTGCTGGGGAATAAGAGGACGTTTAGCTCCCATGTTCAAGGAACTTGTCACTGATCAGATTGGAGAAATCAGATATATATGTACAAAAAGTGTAACTGCAGATCTGTGGTAGACAGAATGCCTCCCACCACCACCCCCCACAAGATGTTCATGTTCCAATCTCTGGAACCTGTTATATTACATTATAATATGCTATATATAATAATATATTATAATAATGTTATATTACATTAAAAGGGGGGATTAAGGTGGCAACTTGGCTGACGTTAAAGTAAGGAGATGGTCCTGGATTATCCCAGTGGACCCAATGTGATCCTAAGGTTCTTATATCAGGAAGAGGGAAGCAGAAGAGTCAGAACCAGAGAGATGGCATCATGAAAAAGACTGGTCCAGCCACTGCTGGCTCTAAAGATGGAAGAGGTCACAAGCCAAGGAACACAGGCAGCCTTTAGGGCTGAAAAAGGGAAGAACTGATTCTCCCCTAGACTCTGCAGAAGAAGCCCAGCTCAGCTGACGCCTCGATTTTAGCCCAGTGAGCCCATTTCAGATTTCTCACTTCTTGAACCGTAAGAGAATAAATTTTGTATTGTTTTAAGCCTCTAATTTTGTGGTAATTTGTTAGAGCAGCCCTAGGAAACTAATCCAAGTTCCAAGGCAGTAATAAGAGCCAGGTGTGTCAAACAGACAGTTGGGGATTTCAGTCCAGAGTAAGGAGAGAGACATTGCTTGGGTGCCGGAGCAGAGGAGGTCAGGAAGGCTCCATACAGGAGGCAGAGCTACCCAGGCCATTGATAAAGCTTTGAAGCAAAAACTGGGAGAAATTCTTGGCTACAAAAATGATGGAATAAACGGTATGATTTTGAAAGTACAGAAAAATGTACAAGTCCACTGAGTTGACAACCTGGCTGGACCAGAGTGCTTATGTAGGGTAGATTGGGTCTTAACCTTTTCTGGATCATAGTCTTTGAGACCTTCTATCCACACAAAGTTTGGCCATCAAGTTCAGAAGCCTCACAGCTTGTGTAAAATGCTTTCACAGGGTCCATGAGCTATGACTCTAAATCCCTTGCTTTGATCATAGAAAAGTGAGTAAGTTGAACTAACACTTGTGAGCTTGTTCAGAGTTGGCACAGTTCCTTATAGTTAGTAAATGGTTGATCAATTCAGTAACTAATGTATCCAGGGCTACATACCCCTGGATAAGCAGTTACTTTTCCCACGTGTGACTCAACCAGATAGACCAATCATTGTTTCTGTAAATTATGACCCTGTGCAGTCAGGTCAAACAATCGCCAAGCACCAAAATGAAAAATCGATGTGGTGGCTGATGATAAAATGAAGAGTTGTGTCATTCAGCAGCCCTGTAAAGCCATCTGCTTTTTGTTTTTCACTCAACAAATTTTTCTTGAGGGCCTACGCTGAGACAGGCACTGCTTTCAACACTTCTTGTTTTTTCAATTAAGGCTGTGCCTCTAGAAAAGAACTGTGCATACCAGGTTATTCTGTAGCCTCCTCGGTAACATGGTGGCCCTTGGCTCACAACTCTTGCAGCCAAGATGACTTCACAGGCCCTCTTAGCGCCATCTGTTTTCACTTCCTGTGATCGTCCACAGTGGAAACACAATTTGGACTTCCTTGTCCTTGTATCTTTGAAAACGTGTAGAATTTCTCCTCAGCCTTCTCCCCAGCTTCTTAAACCTTTCTCACCGAGTGTTGCTGTCTAGTTTTTTTCATCCTTTTGTTTGTTGGTTTAGATCTATTTACAGTTTACCCACAGTATGACTACCATGGCTAAAAGTCTTTAATCATCTAATCTGTTTTTAATTAGTTGAGTTTATCTTTTATATAAATTCCAGTTCTAATTTGAGGTTTTTACTGTGTTGACTCAGCTTATAATCTTTACCCAAAGTCTTACACTCACAAGCATATAAATATCTCAGGCCCTCATTTCATCCTATTATATCATAAAACCAACTGTGGTTTTCCAGTGACTCAACCTCATCTTTATTTTCTGGGTGACTCTCCCTGACAGCTGTGCCTGTGTTCTGGAAGCCAGCAGTCTCCTGAATTTGCACCCATGTCAGGGACAGCCTCGGTTTGCCAGAGGTCTGTGATTTTATCATCAGCCACCACATCTGTTTTTCATTTT
The DNA here is from genome assembly GCF_020740605.2 of Lemur catta. Classification (NCBI taxonomy): domain Eukaryota; kingdom Metazoa; phylum Chordata; class Mammalia; order Primates; family Lemuridae; genus Lemur; species Lemur catta. The sequence goes on from NC_059136.1 coordinate 37,923,376, forward strand.
TGTGCTTGGCAGTTGTTTGACCTGATTGCACAGGATCATAATTTGCAGGAAACAAATGAGTGGCCTATCTGGTTGAGTCACACGTGGGAAATGTAACTGCTTATTTAGCTTTTATGGTGCTACACTCATGGGGTACAGAAAGGCAGGCATACACTCATCTCACCTCCTATGAACTTGCTGAAGGCATTTCACCCAGGCTTAGGATGCTTCTGCAGTGCCTTACAGATGTTGAAGAAACAGCCTGGGAGGCAACATTGGATAAGAAAGGCTGGCCGACTACTGAGGTCTGACCCCGAGATTATCATGGTTCTAGGATCTAGTCCCACACTTCTCTGGGCCTGAATTCTTAAGGGTGAGATCTGAGAGAGATGATCAGGCCCTGAGAACACTGGAACCAAGCTTGGTTTATACCATGGAGCTAAATGTTAATGCACATTGAGAAATACAGAGTATTTGTCCAACAACTGAGATACCTATGTTCCCTATCCAAAAATGACAGCAAATTAATATCAGATTTCTTTTTGAATTAGAATTAATATAAAGACAAGTAGAACTCCGTCTGAGTTTATGTGGTTTTTGTTTATTAGGCAAATATGAAGCTGAATAAATTCTCTTTCTATAATCAGTGTCACCAATTCCAAAATATTTCTTCCCAGGTAGTTCTGGAGAATGCACAAGAAACCAGAACTCTGTCATTTCCCATGAAAACTGAGGCCCTTTTCCAGGTTGTCACAAGTCTCCTGATGGAGTAACTTAGAAATGAATATATAAAATGGTATTCCAGGCTGGGCGCAGTGGCTCAGACCTGTAATCCTAGCACTCTGGGAGGCCGAGGCGGGTGGATCACTTGAAGTCAGGAGTTCAAGACCAGCCTGAGCAAGAGCGAGACCCCATCTGTACTAAAAATAGAAAGAAATTGTCTGGCCAACTAAAAATATATAAAGAAAAAATTAGCCGGGCATGGTGACACATGCCTGTAGTCCCTGCTACTTGGGAGGCTGAGGCAGAAGGATTGCTTAAGCCCAGGAGTTTGAGGTTGCCGTGAGCTAGGGTGACGCCACAGCACTCACTGTAGCCCGGGCAACAGAGCGAGACTCCGTCCCAAAAATAAAAAAAGAAAGAAAGAAAAAAAAAAGGAAAATGGTATTCCATAGGCTACACCATAACTGAAGTAGCAGAAACACCCATGACATAGGCTCATACAACATGATCATTTTGTGCATCCAGACAGCCTGAGATGTTGGTCGGGAGAAGGCTAGGAAAGCAGGAGTGTGCATGTGTAATACAAGTACAGCTACCTCAGACCTTGTATAATACCTTATGCAGCTGTGAACATTTTTGCAATGTTGTCTTAGAGTTTTTATTTTTACTTTATTTGCAGCCTAGACAGCTATCTCAGTCCATTTTCTGCTGCTATAATAGAATATCACAGACTAGGTAATTTATAGAGAAAAGATGTTTATTAGGCTCATGGTTCTGGAGGCCAGGAAGTCCAAGAGCATGATGCCAGCATCTGCTGAGGGTCAGCCCATAGTGGATAAGTGGAAGGGTGAGAAAGCATGTATGAGAGAGCTCACTTATAACAAAGCCACTCCTGCTATAACTAACTCACTCCTGAGATAGTTGAATTAATCTGTTCATGAGGGCAGAACCCTCATGACCCAATCACCTCCCAAAGGCCCCACCTCTTAACACTGCTCAAAGGCAACCAAGTTTCCAACACATGAACTTTTGGGAGACACATTCAAACTATAGGAACAGCTTTAACTTTTAAGTATTTTTGCCTTCCCCTACTTTCTTATTCTTTCTGAGATAAATAATTAGCCCTTAAACCAATATCAGCAAATATCAATATTTTTTATTGTATACATTTCTATTAACTTATTGTTTAGCTTGGTAGCTGACAGGCTAAGCTGAGAATCAGGACATCTGGTGATTAACCCTGGATCAATCACTGTCTAATTTTGTGACTTTGGCCTAGGTGGTGGAAGCTCTCTGTGCCTGGGTAGTGGATAGTTTAGAAATTTCTAAGTGCCTGCCATGCCCTCAGGCCTTTACAAGGAACAGGATGGCCACAGGTCTGGTTCTTCTTATTTGGAGGGGCCATGTCTTTGTGTGGGTAATCCTTCTTCCCTCTCGGTCAGGCAGTCCCCAAGTTCACTGATTCACTAAGAGGACTCAGCATATAATAATACTATTGCTGTGATTTATTACAGCAAAAGGATAGAAAGCAAAATCAGCAAAAGAAAAAGCCACGTGGGGTAAATTCGGAGGAAACCAACCGCAAGCTTCCAAGGGTTTTCTCTAAGTAGAATCACACAGGACACACTTACTTCCTTCAGCAATAAGTTGTGCAAACATGTGAGATGTCAACCAGGAAAGCTCATTAGGTTCAGCTTCCTGTGGTTTTTGCTGGGGACTGCTCACATGGACAGCCTTTGCCTGGCATGTACCAAAACTCCAGATTCCCAGGAGGAAAGCAAGTGCTCAGCATAAACCACATTGTTTGTACAGTTAAGGCAGAATGAGCCATTCTTATGAGTTCTCAAAATGATGGGGGCTGTTCCCAAAATCCAAGTTCCCAGATGCCAGCCAAAAGCCAACCTTGCAAACAGACCTCTCTAAGGATAGCAGTCTCAGGCCTGCCTGTCCACAACTGAATGGCAGTGATCAACGCCTAAACCAAAAGCAATTCCGGACAGACAGGACATAAGGAATCCACCCGCCTATGAAGTGGTGCCAGAAGGCTCTGTCCATCCATATTGGGCAGTCACTATAAACCAACCCCAAAATGCTTACAAAATTTCGGAACGCTTCTGCAGCTTGCTTTTGTCATTCAACAGTATATCAGGGATGACATTCCATGTCAGATTCCATTGTCATTTAGCAGTTCAGTTGTACTCCATAGCATAGATACACTGTGTACATAATAAAAACAGTGGCTACTTGGGAATGCCTCAGTCTTATAACCAGCAATCTTGGGGATTTGGGTCAGGTGGGCACAGGAACTAACCACAGATATTAATGCCCATTCAAAACCAATCTGTTATTGGTATACATTTTTCTTATTACTTTTTAAATGCTTAAAATGAAGGAAAGTATTTAAGAATTCATCTTATTTCATAGATAGTTTCTACACATTTAATAAGTGGATAACTCTTTTCTTCCTGTTTTTAGCGTGTGACCCAAACAATAAACGCCTTCGTCAAATTAAGGACCAGATTCTAACAGACTCCAGGTACAATCCCAAGATCCTCTTCCAGTTGCTGTTGGATACTGCACAATTTGAGTTTATACTCAAAGAGGTAAAACTATTGAATAACCACCATAGTCTTGGTGTTTTTATGCTTAAAAATATTAAAAAAAAGATTAGTATTTAATTGTTTTGTCTCTGATTCAAGCTACAGATTCTAGCTGTCTGAGATAGTTCTTATAGAAAAAGGAGATTAAAGCATTTAATACCAACTGCCACTGGGGCTATAGTGATGGGGGAAAGTACATAAGATTATAGAGATTATAGTCTAATGGGGAATACAAACAAATGTTAATCAGAGAATCACACTAGTGAAAATATAAATACAAACTGAATTATAAGCTCTAACAGAAAGGAACATAGTTCTTTGAGTAGCTAAAGTTTAAGGGCTGGGTGCAGTGGCTCACACCTATGGTCCCAACACTTTGGGAGGCTGAGGTGGGAGGATCGCTTGATCTCAGGAGTTTGAGGCTGCAGTGAGCTGTGATCGCACCACTGCACTCTAGCCTGGGCAACAGAGCAATACCCCGTCTCAAAAATAAATAGATAAAATAAAGGATCCTGTTCTAGCCTGGAAGACTTCCAAGAGAGGAGAAGCAAGAGCTTTTCTGAAGGGATCTGTTGGAGTTGGAAAAGGGATCTGTTAGGGTTAGCTAGACAAAGGTAGGGAGCATGATGGAGAACAGTCCAGTGAGAGGAAAGTCCTCTTGGTTGGAGAAAAGCTCAGCCAATTCAAGCACCGCCAGAAAGACTAGTTAGCTGGAAGGGAGAGAACAAAAGAGAAAGATAGTATGAAATGAGGCTGAAAGGTGGGAAGGAGTCAGCTCATGCTGGGCCTTACAGAATTTCTGTCTTGATCCTACAAGCCATGAGAACCTACTGGAAGGGGTTTAAGTAGGGTGGGTGATTTGCATTTGAACAAGGTCATCTTAAGGACTATAAGGAATCTGAATTCACTGAAGGAAATTCTGAGGTTAGTCTTACCACTAAAGAAGCCTCTATGGGCATAATAAAAACGGTAGATACTTGGGAATGCCCAGGTTTTATAACTAGTAACCTTGGGGTTTCGGATCAGGGGGACCCAGGAACTAGCCCCAGACATTAATGCCCATTTCAAACCAATCCTCACCTTGCCTCAGTTTGGTTAGTGGTATACTAGATGTTTCTTTATCTTCTAGGTATGCGAAGACACTATATTCCCCTATTAAGTAGCTAAGAAAAAAATAGATGCTGATTTTTAACATAATCATAATGCATGTGTTGAGTGTTTTCTGAGATTTATCTGGGTATAATTTTATAAGATTAGAGAAATGCTACCCCTTTTTGATCTATTAATAATTTTAAATGTTTTCCCTCTAAATAGCAAAAAATTATTGAGTACATACTCTGTTTCCAGCTAGGTGCTAGGAATTCCAAAATGAACAAGGCATGCCCCTACCAACCTAGGAGCTTTCAGTATAGTGGGGAAGAAAGACAGAGTAAGCCAAGAAGAGAGACCAGGAAAGATCCAAGAAGAGGAGGAACCAGGTACCACATTAGTTGATCAAAGCAAAACTGGTCTTTCAGAGGCAAGTGAGAGTGGCCCACAAGGAAGAAAGGCCCTCAGACTCGTTGCAGTCATGAACCAGAGCATCAGGGACCCAGGAGTCCTATACTATGTAGCTCAGTGTTGTTGAGTGGAAATCAGGACAGGTCTGGGCTATCTAACTGACCAAGCCTACATTTCTACTCATAGATCTGTTCTCTGGAATCTACTGAAATAGAGTGAACAGCTTCCTTCAGTCTGTTCAGGTAGAGAGGAAACAGAAGGCAGCCTAAGGGAGCCTCATTGTTAAAGGTCTTCAAGAAGAGAAAAGGCTCTGATAGAAAGAAAAAAACTACCCAATACAAATGGAGCGAAGAAATAATATATTTGAATTTCTGACATTTCAGCTTGGTTCTTTAACATATGTTTCCTCTCTCCTACCTCCCATCCCACCCCTTTTCCAGAATCACTTTCTGATTCTCCTGTAAACACAGTAATTGGACCAGTGTTTCTTCTAATCTTTATATGACAGTACATTTCCTAACTCAAGGACCATCCCCTGTCCCAAATTCCATCTTAGAGGTTGGGAAGCCTGTGAGTTCATGTGGATCAGTGTTTGAAGGGCCCAAAGCCGTTTGGTCTATTATGAAGGCCTCTGGGTGATTTTGTGTTGTTGTTTTGCCTTTGTCAAATGGCATCGATTCATCCCAGGCACCCACAAAGATGGGGCAGACTCCATAAATAATTCTCACAGTTCCTCATCCTCTTATTTTATTGATGAATTGTCATGCCCAGGTCACTGAGATTCCTCCTCCACAGGCCCCACAGAATTCCATATAGCCTGGTTCTCCTTCTGCAGATGGAGTCTCCCTATCCCATTGTTCATGTTTTCAATATTCATTATAATGCTGGTGAGAATTTAAGAGAAAAATCAGCATTCGTGCATATTTACCTCATAAGAGCCCAGTGAAATAAACCCTTTACTTTTGTCTGAGATACCATATTCTTTAATGAGAAATAAGCATTTTTTTTAAGTTTGTTTCAAGAAAAGAAAAACCCAACCTTGAGTTATATCATTTTCTCCTCTACCTAAGTAGAGGTAGAATTCAATCTTTATAGGATTTAAACTTTATGTCAAAATGAATTAATAAACAGAATTACTGTATAATAACATAAGAAAGAATCTTTGTAGGTATTTTAGTCCCTCAGTCATCTGATAATAGTCAATGCTTCCCTGACTAATTGCATGAGAATCGCAGAAATTGTTGCCTAGAAAGAACCATAGATCAGTGGTCACAAATTTAATTATTAATACACATTAAAAATAAGCCAGGCATGGTGGCTCACTCCTATAGTCCCAACACTCTAGGAGACTGAGGCTAGAGGATCGCTTGAGGTCAGGAGTTCCAGACCAACCTAAGGAAGAGTGAGACCCCATCTCTACAAAAAAATAGAAAGAAAAAAAAAATAGCCAGGTGTGGTGGTACATTCCTGTAGTCCCAGCTACTCAGGAAGCTGAAGCAGAAGGGTCACGTAAGCCCAGGAGTTGAAGGCTGCAGTGAGCTATGACCATGCCGCTGCACTCCAGCTGGGGCAACAGAGCAAGATCCCATCTCAAAAAATAAATAAATAAAAATTAAAATGCTGATTTCTGGGCCTACCCAAGACTTCCTGAACTAGAATCTTTAGGGATCTGGCTTGGGAATCTGAAAACTTTAAAGTCCTCTAGGTGGTGCATATGTGCTGTTGGTCTGAGAACCACTGTCTTAGAAGTGGTCTAGCTTTGCCCCTCAATTCATATGAAGTAGTAATGCCTAAGAGATGGCATCAGGGTCAATGTTAATTTTTAGTGTCTTTTATAATAAATTGGTTTTCACTCAAGCTCTCTTCATAAACTGCCTAATCTGGATTTTCCCTTAAGTAAATAAATCTTTTCTATCTTCTCAACAGATGTTCAAGCAAATGCTTTCAGAAAAGCAAACCAAATGGGAGTATTATAAGAAAGAGGGTTCAGAACGGATGACTGAGCTTGCTGATGTCTTTTCGGGAGTGAAGCCCCTAACCAGAGTGGAGAAAAATGGTAATTGCTGAAGAAGAAGTATTGGTGTGTGTGAATATATATATATGCAAATTATTTGAAACCTTAGAAACTGGCAGGGTAAAAAGTCCTTGTTTTTCATCAGTGTATGCTTTGATGTCCTTTTTTAGCATTGCTAATAGTGATCTGAAGTTTAGTTTTGGCTGCCTCTAGCTTTGTGCTTCCTGGGCAATGTTCGTATCCATCTGGTCTTCAGGCTCCATGTCTTATCTTTGAAATAAGAGGTTAGGCTAAGCTAAGGGTTCTTGTAACTCTGGTTCATAGATAAAGTTTAGGGAGTTATAGTCAGCCTCTGCCCCCATGCTATACAAAACTGATGTGTCAGTTTATGTGCATTTGGAGGGGGAAAGGATCTATAGATTTCATGGTCTTCTCAGAGGGATGTATCACCCCAGAATATCACTAACTACCAACATAGAGAATATGTAAGATTCTTGTCTTCTAATCTTGCTTGGTTCTTGTTCACCAAATATACCTGCCACCTAGTGGCAGAGGAGGGAACCTGCAGACTGTTTTTGAAAGGAAACAGCTCATTTTTCTTTGATAATTTTGATCCTGCTTCTTTTAGGAAATTTTATCTATAGAAAAATTTTGGCATCATTTCAAATCTTTATGGATAAGAATTTTTCAATTGCTCCCAAAAAACCATTGTGAATTTTAATGTGACAAATTAAACTTTTTTAATGCTTAATATTTATCCGATTCATTTCTGATGAAGTTAACTACACAGTAGAATTGCTTAATGGTGTAGCTTTTTATTTTAAAACTTTATTATTTTTAATGAATAAAAGTTTGTGATTACTGTATTTTGGCTTTTGTTGATTTATTTGATACTGAGTAGTTAGTCTAAAATATATTTCCAAATTATGTTATTGTTCCTATTGGGAAAAATCAGCCAGTTTATAATCGTGTGATATAAACTGATAGCGTGCTTTACAGATTACCATATTCTAATTTTTTAAAAACAGGAACCACTTGTAACAATATGACCAGACTAGTTGGCCAGAACTGGTGCATTAATCTGTGTGATAGTTTCTTTTATCCTTGTAAATACCAGCATTGTTTCAGAAGTCATTCAAATAACGATTTGATACTTTTTCTGGCCGTATTGTTTATTTCAGCTTAGGAAGTACTTTCACAAATTTTTCTCATTTGATTCTTACGACCCTATGAGATAAACATCTTAATCCCTATTTTATATGTAAGGAAACTGAAGCTTAAAAATTGATCATTTGCTGAAGGTGACAAAGGTAGGGCCTCACAGATTTCACTCACCTCAGACTTTGAATCTTGTGCTCTTTCTGCTACTCTATCGCTGTCCCTCAGTCCTACAAAAAATCTTTACTATTACAAGTATCCCTCATGCCAATTCTTGAAATAACTTGAGTTATAAATCATTAATTTCTTTTAATAAAGTGATATCATTCCATTGATAAGCAAAGAAAAAATATCTTGAGGGAATCAACTTGGTGAGGTGAAGAGAGCACACAGCCTTTGAATTTGGACAGACAATCGTGAAAACCCTGGCTTTACCACTGAGTAACTGTGAAACCCTGTGTAGGATCCTCAGCTTCCTTATTGGAGAAATGGCCAATAATTTCTACCTCCATAGATTGCTGTGAAGATTAAATGAGATGAAGCTTAGTCCTTTGCCTGACCCACTGAGGGTATCAGCATGTTGACACCCTCCCCCTTCTCTGCTATGTGACATGTCCACTGAGTTGTGAATGTAAATGGCACCTGCTGAACTGCTCAGACTTCCCTGCAACTCACCAGTCCTACCTCCTACTTCTGACGTGTTGGTCTCCTCCTCACCTTCCAAGACATGCCATTGCCATTCTTGCCCTGAAGCCTCTGCCAATGGCTGTCTTTCATCTAAACAGAATACCCTTCTTACCTCTCTGACCGTCTAGATCTTACCCTTCGTCTTTTCTCCAGAAAACTCTCTCTGGGAACTGGGTTACGTCCTTCAGTTCCTTCCTGACTCCTCTGCACTGCCACTACCACCTTTGCACTTACCCTTTACAACATGGGCTTGGGGCTTTAGTCCTTTTCTGCCAAGTGTTGACTAAGTTGTTTATATAGAAAGCGTAATCTATCCTACTATGTCACATGCTTCAGAAGGTTTTGTTGTTTGGAGAATTCCTGGGAATAGCATTAGGCCCATAGTAAAAGCTCTGTGAGTTAAAAAACTGGATTTGTAAAAGGTTATTTAATTAAATTCAAAGCCACAGCTACAGGAATTCTGGGTTTTCAGTAGTCTTTCCTTGTTTCTGTATTAATAGAAAATCTTCAAGCTTGGTTCAGAGAGATCTCAAAACAAATATCATCTTTAAATTATGATGATTCTACTGCTGCAGGCAGAAAAACTGTGCAACTAATACAAGCTTTGGAGGAGGTAAGGAAAGGCTTTTTAAAAGACAATTCTTGGATCATGAATCATACCTATGACCCACCCAGCCATCTCCTCCTACAAATGTATCTAAGAGAATATTTCATCAGAAGCAAAAGCAATGTGAATTAATATGCTTCCTATAATATTATATGCAGTGCCCCAAATTTGGAGAAATAATTAAATGACTAGCATGAAGAAAATGCAAAAATAGCAAAAATGATGCTATTTCAACTTGAGGAAACATATACTCTTGGAAAAATAATTATGAAAACAATATAGAAATATTGGGTAAATTGTGTTAAGGAGGAAAAAGCAAAAACAAAATTGCATGTGTGTACCATTTTTAGGTTTGTGAAAAAAAAGTGTGTGCCTTGGGGAAAGGAATACCCAAGAATGAAAATAATTTTATAATGTTCATATGCTTGAAAGTGGTATATTTTCTTTTCTGAAAAACTAATTTTTTTTGTTGTTGTTTGAGACAGACAGACAAACAGTCTGTCACCCTGGGTAGAATATAGTGGCATCATCATAGCTCACTGCAACCTCAAACTCCTGAGCTCAAACGATCCTCCTGCCTCAGCCTCCCAAGTAGTTGGGACTATAGGCACCACTACGCCTAGCTAATTTTTCTATTTTTAGTACAAACAGGGTCTCACTCTTCCTCAGGCTGTTCTCAAACTCCTGAGCTCAAGCAACAATCTACTCAGCAATGATTGTACCAAAAAAATGATTATACCTCACCACTCTTAAAATTTTGTGTTGTATGTTTAAGTTTAAAATGGAAACTAAAATAATCAGAACAATAACTATAAATTCTATTATTTAAAACATCATCTTTACTCATTCCATAACTCTGTCCAGTTGGTATGATTATATATAATTAATACTCTTTTCACTTGGCAGACTTTTTTTTTTTTTTTTTTTTTAGCCACTCTAGCTTTCATTTGAATAGCAGACTTTCTTATAGGCTTTTTCTTGTTTCTTACAGGTTTTTTAGGATGGTCACTATAAATGGCAACACAGTATAATACTCTATTGTTAGCATACCAAATTTTCTCATTCCAGAACAATTGCATACTTGTACTGTTTCTACTTTGCCTGTTTTTTTTTTTTATTTTCTAGTCTGTAGGACAATTGTAAACAACTATGTAAATCTCGGATGTTTTTTATCATTTAACTTATTTATTTTGGCATTTAGTCCCGGCCTCTTGAGTTACATAAAATTTCAGGTACTATGGAATTATTGTTTTGATTTAAAGAGTATGTCAAAATAACTTAATAATGTATACATGGCAACACATTGGTTGAGATATAACTTAATTTTTTAGCACCCCTGCAAATCTTCAGAATTAAGAGGATTTTCCAATATATGTTTATCATAAAATGGAAACTGAGAGTATTTATTTATGATGTCCTATGTGTACAGGACAGGATAATAAGCAGTTGAACAATTTTCTATTCCTAGAAACTTGTACATTTTTTATGACTGGGCTTATATATTTCTGAAATTATAATTTGAAATAAAAATTTTATCAATAAATTATAGATGTATAGTGTGCTTCATTTGAAGTGTTTTCAAAGAGAAATTAGCATCATAGAGGCCCTTTAGAATTTCTAAATTAAATGTATTTATGTAACATAGGTCCAAGAATTTCACCAGCTGGAATCAAATCTGCAAGTATGTCAGTTTCTTGCTGATACTCGCAAGTTTCTCCATCAAATGATCAGAACCATTAACATTAAAGAGGAAGTCCTGATCACAATGCAGATCGTCGGGGACCTTTCTTTTGCTTGGCAGTTAATTGACAGGTAATGGGGACAGCTTGCCATTTGTCCTTGATGAAGGCCAGTGGGAACATCTTCTTACCGTTTTTCTCTTTTTACAGTTTCACATCCATAATGCAGGAAAGCATAAGGGCGAACCCATCCATGGTCACTAAACTCAGAGCTACATTCCTAAAGGTAAGCAAAGAACAGTGAGATCATATTCTGTTACAAGAAAGAGTTGGCCTTCCTTCTTACCTCATTCGTTAATTCCCAAGATTTCATCTTTTTAGAAAGTTGGATAATTTAAGTATTTTTATAGACTGAAAATAGTTAGCAGTTTTTCCATGAGAGCATAGTTTCAAAAGATGCCAGAAATAAAGCTTGAATTAATAATAAATGTTGGAATGTCTTACAGAATATTGTTTTTAAATAAAGAAATAGGCTTTTTTATTAGCATACTAGAAATCTGAATGAATCCTTTGGGTGCTTTGTTCCCTAAGCATGAATTAATTCTTTTTACTTATTTGTTCAAAAAATTCTTACTGAGCCTCTGCTACAAACCTAGTATTTAACGGTTAGGGAATAGTGTGAACAACACAGGCACAGCTCTTGCTCTCAAGGTCATTTCAGATGCTAGTGTTAGGTCCAGAGCCGAGACAGAGACACACGAAGCCTAACGTGTAGCAAAATGCTGTTTATTTTGAGCATCTGGGTGCAGATGGGTGGAGGCGAAAAAGCGTCCACCCCAAGGGAGGGGAAAGCCTTGGGTTTTGTAGAGGGTTTCTCCGGCGGGAGTAAGTAAGGGGCCAGAACAGCCGCTTGTAATAAATTCCTTTTCAAACAACCAGCTCCTAGGACTCCTGCCCCAGTCACATCCATCCTTCAGCTCCGGTGTTGTCCTTACCAGGAGAGCTGGAGAGGGATAAACTTCGTCCCTGTGGGATAGGAATGCTGGCTGCAGCTGTCTGTTAGATTTACAGCGTCTGAGGACTCTCCAGACTCCTGTGGCTATTGTTTTACAAGCCTAAGTTTTCCATTAACTGCATTCTGTCCTATACATACTTTTCAGGTTCCCACCTGGAACAAACCTAACAGGTAGTAAATGAACAAATAGTTTATTCAATGTCTTCTGACAGAGTTGCCTTGTGTACCAATTCTGAGATGTACTTTTTGCATATTTTAACATTTCTGTAATTAGGGATGGGTTTTATCATTGATGGCATACTCATAGTTTAGTTGGCAGCATCTTCTTTCTTTCTGAAGGAAAGGTGCCTAAAACAATGGCATTTCTTACACTTCATGGCATCTTAGATTGGACAGATTCAGTAAGCCATCAATCAAAGTGTCTGATTTCCAGCTGGGCATGGTGGCTTATGCCTGTAATCCTAGCACTCTGGTGGGCCAAGGCAGGAGGATCGCTTGAACTCAGGAGTTCGAGGCCAGCCTCAGCAAGAGCAAGACCCCATCCCTACTAAAAACAGAAAAATTAGCCAGGCATGGTTGCGTGCACCTGTAGTCCCAGCTCCTCAGGAAGCTGAGGCAGGAGGATCGCTTGAGCCCGGGAGTTTGAGGTTGCTGTGAGGTAGACTGATGCCATGGCACTCTACCCTGGGCAACAGAGCCAGACTCTGTCTCAAACAAAAAAAAAGTGTGATTTTCATACAGGAGTCATTATCTTCTGTAGCTCAGTGGCTCTGAAACTTGAGCACACATCAGAATCACCTGTAGGGCTCGTTGTGACAGATTACTGGGCCCCACCCCAGAGCTTATGATGAAGTCCCACTGGGGTGGGACCCAATAATTTGCATGTCTAACAAATTCTCAGGAAATGCTGATGCTGCTGCTAGTCCAGGGAACACAATTTGAGAACCACTGCCATAACACATAACTATAATTTTTTAAAGATTGTATTGTCAGAAACTATTAGTAATATGGATGAGATTTGGTGGTTGTTACCCTCTATTGGGTAAAGCCCAAGTGTTTTGTTATATGTTACATTTTCTGGAAAGAGAGAGATTTCTAGGACTCTTTATGAAACAGAAACACATACACCATACTTTTCTTCCAGCTTGCCTCTGCCCTTGATCTGCCCCTTCTTCGCATTAACCAAGCAAACAGCCCTGACCTTCTCAGCGTGTCTCAGTATTATTCCGGCGAGTTGGTGTCCTATGTGAGAAAGGTAAGAAATGCATCAAAGTGGTGTTCACTCTTACTGGCTAACTGGTGTTTTAAATGCAAAAGGTACACTGGAGCCCTGTAAAAAGTACACCTGTGTCCCTTTCCCTTTTTAGATTTTGATCCCAGAAATTTGTAGTACCCCCAAACAAACATTCTTACTGCTACTCTGGACATACAGATGCAGTTTTACTTGCAGAGGAATTTTATTTCTGTTTTATAAATGCTGGTGATATTAACCTCCATTTTATAGATGTAAAAACTGAGAAACAGAGAGTATAGTAGCTTCTTCAAAATCACAGAGCTAGTGGATAAAAGATCCAGATCCAACATATTCTGGCCAGAACCTAGTTCAACTTTTCATGGGAATTTTGGTGCTTGTTTTAATAACTTATGATGAAGCATGGAGCCAGACAGGCCTGAATTCAAAATTTATCTGTGTCACATACTAGCTGAGTGCTCTACAGTGATGTTACTTAACATCTTTGATCCTCAGTCTTTTTAAAATCTGTAACGTGGGAATAATACATTCTTTTGCAGCATTTCTAGGAGGATTAGCTTTATATTTGGTGAGCAATTAATGTTTGAAGGAGTGGAGCCCTGTGCCTGCTAGCAGTCGTTAAAAACAGTTCTTGGAGATTTCTCAACATAATAGTTGTATATATTTATAGAGTACATGTGATGTGTTGATACAGACCTATAGTGTGTATTAATCAAATCAGAACATCAGTACCCTTCTTACTGTCATCCTAATATTTATCAGCTAAGAAAAATAAAATAGATATTTAATTGTATTTCCTCCTCTCTTTTCACTAAAGGTTTTGCAGATCATTCCAGAAAGCATGTTTACATCTCTTCTAAAGATCATAAAGCTTCAGACTCATGATATCATTGAGGTGCCTACCCGCCTGGACAAAGACAAGCTGAGGGACTATGCTCAGCTTGGCCCACGATACGAGGTGCCATGTCCCTTTGACTTCTGCCTTTGATGTTTTACACTAAAATCCATGAAAAATCACAGGTCTGTGTTGCCTGCCATATCCCAGGGACTACCAGACCAATTCTGATGTGTTTTCTCACATTCCCAATAATGGCCATGGTTTACCGTTTCAGTGCAATCACACCTTTATTCCTGACGTTTTCCTGGTGTCATTTAAGGCCTTGCCCACCTGAATGCTCAGTGGAAAGAGAACTCAGCTGGTTACCATTCTCTAGAACAGTCTTGATAAATCAGCCCTTGTTCTCTTTGGGCTAGATTACCGAGACTTTTCATATTCATGTTCCTGCTTTCTATACCAAACCAGTGGCTCAAAATAATCTATATTCTATTAACCATTTCCTATAGACAAACTTTAAGCCTACTCAATAGTTAAGCATCCTCAGAGGTTGTTCCTGAACCTACACACCTCTGTGTTTCTTTCTCCCTGAACTTAAAGTTCAAAGATATGAAAAGTAAAATCAAGTGAAAACTGAAAATGTGATGTGACATTCTTGGACACAACTCTAAAAAATACATCAGGAATTTAGATCATCAAGCTTGGTATTTCCACATTTATTCTGACTCAAAAATACAGTATCTGTCTACCTTATCAGTGGCCACTGGTGTTACGTGAGAAGAACATGGATGCCAGTGAGGGGGTGGGGGGGGGTCACCTTTTCAGTCTCGATTGGTCTTTTCTAGCTAGAAGGGACCATCCCTGTCAGTGAGTCTTAACCTTCGTTTTAGACATGAGAAAATGAAGCCCAGAGAAGGAGAAATGCCTTGTCAAACATTAAACAATTAATTGATGTCTTCTTAGTTACCCGAGATGTCTAACAGTGGTCTTTACCGCAAACACTTATTTCTTTCCAGGACATGTGGACACAGGCGTCCTAAAGCTACATTCTCATTTTCTGTGATCTTGGCCTATTTCAGGACTATCAGCCATTATTTTAGCTTTCCACAGAAATGATGGGTCTTTTATCTGAAGTAATTTATTATACCTCTTCCTCTTTGTTAAAGGTTGCCAAGCTTACTCATGCTATTTCAATCTTTACGGAAGGCATCTTAATGATGAAAACGACTTTGGTTGGCATCATCAAGGTAATGATTCCAGTGCTGGTCCTTGTGGCCTCACACTGAGACTCTTGGATGTTTGGATTTTCATGGTCATTTTCACATGTAGAACAGGGAGTGATATCATCTTGTGGTTTCACATTCTGATTGTGATCTTCATTTTACTCATTTTTGATAGCGGAAGAGAGAGCATTGTAATCTTTATTTCTCATAACAAAGGCAACTTTATGATATAATCTTGGAATTTCTTTATCTTATACTTCTAGAGAAAATGTGTGGTACTAGTAACTGTTTTACCTGAGTTATTTAAATCTAAGAAAAATCTATTTCATTGAATTTTTATAAAAGCATAGAAAACAAAAATCAATAAATTTCCTAAGACAAAATTGCTTTTTCTCTTTCTCTCTCTTTCTCTTTCTCTCTCTCTCCCCCGCCTAAACTTTTTCTTTTTAGTAATTTTATTTTGCACACCAGATAGGGAGAGCTAAGACAATCGTGTCCCTTGTTCACAGGCCATTGTCATCACTGATATATGCAAGCTCCTGTCTTCTTTTGTCTTTTTTTACCTTCTCCTGGATCCCCCCTCCCATTTCCATCCCCACAGCACGCACTCTGTTTGTTTGACGTGTGTTCCTAAATATGCAAGGATCACTTTTACCATGTGGCATTATTTTATGTATGCATGTGTTTTTGATTTATCCAAATCATATTGTGCTCTAAGTCTCATCTTTTTCCAACTTTTCTCACTGGTTATTGCTTTGGAAATGTTTATGTTGCTATAGGTCAGATAGTTGGTTACTTTTTTCTGCTGCATAGAATTCCACATTCTACTTAATCATCCGTGGGGATAGACACCTGTGCTCCCCATTATCACTAACAGTGTCATGATAAGCATCTCTGAGCATGTCCCCACTGCAGACCTGTGCAAGAAGAATGCCTCTGAAATCTACATACCCAGGAGTGGGGCCACTGAACTTAGGGTCTATTTACACTTTGTCACAAAGTATAAATTGCCTTCTGAAATGATTGTTTCTAGTGTATCTACTTAGATCTTTTCTAATACTTGGTATTATCTACTTTCTAATTTTTTCCATCCCAAGGTTATATAAAGTGGTGTCTCATTGCTGTTTTAATTTGGAATGGTGTGATGACTAGTGATGTGCCCATTCACATAGTTCATGGTGCTTTTATTTATTTTTCCATTTATCTGACATCGGTAGAATCTGAACATTGCTAATTTTTAAAAAATAAGATGTATAGCTGTTGAATTGCGAGATTAACATTTATTAATTTATTTTATTAACTAAAATCCAAGAAACTAGAGGAAATGAACTTAAGTAGAAAGGGAACTTTGGCATGTGCTTCCTGAAAGCATGCTAAAAGAAATACCATTGTAGCCCCTGGGATATGAATAGAATCTGCTGAACATGCTTTAGGCCCAGTGCCAGTTTAGTTCAGTTGATGTGTAAAGAACACACATGCAGGTTACTCACTTTTTACTAATGAAGGATGATACACAGGGTGATAAATCCTAGGACTGCAAAGTGACCAACATAGGAAGGATGTAATAGAACCTAATACAGGTAATTAGCAATAATTATCAAAAGAAAGACTGTTTGATAAAATGTAAATCTTTTCCCACTGTCTTTCAGATGGTAAGATCAGAAGGCATATCCCACAGACCAACCCTGTCCAACCCAGTAGACTTTCTCTGCCTGTGTAACAATGACAAGTCAGGGCTTTTGGAAAAAGTCCTGTGGCCCTCACTAATCTTTACCCTCAGAATGTTAAGGATGTATTTCAAACACTTATAAAATAGGCTTGCTCTGGTTGACATGACTTAAAACAAGTGAGATATTTAGAGATATATGTGTAAGTGTTTGTTGTTAGAGGCAGCCAAAAAAAAAATAGAAATACAGATGGTTCTTGACTTACGATGCTTCAACTTTATGATTGTACCTGTACCATCTCGTTTTCACTTTCAGTGAAGTATTCAATAAATTACATGAGATATTCAATACTTTATCATAAAATAGACTTTGTGTTGGTTGATTTTGCCCAACTGCAGGCTAATGTGAGTGTTTGGAACACATTTCAGGTAGGGTAAGATAAGTCATGATATTCAGTAGGTTAGGTGTATTAAATGTATTTTTGACTTGTGTTATTTTCAATTTAGGATGGGTTTATCAGGATGTAACCCCATCATAAATCAAGGAGCATCTGTAATCTAAAAATTTATCAATAGGCGAAATGGCTAAATATATCCTGGTACATTCTTACTATGGATTGGTCTGTAGACATTCATAAAAGAATTTGCCACTGGGAAATTTCCAAGTTGGAAAATGAAAAAAGCACATTGCAGAACAACAAATATATTATGATATATCATTATGTTTAGATTTTTGAAATTAAATATGGGTTTAAGGACAAATATTTGTGTGTATAAATGAATAAAGGTCTGGAGGATCCATGTGAAAACTGTGAACTGTTAACTTCAGGGGAGGGGAATAGAAATGTGCGGAAGGGGCTATGTGGAGACAGCTTTCCCTTAGCTGTGAACACTTCCGTAGATTAGTCACAATCCAGGAAGAACTGGAAGAGCCACATGACCTTTAGATTCATGAAAACATTGAATTCTTTTTCACTAAGTCTGTTCTTATGAGGAATATTTTTTTGAAAGCTTCTTTTTGCTTCTTTGAGTTTGTACTCATTGATTATATTTTTATAATTTACCTTTTTATTGTAAAATAAAGCACAGATACTGAAAACTACAGAAATAATTATGTAGTTTATTGGGTTATTATACACACCACTCATTCTAACCACCCCTTAAGTCAAGAAGTGGATGTTAGCCAGCCCCACTCTGGAATCCCTGTCATGTGTCCTGACCCAATCTTGGGGTCTCTATGGTTTCATTGTCTAAGGAGAAATTTCTTAACACTAGAAATTTTTTTAAAAAGTTACATCATTTAAGTCTTTTTCAATCTACAGGTTTCTCATACATTCCTTTTTTTCTTACAATGTATCTGTCGATAAACCCAGGGCATTTCTCCTTTACTTTCTCCACAGTGTTGATTTTGCTGATTGCATGGTCGTGATGTAATTCAGCATATTTCTCTGGCTTTTGTATTTTCTTCAACTCCATTGCAAAACTGTCTTATTTGAAGTTTAAGTATAATCAAAACTAGACAAAACCCATCAATTGTCTCTATGACTTTTTACAGTAATGGTTCTTTACAAATTAAAAGTAACAAGTCTCAGGGAATTCAAGGGAGCATGTTAAAACCATTTTGATGTTTTATGGATCTGATAGGAGACTGTTTTTTAGGGAATTAAAGCTTTTTCATTATAGAAAATAAAATTAGCAAAATAAGCTTATAGAGTTAGGTAGCAGATTTGCTTTCCTGTTTTATCTCCCAAATTACAAACAGCATTCCAGGAGTGCTGAATGAAAAGAGAATTATTCAATTTAGAGAGTGGTGCAACTCAAAACTTGAGTTTGTTCATATGGATATAGATGCCCTGAGATAAGATCATCTGAATTCAAACAAAGGCCCTTCATCCCACTCCCTCCTCCTGGTGATACGAAAAGGCTCTTTTTACTTTTAATGAAATAATTAGAATGTGAGGCAATTCAAAACTTTCCATTTTCACCATCTTTGACATGTCATGTTATAGAAGTCTCATCATAAATTTCATTGGGATAAAGAGTCCTAAAGAGATGACAGATTTAATAGTTCTGTCCACCCTGCACAGGATCACATAGGGGAAAGAAAGGAAAAATATACAAATAATTTAGGAAAATGCTCTACTACAGGTTCTGGAAGTCATCTTTCCTCTAGATTTCTTCAGGACTGAATCTTTTCTAACTGCCATTGAATACTCTTTTTTTGTACTTAGGTGGATCCAAAGCAGTTGCTAGAAGATGGAATACGGAAGGAGCTCGTTAAGCGTGTTGCTTTTGCCCTTCATAGGGGATTGATATTCAACCCTCGAGCCAAGGTACCCAGGGACCAAAATGGGTCTGTCCTTTTTTCTACTCAGCTATCAGCATCGACTAGAATATCATTTTTAACCTGTCATGGGCTAGACCTTTCCTCCTAGCTGGCTAGTGTATATCTAATCTATGATTTTTAGTACAAACAACTGATATGCTTTTTGATCCTATTTATAATCCATTCATATTATGAGAAAATCCTTTTTAAAACCAGTACTTCCTTCCTCCACTTGTTATTCCCCAAGTTTAAGAGCTGAACTTAATGATATTTATGATTCATAGTTACTTATTATAGTTAAAAGCAATTGTTAACCCTAAAGCACATAGGAACTATAAAGGCTATAATTTTTTATTTTGCTCTATATTTTAGGGAATATAGTAATTTTTCTCAGTATAAAAAAAAAGGCCTGATATTTATATGTAGGGTATTTTTCACTTCAGTAAATTCAATTTTAAATATTTGAAGTGTTCTAAGATTAGGCATATTCATCAAATGACATGAAAGAAATGACTTATATTCATTTTTTATATTCCTTTATTTGAGGCTTCCTTTCCAAATGAATGAAATCCATTCCTTGCTGAATGACATCACTTGCCCCTCATCCTAGATGAAGTAGGAAAGTAGACAATGAGTATTTCAAAAGCTTAAACTATGTCTTAAACTATGAATATAGTCTCTCACTTGGTATATCATTTAAAGTCTAATGTAGGTCTTAGTAGTTGCCAATCCCCTCCAATATAATAGATTTACATTTCCCCATTTGCACAGCCAAGTGAATTGATGCCTAAGCTGAAAGAGTTGGGAGCGACCATGGATGGATTCCATCGTTCTTTTGAATACATACAGGACTATGTCAACATTTATGGTCTGAAGATTTGGCAGGAAGAAGTATCTCGTATTATAAATTATAATGTGGAGCAAGAGTGTAATAACTTCTTAAGAACAAAGGTATCTAATACATTTTACAATCCTTGACTATAGTTTCTCATGTTTAAAGCACACACTCCAAATCTCAGAAATGCCCACAAGAAAGTTTATTTAAATAGTTACTAAAAATCAGTAAGCACTAGGTCATCTGAGTACCCTCAGCGTACCTTCAGGAGCCATGAAGATTGCAGAAAAGTTGACATGGCACCTGACTCCTGGGAGCTCACTGTCCTAAGAAGGCAGACTTCATGCAGTGGCAACAGCTGCTTGTTGTAATTGTTGTAACCCCAGTGACTGAGAGTTCAAAAGACTTAGGACTTCTTCAGTTGGGTTTGATCAGAGCACATACCTAGGAGTGGAATTGCTGAGACATAGTAGTTCTGTGTTTAACTTATTGAGGAACTGCCCAACTGTTTTCCTCAGTGACAACACTGTTTTACATTCTCACCAGCTGTGTGTGAGAGTTCCAGTTTCTCCACGTACTTACCAACACTTACTATTTT
The DNA here is from genome assembly GCF_020740605.2 of Lemur catta. Taxonomy (NCBI): domain Eukaryota; kingdom Metazoa; phylum Chordata; class Mammalia; order Primates; family Lemuridae; genus Lemur; species Lemur catta. The sequence continues at coordinate 37,944,073 of NC_059136.1, forward strand.
CCATTGTTTTCTTTATAACCACCCTAATGGATGTGAAGTGGTATCTCACTGTGACTTTGATTTGTATTTCTTAACGACTAATGATGCTTGAGCATCTTTTCCTGTGCTTAGTGGACATTTGTATATCTTCTTTGGGAGAATGTGTACTAAAGTCCTTTGCCCATTTTTTTCCAATTGGGTTAAAAAAAAAAAAAGCATTGAATTCCTAAGTGCCAAAGCTGAGAAGTTTGATTTTAGCCAGTAATTAACAAGGAACCACTCCCTACGTTTTCATGTAGGAAACTGACACAATTCGAGTGACATTTTCCAAAAATGAAGTAACTTCCAGCCTTATGATATTAATATTTTGGATTCTGATATTACACTGACGCATGTCAACTCATAAGACAAAAAGCCAGAAGTTCCCATGTCTCTTCTTACTTCTCACTTCTCCTTAGTCACTTCACTTTTTCACAAAGGTTTCTTTTTTTTATAAATGTTATGTGTGGCATTTCTGGGAAGCTATTAATGCAGTTTCAGAAGTTGATGCTTCAAAACCAAGGTACATTTATTGTCACTCTTCATGCAATATAACCTTTGTAAAATTATGTGAAGAAAGGATAACTGGGTTACCGTATCAAAGAGGTATTAAATATTTGTGGTTTTATTTTCTAGATTCAAGACTGGCAAAGTATGTACCAGTCCACTCATATCCCAATACCAAAGTTTAGCCCTGTGGATGAATCCGTGACATTTATTGGTCGACTCTGCAGAGAAATCTTGCGTATCACAGACCCAAAGTAGGTGTATCTGAATTCTACTGGGCCTTGAACAGCATGGACAATCTCATGGGTACAGACCCATGTCACTGTGGCACTCTCCCCTATTCCAGTCACCGGATCTTGCACTTGTCAACTCATATCCGACCCTTTCAGATTGCCTCCTGTTTCTTAGCCCAACACACACAAGCACCTTTGATAGTAACAACTACCATTTACTGAGCATTTAGCTGTGCACTCTTCCCAGCGCATTATACACATCCATTCATTTACTCATCACCACAGTTTTATGATGTAGACATTGCTGTTATTGTCATTTGAAAGATGATGAAGTAACTGAGGCTCAGGATCACACAGTTAATAAATGGTGGACCCAGAATTCACACGAGGCAGTCTGAGTCTGGCCCAGCCCCTACGCACTGCTCTGTTCGAGGGCAGGCTGTATAGTGTTGTATGCGGTATGTCACAGTCTACATACGGGTCACACGGGTTCTGCATTCAGCAGGATCTGGGCAAAAATCTCATATAATTAAAACGGCTCTTGAGAATATTTTAGGTGAGCACCATGACAGAGAGCAGCATGCTGCCTCTCGGTGAGGCCACCTGAGCCAGTTTTCCTTCTTTTTCTTCATTTGAGCCTCAGACGAAGCAGGTGGTACTAAGACCAACTGAGGAAAGCACGGGCTCATGTCCTGTCTCTCACGTTTACCCCTGGGCACAGGTCACTGAGTAGAATGGCTGGTAGGATTACCCAGCAAAAAATGATCCTCTTCCTTCTCTCTCCAGCTATGCCTGTGAAGTTGAAGTTGTGCAAATTAAATGTTCTTATGATCTGGATCCTTTGTACCGCCTTCTAATCCAGGCTTATGTTGTCTGTCAAAACTTATGAAAGTTGACAAACCGTATATAAACTTCTTCCAGAATTTCCGGAAGAAATAAGGAATTTTGTCTGTGACTTATGAGTGGAAAAAAGTAAATGATCCAAAAAGTTTTATAGTTCCTCTTCTCTTGGTACCCATGGGTCCGATCACTGAAGCCCTTTTAGAAAACGATCCACCTAGTGCCCTGTTGATACGTGCAGAGAGGATCGAGTGTGATGAGGGTGTCTGTGTCATATGTGGGTTTCACCATCAGAATTGGGAACCTCTCCAGTGATACATTCCAAGTGCCAGCACTGGGTGGCAGGAGGAGGACATTTTGAAGCCTGAAAGTAGAAGTTCTGGGTATTATCTTTTTTGTCCTTCCCATTTACTTCCAAAGTGAAACCTCCCTTGCTCCTGGTATTCTTTTACATCCTTTCCACGCCTCTTAAGTGGTGGCTTTAGAATGTGGGCATATCCTCCATGCAGCTTGTTGAGAATGCGGAGGCCAGAGCTCTACCCCACACCTACTGAATCAGATTCTCCAGGTTTGGAGTCTGGGCACCTTTACTTTTAACAAGCTCCACTGGTGATTCTAGGCCCTCCCACCCATGTTTGAGAACCACTGAAATGGTGGTTAAGGGTGGTCAGACCTATGTGAGTCTCAGTTATCGATCTCATCTGTAAAATGTGGATAAAATGGCTCATGCTTCACAGAGCTTTATGAGGATGAAATGAGATAACATATAGAAAAGTCTTAGCACAGTACCTGACACATAATAAGTGCTCAGTAAATACTGTCGGTTGTTATCATTGTTGTCGTCACACTCCTGAGTCTAAAAGGGATCATCTGGAAATAACCAGAAGATGGCCTCTACAAGTTTAAGGAACTGGGAAGAAAGAACAAATTGCTTTGTTGTCATAGCCTCAAATGTTATAATAGAGCGTGAAGCTTCTAAGTTCCTTTGTTACCAAATGGAAATGACACAAGGCCCTGTTTTGTCCCCAGTCTCTGTAAATTTAAAGAAAAATTCTTTGAATAGAGAGACAACTCTAAAGTCTTCCAGCCTGACAGCTGAACCTCACCTTGTCTTCTCAGCATGATTCCAAATCAACAGCCCTACTCAGGAAATAAATGGCTCACACCAGTGATGTGGCAGAGGGCAGGAAAAGGTGGTCCAACCGAGTTTTACCTTACCGGTCCATTGGGTGGTCACGGCGAAGATATACTGGGTGCCTAGATGGAGGTTAGAAAACACAAATCATGTAACTGCTGTTCTCCATATGTGCTGCCGCAAATCCTGGTGACTCCCACATCTCTTTAGGATGAATTCTCAGCTGCTCTTGGGTTTTTGCTTTGTTTTGTTTTCATTTTAGAATGACATGTCACATAGACCAGCTGAACACTTGGTACGATATGAAAACTCATCAAGAAGTGACCAGCAGCCGCCTCTTCTCAGAAATCCAGACCACCTTGGGGACTTTTGGTCTGAATGGGTTAGACAGGCTTCTGTGCTTTATGATTGTGAAAGAGTTACAGGTGAGCCTTTGGACTTTCGTGCCTGTTTTCTGCTGTCTTGGGGGAGAGGTGGGAATACATCTTGCTGGGTGTTTTAAACTCATTTAACTTTTCTTTCATGCTTTTTAAAACTGACTTCAGGCATGTGTGATTTCTGTTGGATAGATAAAAACTGAGAGTCAACTAGAAAGTCTTTGGCCAGCATGGTATTTTTTGGTTAGTCTGTTTTTGTGAGTCTCAACTTGGGAAGATAAGACTTTTTAATCTTTGAGCCAGTAACTCCTCCCAGCAGGGAATGTTTCTAGTTAGAGGCATCATGTGACTTAGGCCCAGTCTCTGTTCTGTATAGCATTTTAGGTTACTGGCATGCTTATTCATTTTATTCATTATGTTCGGTTCTCTGATTATGCCTTCTTGTTTTTAGAATTTCCTTAGTATGTTTCAGAAAGTTATCCTGAGAGACAGAACTGTTCAGGAGACTTTAAAAACCCTCATGAATGCTGTCAGCCCCCTGAAAAGTATTGTAGGTAAGTGTTCTGAGACTAGCCTGCGGTGGAGATAACACTGTAGCCTTTTCGAATTTACTAAAGAGGAAATTATGTTTTAACCTTTCAGCAAATTCGAATAAAATTTATTTTTCCGCCATTGCCAAAACACAGAAGATTTGGACTGCTTACCTTGAGGCTATAATGAAGGTATGCTGTGGGAGAGAGGGTGATAATCAATACTACATTTTCATAATTTTCGTTTTCTTAGAACTTTGTTGCCCAAAGAAAGCTGCTCTTTTGTCATTAAAACAAAAATAGTATATTCCAGTATATTGTTATTTTTAAATTCACTTGTTTCTTTATCTTCCTTTCTGGACCTATTCTTTTTTTGTTTTGGTTTGGTTCTTGGTTTGGAGTTCGCTTTTTGTTTTTTAAGAGACTGAGGCCTCAGTCTGTTGCCCAGGCTGGAATGCCATAGCATGATCACAGTGGAGCTGTTCTGGACTGGGCTTTGTGTGCGCAGATTGCTTTCGTGTTGCTCAAGAAAGCTGGTTCTTTCTGAAATGCCTGTTAGCCAGAGGTGCTTTCACACATGGAAACGGAAATTTTTCTCCTGTAGTTATAATCCTCCCTTCCATAACAGGCTCATTTTTACAGACCTCATCTGCTCCAAGTAGCCATTAGAACAGGACATTGTCTCTCTCCTCTTGTATCTGCATGGATGTTAGAAAATCAGGTTCTTTGGGGTATAAATTATCCTCACACTGTGAATAAAACATTGTGTCTTTGGAAACAAATAAGAAAGACAAATGAGGAGATTAATTTGCTGGATAGAAATCTAACTTATCTTAGAATATAGTCACATATTTCCCTGCCTTCACCCTGTGGCAGAAGCTCCCAGGGACCTCTGTGTCTTCTGCGTGTCCTTCTCTCATCATCTGATGATCTGAGATACTCTACAGCCCTTTTGTGGACGGACACCCATTTCTATACAAGGCATTTTTAGTTGCTGTGAGAGACAGAGTTAAATGAAACGCTACCTGTCTCCTCAGAAAGCCTCCTCATGATCTATTAATAGTAGGAAAGAGTAGATTTCCTGGTGGAAAACTGGCTCATGGTTAAAAGTATCACATGCCATAGGAAAAGTCTAGAATGCTAAGGGAATTTGGAAAAGTTCCATTCTCTTGTGCCCAATTATTTAAGTTCCTTATCGAGATAGTACTCATTGGTATCTCAGCCAAATTCACAATACATTTCCCATAATTTTGATGAGTAGGGTTTTTTTGGTGAGTTTTCTTTCTTTTGTGCTTTTTTTTTTTTTTACTTTGGATAACTGAACAAACAGAATAGGTAATACAGGAGCATTCAGCTCTGCTAGATGTCCTCATTATATAGGCCTGACATTCCTTTGGCCTTGTGATTGTCAGATATTGAGCACTTCTTGGGCCAAGTTTCAAATTGCTGAAAAACCTTTTAGGAGGAATAAAAAGTCACCTGAGGTTGGACAGGCCTGAGTCTCAACTTTGTAGGCAACCGAGGGAGATTGCAGGGAGTCTTCGAAGAGGCTGGGAGGTTTTCCCCTTGCTTACCCAATGGCTCTCAGTCCGGTAGCTACTACAGACCGTTGTCAGGTGTGATTGCTGGTAACTCAGTAGCCAGGTGACTGTGTCTGAGTCAGTGATCTGTAAGTAAAGCCCCCAAGGACAAATCTGTCTTTCTGTCTTGAATTGGGGAACTTGCAGTCACTAAACCAGTGTTAATGATCTGGAAAAATGATGAAAATGTTCTGTACTATTCAGTGCTAACAGCAGCTACTAGCCATATGTAGCTATTAAGCACCTGAAATGTGGATTGGGAGTCTGAGAAACTAAATTTTTAATTTTATTTCATTTTAATTAATTTAAATTTAAGTAGGCACATGTTGCTAGCGGCTGCTGTACTGGACAGTGCAACTCTAGAAGAATCTTGGAGAAAGAATGATAAGCCAGATATCTCTAAATAAGCAAATAAATAGAATAAGTTTATCGTCCATCCCAGGGTATTTAGGTTCTCCAGTAGTTTAGTAAAGCTTGACGTAAATGAGCACCGAAAATAGAAAATGTCGGTCACAAAGATTCAATATGCATTAAATGAGAACAGGTTATACTAAACTGACTTTATTTCTATTTCCATTTCTAGATTTATATTTTGAAGAGAATCCTTGACATAGAGTATCCTAGACACAATTAAACAGGGAATTATATGGGCCAGACAGGGTTTGGGGGACATTTCTGAGTGGCCCGACATAACTACCGTTTTCTTGGCCTTCTCCTATTCTAAGTTTTAATAGTACTTTTTTATAAATTAAGATATTTATAAACAGCATTTTTTGAATTGACTTTTATTTTTTTCACCTAAGTAGAATAATAGCCTTGCACAAATAGTGATCAAAAGTAATATATCTGAGGTCGTTTAACACTTTTGACAGTTACAAGCTCCATTTGTCTAAATAACTTTTGTTCACTCTCAGAGAAGGCCACTCTCTTTTTCTTAACTCTTCTCTGCTCCCAACAACTCAGAGGAAATGTGTGTATTTCCTTATTGTTGCTTGCATTATAATACCGCCTTCCCTCCTCCCTCACTCTCTCTTGCCGATCTTTTAGGGATACTTTTCCTAGAGGAGAAAAGAGGACATTACAGGCACAAAAAGCTAGAGTGTGCTGTTGACCTTAAGATGCTGACAAGTTTATGGGAGCAAACTGACCTCTACCTCACGCCTCACCCAAAGATCACTTCCTATCACCCAATAGTCGTCATAGATATCTCCAAATACCATTTATGCTCATCACCACTTTGAAATTACTGTAGTTGACCCACCATGTTAGCATGACTTTGTATCACAAATTTGTTTTTTTAATAGTTTGGTAATTATATTTCATTACAATTGGCTTCCACTGTTACCCTCTGTGTTTTGTTTTGTACATTTAAAAGTGTTATTCTGAGATCGTGTCTCGGTTTCACCAGATTCCCAGAGAGGGCCAAGGCACACAAAAAGGTTAAGAACCGCTGGATTAAGGGATTATCATTGCTAGGCCTTCTTGAAAGATTTTATGTAGATTATTTTATAATCCAGATAACTACATGATCTGTAATCCTGAGTGACATGGACAGATTTATATTCACCAAATTTGAGAATACTGGAGTGAAATGGCATGCTTAGGACTTGAGAAAGATCAGTTTGGGATAAAAAAAGGAAGCAGGGTTTCTCATAGCAGCTTCTAAACTTGGAGAGCTTATTACAAAGGATAAAAATATAGCTTCAAAAAAGATACTTTTGATACCTGAACAACAGAACATGAATGGATTCCTTTGTAAAGCTTAGACTTTGGGAGTATTTTGAGGTTGGCAAATAGGACCTTGAAGGGTCTCTATTGCTCCATCAGGTGTATTGCTGGTCTGAGCCATGGAGCCAGTCCAGGAAATCCTTACATTTTTCTGTAGAGTGTTGTGATCCTTCCAGTGACAAATTGCCATCTCTGTGTTTGCCTCCTGATTGTCACCTGACATGCTTGTAGGTACTGCCTGCTCTTTCTCTTGCTTGTTCACAGGTTGGGCAGATGCAGATTCTGAGACAACAGATTGCCAATGAATTAAATTATTCTTGTCGGTTTGACTCTAAACATCTGGCAGCTGCTCTGGAGAATCTCAATAAGTAAGTGCCAGGGTTTGAAACAGCCGTCTGTGGGCTTGGACTCTTCATCATCCAGGCACCCCAGTTTCTTCAGTTCTTACTCTTTTAAGTTGTTTTTGGGTAAGAGGTATCTCTGAATTTATAGGATTCCTTCCCATGGATGATCAACTCTGTCTTCAGAAGCCTCTTTCCTCAATTATCCCTTGCCCTGTGTGTGTGTGTGTGTGTGTGTGTGTGTGTGTGTGTGTGTTTCCATCTGTCTCTCTCTCTCTCTTTCTCAGATGATTCATTTATTCAGCCAACATGTATCAATCACATAATATATACCAGACACTATGCTAGGTACTTGCACGTATTTGGAAAGCAATTATTACCAAAACCCACAACTGGCTTTCTGCAGGACTGATCACTGATCGTCCAGAGGGCGGTGGAAAGTGTGTTGATTACCAAGAGTGGTTAAGAGTGCATGTGCCGGAGGGCACTCCTGTGCTCCACCTCACCAGCAACCTGCTCTCATCTGAGCCCTCTGCTTAAAGATAGATAATCCATGCTTCTTGGTCACCATGTCAGTGCTTTTGACAAAGCAGGTATTGAAAACAGTTCAGTCAAGTCATAAAAATTTGAATGGTGAATGCATTTGATTTACCTTGACTCCAAAAGATAAGGTAATTCTAAATTAAATTTTCCACTTGCAACCAATCATAGGCATGGAAATTGAAAATTAGAAGGATCAACTCCTCGTTTTACAGATGTAGAAAGTGAGGCCCAGAAAGATTGCGTCATTGGCCTGTATTAACTGTTGTATAAATTCAGTTAATCACTAATGTCTATCACTGTTTTTTTTTTTCCCTTCATTTAGGGCTCTCCTAGCAGATATTGAAGCCCACTATCAGGACCCTTCACTTCCATACCCCAAAGAAGATAACACACTCTTATATGAAATCACAGCCTATCTGGAGGCAGCTGGCATTCACAACCCACTGAATAAGGTTAATGATTAAAACATAATGGTGTGGAGGGGAACAGCCTGGTGCAAAAGGTGATTTGGCCCAGGTAACAGATGTGTGTGTGAAAATCTCAGGAGAACCTGGGTTCACACCCCAGCACCTGCATTCTGTCAAGGTCCCTGCCCTTTCTGAGCGATCGTCACACCTTCTCTGCCTGGCCCAGGACTGTGAGGATCAGGTGCTCATTGTTGGTGAAAGCTCATGAAAAAATGAAAAGTACTGTATCAGTGTAAGAGATTAGTTTTGGGTGTGATATTTGAACCACAGCTAAATGGTAGCATCACTGTGTCTTGCCCTAAGGTGCTTCCCCTTGTGACTGACAGTAGTCACAGTCATAACTGGGGACTCGCATCTCTTCTCTGCAGTTCTGAACTCCAGACACCTCTGAGAACTGCACATTTTTTTCTAAGCTGACACCAGATCTCCTTTGGTGGCAAAACCTGTCCTAAACTGACACAAGGCTGTTTATACTAGTTATTTATCCTCCTTAGTGTGAACATTCATATGTTTTGATGCAGAAATATTCATGGCTTTGATTATAGGGTGTTACCCCTGGCCCCCTATATTATCTTCCTAAAATCTATAAAATTTGAAATTCTGAAATCCATATTATCCCATGGGTTTTTGAATAAAGGTTATGAACCGGAACAGCAGCTAACATCTTTTTAGTATTTGCTACACGCCAAGCACTGTGTTAGCCCCCATCACGGATCACCTCCCTTAATCTCCAGCAGCTCTATGAAATGTGCCATCATTAGGTAAGGAAGGAACCTGAGGCTCAGAGAGGTTAACAACCTCCCCAAGACTCCACGCTAGCAAGTGGTGGAGCCGGGCCGTCCGACTGGAGCCCGTGCTCCTGAGCAGCAAGCTACCCCCTTTCCTGTGGAACCTGGGCAGTGGAGAGGCTGGACCCGGCCGTGTACACCCTCACTGTACTTTCTGCCGTGTTAACTGGGAGAGAGACTGCTGTGGCATTGCCCAGGGGACAGCAAATGTCAAAGGGGAGCTTTGCTTTCTTTCTGCTTATGTGCTGCCATATGCTGCCTCATGGATCTTTTCCCCTCTGCACTTTCCCCTCCTCTCCTTTCCCTTCATCCTCCCATAGTCCTTCCCTCTGTCCTTCCCTCCAGCTCTGCCTTGACTGCCCCTTATTTCACCTCCCTCCATCCTTGTTCATCCCCCTTTCCCCCTCCCTGATTAATGACATTAACAGAATTCAGGGGAAAAGATTTTGCTAATCTCTAAGCAACATTGTTCTCTTTCCAGAAGGGCGAATTGTGATGTAGCTATTTATGTTTGAGCAGGTTCAGGGGTGCTAAATAAAACTGAAGGCAGCAAATTAATGGAAACATCTGAGTTCTAGGTACTGTGAAGAGAAAATTCAAATAAAATTGGAGCTTATCATTTGAAAATGTGTTCTACAGTATTGTGCAATGTGAAGGAACTAAGCTATTCTTACCTTTCTCTTTCCAGATATACATAACAACAAAGCGCTTACCCTATTTCCCAATTGTCAACTTTCTCTTTTTGATCGCTCAGTTGCCAAAACTTCAGTACAACAAAAATCTAGGTACCGTATGACGTTTATTCTTTGCAATGAGTAGCAATAACAATAGATTAATGTCTAACTAAAGAGCTCTTTGTATAGAATGTTGTGTCAGATATGAGATCTTTTCTTAGTTCAGTGCATGTTTATGAAATCTATGTCTCTGTGCCTCTGAAATATGATGCCCCTTCATGAACTGTAGACAGTGGATTTAAAATCAACCAAGGATGGTCCATCTTTCTAAGGGTTAATTATCCAACTTGTAGGACATGTGGGACCTTTGCTTCTCTCTTTTAATGTTTAGTCAGCTAATTATGATGTAAAAGAAACTTCTTTTGGCCAATGTTCTGTTCTTTCAACAAGTTTCGTGTGCCTGGTGTGCATCTGGAACTGTGATATGACAAGTAACACTATAGTTACAGAGATAAGACTAATACATGAATATTTAATACTTTAAAATACGTACGATTATATGTCAAAATATTTGGTACAAATGATAACAAAGGCTTTTAATATATTTGTTCTGTCCTGGAATATAAGTCTAATTTTTTCTGGTCACTGATCAGTTTATTTTGAATATTTTTATAATTACCTAGTAGATTCCCAAGTACTTCCTCTGTCTCCAAACTTTGTACCCAACTAAGTGAAATTTTTAAAAATCTACTGTAGAGTTTATCTTAAAAGCATGAGAAGAACATTTCTACAGCTATTATTTTTTCTTAACCAGAGATTCCAACATTTATTTCTTCCTTAAAGTGTTTCCCTTCCTATTTCATAAGCTTTTTTAGGGTAAAAATATGGAATCTCTTTAATGTTCTTGTTGCCTCATTCAAAAAGATTCAGATTCTAGACACTGCTCCCAGGACAATCCCTGTTCTGCCACGGAATGCAGAGCATGGTATCACTAATAAATATTTGCTGTAGGAGGAGGGAACAATGTCTAGATTCTGGCTTCACCACTCATCACCTATGTGACTTTGGCCAAGTTTTTTCCAACAGAGTGAGTGTTCAACAGGTGCTAAATCGCTTTCTATATATCGGTCAAAATCAATTTATAGGACCATCCTAAGATTAATGGAAGGATTCATCTCAAGATTCAGAGATTCCTGTTCTTTGTCGTTGTCCCTGTGTTATCATTAAATCAGAATATATGATTCTTCATAATGATGAGTTGTCAATGCATAAAGAATCTTATTTTCATCAAAGATGGACTATTTAATATTTGTCCACTATCATTCTAAGGTACTAGTTCTTTCATTGCACATATGGTTAGCATCTGGCACCCTGATTACATAACTGCTTTTGGAAAGTAAGGTACTATTCCATGGAATTCCCAGATCTTTAACCAAAACAAAACCTTTAAATATCTTAGAAATGTAGTAGTAATATCTATACCTGATTGCAATTCTTTTCTTAAATGAGACTGATACATTAATACAGTAACCAAATTAAAGAAAAGTGGGACTGAGGAACATCGATGTGTTTTTGTATCCTAAAAATGTTTATTTAACCTCATGAGCATTGTTTTCAATACTGATCTAAGAAATGCATGCCTGGCTTGGTCTATCTTTTAAGAAAGAAGCTTTGTGGTGCCCTATTTGTGAAGGAAGTTTTTTTGTTAACATCATTTTTGCTCTCTACCTGAAAAGGATTATTTTTCCGCACTGAGTACTGTTAAGGTCATGTGTTCATGATCTGAGTATTGTAAGTGTCTTACACAGTGCACATGGAGTAAGGCAGAATTGCCAAGGCCTAGGTTAGGTAATTCAGGATAACTTGTTTAGGTATCTTTGGTTTAAGGAAGAGATCACCCAGTCTTCGCAAGAACTCAACTATGGGATCTGGGGGTATGTTTGACCAGTGTGACTTGGTAAGAAACTGTCAACCCTTTGTGCAAAGTGATTGTACCAATTAATCACCAACAGTGAATGTGTGTATTTCCACATCCTCACCAACATTTGATGTTGGTCTTTTTAATTTTAGACATTCTAATGGGTATATATGGTATCTCACTTGAGTTTTAGTTTGCCTTCCCCTGACGATTAATGGTATTGAGCTCTTTCTCATGTGCTTATTGGCCATTCCTTATATCCTTCTCTGTGAAGTGTCTGTTCAGGTCTTTTGCCCATTTTTAAATTGAATTATTTGCTTTTATTTTTAATCATAGTTATTCATGTACTGTGGCTACAAGTCCTCTGTTAGATTCATGTATTGTGAATATTTTCTCACAAACTATAGCTTATCCATTCATTTTCTTACTGGTGAACTTAAATAGGCAAAAGTTTTTAATGTTAATAATCCAACTCACCCATTTTTTTCTTTATAATTAGTCCTTTCTGTATCCTATCTAAGAAATCTTTGCCTACACTAAGCTTACAAAAATATTCTCCCTTGGTCTTTTTCTAGAAGCTTTGTGATTTTCACTTTGAAGTCTGTGGTCCATCTGAGATTATTTTTTGTGTATACTGTGAGGTAGGGATCAGGGTTCATTTTTCTCCATAAAGCTATCCTATTTCAGTACCATTTGTTGAAAAGATTTCTCTGTCTCCATTAAATTGTTTGGTATATTTGTGATATTTGATTGATCATATAAAGGTAGGACTATTTCTAGACTCTCTATTCTGTTCTATTAACTTATTTGTCTATCTTTATGCCAATATTATCTTGATTATTGTAACTATAGAAAGTGCTTTGAAATCAGGCATGTAAGTCTCCCAACGTTATTCTTTTTTGACACTGTATTTCCTCCTGAATACCCTAAGCTCTGTCTCCTGTTTCTCGTGCATCCATCCAGGCAGAAGGTCAGGTTCTCCAGATTTTGGCAGAAATCTTCAGTGGAAGAAGCTGGCTTTTGCACTCACTGACTTCATAAATTTCCTTCTTCCACTGTCTTAACTGCTACAGATTCCTTTTGTGTATAATGCTCAACATTGTATTGAAAGCTACTTTTAAAATATTTTATTCAGCATTTTAATGGTTTTCACTTAAGAGAGTAGTTCAGGGTATGTAGTATGTCATGCTGCCATTAACAGAAATCAATTATAGGTGATTTTTACTTTCTCAACTACATTTATCTATATCTTTAAAATTTGCTGCAATAGCATGCATTAATTGAATAATCCAAAAGAAACAGTAATGATAATTATAAAAATTAGTAACCACTTTATCATTTTGGATCCTTCAGACTACTATAATTCTCCACCAATCCTATGGCTAATTCAAAATATAGTCCAGACTTGTCATTTCCTCCAAATAATCATCTTCCAGTAAAAATGTGAGCCTCAAACATCTTGACATTCACAGAGTTAACATTTAATGAAACTTGCCAAAAGCAAGTACTTCACCTGGTGTTGTCATTTGTTCCCTTGCAGGAATGGTCTGCCGAAAACCTGCCGACCCTGTGGATTGGCCACCACTTGTCCTGGGGCTGCTCACTTTGCTGAAGCAGTTTCATTCCCGGTACACCGAGCAGTTCCTAGCTCTGATTGGCCAGTTTATCCGCTCCACAGTGGAGCAGTGTACAAGGTACGGAAGACCAACCAGAAATAAGAAGAACTGAATGTCATAAAACTTGACTTAAACCTTGAGTGCCGAATTCCTCTTATTGCCCTAATAGAGCAGGGAAATGGTAGCTTACCCTTCTCTGTAAAGCAAGTTGGCATATCTCCTTGTTTGGAACAAACCCAGGTGTGCCCATCCTTAGTTACCCTGCCAGGAGAGCTCCTTTAGGCATACAGGCAGTGATTTTCCAGGAATGAATCCTGGAAGCAAGGGCAGCCCTATTCTTCTGCCACCTTGGATCCAGCTCTCAGATCTTTGTGTTCTGCTAGGGCACTGCCAGGAGATGCTTCCACACACTCCAGTGGGAGTCAGAGAACGTGCCAGTATCAAAACCTGGGCAAAGTTTACTATAATGAAACAAATCTCACAGAAGCTATTCGATACAAAGCTTATAAACCTTTAATTCCTGCCAATTCTTTCCCCCACATCCCCAAATGTGGGTTTTCTGGGATAAAGGGGGAAAAAAAGTTATTTCCATGAGATGCTGGCTCCCTCTCTGCTACCCTAAAGGGTCAGCCTTGCTAAATCAATTTCTCTGTCATATTCACAATTTGGACAATGACCACTTGGTCAGTTTTTGCCAATGTAACTTAAAGACTAATTAATGAGAGCGATCTCCCAAGTCCCCACAAAACACTACTGACTCCTAAAATTGGAAATGATTTTAGAGGCCATTTAATTGGCCTCCCACCAAGTGCATGAATGAGCTGTGAGGCATCCCTGCAGGCTGGAACACCCCTATCAGGCGGCACTCGCTGCCACCGCGGCAACACAGCACCCTGGCAGAGCATTTTTCTCATCATTAGCGTTCCTGACTGTAATGATTAGAAACTCATGTCTCAGAAAATTTTATTCATTGATTTTTTCTATACTTTGAAATGACAGAATAAATGCAGTCTCCTTCCTTTATAGCACCACTTCCAATTTTTGGTGTCGGCTGTTGCCGTAGGTCTTCTTATACTTTAGATAAGCTCCCTTCCACCTGCTCCTGACGTGCTGTAGGTCAGAGGCTGCTCACCAGGGTGGGTGACCTCTTCTGGTGTTCAGTCTGTTGTTGGCCGTCTTAAACTGCAGCTTCCCAAACCTGTACCGAGATTCCAAATACTGTACTCCCCTTGGAGCAGAGAGGTTCCTATGCTCCTTCATTCTGGGCCCCCTGTGAACAACCGGACAGCTAAGTTTGCATGATGGGTTCTTGACATCCATTGCATACCAGTGGCTCACACTGATTTTGCGTTCTTTTTAAATCCCAACATCGTTTTTTCCTATGAGCTGCAATCGGGCCAGTCCCTCCCCATCTTAGTTAATGAACTGAACAACAAACACTGGATGTTTTTCTAGAACATATGGTCCGACTTTCGTCAAAAAGCAGATTTTTTTTTAACTTTTTTTAAAGTCATCATATGACAACTTATAAAAAGCAGATTTTTTAACAACTGAAAAATAGAAGAGAGTTCAAAAGGATAGGGAAGTCTCAAAAATGAAATTGTAACGATCACAGAATGAAGTCAGGAAAAGAAAGCCATAGGCACATAAAACCTAGCACCTCTGCCCAGGACCGTGGAGAGGAGGCGAAGGACTCCAGTTCCCATGGCGCAGGGTCTTTGGAAACTCCACACGCCGGAGTTCCCTGGCTGTCAGGCGTGGACAGGTCCTTCTTTCTCTGTTTCTCTTTCACTAATGACTATAAAGGCTTAAAGGTGGCTCTGGCCCAGCATGTGGTCATGAGCATACAGGAGTCCAGCTGCAGCTCGGTGCTTCTCATTCAGTCACTCGAAGTAACATAAGGAACTTGAGGTGCATGGGGACTCCTTCCTTTCCCTTACCCCAGGCAGAGCAAATACAGCCCTGGTCACACTTTGCAAGATTGCAAGCAGTGAGAACTTTCCCAAGCAACAAATCATCAGAGAAATAGATCACTAATACCTTAAAACTCTTTGTTAATTAGAAATGCCAGGCTAGGCACAGTGGCTCTTGCCTGTAATCTTAGCACTCTGGGAGGCCGAGGCAGGAGGATTGCTTGAGGTCAGGAGTTTGAGACCAGCCTGAGCAAAAGTGAGACCCTATCTCTACTAAACATAGAAAAATTAGCCGGATGTGGTAGCATCCTAGGTACTCGGGCAGCTGAGGCAGGAGAATCGCTTGAGCCCAGGAGTTTGAGGTTGCTGATGCCACGGCACTCTAGCCCAGGTGACAGAGCAAGACTCCGTGTCAAATAAATAAATAAATAATAAGTAAATAGATAAATAAATAAAAGAAAATACTAATTGGCACATAAGTTGGAGATAGTCTTAACACCTAAAAACTCCTTTTGCTGTAAATAAGAAAGAATATAAGCTCTATAAGACTATCCTATACTTTGCTGTACTCCCAACTCTAGAACAGTGCTTAGTGATATAGTTGTTGAATGAATGAATACATGAGTAAGATCCTATATAGAAAAATTGCTAGATGCTGTATTTATTTGATACCTTCAAATACTGTGCCAGGCACAATCCCAGATGCTAGAGATAGAAAGATGAAGGCATGACCCAGACCCTCAGGGAGCTTATACTCTAGATGGGAAGCTGGCACACAAACAACTGAAAATTAAGAGGCTTGGAGAATGATACCAAGTAAAATGAGCACAGGAAAAGGGCATCTGCCCAGGGGAACCAAGGAGGACTTCACAGAGGAGGAAGTACCCAAGCTGGGACTTGGAAAAATGTCTAGAAGTTTACTTTCAAGTAAGTGTGCAAAGCAAGTGTGGCTGCAAAGACTGGAGGGACAGGAAAGTGTAGAACCTGCATGAAGTGCTGACGGGAACAGAGGGAGATGAGTCCAGACAGACAGCAGGGATTGCACTGTGAAGGCCCACGTACACCATACAGAAAATTTTAGATTTTATCCTAGGGGGTAGGTTCTTGAAGATATGTGAGCAAGGTAGTGACGTGATAGGAATCAAGAGGCTGTTCGGTGGATCTGTTCTCTGACTTCATTTGGTAAGCTGTCGCATATTTAGTCTTTCTGTATTTTAACTGAGGGCCTATTATGTGCGAAGCAATGAATTGATCCAGACTGTTTTCTGTTACAGCCAGAAGATACCTGAAATACCTGCAGATGTTGTGGGTGCCCTTCTGTTCCTGGAGGACTATGTTCGGTACACAAAGCTACCCAGAAGGGTAAGTGTTAATGACCTGTTTATAAAAAGATGGTAATTAATAGTGGCCCTGGACTCATCGGGAGTGAAGTCCAGTAAGTCATTCTCAGTGGATGTCTCTGAGCCCCTCGCCCCTGCTCTGGAATGTTCCTGCCTTCTCCACCATGTGGAGTGTTGTGCAAGAGGATAGAGTGTAACACAATATCCCTCCTCTTCCTCTCACTCTCCTCATGCCCTCCTGACAGCAAGTCACCCCGCTCACGAGGAGTTAAGTGAGATGGGCAAGCTAGGAGGGAATTCCTTCAGTGGCACAGTTAAGAAATAATCATGTGTCTTTCACTCTCTCTCTCTCCCCATTGACCTGCTTCCTACAGCAACTTTGGTTAAGTTCATGCCGTGACTCAAGTTATATACAACCACTGTTCCCAAAAATGACAGACTACTTTTCACCTTCTAAGAAATTCTTTCCTTTTCCTTTCTTACTAGCAATTCTACTTTGTTAAGTTTTAGCTCAAAGTGGAGAGCCTGATACTAAAATATAAGAGATCTTTAAAGAGGTGCTGAAAATCATTTCCGATTTTAAATAATTAGGTTAGGAATTGAGATACTTTTTTACAAACAAAAGCCAAAGATGATCTTTTAAAAATTAGCTGGCAATGTCATACTTAATAGTGAAATGCTAGTAGCAGAGCCACTAAAGGCAGGACTGTAATAGTGACATGACAACCATACGGACTCTCATAGCTACTTTTGTTATACAGGTACAAGACAATAAAATACGAAACAAAACCAAAATAAAATGTATATTGAAAAGAAAAACTCTGTATTATTTGACATATAATTGTTTTTCTTGAATACCCAATAGAATCATCAGAAAACAAGCTGCCTACAGAATAAATGTACAAAATAAATACACTAATAATCAGTTCAAAAATATTATGTGAAAAGTGACCTAACACAGAAATTACAAGGAAATAATATAGCTAGGAATAACCTCTACAAGAACTATGAAAGAATAATTTATTTTAAAAAATTATAAAATTTTGAAATATAAAATTTGAAAGTCCTGGCCGCGGCCGGGCGCGGTGGCTCACGCCTGTAATCCTAGCTCTGGGAGGCCGAGGCGGGTGGATCGCTCGAGGTCAGGAGTTCGAGACCAGCCTGAGCAAGAGTGAGACCCCGTCTCTACCAAAAATAGAAAGAAATTATCTGGCCAACTAAAAATATATATACAAAAAAATTAGCCGGGCATGGTGGCTCATGCCTGTAGTCCCAGCTACTCGGGAGGCTGAGGCAGTAGGATCGCTTAAGCCCGGGAGTCTGAGGTTGCTGTGAGCTAGGCTGATGCCACGGCACTCACTCTAGCCCGGGCAACAAAGTGAGACTCTGTCTCAAAAAAAAAAAAAAAAAAAAGAAAGTCCTGGCCGGGCATGGTGGCGCATGCCTGTAGTCCCAGCTACTTGGGAGGCTGAGGCAGGGGGATTGCTTGAGCCCAGGAGTTTGAGGTTGCTGTGAGCTAGGCTGATGCCACAGCACTCTAGCCCGGACAACAGAGTGAGACTCTGTCTCAAAAGAAAAACAAATTTGAAAGTCCATGTTTCTGAATGAGGGTACTCGAATATTATAGAGATAACAGTTCTTTCTAGTTTATAAGTTTACTGCAGTTACAATTCAAGTAACTTTTTAACTTCAAAAAAATATATTTTAAAAAATTTTATAGGACTTAGGCTATAATTGGACTTTTTTAAAAAAAGATAGTAAAACATGTTATATTAAAACAATGTAAAACTATAAAAAGCAAAATAATGTGGTACTGGTATGCAATTCAATAGAAGGATCAATGGACGAAAATATGTAGACTAGAAATAAATCCTATGCATACAATTGTATGTAAGGAAAAGTAGCATCTCAAATTAAGAAAGAAAAGGAATATTGGTCAGTAGATACACTACTTCATTATGTGGTTGAAAAGTAGCAAGTCAGTCCCTTTATCTTGTTACCTGTGTTATCAAAATTAATTATAGGCTTAGTATGAAATATGAAACATATAAATTTGAAATTTTAGACAAATATATGTCAGTTCTTGGGACTTCCCAAGTATAACACCAATATTTAGAGATTTGATCTCTTATAAATGCTTACATTTGAAGGCAGGGGGAGCTACACAGCATCTCCTCAAATGTTAGCAGTGCCAAGAAATGAGACACTAGTACAGAGAACATGAGAAACAGAAAGTAGCTGTTTCTAAGAGTGGTCCACGCACGTGAGTCTCCTCTTCCCTGTGATTCACCTTGTTCCAAACCAAAGGATATCTTTGTTTCTTTAATTTTCATATGGAAAATTTTGAATTTGTTCAACTATAACACTATGAATGATTTAATTATTTTATTTTTCAGGTTGCTGAAGCACATGTGCCTAATTTCATTTTTGATGAATTCAGAACAGTCCTATAACTTGTTTCTCCCACAATGAAAGGATTGTCCTTAAATGTTCCCATCATCACTAAAATGAATTTGGAAATGAGATGAAACTCAACTGCTCATATAACTTCCTTTTTTTTCCGCCTTTACTGTGGGAAACATCAGACATCCTAAGATGTTTCTCACAGCACTAGTTAATATTATTTAAATCATGGTATTATATGCAATTTATATCATGTAGAAGCAGAACACATTTTTTTACTGCCTCTTATAAATGTTGAATATAACTGTATGTATAAATCCATTTAGTTTTGTGTTCTAAAGAACTATTTGTGCAACTCCAGATTTTCAGTAAAATAGTACTGCCAGTACTCAAAGTTGTCCCTCTGTTTGTGACTCAAAAACCATATATCTACCCGGTAAATATTGCAAGTCATCATGGCGGGGTATGGGCAGAAGCTTTCAATTAGCAATAATCGTGCCTGGGATAAACCTCATTGGTTATGATACTGCCACTGTGCAAAGCTGTCACTCTGCAGATAAATCCTGTTTGGAAGATAGATGACTCTGGTAGGTACAATAACCCACCCATGACAAGGCTGGAAGGCATATGGTGATGGCCAGACTGGTGCAAATGTGGCCACACGATCTGTACGCCACGTGCAATGGAAGTTTCTTGGTGTCTGAGGTTCATCATCATCTTCCAATCCCAGATACCCTAGGGGCTCTCAGCATCCCTTCTGTAGGATACCCTACCTTCAGCTGCTCTTTCTAGCATCTTCCTTCCTCAGCAACCCCTGAGCCCCACACCCAGTCCCTCCAAGCATATCACTATCCACAAGCCTTCTCCTCCCGTTTTTTTTTTTTTTGGTAACAGCTTAGCCATATGCTTTTAACTGCCTCAAAATCCCAAATCACTTCTGCATGAAAATTACCCTGAAAAGGAAGCTTCCATCCCACTGTGGCAACTTGGACAGCGACAACTTGGATGAGAGCAAGAAAGATAAGAAAGATGCTGTTGCTGTGAACCTCTAGCTATTTCCTCCTTTAGAGAAGAACAAGCAAAAAAAAAAAAAAAAACAAAAAAACCCAGAACCAGAAAAGTGATTGACAGTCACTTAGGAACTTTAGAAGTGGTGATTTATAGTCAAGAGGCAAAGTCTGAGTCCTGATTCTGCCATTAGCTACACATTATCCGGCCTATTGGCATTATCTGTAAAATTAGGGCTAAATGATTTCTCAGGTTCCTTCAGTTTTCTAATTTTATGTTATTTCTATTGTCTGAAGTCTTCAAACTCTAAGATACTGAAAGAAGGAAGGAAGACTTTACAAGCTTTGTTTCACTGTCATAGTAGAAAGGATTTTAAAGAATCTCAGTAGAGAGAGTAAGAGAGGTCTCACATCCTGGCCATGGAGATGGCATTGAGGCCCAAGACAGAATTTTAAGTGAATTGTTGCTTGGCACATAAGGAGCTTGGAAGTCTCAGCCCCTGTGAGGCTGCTGTGTGGAACACATCCATATATCAAAAATATATCACTGTTTTTCATTTGTAATCTTGTTAACAACCACATGAAGTGAAATCTTTAGCTTTCTGTGAAAAGCAAGCCAGCTCCTAAAAAGGCCAGAGCTAAGAAAGTGAGTTTTTAATCAGAAAATAGACGTTTGGGGTAAGTTATAAGGGCATCTTATGAAACCAAGCAAATGGGTTCTCCATATGCTCTGCTAAAACAAGACAAAGTGATGTTTGAAACTGATTTTGCTAGTGATTTGGCCAGTGAATTATCTTCTCAACTGAAAGAGAGAACTTAAAAATTTAGAGAAATTTTTATCATAAAAGCTTTACAACTTATTTTAGCCCTAATCGTTAGAATCTGAAGTGGTTGCTTAATTTTCCAGGTTATAGTTTACTGCTTTTTCAGGGACAGCAATTTACTTTCATGATATTTAGGGATTTACTGAACTTTCAAGATACCCTTTGAATGTCCATAATCTCTTCAAATTTACTGTAGATAAACTCAGTAGTGAATTCTAACTGATTTTAAGGCCTTATGCCATGTATTACAAGTGCTTATTTGTTCATTCACTATTTCTTGAAATAATCCTAGCCTGGGTTATTAATGTTACACAATGGAACTATAAAGCCCTTCATTGTTCTTATAGGAATCTGATATTTTCATAGAACTCAGAAAATAACCTTTTTGTTCAAAACCAAGCCATGGCAGCAAAATAAATAAGTAAATAAATAATTTTTAAAAAAACTTATCAAATTGCTTCATTGGACAGATAAGGAAAATAAGATCCAGAGACATTAAAGCAACTTTTCCAAAGTCAGTTATTTCATAGAACGGTTTCCCTCTGCACTTTCCATCCCACTTTGGTTTTCTTTTCCGTTACCATGAAGCTACGTAAAGAAGTCCACAACAAGAAACAGAAAGACAGGAAAGCTCGTTCTTCATTTTATTTGCATGTCCCAATGACTCATCCCAAATACTAAGTTCAAAAGAAAAGCTGCAGGTCTTTAGTATTAGCACTAGTTCATGGTAACAATCATTCCTTTTATATATCTAGCTTATTTTACCCTTCATTTTAAATTGTAAATTAAAGCATATATTTTTACATGTTTATATACAAAAAACTTCAAAAACAAATTAATCCTAATGTTGGTTCAAGAGGTTCCAATTTAGAAGTGGTATAGTACTATGAAATATACATCCTCTTCCAAAAGTCTCTCAGGACTTGCTGAGTTTCAAATATTCATTCACAAATGGTTCCCAGTTAAGCTTAATGAACTACACACTTCATTTCTGAGTAAATCAGAGGAAATATTACAGAACACGCTTTGTACAAGACAGCACCACTACGGAGAAAGGCTCGGGGTTTTGTAATCCAAGGTTCTGATTTAAAGCAAAAATATATGGCATAGACTGCAACAGCAAAGAAGTGTCCAATTAAAACCACAGGGTTAGGAGATAATCTGTAATAGAAAAAAATACATATTGATAGGTTAAGACCCAGAAATTAAAATTTACTCCAAAGGTTCTAACTATCATCTATAGAGCTCAACACACATTCTACATTTTAAAAGACTTTACAAGCTTATGTCTGCATGTTAAATTTGATGGTAGGAGCAAATATATTTTTTTTCACAAGGAACTACATAGAATATGTCTCTTTCAGAGATGCCAAGTAACTCCTCTCACTCCAGTTTACATAAGTCATATATATTTTGAGCTGTTTTCTTTCAATCATCTTGAGATCCCAGGATCAAGTACCTAGATGGTCTGGCCTGTTAGAGTCTAGGTTTTTTTCTAGTTCATTGCCTTAACCACTCGGCCACAACTATAGCTGTTAGAGTCTAGGTTTTTTTTAAAACATATCGGTATTGACATTCGGCTTATAGATGAATGAGAAATGACTCAAAGAATTTCACTTTGCAGACTTCCCGAGAATAGTTCCACACATGTCTGCACTGTCAAAACTGAGTTACATGAGTCTTTGTACTTCAATTTAATTATTAAATTCAAATTTCTCAATTATTCATGATTCCCACAGATCACATCATGTAGATAAAGCCACAGGCAAAAACCAAGTTTATACTTTTTAATCAAGGGTTATAGCCTCTACTTTTAATCAATGCTGTTTCCTAGAAGTAAAACAGTATAAAATGTTGCCTTTTTTCCTTTCTCTGGGCCACCTTCTGATTGGGATACTAATGGATAATAAAATGACAAAATGTATAAGGAAGAAAGATTTGCAATAATTGAGAAACTGAACAGTCTTAAGAAAATCTGGAATATTTGTTTCCTCTATGCTATCAAAACAACTTACACAGAAAGCAGCCCAACAGGACCAGCAACACATTCTCCACCAAGTTTGAAATAAAGAAAACAGGCTTTTCTTAGCTGATGCAGGGAATCTAAAATAAAATTTTAAAATTACACTCAATCAAAATATTTACACATTTATGTTAGGGTGCTAATGATATGTCAGGAAAAAAATGATGAAAATCTAACAAATACCAAGCCTTACAGATAATTTTAAAATATCTAGTCCTAGAATTTCAACAACCAGGATTTCTTTTAAATTCCATAATCAGTATTATGAGAGTAGTAATATAAATATGAATAAACTTTTTTCTGTTAGTAAATAATTACTAACATTTAGGTCTCAGAAGTTAGAGTTATTTTAAGTTATTTCCTTGACTTTGTTGTTAATTCACTAAATGACACAAAATACTTTGTAAACTGTTTTTATTATAAAAACACAATTCTAAAAACCAGATTCCCAGTCTCTACAATGCCCAACCCATCTAAGAAATAAATTATCAAGTAAAAAAAATAGCTGTGAATAGTAATAAATAAAAATGCCTTATATCTGTACAGTTTGTAATACTTTTCAAAGTAACTCATTAAACCCTCACAACATAGTATAATCAATAACCTTTTTAACAGTTTAGAATCAATGTTCTTTTTAGGTATGCCTAGATTTTTCTTTACAGTTTTTTTTTTTTTTTAAAGGATGCAATAGGTAAACTTTTGTTCCAATAAAGTTCTTTCCACCTCCAATCATTCACAACTTTTTAAAATGGTGTTTTGTTGGTTGATTTAAATTCATAATGTAAGAACTCAAGACCTTAGAAAAGCTTAAAAAGAGCTCAGAAAAACTCAAAATTTAGTTCTTTTTATTTGCCCAGCCAGCCACTTTAACTTCCATACCAATTTAGCAAGAGAGACTTGCTAAATGCACAATCACAATCAGTGAGTTGTTTTTTTTTTTAAATAAGAGTTTATAGTTATAAAGGCTACAGAAAGCATTTATATTGTATCACCTTTTGTTTTTTTTTTTTTTTTTTTTGAGACAGAGTCTCACTTTGTTGCCCGGGCTAGAGTGAGTGCCGTGGCATCAGCCTAGCTCACAGCAACCTCAGACTCCTGGGCTTAAGCGATCCTACTGCCTCAGCCTCCCGAGTAGCTGGGACTACAGGCATGAGCCACCATGCCCGGCTAATTTTTTTGTATATATATTTTTAGTTGGCCAGATAATTTCTTTCTATTTTTAGTAGAGACGGGGTCTCGCTCTTGCTCAGGCTGGTCTCGAACTCCTGACCTCGAGCAATCCACCCGCCTCGGCCTCCCAGAGCTAGGATTACAGGCGTGAGCCACCGCGCCCGGCTTGTATCACCTTTTGTAATCATAGCCAAATCACTGATCACTAGGGCCTCGGCCAGGTCATACAAATAGCTATGTTACAAATATACAAGAGTAATGGAATTTCAGTCATATTTATTCTTGAAAACCTAAAAGCCTAGTTTCATTAACCCAGCATGAACTGATTTGTACACTGCGGTGGTTGGGAGGTGGCACAGTTGCCTATCCTCCATTTCTAACATTACTTCTGCTAAGTCATGTTTTCCTTAATACCTAAATTGACCATCATCTCTCTGCAACATGAAAACAAAAATAAAAGCACAGGAATATTTCAAATACGTAAAGGTTGAATGCATTCTGTTACTTGTGCTTTTTAACAGGGAGCAACTCTAAAAATGATTAGAAGCTCATATTCATTTTATAAAATACTACTTTAAAAAGAAATTGGAACTAGTGTTCAGGAAGAAACAGACTATGTTGCCTTTTAATACATGGTCAAAAAGAACTTCCATCACAATATTACCACGTGGGGACATGCAAGATCTAATCTGGACTGGAAGAATTCAAAATAATAAATACATTATTGAGGTATTACCATTAATGTTGTTTAAGGAAAGCCAGCAGCCTTTCAGACAAAGTGGTGGATACATGATGATTAGATACCAAAAATACTATTGAAGGGTGGCGTTGAAAGAACTACCAACTTGGGAGTCAGCAAACTCAGGTAACATTTTGATTTCTGGACTAATCCCTAACTTTTTTATTCCTTTCCTGTGCTAAAAATCTGCAATTCAGTAATGTTCACTAAGAAATATCTACACTTACCATCTGTGCCAGAAAATAATTCATAAAGAGCCTGAGCAAGGATGTTCACAACAAAAGAATGAGATGTTTTTCTTGTCCAATAGAATGATTTTTTGGCCTGAAAAAGAAAAAGATCACTTATTATATGGTAAGGAAAAAAAACCTGATTTTATAATCCCCTCAAAATGATATTTATCCTAAGGACTATCTGCAAGTAATATTGCCTTATGTTTATCATTTACAAAAAAAAAAATCGTCTTCAGAGCAATAGATTATATGATACTGAAGCTGAATTTACAACCCTTATGAGCAAAGAGGCCCATGACAATCCAATATTAAATAATATTAAAATAAAGACATCTAGAAATTCTGTAAGATTCACGGTTGCAAGTCAGGTGCTTTAAGCCCAAACAAGACGGCCTGAGGGCCATTACAAAGCACCAGGTTCCCAAGTACAGATCTCCCCATCACAGTCCCATTGCTCTTAGCCCCCAGAGAGAAATACATCTGAGACACTTTTGTCCAAGAATAATTTAGTATCTTACCTGGAAAATAGCTGCATCATCATAAAGGTCAGGGATACCCTTTAGCAGTTTTCTCCACAGTTTTACATCTTTAAAAGCAACAGTCATTCCTGCACCAGTAAGAGGATGCCTCATATTATATGCATCTCCCAAAAGAAGGACACCTACGAAGAGAGGTAATTAAGATCATGACATCCTGGAGCATCCTTTGAGACAAAACAAAAAAAGAAAAAATGACTACTCTGTTGGTCTATGAAGATGATTGGCGTAAGCTAGTAAATAGGAAAAATGTGAAAATAGAAGGAAATGAATCATGACTAAAATCTGTTGAGTCAGAAATTCAAGAGTTGACTGAATCAATATTGTTGGGTACCTAATAAGTGCCAGGCACTGGGGATACAGTGACAACAAAAGTATGGTCTCTGCCCTAATGAAACTCACATGCAAATCAAATGTTAAGTCCAACAATGTCAATATATTTATAAGGCCTCTTTCAAATTAAAATATGAAAATAGTAAAGAATCTACAGTTATCCCAGCATAAAAAGCAAGACTTCTACAAGGGAAAAAAAAAAAAATCAAGAAATGTCAACAAAGCCTGGCAAAAATAAGCCAGAAACCTGGAATTTATATCAAGAGATCTCATTCTCACTACAATATCCAATTAATCACTGAGTTTCATACATTCTAAACCCTAGGTATTACCCAAATCCATTCACTACCTTTCATTTTACAACCCTAATTCTGGCCTTTTGTCATCACTCACATGGAATAATTAAATAACCTTACTATGTTTCAGTCTGAACTTTCCTCCAAACCTTCCTCCACAAAAATGTCAGAGTAGTATTCCTAAAATAAAAATCAAATCATGCCTCCACCTTGTTTCAATCTTTCCAGGCCGGGTGCAGTGGCTCATGCCTGTAATCCTAGTACTTTCAGAGGCTGGGGCAGGAGGATCGCTTGAGCCCAGAAGTTTGAGGCTGCAGTGAGCTATGATGACGCCACTGCACTCTAGCCCAGGCAACAGAGCAAGACCCTATCTCAAAAAAAAAAAAAGAAAAGAAAAAAACAAAAACAAATACTTTTCAATGACCTACTGAAACTAAAAAATTAGTTCAGCAAGATTTCAAAATACAAGGTAAATATGCCAAAATCAATTGTATTCCTATACACTAGCAATGAGCAATCTTGAAATTAAGAACACAATTCCATTTACATCATCACCAAAAGGAGTAAAACACTTAGAAATAAATTTAACAAAAGAAATGCAAAACTTACGCTCTAAAAACAAAGTATTGTTGAAAGAAATAAACCCTTACATTTATAGTCAATTGAATTTCAACAAGAGTGCCAAGACAATTCAATGGGGAACCAACAGTCTTCAACAAATGAAACTGAGACAATGGATATCCACATATAAACTGATAAAAGTGGACCCTTTCCTCACAGTAAATACAAAATTTAACTCAAAATGGGCCAAAGACATAAATGTAACAGCTAAAAGTATAAAACTCTTAGAAGAAAAATAAAGGAGTAAATTTTTGTGACCTTGGATTGGGCAAATTCTTCTTAGATATGACAACAAAAACACAAACAGCAAAAGAAAAAATACACTGAACTTCATGAAAATTAAAAATTTGGGGGCCGGGCACAGTGGCTCACGCCTGTAATCCTAGCACTCTGGGAGGCCGACCGAGGCGGGTGGATCGTTTGAGCTCAGGAGTTCGAGACCAGCCTGAGCAACAGTGAGACTCCGTCTCTACTAAAAATAGAAAGAAATTAGTCAGACAATTAAAATATATACATAGAAAAAATTAGCCGGGCATGGTGGCGCATGCCTGTAGTCCCAGCTACTCAGGAGGCTGAGGCAGAAGGATTGCTTGAGCCCAGGAGTTTGAGGTTGCCGTGAGCTAAGCTGACACCACGGCACTCTAGCCCAGGCAACAGAGTAAGACTCTGTCTCAAAAAAAAAAAAAAAAAAAAATTGTACTGCAACAGATACCATCAAGAAAAGTAGAAAGAAAAACCCACAGAATGAGAAAAATTTTGCAAATCACATATCTAATACAGGACTTGCACCTAAAAGATATAAAGAACTCTTAAAACTTAAAATTTATCAACAGTGTTGTGAAATTCTGTCTACATTTCTGTCTAGAAAATTGCCTTCTTCAGATCAAGGGCTGCCTTTTAACTATACCCCCAAAGACTGCACATGACCTCTATACACTCAGTATCAAATAACTAAATATCATAAAACTAATTTTAGTATCAGTAATGTGTTAATCCATAGTAACCAATTCTGTCCCACATGTTATTCCCAGCAGTTAAATTTAATCATGTATATGTCATTTGGAATACTGACTTCACTATAAAATAAGTCCAATAAAATAATACCTCGTTTGTTCACTTGTGAAGGAGGAAGGAAGCTTGCTGGCATGGCCCTCAAACGAGAATTCTCAGTGGCTTCTAGAAATGGTTCTTTCAAGTGATCTGCAATAAATCCCGCACACCCAAATAAATGGTTTATAACATTTCAACTTCAAATTAGCACATATTTCCATATCAAGTATTAACAAATGACTACTAAACATCTGTTATGGTAGTTACATATATCCTTCGTGATAAAGAAATAATTATTTTACTAATAAAATTATTCACTAAGCACTTAGCTATTCATGCTAAGGAATGACTACGAATCTAAGAAAAAAAATAATATAAATAGATATGAGCCAGACATGGTGGCACATGCCTACAGGCCTAACTACTTGGAAGGCTGAGGCAGGAGGATCACTTGAGCCCAGGATTTCTAGGCGGCAGTGGGCCATGACCAAGCCACTGCACTCCAGCATGGACAACAGAGTGAAACCCTGTCTCTAAAAAAAATACACATCCATACAGCTAAATGAACAAAGACATCAGAGGAAGAGTGAGGCAAATTCAGATGAGTTAAGACAAGGAAAAAACCACCCATTCTCTTCTAAATATTAACAGACAACTGTCATATTTAATATTTAATTTACTATAATCAACATATTTTTGCAGTATCAGATGAAACATACTACCAATTCACAAATAGCAGGAAGGTTAAAAAGAATTAGATTTAGAGGCATAGGCCAGCTCTACCTCTCTGAGCTTTAATTTCTTCATCTATAAAAAGGAAATGGTTGGATTGGCTCATTTCTGAGATACTTCCCAGTTTTAAAGTTTTGTGCTTCTACTTGTATAGAAAATGAACTGTCACACAGTTCCTATTATAATATGGGAATAGAGGAGTGGAATGCCTATGTTGAAACTATTCCATTCATACAAGGAGTAGAATCTTGGTAACGTAATATTAATATAAACCTACAAATGGTTTCTGTCCATGATTTCAGGGCAGTCTACTCTAACCTCTGGATGGGAAAAAAACAGTGAATATACAATAAAACAAAAATAAATGCTAAAAATATCAAGTAATGAACAATCCTTTTCCTAAATATACATATTTTTCCACTTGAAAACTTCAAAACTGGCTTAACTGAATGAGAACTTATTGAAATATTACCATATACATGTTAGAAATGTCCTCACTAAAAACCTAAGTTTGTCTACTTCATTTCACTTCATTTCTGTTAATAACTTCTTAGTTATAAAACAGAGTGGTTTCATTCAGTTTAAAAAACAACTTGAAAAAATAGAGTATTTAAACAAAAGGTACTCATACCAAGGATAATTTCTTATTACTCTAATCACATCATAATTGACAATCAGGGTTTCCCTTCAATTTTCTCAAAATTCTTAACAATTTTTTACATTTCTCTATCTTCCTAATTCTCAAAAAAAAAAAACCCCAAACTCTTTGGATCTGTGAAAAAGTAATTTTTACAAGTGTTTTTACAAAGATGTCTAAATCTCATGAAGCCTTTGTATTCAATTCAAAACTAAAATAATCTTGAAGATCCCTTACAATGCTCATGTTCTGTGGGCAGGCATGATGGAACAGTCATGTATGAGCCAGACAGACCTGATATCAACCTTGGCTCTGCCACTACTAATAGCTTATCCTTGGAGAAGCTAAGTAATCTCTCTGAGCCTTAGTTCTCTCATCTGTAAAATGGGAATGATAATGCCTACCTCATAGGGTGGTTGTATACATTAAATGAAATCATGTTTGTCAAATATCTTATAGTAAACATTCAATAAATGGTAGCTATCATTTATAAACAAGCACAAAAGCAGTTAAGTACTAAGAGATACTTCAAGAATCCCAAGACCTTAGATTGCTGTCCAGACTACCTTAAAAAATAATATGTATGCCAATATTAATAATTACTCTGAAAACTATGCTTTAATTATTAATATAATAACATATTGAAACTATTTTTTTTTATTTGGTGTTTGTTTTGGTTATTTTATGTGCTAGTTTAAACAGTTCAGCTCCAGTGTATCTGGTTGCCTGGATGCATTTTTTCCCTGCCATCCTCATCTCTGGCCTATTTTAGACACAGCTTTAGTGAGAACTGAAGACGGAGGCCTTTGTGAGATTTGTTTTCAGACTGCAGATTACAATGGGAGTAAGATGCTATTTCTTACCAGGTATTTGTGGGTAAATTTTTTCAACCATGTATTCTCTTAAATTACTTGGCATTTCTCCTCGAACATCAACAAGTACTCGAGTTTCATTGGATGAAATCTGGTAGATGAGAACTGGACTCGGATTAGCTAAAATAAGTTCAGCATGATTTGCTTTAAACTGTGGTGCATTCTAAAAAAATAAAATAAAATATTTTAATAATGTTCAAATTTTAAGTTGCTTTCATTTTTCTCCAATTACACTCCTACAGTACCTTCATAAGTAAGCCAACAAAATGAGATGAAACAGAAACTTTATTGGAGATCAGGTGTTTCCTGAATTTGGAGAAAAGCCCATCTGCAACAACAGTCAAGGGAGCATGGAGTTCCTATAACAGAGATAAGAAATATTCAGCGAAATGGTTAGAGACACATAGCAAAAAGACCACTCTTTAAAAATGTACATGAACATATTTAAATATACTATCAGATAACACAATAGAGGGTAGTTGAACATAATGCCATTGAAGAAACTGTTATGTGGGCTTAAGTACCACATGACCAATCTTTACAGACACTTCTCTGAGTCCCTGAGGATCACCTCCCTTTGCAGCCCTACCAACCAATCTGGGATTACTCTCCTCTTTGATGGACAACAGGGGAAAAACAACTACAGGCAAGCATGGACCATGGAAGACTGAATCTCCTTACAAATTCCAAGGACTAGCCAGATTCTTTTATTCTAAACTCTTCTAACTTCATATAGTGCTTTTCTTTTTTTGTCAGCAGCTAGGGCTTACAAGAATTTTTGGGCCAGGCGCGGTGGCTCATGCCTGTAATCCTAGCACTTTGGGAGGCCGAGGCAGGCGGATCGCTTGAGGTCAGGAGTTCGAGACCAGCCTGAGCAAGAGCAAGAACCCATCTCTACTAAAAATAGAAAGAAATTATATGGACAACTAAAAATATATAGAGAAAAAATTAGCCGGGCATGGTGGTGCATGCCTGTAGTCCCAGCTACTCAGGAGGCTGAGGCAGTAGGATCGCTTGAGCCCAGGAGTTTGAGGTTGCTGTGAGCTAGGCTGACGCCACGGCACTCTAGCCCGGGCAACAGAGCCAGACTCTGTCTCAAAAAAAAAAAAAAAAAAAAAAAGGATTTTTGTATAGGCCAGGTGCGGTGGCTCATGCCTATAATCCCAGCATTTGAGGAGGCCAAGGTGGAAGGATTGCTTGAGGCCAGAAGTTAGAGATCAGCCTGGGCAACATAGCAAGATCCCATATCTACAAAAAAATTAAAAATCAGCCAGGCATGGTAGTGTGTGCTTGTAGTCCCAGCTTCTCAGGAGGCTGAGGTAGGAGGATCACTTGAGCCCAGGAGTTCAGGGCTACAGTGATCTAGGATGGTGCAACAAAGCAAGACCCTGTCTCAAAAAAAAAAAAAAAATTTTTTTTGTACAAATGTCTGTGTGTGTGTGTGTGTGTGTGTGTGTATATACACACACACATATATATATATATATATATATATATATATATATATCACTACACTAAAAACAGAGAAAACCTTGCAATCACCTCATTAGAGTACAATTACTAGGAGGTGGTGACTCAATGGAGCAGGCCCAGAGTTGTGTGTTTTTTATCACAATAGAATTCTTAAAGTAAATAAATAAGGCTAACATTTTTAAAAAGGTTCTCTATTACCTTTCTGATTTAAACAGTTGCATGTTTTATCCTAATCATCTCTTTTATGTTGAATCCTACCTTTTCCTCCCTTCCAGTTCTCCTGTTTCTCTGCTGATATATATTTCTCATTTCAGTCTTTAACACGATTAGTTTTAGTTTATAGTGTTCTGTATGGCATTCCGAGGTGCTCTAAAGAACAATGTGTTGCAATCTGAAACCCATCCTATTGCATAGAGCTTAGAGAGAACTCAGTCCATTGGATAAATACAAGTTGAATATCCCTAATCTGAAAATCTGAAATCCAAAACTTTTTGAGTGCCAGCATGACACTCAATGTTCACTGGATAATTTTGGACTTCAGATTTTACAATTAGGAATGCTAACTGGTAAGTATAATGCAAATATTCCAAAATCTGAAAAAAATCCAAAATCTGAACACTTCTGGTCCCAAGCATTTCCAATAAGGGACACTCAACCTGTAAATCGGTGAGCCTACTTTTTTTTTTTTTTTATTTCAGCTTATTATGGGGGTACAAAAGTTCAGGTTATATATATTGCCTATGTCCTCCCCATCCCCCCGAGTCTGAGCTTCAAGCGTGTCCATTCCCCAGACAGTGCACATCGCATTTATCATGTAGGTATACACCCAGTCCCCTCTCCCCACCCCCCTGAGTCAGAACTTCAAGGGTGTCCATTGGTGAGCCTACTTTTTTAAAGGGGTAGGAGAAAAAGAAGGAAAAGCAAACAACTTGATAAATCTTACCTTAATATCTCCAGTCTCTTTATCCCTGTACTGAACTCCTATCACAGCATCGTCTTCTTCTAATAACTGTAGCACAACACCTTCAATAAACGTTACACTAAAGAACAAACAGAAATGAATTCCTGAGCATTTAAATGAGATATAAATTCTTTATTCCTTATCTCCAGTTGACCCACACAAACTGGACACAAGAGTGTGCACATGTGTGTCTGCAATATGTGCATTTTGAAAAAGGTCTGGAATGACAAAAAGCAAAGCCATCATTTATGGGTTTCAGAATTATGTGTGATTTTTATTTTCTAATTACTCAACATTGAATTCATATTACTAATGTAATAAATTAAGAAGTATCTTAAAAAGTAACATTACATTTTTATCTTAATTAAAAAATAAAATACAGGCAGAGAAACTTTATATACCCTCACATGTTGATACACAGAGGGGGGAAAAAAGATTTGGAGTTTATCCACCAAATTGTTAAGAGTAGTTATTTCTTTCAGAAGATCACACAAAATTTTTTTCCTTTGCTGACTGTGCTTTGTAGATAGATAATTTTTATAATCTTTATATTTGGGGGTCTTTTTCCATTTTCATACAATGAACATATTCTTCTTCCATGGATGTAAAGTCCTTTCAGTACTAAGGATAAGTCCACTTCTTCACTTGCTCTGTCAATACTTAAGTCTTTATCAATCACATGAGGGTTCTCATGTTTAAAACTTTTTCAATTACAGTGTTTAAAGGCTACAGGTAAATATAAGTTAATAATCAAGAAAAGGCAGTCCCATCAAACTAGGTCCTTAGAATGAAACAGTGACTTCTCCTTGCAGTTCTCTGTTCTGACTTTTAATAGAAGGTATTTATAACCACAAACCCTAACTCTGAAATGGGCACACATGGACTTATCCAGGGGTCCCCAAACCTATGTGAGTTGTATAATTATTTCATTATAGATTATAATGTAATAATAATAGAAATAAAGTACATAATAAATATAATGCACTTGAATTATCCTGAAACCATCCCCCATCCCCGGTCCGTGGAAAAATTGTCTTCCACGAAAGTGGTCCCTGGTGCCAAAAAGGTTGGGGACTGTAATCCAATCATATTAAAAAAAAAAAAAAAAAACCACATAATTTTTTTATTTAGTCAAAGGAAAATTCTCTAATTCTATGTCAAAGGAAAATTCTCTTGATGATTAGTGATGCTGAATTAAAAAAATAAAAAACCAAAGGAAAATTCTCTAGATGATATTCTTAACAAAACCACTGAATCTAATACTCTTCTAACATGGTTTATTTTAGAATAAACCTATGTTCTAGACTATGCCCAAAACATGCATAAAAATTTATAAAATCTTATTTGTACAAAGGCCAAATTTAAATGTGTTGATTCTTTAAGATTACATATTTGAAGCTGTGGTCTTACTTGGGCTCTGCCATAGCTGCTTTCCGGAGACTCATGATGAATCTTCCATGATGGAAAGCTCTTCCACTCTGCATTTGATTGTTTTCTGACAGAGGGTAAGGAATCTGAACCTCTGACTTGCTTTCCTGATCATGAATCATGTAGCCATGTATAACCTGGGCATCAAAACCTTCCACTGTATCTGCAAAACAATTTGGTTCAAAACAATCAATTTTGTTAATATACTCAAAGAGTTACCTGAGGAACCAACAAAAACAAAGAGACATCAAAAATTAATTTCTGCATTCATAAAGCTAAGATACAGTTTTGAGAACTGGACAATTAATATAACTGTCTGAGAAATCTTAATGCTTCTGGAGGACAATGGAAGAAATTAGCACATCATTTAAAGATAATGACCAACTATTTTGAATCCATAATTCCATTTCACTTCAGAAAGACAAGCAAGAAAATGCAACATGAAATGAAATAAACCACAATCCTCTCCTGAGTAAACCTGTTCTGTCCATAAATACAAAGGAACACATTCAGTCCTTTCTTAAGTTTAAAGCAGTAAAATAAGTTAGAAAAGAAAAAAAAAAAAAATATATATATATATATATATATATTTTTTTTTTTTTTTTTTTTTTTTTTTTTTTTGAGACAGAGTCTCGCTCTTTTGCCCTGGCTAGAGTGCTGTGGCGTCAGCCTAGCTCACAGCAACCTCAAACTCCTGGGCTCAAGCAATCCTCCTGCCCCAGCCTCCTGAGTCACTGGGACTACAGGCATGAGCCACCATGCCCGGCTAATTTTTTCTATATATTTTTAGTTGTTCAGATAATTTATTTCTCCTCAAAAATATTTTCCACTCTCAGATTTTTAAATCTCCAACTCATTTCAGTCTGGGTGTTCTTGTCAATGTCACAATCTCCAAATTACCAAATCCAGTGGTTGTTTTTCTATACTCCTCTCACCTGACCCTTCATATGACATGCCTGTCCTTTCTTTTACTGATACACACCTACTCGTCCCCACTAGAAACATTCTCCTTTCTTGGATTAAGTGACACCAAACACAAAGGCTTTCTTCTACCATTCTGCCAGCTCCTTCTCAGACTCTTTTTGCATTCTTCTCTTCTTTGACACAATCTTTGTAATCAGAGTTTTCCAGGACTTAGTTTTATCCTATCTTACCTTTTCCCCCTATATCCCCCTTAGATGGTCTCAATCATTGTTGTGGCTTTAAGTACCACAGATATGCTGACAGTTCTGAAATGTGTAAATCTGGCCAGCCCAAACCATTCCTCTGCACACTACATTCATATATTCACATCCACTTCAATATTTCAATAGGTTCCCCCCTAAATATCCTGCTAATACCTGTTCCTATTCCTCTCCAGGTCTTACTCCTATCAGCAAATGGTACCACCATCTACCAGTTGCTCAAACTGAAAGCTAGGAATCACTTCTGATAGCATCCTCTTCTTCTTATCATCCCAATCCCTTAGTACATCATGCCATTTCTGTCTCAATTTTATCATCAATCTGTCCACTTCTCTTTATATCCTCCACGATCATGCTAGTCCAAACCACCATCATCTGGCAGTGAGTCCCCACCGGATTTCTAGCATTGATTCTTGCCACCCTACCACCAAAATCTTAATAATCTACTCGCCATATTGTATCCATGTATTCCTTTAAAACAGCATTCTAGGCTGGGCACAGTGGCTCATGCCTATAATCCTAGCACTTTGGGAGGCCAAGGCAGGGGGATCACTTGAGGCCAGGAGTTCAAGACCAGCTTGAGCAAAAGCAAGACCCTGTCTCCACAAAACACAGAAAAATTAGCCAGGTGTGGCAGTGTGCACCTGTAATCCCAGCTACTCAAGGGGCTGAGGCAGGAGGACAGGTTGAGCCCAGGAGTTTTAGGTTACAGTGAGCTATGATGATGCCATTGCGCTCTGGCCCAGGCTACAGAGCAAGACTCTGTCTCAAAAAATTAACATAAAACATGTAACAAAACAAACATAAAATAAAATAGTATTCTACACAAGGCAGGATGTGACCCAATGGTGAATTGTGAAATGAGTTTCAAGCTATAAATTGTAGAATCAGGTGAAATCATGACAAGTATTTAAAAAGTGAAATAGAAAAAATTTCAGTCCGATTGATATATGTGTATAGGAGCTGAGTCACGATATAAAATGTGCTTGTTACTGTGAGTGGCTATAAAGGTTTGAAGCCACTATTTTAGAGGCATAAACAAGATCATACCACACTCCTGATCCACTGCCTACAAAACCCTGCATGATCTAGCTGCCACCTATCTCTCCAACCTTAATCTTAAGCCAACCTTCTTTCCCCATCATCCAGTTCCTTAAACAAAAAAGCAAGCACATAGTGTTAGGCACTATTCTAAATGCCTTATGTGTATGAATTCACTTACTATTCTTAATAACATTTTAGGCAGAGACCCTTATCATGTCCATTTTATATATAAGAGTACTAATACACAGAAGATTAAGTTATTTATGTTAAAGTTGGTTACTCAGGCAAGATCATACAGCTTTTAAGTACCAGAGCTGGTGTTCAAACCCAGGCAATCTAGTTCCAGAATCAATGGAACACTGTATTTCTTAACATACACACCAAGCAAGCTGTTTCTCACCTTACCACCTAGTTATATTTTGCACTCTGCTCAAGAATAGAGAGTTTATTTGTCTTGTTCACCAGTGTATCCTTGGTACCCAGTATAGGACCTCATGCAAAGTAAGCAGTAAGTAAATATTTCCTAAATGAACAGTTGGTGCTTAAAAAGCATTGACCTGGATGGATGCATGATGCTTAAATAAAAGAATCTAGGTAATAAAATTATAACAAGGCACATGATATACACTCTATAAATAACAGTTCCCTTCACCTTTCACTAAATTTTATGTCCTCATTCTAGAGTTTTCCAGTCCTTAATTTTGACCATTACAATTTTTTAGCCATCTCATTATATCTCATAAAATCTATTTCATATTTCCTCATCCTACTAAATGTTTATTTTATGCTTTGCTCTCATTTTTATGCAAATTTATTGTTAAATGAGTATAGTAAATTTTATAAATGAAAACAAAATATAATACCTTTTTACTAGTCATAGGATGTTCTAAAGTGAAGAGTGCTTGCTTATACCACATAACTCTAATGAAAATCAGTATCAACCTACCTCCAAGACCAAGGTCTTTAAGAACTTGATAACCACCTGGCTGCAGAAATTCTCCAACTATCCTGTCAGGCTCTTTTAAATCTCTCTCAATCACGGTCACCTTTCTTCCATCTCTGGAAAGCACCGCTGCCAAAGCAGAGCCAAGTACACCAGATCCCACAATGATAACTTCGGGATCACTTTGAGAAGATATTAATGTAGAGGCAGCTGCTCCCGTTAAGGTTGTTTCTGAAATATTGGTTCCTTTTCTGTGCTGTTTAAAAAAAGTGAATTATGTTTCCAAATTTATTAGATTTAAGTCATACCACTATTCCAAGTAGATGCACTGGACTTTTGTATCTTGGGCAAAAGCTAGAACCCAAACATTATCAAACCAAACTGTTACATTTTTAAATCTGGATCACATATATTATAAAAATCAATGATATCAAAATATTGCTTAAATAAAAATATACATTATTCCAATAAAATTAAATATATATTCCTTTTTCTAAACATGATGTTTATTAAATGCTGTTATACAGACACTTTTAGAAATCCACACCAGGCCTAATATAATAAATGTTCACAAGGGGCTTCAAAGACTTATTACAGGGCAAATTCTATCATTAATTACTCAATTCTTCAAACATATACTAAGCATCTACCAGAGGCAAATCACTTACAACTTCTGATTTGACTTCATGTTGCAAACTATTCAGCACCTTTTAGATATTTTCACTACTAATCTTTATTTTTTCCTTCTGGATTTTCATTTGAAAAATCTATTTTAATCTAAAATCACTTTTCTATAATGAAAAGTTGTCAAATCCTGACTACTGATCTATTAATTGAAGATTATTTAAATCAACAAAATTACAAAAGAACAAATAACCCATACTGTCCCTTGGGATTTGACTTGTTTACAATTTTAATCCTTAACACATAATCACATGTTTAGTTTATCCCTTCCTTCTTCCCCATCCACATACTCTAAGGGAGCCTTGTCAAACAGTTGGTCCCCAGATTTAGGAACAAGGACAGACATTAAATCTATCGCTGGCTAGACTGACAGCAAAAATGTTATGATTAAAATCATAAGAAGATGAAAAGTCCTGTTTTGAGAGATTTATGACCATTGAGAATAACAGTGCATATTGGCTTTTTAAAATGAACAATTCAATCTTATAAATAAGTATTTGTTCTTGGTAGGTGAATTCACAAATCTGAGTACATTTCAGATAAAAAACTGCAAGGAACCATTTTCCTTGAGTTCTCTGACCTTCATGATTAAGATTAAATGACATTTGAAGGGTTTTTTTCTTTTTTTTTTAGACAAAGCAGAGTCTCACTTTGTTGCCCGGGCTAGAGTGAGTGCCGTGGCATCAGCCTAGCTCACAGCAACCTCAAACTCCTGGGCTCAAGCGATCCTCCTGCCTCAGCCTCCAGAGTAGCTGGGACTACAGGCATGTGCCACCATGCCCAGCTCATTTTTTTCTATATATATTTTTAGCTGTCCATATAATTTCTTTCTATTTTTAGTAGAGACGGGGTCTCGCTCTTGCTCAGGCTGGTCTCGAACTCCTGAGCTCAAACAATCCACCCATCTCCACCCGCCTCGGCCTCCCAGAGTGCTAGGATTACAGGCGTGAGCCACGGCACCCGGCCTTGAAGGGGTTTTAATAAAAGAACACCTTTTTCCCTTTAATAAAAGGCAAAAAAGATGAAGCCTAAAATCCTCTAGACCTTTAATGCTCTGTGATTGTAATATTTACCCAGCACTCTTTTACCGCTATAGAGGTAAAAAGGACTGGGGATTTGTCTATTTCACTTGTCTATTTTTTTAAATTTCTCTTGGAGAAATACTTTTCTGTCATTTACTAAAAGAAAAATCAATAGTCTATTCTTCCCATTAGTATTTATTAATGGCCAGAAAAACTGACTATATTTAAATTACTGTTCTGGGAGCAAGATAAGCACTTTTTGTCACCTTAACCATTTTTTCACTAGTTTTTTTTCCTGTTACACACACACACACACACACAATCCAGAAAGGGGAGCCCTGGAGGAAATCAAGCCTTTCAGAGCCTGACCAGCAGACCAAGTAGCACTGGGAACTGACTCCATAGATCACAATCTAACGACTCCCTGGCTTACAACAACACCTAAGAA
The DNA here is from genome assembly GCF_020740605.2 of Lemur catta. Taxonomy (NCBI): domain Eukaryota; kingdom Metazoa; phylum Chordata; class Mammalia; order Primates; family Lemuridae; genus Lemur; species Lemur catta. The sequence goes on from NC_059136.1 coordinate 37,983,284, forward strand.
GAATGCCTGAGGCATTCATTCACAAAGTAGAACCAATATTGATCGCGAGTAACCCCATTTTCTTACTCTAAAATTTCTCTACACAGCAGGAAGACAGTAACAGCATTCCAGCCACCCAGACTAGTGCTCAGTTACCCTGAGAGAAGTTATCTTAGACAACATTACAAAAGATTTCAAATTGAGAATTAAAGATACCCTCTCCCTCCTTTCTCATTCCTCCAACCCACACTCGCCATGCCACCGAACTAAGCTCTACTCAAAAGGTTCCTCCTAACAGATCTATACTTCCTTTAGACCAGTGGTCCCCAACCTTTTTGGCACCAGGGACTGGCTTCATGGAAGACAATTTTTCCATGGATGGCTGGGGGGGGTGGGTAGGTGTGGAGCTCTGCTGCCCTGTCCCTCCCAGGGTTGAGAACCGCAGCTTTAGACTAACGTTAATACTTACTATTATTTACTAGGCAGTTCTGAACCCAGGTATTTTACAGACAATAAATCAGTTAATTACCTGACTACCAGCAAAGGTGGTGCCATTCCCCTCTAACAAAAGAGGTAACTGATTCTTACAGAAAATAAGCAACTTGCCAAAGGCCTCCTATCCAGAATTGGTGGAGCCAAAATTTAGAAGTCCCTCTCTTCTATAAACCTTGCTAATCTATACGCCCATATAGTAAAATAATGTAGATCCAGAACTCTATCTGTAGGTCACTCACTCTAATTTCAAGCCACTATTATCCTTTGCTGGGTCTGCTACTATATACTCTCTTGCCTGATAACCCTGCTTCCCCTACAATCCATCCTCCATACGGCAACTGGAATGTTATTTTTAAAAGCTAAAAATCAAACACTTTCACACCCATGCTTATAATCCTCCAGTGCTCTTAGGTAAAACTCCAAACACTCATAGCCAAGAGGCCCTAAATGATCCGGCCTGAACGACTTCCCCCTTCATCTCTCCCATTGGCCTCCTCTGCTCCCTTTGCAGGCATGGTAACTACACAAGTATTTGAAGACTCAGTCTTTGCTTTCAGGATATTACTGCATGGATTTACTCAGTGCTCCAGGGTGGGGGAAGGAGGGCTTTTACCCGAGGCTTTAAAATGTTGAGCACTTTTACTCTGCCTGCTTTTCAAACTGGTGTCACTTTCCCCAGTCAGCTGTCACTTCTTATAAGCAGTGGACTTACCTGCAGCACATCTCTTTCTTTGCGGGTACAATGCAATCCTTACCCCAAGGATTTAAATAAAACATTTTCCTCCATCATGGAAAGTGATCCTGTTCCTCTTCCAACTGAAATTCTAACATTTCATAATTAAATCAGTATCTAACCTCCATCTGAGGCTCATCAACGCTAAATGTAACAAATGTTTTCAATCATTCCTAAGGAGGTAGACAAGGCACAGTCAAGAGCTTTAAAAAAAAAAAATCCAACTAAAGTATCTAAGCTGCCACCTTTTGCCCTTTAATGAGGAAAACTTATATCCGAGTGACCCCAATCCTAATCTTAAAATAAGACATTCATTTGCCCACTTTGAAATCAACCTACCCTCCTGGACTGGAGCTGCTCCTTATTTTCTGATCCAGGGGGGGTCTTGGCCCAGAAAAAGCCAATGAAAGGCAGAGCTGAGAGAATGCCCGACAAGACCGCGAACTGGGAGCCGCTCTGCCGGCGCCCCAGGAGGCCCCCGTTTCGGTGGCGGTAGCGATAGGAGAGCACCAGGCCCAGCGAAAGGAACACCAGCACGCACAACAGGAGCTCCTTGTTGGCCAAAATGATGAAGTCCCCGCATTTCTTATAAAAATAGGTAAAAGTGGCAATGCCAAGAAAAGTCCACATGGTTCAAAAGGCTTCTTTGGTGGCACCAGTCAAGGTTGAGATTCTCCCCTGGTGGGTTTAGGTTCTCCCTAAAATGTGGTACCCACAGGAGCACGGAGAACCAGCCAAACTCCAGTAAACACTGTCACAGGATTAGAAGTCAGGTCAGACCAATTTTAAAAATCACATAAAGTCAGTATGAAATTATCTGAAGGGGCAAAGTTGTAAAGGGCTTAGAAAGCAGTATTTAACAATCGTCTGCTCCAAGAGCTCCCGATTACACACGCTCTTCCTCTTTCAAGCAATCCATAAATTCCCCCTCTTTTGGATGGGGTTTCCTGGGGGGCTGTTGCGGGTGATGTTTTATACTTTGATCTTGGCTCGTCGTGCTGTAAAATCTTTCTTTTCTCTCACCAGCAGCAGGTGCCCTTTCAGAAGGGGAGGGTGAGGGGGCGATCAAAGAAGTATCTGGGCGCTGGGAAAAACGCCGCCTCGCCGCTGGCGACAGCCGCCGGGAGGCTCGCAGCTGCGGGCCAGGGCGGAGAAAGGGGCTCAGCCCACCCTCAGGGGAAAATGCCTGTCCGCCTTCGCCAACCAAAGATGGCCTCGGATCAAGAGTGCGGCGGCAGGGCAGGCCAGGGCAGGGCAGCCACCACCTCGGGACTTCTCAGCAGGCTCCGGACTCACCAGCCCCGGAACTGCCCATCGGCGACTTCACTTCTCCGCCAGCAAAAGGCAGGCTCCAGAGAGTCCCCGGACGGCAAGGGCGGCGGCGGCTCCCGACGGCCTCCTCACCAGCATCCCTCGCGGGCACCGGCTCTCCCAGCGCGGCGCGGGCACTCCCGTTGCCGCCGGCCCACGCGCCACCTCGGCCTGGTGGGCTGGGCCCGGGCGAGGGACTAGGGGGCGGGACTCCAGGGGCGAGCGCGCCGCGTATCTCGCGCCCCGCGTGGAGGCCCCGCCCCATGCCGCCGCCGCCGGCCAATGAGGGCGCGCACCGCGCGGTATGCCGAGATGGCGCTATGCGGCGTCTGGCCAATCGCAGGCGGCGCGGCCCGCGCGGGGACGCCCTGAGAGTCGCTAGGGCGATGTTGCGTGGTGTCGGGTGCGGGCGCGGGGATGGGCGCTCGGCGGCCGGTGGGCGGGTGAGGAGGCTACGGCCGGCTCCCGGTTAGGGGCGGCGCTGGGGGTCGCGCCTGGGTCAGTTCCCCGCTGCAGCCCCACCCCCTGGGGCCCTACCTGGGGAAGAGGTGGAGCTCGTTCTGAGGAAGTGTGCTGCAGCTCCGCCCCCAGTGTCGGCATGCTTCCGTGCATTTGCGAGCGTTTATTGAGCGCCTACTACGTGCCAGGCCCTGGGGTCAGAAAGATGAATCAGACACAGCTTTCGTGTCCTGTGCCTTGTGTATGTAGAGGGCGGTAGGAAGAGCCACGGGTGCACGTAGAACGTGACATTCAAGCTGAACCTGGAAGAACGAGTGTGGGCGTTTGCTCTAAGAAGAAAAGAGGAGGATGGGCCAGGTGCTCAGGCTACAGGCACACTGATGAGCTGGCCCCTGTTCTCTCAAGGAGCTCAGAAACTTAGGGGTAGGGGCACTCGACAAAGAAGTCAAATACCTAGTCGTGTGTCCTAAGTGCCCTGAGAAAGGGGGTGGGCAGGGAACCATGGAAACGGGAGGCAGTCCTTCACTGGGCCTTGAGGGAGTTAGGCGAAGAGGTGTCCTGGGGGAGAGGTTACATGAATTGTATCCAGGACAGGCAGCCCAGAGCGGTGTTCCCAGAGGGAACAATACAAGTTGTGCTAGGATGAAACTTCCCTAAAATTTATTGAGGCCTAAGACCACAGTGCCTTTACTCACTGTGTTTCTTAAACCTGGACTGCCTTCTTTGTACCCTGTGATTTATATGCAAATCCTTTCTGCCCTTTGAAGCATGGCTGAGTTGTCACCTCTTCCACCCACTCTCCAATGACCCTCACCAAGTTACCTAATAGTTTATTCATACTCTCTTAATCCCTCCTCTGACTGTACACTTACGGTTGAGTCTTATTTTCCCTGCTAATCCCTAAATTTGTTGAGGGAAGGATCTGTGTCTGATAAATCGAAATCACCCATAGCACCAAGCACAATGCTTTAAGCTTAGTTTATCCTCCATAAAAATGTATTGAATGTATGAATGAATGATGGATAACAGTAGCATGAAAGCAGAACTAAGTGACTGGCTACCACTAACCAGTTTTGTGACCTTGGACAAGGTAAGTCACAAGTTGCTCAACCTGAGGCAGGAGAAAGTGATTTCTTAATGAAATCTGAGATGTCTTACATGATCTTGGACAAGGTAAGTCACAAGTTGCTCAGCCTTTGGCAGGAGAGGGTGATTTCTTCATGAAATCTAAGGTCTCTTGCAATCCTGTACCATATATTTGGCAAGGTTTAAGAAGATATGGCACCTCTTAAATATGATTTAAGAAATGAGGCACCTCCCCTCATCTCTTTGACTCCAAATGTTACATGTTTTACCTGCTAATAAAATAATTATCTGTCAAAACACTCTCACAGGCATTAATTTGACCCTCAAAACAACATTGATTTTTAAAATGAGAAAAATGAAATTTAAAGAGGTTAAGAGGATTGACTAAATCACAGCTGTGATCAAATTACATCATAGTAATATTAATAAAACAAAAAGTTAAAGTCCTGCCTCCAAATCTGTGTTCTCCAGTACTGTTAATTATCAATAATTGCCTTAACTTTCCAAGACTTTTATTCTTTCCTCTACAATATTCCTCATTGTTATCAATAAATTTGGTTGTTTAAAATATACATCAAATTAAGAAGGTCTGAAGAAAAGAGAATCATTTCAATGTGTGGGAAATCATTTTCCTGATGATAATTCTTCAATAAACTTCTTATTGATATCTGTGAGTTCCTATGTTGCTAAAATGATAAAATAATTGAGCAGCTGATTCTCACAGATGAGAATACACTATCACCAGGATGACTGTTACTTGCTTACCCAGTACTTGAGATTACCATAGGAAGATTTTTTGTTATTAAGTCGGTAATTTTTTAATCTCTTGAACGCAACTTTCTTTGTATCTTTATACCTGCACAAAGGCATTTTTACAGGGTAAGGTCCTTAATCCTTTGGGCAGTTCAAGATTCACTTCTAAATTTGGGACAGAGCATTTGTAATACCTAACATGGGTCACACCATGAATGCCTGGATTTTCTGAACTGAATTAAATGTTATATAAGTATTGCTTAAATATTTTTGAATCTTCCTATGGCTCATTTATTCAAAAAGGGAAATCTGTCATTTAGACCTGAAGGAAAGGCAATAAAAAATGAGAAAAAAATCAGCCACTTACCAGCAGAAAGTAATAATACTATGGAGTGGGTCCATGAGAAATATTATTACTTTTGTAATCATAACACGAGCTAACACATATAGTATGGGTAGCATTCTAAGTGCCTTTCATATTTTCATATTTTGTCCTCATTATAACACTGTTAGGTAGGTACTATTTTTTAGCCCTCTTTTACAGACAAGAAAACTGATGCACAAGGAAGTAGTCACAGCTAATCTAGTTTGCTAATCTAGGAATGTTTGACTTTGTTTTTCTTCCCAAGCAAAAATCTAGTTATCTTAAAAACAAAGAGCAACATTCAATCTTCATTCCCTTGCTTAAGCACCTCTGCTGTCACTATTGGTACATAATCCTTTTCCAAAGGATTCAACTCCATAAGCTAAGGATCATGTCTTATTCATAGTTATATATTCAGCATTTGATGTACTGTAAGCATGTTTCAATGTATTGCATACAACCTTTCCTTTTTTCATTTTGTCCTCCCCAACTTTTTTGGTAGCAAACTAAGAAATTCCTTTTTCACTGATGTTTTTATTTGGAACACACTAGAAATACATTACACTGAAACCCTGAAAGCTTGCTTACTCACCATTTACTTCATCCAAAGACTTGAAACCCCAATCATTTCATCGTTGGACATTTGCTCAGCACTTATATAATCTTTTGCAAATTCAAGTTGCAAGTGTTAGAGTCAGTTATATTACTTTGGAACTTTATTTTCATTTTATCTTTCTCCTTTATGGCTCATAAAGCCATAGAGGGGCCATTAATTCCAATTTAATGTAATAAATATGCAACAAGTAGCAAGTATCTACTTTGTGTCAGGCACTGTGCTTGGTGCTGGGTATGAACCAAGCAGACATAGCACCTGTCATCTGGAGTTTAGAGTTTAATGAGGAAACAACAATAAACCAATAATTACAGATGTTATGTATGTCAGGAAAAGAGCAAGCAAATGTTGCTCTGGAGGATAAGCTATAAACTTCCAGGTCAAAGAAGGCATACCAGAGGAAGTTACTTTTAAGCCCAGGTTTGAAGAATTAGTAGGAGTAAACAGGTATTACTTCTAATTGTCAAAGTCAAGGATCACACCTTACATTTCTTTTCCCCTTTCTCACAGTGTGATTTTTTTGCCTCTGAGTAAAACACTAATGCATGCATCCAACAATACAAGTTTTTCACTGTTGATGGCAGTATGATGCAAAGATGAGGGTTCTATTATTCTGAGCAGTCTTATCTGGAATCTTTCCGTAAGTCTTCATTCTGCTTTTTCTTCAACATCATTAACTTGAAATAATACACAGAGATGAATCTCTAAGCAAAAAGTTAACTTGGGAATACACAAGAATTGTAATGTGGAACACACAGACCAGGGTAGCCCCTAGGTGTGTCTGAAGAACAAAGGGAAAGTCTGGAGTTTTACTGGGGAAAGAGGAAGGTAAGTTGCTTTGAAAGAAATTTCAGTGGTGCTGGCAGTGTCTCGCAGGAAGACACTCCAAGCCCCCCTCCCATCTTCCTTTCTGGGCTGTCCCCTTCTGTTCTGGAAGCTCTTGTCCTTTGCTGAGGGTGGGGCCTTTCTCCTCACACTGGTGCAATCACAGTCATGTGCCCAAGGACCAGCCCTTTGTCTCCATTACAGCAAGGACTCCTCCATTCAAAGCACAACCCCCCACATCTCAGTGGGTCAGGGAGGCACCAGGCCCAGCCCTGCCTCAGGAACGCCCCTCCCCCACCTGAAACAGCCCCACAGTGTCCGTGGCTTCTGCTGCACATCCACCTGCACCTGAGACTCCACTCCCACCTGCCCCTGGCAGCCGCACATGTCACCCCAACACCCCTGCACCAAAGTCCTACCTCGCCCGTCTCCTGCCTCTGCTGGGGCAGGAGCTGTGCGTCTCACTGTCCCCCACAGCCCTTGGGGCCCAGCCTCCGAGCCTTCCCCTCTAGATCCCCAGAGCGTTTTATGAAATGCCACCAGAGTCACCTCTCTGCCCTGCTCAGACCCTCCCTGACTCCCTGCCCCGGGCTTTGTCCACATGTCCCACCTGGCTCTACAAAGGTCCCCGGGCTGGCCCTGCCCACCTGCCAGCTCCACCTCGCCTGACAAGACTACCTGGGCCCCACTCAGGGCTCTGCACCAGCAGTTCCCCACCTGGAATACATGTCCACATCTTCCCTTCCCGTGGCTGTGCCTCTGGCCACTCCCATCCCAGCTCGTCCCCTCCTCAGAGGGCCCTGGGCTGGCGACAGACCCCACCGCTCCCTCCCACAAGCCCAGCACAGCCTGAGCACGCCAGGCTGGCCCACCTTCCGCAGGGACATGTCCACCTGCACAACTGCTCACCCGAGTCGTGAGCCTCGCTGCGCCCCAGGCCTAGGGCACACTGGCCCAGTGGGCGGACAGAAGGAAGGCCTGGCAGAGTGCAGAGCTCAGAGACAGCTCAAGGGATTAAAGAGAATCAGTTTTGCAACCTTCTCCTGGCCTGAGGCCCTACAGCTCTGCTGTGAGGAGGTGAGACCGGGCAGGAAGACAGGGCCTAGGGGAGCAGGGTTTCCTAGGGGTCCCCCACCCCACCCCACCCTGGCTCTGCCGCCTACAGAGCAGCTCTCAGACCCTGCTGACCCTGGCATGCTGTGAAGGTGATGCTCTCCCACCCCATGGGCTCCTGAAGCCCAAAAGATTTAAAGATTTTCTGCTATAATATTTTTCAATAGCATCAGAGCTTTGCCTTCTCTAAATCTTAAATTCATGTAGAATTACTTTTTGCATGTGGTAATGAGGTGAGGATTCCATTTCAGTTGTTTGTTGTGCTGACATCCAATTTCCCAGCATGATTTCTTGAAAAGCCCAGTTTGTGCCCTCTGATCTTCAATAATGACCCTGAATACAGAAATACCTGCATATCCGTGGGTCTGTTTCTGGGCTCCATCCTGTTCTGCTGGCCCTACTGTGTGTCCCTGAGCAATAATTGCTCCCTCCTAATCTAGGGATATAAAAATCTTGCTAACTGGAAGGACAAGTTTGCTTATATTGTTAATTTTTGAGAATGTTGGCGATTTGGGGCCCTTAGTATTTTCATGGGTAGTTTAGAATTAGTTTCCCAGGTTTTGCACCAAAAATTTTGAGGATTTATATTATTACATTGAATTTATAGATCAATTTTGGAGAATTCACATTTTCCACACTGAATCTTCTAATCCATGAAAATGGAATGTTATTTATTTATTTATATTTTCTTTAATAATTCCCAATGAAATGATAGAATTTTCTCATGTTTATACATGAGAAAATTTTCACCAAAATTATAGAAATTTCTCCATATTTTCTCCAAAAAGCTCTTGCACATCTTTTGTTGTCTTGCCGGTATGTAGAAATACAAATAATTCTGATATTTTGATTTGTATCCAGCAATCATCTTAAGAAATCATATTAATCCCAATAATTTATCTGTAGATCCTTTTGCACTTTCCATGCATACAGCATGGTTTACTTCCCTTTCCTCTCTGTCTGTATTCCCTTGAATTCCCTTTCTTGTCTACTGCAAGGCTTCTGCCTGCAGTATAATGTTGAGTAGAAATGATAGCATGCATTATTTTCCTTCTATCTCTTAATCTCAAAAGGAATACTTTCTACATGTTAACAATTGAATGTATTTATTGTAGGCTTTCTTTTCTTTCCTCAACTTTTTTTTTCTAGTTGGCTATGGATTTTAATCATGAATGAATGTTGAATTTTCATTTAGGTCTGTGATCCATTTTGAGTTACTGTTCATATATGGTGCTTGGTATGGATCTAAGTTCATTTTATGAATGTTAATATCCAACATCCTTACAGCACCATTTGCCAAAAAGACTATTCCTTCTCCAAAATTGATTTTGCATCTTTGTCAAAAGCCTACGGTACATATATGTGTAGTTATGTTAGTTTTCTACCACCCCATAACAAATTAGTACAAACCTGGTGGCTGAAAACAATGCCCACTTGCTAGCTTACAGTTCTGCAGGTCAGAAGGTCAGGTGGCCTCAATTGGGTTCTCTGCTCAGGGTCTCACCAGGTTGGAATCCAGGTGGGAGCCCGGTTGAGCTCTTGCCTGGGGCATATGGGAAAGAGTCTGCTTCTAAGTTTGTTCAGCCTTTTGGCAGAAATAAGTCCCTTGCAGCTGTAGGGCTGAGGCTTCCATTTCTTTGCTGGTGTTCAGCCAGTGGCCACTCCCAGCTTCTAGTGGCTGCCACAGTCCTCACAAGGTGCCCGTCCCACCTGCCAGAAACCACGTGCTGACTCTGTCTCCTGCCTTGAGTCTGTAACCTCCTCTGCTGCTTTTAAGTGATTAGATTATCCCACCCAGATCATCCAGGATAACTTCCCTCTTTTAAGGTCAACTGATTAGTGACCTTAACTACATTCTAATTACCCTTTTGCCTTGTAACTCAACCTATTTACAGTCCTGGGGATGAGGATGGGAAATCTCGGAGGGAGGGGAGGTACTTAGAATTCTTCCTGCCACAGCTGGGTCACTTTCTGGACTCCCTACTCTGTCCACGGATGTTTTCATCTATCTCAACGGCAATCCCACACTGTGTAAGTGTTGAAAGCTGGTAGTCCTAGTTTTCTAATTTTGTTCTTGTTTTTCAAAAATGTATTGGCTATTCTAGGTTCTTTTATTTTTCCTATGAATTTTAGAATGAGCCTCTCAGTTTCTATAAAAATAAGTCCCCTGGGATCTTGACTGAGATTTATAAATATTTTAGTGACCCTGTGCCTCTGGGATGTGCCTACACTTTTACCTCTCAGCTTCTTTTTCCCTCCTTAGGCAAGACCTGAAGCCTAGAGAAAGCTGGTAATTTCTCTTCTTCCAGGTCCCATAAGGCTGTGGTGAAGTGTTTTCCCTCGCTGGGGAGGCCTTTGTTGTGGAAAATGCTCTGGGTTTAATTTTCCCCTGAGCATACTTCAAAATGGCTACCTTTTTCCTCCTCTTGGCCAAACGGGGGAGGAACTGGGGTCTCCTAGAAATAAAACCCACCAAGTGTGGGGACTTTCCTTTACACTGGACACCGGGGTTTCTTAGCTCTCAGGCTAGTACACACTCAGCCCCAATAACTTGGAGTTACCATGTAAACATCCCTGCAGTCACTGTCTGCAGCGATTTCTCCATCACATATGCTGATGTGGATTCTCTGGATTTGCTGGGCTCTCCCGTTTCTAGGGTGGTAGTTTCAGTGCAGGAATGACAACTTCCAAGCTTGCTCATGTCAGAGAAGACACTGGAAGTTTTTGAACAGTATTTTATCTTTGAAAGACATTTTCACTAGGTATAAAATTTTATTTTGACTTTTTTTCTCTCCACACTTTAAAAATATTGGTCCACTGTCTTCCTTGCATTGTTTCAAAAAGTCTGCCATCACATTTAGCTTTGTTCTTCTGTATGTAATGTGTCATTTTCTCTTACTACTTGTAAGATTTTCTTTTTATCACTGGTTTTGACCAACCTGATTACAATGTGCAGTGGTATTATTTTCTTCATGCATCTTATTGTTAAAGTTTATTAAGATTTTTGGATCTGTGGATTTTACAGTTTTCATCAAAGGTATAAAATTTGTAACCATTATTTTTTCAAAAATTTCCTATCTCTACTTCTTTCTCCTCTCCTTCAGAGATTCCAATTACACGTACATTAGTCCACTTGACATTGTCACACAGCTCTCTGATGCTCTATTAAATTTTTTAGTCTTTAAAAAAACTCTGTGTCTTGTTTTGTATAGTTTCTTTTGTTTCGTCTTCCAGATCACTGAACTTTGCTTCTGCAATGTCTTTTCTCCTCTTCCTTTCATACCATGTATTTTTCATCTCAAATATTATATTTTTCATCTCTAGAAGTGTGATCTGAATCTTTTTCATATCTTCCATGTCTCTGGTTGACATGATCAATTGTTCCTTTAGCTTTTGGAACATAGTAGGTACATTTGTAATAGTTATTTTAATGTCCATACCTACTAGTTGTAATACCTGTGTAAGTTCTAGGTTAAATAACAGATTGGTTTTCTCCTCCATTGGTCAAACTTTTCTGCTTTTTTGCATGCTTCATAATTTTTAGTCAAATTCACTACATTGTGATTTTTACCTTGTCGGGTGATAGACATGCTTGTATTCCTATAGATTTTTGAGGGTTATTCTGGACTCAGATTGCATGGAAACAATTTCGTATTTTCCTTTTAAGATTTTTTTAGGCAGAAGCAGAGCAGCATTAAATCTAGGACTAATTATTCCCCACTTCCGAGATAAGACCAGACTGAGGACTCTACCCAGTGCTTCACGAACTGTGAGGTCTGGCTGGTGGGAACGGGCACTGCTCCCACTCCTGTGTGTGCATTTGTTGTTGTTCATCTTTCCTGGTGCTTCTTTCCCCAGCCTTGAGTGATGTCCTCACATGCATGCACTGACCCCGGGGTGCTCAAAGGGGCCCCTCTGCAGGTCGCCAGGACTCTTTCTCTGCTTTCTGTGCTCTGAACTCCAGCCCCCTCAGTCCCCTGACCTCTCATCTCCAGTCTCCAACTCAGTCTTCGGTGTCCTGTCCGGGTTCTTCTTCCCTGGGCCATGGCCTGAAACCGAGCAGTGATCTGGAGACGTCAGAGGGCTCACTTTTTTTCCATCTCCCAGAGATTACTGTCCCTCCTCTGGTGTCCAGAATCTTGGAAACCACTATCAAATGTATGTTGTCCCCTTTTTAAGTTGGTTTTTCGAATGAGACTGGTCCTGTTGCCCTGTCGTGGCTGGAAGTGGGAGTCTCTCATTGTCTTCTCACCCTACTCAGCTTCTGCAGCTCTGTCCTCTTTCACCATTTTTATTCTTTGTGCCTTATCTCATCTCATGATCAGTCTCACCAAGGATTTGTCACTTTTATTAATATTTTCAAAAGACCATCTTTGGACCTTGTTGACTCTATTATCTGTGTCTTTCCTATTTCATTAGTTTATCTTACCTTTATTATTGATTTCATTATTCTGTTATTCTAGGTTGGGTTTATTTTGCCAGTTATTTTTTCTAACTTCTAAGACCACCCAGCTAGTATGAATTCAGGCTCTAAACCCACTTAAGGGCTGGCTTGTGTTCAAAGTCTTTCCTTCTTGTGCCGAGGTCTGAGTCAGTGGGTTTTCCTTTAATGTGCCAGGAGAGGGCCTGGGTTTGTGCCTGCTTCACAGTGTCGTTGAGTGCGCAGTCCCGTGAAACAATGGTTTGATGGGACCAATATCCTACCAGACCCCCCTCACTGGATGGACCTGGACATTGTTCTTGTTCCCAGGGACCTTGAGAACTGGGGCATGAGGCCACCCTATTGAAAAATTCTGTCAAGAGAGAGCTGGGTTCACATCTCCATTTGTTCTGTGTGCTGAGAATTCCTCTGAGCTTACCTGATTATAGATGCTTTTAAGAAGACTTTTAATTTATGTGTGTGTGCATGTACAATGTCTAAACTAGTTACTACATTTACCATTTTACTGGAAAGAAGATTACTGTAGTTATTCTTCATGAGCATTATGTTGTCATTTTATGTCTTACTGTCTGAGCCTCAAACAAGTAATCCATACCTTTTCTGCTATATCTATAATCTCTTACCTTCCTTGATAGTTTTGACATCTGCATCGAACAAGCTCAAATCTCTCCCACCTCAAAAAAAAAAAAAACTTGTTCTCAGTCCGCATCAGCCTCCTCTCTCTCCTCCCTTCACAGTCAAGCTGCTTACAAAGCACTGTCCTCTTTCGAATTGTGTCTTCTCACAACTTACTCCTGAGTTTATCATCTTGCTTCTTCCTGTACAACCCACTGAAACTCCTCGGGCCAGACCCTAGGCCACTTCTTGCTGACGCAGGAGATGTCCTCAGTCCCTGTCTCCACTGCTTGGCCGCCCTGGCTCTCCTGAGCCCTCTCTTCCGGGAGATGCCCGGGCTTCCTCCCTTCTCCTGTTTCCCTCCTACTTCCTGGATGTTTCTGGCACCAATCTCCTCCCTTTGTTCTCATTCTCAGGGAGTGAAAAAGGAGGCTCTTACCTGGAGGGGAGGGGTCTGGGCCGAGGGGATCCAGACCCCTTGGAATCGTTAACCCTCTGGTGTTTAAAGGGGCCAGTGGAGACCAGCGGGATGTTCTTGGGGATACTGGTTAATGTGGCAACAGGCTTTGGGTTTGGCCTGGAAGAGACTCTGAGAACGTCAAGGACAGAGCCAAGAGTCTGCTTGGATGACAAGTGCCACCATTTGTGACAAGGTTGTCCCTGTGCACACCAATGTTTGAGAGTTCTAACTCAATACAAAGAGAGGGCCAGGCCACTGCCCCTCGACTCCGGTATTAGTGGTTCTGGGGTACAGCCCAAGGCTGGCCCAGCTGAAGGGCAGAGAGAGCCCTGAACAGGGCGGGGAGCAGGGGCTGAGAGCAAGGTGGCTCAGCCCCCTCCAGGTCAGTGTGCGACTCTGGAATGCTGGGAGGGGACGGACCAGCCAGGAGGAGCGAGGGGTGCAGGGTGTCTGTGGGAAGAGCCCACTGAGCACATTGGCTGGTGGGCAGCAGGGTTCCTCAGGGAGGAGGGAAGGTGGCACACTCTGTTTCAATGGACGTGCCGACCTTGGGGAAACACCAGCCACCTCGTCCCCCTTCCCTTTCCCTTCTCAGCCCACCTGGGTCTCCTGCCCCAGAGCACCCTCTGCACCTGCCCTCCTCCTCCCCCACCCCACACCCACAGAGCACCTTGGGGCCAGGGCAGGAGTGGGGAGGGCACAAGAGCATCAGTGGCTGATCCGCTCCCCCAGGAGGAGAGACGTTGACAATGACAGTTGGCATGACAGAGGGAATGGCTACTGAGTGCCCGCCCTGGGGCAGAGAGCTGCTGGCACAGAAGGGCAGGATGACCTGTCTCGCGTGTAGAGCCGTGCCCCCAGGTACTGCCGGGAACTGCAGGCCACACACAGGTCCCTTGCTGCCGCGGGAGAGACCAGGACACTCCCTGCCCGAGGCCTGCCTCTGGGTCTCCTGTTCCTGGAGCTGCTGCCTCCACCGGCTCTTGGCCCTGACCCCCTGTCCTGCACCCCGTTTTCCCTGGTTGTGCTTGTCACGGAGCCGGTCAGCTACTGAGCGTGTCTCTCTGGGCACAGAGCACGGTGTATGCGTGTTTTTCCTCTTATCAGGTTCGATTCCACGCCATGGACCTTGTCATCTCGCCAAACTCTTCCACTTTCAGAATTCCTAATTCCGGAATTACAGAATCAGAATCTCCCCCTCTGTCCAATATCTGCCACCCCCACCCCGCCTGCCTTCATCCAAGGGAACACTTTCTCCTGACCCTCTGCTATCCTCCCGGGCCCCAGCCCTCCTGAGCTGTCCCCCCACTTCCAGGCTGTCCTCGGAGAGGCACTGACCTGGGAAGTGGCCACCAGTTTCCTCGGTCAAGGGGGGAGGGGGCCACCAGGAGAGGGCTGAGGGACGGCAGCCTTGGTCCGGGCCTCCCGATGGTGCCCTATTGAGCACATCCCACCCAAAGCCGGGGCCAGAGCGCCCTTTGGTGCAATCCACAAGGCGCCCTCCCCCAGCAGAGGGCAGTGGGAGACAGGTGCTTGCAGGTCCAGAGGGTGAAAGGGACACCTGTGTTCTCCTCTGACCCGCCCTTCCTTCTGCAGTTAAATTCTCAAGTGCGGCTCCCCTTGCCGGCTCCACCCTCTGGCTCTGGCCCAGAGAACCTCTGCTGGAGGGTTCTTTTAGTGTGAGTGTTGCTTATCCTGTGGCCCTTGACAGACACTCCCCCATTAAGCAAAGATCACCCACCCAGGAGCACATGGACCAGGCAAGAGGCAGGAGGGCTCTGCCCCTGTTGACTGTTAGACCCTGTTGACCCTTAGAATAAAATCCTGCCACCTCCCCAGATCTGCCCTGTCCTGTAACTGACTCATTTCTCCCCACTCTCCCCTCCACAACCTAGGGGTGCCGGATAAAACACAGGGCTCCCAGTTACACTGGAATTTCAGATAAACAATGAATGACTTTTAGTGCAACTTCTGGGACATACTTGCACTAAAATAGTCATTTGTTCACTGCTGCAGAAAGAGTTTTCCCTGAGCACCAGAAGGAAGGAGGATTCCCCCATCCTGTATCCTATGACCTTGTCTTATGCTTCTCTTGGCCCTTAGCACGGCCTCTGATACAATCTTATGTTTTGCCTTGTCCACGCCCCCACTAGAATACCAGCTCCGTGTGAGAAGCCAAGTCTGCTGTGCAGAGGGCAGGCGCATGGCAGGTGTTGAACACACACTTGTCCAGTGTTGTCTACTATGTACAAGCCCCCTGCAAGAGGTTTTGATGTGCCCACCCTGCAGCCAAGGAAACTGAGGCTCAGAAAGGTGAATGACCTACCTGAGGTCTCCAGCTGGCCCTTCCTATGCTGTACTGTGCTGTGTGCACGTGAGCAGTTGTAGTCACTACACCTTAGTATGATGGGCTGGGGTGGGAGGGAGAAAGCACAGGAAGGGGTAGTTTCTAGCAGCAAATGAAACTGGGCTGCAGAGGGGTCTCCAAGAGCACAAGGCCACGGGCAGGAGCCAGGGTTTCCCCAGAGGTGGTCCAGGTACCACTGCAGAGGTACAATGTCACTGGATGGCCCGTGGACACCACTTTTCTAAGGTTAATGGTTATGGGTTTGTTTCAATGTGAATTAATTAGAAAAATTTTTGGATAAGTTGGAAAACTTGTGATTTTGTGGATATGATTGCTTAAGACAAAACCAAGCTCAAAATAAATCAATTTAAAAAAAAGATTAAGAAGAACACATAGGCCGGGCGCAGTGGCTCACGCCTGTAATCCTAACACTCTGGGAGGCCGAGGCAGGCAGATTGTTTGAGCTCAGGAGTTCGAGACCAGCCTGAGCAAGAGCGAGACCCCGTCTCTACTAAAAAAAATAGAAAGAAATTAGCTGGACAACTAAAAATATATATATAAAAAATTAGGCGGGCATGGTGGCGCATGCCTGTAGTCCCAGCTACTCGGGAGGCTGAGGCAGTAGGATCGCTTGAGCCCAGGAGTTTGAGGTTGCTGTGAGCTAGGCTGATGCCACAGCACTCTAGGCCGGGCAACAGAGTAAGACTCTGTCTAAAAAAAAAAGAAGAAGAACACATAATGTCCATGAATACAGTAGATGCCAGAGATGATGATAATCTTGGTATTAATAATAACATTAGCAGCATTAACAGTAATAATAATGGCAGCTCTTCTTGATCAAGTAGGTTCTTTCCACCCGCCAGGCGTTCTTCCAAGTCCTTTCCATTAATTAACTCACTGAATCCTCAAATCACCCCAAATGCTGGAACCACTAGTGTTGCCTCCATTTCCTAGGTGAAGAAACAGAAGTCACGTTTTGTTTGTTTTATATTTTTCTTTCATTTCTTTCTTTCCTGCCATCCACTCAGGGCTTCCTGGGCCACCCCTTACCCACCTCTGCTCCCCCAGGCTCCCTTCCGTCCTCCCAGCAAGGCGGCCTTAGGGCCTGGCAGCACGGGGACAGGTGCCAGCCAGGGAGCGAGCTGGGCCTCGCCGTGGGCAGGGTGTGGCCGTGGCAGGCTACTGCAGCTGGGAAGGGGCTGGTGTGGGGCTGGGCCGCGTGCTGCCATATCTGAATCCAGATCTGACATTTGATGTATCATTTTGTCAACAGAAAAAAAGCTGTCCAGTTGAAATGTTATATAATACAAGCCACATGTGTAATATAACATTTCCTTGTTGCCACATCAAAAGGTAAAAATTAATAAGATATTTTATTTAATCGAATTTATCCCAAATAGTGTCATTTCAATATGTAATCAATATAAAATACTGAGATATTTTATATTTTTTCTGTAATAAATCTTTGAAATCCGGCGTTAGTTTATACTTATAGCACATCACAGTTCAGACTAGTGACATTTGAAGCACTCATGTGGCTGGTGGCTCCCAGCTTGGAGGGTACAGATCTATATCTGGCTTGAATACCTCTGGTGATAGGGAGCTCACTACCTTTTGGGAAGTCCACTCCATAGCTGCATGATCTGAGTTGGGAATTGACCATAGGGCTAGCTGGTTGACTATAGAGGAGACCCAGCTTCACTCTCTGGGTCCCCAAGCCAACTGGCATTCTCTGTGAGTCAAGTACCTCACATCCTCTGCCTCAGGGAGCCCCACAGCAGCCCTGAGATGGTTTCTGTGGTTGTTCTTAATCTCCGCTTTTCTTGTTGAAGAATCTGGCTCAGAGACTCTGAGTGACATCCTCAGGGAGACCCAGCCAGGAGGTAGCAATGTTAGCATGGAAGATCTTTCACCTGTATTTATCAGTCTAATCAACTAGTATCTTCTTAATGTGAACATTTATCCATGACTTAGCATGGCTCAAAATTAATCATGGCCAATTTGCAACCAAGCTTCCATTCTATCCCTCAATCTGTTAAATGCTAGATTATGTACTAATTTTAACGGAGTCAAGCAATGTTAGATAAGAAACCTGGCTGTCTTAACACCTACAAGCTACCTCTGCCTGGAGGCAGCTATAAACCCACCATGTGACTGCTGGGCATCCTGTTTCCATTTGCATCCTTATAACCAAGCCCCACCCTTTGGACCATCCTCAGCTTTGACTTGATTTCAACTTCACTGGAAGGAGGGATGCTCTTAGTTGTCTGTGGTAAAAAAAAACAAAAACAAAAACTGCTATAAAAACTTGTCCTAAGATATTAAAATTTAGGAAAATTTGGGCAATACTATATAACACACAAGGTTGAAAGATGCTTAGGTGAGCATCACCTAAAAGCCAATGATGCCCCATCAATGTTTTCCCCTTTTGAAAGCAGAAAATCACCCTCAAATACTTCTTACATACCTTTATTTGTTAGCTGTTGCTTTATTTTTAAATAATAAACAACACAAAAACAGACAATTGCCTTGCCAGCATCAGGTGCACCACAATCATGAAAAATGAAATAATCCCCATGTAATCCAATTACCCTCCAGCTACAGCCCTTTGCAGCAACCAGAACTGGCGCCATATTCCTAATATGTGTCTCTACATATTCTTAATAAGATATATTTTACATCCAAATGTGACATGAAATCCTGGGCAACTCAGAAGTCCTAACCTTCCTATCCATCTACCTTTTGCATTAGGAGGAAAAAATAGGAGAGGGAGAATTAGATGTATCTAAAACTTTCCAAAGCATTATCCCCATAGTACAGATGAGTAGGGAAGGTGATGTCCTAGTTATCAGATCCATATACCATGTATGTTAAGAGGCAAAAGAAAATTGCCAGTACTGAAGCTAAGGAATCTCAGTGTCCAATGGCAAACTGTTCTTGGACAGTGGCTCAGCATTAGTGGGTTAATTATTAGAGGGGAAAAAAATGGTTCCTGAGCTTACCCAGAATTACATGATGGGAAAACTCTGGGAAAAGACTCTTTGTCAAAAACTTATAAAAAGAATTCAGGAATCCTACCTACTATTGTGGCTTAGGTCAAGGCAGTCACTAGATAACCCAGTTGGCTGCACATAAATTATAACACATAATTATTAGAATATCCAATCTTTAGACCCAGTACCTTCAAAACTCTATCCCATTTCTACTCTATATTGCAATTCCTTTTGGAGAAAAAAAAAAACCTCAGAGCATATTTCTGCAGTCTTATATGAAATATTTACTAGTCAGTCAAGAATGATGATCCTGAAAGAAAGAACCTTCTATAATATCCAATACAGCAGCCACTAGTCACATGTGGCTACCGAGCACTTAGCAAGTGGCTAGTGTGACCAAGGAATTGGATTTTAAATTACATTCCTCTAAGTATAAATTAATTAATATAAATTTAAATAGCCACATATGGCTCAAGGCTATGATATTGAACAGTGCAGTTCTAGATGCTATAAAAGCTAATTTTAAGTACATAAGAATGCATTTTAAAGTATGAATCTTTTTTTCTTAAGACCCAACAAAACATCCAGGAAATCACATGATTTGTTCAAAAAGATCCTTTCTCTGGGTAAACCCATGAGACCAATAATGATTTATCTTTACCCATAAGGCAAAAGAAAATAAGGTAATGCAATAACAATCCTAGCTTCAAGTTCTCAAGTCCTTTTACTTCTTACTCCTAGGATCACTCTTTATGTGTTTCTTTGAAGCTATCTCTATCTTACCTTAAATAAAAACAAAATTCTCCTTTTTCTTCATCCTTGGGAGTATCTCTCACAGGAAAGATCCAATAACCTGGTGACCTGGTTCTTCCCATCCTCTAAAGTGACAGGTTGACATTTTCCAAATGTTTTGACAAATACACCAAAGAAACTTTGTAGCACAATGATCTTATACCAATACCTTAACTGTAATGGTCCAATGGCGGGGGTGGGACGGGTTGAGGGGTGGAAACAACAAGGCTTTGGGACTCAGGAAGAAGATGAATTTGAGACTGAAAATGAAGGGATAAGGGGTATTTCCTTTGAATAGTTTTTCCAAGTCCATTCATGAGGAAAATCTCCAACTTCAGGAGACTCCAAGGACTTTTCTATGTGAATTTTCCGATGCTGACTGAGGTAGGCACTTCTACTGAAGCATTTCTCACAGTCAGTACATTTGTAAGGTTTTTCTCCTATGTGGGTTCTCCGGTGCCTGATAAGGTTAAAGCTTTGACTGAAGCATTCACCACAGTCAGGACACTTATAAGGTTTCTCTCCTGTGTGCGTCCTTTGGTGAATCACCAGCGTGGAACTCTGACTAAAAGTTTTCCAGCACTCAGAACATCTGTAAGGTTTTTCTCCTGTATGTGTTCTCTGATGTCTAATGAGATGGGAGCTAAGGCCAAAACTCTTTCCACATTCACAACATCTATATGGTTTCTCTCCTGGCTGGATTCTGCATTCTTCCATCACATTGCAGTTCTGACTCAAAATTTCTTCACATTCAGAACTTTCATACGATTTCTCTCCTGTGTGTGTTTTCTGGTGTGTAATAAGGTTTGAACTTCGACTAAAATTCTTCCCACATTCTGGACACTGATAGGGCTTTTCTCCCGTATGTATTCTCTGATGCTTTATTAGAGTAGAATTACAACCAAAATTTTTTCCACACTCAAGACATTTATAGGGCTTCTCACCTGTGTGTGTCCGCTGGTGGCGAATCAGGCTGGAACTCTGACTAAAACTCTTCCCACAATCAGGGCACCTATAAGGTTTTTCTCCAGTGTGAGTCCTCTGATGTTCTATTAGGACATAGCTGTGGCTGAAACCTTTTCCACAAACAGGACATTCATATGGTTTTTCACCTGTATGTGATCTGTGATGCTGAATAAGGTGAGAGCTGCTACTGAAACTCTTCCCACACTCAGGACACTTATAGGGTTTCTCTCCCGTGTGAGTTCTCTGGTGGATAATAAGATGAGAGGTATTGCTGAAGCTTTTCCCACATTCACCACACTGGTAAGGCTTCTCTCCTGTGTGCATTCTTAGATGCTGAATCAGGTGAGAACTGTTACAAAAGCACTTCCCACACTCAGAGCACTTGTAAGGCTTTTCTCCCGAGTGGGTCCTCTGGTGAGTACGCAAATGGGAACTATTATTGAAGCTTTTCCAACATTCAGAACATTTGTAGGGTTTGTCTTCAAAGGATGAATTCTGCTGGACAGAAGCACTGGCATGTTTTCCTGGGTCCCATTCCTGGTGATTGGGTTTTTCCTCCTCTTTCCCTATAGAATTTCCC
Organism: Lemur catta; assembly: GCF_020740605.2. Classification (NCBI taxonomy): domain Eukaryota; kingdom Metazoa; phylum Chordata; class Mammalia; order Primates; family Lemuridae; genus Lemur; species Lemur catta. The sequence continues at coordinate 38,004,209 of NC_059136.1, forward strand.
CAATTCTCTGACTTGATTTTATTCTCATAGGAATCTTGACACCAAATGTCATCTCCTTGGGACCAAGTCAATGGCATTTCTTTTGCATCCTCATGCTTACAATTTTGTGGGCCATTTCTTTTAGACCATTTTGAAGCTCTCTCTTTAAGTTTATCTGGCTTAGGATTATTATGTTGAACAGTTCCCAAATTATTCTTACTTTCATCTCCTGTAAGAATAAACAAATATACTAAATGTATTCCCTAATCTCTACCAGAGAAGTAAATTCTAAATTGCAGTGGAAGAGAGGGAATAACAATGTAAAACCTCATAAATTATTTTACATAAAAAGTTTTTAAAGCTAGTTTTGCTTCTTTTCCTTGTGTTCACCAGAAGCAAGTGAATTTTTTGTACTTAGTAACAACACTAATGAATTATTTGAACCATTGTCAGCAATTGCCAAGGGGGATATCAATCTAAAAATGAACGCATTAAATTTTATTCTAGAAGACTTAGAAAAGAGGGCATTTGAATAGGGATAAAATTGAACAGGATCCCATCGGAGGTGAAAACTAGACAATAGCTTTGTTAAAATCTGAGCAAATACTATAGATATAACAATAGCCACTAGATTTATTAAGAATAGTAGCTTTACATGTGGTATCTCATTAATTCTAAAATACATGTGAAATACATATCATTTTTTTTCCTTAAAGATAACAAAACTAAGGCTGAAAGAATTAACATAGCTTATAGTGAGAGAGCAGGGAATTAAATTAGGGTTTGTCTCATTCTAATGCCCTTTTCTTTCTACATACTCTGTTAGCACATCTTGTAACACATTTCCTAAGGATTCAGATCATCTTCTTGATCCCTCACCTGTGAAGGGGCTTTTCAAACTCTCCTTCTCCATGAAGCCATTAGAATATGAGACCAACAATTCTTTTTCTTGTTCCATCACAATGATCACAGCAAGGTTAGGGATCAGAAATCCTGTAGAAGGAAACATATCATGCTTGGAGGCATTTGTTAAAGTGTATACTTCCTCCTTCCTTCCCAACCATTGCAATATAACAATAGGAGGCATAGAATTTTCTGTCAACCATGCTGAAAATAAGAAATATGGCTCTTGGAAACCCTATTAGAAAAATCTTATCTCAGAAACAAGTGTTTAGAATTAATGGTTAACCTGATTAATCTTTTCTAAAGAAATAACAATTTAAATAATTAAATCTTCACATTAAAGGTCTGAGGATCAAGATTTAAAAGTAGAATGAATACTAATACTCACTGTCCATTCATAGCTTAGAAACACTGTTAACTGAAAAAACAAAATAATTTTTTAGAAAAGGCATCAATAATAAAACTTATAAAGACTTCAAGGAGGTGGGCTCAGTGACTCATCCCTGTAATCTCAGCATTTTTGGAGGCCAAGGCAGGAGGATTGCTTGAGGCCAGCAGTTTGAGACTAGCCTGAGCAACATAAGAAGATCCCCTCTCTACAAAAGCTTTAAAAATTAGCTGGGCATGGTGGCACATGCCTGTAGTCCCAGCTACTCAGGAGGCTAGGGCAGGATTTCTTGAACCCATGAGTTTGAGGTTACAGTGAGCTATAATCATGCCACTGCTCTCCAGCCTGGGCTACAGTAAGACCCTTTCTTCAAAAAAAAAAAAAAAAAAAAAACACAACAACAACAAACAAAACAACTTCAAGGAATCAATAGAAGGCATAAGAAGCAGCTAAAGAAGAGAAAGTACCCTGTCTAGTTTCAAAAGAATAACTTGGTCTTTGACAGAAGAAAGAAACCTTTAAACTCAATTTCAAAGGAAAGTTAGGATTTATATAACCAGTAATAAGAAATTAGGACAAAGCAGGGCTGGAATAATTATAGCCAATAATCCCTAAATATAAAAAGGAGAAAGGAGACTAAAGAGAGACCTCTTCCTTCTTTGCTCTAAGTTTCTAAGTCTATTAGAATCACAATACCTATTTCAGCCTAAACTTTATCTTCTGGAGCCAACTATAATCCCTCACCTACTTTAAGGGAATAGAAGAAGTACCACTGGAGGCAGTTACATATGGCCTTAGCATCAATTTCAGGGTATAAAGAATAGCATAATTTTGGGAAAAATAAGAGCCTAAAAAAAGGATATACAAAGGCACACGTAAAAAACAAACAAAGAAAATAATGTACTATAATTATAATTTTCACCCTATTACTGCCTATCCTGTGTCAGGTAATGAACTAAATTATTTGTACATATTTCTCATTTAAGAGTAGCCCCTTGAAGTGTATGAACAATTACCAGCATTTCATAGATGAGTTTAAAAAGCAGTAAAAACTTTCCTAAGGTCACATAGAAGTGGTAGAGCAGGTTTGAGCCCCAAGTCTGACTGGATGCTGACTTTCACACCCTTATCTGTTACAGTAACCTAAAACAAGAAACAGTGCTGGGCATAATTCCAAACTGCAAGCGATCTTCAAAGAGTACGTTTATTTTAGAACATATTAACTGGGTTTTTAGAAAACAGATCTACATCCCTAAACCTTATACCAAAGTGGATCGGCATTCTGTAAACTCACTGAGCAACTAGAGATTTGTTCTAGAGAAAGGTGAAACTAATGTACATTACACATAGTCCCAGTGTTTGAGTGGGAAAAACATCCACCTGAATGCAAAAAAGGGGGGGCAGGTTGTTCGAATGAAGTAATATGTTTTGCTGTCTGAGTCACGTATTTTTATCAACGTATTTACAAAGGAAGCATGAGTCTGGGTGACAGATTGCCGTCCCATCATTTTCCCTGCTAAAATACTATTGGTAGTAAAGGAACCCTTCGGGCTCAGCAAAACGGTGGGTAATTCAAGGCCATAAACGGTATTAAAAGGCTGTCCTTAGGATGTCCACAGAGAAGGGTTGTTTTTAGGAGCAAACGTGATTAGAATGGGGCCATGCTTTGATCAGAAAGCCTTCCAAAGAAAATGCACTGCCTGAAGCTTAGCTTTAAGCACCGCTGGAGGGACCACAGCTTGGAGACCCTGCGGGGCGAAGTTCCAGGAGACCAGGCCATCTCTGGCAGACGGGATCCTTGAGGGGACCCCGCCGGCGAGGAAGGCGCGGTGGCGGGTGGGGCCGGCGGGGGAGGCTGGGCCTCTGGCCTCGCGGCTGCAGGGTCCCCCCCGGGACGGGCGCTGCAGCCTGGGCGGCGCACTGGCCGCTCCTCCTGCCCGCAGCCCTCGGCCCTCTCCCCCCGAGGCAGGAACTCACTGTTCTGGGGGCTGCACCCCAGGCGCCCCGCACCCCTAGGAGCCCCAGCGGTCCCGGAAGAAGGAGCCCCTGCTCCTTCCCACCCCACCAACCCAGGGTCCTAAACGATTATCCCGGAGGACAGAAACAGGAAGTTACCCCATCTTCCCCGGCGGGCTTTGCCGGGCCTCTCTAGGAAGGAACGATGGCTGACTCTCGTTGATTTTAACCCTTGGGGTCCTGGACCAGAAACGAGCCTGCTGGTGAATTTCCTTTCCTTGGGCCGTGACTCGCCCCCTGTGAATCTCATTCCTCTCACCGACAGGATAGGGGCCTGACTGGAGCTTAAACTTTTCCTTGCCTTCAGGGCATCATCACGTTTACCATTGTCATCACCATCATTAGAATCAAAATCAATCTAGTATTTATGAAGCATCTATTGTTTATGTTCTCACAACTGTGAGCATGGATACATATTTAGCTATCTGTGAAACACCTGAAGAGCTAAGGCATCTATCCACACATAAAACAATTAGTTTGCAAGGCAACTTTATTGATTACACGCACAGAAGCAGTTCATTTCTCCTTTTTCATTACAGAGAAAATAGAAGCCAATCCCTCCATCTCTCCCACACCAAATACAAATCCACTTAAGTTTGCATCCCCCTCCCCCATTCTCTTTCTTCCTCCTGTTACAACAGAGGATCTCTCCTTTGCATTTAAAGCAAGCCTTTGCTGATACCCACTTTCCTTCCCACCTTCTAGGAAACTTCATCGTATCAACTAAGCTCTCAATTACCCCAGCCCATCCCAAAATAGTCCCTCAGTTTTCTTTTCTCTTCTTTTTTTCACTCACAATATTTCCATTTCATCGCTTCTCCACTCCCCTTAACAATTGTCCTGCAACAAAAGCAACAAATCCCTAACATCACCACTGACCTCCAGGTTGTTAGTGCAATTGGTCTTTTTCAATTTTCAGGTCCTTTTTCAAGAGTTTTGAGGTGACTGAGGACTCTGTTCTTCTAGAAACACTCTTTTGAGGTGATACCACATTCTCCTCCTTTTCCTCTGACATCTCTAGTCAATCCTGTTAGTCTCTTTTCCAAGTCCCATCTGCATTAAGTGTTGAGGTTCCTCAAGGTCATTCTACTCCTCTCCTCTTATAGTGATAGAATGTTCTCTGTCCACTCCCACATTTTCAAATACTACCTAAGCAGACAATTCAAAAATTTACATCCCCAGCCCAGGCTGCACGTCCGAGCTCTTCACTCTTACACCCAATGGTCTACTTGACATTTCATATTGGAGGTCTCAATAACACCTCAAAACCAAAATGTCAAAAATCAAATTCATGATATTTTTTCTCTCTCCCTGTTCTCCCCCATATACACATATAAACACAGAATAAAATAAACCTGTTCCTCGTTAGGGTGAAAAGCCTAGTAGGTGCTCACAGCATGAGTGGAGAAAGATTTCTCACACAGAAATTAAGATATAAAAGTAAAAAATGTTTATTTTTATCCTTCTAAGAAGAGAGTGGAAGAGAGAGGGAAAAGAGAGGGGGAAGAAGGAGAGCAGGGAGATGGTGTGGCATCCCAAAGAAAGAGAAAGGGATGCCAGCAGTGAGGCCAAGTGACTTGCTGATTTTAAGGGGATGAAGAGAAAAAAAAAAAGAAATAGTGATGGCAGTTGATAACAAAAGCGGCAGCGGGATGCCAAAGTCCAAGACTTGGTTTCCTGCCTTTCCTTGGGGAAGGGGTTATCACAGGAGATGTGACTCTGTCCTCTAGATACGATTCAGGCTGTAGCTCATTCTTCTGCTGTTTACTCAGGAACTCTGTAAAAGCAGAGTCTCAAAAAACCATTTTGAAAGAGAGATTTATATCTCTTTTCCGTCCATTCAGCTCTTTTCAGAAGTTGTGCAAAACAGAACTACAGCAGGGTACCTGTTAGTGAGATAACTCACAGGATTGATCTTTAACTGGGGAAATGGTGGGATGATTAGGCATTTTCCTGTTATTTTTGCAGGGATGCCCCTTTCATTTCTCTTTTAATATTCTTTCCCTCAACCATCCATCCAGTTATGTAGAAGCCCGGAAATCCCTCTTGTCACTCCCCTTTGCTACCTCGCATATACAATCCACAAATAAGCCTCTATTATCTATTGTATATTTCATAAATGATTCTCAAATCCAGATGCGTATCTACCACAGCCACCCCTAGTTCAGACAACAATCACCCTGCAGCTGAAGGATTTCCATAGCCTCCTAACAATCCTGTAGATGCCCGTCCTTGCTGTCTCTCATCCATTCTCTTCGTTGAATCCAGAGTGATCTTTTCAAAAGATAAATATGATTCTGCCATTTTCCTGTATCTACTCATCCTTCAGATTTCATCTCACACATCACTTCCTCACAAAAGCTTCCCATCCCCTTCCTGACAGGGTCAAATACCTGCTATATGCTCTCCTCAGATCATATTCCTTCCCATTGTAGCCTATCTCATGACTGCAATGTTATATGTGTGTGTGTGATCAATGCATTATTTTGCCTCCCCATCCAGAGAGCAAGCTCCATGAGGGCAGAACCCACCTCCATTTTTGCTCACATTTCTATCTTAGAACCTAGCACAGTGTCTGACTCCTTCATTCATTCATCTAACAAATATTTTTTGAAAGCCTACTTTGTGTCTGCTACTGTGTTATCTTAGGCCCTGAGGATGCAGCAGTGTACCAAACAATGTGGGAGAGATCATCAATGAACCATAATAAAAAGTAAACAAAGAAATATATGTTAAGAGGTGATGAGTGTTATTCATAGAAAAAGAAGTAAAACAAGTTAAAGAAACAGACATGCCAGGATGCTGGGGAAGGTGTGCTATTTTAGTTAAGATAGTCAGGGAAGTCCTCTCAGATAAGGAGCTATTTCAGCAAAAGTATGAAGGAAGGGAGGGCATGAGCCACACTGTTATCTAAGGGGGGAATAATTAAGACACCAGAGTAGTAAAGGAAAAGATCCTTTTTTTTTTTTTTTTTTTTTGAGACAGAGTCTCACTTTGTTGCCCGGGCTAGAGTGAGTGCCATGGCGTCAGCCTAGCTCACAGCAACCTCAAACTCCTGGGCTTAAGTGATCCTACTGCCTCAGCCTCCTGAGTAGCTGGGACTACAGGCATGTGCCACCATGCCCAGCTAATTTTTTCTATACATATTTTTAGTTGTCCAGATAATTATTTCTATTTTTGGTAGAGACGGAGTCTCACTCAGGCTGGTCTCAAACTCCTGACCTCGAATGATCCACCCCCCTCCGCCTCCCAGAGGGCTAGGATTACAGGCGTGAGCCACCGTGCCCGGCCGGAAAAGATCTTGAGATAGCAACATGCTTGACATGCTCAAGAAACAGTAGGGAGCAGAGCAAGTCAAATGAGCAAGTTGGAGATAAGATCAGAGATGTATCAAGAGGACTGATCATATAGACTATGAGTAACAGACATAGAGGTGAGTCACCAGATTCCAAGGAAGAAAGTGTTGCCCAACTTCGGAGAGTGTTGTGAGCAGAAAGCTTTCAGGTGTTGGCCCCTTCAGGGATTGCTTCAGTTGTAGGCAATAGCCTCTCCCAAGTTCACACCCTTTCCAACGAAGCCCACATCCAGTGACTGATCAAGGCAGTGGTATAAAAGCCTGGCCATTTTGTCCCAAAACAGGGTAACTCTAAATTGAACCATTTCAGCTCTTGAGTTTTTGGTGGGCTTGGTGGGCGAAGCTGTTGTCAGCCCCCAGTCAACAGGTCAACTCCCCGCTCTCTTTAAGATGTCCCACCTTTTCAGGCCAAACCAATGTATGCCTTCCATGTATTGATTTATGACTTTACCTGTCATCCCTGTCTCCCTGAAATGTACAAAACCAAACTGTAAGCCAACCACAGCGAGTCCACTTGCTCAAGGTTTCTTGGGTGTGGCTCTGGGCCATGGTCCTCAAATTTGGCTCAGAATAAACCTCTTTAAATTATTTTACAGAGTTTGGCTTCTTTTCCATTGACACTATTCACTTTGTTCTAGACTTTATTTTTTTCTTTTCACTTAACAACATATTATGGAGAGTTTTCTATTACATTTATCCTAGAGCTCCTTTATTCTTTTTTTAACAGTTGCATAGTATTTCATTGTGTAAATATACAATTATATGTTTCCTTATCCATGGGCCCTTATATTTCTTCCAATGTTTTGCTACTACATATAATGCTGCAACAAATAATCTGTATTTTTGAAAGCTATGGTAGAGATTGTGAATTGGTTTGCTCAATATCCATTCCAACTTTTTTTTTGGATTATGCTTCCTGTAGAGATAAATTGGTGTTATGGACTGAATTGTGCCCACCCAAAATTCATATGTTGAAGCCCTAACCCCTAGTATGGCTGTATTTAGAGATAGGGCCTTTAGGGAGGTAATTAAGGTTAAATGACGTCATGAAGGTGGGGCCCCAATCTGATAGAAGTGATGTCCTTACAAGAAGAGAGACACCAGAGATCTTTCTGTGCACATAAAGAGGAAAGGCCAGGTGCGGACACAGCAAGAAGGTGGCTGTCTGTAAGCCAGGAAGAGAAGCCTCACCAGAAACTAACATTGACAGTAAGTACATTGATCTTGGACTTCTATCCTTAGAACTGTGAGAAAATAAATTTCTGTTGTTTGAGCTACCCAGTCTGGTACTTTGTTATGGTAGCCCAAACAGACTAATACCGTTGCAAAAGCTGAAAATTACACTTCCCAGAATTCTTTGAAGCTGTAAAAGTATTAGCTGTGGCAGTAGCTTTGAGTGACATTCCTGGAACCTCAGCCCACAGTCTGTTTCTTCAGTGCTTCCAAAAGTTATTTAATGGTTGGGCACGGTGGCTCATGCCTGTAGTCCTAGCACTCGGGCAGGCTGAGGCGGGAAGATCGCTTGAGGTCAGAAGTTTGAGACCAGCCTGAGGAAGAGCGAGACCTCTGTCTCTACTAAAAATAGAAAAATTAGATGGTGTGGTGGCTCGCACCTGTGGTCCCAGCTCCTAGGGAGGCTGAGGCAGGAGGATCACTTGAGCCCAGGAGTTTGAAGTTGAGGTGAGCTATGATGGCAGACACCACTGCACTCTAGTCCAGGTGGCAGAGACCCTTTCTCAAAAAAAAACAAAAACAAAAACACCTTTTACTCCTTATATCAGACCAGGTGAGTTCTGTTCTCTGCAACTGACCCTTATCAGTACAAAAGCTAAATTAGTAGGGAGGCTATAGAGCTGGATTTAGGGTTGGTTGAGGGCACATGTGCAAAGGTTTGGGAGAGGTTACCTCAAGTGGCCAGCTGCAGACAGAACTTGCAGCTGTATGGCATGCGTCAGGAGGCAGGAACTAGCAGCACAGTCTGAGCGTGGTACTGAATGAAGAGCACTTTGTCCTCTAATCGACTAGTCTAGCCATGGGCAAACTGTCATTGGAAAATGGAGGAAATGGGTCCTTGTTATGTAGTGATAGAAATTTGGTCACACTGTCACCTGTGCTAATATAGAAAATAAGAAATGTACCTAACAAACTCAGTCATCTCCGTCAGGGGTCAGCCAACTTGTTCTGTAAAGCAGCGGTCCCCCAGCCTTTTTTTGGCGCCAGGGACCATTTTCATGGAAGACATTTTTCCCATAGACCAGAGGGTGGGGGGTGGTGGTGGTTTGGGGATGATTCAAGTGCATTATATTTATTGTGCACTTTATTTCTATTATTATTACATTGTAACATATAATGAAATAATTATACAACTCACCATAGGTTGGGGACCCCAGCTGCAGAGGGCCAGATAGTAACTATTCCGTGCTGTGGGCCATATGGTCTCTGTTGCAACTCCTCAGCTCTCCCACAGTAGCAATTGCCCAGGCTGGTCTCAAACTCCTGACCTCAAGCAATCCTCCCGCCTAGGCCTCCCCGAGTGCTAGGATTACGGGTGTGAGTCACCGCGTCTGGCCTCATTTCCTTTATTTCTTTTGTTCTTTCATTTATTTATTCACCAAATATTTACTGTCCCCTGCTGTTGACTCCCTGAGAGGGTCAGGGAGGGAAACGGGCAAGAGAGGCTTTATTTGCACATGCCTCTCTCTTATCAAGGAGAAACATATTTTCCAACCCTCTCTGTAGACGTCCTCTCTGTCTCATTGGCCAGAACTTGATCACATGCCCACAGAGTAGACCCATCACTGCCAAGAAGGGATGGGATTGCTGTGATTGGCTGAGGCCAATCATAGTTCATCCTCTGGAACTGAGCACACTGCTGCCCAAACCAAATCAGAAAAAAGGGGAGACTGGCAGTTGAATAAGTAACAAAGTGTCTGCCACAACAGACATGAACAGAAGACAGTAGGAGAAGCCTCTGGGCAGCAGTAGCCACAAGCTCTTTCAAGGGCCACGGGCCTGAGATGACTCCTTTTTATATAACTCAAATTCTTTCACCCATAACCTCACTCCCTTGGGCCACAAACTTCTTTCAAACTCATCCCAGAGTTTCCCCTAAAGTGACACTAAATGGACTACCCTGAGTGTGATTGCTGTGTACCTCATTTGCAGCGTTGTAAAAAATATTATTATAATATCAAAACCATGGAGAAAGAGGCTGGCAGACAGGGTGGCTGGAAGCTCTGCTTGCAGAGTTCAGCCTCCATGGGGGCCTCTGCTCCACATGGGCAGATCCCAACTGTGCTCCTGGCTCTCCTCGATTCTGTGATTGCAAAAGTGTAAACATTCTGCAACTTCTCCACCCTTTTCTTGCCTATATAAGCACCCCAGGAATTTGCTAACGTAGCACATTCATTTTTTCTGCAAACTAGCCTTATACATGCCTCTTTTCCTTCTGATCAACATTGCACATGCAACACCTACCCGGACAGCTGTCCTTGGGAAAGGCTGCCACGTGAACAGGAAAATTACTGCACAATTTGTTAATTGTTGTAACAGAAATTAAAAAAAAATTACTTTGGCCCCATACAGAGCGGACTAACTCTGCCTCAAGCAGCAAGGGAAATGCTTTGCAGAAGGGATCAATTGGACTTTGAAGGATGAATAGGAGTTTGCTGGTTTTAATGGGGGAAAAGACATATCAGGCAGAAGGAATAGTACCTGCACAGACACAGAGCTCTGTAAAGGTCAGTTGTTTTCAGAATGGTCAAAAATTCAGGGTTTAAGGAAAACACAGTACATATGGGGGAGAGGAGAAGGGAAAAGCAGGCAGGAGAAGTGGGTAAGTAGACTGGAAGAGGCCAAATTTTAATGGGTCACAGAGACTAAACTGTGGAATTGAATTTAAATCCACAGGTAATAGGAATTCAGTTCGCTTCAGTTGGTGTTTTTAAGTGTGGCTGATGAACTGGTAAAAGGAAAAACTAAAGAGGAGACTTAACAATAATCGAGGTGAGAGATAATGAAATTGAGAGCTAAGGCATGGACCAGGAGACCAGTAGTTGAGGACAGATTTCAAGTACATTCTGAAGGAGAACTCACAGTATTTGGGGACTGGTTCAGTGTGGGAGGTAAGGGACAAAACGGAGTCGGTGATGACTCTGAGATTTCTATCTTGGGAAACTAGCTGAGAGGTGACAGTATTTGCCACAATTAAAGACCAGAAGATGACAAGACAGAAAACCATCGGAACTTAACATATGGTTTGAATTCTGGGAGTGATGTCTGTTGTGAATGTAGAACTATAAATGGGAAGATTTACACAAGCACACCCCACAGAATGTCTCTCTGGCTAACATTTCCCATAGAATACTTGTTGGTTTTTCATTATACAAAATTTATAGAACATATGGAGCTTCTTTTGAGGGTGATGAAAATGTAATAAAATTAGTGTTTGATGGTTGCACAACTCTGGGAATATACTGAAAACCACTGAATTGTATACTTTAAAAGGGTAAATTTTATGGTGTGTGAATTATATCTGAACAAAGCTGTCATGAAAGTTTATAGAATGTACATATATCTCAATATATTTATGTGGGAAAAATATACATTTATATTCCTAAACTTAATACAACAGTTTTAACAAAATAACAGGTAGGGAGGTCTTGAATGACATTCCAAATACAATTGGTAAAACATCAGAAATATTGTAGATCATGTATCTCAACAGGGATGATATCGACCCCAAGAGGACAAAAGTTGGTTCTTGGCGGGGGGTGGGGGGGTGAAAAATATTCTTTTTATACATAAAACACAAACATACATAAAAGATTTAAACAGATATACAGTATATCTGTGGTGTTAGATTTTCACAGGGAGGACTGGTTAGTAAAAAATGTCTAAAAATATGGAGGGGGTGGGTGATAATAAAAAGGTTGAGAAACACTGCTGTAAATTTTTTTTATTTTTTGAGACAGAGTCTTGCTCTGTTGCCCAGGCTCTAGTGCAGTGGTGTGATCATAGTTTACTGCAACCTAAAACTCCTGGGCTCAAGCGATCCTGCAGCCTTAGCCTCCCAAGTAGCTGGGACTGCAGGTGTGCACCACTACACCTGGCTAACGTTTTCTATTTTTAGTAGAGACAGGACCTCACTCTTGCTCAGGCTGGTCTTAAACCCCTGACCTCAAGCAATTTTCACGCCTCAGCTTCCCAGAGTGCTAGGATTACAGAGGTGAACCATCGGGCCCCCTGGCTGCTGTAGATGTGTTGAAACGCACTTCCCATGTGAACAAACAAGATGTCCATGTTGTACGATCGCAGCATGGAAGAAGTCATGTTACCATGTTGACTAAGCAACTCTTTGCTAATCATATTAATTGTTTGGTAATCATAAAGCAAAGTTTAAGCATTTTATATTCTAACATTATAAGCATTTATATTATGTTCCCTATATATAAACAGTTACTGATTTTAGCTACACTTTAGGAAAATATTTGGAGATTTGGGGTTGAAATAAATGCATTAAAATTTTCTCTATATAAAATCATGAGAAATAGCTTCTCAGTATTTCCACACAGAATCAAGAACAAATTACCAACCTTAGTGGGAGATACCTGAGTAGGGATACGGAAGTCAACCACTCAGAGCTAATAGCTTCGGTCGTGAGAAGAGATGTTTGTCCTAGTGAGGCAAAGTGGAGAGCAGAGTAGACAGTAGAGAGAGGTGTGACCCAATCAGTGGAGGAGACAGAAGACTCAACTCCAAGGAGCATCAGCTTGTAAAGTAAAGGGAGAGGGAGGTGAGCCCGTGAATAAACCTCAGGAGAAAGTTAGAGCATTGGAAGCAGCAGAGAGTGGATTTCCACAGTCAAGGAAAAAGTTTCAAGATGTAGAAGCGATAATGTGGGGGGTCAAATTGACCCTTATCTCAATCCATCACTAAAATAAATTCCAGGTGGATCAATGATTTAAATGTAAAATAAGTAACTATTAAAAATACTACGAGAGGCCCAGCATGGTGGCTCATGCCTGTAATCCTAGCACTTTGGGAGGCCAAGGTGGGAGGATCACTTAAGGCCAGGAGTTCAAAACCAGCCTGGACAAAATAGTGAGACCCCATCTCTACAAAAAATAAGAAAAATTAGCCAGGTGTAGTGGTGCATGCCCGTAATCCCAGCTACTCGGGAGGCTGAGGCAGGAGGATCATTTGAGCCCAGGAGGCTGAGGTTGCAGCGAGCTATGATGACACCATTACACTCTAGGCTGGGCAACAGAGTTAGGCCCTGTCTCAAAAAATATTAGGAGAAAGAGAGACTTTAAGAATAATTTTGAACTAGGGAAGGCCTTTCTAAAAAGTGCAAAACATTGCAAATAAAGATTTTTTTCCTGCATGGAAAAAAATAACTACACTATAAATACAGTCAAAGGGCAAATTGGTAAACTGGTTTGCAACCAAATCACAGGTAAGGGGTCACTTTAATAAATATAGAGAACTCTCTATAAAGAGAACAATCTTAAAAATATGTATAAAAGACATGAACAAAGGGTTCATAGAAAAAGAAATGCAAATAGCAATCCAGGACAAAAACTGGCCAAATTCTTTAGTACGTGAGGGGAGGCCTCCTGCTTGCCAAAGTGACCCTCTTCCTTGCACCCTCTTGCTTGCCTCAGATGGTGAACTGCTCCCCAACTCTGCTGATTCCTCACACTGTCAGGGGAAGACAATGACAATCTCTCCCCTGTTCCGCAAGCCCAGGAATTCCCCTGTCGCTGAGAGATGGGCCTGGTACTGCTCTGATTTATATGATCAGAATAGCTGGCACTAAGTTGTCAGCTGTCAGCAGGTTTCGTCCTTCACGGATATTTACATAAGAGAGGAGGTGGTTAGAAGGGTGGGATCACTAATTGGCAAGTGGGGCAAAGCTGCCTAGTGAGGGGCAGTGTGATGTCATAGTCAGAGCAAATTCTTTGCCTCAGATACAAGACTTGTGACCCTTCATTAAGCAAGTGAACCTCTCTAAGCCTCAGTAACTTGGGTACAGTCATACCCATCTTCCAGAGTTAGGAGGTTTGCCCTGATTATGTGTAGCGGTGGGCTTTCTGTGCTTACGGTAGATCTCTGGCGATTTTTCTTTTCTCCATCCTCCCCCTCCCACTGCTTCCTGTATTATTCTGCCTGGAAATATATACAGAGAATTGTTATAGAAATGATCGCTGCTCCAAGTCCTTTGGACCTGACTCACCACCTCTAAGGTGGAGTGAAACCGACTAGAAATGTGGCTCAGGGAGTCACCATGGGCTGGCCCAGGGCACCCAAGATATTGGAAGCCTAGGAACCATCATTCCCTGAGTCAGAGTCTTGTCCATCTTGAAATGGGTGCCAAAGGAGACAGCAACATCTTTTTTGAAGGTGGGTGGAAGGATGGGTGTGGGCTTTGGGAGGGGGAAGAAATGTCCAGAGTGATTTGACTCTGATGCTACAGCAAGTCCAGGGGATTGACAGAGCAGTCTAGATTGTGCTTCTCTCGTTAGCTCAGGATGGCACTTTCCTCAGTTATAGCAAATGCTCAAAATTCTACACTGTGTCAGCAGGTGGCTCCAGAGGCAGCTGTTTGCTAAGACTGCAGCAAAATGGAAGTTATGCTGCAGAGCAAACCAACCCTGCATAATGACTAAGAATCTTTATGCAAACATAAAGCAATATTTGTACCAATTTGTACCTCTGTAAACCCTGGGTGTACAGAGGATTATGAGCATGGACACTCTCTGATGTGAACCATTTGGAATTAATCACTAGAGAGAGAGAGAGAAAGAGTGACTATTTTTCTAGGTGTGAAATACCACACTCCAGAATGTTAAGGGTCATTTTCCCTCCTTGGCCACAGATTTTCTGTAAAGGTAGTCATCTTCAGCTGTTCTCATCTTGGCACCCCCTCCCCACCACTGCAAGCCAGTCATAATCCAGAAGACAAAAGATCAAGACTAGGCAGGCATTATTCCTGGCCAGCTGGAAGAATTCCAGTGCTTGGGGCCAGTTCTAATTCTTGGAGTCACGAGGCTGTTGGAAACCTACAAAACTAGTCTCAAATTATGCAGGGTCCTGGGAGAGTAGGACACCTGTTGGAGATACGAGGTTTGAGTACATATTATGAAGCGTGCCCTGAGAAAGGGCACCCGATTTACTTCTAATGATACCAAACACCAGAAAGCAGGGTGGTTACTGGTCAAGCTATGAAAACAGCACAATTTCTCTAGGATGTCTTTCCACACTCTCTTCTGATGCTGACCTTCCACCTCCAGCTCTGCACCTGCCCCACCATTTCAGGTTGATCTACCAATAATGAGCACCTACCAGGTACCACCTCCTTTGGACCCTGTATTTTATCCTTTGTCTCTTAACCCTTCCCTGTAGGTGCTGATTTTCTCAAGGGTCAGGTTGAACAGTATCCGTGGAATTAAAGATCTAGAGTTGACAGGAGGAAAGGAGGTGAGGGAGAACAGTATGTGGTTAGTGCCTTCCATGGCCCAGACGCTGCCACATACGTTCTCACCTGACAATCGTCCTGTAGGAGGTAGGGATTAATATTCCAATTGTTCACATTTTTTGGGAAACAGACAAAAAGAGCTTGAGGATAATCACAAAACCACTAGGAGGTAGAGGGAGTGAAGGCCCTCAGCAAAACCTTTTTCTGCCCAGGGGCAACTCTCCAGATCTCTGTTGAATCCAAGAACGTGTTCCGTCTCCTGTATTTTCTACTGCAGTGAATGCCATCCCCAGGCAACGAGCTGCCCGAGACTGTAACCTGAGCACCATTTTTGATTATGCCTTTTCCCTTAACCGGTAATCAACCACTCACCAAATTCAGTGGCTCTCACCTCCTAAATAGGTCTCAAATACGTCTACTACTCAAGTTCCCCACTGTCACTTCCCTAGGGCAGCATGCCATCATTTTTCATTGCCATCTCTCTGCCCTGAGGTTGGATAGAAAGCTGTGTGCCTTGGGGCAGGTAATGAGGAAGAGTGAAGGGCTGCGGAAACATCCTTATGTTTTACTTTCCCTTTCACAATATTAAATCAAATGGTAGCACATATGGAATGTTTACAGCACCATGCTCGGCTGTAACTCTCAGTACATGGGGTTAGTATTAATATGGAAATCACATGCAAAAGATTTCCTGGTGAATGTGTTTAATATCATAACTGCAACTTGGCTGGAGGGTCATACTTTAACACCTTCGTCTGTCTAGAACTCATCTTTTAATTTCCCCAAGACTCTTCCTCTCTCTAAATTCCTTATTAAATCCTTTTTACTTTAGATCTCAGAACAGAATGTTATTGACTTTTATGGTATTCAGTTGTCAAAAAATGTATTCAATCTCGAGGGGCAATACATAAATAACAACTTTAAGTCTATTTACCTGTACTTAGTAGTATATTGTTTTAGTGATAACAACTGTTGAAAAGAGAGATATTATCAGCTTCTTTTAATGATATAAGTAATGCATTGGATTTCCAAGAGTCAATTTAAAAAGCATTTTTCTCAGAGAAATGTCTCACCTGTCATCAGAAAAAGATAGTCAAAATTGGCAAGCACACAGACATTTATGACTATTTAAAGTAGGTGTGGAAATTCTCCACATTGTAGAACATCAGAATGGGATCTCTTCTTAAAGTTCTAAGAAACATTTGAGAATGTAGGGGGAATTTTTTGTCATCCTTGGTTGGTGCCACCGGAAGTTAGCAGGCAAGTGTTCTGGACTCAATTGTGTCCCCCTCAAATTCATATGTTGAAGCCCTAACCCCCAACGCCACTGTATTTGGAGATAGGACCTTTAAAGAGGTAATTAAAGTTAAATGAGGTCATAGGTATGGGCCCAAATCCAAAATGGCCGATATCCTTCTAAGAAGAGGAGGGATGTGTGCACAGAAGACAGACCACATGAGGATACAGTCAGAAGATGGCCATGTGCACGCCAAGGAGAGAGGTCTCAGGAGAAAACAAACTTGCTCAAACCTTGATCTTGGCCTTGCAGCCTCCAGAACTGTGAGAAATAAATTTCTGTTATTTAAGTCACTCAGTCTATAGTATTTTGTTATGGCAACCCTAGCAATCTAAGACAGCAAGGAACAGGAATGCCAAACGCCCTATGAAGTACAGGATGGCAGGTTCAGCATGCTAAAAAATTGTCCTGCCTAAGTGCAAATAGCATCCCTTTGAGAAGCACTGATCTGGTCCCAACTCTTCCTTTTGTAGATGACCCCATTAGACTTCTTTTTGAGGGAAGGCACCAGATTTTCTTCATCTCTGTTCTGCCAGTGGCTAGCATCGTGTCTGGTGCCCAATGGGAGCTTAGTAATGGTGAGGGAGTGATATTCTAAAAATTATTCATGTATGTGTGCATTTTACCTTTCGTCTCAGTTCTGCTTGGGGGCATATCACTCACGACTTGGTACGGAGGGGCTGTAAAGAGACAGAGTCGGGGAGTATTTAGCTTCTGATGTCAAAAATAGGATTTTGCTGCAAGATATTAAGAATGTTCTTTGTCAAGCTATTGCTTCAAGAAAGGATTATCTGAAGTCCTTTAGCATATCAAGGGCCTGGTTTGGGACTCAGTCAAAGGGTTCTTCCTAAAGGAGCTCCAAGAAGAAGATGAGGTGAGTGGGTCAGGGGCAGAGTCAGGGAAGTCCTTTGGCTGAAGGTGAAGAGCTTTAGAAAAAAAAAAATAACACGGGGGGTAGGGTAGGGGACAAGCTATTGACCTCCTCCTCCTTTTCCTGGCCACCCTGTCTAAAAATAATACCCCGGTCCTCTGTGTTCTGTTTTATACTTGTTTGTTTTTTTATTTATTCTCTTTCTCTTTGACTAAGATGTCAACTCCGTGAGGCCGTTCTTTTTCTATTTGATTACTGCTGTATTCTCAGCATCTTAAAACACTACCTGGAATTTCAATGAATACTTATAAATGGATGAGTTTTCTTTTCTCTTCCTTTCCCTGTCACATCTAAAGAAAGAGAAGAAGAAATCATTTAATTTGGGAGGATAGCTTAAAGCTTCTGAAGCCATTCTCTGGATTTTCTCTACTTGCAGATGAAATCCTAGGCACTGGCCTCATAAAATCTTATCCTGAAAGATCTAAGGATAGGTGCAGCTCTGACTTGTTGCTCATTGTCCTGCACCCCACGTTTGCTCCCTTTGAATTCCTTTACAAAGTTTATAGTGTGACACATGACATCTGTAATGGTATTGGTAATTATTCAGAAAATGCACAGATAAAATAGAGCTGGTGCCTTTGGTGCTTGCCTATTCCTGGCAAGCAAAGCTGGGAGTGTGTTCCATGACTGGTCACTCCATCTCAGCAGTGGAACCTCATGGGTGCTGGGTCTTAGTGGGGCTGTCCAGAGCTGCATGTCATGTCACTGAAGGAAGCTGTACCTCCTCCTTGTCCATCATCTCTGTGGGAAGCACATGGGGTGAAAAGGTGAAGATTCTGCATTGGAAAACAATTCTATCAGGAAATCCTGCACATTCAGATCACTGAGTTTTGACAGTCCTCGTTGGGACTTTTCTTTGCCACACATACACACAAAATGTCCCAGGAAACATCAGGTCAAGTGACCAAGAATGTGCATTATCACAAAGGATTGGGACCATTAAGTTCTTTGTTTATTAGTATCTAGGAAGGTCAACCACGTTCCTTTGGGATGAATTACATGGTGACGCTTTATTAGGGTGGGAAAAGGAAGGAGGAAGGGGGAATCCATGAAGGGTGTGACAGTTCACAAGGTGATCTCTGCTTAATGTCACGTTGACATGCAGAGCAAGTCATTTGTTACCTGGGAAAGTGACTATTCTAAAATGCATTGTCTTCACCTGCACAAAGGAGACACCTAGTGCATTATTGCATAAAAGGTTAAAATAATGAGTTCTTGACCTATATTGTCATCATAAACATAACTTTCATCTGTTTAGTGGTGCAACGCTGACCAAGTGCTTCACGCCAAGATGCTACTTATTCTCATCACAAGCCTGTGAAGGGAACCAAAGTCCCTTTTACAGGCAGGAAAATTAGGGCTCCTGAGAAGGGCAGTGGGTTGCCCAAGTCTGTGGAGGCAATGATGGAGCAGGTCTTGATTCCTGGTCTTCCAGCCCCCACTGTAGTGTGTCTTGCAGTGTACCCGGACGCAGGACTCCATGATGGGTCATAAATAGTGTGACCATATGATTTATCACCCAAACCAGATCACTTTGGAGCCCAAATCAGATCACTCTGGAGAGTGAAAGAGGCACTATGGTTAAGCATGCTGAGACAATAACTGGAGACCAGGACTGCCTTGTGAACACTTAGATGAATGGTTGCCTTCATCATAGGGCAGAAGCAGAGGGGGCAAGTACCCTGCACATTGTCCTGCTCATCTGCTGCAGTGGGAAGACCCCTGCAATGGCTCAGAGGCAGACATCTCTTTCCTTTGGTGGGAGATATAACTCTTCATCTCTTTTTTTGAAAGTGAGTGACTTTTCAGTCCTGAGTACCATACTTCAGTGAACAGACTTGGTTGGGTGTAGTGCAGTTGCAAGAAGCCGGTTCTCTCTTTGTTTTGTGCCATTGTGTCTGGCCGGTTTGGACCCCACAGCTTAGAAAATATGGCCAGTGCTTGGAAGATGCAACCAAGAGTAAAGGAGAGAGATGGCTCAGGTCCTACAGAAGAGAGCAAGAGGCCAATGAGAATAGCCAGAGAGGACAACCTGGGCAACTTAGGTCTGACAGCTGGGCAGCGAGCAGATAGCGTCACTAGCAGTGTCTGGGGGCCTCTGCTGGCAAAGGCAGATTTTATCCTGTGCATAAGGCCAGGAGGCTGATCCTGGGAGTGTAGACTGCCCCACCTGTTTGGCTAGATCATTTTTTTTTTAATCATGAAGACATTTATTTATTTACCAATATGCCTAGTGGAAACTACCTTCTGGAAGATAGTTCTAGGGTGGTTCACTGTCACCAAATGCATAAGTATTTACTATCTTTTTGGCCTGCCTTCCCTGGTGTGTAGGTTATGACTCCCCTCATGGTGACAAGGTGGCTGCTGCAGCTCCAAGAATCACATCCTTACAAGATAGTGTTTGAAATCAGGAAGGAAAGACAGCCAGAGCAGGAACAGTGCTTTCTCTGCATGTACCTCTCTCCTAATTGGAGGGGGTGGGAAGATTACATTTTTAAAAAATTTCAGAATATTATGGTAGTACAAACACTTTGGTCACATAAATTGCCTTTGCACCACCTGAGTCAAAGCTACAAGTGTGCCCATCCCCCAGACAGCACACACCAAACCCATTAGATACGAATTTACTCATCCTTTCCTTCCCCACAGCCTGCCCAATCCCTGATGAATGTTACTTCCATATGTGCATGTAAGTGTTGATTGATTAGTAGCAATTTAATGGTGAGTACATACGGTGTTTGTTTTCCCATTCTTGTCATACTTCACTTAGAAGAATGGGCTCCAGCTCCATCCAGGATAATACAAGAAGTATTAGTTCACCATTTTTTATGGCTAAGTAGTACTCCATGGTATATATATACACCACATTTTATTAATCCACTCATGTACTGATGGGCACTTGGATTGTTTCCAGATATTTGCAATTGTGAATTGTGCTGCTACAAACATTCAAGTGCAGATGTCTTTTTTATAGAATGTCTTTTTTTCCTTTGGGTAAATACCCAGTAGTGGGATTGCTAGATCAAATGGTAGTTCTACTTTTAGCTCTTTGAGGTATCTCTATATTACTTTGCATAGAGGTTGTATTAATACTAGTTTACAGTCCCACCAGCAGTGTATTCGTGTTCCCATTTCTCTGCATTCATGCCAACATTTGTTTGGGGACTTTTTGATAAAAGCCATTCTCACTGGAATTAAGTGATATCTCATTGTGGTTTTGATTTGCATTTCCCTGAGATGCTGAGCATTTTTTCATTTTTGTTGGCCACTAGTCTGTCTTTTGAAAAGTTTCTGTTCATGACCTTTGCCGACTTTTTCATGGGGTCGTTTGATTTTTTCTTGTTGTTTTGCCTGAGTACTTTACAGATTCTAGTTATCAGCCCTTACTGGATGTATAGCATGCAAATATTTTCTCCCATTCTGTAGCTTGTCTATTCACTCTAAAGATTGTTTCCTTGGGTGTGCAGAAGCTTTTTAATTTGATCAGGTTCCACTTATTTATTTTTGTTGTTGCTATAATTGCTTTTGGGTTCTTCTTCATAAATTCTTTGCCTTGGCTAGATCATTTGTTTCCTGGTCACCAATATTGCAGTAGCAACTGCAATATCCGTTATGGCAAGAACTTGCTTTTGGGTACAGTTGCTGATGTAGAAGTGCAGGACAACAATGATCAGTAATTGTATAATAATAGCATATTACCTTTGCAGAATGCTTATAATTTTTAATGTTTTTACCGCTGTTTTAAGTTCACTTACATAAAGTGTTTAAAGCAGTGCCTGCCTGACATAATAAGTGCTATGTGAGTATTTTCTATTATTATTATTAATATTTCATTCAATTCTCACAAACACTCTACAAAATGTGAAGAGAAGAAAACTAAGCATGGATTGGCCACGTCTATTTTCCATCACCACTCAACCAATCTCTCTCAATAGCAGGACCCTGGTCAGAATCCTGTGGGTTCTGCTGAACACAGTATCTTTAATCCTTTGATCCCATAATTTCAGAGTGTAAGTCCAGACTCCATCTCGGTCTATGTTGTGAGACAACTGACACTCTGGGAGCACTTGGATTCTTGGAATTCTGAAGCAAGCTTCCTGTGCCCCAGCTCATCGGTATCCTGAGGCTACGATGTGACTGGATGATTGGTTGTGTCAGTGTGTGCCGTGCCCTGTCTCACTCATTTCCATCAGCAGTGCAGTAAAGCGGTGTCCCACCACAGGCGTCACCTTATTAAGCCCATGCTCTGTAGCTTGTTTGCAAAGGCACCAATGGACCCAAGGGCATCTGTCAGCATACATTTTTGCTGCATTTCCAAAAAATGTTTGTAACTCAGTGGGCTAGGAAAGAATTGTCCTCTCTTAGTCACATAGAGCATTGCTGATTAGCTTCCAGCACTGAAAGTGGAAAAGTGAAATCAATACAAAAGCAAGTTGAAATTGTTTCCAGGGTACATGTAGACAATTTTCCAAAATCATGTCCTTAGAGTAAAAGAACAATCAGAGGGAAAGGTCACCATGGGTTCACCCATGGAGAAAAGTGATATTAATATCTGAGTAGGGATCATCCTACTTTGACCTTGAGAATCAAGGCCAAAGAGAATCGACCTAGACATTGAAACCAGAGTAGTGGGTGGCTGAATTTGATTCTGATGACATCAAAAGGCTGGTGACATCTTCCTGTGGACTTTTCTGGAAATGCCCAGGTCCTGGGCCTGGAGGTGAACCTTTGCTGGGATTAAAGGTGCATCACAAATTACAAAGAGTCATCTGGGGACTGCTATAAGCAGAGTCGGTGACTCTGCTTGACACACCCATGTAGGGAGACATGCAGCTAACCAAGGCCTCTTTGTGGAGTACTAGAAATCAAGAGAGACATAAAGGAAATTAAGACCATGCATCTGCCCACCCGATGGAGTTGACACTGCTACAGAGCATTGCTGGTCTCCCAGGGCTGAGAGCTCTTCCTAAGTCTGACTATTTAGAGCACATTTTAAAATCGAGCTGTCTTTACTGCTAAAACAATTAGAAAATGGAAGAAAAAGATTACTTCCTTCAGTTGTCACGGCAAGTATTATTTATCATTTCCTCCAATTTTTATTCATTTGCATACAAGTTTTTAATATAGCTGTAGTCAAACTATACATAGAATATTGTGTTACACCAGTGGTTGTCAATCAAAGGCGAACCCTCTCCCCCTGCAAGGGATATTTGGCAATGTGCGGAGACATTTTTGGTCTTCACAACTGGGAGGATGGAGGGAGGGAGGTGGCGTATGATATGTCATCTGGTGGGTACAGACCAGAGATACTGCTAAACATCCTGTAATGCACAGCACAGTCCTTCACAGCAAAGAATTATCCTGTCCACAATGTCAGTAGTGCTGAGGTTCAGAAATGCTGTGTTACACCTTTTACAACTAATTTTACTTCATATACAGTGTTCAATATTACTACATTATCTTTGAACTAATTTAATCTATATGTTAGGATGTCATACGAGTACTAAATGAAACTTAATGAGTATATAATATTCTATTGAGTTAATGTGAAATAATTTTCATAACTATTTCCCTATTGTTGGGCATTAAAGATATTTTGCTACTGAAAATAGCACTGTAATGAACATTATGCAAATTTCTTAATTTGAAACATTTCCTTTGGATTAATCCCCAGTTGTAACATTACAAGTCCACTGCAGAAAAGAAGACTGCTAAGGTTCTGTGATTAATATTTTATATTTTAAGTTCTTGAGAGCAGTGGCTTGCCTTCTTTAATGTTTTAATCCCTAAAATTTAACAATATCTTGTCTATGTTATGTCTCAATAAATTCTCATTTAATATAAATCTTTTTTATTGTGTTAGGATTCCTCCAGATCTTGTTTACCAAGAATTTCTTTTTTAAAAAAACTGAGATGATTATATTTTTTCCTTTGATCTATGAAATGTAGTTTATTTATATTAACCAATTTTTTAATGCTGTATTATTCTTGCATTTTTGAAATTAACTCCACTTGATCATGGGTATATTCTTTTTATATATTGATTGAGTTGAGATGTTTTATTCACAAAAAAGGTTGGTTCATAATTTTATTTTTTATGGGATCTTTGCCTGGGCATGTACAAAGGGAGAGGGATAAAGCCAAAATGTTCACTCAGCTAGAGTGAGGAAGTTACAGAAGAAAGCAGAGGAGATAATCATGTGGAGAAATAGAAGGGAAATGCAATAAATCATAGCTTCAACACATGGCCTCTCTTCTTGATGTCTTAAGGACCTTGAAAGCGATACTTTAAGGAGAGAATCAGGCTAGTTGCAAAAACAATGTGGTGCCAGACATAAATCCAAGTAAATAAATGAATGAATGAATAGCCTGTCATCCTGGGAGAGTTTAGCCAATGCTCTCCCATACATCAATTATTCAACAAATATTTATTAAGCACCTACTACAATGCCCAGTCATTCTGTTAGATGCTAAGGATATCATGAATAATTTATTCTGTCTAGAGGGTACAGCCATATCCTAAGAGGTACACTCTAGGTAGTGCTACTCTTAAAGTGCTGGGGGAAAACAAATGTTTTACTTTATTACAAAGTTAATGTATGCTTAATGCAAAAAGGGAAGAAAACACCAAGTTTACCAATAATCATAATTTCCATGCAAATTATACTTGTCATTACCACGCAAATATAATTGTCACTCTTGTTATCTATAAGTGTGTAACAAACAATACCAAAATGCAGTGGTTAAAACAACTTATTATCATCTTTCACAGTTCTGGGGCCTGATGGGTCAGCAAAGTAGTACTTATTGGGGTGCCTCAGTAGCAGTCAGAGGGTATCTTTTTCTCTCCAACAACTCCATGTGGTTTCGTGATACTTGGACTTCTTATAGAGCAGCTGATTCCTTCGGAGCAAGCGTTTAAGAGATGCAGGCAGAAGCCGTGAGATTAGGACCTAGCTTCAGAAGTTACACAGCATGACTTGAGCAGTATTCTGTTGATCAAAACTGTCTCAAATCAGGCTACATTCAAGTGGGGGAATAGACTGCAACCCCTTGCTTGTGTGGCTAGGGGGAGAAGGAATTGTCTCCAGCCATCTTGGAGACAAGCTACCATGGTTACTTACCTTTGTCAGTATGACTTCCCCAAAATTTTTCTACATAACCAAAACATAGCCATTAAAGTCAGAAAATTAACATTGACGATTACTACTACCTAATCCTCAGGACCCAGTCAGGTTTTTCCAGTGATTCCAACAAAAGAATCCAGTTCAGAACCACACACCGTATGTAATTGTCAAGCCTCTGTAGTGTCCTCAGCTCAGAACAGTTCCTTAGTCTTCCTTTAACTTTAATGGCCTTGACAATGTTGAAGATGGCAGGCCAGTTATTACACAGAACATCCCTTGGTTTGAGTTTCTTACAATGTTTCCACATGAGGTGATTCAAGTTATACACCTTGGGCGGAAATATCACAAAAGTGTTTTGTTCTCGTTGCTACCATAGGCTGAGGCATGATTTCAGTCTGTCCCACTGCTGTTGATATTCAGTTAGATCAGTTGATTACAGTGCTATCCGCTGAGCTTTTCCTAGCAGAGACTAGGGATAACCTCCAAATTGATCTTTAACCCTTTGTAATTAATAAATTTCCTTGTGGAAAGTTATTTTGCATGGTAATTTTTTATTGGCTGCCACGTACTTTAAACATTATCTTGTTTGGAACTGGATATTTTTGTATTATTATAAATATTCTTGAGCTTTGTTTTGAATCTCAGTTAAATTACTTGGAAATAATATGATCCTTGGAGGTCTTGCTTTTAAATTTTGATAGATGGAAGCAGAGCAATATTCAGGCTAGGGCTATTTGTTCCCTATGAACAAGGCAAGCTCCTCTGTGCACTCTACTCGAGCCCTATGGATCACATGATTTTCCCGGTATGATCTGTGGGAAACGCACTAGTCTCCACCATGTGTGAGTGACAGGCACTGTTACCTGAAAGCTACCTAATCCCTTTAGGTGGTTCTCTGTCCTCAAGTCATTTCCTATGTGCATGAACTATCACTACTCAGATGCATACTCAAGGGAGATCATCTCCAGAGTTTTCTTTCTATGTATCTGTCTTCTCTCTGGCACTCTGCCCTTATTTACCACTTCTGGTTCTCTTCATTTGTTCCCATGGATTTTAATAACAATCCGGTCTGGTATCATTTTCTTACTCCAATATAGCTTTGCTCCTGCTCACTTCTTCTGTGCTGTTATTGGAAAATAAATCATTTTTTCCCTTCTAGTATCTTGAATCTGTCATCTCACTGCCTTCTGGATCCATTGTTTCTAATGAAAAATCAGCTGTTAATTTTACTGGGGTTCTCTTATATGTGACGAGTCATCTTTGTCTTGTAGCTTTCAAGATTTTCTCCTTATCATTGGATTTCAGAATTTTCCTGTGATATGTCTGTGTGGATCTCTTTGCATTTATTCTACATGGATTTTGTTGAGTTTCTTGAAAGTTTAGATGAATGCTTTGTTTTAAAAAAAATCAAATTTGGAAAGTTTTCAGCTATCATATTTTTGAATATTTTTTCTGCTCCTTTCTGTCTTGTGATACTTTCATTATTCATATGTTAGTGTGCTTCAAAATGTTCCACATTGAGATTCTGTTCATTTTTCTTTATTCTTTTCTCTCTCTGTTATTTAGATTGTATACTCTCTATCAATCTATCTCCAAGTTTGCTAGCTCTCTCTTCTGCCAGTTCAAATCTACTTTTGAGCCTCTCTAATGAATTTTTAATTTCAATTATATTTTTCAAATCCAGAATTTTCTTTTATTTTTCTTTCTTTCTTTCTTTTTTTTTTTTTTTTTTGAGACAAGGTCTTATTCTGTCACCTGGGCAAGAGTGCAGTAGAATTATCATAGCTCACTGCAACCTCAAATTCCTCCACTCAAGCGATCCTCCTGCTCCAGCTTCCTAAGTAGCTTGGACTACACACATGTGCCACTATGCCTGGCTAATTTTTTTTATTTTTTGTAGAGATGGGGTCTTTCTATGTTGCCTAAGCTAATGTAAAACTCCTGACCTCATGCAATCCTCCTGCCTTGGCCTCCCAAAGTACTGGGATTACAGGCACGAGCTACTGTGCTCAGCTCTCAACTCCACAATTTTTATTTGGTTCTTTTAAATAATTTATATCTCTTTATTGATAGTCTCTATTTAATGTGACATTGTCATCATCTTTTACTTCTTTATAGTTTATATTAGTTCTTTTAACACATTTATAATGAGTACTTTGAAATCTTCATCTATTAAATCTAATATCCGGTACTTCTCACAATTTCTGCTGTCTGCTTTTCTCCCCTGGTGTATTTGTCACTCTCCCCTATTACATTTCATGTCTCATAATTTTTTTGATAGGTGAACATTTCAGATAATATAACAATTATGGATTTGCCACCCCCCAGCTTATTATTGTTTGTTTAGTGACCAGCTGGCCTATTTTAGTAAAGTCTATTTGCCCCTACAGTGTGAAGCCTCTAAAGTTGCTCTTCAGAGGACTCAGAATTGGGCATGCGCACTGACTGTCATTTGAGGATGATAGTTTTCCTTTTTTCAGGCCTCTCTTTGAACAGATTTTAGGTTTTACTAATTTCTAACCAATTGTTCTGTTGTCTTTGGCGGTACCCTGGGGCACAGATTGCTGAACAATTATCCAATTAATCCAATAAAACGTGGGCTTCTTTGTAGGTGTAGTTTTTGAGGGTCAGTGTTTGATGTTTTTCTGACCCCCAGGTAGGCTCTTCTTAGCTATCTCTTTCCCTGGTTCTCTCTGATAAACTATCTGGCCTACGATTTAGCCTGTGTCTTCCGGGAAGTACTAGCCTCCTCTTAATTGCTTTTCATCAAAACCTTCGATGTTTTTGAGAGTGCCCTTAGGCTTGAACTCCCCCACACTCAGTTTCAGATAAAGTTAGTTCCTTAGGGGAGAGCTTCAGAGCTGTCTGTTTGATGGCTTACCTCCCACTCTGAGAAAAATCTCTGAACCGTGGCTTCAGAGTTGGGGTGGAGACAATGGTGCACTTCTCTTTGAGTGAAATCCCTGTTCTAGAATCAGGTGCTGGGTGGAGATATTGGCCTCTGTTCTTATTGGCTTGCCTCTCCTGGCATAGAACCTTTCCTTTATGAGCAAACTAGGGTGAGGGTAATTGTGACCCCAGTATTTTCAGCATGCTGCACCTGAGGTAGAGCCTCCTTCTATGAGTAGGAACTAGGTGAAAGCAGGGAGCCCCAGCCCTCTCAGCTGCACTCACTTGTAATTAAGCCTATGCAATAGGTAGCTGGAAGGAATGAAAATGCTAGTGTCTTGCCCATTCAGAGAAGTTACCACAGCTCTTGACTAAGAGCATCATCAAAATCCGATTGATTCTTTCTCTATAGTGTCTCCTTGTTCACTTTCTTTTTTTGTTTGTTTGTTTGTTTGAGACAGAATCTCACTCTGTTGCCTGGACTAGAGTGCCGTGGCGTCAGCCTAGCTCACAGCAACCTCAAACTCCTGGGCTCAAGCGATCCTTCTGCCTCAGCCTCCCAAGTAGCTGGGGCTACAGGCATGCGCCACCATGCCCGGCTAATTTTTCTACATATTTTTTTAGCTGTCCATATATTTTCTTTCTATTTTTAGTAGAGACGGGGTCTCGCTCTTTCTCAGGCTGGTCTCAAACTCCTGAGCTCAAACAATCTGCCTGCCTCGGCCTCCAAGAGTGCTAGGATTACAGGCGTGAGCCACCGCGCCTGGCCTCCTTGTTCACTTTCATCCCAAGTCCTGATTCCACCTTCTACTTGAACCATTACAACAGCCTCCTACCTTTTTAAGTTTGTTTACTTGCTTAAAAACTCAATCAGAGCTTCTCCAGAAGGTGTGTACACTCAGTCTTCATTTACCACTCTTCAACCTGTTGCTTATTGTTACACATTCCAATCCTTCTGTGTCTGTCCGCATGGATGATGTAATTATTATTGTGGGGATACTATGTATCATTTACTTCTCACATGAGCCCTATAAATTAGGTACTTTCCTCATTTTACAGATGCTAGAATGGAAGCTTAGAAAAGCAAAGTAACTAGAGCAATATCTTACAGCTAGAAAATGGTAGAGATGCTATTACAAAGAAATAGAACACAGAGTCTCTGACCTGAATCTTGACAGCTAATTGAGATAAGACCAGTAGATGTGAAAGGATTAGCAAATGATGTAAGATGTTGGGCTAAACTGCTTTGTTTTTTCTAATTTTATTATAGTTTATTTCCTCCCTTTCCAAATCATAGCAGCATCCAGGGCAAAGGTCGAATTTCCCACTAATTGTATCTTTCAGGACACTTTGTGCTCTGCTGGGCATAAAATGAGTCCTCAGAACATTGGTGCTAGGGGACAGTGAGTGTAGGAACTGAACACTTATGGAATAAGTAGAAGGTCTGGAATGTCAAGACAAGTTTGGGTTTCACTAAATGTCAGCCAGAGAGGGAGAGTCTGAGACTCAGAAGGGAGGACCCACTCAAGATCACACAGCTCATTAGAGATGGACTAGGCAGAAACCAGTTCCCCAAACTCCCTATGTGGTGTTAACACTATGGTTCTCTAATTCATGGGACTAAATGGTTCCAGCTCCCCTACCCCAACATATGCTGCTTTTCTCCTTGTGGCTCTTACCTTCAGAGACTAAGCTCAAGAGTCATTTCTTGGACACCTGGCTAGAACCCTCTAGTCCAATTGAGATGCACCTCTTCTCTATCCCTTGGCACTCTGGGCACTCCTCTTACCAGATAGAGGGTGACAGGGACCACCCTCACTGATTTTCTTGCCTGTCCTCCTATCAGATTAGAAATTTTCTGAAGTCAGAGTCATGGCTCCTATGATTTGGTGAAATTGTTGCCTAACACAGCACTTGGCATGTGGCCTCCTAAAAGATGCTTAGTAAGTAAATGACTGTGATCCAAGTAAGCCAGGGTGTGATGTGAGCACCAGGGCCAAGGATGGCTTCTTGGAGCAGGGGGCACACTGACATGTGATAAAGGGTGAGCACAGCTAACCAGATAGGAACAGGTAAAATAATGCAATATGTTCCTTCATTGCACACATATTTGAGGGCCTCCAGCACAGTTTTTGCGTCTGGGGAGACAACAGTGAATATGACAGACACCGTCTTTGCCCTCACATGGAGCTCACAGCCTAGCAGGGGAAACAGACAATCAAGAGACAAACCCATGAACAAGCCAGATAGTTTCTGGAAGTGAGTGAGTGCTTTGAAGAAATTAAAAGAGGGAGATAGAACAGAGACTGGCTGGGGTGAGGGATTCCCTTTAGATAAGGTGACCTTAGAAGGCCTCTTTGAGGAGGTAACCTTTCAGCTGAGACCCACAAGATGAGAAAGAGCCAGTCTGATAGATGGGGGTGTTCTAGGATGAAGCACCAGCCAGTGCAAAGCACCTGAGCTGGAGAGACTTGAAGGTGTTCAAAGCACAATGAGAAACCCAGATTGGGCTGGAGCTCTTAGGTGAAGAGGAAGGTGGTAGAGAGGAGGCTGTAGGGGAGCACAGACCAGACTGTGGAGGACCTGGAGGGCTGGGTGAAGAGCAGGGAGGTCCTGCTTAGCACAGTGGGAGGCCACAGAGGGCTTGGAGCAGGGTGCGATACCTGCTGATTTGTATGTTGAGAAGAGCATCTGGGATGTGCGTCAGGAGAGTGCACGGTGGGTAAGCTCCATCTTCAGAGCTGAGTCCTCATATCCAAGGGGGCTTCCAATCAACATTTGAGAAGGAGTCAGGAGCTATAGACAAGGGGCTGTGTCTGCAAGAAATTTGTAGGCTTTTAAACTTCCCTGTGTTTGCCGTTTCTGTAACCCCATGTTCTGCATAGTCCTCATGGCTCGTAGATTTGTCTTTGGAGAACAGGGCAATAACGTGGAGCCAAAGATCAGGAAGCCCAAGGCGCAGAGTGGGAGGAGGCAGCTGGCACGGGAGAAGCACGCCAGCCAAGTCCCCAGGCCTGCAGCAGAAAAATGGAAGGAAACACAAGAGCCAGCAGGTTTGGACTTGAGAAGCAGAAAAGCCTGTGAAGCAGAAAGGGAGAGAAAAAGGGAGTTTTACATCTAATTACACCCATTTAGTTGTATAGGCAGACCCTTTATCACATTGCATTTTACAGCTCAGCTCTTTCAACAGTATCTAATTACATTGCCTAATTGCTACCTCTACATCGCTTACCAACATTTAACTCGCTCTTTCCTTGATTTTGGCATCAGGACCGTATATGGACAGTGGATTTTATTGGCAATAGGGAACCAACTTTAGGTACTTAAGATGCAATGATGAAAAGCAGGTTTGAGAAAGATTTTATCCCAATAGATTGTAGAAATTTCTGGATGCAGAGGAATCAGTTGGAAAGCAACCCAGCGCAGCCATCCAGGCCCCACATTACCCATGATTTAGGGCAGTTGCAAAAAGGAAACCAACCTGAATGCAAGGGAAGGGCAGGTCTGAGACTCTGTTCTTAATTTTCCTTTTGTTCTTTCTACCTGGATTGCCAATGCTGCTCTGCAAATTTAAAGGGACCTTTTTTTTTTCATGTCCAAGTTCATGAATGCTGTGCTCAGCATGTGATAGTTACTCGGTGAAGGTTATGAAATAATTCTTCAGGAAAGAAATAGGCCATGCAGCTAACTGGGTGAGTGAAAATAGGTCATGGCATGAGGATGGAAGGGCTGCAGGCCAAGGGTCTGGAGCCAGAAGGCAGCCATCTGCTCCGACACAGGGCAGCGCCTGTCCACACTGCTCGTGGCGCCTGCCATGAGCCTGTGACAGGACAATTGTGCTGAACACGGCCACTGCTTCTTACCTCCTTGGGAGAGGAACATCTTTCTGTCGTTTGCTACCTTACAAGGTGGAATTTTATCTCAGTATTCAAATCCTGGCTTATTCACTCTGTATTGTTTGGTAAGTCAATTTTTTTTGAATCCCAGTTTTCTCATCTGTGAAATAGGAGATGATAGTACTTACCTGGGGCTTTTTGAGATCAATTAGAGAATTGAGCACCTAGGTACTTAGTTAATGTTACTTTCCATATAGCATCATAGTGACATCATGCGCTACGTCAGCTTTGCCACTTTGCAACCACCTGGCAAGCTATGTAACACCTGCGTGCCTCAGTTCCCTTATCAACAGTACAGGAACGACCATATGGGGTTGTTAGGAGGAGAAAAGAGGTTAACACACTGGCAGTGCTGAGGAGACGGCCGGCATACAGCAAGCCCGATCTATCAGGTTTGCCTCTTCTTCCCGTCCCCAGACTGCCAGGCACACTTAACATCCCGTGTTTCTAAGAACTTAAGTCACTTGCCATTGTTCAGGTACAAACAAGTCGTGGAGTTCCTTTTGTTAGACCTGCCCTTTGTGTCTGTGTTTGTGTTTCCTCAGAAAAAAAATCCCATGAATTAAAATTTCCAGTGCAGTCACTGGGAATTTAAATTCAATGTGCTTTATAAGAACAGACATGTCAGGCCACCTGCCATACCTTCCATGCTCTCTCACGCCTCACTGTCCCATCCCCCTCACCCCCCGACCCTGATCTGGGGCGCGACTCCTCACAGCTGCTAAGGGGAGGGGGAGGCAGACAGCCCCGTACCCAGCTGCTGGTCGAGGGGAGCATCCGCAGAAGACATGACCTGTCGGAGGCGGTCAGGTAGAGCTGGAGAAAGATCGGCTCCAGCGGGGGACAACCAGGGAGGGACCTTGCAGGAAGAACTTCCTCCTACATGGCCAACTTGGTGGAACAACCTCAGGAAAGGGGTGACGTCTGAGGTTCTAATGCAGATTTCAGGCTGCAGTGTCAAACCATGGAGAACACCTCAGCACTGCACTGTTGGGGTGCATTGTTTTCTAGACGTTCTGTCAACAGCATCCCTGGGATGAAGGGGGTGGTTGAGCCCACACGTGCCAGCTGCAACTTGGAACAAAGTCTAGAGGAGAAAAAGGTGCTGGAAGTTGTCATTTAGGGCAGGAAGGAAGAGGATGGGATGAATGACTGCTTCTACTTCACCTGGGGACAGCAGATAGAGCCGTTTGGGTTGTGCTTTGGAAGGCAGGTACCAGGGATGAAAGTTTCCCCATGACTCTGGAGGACTTTTGTGATATAGCAGGTGACAGCTGATGTGTCCTGACAGCTGTAGGTCAGGTTTTTCCATGGCAGATTCTGGGGACACCCAGCCTGCAGAGCTATTGTCAGAGCTAGAAGAAGAGTCTTATACTAGGTCCTGCCAACCTGTACATTCCGGCTCCTTGGCGGTGCCCGGCAGTTTCTTAAACTCAAGGTCACAGCAAACAGGCTGCTCTGTTGAAAGGCTGACAGTGTGACCAGGGACTTGGAGAGGGAGCAGGGGTTCAAGAAATGGATCTCTTTGCACTAGTCTGCACTCAAGGCTTATTGTTATGAGGATGAAGGCCTGCTCATCTCTGCTGAACTTGGGACAATTCCAACATGCCACCTGAGCTCCAGAGCTCCTCAGGGCATCATTGCCATGTGGGTGGTGTAATCGAGGTTTAGTTAGGGTCTTTCTGAACCTGGATACTGCACTCTTAACTACCATGCTATTCTGCTAGCACAGAACCACGCAGAAGACAATGGGAAGTGAAAGAATGAAGAAACATCATGTTGGTGAATACTTGGGTCAAGAGCTAGTGCCTAAACCTGCTTTTCCTCCATTCATGGGGCACAGTGGGGCTGGGGGATCGGCCACATTTAAGGTTTCCAGGACAGGGCAGATGGCTGTGTTGTCATGTTTCCTATCAGGTTTTAGTGGCTAGTCAACAAGTTGCTCACTCATGGAGAAACCAATAGTAAGAGCCAGAGATAATGTGTTAGCAAGTGCAGATTTGGATGGTAGGAGATAGAATATTAAGATCAGAGGTAAAAAATAGAACTACCATTCGATCCAGCAATCCCACTTTTGGGGATCTACCCAAAGGAAAAGAAATCATTATGTCAAAAAGTACTTGCACCTGTGTGTTTTTAATCACACCACAATTCACAATAGCAAAGAAATAGAATCAACCTAAGAGTCCATCAAGAGATCATTGGATAAAATTAGCCGGGCATGGTGGCGCATGCCTGTAGTCCCAGCTACTCAGGAGGCTGAGGCAGGAAGATTGCTTAAGCCCAGGAGTTTGAGGTTGCTGTGAGCTAGGCTGACGCCACAGCACTCACTCTAGCCGGGGCAACAAAGTGAGACTCTGTCTCAAAAAAAAAAAAAAAAAAAAAAGAGAGATCATTGGATAAAGGTCACACACACACACACACACATACACACACACTGTGGAATACTACTCAGCCATAAAAAGATGAAATAATGTCTTTTGTAGCAACATGGATGGAGCTAGAGGCCATTATCCTAAGTGAAATAACTCAGAAACAGAAAGTCAAATACTGCATGTTTTCATTTATAAGTGGGAGCTAAATAATGTGTACTCAGGGACATAGAGTGTGGAGTAATAGACACTGGAGATTGGGAAGGGTAGGAAGGTGGGAGGGATGAGAAATTACCTAACGGGTACAGTGTACACTATTCCAGTGACGGCTACACTAGAAGCCCAGACTTCACTGTTATGAAATATATTCATGTAACAAAACTACACTTGTACTTCCTAAATCTATCTATCATCTGTCTATCTATCTATCTATCTATCTGTCTATCTGTTTATCTATCCATCTATCTATCTATCTATATCTATATGTAAAAAGATGTGAGGTGTCCTACAGTATCATTTGGATAGCAGTGGAATTGATGAAATCAGAGCACAGAGTGGATGCCGATGCCTGGTTCCACCCTGAGGAATCTGGGCTCCATTTTTTTGTTTTGTTTTTTTTTTTTTTTGAGACAGAGTCTCACTCTGTTGCCCAGGCTAGAGTGCTGTGGCATCAGCCTAGCTCACAGCAACCTCAAACTCCTGGGCTCAAGTGATCCTACTGCCTCAGTCTCCCGAGTAGCTGGGACTAAAGGCATGCACCACCATGCCTGGCTAATTTTTCTATGTATATTTTTAGTTGTCCATATAATTTCTTTCTATTTTTAGTAGAGACAGGGTCTTGGTCTTGCTCAGGCTGGCCTCAAACTCTGGAGCTCAAACGATCCTCCCGCCTCGGCCTCCCAGAGTGTTAGGATTACAGGCATGAGCCACCGCGCCCAGCCCTGGGCTCCATTTTGAACCCATAGTGTCATTCTGAGATCCTACTGGTCACCCCTCTCTCCTTCCATCCACCCGGCCACTCACCGAAGACTTATTTTGTGCTCATTATATGCCCAGCACTCTGCTGGGGTTTGGGATTCAAAGGTAACTAAAGAATAGTACCTGTTTGCAGGGAGCCTAGTGTCCTGTGGAGTTGACAGATATTCCCAGTACAGTGACATACGTGCTGGACTCAGTTGGCTTAGGTTAAATTATGCTACAACAAATGACCCCCTACGTCTCATAGGCTTACAACAACAAAGGTTCATTTCTCCCATCCGTGGCTTGATCTTTAGAGGCTGGCTACAGCTCTGAGCCACAGTTTTTTCATTAGGGTCCAAGCTAAGGTGAGCAGCCTCTTATGTAAAATACGCTGATCTCATGACAGAGGGAAAAGAGAGCGCGTGGAAATAGGCAACAGCTCTTCAGTGCTTCTGCTGGTACGGGACACACGTCACTTCTGCTCACATTTCATTCGGCAAAGCAAGTCACCTGGTCAGGCATGACATCAGCAGGGCACATGGGCAGTTAACGGCCACCAGTTGGCAGTTAACAGTTGGGAGGGAAAACTACACTGTCCCAGGGCCGTAACAGAGCTGCGGAGTCCTCAGTAGGCACCGGCAGCTGGCAGAGAGGCATCAACATTTTGGAGCTCCTTTTAGTTCTCTTTATTGATACATTTTAATTGAACCCATAGGTTTTTGTGGGATTTTTTTTTTTTCTGTCCAGATCTTAGAGACAAGTTCTGCCAGAGCTCATACAGTAAGAAGGTACTGAGATCCGTGTTAGATTAGAAGTCAGAGCTTCTAATACTGGAGAGCGGCATACAAATTGTAACAAATTGGGAAGCAGCTTTCAGGACAACCCTTTGTAGTACATCAATGCTGCAATGAGTTGGGGGTATTTTTATGGAAAAGGCATTGGGCTAAAAGTCAGACAAACCTGGGTTTGAGTCCGCCTTGGCACTTAAGAGCGGTGTGATCTTGAGGAGTCATTTGGCTTCTGAGTTTTATTTATTCATTTATTTTTTAGGCAGAGTCTGGCTTTGTTGCCCCAGGTAGAGAGTGGTGGCATCATTGTAGCTCACTGGAACCTCACACTCCTGGGCTCAAGCGATTCTCCTGCCTCAGCCTCCCGAGTAGCTGGGACTACAGGCACATGCCACGATGCCTGGCTAATTTTTCTATGTTTAGTAGAGATGGAGTCTCACTCTTGCTCAGGCTGGTCTCAAACTCCTGACCTCAAGCAGTCTTCCTGCCTCGGCCTCCCAGAGCACTAGCATTACAGGTGTGAGCTACCATGCCCGGCCAGGCCTCTGAGTTTTAGTTCCTTCATCTGTAAAACAAGAGTGGTTGTGAGAAACGGAAATTGCTCTGTGAACAGTGAAGCACCATTCAAATGTTCAGCCTGTATAAAAATGTGATGGAAAATATCATAAGAAGTGGGCAGTTCTGGTTTTTTTCCATTGCTATGGGAAGCTGGCTCACACAATAAGAAAGTTTATTGACAGCAGCTGAGATGTGCTGAAGCTGTAATTATCTTCAAGACAGGCTGAGTTTTGATTGCACGTAAGGGTGCCTGGTAGATCTATCAGTCAGACATGTGCCTTGATGTAATACTGACGGTTTATTTACTCAGAGGCAGCTGTGATATTATAAAAGAATGAAAGGCACCTGAAGGTCTAAGTTGTTACAGAGGATACGACTTACTTCCGTTTATCTGTGTGGCTAATGGTTGCAGGATGGTAAAAATCTGGCATAAACATGAGCAAAAGCGTTTCTGAATTTGCATTATAATCCAGCACTTAAGAGATGGATGAAAACTTAGTAATGATTGCATCCAACCCCTTCTCTGTATGGATAAGGAAACTGAGACCCACAGACATTAACAAACTGGCTTTTATATCACTTACTCTTTGCTAGGCATAGCATTAATGTCTGAGTGGCTATTAATTCAGAGAGAAAAACTTACTGTTACCTGTCTTTCATTTAATGAACGTCGCGCTAACTCCTTAATTTCGAAAACAACATTTCTTCTGATATTTAACATTCACCATTTCTAAATATTTATTCACTATTTACACATAATCAACAAAAGCACAAAAACTTCACATTAAATTTCCCAGGACATTTAAGCATTCACTACAGATTTGTAATCAAGCTCTTAGATAAACAAATAATTAAAACTGCAGGTCTAATAAATCAGATTCTTTTTCGTGTTCTAAACACCTTAAGAAGCAGACGACGCATGCACAGGAGAATGTCACTTTGATTATGGAAATGATTATACTATGAGGAAATGGCTGTCTGAGACCCTGGAAAGCCAGAGAGAAGATTCTGCTCATGGACGCGAGGGGGCCTGCTTTGTTTTCTCCTCCTCCTGTATGAGGAGGGGCCTGCTGATGGTGTGTGGCTCAAAAACTAAGAGGTGGTCTATGAGCACATTTTCAAGCAAGTGCATGGATCGTTGGCATAAATTCTTCCTGAAATGATGATACAATCCCACAGCAAAACTAGGCTGTGGGATGGTAGAAATGAGCTCCTCAGCTCTATTGGTTTCCTACCTCAAGCGTAGTATTTCCGGAAGGGCAAACTTCTTTGGGACTTCTGGGGGCAGAGGGCTGGGGATGTCTTTAGCTAGTCCAACTCCTTATGGCCCCAAACTTCTGATAACATTCTGCATCCTTATCTACTTCTATCAGGAAATTTACAGGGGGGGAGAATAAGAGTAAGA
Source organism: Lemur catta (assembly GCF_020740605.2). Lineage (NCBI taxonomy): Eukaryota > Metazoa > Chordata > Mammalia > Primates > Lemuridae > Lemur > Lemur catta. Next base: position 38,041,552 of record NC_059136.1, read on the forward strand.
ACAATAATGTCTCTTTTTCATCCGTAAAGTGGAAATAGTAAAAAAGAAAAAGAAAGAAAGAAAAAAGAAAAGAAAAAAGAAATGTTTCTTCTCACTAATGCTATAGTCTACCTAAAAAGCTGTGTCGACTTGCACTCCTAAAAAGAGTAATCAAAGTACTAATACAATACATGATGAATTTAAATTTGTTTCTTTATTCTTTTCATTCTAATTTTTACTCTTTCATTTTATAGCTTCCCAAAGTTACTACTTTTAGACTTTTTTAGCATCACAGTAATTTTTATAGGATATGATTTCTATACTTTCTCAGAGTTGTTGAATTTACAAAACCCCCAAAGGAAAAGAAAATGACTTCAAGACAGCTGATTTTATAGGTTCAGGAGTTTTGATACAGAACCCGCAATTCCTAGGATAGCCCTTGACTGTGTGGTCCAAGATGGCGCACAAGCACATCTGCATTCCAGTGCAGGGTGGGGAAAGGAGGGCCAAGGGGGGATATATGCTCTTTCCTTTTATGAGCACAACCAAAAATGCTCATGTCATTTCTGCTCATTTTTATTTGGGAACTTGGCCGCACCTAGCAACAAGGAAAGCTGGAAATTTGTTGCCCATGCCCAGACCAAAAAATCAGGTGTCTTTTTAGACTAAAAGAAAGGAAGAACTAGCACTGGATGATGTCCAACAGTGTCTACCACTGTCCATGCTTTTGGCCCACCAAATATTTGTGGATCCTCCCCGCCCCCCCCCCCCCCCACACACACACATCTACCCCTCTCCAAGGGGGACAAGGCCCAAATGCCTTGATTCAATGCAAAGACCAGGAGCACCTGAGTGACAAGCTGTCAGGGCCAAGGGTAGCTCCTGGTGGTATGAGAAAACAAAGGACCTCCACCACCATCCCCAAACTCTCTCACACCCTGTACACAATGGCAGCATAGGAACAGGGAAACTACTATAATAGTTCCCTTCACAAAAAAGATAAAAAGAAAACACACAAGTTACTGGCCCATTGCAATGGTCAAATCCTGCTGGGCAAGAACTGAAAAGACTTTTCCTGTGTCAGCAGGTGAGTCGCTTGGTTGGCCCATCTGGCAACCCTGGCTGTGCTCTCTAGGGGAGCCTTCCTTGGCTGACATGCTCTGGAGGGTTCTCCCTTGTCTGTCTGAAGCAGGAATTAAGGTGATGTCCCTCATGGGGGCTGCAGTGCTTTTACAGTCCCTTTCTGCAGGTGCAAGTTTGGAGCCCAGGCTGCCTTCTGGGTCAAGGGTTTTGTCAGGTCAGACTTATAGTTTCCTGGGCAACAAAACTCCCTAAGAAACCCAAGTAGGCTTTAAGAATATTTGCTTCTTGTCCATTTCATGTGCAAATAACTACAGATGACAAGATCTGGTTTGGCATGGGTTTTAGCCTAAAAACTTTATTTACTGATCTCCGTTTTCTGCCTAGCCTCCACGTCTCAATTTAAGTGCAGTTGTCCTGAGTCCATGTGAATAAACAGACTTGAGTGGGGAGGCAACATCCTTGATTTGATCTTTGCTGCTGTCTGTTATCTGGCAGAGAGCTCTGGATAGCGGTGCTTGAGAAAGGCTTGAGGATGAAGTCTGAGTTTTTGTTAATACTATTTAGAGCCTCCTCAAAGAACTCCAATGGTGTCAGCTCTCTCTCTCTCTCTCTCTCTCTCTCTCTCTCCCTCCCTCCCCGTTTCTCACACTCTCAGTCTCTTAGCTGTGCTGTACTCTGGGTTTAGCCTCACTTGGGCAGGCTTCATCAATTTTCCTAACCTTATAGAGTCCTTACCACATTTGATTTTTGAGGGAGACACACATAATGTCTCAAGGAAGTTCCTGATTGGCCCATTTATATCACATGCCTACCTCAGATGAGTCATCAGGCCCAGGGGATGGAGTTCTTTGGCCAGCCTGGGATATGTGTCTACTGTGGTGTGGAGTGTCGGGATAGGGGAGCTGACCAGGAGCACACAAGGTACAGAAGAAGAAGCACTCTTTTCCTTCCCAAAAGAAATCAAGGGAGGTGCTATCAGACAAAACGGGGAGGAAGGTAGGCTTGGCAAGCAAAAGTAAAAGGCACTCAGGACTTCTGGCCACCAGCAGGGGTGACAGTGCTCTTAGGACCTGGAAGGCTTAGTAAAGATGGGTGGAACTATCAACACACTTACTTTTCATTTTGTTTAACAAGGTTTGCTAAAACCTGGACTATATCTCTTTCCAAGTGTCCTTAGCAAGAGTTCACTGTTACTTCAGACGACCAGAGCAGGCCAGAGTGGAAACCACCTGGAGACACAGAAGCATTTCCTATTTGGAACTCACGTTGGTCCTAGCTAGTGTGGTGTGAATGTGCCCCTGTCCTGGCCCCAGCCAGGCGAAGCTCAGAATGAATCTTCTTTCTCCTCCCACTCCTCTTTCACTTGGCCTTCTCTCCAAAAGAGCCCCCTACCGGCATCCTTACCTTGTTCTGGCCACTCTGCTGGTCTCTGAGTGTAGAGTAAGACTCTGAGCTGAAAAACAGGTGCTGGGCTTCACGGGAAATGAGCAGGGTTGCAGTGAAATCTTTCACCCCTGATGAGAGGTGGACAAGGGCAGAGCCAGCTGCCTCCCACACTAGCCTTGTTGGCCAAATTGGTCGGTGGGAATGGGAGCCTGCTTCTATCCTGTCATCCCCTGTGGGAGGCTGCAGGCACACAGAGCCTGCTAGAAACAGAGCTGCCAGGGAAATCCAACCCAAGAGCAAGGCTCTTCCACTCGGGGGTGTCCTGGCTGCAGCCCACTCCTCCTTCCCGCAGTCCCTCCACTGCACCCACAAGATCCCACTTTAAGGTTCCACCTCCCTCTCCACCCATGTATCCGTCCCTAGAACTTTCCGAGTATGGATGCTGTGCTGACAAAGCTGCTTGTCCCTACGTGTTTGAGAAGCTGCCAGGCTGATAAAGCACTCAGGCAACATTTGTTCCTTTGAAATTGTGCCCCTCCGTCCCACCACCCTTCCTGCACCCCACCTTTTCTGAGTTCCTTGAGGACCCATCGTGCTCACCATGCTAGAGCTTCCCAGTGTCCGTGTCGTGTCAGAGAGGCCGGGCCCTGTCCCTTCTCCCTCAGCAGCAGTGCAGGCGGATCTCCCCTGAGGTCAGGGGTCTCCAAGCTCAGTCTCCTCCAGCACAGAGGTTGCTGGGGATTTTGCCTTTCAGTTCACCAATACTCCACCCCTGGAGGAAATGGAATTGGGTTTGGAAATTGGGAGTAACTCAGAGAGTTCTGGAAGGCTCTTGATGAATCTAGAAGGGTCGGCAAGCTAATGTCGGGTGGCAAGTGGGTTGGGAATTTGCCATTCCTTGAGGTTGCCAAGAGTCAGAAGCCCTGTTTGTAGCACTGGTGGGGCAGGGGCTGGGCCCTGCTTTGTCATCCACCATCTCACTGTGGTTGACTCTATTTTCCAAGGTTGGCCATGACAATATCTCCCCTTCCACGTAGCCTCCTACGTTGTGACCTTGCCACTTCTCCTTCAAGAGGTGGTGTCTATTTTGTCATGCCTTTGAAGCTGGGCAGGCCCTGGGATTTCTTTGACCAATAGAACACAGTGGAAGTGAGGCTTTGCCACTTCCAGACATAGCCCTTCTCTGGCCTGGTGGCTTTGCCTTCTGCCTCTTGGAAGCCAGCTTCAGGAAAGAAGTTTGTCTGTGCCCTGAGACCACTATACCACAAACAGCATATGAAGCCCAAGTGGAGAGGCCCTGCAGGATGAAATGCCCTGTGAGAGAGAGACAGGCCAAGCAGCATGAGACACCAGACATAGGAACATTTAAGATTACAGCATTTTAATAATTTCTCTGATTTTATCCTTCTATTTCTTTCTCTTATGTTCAAAATCTTGAATCCTAATGATATTAACATAATCACTTATTCTCTGTACCTTTACAATATATCCATAAATGTTTCAAATAACTATTAGTTCAATGCCAATATTGCTAGTAGTAATACTAATACAATGATCTTGGAAAAATAGCATTTAGGTTCAATTTGCCTTTACAGTATATTCCTTTAAGGTAGAATTTCTCAACCTCAGAACTATAATTGGGGCTGGATTCTTTTTTTTTTTTTTTGAGACAGAGTCTCATTCTGTTGCCCAGGCCAGAGTGCCGTGGTGTCAGCCTAGCTCACAGCATCCTCAAACTCCTGAGTTCAAGCGATCCTACTGCCTCAGCCTCCCAAGTAGCTGGGACTACAGGCATGCGCCACCATGCCCGGCTAATTTTTTCTATATATTTTTAGCTGTACAGATCATTTCTTTCTATTTTTAGTAGAGACGGGGTCTCGCTCTTGCTCAGGCTGGTCTCGAACTCCTAAGCTCAAACGATCCGCCCGCCTCGGCCTCCCAAAGTGCTAGGATTACAGGCGTGAGCCACCGCGCCGGTGGGCTGGATAATTCTTTATTATGCACTGCAGCATCTAGCCCTGACTCATTTAGATGCCAGTAGCAACTCTCCAGTGTGACAATGAAAAATGTCCCCAGACATTGCCATATATCCACTGGGGGGCCAAAGTGCCCCAGGTTAAAGACCACTGCTTTGTGACTATATAGTCAAAACACTGAGTTTTAAAGTGTTTTGAGATTATTCTTTTCTCTGCATAATTATACCACCAACTTAATGTATAGTTAGGTTCATTTGTTTCAGTGGTTTTCAGGTTTTAGAGATTGCTTTTACTTTTTAAAAATGTAAAACATGTACATTGTTCCAAAGTAATTTGTTTATTTTTAGTTTAACTTTAGTGTTCAACCGTATAAAACATAACATTGAATAGCTGATACTGTCAAAGAAGTTTCAATTCCATCTATCGTGCTCCCTCCTCTTCCCTATGATAACCATTTTCATTTGTTCCTTCCATTGTTTCTTTTTGAAAATGTAAGCCAATGTGTATTTATATGTGTATTTTCTTATATTTATTGCTCCCTTTCTTATCCAAAAGTTTGCGTGCTATAAACACTGTCGTGTTTACCTAAAAGCAAGCTTTTCTATCTATCTGTATTAATCGGAAGAGTCTGAGTGGCCACTAAATGCAAAGCTCAGTGGTAGGCCCTGAGAGTTTGCCTTCAATGGAGAAGACAGACTGATACAGTAGATCATTTCCATGACTCAATGCCAATTTAAGGTTGCAAATCCTATGGTTGACTTCTGCCATGCAATTGGGGGCCACCCTAAATTTGACTTCTGATGAAGCTCTCATTTCTGGGAATAAATGTGCCAAGAATTCTTTTATGTAATTTGGAATGAAGACACCCTTGATTAAAGACATGGCTTGGGTGAGGCAATTGCTATGGACCAAAGAAACTTCCTTTAGACAATGTTCCCTAACTTGCCTGGGATGTGTTCATAAAGATGCTTCAGATGAGGATTAAGCAAATGTGGAAAATTAATGGAGGGACCTAGAACTAGACCCCTACCCTCGTACTTGTATGGGCTGCTGAATTCTATGAAATGAGTTGTCAAGAAACATGAGTCAAATTTAGCCACGTAACCTCTATTTCTTAACTCTCAAAATATCTATGGGCCAAGTTTACATATTAATAAGTCTACTACTTTTTATTAGAAAATTTCCAACATAAAAGTACAGAATGCAATGAACTATGTAGTCATCACCCAGTTTCCATAACCATCAACATTTTGCCATACTTGTTTCATCTATCCCAACCTTTCCTTTCCTGAAGTATTTTATAGCAAATCCCACATAATAGGTCATTTCACTCTACAATGCATCTTTTAAAATAAGTAGTGGTGAAGGGTGGGAAGGAGCATTTTCTTACATAACTTTAAGGTCAGTATCACATTAATTTATTACTATCATCCAATATCCAGTCTAAATTTAGAATTCTCTATCTAAAAAAAAAATCCAAAAAATAAAAAAAAATTGTTTTTGCCATCAGTATAAATCAGGGTCTAAACAAAGTCCACTCATTCTATATGGGGAGCCTATGAACTGACAAAAAGTCAGCACTCTGGGTAGCTGAAAACAACCTGGCAGGGACAAGAAGCAGCATCAACTAGTAGGTCATTAAACGTGAAATGTCTGATTTTTGAATCAAAAGTGTAGTTTTCCCAAACAAGAAGCAGTACAATTAATCAAAGTATGCCCCTAAACTATGGACACAGTTTTGCCATCTTAATGGTAGCTTGTGTATGTCAGCAGTGAAGAAGCCTGGACAGTGAATGGCTTTGAAATTGGAAAAGGCTTTTTCTACAGCTTGTTGAGAATGGAATATTTTTCCTTGTAAGAAGCAGTCCAATGCCTGGAAGAAGTGGTAATCAGTTGGTGCAAGGTCTGGTGAATATGGTAGATGACAAAGAGTTTCCAAGTCCAGCTGCTGTAGTTGGAGCAGAATTGTTTGTATGACATGTAGTTAAGCGTTGTCTTGCAAGAGGAATGGCCTGTCTCCCATCCAAGCACTAACCAGGCCCAACCCTGCTTAGCTTCCAAGATCAGATGAGATCAGGAGTGTTCAGGGTGGTATGGCTGTAGACAGACTGGCCTGTCTCTATTGACCAATCTCGGCTGCATAATCACAAACATCCTCATCATGTCATCCAGTTAGTTGCAGTAGACAGGGTTTCATGAAGCTGTAGTGGAGAATACCAGTGCCAGACCACCAAACAGACACCATTAGCTTTTTTTGATGAATATTCAGTTTTGGACTGTGTTTCAGCACTTCATCTTTGTTCAACCATTGTGCCAAATATTTGTGATTGTCAAAAAGACTCCATTTTTCATCACACATAATAATACGGTATAGAAATGGTTCACCTTTATGTCATGAGAGCAAAGAAAGGCAAGCTTTGAGACGATTTCTCTTCTGATGTTTGTTTAATTCATGTGGTGCCCATCTATCCAGCTTCTTTACCTTGCCGATTAGTTTCAAATGGTCCGATATTGTTGGAATAGTAATGTCAAACCTTGTTGCTAATTTACATGTAGGTTGAGATGGATTGGCTTCCACTACAACTTTCAGGTCATCATTATCCACCTCGGTCTCAGGTCATCCACGTGGCTCATTTTTAAGATCAAAATCACCAGAATGGAACTTCTTAAACCATTGTTGTACTGTGTGTTTATTAGCCATGTCATTCTCAAACACTTTGTTGATATTTTGAGCTGTCTGTGCTGCTTTGGTTTCATGATGAAACTCATATTCGAAAATAACACGAATTTTTGACTTATCCATGGTTTTGCAAAAATTGTTCTAAAAAGAACTTGAAAGATTATCACGAACCATGCCTTTGAAAGACTAAGGATCTACCTTTTTTTTTTTTTTTTTTTTTTGAGACAGAGTCTCACCCTGTTGCCTGGACTAGAGTGTCGTGGCGTCAGCCTAGCTCACAGCAACCTCAAACTCCTGGGCTCAAGTGATCCTCCTGCCTCAGCCTCCCGAGGAGCTGGAACTACAGTAGCATGCCACCAGGCCCAGCTAATTTTTTCTATTTTTAGTAGAGACGAGGTCTCACTCTCGCTCAGGCTGGTCTTGAACTCCTGATCTCAAGCGATCCTCCTGCCTCAGCCTCCCAGAGTGCTAGGATTACAGGCATGAGCCACTGTGCTCAGCCTTACCTTCACAATAAACATAAAACAAGAAGTGTCACAGTGAAATATCACAGATGTCAACTGTCAAACTTAGTACTTGAGGAAATCAGACACTTCATACTCAATAACCTAAAATATTAACCTGCGGATAGTCTGACCTCTCAGATCCACAGGATTATTGAAGACATCTGTGTTCCCCCTCAGACTTTTCTTCTCCAAGTTGAACATTCTCAATTCTTTCCATTGTTTCTCTTATGACATGCTTTCTCTCTTCTTTCCTATTCTTCTTAGCATGCTCTTATCATGCTCCAGTTGGTGAAAGTCTCTAGCAGACATATTACAGGGACTTGCTATCCTCGGTTATCAGTCCTTGGATCAGCACTGATGCTCCTATTTTAGAGATAAAGAGAGCTAATAACTTTGTAGGTAGGTGAGTTGATCTTGTGCTCAGTGTTATTTCTAAGTGTGAAGCTGGGCCAAAACTCAGAGCTTTGCCTGAATCTTACTTTCTGGGCACGAACAAGTCATTTTGGTTCTAACCATCTGTTGGTTCCTACTAAAATCCTGCAAATATCCAGTCACCCATCCAGCAGAGAATGGTTAAGAGCTTGGATCCAGGAGTCTCAGAAACATGGTTTAATGGTTAGATTGCACAGACTTTGCAGCCAAGCTTTCTAAGTTCAAATTCCAGTTTCACCAACTATGAGCTGGGAGTTTTGGGCTTGACTTGATCTGTTTCTCCATTTGTTTATCTGTAAAGTGGGAATGGGGACAGTATCCGCCTCATTAGGTTGTTGTGAGGACTAAATATATTAATACATGAAAAGTCTACGAAATAGTGCCTGACATAGAACAAATGCTGTGTGTGTTTGCTATTCTTACTATTCTGTGTCCACTACTGAGACACTGAGACTTTGATCAAGTTATCTAGCTAGAATATGTCTCCAATTCCTTATCTTTAATTTGAGCATTACGATGGAGCCTACTAATAGGAATCTCGTGAAGATTAAAAGTGGTAATTCACCAAAAGCTGAAAAATCAACATCTGGTACATAGTAAGCGCTCAATAAATATTAGCTTTTATTAATTTGGCACTGTATACTGTCCATGGGTATGAATCCAAAGTCAGAAGACAAACGTACCAGAAATACTGGAATCTTTTTCTTTTTTCTATAAATCAACTTAATTTTCATTCCAAGCCTTCATTCCACCTCAGTCATTCTTCGAGTTTCTCTTTTCTGAGTCCTCTGGAGTTTGTTCCAGGGGTCTGAGATCTTACATAATGTCTCGGTTTCCAGAGGATTCAGCCTGTTATCAGCCCTCTGTCCACTCAGATACCTATTATCTCAGCCCGGGAGTTCCCTGCTGCTTCTGTGCCACACTTGGGATTCCAGGTCTTGGCCAAGCCTGGGGACCTCAGCCCAGGACCAAGTCTCCTGCTGCATCACCTCCAGCCGTAGATAGCCTCCAAATGCTCCTGGGACCCACCAACCTTTCTCTGACCTCTTGCCCAAGTCTCTGGAACTCACCTCTTCATCTAGAGGAAAATCCTTTGTTTGTAAATCCTATTGACCTCGATGGACTTTTGGAAACAAGAGTCAGGCCACAAATCTCCCCAGAGGCAGAGAAGCGGCACAGAGCCTGCCGCTTTCCCAAGAGGGAGGACAGGAAGACAAGAGAGGGGACAATCATGTGTCCTCATCTCACACAGCATCTATCTCCCACCTTTAGAAGTACACGAGTCGTTACACAGAGAGGAGTTGATCTCCCAGTCACAGAGTAGACACCTCCCCCGAGCCGGGCCCTCTGCGAAGCACTAGAAGAAATACAGAGCTAGGCCAGAGGGGAGCCCCACCCTCAGAGTTCTTCCTCTAGAGCAGGGGTCCTCAACCAGGGGTGACTTTGTCCCCCAGGGAGCATTGGGCAGTGTGGAGACATTGTGGGTTGTCGCAGCTGGAGTGGAGGGTGCTCCTGGCATCTAGCAGGTAGAGGACAGAGGTGCCGCTACACATCCGACAACGCATAGGACAGCCCCCCACCCACCCTTGCCCACAGCCAAGAATTATCTGACCCAAAATGTCAATAGTGACGAGGATGGGACATGAAAACTGTCATGAAAGGTGGAAGAAGGTGACGAGGCGATTGTGCCAGAGGCGCTTCCAACCAAGATCACTGAACAGAAAACTCTGCCGGGAAGACTGTCGCTGGGGGTTTTCATAGTGGAGGGATGACCTGGAGTATCAAGGAGCTGAGGCTTCAGTGCACGGCCTTTCCACACAATTTCAGACGGCAGCTGTCTGGACAGGACAGCCTGGCACAGACACTGGCCCGCTCCCTCCCGCCTGGCACACTGGGCTGGGTCCTGCCAGAGAAGTGCCTTCTCCGTGGGGCTGGGGACTTGGCATGTGCGGCTGGGGGCTGCTCGCCTCCATGCGAGCCTCTGGTGCTGGCCTCCCCGAGTGACCAGTGACCAGTGAGCAATGAACAGCTTACTCAGATGAGGAAAACTGGTTCCTTAATCAGCCTGATGGGTCTCAACCCTGGCCTCAGAGTGAGTCTGCCCAGGAATTCTGATAGGTCTAGAGAAAGTCCCACACAAGGGCATTAAAAAAACAACAGCAACAACAATAAAAAAAAACAAACCTCCACAGGTAATTCTAATATGCAGACGGAAGTGAGAGATTTGTTTATACCAAAAATTGTGTCTCCTTGTTCTTGCTGTGGGACATCATTCAGAATCACTTCAAGTTCCACATCAAGTTCCAAGGCTGTGGGTGGAGGGGGTGGTATTTGTGCTGGGTCTGGAAAGACAGGTGGGCTCTGCCTTAGCTTTCCTGATGACCTTAACCTGGCCAAAGAGGGAAGGGGCTTAAAACCACTGGATGGGGCAAGGCCCTCTTTCAAATTTCCAGTGTCGAAGGAGTCCTGTTACCCACCATATGAAGAGCTGTATTTAGAAAACTCTCCACATTAGGAGTTTATCATTCACTTTTATTTTCAACAACTTTTAGGGCATGGCAAATGAAGTTTAATTTACAGAAAACCCAGCAGTCTTAATGGCTGATATAACCAAGAACTCCAAGGCAACTCTGGTTGTGGGTGAGGGGAGGCCTCAGCTCACCCGCTTAAATATTTTGACAAGGTTCCATCCTTTCGCTCTTTGAGGCTACACACAGTCCCTGAGCTGACTTGTCTCCCCTGATGGTTCTTGCTGGCAGCTCTGAGCAGCCTACTGTCAGCTCTACTCCCCCCATGACCTTTCTCCAGCCGTGTGTACCGCATGCTTCTTCCTGGGACGTTCTCCAACTCAGCCTGTCAGCAACCCCTTCCTGGTCTCCCAAGCTGTATTTTATATCTCAGTGACTAGCAAGCAAACCTCCACTCCTCTGTCTCCCTCATCGCCCCCACTTCCCAAGAGCCACCCATTCCAGAAGGTTCTCCGTCCTCAACATCTCCTGTTTCAGTCCTGTGTGGCCCATCCCCAATGCCTCCGTGAGACCATCATCGCTTGACACCTGGAATGTAGCAATAGCCTCCTACGTGGTCCTTCTGGTCCATTCTTGTTCTACTTTGTTATCCACCTACAAACTGGAACAACCTTTCTAGAATGTACCAATGATAATAGTTTATTGTTGTTATTACATCTATGACTTGTAAGGGATTTACTATATCTTAGCCACTGTGCTGAGCTCTTTACTTGCATAGTATCTTTTAAAAGCTCCCTAAAAACCCTATAAAAAAGATACTCTCATTATCCCTGTTTCACAGATATGAAAACTGAGGCGCAGAGGTTAAGTATCTTGTCTGGGGTCACACAGCCATTTAAAGGGAACACCTGCTCACCTAACTCTTCAATGACATCCCAAATCTTGATTTTCAAGGCAAAATGCACACCTTTGGCTTGGTCACAGGGTCTTTTGTGACCCAGGCTCTGACTCTCTGTCCAGACTTATCACTTGCTATGCTCCACCCTGACCCCCTAGGCTTGAGCCTCGTGGAGCCACCTACAACTCCTCAAAGATGTCCATATGTTATGCTGCTCTGTCTTTGTTCAAGTTGTTTCTTTCCCCAGGAGGTCTTCCCCATCCAATCTGTCCGGCAGACACATCTCCCCAGGTTCACCTGAAAGGATGCCTCCTCCATGAAACCCTTCCAGACTGCCTCCCTCCCCACCCCTTGGAGAACTGACCTCTTCCTCCCTTTGGCTTGGCTGTGGCTGGGACCCCATGTTATGACCTTGTTTGTCACCACAGGTGAGGGTAGGGACCGGATAGGGTTCCCCGTGGTGCGCTGGTACTCTGCAAGTGTTTGTGTCCTGATTGGTTTGTGCCATCTGGAGAGGGTGTTTCTCACTGTCCCAGTGGTGTGGGTGGCGATGCTTGGGTGTGGCGTTTTTAGTATCTGGTGGCCAACCGATGCCGTTGGACTGTGGCAAGGCTGGGGGAGCAGGAGACCCTCAGAGCCTGGGGAGCAGCTTCTCTGGGCCAACAGAGAACATAGGAAAGGTGGGGAGAGCTGTCTTCTGTTATTTAATCCATCAACTCCTCCAGTTCCCGAAGGGGTCTGGTGAGACGATACAGTGTGAAGTCCCAGACGGGACTTGCAACCTGGGTTCTGGTGGCTCTTTGCTGGCACCCTGTAGCTTCAAGTCTCCTCTCAGGCTCCTTTCGGAAACACGCTTTCCAGGCCATTCCAGAGGCCTCTCCCCACCTGTCAGTGGCGGTCACATGCCCGCCTCACTCCTCAATTCCCTGCTTGGGCAAGTCTGCACTGCCTTTTGCTGGCTTCAGCCTTCCTCCTTGCACTCACTTGGCCGTGGTGCCAGGGGAGAATACGTGAGAAGCACTTTCATTTCCTTAGGAACAAGGATAAGGGGAAGCCCAGGAAGGAGAACTAATGTTCAGTAATAATTGAGGCCCGAGCCCTCTGGAGCTCAGGCTACGGAGGGCTCTTCCTGTTTGCCCACCCACACCTTTCCAGCCGTGGGCTCAGGGAAGGCCTTGTGCCTGACACCAAGGAAGGGGGACAGTAGGCTGGAGGGGCGTCCAGACCCCCACAACGAGCCCCCTGCCACAGCCCAGCCCCACCCCAGACATCTCCACCCGAGCTTCTAGGCTCGCAGGGCAGGACCCATCTCACAGTGGTTCTTAAGGACACGAGGGAGGGTATTGAGAAAAGACTGAATCGCTTTGTGCGAAGAACTGTATCTTTCTGGACAATGGATCCAGTGATCTTTTCGATTTTCTCAGGCCCAAAGGAGTAGCTGGTTCTTCCTCCAAACGGCCGTGATGGCGCCCTCCTGTGGCCCTCTGAGCCCTTGCCGTGTGCCTTTCTCAAGGTACTTAGATTACTCTGATGCCCATCATTCGCGTGCAGCCTTGGCCTGCCCGGTCCCTCTTGTCCTTAGCTGCTTAGGAACAAAGGCCACATATGCTATCAATCTTGGCATCCCTAGCACTTAGTAAGAGCCTGGCCCCAGTAGCTCTCCACATGTTTCGAATAGAAACGACCGTGAGAAAATAAAACTTAAAACACATCATCTTGGCATTTGTTTTCAAGTCTTACCTCATCATTGTATTATTATTATAGGCGCAGGCACTCCTGGAGGTCTGATGTCTGGGAAAGGGATCGAAGCAGGACTCTGCTGGTGCCTCAAGCTCTCTTCTTTCCACCCCCCTTGGCTCAGGTCTCCCTTTCTTTCTTTGGACTTTAGCATATCCTGTTCCCTCTCCATTGGACCTTCCTTGGTTTCATTCCTCACCTGCCTCACTTCAACTCATGCTTTGAAAGTTAGCCCACATGTCGCCCACTTCAGGAACTCTTCCCTGATCTGAATTTTTAGACCATCTTCTGCTACGGGATACAGAAAGATAAATGCCTCTATGTGAGTCTATCTCTTCCACTAGAATGCCAGCTCCTTGGAGGCAGGACTGAGTCCCTTACTATACCATGCATGTTCATTCCTGGATTCAGCAAATGCCTTTTGAATGCCAACCATGTGCCAGGCGTTGTACTGGTAGATACACTGTCCTCGTGGTGGCAGCCTCCAAAGGGGCTCCCTGTGCTCTTTGCCTCTTGCTATTCATGTCCTTACATGGTTTCTTCCCACCTGAATTGCCATTGGCCTAAGTGACTGATAAAATATAGAGGAAGTGATGCTATGTGACTCTATTTCCATGAAGCACAAGACCAGATGATAAAGACGGTTTCAGCTTTCTTCATGGTCTCTTGGGTTGCTTCTCTAAGGGAAGCCAGGACAACAGCGCACATGGCCCCATCAAAGGTCCACATGGAAAGGACCCACCTGGACAGCAACTGGCAGCTATGTGAGTGAGCCACCTTGGAAATGGACCCTCCAGGATCTACCAAGTCTTCAGAGGACAGTAGCCCAAGCTGGCATCAGAGACACAACCCCATGAGTGACCCTGAGCCAAAACTGCCCAACCAAGTCATTCCTAATTCCTGATCTATAGACGCCTCAACCTGTTTTAAACCACTAGGTTTTAAGGTGATTTGTGATGCAGCGAGAGATAAACGATGCAACCCTATTGTCATGGAATTTACATTCTAGTGGAAGGGAGAAAAATGAATAGAATTTATTTGTTCATTTATTCAACACCACCAGGTACCCCTGGGTGCTGAGATTACAGTGGCAAACAAGATGATAGACAAAGTCTCAGCTCTCATGATGTTTATGTTTTAGTGAGGGAGGTAGAAGGTAAATAAAATAAGTAAATTATATAAAACATTAGACAATAAGTGCTAAAAATAAAAGAAAACCAAGCAAGTTGGACAAAAGGAAGGGAATTGCAATTTAGATTGCCTATTTTGTACTGAGCACTTTTCATCTTTATCTCAATTAATACTGTAAAATTTTTTGAAGTTGGTAGCTTATCCTCATTTTACAGATGAGAAAATTGAAGGCCAGGAAAGTTAAAGGAAGCAGCCAATGTCACCCAGTTGGTATTTAGCTCAGCCAGAGCGGAACCCAGGCCACTCGGATTCTAAAGCCAGCACTCTTTGCAGAACACCAGACTGACCGTTTTGGGTTTCAGTTTCGGCCCTCACCCTGGGGCTCACCCTGCGGCATAACCCATACTTGGCATCAACTAGGGGCTTGTAACGCACGGGCTGGGTGAGGGCATGGAAATGGCATTCAGGTAGGATTGTCACGGGCTGGCAGGGAGGCCTAGGCCTCCACTTTCTCCAACTCTAGAAAACACCAGGGTGAATGTGGGCCAGTCCATAGGCTGGAAATATCCACCCAGGCCCCTACCTTAGCTGTCCTAGTTGTTTAGAAACAGGAATGCCCACTCCCTCTCTGCCTTTCTGTGTCCACTTCATTTGCTGTATGTGGGAGGAGCTACGGCTCTTTCAGCCAAGCTCGGCTTGCTGGTCTTCCCCGTCCACCCCTCTGTCCCTTGGCGTCTCTTGCCCCTTGTTATTTTTCCCTCCTTGTTTTGCCTTCCTTTCTTGTGCCAAGACCACTAGATGGAGATATACAAAAACTTACTGAACGTGTACCATGTGCCAGGCACCATTCTTTTCCTGCATGATTTCATTGAATTCTCAAGACAGCCCTTTGCAGAGGTCCCATTATTTTCCTCATTGAGGTTAAGGCTCAAGGTCATTCAGCTACTAGGTGGGGGAGCTGGGATTCAAACCCACATCTCTTTGAAGTTGGACTTCATTTGTTAGCCAAGATCACACACCGCGCTGGAAGAACTTTAAAGAGGGGTGATTTCCGAGGTCATCTTGTCCATTCCTTTGCTCCTGGGCAGGGCTGTTTATCTCCAGGAGATTATAACTAAACAAATTAGTGCTAGAGAAAAGGAAAGAAGGAAAAATTCCATCCCTTCACAGCTCATTATAGTTTTCATGAGAATTTATAGGTGTAACATTCTTATGAATGTCTAGGCCAAATTATTCATCTGATAAGTGTTTATTAAGTGCCTACTATGTGCTAAGCCCCACTATGTGCTGTAATGGACTGGGGCATGAGTTATCATGGAAGTACAGAGCTGGGAACCAAACAGACTGGCAAGTCAGAGATGCCCACCACCAGGTGACACTAAGCCGAACGCTGCCACTGTTCTAGGTGCCAAGCAGCACAGAGGGGCCTCCAGTCAGATGAAGCAACATGTGCAAAGTCAGGGGGTGTGACTGAGCCCAGTGCGTTCCAGCATATGGCTGGAGTTTACAAGAAGTATTGGGGAGGGGCAAGCAAAGAGATTAAGAGATGGGCAGGAGCCAGACCTATGCCAAGGGAAGGAATTTGTTCTATATCTGGAAACCAATGTGAAATGATTTAAGGATTTGGGGCAAGGTACTGACATAATCAGATTTGCATAGTAGAAAGAATATTCCATCAGCAGTATGGCTGAAGAATGGGAAAGACCAATTAGGGAGGACTTTGTAATGGTTTTACAAGAAATGATGAGTGAGGAAGAGTTATGTGGGAGAGATTTACGAGTAGACTAGTCAAGACCTGGTGATTGCTTGGGTGTGGGGGCATGAAGCAGGAAGGCACTGAGGCTGATTCATCCTGGTCCTGGCTTGGGTGTGTGGGTGGATGGTGGGGCCATGTGTTGAGATGGGCATCAGGAGCAAGGGTAGGTTTAGAGGAGAGACGCTGATGTCTTAATATCCCCAAGCTCCTCAGGGCAACCCTTATTTCTTATCTCTGAAAACAGAGACTCAAAAAGTTGATGTGATTTGCTCAAACTCACAACAGCAAGAGTAGTGTTAGGAGCAGGATTCCAACCTACATCTTTCTATTTTTGGAACTATTTTCCCCAGGTGTAAGCAGATTTGTTTTATGAGGAACACAGGGAGGGCTCAGCACAGAGTAATGTGTGACAAAACAAACATTTACCTAAGTCAACCAGCGTTTTGTGTTCCTTCATTCATTCAACAAGATTTACTGAGCACCCATCATGTGACATGCATGTAGGGCTGCGGTGATGACACGGATAAGAGAGGACCACATTGAGCCTGTAGTCTACCTAGGGAGGCAAACAACATACAAATAGGCAAATACAGACACAACATACTGTCAGAGCAAAGTGGAGAGAGTAGCAGGAGTGAGAGTATGGGTGCTGTGTTGGGTGGGGTGGCCTAAGACATGACATTTGATCAAGATCAGAGTGATGAGGGAAAATTATGCAAAGATCTTGGGAAAGATGGTTCCCAGTAGAGGAAACTTCAAATGTAAAAGCCTTAAGGTAGGAACAAGCTTATTCAAGGACTCACAAGAAAGCCAGTGTTCCAAGAAAGGAGTGACTGAGGAAGACATTGGTTGGAGATGAAATTGGAGGCAGGGGCCAGAGCCTGTAGGACTCGTAAGATATGAATAGCATCTTGGATTTATTCTAAGTGGATGAGAAAATCTTGGAAGGTTGTAGTAGGCCTGTGACATTGTTTATTTACTTAATTTATTAAAAATATACTTTCTATTTCAAGATAATGATAGATCCACGTGCAATTGTAAGAAATAATACAGGGAGAAATGGAACTGTGTACCCTTTACCCATTCCCCCCCAGTGGTAGCATCCTGCCAAACTGTAGTACAGCATCATACCCAGGGTATCCGTTTGTGGCTTCAATTTGCATTTTCCTAATGGTAATGGTGTTGAACATCTTTTCATGTACATATTTACCATCTGTATATCCTCTGTGGTGAAATGTTTGCTCATGTCTTTTGCTCATTTTCTTCTTTTAATTTTCTCACAGTTTTTTCACTGTTCACTTTTGAGAATTCTTTACATATTCTAGACACAAGTCCGTAGTCAGTTACATGACTGGCAAATATTTTTTCCCAGTCTACAGCTTGTCTTTTCATCCTAACAGGGTCTTTTGTTGACTAAAAGCTTTTAATTTTGATAAGATCTAGTTTATCAATTGTCCCTTTATGGATTGTGCTTTTGGTGTCAAGTGTGAGAACACTTTGCCAAGCCCTGGAACTAGATTTTCTCCTATGACTGTCTTGGAAGGTGGACGAGTAAATTGACTAAAGCCATGTAGTGTACCTGGGCAGAGCTGAGGGCTCATTGGAGATTCAAGGCAGAGGACTGGGAAAGGGAAGAGGCTTCAAGGAACTTTCTTGGTCACTGGAGGAGTCTTATGGGGTAGAAGCTCCTTCCCCTTCTAGCTTGAGTTAGGCAGACAGATGGTCATTTTGGCAATATGATCAGAGGCTTAGGCTTCTCCCTTCTCCAGAATACTCATAGACCCTGAAAGAATTGTCTAGTTTCTTTTCTTCACTGAGGGCTTCAGCCACCATAATGGACTTTCACGACATCATCATGACTTACTTCTTATAACAACTCTGTAGGGAAGATACTATATTATCATCCCCTTGTACAGAAGACACAAACTGAGGCCCAGAGAAGGGCTGGGACTAAACACAAGTCTCCTGATATCGAGAATAATGATTGTTCTTCTCTACAAGCTGACTTTGAATTCCTGCCACTAGTTATTTCTTGAGGTCAGTGGTTCTCAAAGGATGGTCCACGGACCCCTCGGGATCCATAAGACACATCCAGAGGGGGCCTGTAAGGTCAAATCTATTCCCCTAATAATACAAAATCATTATTTGTCTTTTCTCTGTGTTGACATTTTAACTTATGGTGCAAAAGCAAGGGCAGGTAAAACTGCCTTGGTGTGGATCAAGACAGTGGCACCAATCCATGTGTTCTTCATTCCCCCATGCACTCAGTGGGGACACAATGGGCAGTTTCACATCAATTTGTTAGTAAATAGGAAGTACACAGAAAGCATTTTTGCTGCATACCAAAATAAGATGGATGCCATGAGGAAAAGTGCTTCGGCAATCCTTTCCCACCCTCCCCTTCATGCAGTACAAGTTTTGCTTGAAAGAATGGCTGACAAACTGTAGTTCTTCCGACTTGGGTAACTGGAAGACACTTTCTTAACAAATGACCAAAGTGAGCCTGTCGCATTAAGGAAAGCAACTGCCTATTTGTTGCCAGTGACAACATTTGTGCTTTTAAATGAAAATTAGAATTTTGGGGGGAGAAATTTTATTTGCCACTCTGCACTTGACCGCTTTTCAATACTTGAGAATATTTCGGATGATATCAGTGGTGATATTAATAAGTGTGATGTTTTGCTATTGAATAAAGAAATGTGCTTAGACTTGGAGAAGAGCAGGTAACTCAGTAAACTAACAGTCTGTAAGTAACCAATGCTTGATGATACAGATCAGCACAGGTTAAAGACCCATTCAAAGTATAAGATAGATCAATGAGTTTTGATGTCACAGAGTATGAGCATTTCACTGACATGATTTCAGATGCCACATTTATGGAGTTTTGTGTAGTACCAAAGAAGAATATCCACAATCATATAGGTAGGCTGCTAAAATGCTCCTCCTTTTCTCAGCTCTCTAGCCATGTGAAGCTGGACATTCTGCATATATTTCACCTAAAAGAACACATTGGAATAGACTAAATGCAAATGGAAATTGAAGAATCTAGCCATCTTCTATGAAGCCAAGTGTACAGATGTAAAGTGATGGGACTCTATACACTAAGTTTTTATTTTTAAATTAAATAAACATTTTAAAAATTCCTCTAATTTCTACTATCTCAAATATCAATAGGTATAACCCATATAAACAAAAGCTCTTTTAGGTCCTCAATGTTTAAAAATATGAGGAGATCAAAAGGTTTGGGAACTCTTCGCTAAAGCAGCGAGGTCTCCTATTAGCCACTGCAGCCAAGGAAGGCTTTATCCAGCACTGGCATTCTTTTTCAGATTATTTGCCCACCCCAGGCTTCCATATGACCTTGAAATAAAGCACTTTATTTCCAAGGACAGCCAAACATGATATCAGGGGACCCAGGGTTCTGATAATGCTACATGCCCTTTTCACCTCCTTTTCCTGCTCTTCCTCCAAGAAGAACATGGTTTTCAAGCAGACCTTGGTCTCCGCCTTAGCCCTTCTTTTAGCCAGAAAGGGGGCTCTAGGCAAGTCTCTTAGTTCTCCAGTCTCCATAAAGAAATAATAATGCCTGTCCTTCCTTACCAAGATAGTTTTGAGGATTAAATAAAGTCATGGAGAAAAATCTTTAAAGTGCTTACAAATGTAAGTTATGAACATTTTCCAACAAAGGAAGTTCATCCACATTTATGGCCATTCATTAAATAAACAGGTTTTACAAGCATGGCCCAGTGAGGCCTTGAGTGTAAAACAATAGTGCAACTTCTGCCTGCAAGGACCTCTCAGTCCTTGGGAGAGACCAGCATGAACACAACATGACAGTGTGGTGTGGGAGATCTTTGAAATCTTAACTACTATTTCCCCCGTGCCCCTTCTTGTTGCCTTGCGACCGCTGTCTCGTTCAGGTACCTGGATAATGCCACATCCGTGCCTAAGTGAGGGGATGGTACAGAAGTAGAGAGAAGGGTTTTCAGTGTCTTGTTCAAATCCTTGAGGAGCTCTGAGGTTTAGATATTACAAAGGGAGACAGGGTAAAGCTTCACTCTCCTCCTTCGAGACGAAGAAAGAGTCTTTAGGGGCACTTCTGAAGGGGCGATGTCAATGTGACCCTGGGGCCGAGGATGAGGAGTCCTGACTGAGAGGAACCACACAGAGAAGGGCCATGCAGGATCAGTCTCTGTGGATCCACCTGGTGTCCATGCCAGCAAACAGACGCCAGTGTCAGAACCAGGGGGTTCTCCGGAAACTGAATTAGCATCTCCAGCCTGTGCCGTTTCTACACCTCTGAGCAACACATCTTGCCTGTGCTGGGGAGCTGAGGCACTACCCTGCATGTCCTTCACCTTGGCTTTTGACCCGCTCTGATAATTAGCAAAAGTGGTGCTTACATCTGCCCAATCACATTCTGACTGATCTGGTGCAGACAACCTCTTTTTAATGGTGCAAATTCTGAGCAGTTAAAGGGTAGAAGGAAAAGCCTCACGGGCTTGTGCTTGGCTGACACCAGATGGAACCAGCCCAAGATTTACCCCTGTCCCCAGTGGGATAAAAGCTCAAACAGACACAAGAGCAGGGGGCAGCAAGAGTACAGAGGAAGTGACTCATTCTTCCAGGCCTTCCTGGGCAGGAGCAAGCTGCAGGAAGAAGGGCAGGGAAGGTCTCAGAGAAGAGGTAACATTTGAACTGGTTGTGGGTAGCTGGGCCTATGATAATGTGCCCGGATTATCTCCACAGAATTCAGCCTGTTCAATCCAGGAAGAAGAGCCTGTTTCTTGGGAAAGAGGAACGTGTGGAGAAGGCCCCTGAACCCATGAACCCACCCAACTATGAACCTGAAGTTGGGTAGAGATCCAGCAGACACCAGTCCTTCTGTAGAAAGTGTTGCATGGCTTTGTTCAGAGGACGAATTTACCCAACTTGCATAACCTTTCACCAGCAAATAGTGATTGATACTCTCTGCGCTAGGCTCTGGGGTGGGTGAGGGGCCACACAGTTGTAAAAGTGTCACGATTTATTTATTGAGTATTTAATATATGTCAGGCACTGGGCTCAGCATTTATGTACATTAGCCCATTTCATTCCACTATCTGATAGTTTAATCCCCAACGTACAGGTAAGAAGACTGAGGCTCAAGTTCCTACAACTAGTTAAATGGTAGAAACAAGATTTGAACCCATGTTTATGTCCCACCTTGATTTCCAGCTTGAATAGCTTAGAATTTAATTGGGTAGTTAAGGAATAAGTGCTTGAAAAGGTAAATAATGGCACAAGACGAAAGCTCACATATGTCTATGTGAGATGCCTTTCTGCTGTTCCCCCACAGATATCTGTGATCACAGCTATCAGCAAGTCCTCTTGGTCCTACCTCCGACTTGCATCCCAAACTTGTCCACATCTCTAAATGTCCACTCCTCCATCTAACCCCAGCCACCACCATCTCTCACCTGGATGAAGCACTACATTTGACACTGTGTACAAGCGAGGTGTTGACAAGAAGAAATGTGACCCCTGCAGTCATGTTTCCTATAGTCAAAGAGGTTGGTAGGCAGAAGTCCACTAATTGTCCCCCAACATACACTTGGCCTTCTGCTCCAGCAATAGGATCTCTGGTTTTTAGCTGGGTAAATAGATGTGCGGAATAAGGACTACATCTCCCAGCCTGCTTTGTAGCTGCATGTGGTCCTGTGATGGGCTTCAGACCAATGGCATTTGCGTGGAAGTGACGTGAGCAACTTTTGGCTCCAGCTCTTAAAGGGAGAGAGTGTGACCCCCACTTCCCCCTCCATTCCTCCCACAGGCAGGAATGAGGACACTGTGGTGACATGTCTCAGACCACATAGATGAGGTGTGTCAGCGTGAGTGACTCTGTGGAGCAGAACTGCCATATTGACAAACAGACTTCTGTTTCGCCTTTTGGAGTTTCTCATATTTATTATCTCCTAATAAATATAAGTGAAGAAGAACATTGAGCAAATCATCGCTCAAGTATATAAGTACAAATTACAATAAATGCAATGAAAGAAACATGCATAGATGTCCTCCTGAGAGAATATAATGGGGGGGGCTTTATAATTGTCAGTTAAGGAAGGCTTCTCTGAGGGGGGGACGTTCAAGCTGGGAAAGATTGGATGTGTAGGATTTAGAGAAAAATAGAGGAGTCTGGAAAGAGCATCTTTGAAGATTCTGAGGCCATGGAGAATTTGGTAACTGGTAATACCCCAAAAGGGCCCAATGAGGAGAGCCCTCTGCACCAAATCTTCAGCCAGCTCTCAATTTCACAACCCTCTCCCTCACCGAAGGGCGCTGCAGCCTGGGCCCCCCAGCCCCTCACCCAGAACCTGAACTTGAGGCAGCCCAGCTAATCCCAGATGCCTCTTGAAGGCATGGCTGGGTCAGGCACCTCTAGAAAGATATGGAGGACAGAGGCAAGCCTTCTTCCAAGAAGGAACCCCCAGAGTCCAGCCAGAGAAACTGAATGTGCACTTGGGTCCCAGGAGCAAGCGTGGGCCCAGGGAAGCGGAGGAAGCCAGGGGCGGGGGTACCGGAGAGACCCAGGAACAAGTCAGGAGGGAGGAAGAGCCAGGCAGGTGTGGAAGTTGATGCTGGGAGGTTTCAGACACAACCCCGCCACTTGCCCAGGGCTACTTTTTACTGGTAGGCTTGGTGTCTGCACATGGCTTATGGTTTCACCGCCATTTCTAATGTGTGCCAGGCACAGTGGCAAATGCTCTCGATTAGAATCTCACCTAATTGAGATTTATGAGGGGGGCATTATCTCCATTTTACAAATGAACACACTGAGACTCAGAGTGGGTAAGAGAGTTGTCCAAAGTCTCTGAGTAGGTGGAGCTGGAGGGTGGAGGGTTTGTGTGAACCCCCACCCCCCACCATGCCCACGCTGGGGGACACAACACATTCAGCCTGTCTGGAGGCCCACGTAGGCAGGGGATTGCAAACGCCTGGCCTGGCAACCAAAGATGGCCCGTAGCAGTGTCTGGTTTGGCTGAATAATGATTCAAAAAACACAACTGAATTTGAATGTGTGTATGAAGGGAATGGACTTTGTCATTTGTCATAATCTCTCCATTTATTGTCTCATTTATTCCCTGCCTGGTCGTGGAAGGGAAGCTTTAATTGGACTCCATTCTAGAAAAACCTTTCTTTAGCACCGGCAACCAGCTGAGGAAGCTTTCCTGAGCCCTTTTTCCAGTCACTCTGGGAATAAATCAGGGACTTGGGGCCCAAGTATTTATCTAAGGTATTAGATATCTAAAATATCTAATATCTCTAAGATACAAAAACCTTTCTTCTGTCGAGGAGGGTAACACATGCAGGCGAGGACCTTGCTTCGTGAACTAGCCGTTATCTGCACACTGCAAGCCAGTTAGGAAAGACTGAGCGGCAGGGTCCTTCCCGGGGGTTCTTTAGGAACAGGAGGCAGTTGCATTTTCCAGCGTTGGAACATAGCATGAGAGCAACTAGGGCGCATGGAGGTGCAGGGAAGCCAGAGAAGGTTTGAGGGAGTGAGCTGGCTCTAAGAATTCCTCTTGTGTCTTCTTTCTGCATCTTGTCAAGTTTGTTAACTGCGTGGTAACCACACACTTGACTTTTACCCTTTGGATTCCCATTGTACACCCTGTCTTTCTGGTCTGGAGTTTAACCAGACACCACCATCAGACCTGTGGTTTCCCTTGCAAAGTGTTGGCTTCCGAATCCCTGGAGCTTTTGAAGGCACAATTTGCAGACCTCATCTTGTCATCTAGGGGAACCACCCTCCAGTTCCCAGGATAAAGGACTCTGCCTGCCTTTGGTTACAAGTTGCCATGGGCGAGGGAAGTCGTTCTCCTGAACTCAAAATAGCCATCTGTGTTAACTACTTTTTTTTTTTTTTAGATGAAAGCAGCTACATGTTTTTAAAAACCAAGATAAATTTAAGTTGTCTGTAGTAGGTCTAGTGAAAAGCTATAATTGGGGGTTTTATGTTCCATGAATGCCTTGAAAATTAAAGTTTAGCAAAAAAGGCGGGGATTGGGGAGGTCACCGAGGAGAAAGACAGCACTCATCTCCAACAAGCTGGAAGAAGGGGAAAGCGCTTGTCCTTAACCTAAGCCTCACCCCTCGAAAAGTAATTTCTGCTCCAATGAAAAAGGCAGGAAGGGGTGGGACTCCTGGGCTTATGAAATTTCATCGTTCAGACAATAGCAGCAAACCAAAACATGATTTGCCTAGGGTCACGGTCTATTGTCTCTGAGTAAGCAGGTTCTGAACATGCTATTCTTCAAAGCCTCCAACCTGCTTTTCTGCGTCTGTTTTGAATTTCCTCTCCTCTAACGTGTGTTTATATCCTGCCTATTACAAGCTGACAAGAACAATCACTAGCATTATCTGTTTCCTTTCAGATCCTGGTGTAATTCACTTACCTTCTTCCCACGTTTTCTTTTCCTTGCCATCAAACCAGACCGTCTTAGAAATACAAAAGGAAGAGAGAGGTAGCACCTTTAGACTTTACTAACAAACAAACAAGGCCTTGTTTACAAACAAACAAGGCCATTTGGTCCTGAGCACATGGAAGAAATTTAGTAAATTCATTCATTAATTTGTTCATTCCATTAAGAATTTACCGTTGGCCGGGCGCAGTGGCTCACGCCTGTAATCCTAGCCCTCTGGGAGGCCGAGGCGGGTGGATCGCTCGAGGTCAGGAGTTCGAGACCAGCCTGAGCAAGAGCGAGACCCTGTCTCTACTAAAAATAGAAATAAATTATCTGGACAACTAAAAATATATATAGAAAAAATTAGCCGGGCATGGTGGTGCATGCCTGTAGTCCCAGCTACTCGGGAGGCTGAGGCAGTAGGATCGCTTGAGCCCAGGAGTTTGAGGTTGCTGTGAGCTAGGCTGACGCCTTGGCACTCACTCTAGCCCGGGCAACAAAGTGAGACTCTGTCTCAAAAAAAAAAAAAAAAAAAAAAAGAATTTACCAAGAGGCTACTGAAACTGAGGGCAAACCTGACTAGGCTCGCCAAACTTTAACCTGCTCTCCTTGCTCTTAGCTGGTTTAGCTGTTTTAAAACGTCGCTACCCTTGATGTCACGTAGCTAAGCAATATATCGCAAGCCTCCCTTCAGCTTCCCTATAGATGACATCTCTGACGTGTGGGTCCCTGTGGTAACGTGTTGGGAACTTAGAGTCGGCTCTTACCCAGTTCAAGCTGATAGAGACCCCTGACCCTATAACGGGGCCTGCATGAGGGCCTCATGGGTGACTTTTTGGCGTCAAACGGCCCCAAACTCCACCCTCAGATCATGCTACTGCCACTATTTTCTGAACATAAACACCACGAAGTTTGACTGCACTTGCACAGACTGCTGATCACCTCACTTTTCCTTACTTCTAATCACCTTTCCCCACAGCTTAGACCAACCGACTTCTTTATCCCGTAAATATCCTTAAACCCCATCTTCGGGGAAGTATGGATTTGAGATCTGTTCTCCCTTCTCCTCACTTGGCCTCCTCATGAATAAACTCTTTCTCTGCTGCAAAACCCGTCATTTCAGTGATGGACATGCCACATGACAGGCCAAAGGAGCCTGGTTCGGTGTCACTACTGTGAATGGAGCCGTGTGCCAGACAGTGAGAATGAAATGCAGAGCAAGAGATGGTCCCTTTCCTTCAAGAAACTCAGCGTCATACAACGTGTAGACAAAACGAAGACCCCAGGTATTTACAAGAGAGGTCAGTGTCAATAAGCTTGATTGTTATTGTTGAAAAGTACATTATCAGGTTCAGGCTAGAGAAGAGAAGGGAATGAGTTCTGCTGATTTGAAGTTGTCAAGATGTTCTCATTACTAACAACAGTGTCTTAAGGACCCCCTAAAAGCAAAGCCAGGCTTTTGGTGGACAGTCTTGATTTGCCCAGAGATCACCAGAGTGCCTACAGCTCTAGCTCTAAGGATTTGTGTTCTGTTTGGCTCATTTTCCTTATACTAGCAGGGAGAAGCGCAAAGAGCACAGCAGAGTTAGAAAGTGAGTGCAAAGGGAGAAACTTCCTAGCTCACCAGCTATCAGAAGGACCCTGTCTCTTATGTGTTCTGCACGCACTACAGTTGGGGTCTTAGAATCACCTTCCCGGGAGATGTTCCAGGGGAAGGGCTGACTTGGGGTGGTGACACACCAAAGCCTGAGGGATAGGGGATGTGAATCTGCAACGCTCATGCTATCATTCCTCTCACCAGCCTCCACAACAGACACTGGTAACTGACCAGACCCCCTGATCTCAACCAGCTGAATCAGAGAAGAGAAATGACTATTTTCTCAACTCTCTTAAATATATGACATAAGTAGTCCATTGTAGATGTGCAACAGAGAGATCAATCCAGTACATTCAGGGCCTTACAGTATTAGGGCTTAATTCTCTGAGGAACCCCTAAAGGCAATCTGACAATTCTCATTGGCCAACACGAGGCAGCAACTATCTATCCTAGCAGGCGTGAGGAGCAAGGCGAAGTTTATTTGCCGTCCTGCGATCTGAAGGAAAGGGAGGAAAAGCGTCAAAAAGAATAAAAAATAAGTTTTCCATTAGGGGCATCTAGAGAGCCACTTTGGGCACGGCCCTTAGGTGGAACAGGAAGACACAAAAGGAAATTGGGAGTCATAAAAATTTTTCCTGCTAATCCTGCCATATTTCATAGATCTGTAGATGCTGTGGTAGTTCTAAGAGGGCCCCCAAAATTCCTGCCTCCCCTCAGCATGTGCATTCTGGTTAAGCCCCTCCCCTGGGCTAGGGAGGACTGAAGAGTATGATGGGATATTGCCCTTTGATTAGGTTACGTTATATGGCAAAGGTGGAGGGATTTTGCAGATGTCCCTAATCAGTTGACTTCGAGTTAATCAAAGAGAGATTATCCCCGGTGGGCCCAGCTTAATCAGGTAAACCCTTTAAGTGAGGATTTAGAGGTCAAATGGAAAGGATCTAAGAGATTGGAGGCAGCAGATGCCTTCTCCTATTGACCCTGAAGAAGTAAATTGCCATGTCGTAAAGAGGGTCACATGGCAGGGAACTGCACATGGCCTCCAGGCACCGAGGACCTCGGCCCTACAACCACAAGGAACTGAATTCTGCCAACAACCGGAGAGCTGGGAAGAGCGCCCCAATCTTCAGATGAGACAGCAGCCCTGAATGGCACCTTGATTTCAGTTTTATGAGACTCTGAGTTGAGAAACTCAGGTGAGCCCAGATTTTGGGTCCAAAGAAACTGTGAGATGATGAGAGGGCATTGTTTTAAACCACTATACTGTGGTTAGTTTTCTAGCAGTAGAAAACCAATACCAGTTTTATCTACTGTTAGATGTGCCATTGACTGTAAGACACACTGTCGACTTAATGACATTGGGGGAAACGATAAAAACTACAACATGGAATGTTTACATCAGTTATAAGGCTTAAATTTTAAGACATTCTGATTAAAAAAACAATACAATGAAATATGTGTATCTTGGTATTAAAGAAACAAGTCCGTATTACTGCATTGGTGAAACACCTAGAAATTTCCAAGCCCTTTCACATAAGATTTTATGTAGCCCCCCCGCCCCCCCCCCCCCCCGACAGCTCTGGGTGGCTGAGAAGGGAGTCACAGTGAGGACAAAGCTGAGGTGCAGAGAAGTTAAATGACTTTCTCAAGGTCACAACACAGAGCCGGGATCAGAATCTCGGTTTGCACTTTGCCTGTACCTAACAGCCCTACAAGATGAAACTCTGCCACCAACAACCCTGCTCGAGTGGGCGCCACAGAGGCCATATTTTGTTCCAGCTGGGCCTGCCAGTCCCCACTGAATCCGCCTGGATTACAAGCGTGACCCAGATGCAAGGCAGCCAGTCCACAGAATGCACAACTGCTTATGCTCAGGGCCAGCCAAAAAAACAGGCTGAGCTAATCATATTCCCTCTTTTGGGACCATGAAGCCTTAATTCAGAGGTAGAGCGGGAGTCCTGCAAGCCACAGGTCATCGGAGCAGATGGGAGCAGACACCATGTGTGATGGGTGGAGGCCACCCAATGGTGACAGGGAAATGGAGCAGAGGAGGAGCAGAGATGCTACTCCATCACAGGCTAATTTTGAAACCATGGTCACTGTAGCTGTATGCCATGAATATCAGGCGCTGTGTTTTCACCCAGACTTAATTCTGAATTTTCTGGGGGCAACACCTGTCAAATGATCTGGTAGCATGAACTAGATGAAAGACTGAATGATCATGTCATCCAAACTGCACAAGCTAACAAATATGCAGAAAGACTCGGGGGTGGGTGGGAGGAGAGGTGGCCGACCATAAGTTCCTTCTTAGTCTTAGGAGGCTCTGCCAGCAGCTGAACGTACTGGATTCATCTCTCTGCTGTGCATCTACAATGGACTGCTTATGTCATATATTTAGGAGAATTGAGAAAATAGTCATTTCTCTTCTCTGATTCCGCTGGTCTGTAGATAGGACACGACTAGTTCAGAGAGTCAGGATAGGAGAAGAGTGAGGCCTTTGGGAAGGCAAGATTCGGTAGGCAAAACAATTATTTGGCTGGGCTGGGGCCCACTTCGTCTCTCCAGCCAGTCCTGCCAGTGCTAGCTCTGGGATTCTACAGGAAGGTTCGGGAAGCAGCCAGTGAGACTGAAAGGGTGCTTTGACGTCACTTAACCTGGGGCAGACAACCCAAAGGAGGCTGCTGCAGGGGATGGCGGGCCACACCCTGGGCCACTGCATGACAGCTCCTCCCTCCCAGGCTGGAGGCAGGGACTATTCCTCAACAAAGAGTCCCTTCCTCAAGGGAGGGCATCCGGGAACCCATTGCTGAGAATCTGTAAATCTTCAACACAGCCCTAACTAACAAAACAGAGTCACAGGTCACTCGGCTGAGGCTGCTTAATCTAAGCAACTTCATCTATACCGAGAACAGTCAAGAATTGGGAAAGATTCCAAATGGCAGCAGAGTAGCCAAAATAGATTTCACAGTGTCTACCCACTAACACTCACGCAAACTGGGATCTGAGGCTGCCGCCACCACTATGGTAGCTTGTCTGTATCAGGTACCTTGCGCGCATTTCCTTTCATTTCTTCCTCACACTAACCCTGTGGGGTAGTATCATGCTCATTTTACAGATGGGGAAACAACGCCACAGGAAGATTAAATGACTGGCCCAAACTCACCTTGCTATTAAGCCATAGAGCAAGGATTTGAACCCAGGTCTCTCTAACTCTGATCCTGAGCCTCCTTACATGTTGGTGGTTGGGTTCAGAATTCTCTGCCTTTAAGACTTCAGCCCTGGGCAAATGCCCCACTACAGGAAATCTTATCCATATCAAAATCCTCCAGACCTGCCAACCTGACCCTAATTCTCAGTAAAGCTGGATACCCACCTCCCACCTCTCCTTATCCAATAGCCACTAGGGGTGAGCTGTGAATTTCAGCTCTACTGACCACAATCCCTTCAAATCTTCAGTTCTCTACTGGTCCCCTCACCCAATCCAGGCCATATCTTCTGCTCTTTGGTTTTTAATCCTATTTTAAGTCCTACTCCCCTTTTAGATTGTTCCAGTGGATCTCAGTGTCCCTGGCTCACCCTTGGGTAAACACTAACTTGGGTTTGAACACACCCAACTGGCTGCCTTGGGTTGCAGCCCCTGGTTCAGCGTTGGCCCCTGGGCAATGAGTCCCAAGATTGCTCACTGCCACGACTCCCTGAGCTCCCACACCTTCGCAATAGAGAGGTCAGTCAAAACGTGCTACACAATCTTGGTGGCCTGGCCTTTCCTTCCTGCCCACCTCTGACCTTGGGCCTGTCCCTTCAACTCTAGTTTGAACAGGCATTCCCTGCTCTTAGGTGGGTTTGTGCTTCCAGCCCATTCTCCCAACTTCTATTCTTCTGCCCATCTGACTGTAGCCACCGCACCCTCTCTGTTGGGCACCTGACCTCGGCTCTTTCGAGTTTTCAGTTTCAAAGGTAACATGAGGAACTGCAAAAGTAACGTTCCTCAGTCCGCCACTTACAGTCTATTTTTTCTTTATTTTGAAAACTTTTATTTTTTTCTTAAAGTATAATGTACTTACAGAAAAGTACATACATCAAAAGTGGTCAGTGCATCACCATAAGGTGAATACCCCTCTGTGTAGACCTCTCACGTCAAGAAATAGAGGCTCAGTGATGCCCACAGGCCTCTCTGGGCCCCTTCCTGATCATTACCTCTGATCTCCCCAAAGTCACCCTCCACCCTGATTTCTAACCACTTAGGTTGGTTTCTGCATGTTTTGAATTATATATAAATGGAAACACACAGTATGTATTCTTTTATAAAAAATATTTTTTGTTATTGTGGTAAAATATACATAGCATAAAATTTACCATCTTAACCATTTTTAGATGTATGATTCAGTGGTATTAAATACACTTATAGTATTGTGCAACCATCACCACCATCCACCTCCATAACTCTTTTCATCTAGTAAAATTGAAACTCTGTGCCCATCAAACAATAATTCCCCATTTCCACCACCCCCCCAGCCCCTGCCAACAACCATTCCACTTTCTGTAGCTATGACTTTGACTACTGTAACTACCTCATATAAGTGAAGTCAGACAATATTTATCTTTTTGTGACTGGTTTGTTTCACTTAACGTAACGTCTTCAAGGTTCATCCATGTTGTAGCATATATCAGAATTTCTTTCCCCTTTAAGGCTGAATAATATTCCACTCTATGTATATAACACATTTTCCTTATCTATTTGTTAGGTAGATAGTGAGGGATTCCGGGTCTCCTAGGCACAAAAGTGGGTTCTGTTTCCCCCATCTTGGTCTTGCCCAATCCTAATTCTCCATACCTGTGGAGGAGGGAATACCCTACAAATCTGCCAATCAGAACTTGGGCACACCAGCTGCAAAAGAGTGCAGAGGACTCTCTAGCCCACAGGCCAAGCAGCATGGGTACCATAAAGTCCAGAAAGTGACCTAGAACCCACAGGCATAGTTAAGGCTCAGGTCATATGACTCCCCACTGTCCAATCAAAGTGGTTGGACCTCTGAGCCACGAGAGAGGTCCCCATCCAGGCACTATAAAATAAGACACAGAGCATAGCCAGCCTCTCTTTTTGCACCCTTCCTTTGGCTCTCACTTTGCTGCGACAGTGGGTCAAGTCATCATCCGTGGCGTATGTACCATGCTCTGTAAACCTATATCTTGCTCTTGCCCTATAATCCTATCTTTGTCTCCTCAATAAATCTCATTTTCGTGCTTGCCTAACTTTGGCGTGTCTGGTCATTCTTCGGCCAAGAACCAACATTTTAGACTGAAACCTGACATATTCATCTGTCAATGGACAGGAGGGTTGCACCCACATTTTAGCTATTGTGAACAATGCTGCTATGAACATGGGTGTACAAATATCTCTTTCAGACCTTGCTTTCAATTCTTTTGAATCTATACAAAATGGCATTGCTGCATCATGTGGTAATGATATTTTTAATTTTTTGAGAAGTAAACCCTCACATATATGGTCAAATGATGTTTGACAAGGTTGCCAAGACCATTCAATGGGGAAAGGACTATCTTTTCAACAAATGGTGCTGAGAAAATCTACAATATAGTTACCCTGAGATACAGATAGTACTGCAAATTAGTATAAGTCCTTGCTTTGTTACTGATCATGAGTTCTTAGGCTATCAGTGCAATGGAAATTGACATAAGGCCACATACGTTTTCCTAGACAAAGCTTTATTGAGGCTTATGCTCGAGCACAAAGGAGACAGTACAGGCGGAAGAGTTCTCTGAGCTCCCCCAAGGTAGGTCTTTGTGATGTTTTAAGGAGGGTGATGTGAACAATTCCTAAGGTAAGTGAGCATCATTACAGGTGCTAGGTGTAGGGTGCGCAGGCGCAGTAAGAAGTTCTGTTAGCACGTACATAACATGATTTAAAAATGGCGGATAAGCCCCTACTGGGACGGGGAGTTTAGTAGTTTAATGAGGCAAAGGGTTGTGGTGCGTCATTCTCCTGGTGGTGTGCGCATGCAGCTGGTAGGGTCGATCGCCTAGGGTAAGATTTATGGTGACAAGTTGCTTATCTTAGCTTCTTCAAATAGCTAAGCTGGGTGGTGCAACATCTTGTGGTTGGCGGGCGTGAGAGTTGGGGCCGAGCTTGTCCCTACTCAGTTTCAGCTTGATTCTCTCCCTTTAATTATAAGTTTTCAAAATAGCAAGGTGGTTCCCTTGCAACCTCTGAAAGTGACCGGATTTATTGATTTAAACATATTTGATCTGTTCAAATATGTTTATATATTGAGTTATTATATATAATATAATATTATTAATATAATATAATATATATTATATAATATATAATATATTATATATTATATTATATATAATATATATTATAATAGCCTTTATTATATATAATAAAGGTTATTATACTTTTTGATGCTTACATGTCCTGTCTTTGGTTAGTGGGAGCTTATTCTGGCTGGCTCTTGAGTCCTTTTTGACATGACTCTAATAGTGTTTGATAGCTTCTTTGCCTTTGTATATGATTCCATATTCCAAGCTCATCTTGTGCATATGCAGAATCAGATGTGGAATCAGCCCTTTCTCCAAAGAGCCTTTTTTCTTTTTAGTGAGAATCGGTATTTAGAGATCAAAGTGTGCTCATGGCTACTTAGTTGGTCATTATTTCTAGTTGTTTAATTCCCTAGTGGGAAGAGCAAGGAAATATGTAATTTTTAATAAAAATATAAATATACCTTGAGTTTACTTTCAATTCAAATTTAGGATTGCAGTGTTTTTTACTTAACCTCATTGATCTTAAAACTCTATCTCCTTTCAGCCATGCTAAAAGTCTTAGTTCTCTATGATACTACATTTCATTATATTTGTCCTATATTAGACAGAGAACAGTTTCAGAATATCAATTTAAATGCTACCACCAACAATATGGCCACTAACACAGCTAAAATATTTTTTGCAGTTATTTTTGTCTTTTGAGTATTTTCCATTAGTGATATATAGTCAAATCGCTGAGTTTGAAAGTGATAATCCCTCTCTGTGTGATTATGTTACCAAATAGATAAATAGTTAGGTTCATTTATTTTATTTTACTTTTGCTTTTTATGGATTGCTTTTTAAATTTAGTTTTATTATTATATAAAATTTTATTATAAATTGTATATGAATTTCATTTTATAATTATATAAAATACGTACATGGTTCCAAAGTCAAATGTGTAAAATATATGTTCTACTTATTTCAGACTCAGCTTTATCTAATCATCTAGATGCTTAACAGCTTCCTTCTTTCCATCAATGTGGTCACAGATGTCTTGTAAAAAGCCTCTTTAGTTGCTCACACTTCAGTGCTTCTGTTATGCTTTCTAGCCGAGATCTCCCCTACATCTGGTTCAAATGCTCTTGCTGTAGTACTACCAGGAGGAGGAGGAGGAGGAGTGATAATGATAGCAATAGTAATGATAGTAGCAAACACTTAATAAGGTAGTTCCTATTTGCTGGAAACTGTACTAAGTTTTTCCTTGGGTGACTCTTATTCTATCTGTTTACTTTATCAGACAGATACTATTATCCCCATTTTACAGAGGGAAAAACTGAGGATTAGAGAGGTTTAAGAACTTGAGAAGATAGAGATAGTGGCAGTATCAAGTTGGAAGCCCAGGTCTCCAATGGGCTTCCATTTCTTAAAAATGTCATGATTTATTTCTTGAATTGTAAAAGCAATATGTTGAAGTTTATGTGCTTTTTTGTAACAAGTAAAACAAAAAATAGAGGTGTATAAAGGAAAAACTCTCTCTCTCTTGCTCTTTTGTTCTAGTCCCCAGAGGGACCTAGTGCTAACAGCCTGGAACATATCTTTCTCTTTGGTTGTCTATCTAAAAATATATACACATATAGACAAGTTTGTTTATTTGCTGTGAATGAAATAGAACAATGCCATAGTATTTTTCTGGACAATTATGTATCTGTTATTATACCTACATATCAGTAAATATAGACTCCCTCATTTCCCAGCTTCTATATAAATGCATATAGAATATTGAACAATTGGGCATGGAGTATTCTTTTTCACCAGTTTTTATGTTTTCTTTTCATATATGATTCTCCTTTACACCTGCCTCACCACTACTACCACCCCTCTCCCCACACTCATGGAACATCCAAGGTAACAATCAGTATGATTCCTTCCATACTTTCCTCCTTTCCTGATAAATCATATATAAATATGTAAAACACACACACACACACGTTCTTGGCATTGCCTATTATAGAAAAGCAATGGATTATACACACTTAACACATGGTTTTCTCGGAAATATCTCATGGAAATTCCTCCAAGTCAACTGACGTGGCTCCTGTTTATTTCTTAAGTGGCTGCATAATATGGTACCACTGTGCCAGAATTACTCAACCATTCCCATAGTGATAGGCCATTTGTTTCTACTTTTATCACTATAAACCTCTAATGGTAATAGACTGCTACTCTTAATATTCTAGTACATGTGAGCTTGTATATTTGTGATTCTCCAAGTTGAAATTAATTTCTTTATAAAGAGATCTAAAAACTTTAGTGATCCAAGAAAGGTTATGCAATCTAGCATTACTGTCAACAGAACATAAATTATGCAAAAAAACTTGATTATAACAAAAACTCCCAGTGCTTTTGCTGAAATGATGACAAGAAAAATAAATGGTATGGACTAGATACATAATAATTTATGAATTATGTATGTATCTTTATTTTATTATTTATCCCAACATCATCAGCCTATCAACAGACTAATCATTTGCAATACTAGAGTTGGACATCTTTGATATTCTGCATCCTTTTAGTCGCACAAAATTCATAACTGTTTATGTACCTTTGTACTTTTTGTTATGAAGATGTATTTGTTAAGGCAGGAGGAGAGAACATTTTATTTAAGGGTTTGTTTGTTAGTTAGCTTGTTTTGTATCTTTAATTATTTAGACATACAGTAAGTGGGCCTTAATTTGTTCTGTTGTCCAGGCCCTGCAAATATTTGGGAGGGACTGATCCACTTCCTGCCCTAAGCTGTGCTCATTAATTTATTCCTTCTTTTTTATTCAACACATATTTCCTTAACATTTTCTATGAGCCAGACGTTGTTATAATTTCATTCATTCAACAAACATTTATTGAGTATCATCAGCATGCTGAAGACTAGACTGGGCACTAAGGATATTCTGATTAATGTGATCAGTTGTAATTGGAAGGAGTTCAGTTCAGTTGAGAAGACAGAGACATAGGAGATTATTCAAACAACGTGGTAAGTGTTCACTGAAAGTGCATACAGGATGCAATGAGTATACATCGGGGAGAATTCTCAATCTGGGGAAGTTGAGGGCATCTTTACAGAGCAGGAAATGACATCTTGGGTGGGACTTAATGGGTGAGTTTAGTTGAGTGCTGACACTGGGTCCTAAATATATAATATATATTCTATAAATATAGTATGTTATTTATATATTTGTAATATGTACATATATTATATATGTATTTACATATAATACATATTTATACTAGATCTATAATATTAAATATTATTTATATATAATGTATTTATAATTATATATAATTTATATATTTAAACATGTAATGCATTACATAAATACATATTATATATAAATTTTGGACCATAAGTAAAAAAGCCTAAAATGGGGAAGCTTTTACTCTAAGATTCTTAGCACTCAATTAAAATATTGATGAAACCTGGGGAGAAGTGTAAGAAATTTTGGGGGGTGAAGCAAGGATAGGGCAGAAGAAATCAACAGCTTGAAGAAAGAAAAATCACTTGTGGGATTTCAGTCTGTTGAGTGGTTATGGTAGGAGATCCAGGGTCTTGTGCGAGAAGCAAAGGTTTAAGTTCCAGCTGTTTCAAGCCCCTTGAGAAGTGGAAATGTTGGTGCCTGGAAAGCTCACGCATGGTGAGAAGGGAGCCTGGACTCTGTTCACGCTGGCAACATGTAGAAGAGGACAGAACAAGCAGCCGGTGAATTTGCTCTAGTTGATTATTCTGGCTGTAGGGGTGATTCCCCAAACCAAACCCCAGCAGCAGATTGGTGTGGCCAACGTCAGCCTGACTTACCACATCAGCCCTCTGCTTTATGAGGTGGGACTTTCCAAGGCTCCATCCGACCACCTAGACTGTTCTGAGGTGCTGCCAACACATGCATGAAAGCGCATTTCCCTGGGGGCGTTTTTCTCACCTTGCTACCTCAATCCAGAAAATTCTCTGAAGATGTCATTGCCCACAGCACCTAACTCTCTCACACCCCCGCTGTTCCATGACCTCACCTCTCCAAGATGACAGCCAAGATTATCAGGAAAACTCCTGCTCCGGGTAACGCTCACCTAACAAAGAGATGGTTCTGACCAATTCTCCTAACAAGAGGTGGGTTTCAACATCCATGCTGGCAAGAATTACACTTCCCTACCCAAGAATTCAGAATGAAACAAATGTTGAAAGTCAACAGGTTGAACTCAATCTACCAGTCCAGCAAAGTTATTCAGCTTTGAGTGAAATGGTAGAAAATAACTCCAAATGGATCATTAGATTAGATTCCCCATTAGGGGAATCCAAATTGAATCGATAAGAACACACATAGAAAATCTAGGTCAATAATTGAGTTTTCCTCAACTGCGATGAAGAATCCTCCATATTCTGCCTTTAATTATTTTCTTTTGTTTGCACGTGTAGTCGTGAATGACCTGGAATAATATCAAAGCAAATTAACAGGGACAACATGGGGCAGAGTTGAAGGCTCCAGCCTAAGAATTGGGCAGCTGGGGTCCTTGTTTGTACCTGGTTCGTACACATTTTTCTACCTGTGTAAGTCATGTTGCATCCTTGAGACTCAGTTTCCTTTTCTATAAAATGAGAGAGTAGGGCCAGCAATCCCCAAATTATTGACCTTTTGACATTTTTATTGTCAGTCTCTCCCACCAAACCAGAAGCACCTCCAGAGCTGAGATGTGACTTTTTCAATGTCCACAGTTATCAAATATGCACTGGTTCAAGTGAATGAAATGAAAAACTACTTCCAGTTTTAAATTTCAGAAATGTCCTCATAATTGCCATCTCTCATATTTGGCACATTCAGAAAACACAATGCCATGATGTAATGTCCAGATTCCCCTTCTAGGACTGAGGCCCTCATGCCCAGAGACGCTGGGAGTGTTGTGCCCCCCTCCCTTGCCCCCAGAAAAGGTTGCCTGGCTCAATATTATGCCCCCTCCCTGGGGGCAGGGATATAAATGCTTGCTCCCCTGTGCCCCAAGGCAGAGCCATCCCAGCTCCACAGATCCCCATGGGACCCGCTGAGGCCTTTATTGTGACTGTAACATACAAGCCATCTTCTCCTGCCCAATCCTGCTTCCTTCCCTTCTGAAGCTGTTAATCCAGAACATGAGTTTCCATCTCAGAGTCTGCTTCCCCAGGAACCCATCCCACCACGGGAGGTGCCAGGAATGGTCTGAGAAATGATCTCAGGAAATAGACTCTGAGAATTCCATCGCTGGTGGTGGGTGGGACAATGACAGCCCTCGCATGTGTGTGACAATGCCATTATTAAAACTGTCCCCAGTGGTGAATTGGGATGGAAGACCAGGTGGGGACCAACACATTTGAGAAGCATGTGGACATAGTAGTATAAACACAACAGAATTGGATGACCACTGTTGGAGATCCCTTAGAAAAGAAAAGAAAAAAACAATGATAAAAGACTGAAAGTGTTTTCTCAGCAATTAAAGGCTAAGTGTGAAAGCCAGAAGGCCTTTTGCCAGCATATAAGAAACTCTTGCAGCCAGGAGAGAAGACAGAATCAGAGGATAAGGATCAGGATTTAATCATAAGAGTAGCCAAGCTCTCAAGAAGGTTAAACTCCCAAATAGGGCAGGACTGCTATGGCAAAGCCAGGCTCTAATGAGAAGGAATGGAACCCTGAGTTGGGAAGGGGATGTCTATGCAAATGCCCCTAGATAACCTGGGACTCCCTGGGGCTGCAGAAGTAGCCCACTCCCCCTTGTTAGAGGTGCTCCTCCCCTCACTCACAAGGTGAGTCAGAGGCCTCTGCCTTGTAACTCACTCTCTGGATCTTCTTCCACCTCCCTCCTGGCACTAGACCAGGAGCTACTAGGGTTAAGTCAAAATGTAACTTGGACAGGGAAGTCCTGGGTCCTCTAAGGGAGGAATGGAATACAGTCAACATGTACTAGCAGAAGCAAGAGGGCATGGTGCTGGATCCTGAGGGGGCTGGATGCAGGGGCTCAGAATATCAAGTTGGACAAGGCAGTGCTTATCAGCATTAGAGCACTCTACCATAATGTAGAACTTAACATCCTGGCAAGGACTGCAAGAGATGGTGCTAATATACCTCCACCATGGCCCTTGAAAGCTTGGAGAAAGCAATAGCCAACACCAAGTGATGGAAATGGCAGGTCACTGTGGCATTTGGTGCCACGTGACATTTGGTGTTGGAAGAGACAATCAAAGTCTCAAAGAAATGGGCATGTTAGAATGGATATACTTTTAAGGCCAGAAAACCTTCTGAAAAGAGGAAACTCTATTTAGCAAAATGATAAATGCCAGGGTTGCTGGAATTTTTGAGAATCTCAGTGGTGGCCTTCATTTGGAGACCACAGCTAATAGTAGGAGATGTAGTAACCAAACCAGGCTCCTGGGGATGAGGGAATCCTAAAATAATAAAGACCAGGTGCTTAACCAACAGAAGCAAGATAGATGCAATTATTATAATGAGTTGGCAAGGTAGTAGTATATCCTAGGGGGGCTGGAGGGTGTCCAGGGTGACCAACCATTCTAGTTTGCCCAGGGCTAAAGGATTTCTAGGGACACAGGATGTTCATTGTTAAAACAGGGACAGTCCCTGGCAAACCAAGCTGGTTGATTATCCTAGGGGTGACCATGTAGAGCTGTGGAGATGGTTAATCAAATGAGGCATACCTAGGGCAAGACAGATGGATAGACAAGGAGGATATTGCCCAATCTATAAGCAAACTCAATCAAGGATCAGGAGTCTGAGGGCCACTACTTCAATCAGAAGTCAACATCCCTGGTCAGTTTCCAAACCTAACCCCATTTTCAAACTCAGAACACACTGTCTGAGAGAGGGGATGAGTTCCCAGGGGGAAGGTCCTGAAACACTATGGCAAACACATATGGCAATGATGTCCCCCGTCCTTTCCCGAGAGACCTGTGGCCATTTACTCAGGTAATTCTACCCTGGGGAAAGGGAGATATCCAAATATTTCAAGGACTGATGGACACAGGATCCAAGTTATCATTGATTTCTGAGACCTGAAGTATCAACATGTTCCCCTGACAGTTTGGGGGCTATGGGAACCAGGTAATAAATCAAATATGGCTCACTGTGGTTCCTCTGGGCCCACAGACAAACCTAGCAGTCACTTCCTCAGTCCCCAAATGTGTAATTTGAATGGACATACTTGGTAGTTCACTGAACACTCACATTGATTCCTTGCTTTGTGGGGCAAGAGCTAGTGTCATGGGGAAGGTCAAGTAGAAGTGTTCAAAATTGTCCCCTCCCAACAGCCAACATGGTTAATCAAAAATAATATTGCATCCCTGCAGAGGGTGCAGAGACTGTGCCACCCTTAGGGACCTAATGGCTGAGGCAATGATCCCTGTCCATGTCTCCATGTAATCCTCTTATCAGGCTCCTCCAGAGGACAGATGCATCCCACAGGATCGCAGTGGACTCCCGCAAAGTAGTGACCTCAATGGTAGTAGCTGCAGGGTCAGAATTAGGATCTTAATTAGAACAGGCTAACTTGGTCTCAGGCACACGGCGTGTTGCCAGTGATCTCATAAATGCGTCTTTTTGATCCCTATAAAGAAGGAGAATGAGAAACAATTTTCATTCATTGGGAGTGGACACCAGTGCACATTTACAGTCTTGCCCCATGGGGAGGAATGAAACTATACGCCAGACAAGCATCAGCACCCAGCCAAAACATGCCAAAGTGCCCTGACTGTCTAGACATTTCAGTGTCATCACACTGGTTCCCTGTACTGATGACATCATGTTAATCAGACCAGATGAGCAAGAAGCGACAAGTATAGGGGAGGTCTTGGTAAGACACATGTACTCAAGAGGGCAGGAAATAAGTCCTGTCAAGATTCCGAGCCCACCACATGGGTGAAGTTTGCCCAGTTTTGAAGGTAAATGGACAAATGCAACAGCCACAGCCTGAGAAGGGCAGTGTCTCAGACCACTTTGATGAGGGTCTGGTCACACCAGCAAGTAAGCCACCTGGATCCACAGAGGTGTCAGCTGAGAGTGAGGGAAATGTAGAAGGAATCACAGAAGAAGGAGACCAGGATCAGGTGCTGCTTTGGGACCAGCTACAGTGGCAGTGGCTATAGCCCATCCCATTAACTTTTTCCTTATATAACACAGAGCAGAAGACTCTGTGTGGCACAGGGGTGTGTTGCAGTGGAGCCCAAGGTACACCATCCAGAGGCTGTCCTGCAGGACCTGGGCATCCTGCCACCACCTGCCACAAATGTGGATAACTGAGTGCTCAGCTGGGCTCCCTACTGACAAAGATTCTCTGCAAGACCAGACTTTAGTTGGGCTCCTGAACCTTTCTAGGCCCATCTGTGCACTTCCCTGTACAATCTAGTTTTAGCAAAAAACCTGCTAAGTTACTTTGGCAAGAATCCCCACCCTTAATATCTGGTCACCCTTGATATCTGGTCACCCTTGATATCTGATTGAGTTCCTCATCTTCCACTGCCCCCCAGGTGCTGTCTGATCACCCTGGCCTGTCTTTAGCTAGCATCCTGTTAGGTCCGTTTAGCCAGAATCCTCCTTACCTCTGAAGTTTCGTCTTAGTAATTTTCCATCCAGGGACCCTCACCCTGCTCCTTGGCCAGAAATTCCCACTTGTCCATGCTGTATTCAGAATTGAGCCCAGTTCTTCCTTGAGGTCTCTTTTCCCATATTGCAATAGTCATGAATAAAATCTGTTTTCACTGCTTTAACTACTGGCCAGCTCTCGTTTTTCTCTCACCCCACTCTAGCCCCACCGTCACAACTGTTCTCAGCTGAAAGAGTTCCTCTCCCAGGGCCATAGCGCCTTCCCTGGGCAGCCTGCTACATCCAATGACTGGTTAGTGCAGGGCTCTCAGTGCCTGGCCACTTTCCCCGAGTTGAGAATGACTCTGCAGTGCCATCCGGCTCCAGTCTGCCTGGATGGGCCGAGGCCATTGTTGCGGCTGTATCATAGCCCAGCTTCTCCTTCGGCCCAGTTCTCTTTCCTGCTCTCTCACGCGCATCACCCCCCAAAGCACCCCTCGTGCAGATTTCCGTCTCAGAGTCAGCTTCCTATGGAACCCAGTTCCCAGCACACAACCTTGCACATCCGATTTTTTTAAAGAAAAAAACTATTTTTAAAATATCTGAAACTTTAGCTTTTTGAAAACCCCATAAACATCGTATATGAAAGAGAAGCTTTTGATGCCATCATGTGGTAACACAACAAACCATTATTAGCACATAAAAAATAAAATAAAAAGAGGGAAAGTATAGGGAGTTATGTCATGCCAGGATGTCTTCAGGCATGGGAGAAATTTCTGTCATACAAGAAAACAGGGAAGGTAACGCATGACTGATACGACCCTGGAGTGGTAAAAGTGCTTCAAAGGAAAGTTGCTGTGCCACAGGCTTTATGTGGCTAACAGCCAATTGCTATTACATAAGTGCTAGGCCCCAGACACGGTTCTTTCCCACATTATCTCACTTAATCTTAGCAATAATCCTTGGAAGTGGGTAAGATGTTCGCTGTCACTTTGCAGATGAGGAAATTGAGGCCTTAGCAAGGTTAAGCCGTTTGTCCAAGATCATACAACCAATAAATGATGGTACCGGGTTTAAACCCAAGCCGTCTGATTTCTGTGCCTGAAGGCTTCAAGACCATGCTCTCCTGCCTCTTACAGGAAAATACCAGGATATCTGGAGGCTGGAGACTAAGCTCTGCCTTGTCTAATGCCATTCCAAGCAAAATCTTCCACCTGAATTATTCATACCCTGAGAACACATACCTTATTTTTATTGAAAGCTATTAATAGGAAAAGAGGATTTGCTTGGGAAATTTACTTTGCACTCATGTTTGCTGGAACATATTAATTCCGTAGAATAAAGGATATTTCTATACATCTGGCTCAAGTGCCCAAACTCTCTGGCTTGATCAAGAGGGGACAACCGTACTGGGCTTTGACATTATTCCACTCAATAACTCCCTGAAAATCTGGGGCTCAGGAGCTATTGGCTTACACCTGACATTTTCAAGAAAAATATTTTGTGTTTTTTAAAAAGTTTGTAGCAGTTTTCATTCTTATCAGAAGTATGTCTTTACGGGAATTGTAATGACTAAAGAAAAAAACATATAGATACAGAGAATAGCAACACTCAGGGCCTCATAAGATTCATCGTTGTCTAATTGCTTTTCTAAGCAAAAGTCTTCTACCAAATTATTTAGCCCCTAAAAACATACTTTGTTTATTGTAATGAAAGTTGATTTAAAAAAAGGATTTGCTTTATAGAAATGTACTTTGTACAAACATGTAGAACATACAAATTTTTCCTGATAAATATTTCTACAAATATGGCCATATAAATTTGTATGTAAATTACATGTAAATATGTAAACATTATATAATATATGCATAGAGTTTAACACTTATTGAGTGTTCGCTGTGTGCAAGGCATTGTTCTAAGCGTATTAACTAACTTAATCCTCACAACAATCCATAAAATGAAAATTGATTACATTTTACAGATGAGGAGAATATAGTGCTTTGTATAGATGAGAAAACTGAGTCACAGTAAATTTAATGAACTTGATCAAGAGCAAATAGACAATGATCAGGAGAGGTGGGTTTCAAGCCCAGGCTTCAAGGGCCTATATTCTTTTGAGGTACAATTAAATCAACCAAACAAGGACAAGGGCACCAACCTCCTGGTTCTTCTCATGTTCTTACCCTTTTCTTCCAACCCAAAGTGGTTTACTAGTGTGTGTGTTAGAAGATGAATCCCCAGGGATTTTGAACTTGTCTATTCATAGCCCCTGGGAATTGTTTTATCCATAGTAGTAGGGTAAACCCACAAGCAGTTGTTCAGCTGAATCTACGTCTGGGGGAATTTGAGACATGCCCAGTGATTCATATGTTTACAGGTGTCAGGAATGTGACCTAAATGAATGAAGCAGGTGAGTGGGGATTGTGGCCCTCAGGGGTGCTCACACCTGTCTGAAGGGGGCAGCTGCTCCTCAACTCCAGCCTAGAGTTGCCAGCAGGAAAATGAGTCCAGTGTTGGATAGACTTTCCCATTTTTTTTTAAGAGAACTCAGAAATATAGACGAAAAGTGACTTTTTTTTTTTTTAAAGAGCAATATTCTACAAACCAAATTTTTTTAAAGAGCAATATTCTACAAACCATACAGGCCAACTATGGTTCTTGGGCCACCATTTTGCAACTTCTGGCCTGAATGAAAATTAAGACTGTGGTCTTCCAAGT
Organism: Lemur catta; assembly: GCF_020740605.2. Classification (NCBI taxonomy): domain Eukaryota; kingdom Metazoa; phylum Chordata; class Mammalia; order Primates; family Lemuridae; genus Lemur; species Lemur catta. The sequence goes on from NC_059136.1 coordinate 38,085,210, forward strand.
TCTATAAATTGAGGAACATTAGGAAAGTGACCTCATTCCCCTAAATATCTCCCCCAGTGTGGCCTGAATTTCTACTATTTTAATTTATCCTCCAAGTTAAAATTGACTTTTCCATATTCATTAAAAAATATGGCAGGGAGAGATAACCTAGTAAAACCCATCACCATACTATGAAGAAACACCAAAGCTTCTGCTAGAAGGAGACACAGTCAAAACCATCCCTGTGGTTGGGATGGGGGTCGAATGGAACTAGATTCTGCCTGTGACTCTGGCGCCTCAGAATTCCCTTAGCAGAGACCTCTCCAGGGCCCGTCCAGCCCACAGGCCTCCCTCCTTTGCTGCACCAGACCCAACCCCACCTTTTCTGTGAGGGACGATTTCTATGAATTAGGATTTTTGTAGCTGCAAGTGACCAAAACAACTCAAAGTGGCCTAAGCAAAACAGAGCGAAAGTGACAGCAAGAGAAAGCAAGAGAATGTAATGTATTGGTTCTAGAAACTAGAAACTGATCTCTGGGAAATCTAGGTCAGATGCATCTGGATCCAGGACTCAGACAACCTCTCTCCACCTCTCAGTGCCACACTCCTCTGTGCTGGCTTTGTTAGCTGGCAGGGTCTCCCAGTGAGGTGGCCAGGGTGGCCAGCAGCAGCTTCTGTTTTACCTTGCACCCACCTGGCAACCCTGCAGAAAGAGGGCCGCTTTTCCCAATGGCCCCAGCAGAGGACCAGAGCTGACATTCTGGACAGCCTTGCATCACGTGTCCATTCCTAAACTTATCACTTGGTAGGGGTCCAGGATGGAACACTCTGACTGGCTAGCCTTGGTTACAGGTCACCTCCCCCTTACCCAGAAGCCAGAATATAGGGTCAACCCTTTCTAAAAATGTATAGATTTAGGATCTGATGGGTGGATTGGCTTCCAAATAGAAGTACGGAGGGACTGTCACCACAGGAAGTGGAAATAGATATTGAGCAGGCGAAACACCACCCCAGATTTCGTCCCAGGAGACCTGTACAGTTGCTCAGTTTCCTTGCATTTTCACTAGTAAGGAAATGCTAATCCAATGCCAAATGAAGCAATTTGAAAGCTTTCCTTCCCCACGGAGCCTACCTCATTAGCTCCATTCGTGCTCTGAGCTCTGGCCTCTGCCCGTGGGCTCCTGCAGGGTCCTTGGACTCGGGCTGTGACGCTGAATCCAACCTCACAGCAGCGGTGTAACGCCTTCCACTGGCTGCTGCTTTGTTTTCTTCCCCAAAGTGCTTCCCCCCAAAATTTTCACTGCTGTGGTCACTGCAGCCAGCACCTTTGAGAGCAAGCAGAGAAAATGCATCAGAGACACAACCCTAGTCTAGTTTTCCCTCCCAGGCATGACTACTTACTTTCTCAGAGAACGTCCATGGCCGTGCTATAGAATAAGGCCTAGACTTCTTACTGCGGCATTTATAAGACCCTCTGTGATTTGGGCCCAATCTACCTGCTTCTGTCTTTCAATCGCATGCTCTGCATTCACCACAGCTGTTCCCCATTCCCTCCGCAATCCGGAACTTCTCTTTTTATTTACCTTTGCGGATTCTGTTTTATCCCTGGCGTGCCTTTCCTTCCTTGCTGCCCACTGTTGAAATCCTACTTACCTAGAGAGGACCTTTGTCTTTTTTTGCTATCTGGTACCCAACGTCACTTCCTTCCTATTGGAATGGCGATCCCCCTGGCAGAATTCTCCATTGTCTTTGGTCATGATGGGAAGGAACAGTGCAGTCCGAATGTTTGTGTCCTCCCCAAATTCATATGTTGAAATCCTAACCCCCGATGTGATGGTAACAGGAGGTGGGGCCTCTGGGACATGATTAGGTCAGAAGGGCCAAGCCCCCATGAACAGGATTAGTGCCCTTATTAAAGAGGTCCCAGACAGGCCCCTTGCCCCTTCTACCTTGTAAGGACACAATAGGAAGGTGTCACCTATGAATGAGAAAGGGGACTCTCACCAGACATTAAATCTGCTGGTGCTTTGGTCTTGAATTTTCCAGCCTCCAGAACTGTGAAAAATAAATTTCTATTGTTTATAAGCTTCCCAATTTATAGTATCTTGTCATAGCAGCCCAAATGGACTAAGTGCCCAACTCTTGAGTTCACAGAAGAAGCCAAAGGCACTAGATCCTTCTACTCCCCACACTAGCTTATTTATCCAGCATCTGATTGTCTGACTTCACTTGTCCTGTCGTACACTGTCCCTAGGACTTCGATTTTCAGAGAGTGATACAAGGACATTTCAGCAGCAATGAGGACGAATCAGCCTCTTCTTTCTTCCTGTCTCTGCTGTGGTTTGTGTTCATCTTTCATGGCTCCCTTGGTTCTGCCCATTTTCCAAACTGGGTTATTTCTGCTCCTGGCAATTCTGTGAGCCTTTGATCTCCTCTCCACTAATTCCCCTTTTTTTGTTTAAACTAGCTAGAGAAGCTTTCTGTTGCTTGTCACCAAGAGCTCTGAGTGACATACCCACCTTTAAAGCCCAGCTTAGATTTTACTACCCATGCATCTCCTTTGATGCATCCCCTTTCCACATTCCCATAAATTCTCTAATGGAAAAGCAAATCATTGGATCAACTCTGATTTTGAGTTACTCACTTATGTGTCTGTCCCTTACTCTAGACTGTGAGCCCCTGAGAACAGGGACTGTGTCTTGAGCAGTTTTGTAACTATCAACCTAGCTCAGTGCCTGGCATATGGGAGGTACTTAATGATTGTGTGTTGGATGAGTAATACGGATTTAGCTAAATTGTGACAATTGTTTCTTTTAGGACATTGCACTACCACAGATATTATTCTCATGTTTCTATACATTTAGGAAAGAACTGAAGAAAATTCGTTATTGTTTTATCTCTCATTTTGACCAATACTGTTAACCTTCTGCCCTTCCACCTTTTTCCAGAGTGTTAAGAAGCATCCTTCAAATGTTTCGGTCTCATTTCCTTTCTCCTTGTCCTGCCAGCAGGGCCATGGAGATGATAACAGCAATCACTATCAGCTATGCCCTGGACCAGCTGCTTCATGTGTAATATCTCGTTTAATTCTCCCCAAAACCTGAAGAGGTCATGAAGTATGACTGTGCTCGCATTTTATGGCTGAGGAACCTTCTCCAGAAGCATCTCACCAAGACGTCATCAGGGTTCATTCATTACAGAACCTTCTAGTTCATTAGATTTCAGTTCATTTTAGCTGACATAGATTTCACTTCTCCAGCATTTAAAACACCAGGCGAAGATCTGGAAGTAAGAATGCTGTAGGTACAAAGATGAATGCTGCACTACTCAGCCATAAAAAAAACAGTGATCTAGTATGTTTTGTAACAACCCGGGTGGAACTGGAGGCCATTCTTCTTAGTGAAGTATTGCAAGAATGGAAAAACAAACACCACATGTACTTGATACTAAATTGGAACTAATTGATCAACACTCACGTGCACATGTGGAAGTAAAACTCAAGGGAAAGCAAGTGGGTGGGAGGGGGAGGAGGGGGTGGGTAAATTTACACCTAACGGGTACAATGCACCCTAACTCGGTAAAGGGCACATGTATAACTTTGACTAAAACTGTACAAAAGCAAATTATGTAATGAAAACGTGGGTGTCTGAAATAAAACAAACACACAAACAAAAAAACAAAGATGGATGCTCCAAATCCCAGTCTTTACAAAACTCCCAGCTTTTGGGGGACCAAGGTTAATAAAAAGCCCACCCAGAGAAAAAGGAATCTTAGAGGGGCCAGCAAAGTGCTCTGGGAGCACAGAGCAGAAAGAGGAAAATTCCTGAAACATAACTCAGGCATGTCTTCACATGGCAGGAGACAAAAAGAACGAGTAGGAGAGGAGCAAAGCAGGGTGGTGGTTAGGTGCGGGAACTTGGGAGCCAGCTGCCTAGATTTGAACCTGCCTCCAGCACCTGCTAGCTCTGGGATCTTGACCAAGTTTCTGTGCTTCTATTTCTCATCTGTAAAATGGGATAATAATAACGGTACCTACATCATTAGGATCTCGTGAGATGAGATGAGTTACTATTTGTAAAGTCTAAGAACAACAACCCGACACTGCACGAGCACTCTGCAAGTGACTGATAAACCATCAATCAGAAGTGTAGGATGAACAGGTAGAGAAAGGTGCATGAAGGTGTCCCAGCCATGAGACCACAGCTCAAAGTCGGAAGGTGTGCAAGGCAAATGGGGACCAGTGCATGGTCCAGGGGGGCTGGAGCATCACATGCAAACAGGACGAGGATTTAGGACACCTGGAATGGAGATGAGCTAAACTGCCCAGAAGAGGGCTTAACACCATTCCCAAAATGCAGACCACCTCATGTATGCAACATAGCTATTTTCCCAAGCAGTAACCTTAATTTGGAGCCAGAGATGGTAGGTAGCAGACATGCCATAGATCTGGCTCCCTGGGTGATGGTATAGGTGGTAATAGATTGTAGGAGATTGCTGAGTGTTTCTAAAAGGGAAAACCCGGAGAAGATAAGTTTGGCACGAATTTTTACCATATGTTCATAGAAGTGGAGGGAGGGAGGCTTTGTTCTGTTCCAGGCAGCCTGCACATGTCTGCAGCAGCCCTCATAGAATAAGCTGGCATCAGGACAGGGCACTGAGTCAAGAACCCTAAATCACAACTCAGTGCTTGCTGCTTACCCCTTGATGAGTCACTTAAGATTTCTGGATCCCAGCTTCTCCACCCTCACAGTGTGGGCAAAAGCACCTTTCTCTGCTAGGAAATTGATGATGCAAAACACTTAGCAATCACGAGGGTGCTGTGTACAAGCTGGATAGTAATACCACACATAAATATTCCCACAGCCCTTTCCACCACCGCACAATTCCCACAGGTGTGATTAATCCCTTTTGAAAGCTCTGTACACATATCATGCTGCTTGCCCCTCTCCCAACAGGGCACAGCTGAGTCAATCTGAACTTCTCAACTGCCCTAAGACTGTTTAAACTTGTAAATGGAGGCTCTGTGATTCTAACTGGTGCAGGGTTGTTGGGCCTGGCACACCTAGGGCCACAAACCCACAGAACAGGTGGACAACAGGTTCACCCGGTCCCAGACACTCTGCAGGATCGTGGGAGGGGCCCCTGGGACAGGCGGAATGTCATGCTCTAGTCACAGGTGTGGCAAGGCACGACTGCTTTTTCTCATTTGGGAAACTTCCTTTTAAAAAATTGCACAAATAATCTATGTACACTGTAAACATTAGAAAATATAGCCAGAAAGAGGAAAAATACAAATTATCTGTAGTCCCACCAACCATAGAAATTAATAGTTAAGCTATATAGCATAGGTAACTATTAACATACATATCTTTTGCTAACCTATTGTCATATAACTTTACAGACTTCTTTCTACATATCTGCATTTTTTTTTTACAAAAGTGTAATCTTCTTGATTCTTATGTTTTTTTTAGCTTGAAATCAGCCATGATGAGGGTATTTACACCATAGAAATTGGCAAATGCTATAAATTAGGAATTTTAAAAATTATTTTTGATTCTTATTCTCATTGATATATTTCTCTAAGTTGTTTTTCAATTAACAGTGTATAATAAGCATCTCTCTGTGTCCCAATGTTGCTTTATAGTACCATTTTTAGTGGTGGACTAATATTTCACTACACAGGTTGAGCATCCCTAATCCAGAAATCTGAATTTTGAAATGTTCCAAAATCTAAAACACGTTGAACACTGACATGACACCACAAATTACCCTGAACACATTATTTTTTCACTGAATTAAGGGGATGTCATATTTTTTACTGTTAAGTACTTTTGTGTAAGTGTAAGAAAATGATTGCTTGTCGTTAGCCTATAAATTCAGAGTCAGGAATGATGGTGATGCCAAACAACCACAGATTGTCCACATAGGTGGAGGAGGAAGTGACATCTTTGCTTTCTGATGGGTCAATGTACACAAACTTTGTTCCATGCACAAAATTATTAAAAATATTGTATAAAATTACCTTCAGCCTATGTGTATAAGGTGTACCTGAAGCAAATAAATTTCATAAACAGTCTTGGGTCCCATCCCCAACATATCTCATTAAATACATGTAAATATATGTAAATATTACAAATATTATATGTAATATAATGTAAATATTACAAAATAAAAAAAAATCCAAAATCTGAAACACTTCTGGTCCCAATCATCTCAAATAAGGGATACTCAACCTGCATAATAGTGGAATAGTCAGAACTCTGAGGGAGGTAAAAGTCCAACTTAAACTGGCTCAAGCATCATTGGGGAACTTTATTGGCCCATGTAACTAAAAGGTCTAGAGATAGACTTTAAGTGTAGCTGGACCCAAGGACTCAGACACTCTCCTTACACCCAGCCTCCCTCTCTCTCTCCCCTCCACATCTGCTCTCAGATGGACTCTCTTTCCTGCACGCTTAGGTCCTCCCAGGCCAACATCGAGGAGAGGACATCTCTGTCCCAATTATTCTAAGAGAAAGTCCCTGAGTAGATGCCCATTGGCTCAGCTTGGTTTGAATCGGTCATCATTGTCAGGGCTTGGAATGCTCTGACGGGCCAGGCCCGGGTTCATGAGTTGGGATTAGACCATTCCAGCACCAGGAAAAAAGGTGTTTCTCAAGTAACATTGGGGCATTATTACTGGAAAAAAAGACAGTTGCAAGGCTGAACAAAACATATCATGTTTATTACACATAATAACCATTCTCCTTTATTGAGAATTCCAAATAGGTTTGGCACCATGCTAGTTACTTTGCAGTATCTTACACAATAATCCCCAAATAATCCTAGGAGATTGAAGCCTTGAAAGGTTAGTTTGCCAAAGGTCACAGAGCTAGTCCATAGCAAGAGTAGTGGGAGAGCCCAGGTTGTCTGACTCCAGAGTCCATAATTGCAAGCGATGTACTTTCCTGGACAGATGGTGGTTTATTTGACCAGTTCCTATTGTTGGAAGTTGGTGAGATCAATGGGTCGAGGATCCTGATGGAGCTAAAGAATTGTTGATATTGAACACCAGAAGGAGCAAGCTAGAAAGATAGGAGGTTGTGTCAAGGAAAGAGATGAATAAAATTAAGATTATAGAAGGGGGTGCAGATACTGAGAATGACAAGGTCTAGGGTATGACCATGGTGGTCCATAGCTGAGATATGAGATCCTTGGAGAAGAGGAGATCAAGGAACTGAGACGCCAGGGAATTGGAAAGTTTACCTGTGTGGACATCAAAATCACCAAGAATTAGTTCAGGAGTAGCAGAGAGGATAGCAATGGGCCAGGAACTAGAATCTTCAGGAAATGATGAGAAGTCACTCAAGGGTCTGGTGAAGACTGCCACCAGAGGAGGTAGTGGTGGTATCATCTCTCACAAGACCTTCAAAGCTGGCAGCCCCAGGACAGTGCCCCATCTTGGTTAGAGCAAGAAGGTGAAGGGAACAGAGAGAAAAGGTTTTGACAACATAAGAGATTTTGCTGATAATGATGAATGGATTCTGGAACACATCCTGGCAAGTGGGAAGATGGGAGGTGGGGCAAAATCAAGGAAGTGCAGAGCCTACGTGATGACCTGGGAGTGTGGACCTTCTTGTAGGAGCTGTCAGAGACAGGGCTGAAGAGCAAGATAGGCAAGTCCTGATGATCCCAAGACAGAGAGTAGGGTTGAGGCTGTGTGTGTTGTTGGGAAAGAGGTGAATGAGAATTCTGGGTCCCCTTTTCATGCCTTCCTATGAAGGTGTCTAATTATTCTTATTTATGGACTATGAAATCAGCCCTCCATTCTAGTTCTTTCCCCCAAAATAATCTCTCTGGGCCTAACACATCCTCACTGTGGCAAGGCTGCTTTAGAGAATCCTGGCCAAAAGCCAAACCCAGAATCAAGCTCTAGTCAAAGTAGGAAATGATATAACAGTCTGTATCGAGGCAGGAGGATTGGTTGGGCCAGTAGTTTGAGACCAGCCTGGGCAACATAGCAAGATTCTCTCTCTACAAAAGACAAAAAATATTGGCCAGGCATGGTGGTTCCCCCCTGTAATCTCAACACTTTGGGAGGCCAAGGTGGGAGGATCACTTGAGGCCAGGAGTTTGAGACCAGCCTAAGCAAGAGCAAAACCCTATCTCTACAAAAAAATAGGAAACTTAGCCAGGCATTGTGGCACACACCTGTAGTCCCAGCTACTAGGGAGACTGAGGAAGGAGGATTGCTTAAGCCTAGAAGTTCAAGGCTACAGTGAGCTATGATCATGCCACTGCACTCCAGCCTGGATGACAGAGTGAGGCCTTGTCTCAAAAAAAAAAAAAAAAAAGAGTCTATATAGATTTAAAATATGGAGAGATAATAGAGTCAGGCTTATTTTTAACCCTTTAAGTACTTTTTCTAAATCAAGGTATAATTCATATATCATAAAATTTGCTCTTTTAAGGAGTGTAATTCAGTGATCGTTAGTACACTTACAAGGTTGTGCAACCATCACCTCTATCCACTTCCAGAACATTTTCATCACCCCAAAAAGAAGCCCCGTACCTGTTATCAGTCACTCCCTTTTTCCCTTCCTTTTAGCCCCTGGCTACCACTAACCTACTTTCAGCCTCTATGAGTTTGCATATTCTGGATGTTTTATTAAAATGGAATCATACAATGTGTGGTCCTTTGTGGCTGGCTTCTTTCATGTGGCATAATGTTTTCAGGGTTCATCCATGCTGTAGCATGCATCAGTACTTCATTCCTTTATATGGCTGAATAATATTCCATTGTATAAATATACCACATTTTGTTTATTTATCAGTTGATGGACATTTGGGTTATTTAGATTTTTGGCTATCATGGGTGAAGGTGCTAGAACATTCATACACAAGTTTTTGTGCAGCCATATGTTTTTAATTCTTCTGGGCATATAACTACCCTTAACAACTTTGTGTCTTAGCTGAGGAAGGATTCAAAGGAACTAAACTGAGGTCTCATAAATAATATGAGATCCTTCTCCTCAAAAAGTATACTTCCAATACAATGTCTGCCCAGTCTCATGAAAGCATGAGGTTCCAGATCCTTAACAGAAAGAAAATCTTACCCTGAGCTGATCACTTACCTACACAGAGTCCAGAGGGAGACGGGGCAGTTCTTTGTTTTACTACCAAATTGCATTTCTGTCCGTACAAAGTTCCACCTTGGATGAGCCTCTGGGAGCCCATCTCAAAGGTCTTAACACCCCTCCTCTTTCCCCCTGCAGTTCTTTATTTTTTAAATTTCAGAATATTATGGGGGTACAAATGCTTTGTTCACATAAATTGCCTTTGCACCACTTGAGTCAAAGCTACAGGCGTGCCCATCCCCAAAACAGTGAGCACCACACCCATCAGGTATATGAATTTGCCCATCCCCTCCTCCCCATCCCACCTGCCCACTCCCTGATGAATGTTATTTCCATATGTGTACGTAAGTGTTGATCGATTAGTACCAATTTGATGGTGAGTACATGTGGTGTTTGTTTTTCCATTCTTGTGATACTTAGAGGAATGGGCTCCAGCTCCATCCAGGATAATACAAGAGGTATTAGTTCACCATATCCCCCAGTTCTTCCTCTCAGTTATCCACTAAGACTTATTTAGGTACTGGAGATACAGTAGAGTACAAAATAAATACGGTTTCTGCATTCATGGAGCTTACCGTCTAGTTGAGAAGACAGAGGTTAACCAAACACTGACAGGTAGTGAAGCCTCCTGGGCGGCTCATGAAATAGAAAAGAGAATCAAACAAGCCTGGCATTGGTGTGGAAACCAGAGCCAGGCATCCAGTGCTGGGTGAAAGACTTGCTCTGAACATCTTTTTCTTCTTGTCTCCCTGAGCCAATTTCCTTTATTTTCACACGGTGGAACATGGACATCTCTGTGCTCTCAACCTTCAGCTCCAGAATCAAGAAAGAAAGGAGCTCATCTCACAAAGATCCCATTGAAAATCCCAGGAAAGGCTTTGACTGGACCACGTCCTGGGGCAGGGTGTGAAGTTCTCTAACTGGTCGACTACGTGGCTAGAAGGCACAGGATATGTTACCCAAAGAAGGTGAGTAGGGATGGACAGACAAAAACAACAAATGCCCACCACATGGCCAGTCCTACTTTTCTAGGGTAGCACTGGGAAGGAATACATGACCAGAATAAGCATGGATGCTGTGGAGCATTAAGGCACGAGAAACGGGCAGGGCTAGACTATGTAGAGCCTCTTCTGCCATGAAAGAAATAGGGCCTTTATCTCATTGTCCTTGGGAAGCCATCGAAAAGTTTTAAGCAGGGGAGGGATAAGCATTTTAGAGTTATCAGCCTTGAAGGCAGGAAGAGGTGTTGGGGGCTTTTGTAGTTGTCCCTGTGAGAGATGATGGGAGTCTGAGCCCTGGTAGTGGAGACTGAAGAGAGAATAGATTTAAGGTATGTTGGGGGAGGTGCTTAAAGAGCTCGAAGATGCAGTGGATTAGGGAGCAGGGACTGAGGGTCAGGCATACACGTGCTCCCTAGTTTGATTGGTATTAAAGTTTACCTATGATGAACTTTGGGCCCAAGGCAATTCAAAACTATCCCAGAGAGAGTTGAGTGTTGCAAATAAAAAGCAAAGTAAGCCATAGTCCTTGCCCCCCAGGAGCTCCCTAAATGTCAGGAAGCTGAGATAAGTATATTAGAAATGCGTAGTGTAAAGTCAACTAAGTCAGCTGCAATAAGTGAGATTGAAAGGGAAGGGTACTCCTGTTTACTTGGCTGATAAGGCCAGGCATTATGCAAGAAAGACTGTTGAGATAGGTTTTAAAGAATGGGGAGGATTCCTACAGGGAGAGTTGGTAGGGGGCATTTCAGACAGAGGAAATAGCATGTGCAAAGTCATGGTAATGGGAAAGCACATGGTGTATTTGGAAAGCAGGGAATGACTCATTTGGCTGGATATTAAGAAATTATGAAAGATCACCCAATAGGGAAGGGTGAAGGGTTGTTGGGTTTTTTTTTTTTTTGCAATCTTCCACACATGGTTAAGCTATTCATGGAAAGAGGAATTTAAGTAAAGGAGATAAGTGTTATTTGGAACATATTGTGTTTGAGGTAACTGTGGGACAACCCAGTGGAGATGCCCAGTGGGAAATGCTAAATTGCCATTTGTATTTATTATAAAAATTAAGGACCGAACATATTGTACGGGAGTGTGGTATATACCTATGCACCATTTATTTATACAACTCATTTGAAACATGATTTGAGTGGCACACACAAGTATACACAACAGAATTTTTAAAACAGAGAAACCAGGCAAAGGAAAATTAAACAAATTTAAATTTAAGCCATAAGGTTAACACATAATTTTCATGGCAGAAGGTCCTGGAAAAATGCTAGAGATGAGTAGCAAATTTGGCTTTGAATTACCTAGCAGCCAAAGCAAAGAGAGGAGCATGATCAGTTGCAAGGTTTCTAATGGATGAGAAATACATATCTAGAAGTCTTCTGGACAGAGGTGAGAGGTGAGGACTCTGATGTGTATAAGACAGCTCCAGAAGAGACATCTGTGCTCTCCTCATTCAGGAGCACAAGCCATCTCGAAGTCAGTTGCCTGCATGGGATTTGTTCTGTCCAGTGAAAGATCATATTTCTAAGCAGAGGACTGAAGAGCCAGAGCGCAATTCTCCATTCACTCTTTCCCCTGCCACAGTGACCCGAGGCTGCCAAGAAAAATAGAATATAGAAAAAGAAGAGAAGAAAAGAGGAAGGAGAATGGACTATTGTGCAGCATCTGATGTATGCCAGGAAGACAGGCTGACAAAAAAGAAAAGAAAAAGAACAAACAGTGAGATACTCAGAAAGAAAAACACACGAACCACAGTATCCCGAGAACTAAGACAGACTTCCTCATGCAACACTGTGAGGATGAGTATATATTGCCCACAGTGTAAAAGGTGTATGATTCTGTTCTTTGAAGACCTAGAATTTACAAATGTGACTTATATGTTCATTTTTGCCTTCTGAACTCTAAGGTGTCAGTTTCAGGCACATTCCAGAGAAGGGAAATGGAGGCTCAGACATCCATCCCAAGAAACCACACATCCCCAGACTCTGCAATCCACAGAAGTCCTGAGATCCAGACCTCTGGCAATACTTTCACTTAACCTGTGTGAGGGAGATAGAATGAGATCACAGTGCCTACCAAGATCCATCCTGAAAGTGCCCAGGGACAATCTCTTGTAGGAAAGAAAAATAATCTTATTCCTCAACCCCTTGGATGCCAGTTTGAGCAAAAGCCACGTTTTATGAAATAAAAGTAGGGATTTGACACATACACACAAACAGAGTTTTAAAGCAGGGCGCCTAATAACAAGAAATACTGCTGCCTATTGAATGCTGTGTGCCAGGCACTGTGCCAGGGACTCACATCTTTTTTCTCTAAGGCTGTGGTTTGAAAGTCCTCCGACTCCCAAGTGATGGCTTCATCTTCTCTAAAGTCTGTGCTGTCTGGCTTCTTTCAGTGACCACCAGCTCACTCCATCTGCCTTCCTTCTACTTAGGTCCCCTCTTAGGTAAGCGGCTTTGGGAACTGGCCAACTTTTGGCACTTGTTTGTAAGTACACTTTGTCTTAGATCAGTCCCAGGTTGGAAAGTGTTTGAAAGATGATTTATACCTACCATATTTTCAGGGCTGGCCAAAGTGGTCTTCCTGTCTGTGCTTGAATATTTCTAATGACAAAGACACTTCACTACCTATCAAAGGAATATATTCTTTTAAGCAATCTGCCCACCCAGGCCATGTGTATTCATTCCCACATGCAGACTTTAACATGGAAGCTCATTCTTCCTGAAACTTTACCTCTTTTACCCTCTTCCCATCCACAGTCTAGCCACTCTTTTTCCATACTCATGGGGGTCTCCTTTCAGTACAATTTTATTCAGTTCAGTGTCATACAACAGGATTTATTGAACATCTACTACATGCTAGGCACTATTCTACTCTTCAGATATAAAGATGATTATGACAGTTCTGCCCGCAGGATTAAGGGCCAGGCATTGGTTGAAGTTAGGCCAAGCTGAGTTTGAACCCTGTTTACAAGATGTGTGACCTCATGTCAGCTACTGGACCACTCTGAGCCCCAATTTTCTCATGTGTGAAATGGGACAAACAATCATTTCTACCTCAAAAGGATGATGTAATATTTAAATGAAATAATGAACATAAAGTACTCACCAAAAGTGCTTGACACAAGTCAGCATTTTGTAAATATTAATTCATAGATGTTAGGACATTTGAATGCAATGTTGCTTTTTCTTGGGAATTTTCCAAACTGCCTAGTTAGCACACATGCATTTTAGATCCTAGTTCAAGCAACACTTGCTCAGAGAAGCCCCCATCCCAGACTTCAGGGATGTCGCCTAATTTCACAGTCTCAGAGTGCTGCCTACCTTCATAACAGCTGTGACTTCTCCATCATTCATGTGATTATTATCTTATGTCTGTCTTATACCCTCTTCCCACTGTCCCATCCCAATCAGCTTTGTGAGGACAAGAGTCTGGTCTAGTTTTATGGCTGGTTCTATCCATTGGACCTCAAACTGTTTCTATAGCCAAATGGGCACCCTGTAAGTATTTGAATGAACAAAGAAACGAATGAACAAATAAATAACTTGTAATAGTAAACATATAAGAAAAAACTCAGGTATTATTCTGGAAAAAAATAAAAACTTTTAGCCTCTGAGAAACCAAGTCATAGTTATTAAAGAACTGGAATGGGGTCTGAATGGGAAATGACTTTGTCCTGACAGTCTGGGTGAGAAAGTTCAAAGCAATGTGGAAAGAAGCTTACAGCTCACTAGAGTAGCAGCTTTAAGAGAAGATAAGAATGACTAACATTTATGCAGCACTTACATTATGCCAGGCAGACTGTATACATAAAGTCTTCATACATACTAACTCATTTAATCTTCACACAATGCAGTGAGATGCGAACCATGCAGAGGGCTTAGTAATCTGCCCTTGGTCAGTGTGATGGGATCATGTTGACTTCGGGGGCTTGTTGCTAGTACTTGTGTCTTCTTCTCCATGACCCTCTACATTTTGAAACTTTGCATCCTTGAGCTCATCCTCTGGCTCCCAGACTGCCATGATCTAACCATTAGTAACCAAAGATTTTCCACATCCTCAATCTAGTTTGATTTCCAATGCCCAGTTGAAATTAGTACTCAAGCAGTTGACCCTGGAATATTTCTGTTATTGCTGCTCACATCCTAGTGGGGAAAGACCCCAAATACCCTTCTTTCACTCAAAGACCCTTTTCTCACTTGAACAGAGTTGTCTCACTCATTCACTTGCCATTCTTTGTAGAGATTCATGGAGTCTGCTGGTGTCTTCAAGGTCATCTAAGGTAATTGCCCATTGAGTTCAGTAATCTACTGAATAACATCCCAGCAAAGTGGTTTTCCAGCCTCTATTTGTATACTGCCAGTGATGGATAATTCATCAACCCCAAGATAGTACATTCCATTATTGCCTTTTGGCAAGATCTTTCTTTACCAGTATTGAAATTTAACTCCCTATAATTTTTTCTCATTGGCAGTGTTGTACCAAGTGGTGGAGGGGCAGTGGGAGCTATTTGTTCCAGCAGGAGAGAATATTTTATCACTAAAGTTGTTGAGAATTTCCAGTGTGCAATGCTCATAAAAGCAGATAGACTTTTTGTGAGTTTTATCATTGTTTTAAAATTCTCCATAGACAATGTGCCGCCTCATTGCCTGTGCTGGGGAGGAACTCTCCCACCAGGGCTCAGCGGTCCTGCTTCTGCCTTCTAGGGCCACACAGTAAGTTTGCTCCCCTTCCTCATGATAGCTCTTTGTATGTTGAAGGCAGCCTGTATAGCCCCCTGAGTCTCTGTTACCTGGTTCTTTCTGATAAGCTCTCATCATCCTAATTAGCCTTCTCTGAAGAAATGTGTTCCAATTGACGTCTCTGTCCCTTACAATGCTTTCATGTTTCCTATCAAAGAAAATCAACTCAAAATGGCTTAAACAGTAAGGAGGATTTATTGGGGCTGGCTGGCTTCAGGCAAGGCTTTGGTCCAGGGGTTCATGATGGCATTAGGGATGTGTTTCCATTTCTCTATAACTTTTGTCCTCAGAATGACTTTCTTCTAGGTAGCAAGATGGCGGCCAGAGTGCCTCTGTCTCCTTGCTTCTCATTTTCCTCTCAGGGGGAGAAGATATTTCTTCTTTAACAAAGGAACAAAACAATCCTGGGCTTCTCCCTGATTGGTATCTCTTAGGTCACATCCCCAAACTGTCCGCTCTCTTCCTACTGCTTGATCACAGCCAGGGGGTTGAATGGATGTTGGGAGGTGTGTTTGTTTGGTAGGGCTGCTGTAGCAAGGTTCCACAAAATGGGTGGTTTGAACAATACACATTTAATGTCTCCCAGTTCTGGAGGCTGAGAATCCAAGATGAAGGCGTCAGCAGGGTCGGTTCTCCCGAGGGCTATGAGGAAAGGATCTGTTACAGTCTTCTCCTCTCAGCTTGTCAATGACCATCTTCTCCCTGTGTCTCTTCACATCATCTTCCCTTCATGTGCATCTCCTCTCACATGGTTTTATTGTATAAGCACATCAGTCATATGGAATTGAGGCCAACCCTGCTCCACTATGACCTCATCTTAACTTATCATATTTGCAACAACCCTATTTCCAAATAAAGTCACATTATAATGTACTGGCGGGTAGGATTCCAACATTTCTTTTTGTGGGGGGGACATAATTCAACCTATAACAGAAGGTAACCACAACGTTCATCAAATAGTCCATTTTAAATAAAATGTGGGGCCTGGAACTGAGCACAGCCTGTAGGTATGGTTTAACTCATGTAGACAAGCATAGAGTCGACTCTAACTATGGAGGAATGTGTCCTTGACCTGTTGGTGATTCATCTCCAGACAAGGTTGTGCCAGTGCCACGTGATCACATTGAGGGAGCACTGTAATGTTTTCAGCAACAGCTTAAAGTGATGGCAGAAACCTACATCCTGCTTGCGTGGATGAAGCACCATATTGGAATCCTCAAGACAGTCAGCAAAGGAGGAGACTCAAGTATTAACATCACTAACATCCTGTTCATGAGACCTACACGTAGCCAGTCTTAATCTTTTGTGGTAAGATCTGACGAATTTTTCCCTGCTGTAGAGATCATTCATCCATTCATTCACAGATTCATTTAACAAACATTTCAAAGTACTTGTTCTGTTTAAAGTTCTATGCGATGTGATAGCAACATCACTTATTTACCACCCTTCTATGCCTTTCCAGATGCTACTCCTGCCACCTGGAAATCACTCCTGCTGCATTCTTCAAGGCCAGATCCAATGTCAGCCCTGTTGTTGCTAAGCCTTCCTGAGCCTTTCAGCTACTTGAAAGGACCTCTTTGTTCTTCCACAGCGCTTTGCACTAATACTTCTCAGTTTTAGCACTTATCACATCCTAATGCAATCATTTACTTGAAAGAATGACTCTCTCCTATCCCCTTTTGATTAGGAGTTTCTTCTAGTTCGTGGATTTTATGATTTTTTTTTTTAATCATGGTAGGTCCCAGATCTAACACAGAGCCTGGCACATAGTAGGTTTTGGTAAAGATTTGTTAACAGAATGGACGTCCTGCCCTCAAGGAACTCACGGTCCTGAAGAGGAAAGAAAGGAGAACTGGCCAATTGCAATAGAGTATGATAACTGTTGTGATCAGGCAGATACAGGATGCTGGGAGCAGGATAGCTAATCCAGCCATAGCGGGGCAGAGAGGGCTTCTCAGAGGAGGTGACACGTGACACATAAATGCCTTTCTCTTATATTAAACAAAATTTATAGGAGGCCATTGATTTGGACTGAGTGCCTATACTAGGCCCCAACAGACCAAATAAAAATGGAGTAACTCACGCTGACGTTCCATGTTACCAAACCAGAACTACGTTATTTACCTGACCTTCCAAGAAATTGTGGCGGGGTGGGGGAAGAGAGAGAGAGAGATAATAGCCAAGTCCCCAAACAGGCCAGTTTTAGCTGCCATAACAAAGAAGTCCCCTCTGCTTTAACCCTTTAAGAAAAGTAACTTTGAAATGACCGGTCTGCTTTTTGTTCCCTGTTTCTGCTTTCTTCAGCGCTTTTCTGCCTATAAAGCCAACTTTGTCTGCTTAGCTCAGTGAAGCACCTTCTCTGCATTTGTGGAGGAGATGCTGCCCCAATCCATAAGTCACAAACAAAAGCCAGTTAGATCATTTAACTAAATGTGCTGTAATTTTGTATTTTGACACCTGTAATGTACTTTCTGACAGCACCAAATGCCGGAGAGGATGGGGCATTTGACACGTTACTGGTGGGAGTGTGAACTGGTACAACCACTTTAAAAAACAGTCTGTTATTATCTTGTAAAATTGAATGTCCACATAATCTACCACTCCCACTCCTGGGTATATGCCAAAGACAAATCACTCATTCATTCATCCATTTAACAAACACAGATTTAGCATCTACCACGTGCCAGGCCCTGTGACAGGGGCTGGGGACAGAGAGATGAGTAAGTTCCAGCATGCAGAGGCTCCTAGTCCAGCAGGAAAGACGAACATGTGAACTCTGTGGGGTGAGGCGCTGTCACAGAGGCCGATCTGTAGGTGCAGAGGTGATGGAGGGGGAAGTAGTGAACTCTGCTGTTGTCACAGGCCTGGGTCTCTGGGATTGGGGGTGTGTGCAGGAGCACTGAATTTGGAGTTGATGGGTAGGTGGTAATACGGGCTCCAATGCTTGGGAGTGGCGTGAACTTGGGCTTAATTTCTTTGGCCCTCAACTTCCTCATTTTAAAAAGGAGGCACAGATCGAATCAAACATGTGCTACAGAGAAAACGAGAAAGCGCTGTGCACGTGCTCATGACTGTTCTCGAGCTGACCAGCTGGGGCTCCAATAGGAAGGGACCTTGGAGCTCCAGGGACTAAAGGGACGACAAGGGTGGGAGTCCAGCCAGGGCCGGAGGGTGAAAACAGCAGCAGGTGCTGATCAGAAAATCACAAACCCAAGAATCAGGGCAGCGAACAAAGTGGGGATCTGACACGTAAGGAGGTTTTACACTGATGATCATACTCCCCAACGCTCACCGAGCACCGTGTCCTAAGCACTTTGCATAAATTAATTCACCAAAACTTCACAACAGCTCTAAGAGACGGAGTGTTTATCATCCCCATTAGGCAGATAAGGGAACTGGGGTACAAAGGACTAAGCCCTTTGTCAAGGTCACACATCCTCTAAGTGTCAGGGTAAAGATTCGAACCCAGATCGTCTGGCTCCAGAGCCCAGGCTCTTAAACACTCTGCCTTGTGATCCTTCAGGGGAGCGAGCCCAAGGTGAGGGTGCAGTGCAATGGTGGGTGCACAGAGTGGGTGGTCCTGAGGTTTCAGTTGATGCTGAGGAGCGGGTAAGCTGGGTGTCAGAGAAGGGAAGGGAGAGAGAAACACAGAGAACAGAAGCAGAAGTGCTTGAGCTCAAGTTCACCTCCGTCAGAAGGTGAAGGGCACTTACAGATTAGACATCATAAATAATCCTCACCATGCGCCAGGCCCTACGCCAAACACTGTGCTCATATTCTCTTGTTTACCCTGCACAACAGGCCTGTGAAAGAGAGTGTCCCCACTTTATAGCTGAGAAAACTTGGCAGTAAGATTAAATCATTTGCTCTTACTCGGAGAGGTAGAAACTGAGCTGGGGCAGGGACATAGTTTTGTCTGATGTCACCTGTCCCAGATCTCCTGGGCTCCCTTGTAGGATTTCCAGGCAGCCATCTCTGGCTTCTGTGCTTTTGCGGCTAATGGCCTGCAAGAGGCCTGCCCTCGGGCGACTGGGGCTGCGGTGCCCACTCAGAGCAGGATTTAGCCCTGTCTCTCCAGGTGGTAGACTCTGCAGGTATAACCTGCACTCCAGAGCTCCCCTGCGGAGCCAGGCTGAGGCTGGGGTTTGTGGGAATCACTCTTCCTGCCAAAGGATAAGCAGTCCTTTTCATGGTTCAAGGTCAGCCTGCTGCCTTGTTTAACTTCTTCTTTTCCATCCCACTTTTCCTATTCCTTTCCTGGGCTCTCCCAGGAGTACATCCTTAATGAGTCGCTTGCCCTTGATTCATCTTCTCAGGGTCTCTTTTGCACCAACACAGAACACCTCTTAGCCTCTCACCCACCATCCTATGCACCATCTTTTTGCCCACAGCCTTGCATTCCGGGAGCTGCTCCACCCTACGCCCTGCGAACAGAGCCCAATTTCTACCCCTGCCCCTCTCCCACTGCCTGGACGCTCCACAGGGCTTCCCCCCTACGAATGCCTGGGGTACCCTCCCAGCCAGAACTCAATGTAGGAGGCTTATGCCAACCTCCACGCAGGGGATGGGCTGAGCGGGCTTGGGCCAGATTTGCTGTTCCCAGACGTGGACGAGCCCAGACACAGCCCACCTCCCAGGGCGTGGGACAGTGGGCTGTAAAGTCAGAGGCGGTTTTCAGGGCCCTGTTCAGACTTGCGGGTGGTGCTGAGCCAGATGTGTGAGGGATCAGCCCTGGTGTGTCTGGGGCGAGAGAACCAGACAGACCACTCCCCGGGGAAGTACGCCAAACCAATAAATAGAGGCCCTGCACCAAAGAATAGGCCTTAGACTAACAAGTTTCCTCAGGAATGAGTAACATGGAATTAGCCATAGCCACCTAAGATGCAGTGAGTGGAATCTCTCCCGTTCTTTGGCTGTGGCACACGGGAGAAGGATGCTAGGAAGGCCAGTGGTCCCTTTCAGACGGCTGACTCAGTGGTTCCCCTGTCTGGGTCCACGTGGACTGCAGATTCAGGACTCATTGTTTGCCACAGCCACGCTGGACACCCTAACTGGCCTATTTTCAACACAAAGTGGGAGGGGAGGGGAGAGACAACATGACCTGAGAACTGAACAGTTGTCAGGCCCCGTCTCCGTGAACCTCAGTCTCCTCGGCTATAAGTGAGCGTCTCTCCCTCAACTTCCCACCACCCTCCGAAACTTCTCTACATTCCCATCTGTCTTCCTCTACCACTCCTAACTCTTCCCAGCCCCCTCCTCTCAAAGCATGAAGAGCCCCCTTGTCCAATCTCAGCTCACTCCCTGCTTTTGCATGGTTAAGTCCTAGTCATATTTTAAGGCTCAACCCTGGTCACATCTTCCCCAGGAAGCCTTTCTGATCTTTTCTCCACCCCTCGATTAGGTTGGGTGCCCCTTCCCTCTGTTCCCACATCACCTCGCATTTCTCTATAGCTGCATTACGGGTTGAGCATCCCTGATCCGAAAATCCAAAATCTGAAACTTTTTGAACACTGACATGATGCCACAAGTGGAAAATTCCACACCTGACCTCATGGGATGGGTCAGAGTCGAAATGCACAAAATTATTTTAAAATATTGTATAAAATTACTTTTAGGCTATGCGTATAAGTATATATGAACTATAAATGAATTTCACGTTTAGGCTTGGGTCCCATCCCCAAGATACCTCATGATGTATATGCAAATATTCCAAAATCCAAAAAAATCTGAAATCCAAAACACTTCTTGTCCCAAGCATTTTGGACAGGGGATACTCAACCAGTATTTGTTTGTGTGTTGGTCTCTGTGACTAGATTAGACCTTATATACTATGGTCATGTCATTGTATCTCTGAAAGTCTGTCCAGAACCTACTTCAGTGTCTTGGACATGACGGGTGTTCACTAAATGTTTGTTGAATCAACATCCACCTTAGAAGGGTGTTTGGATATTAAACGAGATAATGGATGTGAAAACAAACTGTAAATTGTTATTGTTATATTTATTATTGTTTTCCATGGATAGATTTATGAGTTTTATACAAACTGACTTATCATATGTATTAATAATATTATTATTATAGTAATATGTGCCAAAGCCTAGGCAGAGAAGATCTGTTTAAAGTCAAATGCTGAGAAAACTATCAGAAATACACATCTAGATATACAACTGTTTATTCATCTCTAAATTCATACCATTCATGATAGGCAGTTATTAAAACTCCCAGGTCAAAGACGGCAGTTCTCTAAATTATTTGTCCAATAAAGCAGAGGGTCACCACCTCTGCCTTTCACGTGTTGAAGATTTGTCCCATTGGTTCTTACACGTGCCATGTAAATTAATCTAAGAAATCAGATGATGGGAGGGAAAAAATGCAATAGGCCCTTCCTTTTATGTTTATGCTCTTTCCTCAGGAGAGAGGGAGTGTCAACAGGCTAAACCTGTGTCCTCCCTCCTGGGAGTGGGGCGGTATTCGAGGAGGGGGCCGGGAGTGTGGGAGCAGCTGCTGAAAATAAGGGCAGCCCAAGCTCACTGTCACACCCCTGTCAAAAGACAGGCTGCCAGGGAACGCCACCGCTTCTCCTGGTGTCAGAGTCCATCTGGGACACCGGTGTCTCCTCCCTTATCACAGTCAGCACTCCAGGCCGGCTGCATCCGGCGCGCAGGGGTGCAGGCGCATCTCTGCCTCCTCAGCCGGACAGGCCGGCTCCACTTCAGCCACATCTGATCGCGTTTACTCTGTCCAGAAGGACGGACAGAAACAAATCCCTTCCTCCCCCATGTCTTTCCTCCCTTCCTTCCTGCTTTCCTGCTTTCTTTTCTTCTGTCAACGAAATTTTGTTTTATTTGATTTTTTGAACAGGTAATACATTCTCAAGCTTACAAAAAATAAGTATAAAGAGATAAAGTGAAAAGTCTCTCTTTCTCTTGTTTATCACTCAGAAACCTCAGTGCTTACTGTGTATCCTCCCAGAGATTTCTTAAAACTGCATATACAGACATATTTCCATGCTAATATGATTATATATCCCAGCTCTCAGACTCCTTTCTATACAGGGTAACCACTGTATGGTCATTCATAGTGTTCTGCTCCTTAATTTTCTCAGTAAACCAACACATCTTGGAGATCTTTCCACATCAGAACATAAAGAGCTTTCTCCATCATTTTTTTCATAGCTGTATAATTTTCTAATCTATAACTTATTTAATCGGTCCCAAACTGGTAGACATTTACAACCAATGCTTCAATGGATAATCTTGGGCATGTGTCATTTCCACATATCTATAATTAGAAGCAGAGTTGCTGGGTCAAAGTGTGGATGAACTTGCAATTTTGACAACTATTGCCAAATTTCCTGTCATAAAAATTGCATCAATTTGCACTTTCGCCAATAATGTGTAAGAAGAGACAGATCTCTAAAACTTTAACATAGGAATAATTCTATGACAAATATCCATTTTTTAAGCCTCTGCTATGTGCCAGGCACTGTGCTGGGCACATTACATTTGTTGTCTTATTTAATCCCCACCACAACTTTTGAGATTGGTTATTACGATTACTGGCAGAGGGGCAACCCAAGATTCACTGATGGTGAATTGCATATGGCTCTGCTATGTCCCTTCTCATCACTCTTGATCTCTCATCTAGAAGTCAAGAAGTCAACAAGTATATTCATTCTGATAATCATAAGGAGAATACTAACAGTCAGCATTTACTGAGCACCTAATTATGCCGGGCATAGTATCTTGCTTAATACTTACAACAGCCCTGCTACGGTTTGAATGTTCCTCCAAAAAGCATGTTGAAATGTAATTGCCATTGTGATGGTATTAAGAGTTAGGGCCATTCAGAGGTGATTATCACAGCAGTGGGTTTGTTATGGTGAGAGTAGGTTGCTAGAAAATCGAGTTCTGCACTCTCTCATGCTCTCTCACCCTCCTTCCTTCATGAGTCCCCGTGCAGCACAAGGGCCCTCACCAGACCTTGACATTGGACTTCCTAGCCTCCAGAACTATAAGAAATAAATTTCTTTTCTTTATAAATTACTCAGCTTGTGGGCATTCTATTATAGCAACACAAAACAGACTAAAACAAGCCCCACAACACAAGCTCTGCTAATACTCTCCATTTTTAGTAATGAGAAAACCGAAGGCTGGAGAGATAAGGAGCCCTTGGTCTAAGACTGCACAGCGAGTAGGCTGCAGTCACAGGGTTTGAGCCCAGGCAGTTTGCACAACTCAAGCCTTTGACAAAACTACATGGAGTTAGAAGTTTCTGGAACAGGCAGATCTTGGCAGTCAGCACCTGTAAAATCCTACAGGTGAGAAAACTGAGGCCCAGAGGAGAGGGGAAGGGGCCTGTTTAGTGGCCACACTGGGCTAGGACCCACTTACCTTGATGCTGGGACAGTGTTCTTTTCTTTCCACCTTGCTGTCACACAGTGCCTCTGATGTCCTCAGCCCTGGGTTGGTACAGAAGTGTGGATGGCAGGTCCAGGGTGCAGACCTGGCCTGGCCACTGAGATACAATCAAAGGTGGCACAGGCACAACTCAATGCAGCTGGCAAGACCCAGCGTCTGGCCGGGAGCACTGCAGCCCACCTAGGCAAGGAGTCAAAGGCCCTGGGTCCTTGGGTTAGCTCTCCTACACACTTGCTACCATGTACTGTGACGATCACGAAAGCCAATGTGTGTTCAATGCTTACTTTGTGTCAGGCACTGTAATTAAGCAATTGCTTCGCTTAATCCTTACAACAGCCCACAGTCAGAGAGATTAAGTGACTTGCTCAGTGTCACATTCAGTGGCAGAGCTGGAGATTTGAACTCAGACCTTTTTGATGTTAAAACCCATGGTTTTTAGAGGTAAGAGAGTGCAATAGTTGCGAATCCTATTTTTAGAGTCACATAGACTGGTTCTCCCACCTATCATTTGGTGAAAGGGGAGAAATTATTTAATATGTCTGAGCCTCAGTTGCCCTCTCTTTAAAAAGGAGATTAAAAATACCTGTTTTCTCAATGAGATATCTGTATACTCATGTTCATGGAAGTATTATTCACGATAGCTGAAAGGTAGAAGCAACCCAAGTGTCCACCAATGGATGAATGAATAAACAAAATGTGGTGTATACATACAATGGAATATTATTCAGCTTTAAAAAGGATGGAAATTCATATACAAGCTATAAGATGGATGAATGTTATTTTAAGTGACATTAGCCAGCCACAAAAAGACCAACACTATCTGATTCCACTTATATGAGGTAGCTAGAGCAGTCAACTTCATAGAGGCAGAAAGCAGAACGGTGCTTGCCAGGGGCCGGAGGGAAGGGGGAGGAGGGAGTTATCGTTTAACGGGCACAGAGTTTTCGTTTGGAGAGATGTAGAGTTCTGTGGATGGTTGTAGTGATGGTAGCACCATAATGTAAATGTACATCTGGCCACTGAACTGTAACTTGAAAACGAGTTAAAATGGTAAATTTTATGTTATGTATATTTTACCAATTTTTGGTAAAAAAAAATAATACCTGTTGTGGAGAGTTGTGAGAATTCAAAGGGATCGTGTTCATCGAGGGCTTAACACCAGCCTGGCACAGAGGAAGGACTTAACGGACGGAAGAGAGGCTTGTTACTCTTACCATTGGCAGCACCGTGTGTCTTCCCCGGGAGGCTGGGGACTACAGGCTCCCCGTCTATCAAGCGAGGGAAGTTCCTGTTGTCTTGCCCGCTTCACTGGGTGCTTGTGAGGAACAAATGAGATCTTGTGTGAAAATGTTTCATAAACTGTGTTTTAAAAAGTCGAGAAACAATTGATCAAGGTGTTAATAGCACATTTCTTAGCTAGCTGAGCTTTTTGTCTGTCTTCTCTTCTCACTTTGCGTTTATCTCATGACACCATTTGTCACCTTCCACGGGGATAGCTTTTCTAAGCCTCTCTCCCCTTCCCCTGCCTGTGGAATACCCAGGCACCATCTCTTCCTTATTTCCAGTTTCCGGCACCTGGCACAGCACCTGCACCCACCCGGAGGAAGCGTCATCTATTTTTGCTGACTTCAGCTGTTTGGGAGACTTGAAACAATGCTTCATATAATTTCAGCCAGACCTTTTGAGGACTGAAAGCCAGAGATTTGGTCCTGCTTTATAGATTGGGGTCCCCTCCTAGGTGCAATTCACCCAGCAAGCATGTGATTCTCCATTCCTGTGCAAACGCAGGCTCTGCCTGGCAGCAGGCATTGCCCTGGGGAAGGGGAAGAAGGGGCAGGGAGGGATAATTCAGGGAAGGTTGGGAAAACTCTCCTGGACCTCCCAGCAAGAGGTGACTTCAGGACACGGGTTGCCTGGTTGTTTTCGATGGTTTTCATTACTTGGTTTGAGCTCCCATGGAGTAAATGTTTCTCAGGCATATTTTTGGGATCTAATTTTGGAGTCCTTGAGCTCAAAAGAATGCAATAAAATACCTGCTCCGCGGAAGGGAGACGGCGGCTTAGCAGGCTGCCGAGGCTCTGTGTGCACACTCTTTGCAGACAGGCGGTCCCAAGAGGTTAAGTGCTGTGCCCGAGGTGTCAGAGGGAAAGTGTCAGAACTGGGACAACAGTTCACAGTTCTGGGACAGAAGGGATCCAGCACACTCCACTGACCAAGAGACTGAGTGTTGAGGGAAGTTGAGGAACAAAGGTAGCTTCTTGGAAGCAGTTATTAAACTACCAAGTGGACTTTCCCAAGAGTCTCTACCCGTTTCATGACGGTTGGAGCAGCTAACTTTTGCAGTGAACTTGCCCTCCAAACACCAGACCAGAAATATCACTTATTTGTCATTCTTCCTTTTGACTCATAATAACTTCTCAGCATGTCCTACAGAAGGGAGTGTTGATAAGCCACAAAGAAGAGGAAGAAAATATGATGAGGTGGCACGAGGGGCTTCCTTACTCACCAAATGTAAAGAAACAGGCTTACTCAGCCTGTGTCAGTGATTAACAAGGGACTTTCTCTTCAAGGGAGGGAAGAAAACGGCTGCCAGTGTTCTCTACTTAGAGCGCACAATTTGCCAATGAGTCAAAGTGTCTCTGTAACTTTGCACTATTTCTCCTGGTAAGGTTTGGTGGCAGTCAGGGAAGGGGGTTGGTGATTAATGTTAGGTGGACAGACTGAGGTAAGGCCTGGTTTGTTTGGGGGCACAGGGCAAACCCAGGAAGTCAAACTCAAGCGGACTCTCACAGAGCTCAGGCTTCTTCCTGCCCCTAGAAGGTTTCACAAGGCCGGGAAGCCAGCAGCCCTGGGGTCAAGTGAAGGAGAGGCAGCTCTGGGACACACCCGAGAGCAGTTTCTGGTCAGGCGTTCCGGGCAGCACCCATGCCTCTTCCCCGATGAAAGCTGAGCGGCAAGGCTGACCGTCCCCTGGGGCCGGCCGTGCCTCCAGCGTGGTTTAGGGGCACTGAGAGGTCTCCCTTCTAAAAATATCTCCCGCCCTTTTCCTGCTGTGGAAGCTAAAGCGGTCACAGGCAAGGGTTACTCCCTTGGTTGGAGACATTATAGTCCTAGTGGGTCCGATTTTAAAATTAAACACCATTATGTGTGGAACAAACTGAGGTATTATCACACCATGACACCTTATTTGACATTTACTTATATCCCTCTCTAAATCCAAACGAGGATTTGAGAGTATCACGTATTTATTTCTTAGATTAGCCAGCTAAGGGAACCAGACTTTGTTCTGGCAAATCCGTGGAGCAGCTAGAGAAAACTTTAACCCTACCTAGGACATTTCACCTTCCTGCTCAAAACACGCCAATAGTCCCCACTGCACTAAAGTGGTATCCAAACTCCGGCCCTTCCCAGGCCCTGCACGGTCAGGCCCTGGCCCGACTCCCTGCCCTCAGCCACACCGCTCCCATCTTGTTCTAGGCACTCCCTCCTCCCCATGCAAATGCATCAAGGTCTTTCCTGCAGCTCAGACTCCTGCAAGTTGCCCCTTTTGCAGGTAGACCTCTCCCCTCCACACCTAGTTCCTCTCTATCCTGCAGGCTTTGGCTTGAAATGCCACCACTTCAGTGCCTCCCTGCCTGTGCCACCTGAAGAAGGTGTTCTCTCTTGTCTTTCAAACACTCTATTCTTCCCCTTCACGGCGTTTCACACAGTTTGAATGTGGTATGTGTGTACAGTCAACCCTCATTATTCATAGATTATATATTTATGAATTTGCCTACTTGCTAAAATTTATTTGTAACTCCAAAATCAGTTCTTAAAGCTGTCAAGGTCATTTGCAAACATACACAGGGCAGCAAAACATCTGAGTTCTGAGTCACCCAATCCAACTGTTGGATCTCAACTGGGATCCAACAAGGCAACACCCTGCCTTCTTATTTCCTCTCTCATATTCTCATACTCAAATAAATGTCCTTTTAGCAGCCAATTTGGTGCCATGTCTTCTATGTTTTTGTGATTTTTGTTGGTGGTTTCATTGGCTGTTTCAAATGCTCCCCAAGTATAGTGTTGAAGTGCTGTCTAGTGTTCCTGAGTTCAAGAAGGCTGTGTTGTGTCTTACAGAGGAAATATATGTGTTAGTTAAGATTCATTTAAGCATGGATTGTATTGCTGTTGGCCATGAGTTCAATGTCAATGAATCAACAATATATATTGAATAAGGTGTCATTAAACAGAAACACATAAAACATGTATTGATTGGTTGATGAGACCAGAGGCTCACAGGAACTGAACTCTGTATTTCCCCTAGGAGCAGTGGTTCAGTATTCACTAATTCAGTGCTTATGGTGACTTTATAGAACATAGCTACTGCAAATAATGAGAACCATCTGTATTTTTATTAGTTTTTTAGGGCTGTTGTAACAAGTTCCACAAACTGGGTGGCTTAAAGCAACAGAAATTTGTTCTCTAATAGCTCTGGAGACCAGAAGTCTGAAATCCAGATGTCAGCAGAGCCAGACTTCCTCCATAGGCACTAGAGAAAGTAGGCTTCCTCCTAGTTTCTAGTGGTTTGCTGACAGTCTTTGGTGTTCCTTGGCTTATAGCTACGTCTCTGCCTTGGCTGTCCCCTGGCATTCTCCCTGTGTGTCTGTGTCTCCATGCCTCTTCTCCCCTTCTTGAAAGAACGCCAGTCATACTGGAGTTAGGGCCCACCTACTCTAGTATGGCTTCATCTTAACTAATTACATCAGTAAAGACCCTATTTCCAAATACAGTCACATTCTGAAGTTCCCAGAAAGACAAGAATTTGGAAAGGGAGGACACTATTCAACCCAGTAACATACACACATGCACACACACATAGCATTTATTTAATTAATGTCTTTCTCCCCAACTAGAGTACAAGCTCCACAAGGCAAAGACAATGGCTTCTTTTTCATCTTTTTATCCCCAACACCAAGGCTCCTACTGGTAGAAGCTCAGTAAATACTTGGTGAGGGAGAATGAAAGAATAAATTTCAAATCTTAGAAGGTTAGAGATCACTGATCCAGCAATGGCAAAACTCTCTCAGCACGCTAGGCTCCTGGACAGCCTTCACCTATACGTCAGGCTGAGAAAGAGGGCCAAGATTACAGGTGCGCAGTGGCTCACACCTGTAATCCTAGCACTTTGGGAGACTGAGGCGGGAGGATTGCTTGAGGCCAGGAGTTCAAGACCAGCCTGAGCAAGAGCAAGACCCCATCTCTACAAAAAAATAAAAAAATCAGCTGGGCATGGTGGCATGCGCCTATGGTCCCAGCTACTCGGGAGGCTGAGGCAGGAGTTTGAGGTTGCAGTGAGCTATGATGACATCACTGCACTCTAGCCTGGGTGACAGAGTAAGACCCTGTCTCAAAAAAAAAAAAAAAAAAAAGAGGCCAAGTAAGTGGGCTCACAGCCACAAGCCCCCCATCCTACTTCAACCAGTTACCCTGCCTGTATCTGTTTGATATATTCTGTTTTTATGCAATATTGTTTTTAGAAAAGCACGTTTCATTCATGGGTTTTAAAATGTGGAAATTACTGAGCCTAGCCCCCCATTTTATATATGAGGAAACTAAAGTCCAGAGACCTGAAGAGGTCTACCCTGGTCTCCAGCCCGTCCCAGTAAAGGAAGGGTTAAGACTCAGGTCTTTTGAGCCCTATTCCAAAAGTTCTGCTAAAATGTACAATGGGTGTACTTTGGAGTTTTCCCTCCCTGGGACCTTGTTTTTCTATCTAGAGCAACTTCTGGGAGAAAGGAATGGAGCCCATGGCATGTGCCCCTTCCCCATAGCTCTGAAAGACCCTTTGTGCCAAGTTCCATGGACATTCCACAGGCCTGTTCTAGGCCAATCCATCTGCCAGCAGGTCACAATCCTCGCCTTCAACTCTGAGCTGAGATAGTTTGGCCTTTCTGTTTTTAAATGCACCCTTTGCTTTCTTGGAAGCTGAAGCCAAGCAAAGTAGGCCAGGCTGGGGAGGCCCTGGGGCAAAGGGGGTGGGCCGGGCTGGGGGGGGGTGGGGTGGGATGGGCTGCCAGAGGAGACAGGTCTGTTTTGCAGACCTGGCTCCAGAAAAAAACTGTGCTGATTATCTCCCAAGTCCAGCTGCAGAAACGCCTTAGCTCGGTAGCAGATTATAAATAGCCCAGAATCCACTCCCAGCCACATGAAAACAAGGATTTTTTTTCTTCTTCTTAGAAGAACAGGGCTTTACAGCTATTCTGGGCCCCCTTCTCAACCCCACCCCCAAAGAGCAGTGATTTATGTCTTAGCACCGTTACTGGGACCAGGGATCACACAGCCCCGTTAAACAATGATTAATTCATCGCCAAGTTCTATGAAAAAGGAGGCATTCCTTTGGAAGTCCTCTCTTTCATTTCGGCACAGACATGCTGACCCATGAGACCAGAGGAGCAGTTTCTCTGCAAGTTCATCACCCCGGGCTTCATCGGCACTCTCCACCCTTGTGCACAGGGCTGGGGAGAGGCGGGTGGGTAGCTGACCTGGAGAGTGGGAGTGGGCAGACAACTGGAAAGGAGCTGGCCTGAACTTGACTGTTTGCTGAGATGCTCTGGAATGAAGAGGCCAGTGAGGCTGGACTGGTTCATGTACATTTGAGTTCTTTTCTCCAGGGGGAAAATCAGTCTCTGCCTTGAGGAAATCAGGAATCAGATCTCAATGCAAACATTCTAGAGATCCTTGGACTAATCGGCTCACACATTAGGACCTGAAGTTTGAAGGAAGATCCTAACGTACAAAGCACTTGTCAGGTCTTGCTCTCATCTGACCTTTACAACAACTGTTTTGTTTTGTTTTCTGGGCTCGGAGATTAATGCCTGCTTGTTGTAGAAAAGTTTGAACTTTTCAGAAAAGCATAAAGAAGAAAAAAAAAATCCCGCCCAAACTCCAACACACTGAGATAGCGATGTTTTCATAAACATCCTTCTAGGATTTCTTTGTTGGATATGTAGATAGGTGTAATTTTACCTAAATGGGATTATGTTATTTTATTAATTGGGCTCTTGGCAGAAATAGATGAAACACTCAACTGGGTAAATGAGGAGAGTTTAATAACGGAACTGTTTACATAGATGTGGGCAGAAGCTACGAAAACTGGAAAGGAATAGTCAAGTCCTATCCACTGCTAGGGATAGGGAAGAGCCATTACCACCCTTAGGGCTGAAGGGCGAGGGATGGGAGAGGTTACTGCAAACCTGTCGGGAATCTCAGCCTTCAGTAGAGACACAGCCAGCTCCAACAAACCCACAGAGATGGAGTCAGAGGAATAAATACCCTCACCTCACTCTCCTTCCCCCTCCAACTGCTGGTGCCTCCCGTTGGCCAACCAACCCAGACTTAGCGGGCATGGAAGCCTCAGACAGCAGATAAGAAAGGGAGGTAGAAAATATCCATTATATCCACTGTAATGCTGATTTTATCATTCAATGGTAAGTCAAGTAGAAGTTTCTAACTCTATAAATATAGATCGACATCATATTTTTTAGCGGACCTTGTATGTACGTACCATAATTTTTTAGCCAATCCCCAACACATGGACATGTAATTTCTCGAGAGCACAGACAATGCTGCAATGAGCAGATCTGTGCATACAAACTCTTCGTGCACTTAGGATACATATTTTCATTCCCCTTTGACATTTTGTAGAAACTGAGGCTCAGAGCTGAGAAGATTTGCCCCAGTCACATAGTGGTAAAATACGGCTTTTCTGAATCTTCTAATTTTTTCAGTGATGAACGTGGAGTGATTCTGTAGTAGAAAAGCAATAATAAAGTGAAATTTAAGTTAAAATAAAAGACTGCTTCTTTTCTTGGTAGCCCTATCATCCACATGGCTCCGAAAGGGAGAGGACTTATCAGTTCCCAGGAGAGCAGGGCGTCAGTGGGTTGTGGGAGACAAGGGTGTGTTTAGTCAGGGGACAGGGTCTGAGGACAGTTAGGGTCAGAGTTGAGGCACTGGCCCAGACAGGAACGATGCCACGGTGGACACCAGGAGGGGAAGAGGAAGTGAACACCAGGAAGAGGAAATGATGTCACAGGACACCCTTTCACTGGCTCAAAAGGTAGAAACAGTTCTAGAGGACTTACTATGGAAAAGTGGGCGGGAATGCACTTGGAAGTTGGAGGGAGTTGAGTGGGATGGGATGGCAGCCTCTGGCTCTGCGTGCACCCATGTTTGCACCTCAGTCTCCTCGTCTGAGAAACGGAGAGGATGCTCCAGTGAAGGCTTGTCCTGACACAGGCACACGGGAAGGGCTGGCACCTCGGAGCTGCTCCACAAATGCACATTTCTGCCTTTCTTGCCCCAAAGCTGGGAGCCAGGCCAGATGAATTCTTTTATTTGGTGTTTTTAAAATTCAACAAATATTTACTGAGGAGCAGATAAACAAAAAGGTAAACCAGATTTTTTTCTTGCCTTTAAGGAGCTTAGAAACTATTGTTTACATGAACCCACTGGGGACTTTAAGGCTTCTGTGTCTTTGTCTGGACTTTTGTCCCTCTGGGAACACCCTTGTCTCCTCCACCTGGTAAAGTCTCTTACATCCTTTATCTCCACCCGTGTCGTAATCTGAACCAAATGTGCAACTCTCTCTGCTGCGCCCCTACAGCACCCTGTCTAGTCCTTTTTCTCTCTCAGACCTTCTCACTTGGTAAGGACCAGTGATTAAGAGTTTTGGAGGCAGACGGCTTTGGTTTCCATCCCAGCCTTGCCAGTCACTAACTTGCTACTTCTCAGTTCCTCATCTGAAAAAGGAGAACAAAAAGTATCCTACCCTGGAGGGTCACAGTGAGGACTGAAAGAGTCTACACATGCAAAGCACATGGAACAGAGCCTGGCACAGAGCAAATGCTCCTCAGCAAGCATTAGACTTGTTATTATTCATCGCTGCCACCTGGCACAGAGTTGGGGCTCAGTGGACATTTGGCAAAAGAATTAATGATGTGTATACATTGCAAAAATAGTAAGATAAAGTATGATTCCAAAATGGCCCCAAATCCACAACACGCAAAGGACAAGACATGCAGTGTAACATGCTGCATGGGGAAGAAAGGTTCCTATAAGCAGCCTAAGGAGGAGGTGCGACGGGCTCATGCCCGATTACCCAGTGGGGACTGATGCGCTGGACACAGAGGAGGAACAGAGGGAGGCAGGGACACTGAGTCCCAGCTCCAGCACTTCCTAACTGTGTGACTTTGAACAAGCCCCTCACCCTCTCTGGACTTCAGTTCACATTTTTAAATGAGGATAAATAGCCCCCTTCCCAGGGAGTTATTGTGAGGATTAGGTGGGATAAGGTAAGGAATGTTCCAGGCACACATGCAGAGGCAGGCTGGCTGCTAGGATTTGACTACTCTCAGCACCATTATTGGGCTCTCATCTGCAGCCCTGCTGCAGGGTTGCTCTCAGCCGGGTGAGGTTCCTTTGAGCTTTATGAACCAGGATTTCCAGGTTTGGGGAGCCTCTGTCAGGCTCGAGAGTAGAAGGCTGAGAGTTGTCCCACTCGAGCAGAGCCCGGCCCAGCTGAGATCCAGGCCCCTGCTGAGAGCCCATCTGCTGGGTCTGCCGTGGCCAGAGCAATGAGGTGGAAGCCGGGGAAGGAGCCTCGGGGTGTGAGCTGGATGCCAGCCTGGGCACTGACTTTCTGCTTCCCTCGATGTCCCCCACAGGCTCCACCAGCCCGCTGCCTCCTCTGGCCTTCCCCCAGGAGCAGCCACGGGGCCTCTGTCGCCAGGGAGACGGTCTCCCTCAGAGGCCTTGCCCCCATCTTCTGACTCCTGAATGTTCTTCCCAACAGAGAGACCCCTCCCCAGCTACTTCCTCAACTCACTTCTCCCCAGGGGCAGCCTCCCCATTTCACTCATTCATTCAGATAATAAACGTACTGGGTGCCTCCTACACGACAGGCATCCTTTCAGGTGCTGTAAATGGAGAAGTGAGCAAGGCAATGGAGTCCTTGCCATCATGGACATTATATCCAGTGGGTAAGCAAGATAAAAGACAAATACATACATATGATACAAAGAAAATCATGCAGGAACAGCCTGCAGCGGCTCTGACATTGGAGCAGAGACCTGAATGTAATGAGGGGACAGCCACATGAGCAGCAGGGAACAGAGCTCCAAGCAAGGGAATAGCCAGTGAGAAGACCTCGTGTCCGTAACGAGGGTGATGGTGTGTCTGAGGAGCAGCAAGGCGGCCTGCAGGGCTGGTGCGCAGGAAACGAGGGGGTCTCGAGTGCGAGGGGCGATCAGAAGGCTCTCGGGAGTCAGACACCACAGGGTCTTGGAGGACACGCCAAAGACAGTGCATTTTAGTCAAAGGAATGAGAAGCTGTTTCCACTGCAGGATTCCAGCAAGGGAAGAGGATGCTCTGATTCCATTTTTGAAGTTCTCTGTGGATGCCATGTGGAGAATTGCTGGGCTTGGAGGCAGCACAGGTGGAAGCAGGGAAGGTGGTTGCAGTAATCCAGGTGAGATGAGATGGAAGCTTGGACTGAGATGCTGGTGGCCAGTGATGACAAATCGGGGGGACTCGAGACCTACTCAGGGGTGTCATCCACAGAACTCACCACTCGCTAGTAAGTGCAGTGTCAGAAGATACAATCTCAGGAATGACTCCTAGACTTCTGGTCTGAGCTAAATGGTGGTGCCTTTTTTCTGAGATGAGGAAGATAAGGAAGAAGAATATATTTGGATAAAATTTTCAGAGTTCAGTTTTAGACACGTTGAATTTGGGATGTTAAATGAGAAGATGCAAAATTTGAGGAACCTACTAAAAGAAATGTCAAGTAGGTGTTTTGATGGTCGCTGAGTCTGGAACTCAGGGGAGAGATTGAGACCGGGGAAAAGAAGGTGAAGACGTGTTTAGGGTCACTGGCCTGAGAGGGATTCCTAGACAGCGATATAAAGCCGGAGCACCTCTGACACTTACAAGTTGAGTAGGAAGTAAAGAAGGAAAGAGTAAAGAAAACTAAAACCAGTTTGCAGGAGGAAAGCAGTGAAAGGCTGGCATTCCAGAAGCTAAGGGGAGAATGATTTTTAAGAATCAGTGGGACAGGCAGAATAACAGCCCCTGAAAGACGTCATATTCTATTATCTAGACCCTGTGAATTTGTCACCTTATGTGGCAGAGAGATCTTGCAGATATGATTAAGATTGGGCACACTGAGATGGGAGATTGTCCTGGGTTATCTGGGTGGGGTCTGATGGAGATGTGACGACAGAAGAATGATTAGAGAAATCTGGTATTGCTGGCTTTGAAGATACAGGAAAGGGGCTACAAACCAAGGAACGTGGGCAGCAGCTAGAAGCCTCTATACTCTGGAAAAGACAAGGAAACAGATGCTCCTCTGAGCCTTGAGAGAGGAGATAAGCCCTGCCTACATTTTGGTCTCGTGAGACCCGTCTCTGACTTCTAACCCACAGAACTATGAAATAATACATTTGTTCTAAGCCACTGTGTGGTGGTCTGCCGCAGCAGCAATAGAAAACTGTACAATAGATAAGGAAGTGATTAGCTGGTGAGGCTGCAATCCAATGTGAGTAAAATGAGAATGAAAATCCTCCCGTGCTTTGGGCAGGAGGAGATCACTGGGGACTTTGGTCATAGTAGGTCACTGGGGATGAAGGCAGATGGGAGTGGCCTGAGGAGAATGTCACAGGAGGGTGAGGGGGTAACGTCCGCAAATAGGCCAATCCTTAGAGGAAATCTGCTAGAAAAGAAAACCAAGAAACGGGGCAGGGGTGGGCATGGGAGAAGGTGCTGCATGCTCATGTGCTGGTAGGAATGATCCGGGAGAAAGGCAAACTGTGACAAGGCAAGAGAGATGCCACATTCCAGCTGGAAGTCCTGTGGCCCACCTACCGCTGAGCTCTCTGCAGCCAGGAGCAGGGGTGAAGGACAGACAGAAGATCAATGCCTCAACCCAACCTTTCACAGAAGACAGGGGTCTCTCCCAAACAGCGTGGACACGAGGATCCCACCTGCAGATACTCCCCTCTCTGGGGTGGATTCCGTAGCACCTCGACCCATTTTTCCCTATAACCTGTACTTCAGGGGCTCTGAGGTCTCTTGGGCTCCTGTTTGCATGTTTTCCTGAGCAGCAAGACTGCATCTATCTTGTTCTTGGTGTTTCCCAGCCTTGCCGAGACATGACGCACAACACACAGAGGGCATTCGGTAAGTGTTTTGCTGAATGGCAGTAACGGTCACCTCTGCTGAGTGCTCACTCTGTGCTGGGGGCTTGAGTGGCCACGGGTGTGATCTCACGTAATCCTGCCAAAGGCCCCATCCTCTCCATTTGTTAGGCAGGCGAGCTGAGGCCCAGGGTCACATGGCGGGTAAATGGCAGGGCCAGCACTTGAACCTGGGCGGTGTGGCTCAGGAGGTCTCTGTCAGAACCAGGGCACCACATCACCTGTGGCGTGTAACAACCAAAGGTACTAAGGGAGTGTGGTAGAGGAGAACCGAGGCCTGGGATGTGACACCTGAGCTTGACTTTGAAGGACGAGGAAGACTTGGCCAGTGAGGAAGGTGGGAGGGGATTCTGAGCGAAGAGGAAAGCATGCGCAAAGGCACCGAGGCAGGAGATGCAGGCAGGAAGCTCTCGAAGCCGGTTCCTGGTTCCATTTTGCTGTGGAACAGGAAGGGGACGCAGGGTCAGGGCGGGGGCGTGCAAGCTTGCAGGTGCAGCTAAGGCACTCAAGCCACATTTTGTAGGCAGCCCTGACAGAGCCTAGTAAAAACTGAGCAGGGTGCGAGGGGCCTTGGTGACAGGGCTGGCGTCCAGATTGGGGCTAGAGTGGCAGCATCCTAAGAGCCGAGCCCTGTCCGTCACCCCCACAGCTGCGTCTGGTCCGTCCAAATCTGCCAGGACTCAAGTTCATTTCAGAAAAGCAGTGGCTAGGAACCAAGGCCTGGAGGGGTTCGGGAGGTGTCAGAGAAGGAAGCAGGGGACAGGCTCTGTGTTCCCACAGACAAAGGGAGAGAGAAAGCAGGCTGAGAGACCGGGGCAGCATGTGACACCTGGGCCACAGGCCTGGGCAGCAGTCACGGCAGCCAAGGGGATAATAGCTCTCTTTGTCCTGAGTGTAAACTCTCTGGAAAAGAAAGGATTTCAGGGCCTGCTTCTCCCGCTTGCACAATGCTGGCCGCCCAAGGCCCAGCTGCAAGGGCCTCCCTGGCATTCAGGGAGCAGTGAGGTCCCTTCGCTGTCTCATGCCTTCCAGGCGTGCAGAAGCGGGAAGTTGGGCTGGTGTGCCAGACATTCTGCAGGGGCTTAGAAGGCTGGGCTGAGGCACAGCTTGCACCAGGAACTTTGTTTCACAGCCCCAAGGAAACCAAAGGATCTTGAAGCTCTGAATTAGAAATAGTCTTAGAGGGCATCCATGCCAGCCCCTCCTAATACCTGCCCTCGCCTACTCTTGCCCACCACTCCTTCATCCCCCACCTTCAGCAGCTGAGAATGGTTACAAGCACAGGCTTTGGAGTCAGAGAGGGTTAAGTTCAAATAATGACAGTGCCACTTACAATGACAAGCTCTTTAATCTTTATGAGCCTCAGTTTCCTCACCTGCAAAATGGACATAATAGCTCCTACTTCATAAGATTGTCAATAGGAGTAAATGGGAAAATTCATGCAATGTGCTTAACATAGGACACAGACTCCAGAGGGGCTCAATGAGGGTAAACAGTCCAGTAGGTCATCCAGACTGTGCTTGAATTCCAGAATCCAAGGACAAGGTGACAACTGCCTGCATTCCACTTTCAGACTGAGCACAAATCTGACTCTTATACCCTCATGGGTGCTGAGGGTAAAGAGGAAGGGGGCCCATATTTATTAAACATTTCCTATGTGCTAGTGTTTCATAAATGACTTCCAGAAACTAAGCGCCTGTCTTAGTCCACTTATGTTGCTATCCAGAAATACCGGAGGCTGGGTAATTCATAAAGAACACAGGTTGCTTTGAGTAACGGTTCTACAGGCTGTCCAAGAAGCATGGTGCCGGCATCTGCATCTGGTGAGAGCCTCGGACTGCTTCCACTCGGGGCAGAGGGAGGGGAAGGAGAGACAGTGTGCAAGAGATCACGTGACAAAAGAGGACGTGAGTGTGGGGTGGGGTGCCAGGATCTTTTGAGCAACCAGCTCTCACAGGAACTAACAGAGTGAGAACTCACTCATTGCCACATGAAGATGGCACCAAGCAATTCATGAGGATCCGCCCCTACAACCCAACACTTCCCATCAGGCCCCACCTACAACATGGGAGTTCAAATTTCAACATGATTTTGGAGCAGGGTCAAATACCCAAACCATAGCAGGGTCTGTCCGGCACCACATAGAGAAAGTGACCAGGATTTGACCCTGAGTCTGTCCAAGTCGGCACCATGATACCACAGGAGAATGCTTCATACATGTGAAAGCAGCTCCACAGGCCCCTCAGTGTCTTCTCTTCTCCAGGAAACACATCCTCTAGCCCTCGGGGGATATGGTTTTGTGTTCCCCACCATCCGGGGCCCTCTTCCCTTGACAGGCTCTAATTTGTCACTGTCTCTCTTAAACAAACAGCCTCCAGGCACAATGTTCCAGCTGTCTTTTGATCAGTACAGAATAGGAATGCACTCTCACCTCCTTTATTCTAGGTGCTATGTTTTTGCTAATAAAACCTAAGATGATGTGGCGCTTGGACTGTTCACATTATGTTGATCACTCTCCTTACTCATTCAGCCTACAAGAATAATATGTCCCCTTGTGCTTTGAATTGCTCATAACAGCCATTGTAGGTAACAGAACCCTCTCCAA
This sequence comes from Lemur catta, assembly GCF_020740605.2. Taxonomy (NCBI): domain Eukaryota; kingdom Metazoa; phylum Chordata; class Mammalia; order Primates; family Lemuridae; genus Lemur; species Lemur catta. The sequence continues at coordinate 38,123,316 of NC_059136.1, forward strand.
CTAGTTTAAACGAGTCAAACCTATTATATAATTGGTGGCTCACAGAATCCCCAGCGTGGCTTAAGAGTAAGGCTTGGAAGCAACACAGCCAGGAACAACTCACAAACCACTCTTGACCAAGCTTCTTAACTGGAGACGCCACTGCCATCAGACAAGGAGGCACCACACTCGTGTCCATGATGCTGGTGGAACGTTGTCTCTGGAAGCTCTGCCTCTGCTTCTCTGAAATCTTGGTCTCCCACACTGAACACCTCCTTCTTCACTTTGGTCTCTTCTAACTACGGCTCCTAGGTGCATTTTGGGAGTTAAACGAGTTAATAACATGTATAAACAGCCTCCAAGATGGCCCCAGTAATCCCCACCTCCTGGTATTTGTGTCCTCTGTAGTCCCCTCCCGCACTGGATAGGGCTGACCTGTGTAACCAATAGAATGTTGCAGAAATGACGTAGTATGATTTCCAAGACTGGGTCATAAAAGACAATGCAACGTGTGCCTTGCTCTCTTGGAGCACTTGCTCTAGGGGAAGTCAGCTGCTATCTCATAAGGACACTTAAGCAGAGCTGCGGAGGTCTACATGGAAAAGAACTGAGGCCTCCTGCCAACCATCAGCACAAACAAGGCAGGCGTGTGAGGGAGCCTTCTTGGAAATGGATCCTACAGCCCCACCGGAGCCTTCAGATGTTGCAGCCCCAGCTTACATCTTGGCTGCAACCTCATGAGAGACCCTGAACCAGAACTATCAGTGAAGCTGCTTTCAGACACCTAATCCAAAAAACTGTGTGAGATAATTTTAAAAAAAAATGAAGTTTAACATTTGTCACTCAAGTTTTGGGAGAATTTGTTATGAAGCAATAGTGACTAACACAATGCAAAGACTTAGAACTCTGCCTAGCTCATGGTCAGCATTCCCTGAATGCTGTCATTATTTTCATCCTCACTAACCTCTGTGTCTAACATCAGAAGCCATCACCTCAGCAACCTGGGGAGTCTGGAAAAGGAAAAACAGTGATGATTTCCCTTAACACTCCCAGAAACTATGGCTGGGCACGTTAGTATCCAGGTTCCAGAGAGAAAGGTCCAGGATTTGAGCCCCGACCTGTCTGCTTGGCATACGACAGGCACCAACGCAGGCTGGATTTCACTGTGGGAAGCTTCCCACTTCCTGAATTGTCACTTCAAGTCTCCATGAGGATGGCATGGGGAAGCTGGAGGACCAGCAGAAGCAGAAAAGGAGAGAAGCCAGGGACTGTAATGAATCGCAGGACCAGCGCTCTGACACCAGCTCTCACGGTTCCTCACCACCACCCTTTTGGGCACAGACGTCACAGAAAACAAAGGTAATTCCACTGACAGGAAGCATTAGGAGCTGACAACTCCTTACCAGAGAATTTTCTAGATTAAGGTGCAGGCTGTCTGGGAACCTACCTGTTCTCCCAGGAAGCCCCCAGGATTCCCACTCTGGCCAGGCTGCCTTCTTCCATGTCTTGTTTCTTCTCTACATTTAAGCTGCCACCGCCAGCTCTACTCTTGGGGAGGTGCCTTGTCCCCGTCCCAGTGATAACCTTGGAGGGGAATCAGCCTCCCCCTACACACTTCTTTGCTGTCTCCCAAACAGGTACCTAAGGCCCTTTCATTGTAAGGTTTTTCTTGCTGCTTGCTATGGGGTGGGGGAGCAAAAAAATAATACACAGTGGAAAGAGTTTCAGGAACTTACAGCACGGAGCAATGCTGGAAAGTGGAGGTTTGAAGACAGACTCAACTAGCTCAAATTCTGATAAAATTATGTCACTGATGTGGCCGGGGGCAAAAGCCACAACTCCCCTGAGCCTCAGTTTAGTCATCTGAATACCAAAGATGATCCTTTAGAGAGGGCAATTAGGCATGAGCCAGCAGAATCTAAAATGCACATACCCTTCCACTACCAAGAAACTGCTCTACAGACAGCTCTCACCTATGCTCAAAATTCAGCGCACCGAGTTCCATGACAACAATGTTTTTAATAAAAATTTGCAGATTTTCACCCATTGGGATATAGGTAAGTAAATTATGGAGGATTCATGTGATAAAATTGTTTTGCAGCTGTCAGGAAAAAAAAGCAGAAAAAAGAGAATATGTCAACAGCTCTTTTTCTCCTCAAATGGCGTGGTCCGGCCTCTAGCCCTGGCTGCCCTCCTTGTTGCCCGCCGTCACGTCTCCTCACGGTATTTGGGCCTGCACCTAGCGGAGCACCTTGAGCCCAGTGGAGGGTCCACAAAGACCTGGTGAGTAGTGGAAGGCTACAGAGCTGGGTTTTTGCTGTATGAGAGCCAGGCTCCTGACCTTTCTGAAACCAACCCCCTTTGCAGACAAGCTAGTGGCAGCGTGGGCCATGGAGTCCAGGGCTCTCGCACTGCCCCAAGCCCTCGCACCTGTCCCATCTTTTCCATCGGTGTCCTAGCTCGGGTCTCCTCGTCCCTTCCCTTAGCCACTGCAATGCTTTACCTGCGGTTTCTGCCTCTGTGTCCTCCCTCCAGTCTGTCCTCCACACTCCACACTGCTGCCAGCATAGTCAGTCTCCTAGAGCACAGCTCTGCTTCACCCTAGCTCCTGGGCAGCGACGGAGGAAAGTCCCTCCCCACTATCCAATCTCACATTATCTCCCACTAATCCCATTTAAGAAGAGCCACCCTCATGCCTGGCAAAGGATCTTGCCTTTACCTTTGTTTATGCTTTTTTGCCTTCTACCTGCAAAGCAGATCCTTTTCTGGATCTGCTTCCTTGCCGGGACCCTGTCTCCATGTTTTCATACCCAAATCCTACTGACCCCTCACAGGTGACCTCGGGGAAGCCTTTCCTGGTCACAGCCTCTGCCCCCATCCCTCCCACTTAGCTGGCTCAGAAATCTACCATTTACAGAACTGGTCCTGCCACTAGGCAGAGAGAGCAGTCACCACAGAGGGTTCCCCTCCCAGTCCCCCGGGGGACCTGGCATTTCATAGGCAGCAGATGCTCAATAATCACTTGAAAAATGATTAATGAGTAAACCAGAGCAATGGATTACTACAGGAATAATTTCCAAGTGAATGAAAGAGTAAATGAATAGATTGCCCTGAATTCATGAAGGAATGATTAAAACTGACCTTGGAATCTCATGGTCACTGGTTCCTTTTCCCCCAGATAATTGAAAGCCAACAATGCAAAGATTCTCCACTGCGGTAAAGAAAGTCCAGACACAATCGAAGGATACAGTTTTCCTGGGATTCCGTGAGGACATCCCAGTAGAGAAACAGTGTAAACCACAGAAGAGGAAACCACAGAAGAAGAAATATAGACAGCCAAAAAATATGGAAATATAGTCAACCTCACTCATAATAAAATTAAATTAAATTAAAAGTGTAATTTAAAATGAGACATCATTTTGTTCTCTGTTAAATGTGTGACACTTAGTTGGCATAGGAGGGGAAACACGTAGTTCCAAATACTGTTGGTGGAAATGTTACCATATCTTAACATTTATTTATTTATTTATTTATTTATTTATTTATTTATTTTTTGAGACAGAGTCTCGCTCTGTTGCCCCGGCCAGAGTGAGTGCCGTGGCGTCAGCCTAGCTCACAGCAACCTCAAACTCCTGGGCTCAAGGAATCCTCCTGCCTCAGCCTCCCAAGTAGCTGGGACTACAGGTATGTGCCACCATGCCCGGCTAATTTTTTCTATATATATTTTTAGCTGTCCATATAATTTCTTTCTATTTTTAGTAGAGACGGGGTCTCGCTCTTGCTCAGGCTGGTCTCGAACTCCTGAGCTCAAACAATCCGCCCGCCTCAGCCTCCCAGAGTGCTAGGATTACAGGCATGAACCACCACGCCCGGCCCCATATCTTAACATTTATTGAGGTCAATCTGGAAATACACATAAAAATGTTTACCTTTCAAATATGTGTACCCTTTGACCTAGCAATTTCACTTTTAAGAATTAACCTTAAAGAAATAATTGGGCAAGAAGACAAAGATTTATGTACAGAATTTTTATTTTAACCTTGTTTGTGAGAATAAAAAGTAGGAAACAATATGAGTCTACCAATCACAGTTTAGTTAAATAATGTATGCCTTGTCACACACTGAAACAATCAAACCCTGTGCAGCCATTAAAAAGAATGAGGGAGGGCCTTCTGTATAGACAGGGCACAATACACCCTTATCATTAACTGGCCAAAACAGATGACGAATGATATGATCCTTTTTATTTAATGTATGATTTATAATGTTTATTTGTGAATGCAAGAATTACAGGAACCTATGTACCAAAATGGCTAGGATTGTGAGAGGAAGTGTTGCTCTTTATATACTTTTGTGGTTTTTAGAAAATAATCAGTGATTAGTTTTATAATTAGAAAAATGCATGGCACAGAAAATGCATAAACATTACTTTTATAATCAGAAAAATATATTGGTTTAAGTGATGCACTGGAGAGCCCAAGAGACAGCTGGAGGGTCCTGGCTTGGGTTCCACCAGCCCTGTCCCTGTTTCCCACCCTGCCCCCAGCCTCTGCTCAGTCTGCCAAGCACCCACTCCCTGGGAAAGGCTGCCCCAGCCCACTTTCTAGAACAATGGAAAACAATGGCGTTTCCTACAACAACGTCAAGAGCAACCTCTAGAATAAACCTTGAGCTAACTTGAGTCCCGCGCAAGTGTGTGAAGGTCCCGCAGCTCAGGAAAAGCTGAGCAGGGCGGACCCTTGGGGACAGGCGTCCTCTTCCGCGGCCTTGCCCAGCTTTGTTTCAAGGTCACACCGCCTGTGCTTCTGCCCAGACCACTCTGACAACTCACTGACTTCATCTGCAGCTCCAGGGTAGGAACTAATAAGGTTTAGGCAGAGTGTCAACCAGAATAGGGGTGAGGGGAAAGCATATTATTTTAACCCAAAAGCTCCATAGGAAAGTAGGTAACATGGTAAAACAATATTTGCAACATGGTAAAACAATATTTGCTAATCTTTCATAACCGTTGTATGACAGACACTGTGTTGGTTAAGCCTTGGGGTCAGTGGCTTTGGACAAGAACCTAATCTCTATGTGCCTCAGTTTTTTTCATCTGTGAAATGAGATGGTAACCACCTGTCTCTCAGGGTTGCTATATGGAATAAATAGATCATGCATGTAAAATTCTTAACTCAGTGCCTGGCAGATAATAACTGATCGATAAATAGTCATCGTTATATTAGTCTTGTTGCAGTTACACTTGGTTTGCAGACCGTGATGTGCCTTCTCTACCTACCCTCTCATCATGTCGGCTGGCCCACTTCAAGGAGAGAGTGGCTGGGACTTTTGTCAACAAGCATGGGACCCCTGACAAGTAGTTGGGCATCAGCTAATTAGAATGGCAAGAAGGAGATCAAACTCTAGGCTAACCGAGGCTGTCTCAGGGAGGAGATGGAGGAAGAACTGCAAGTGGGAAATATGGAAGACTCAAGGGTGGCTGTTATGAGTTGAATTGTGTCCTTCCTCCCTGCCCCAAAATGTCGAAGTCCTAACCCTCAATACCTGTGAATGTGGCCTTATTTGGAAATAGGGCCTTTGCAGATGATCAAGTTATGATGAAGTCATTAGAGTGAGCTGTACTCCAATATGACTGTGCCTTTATAAAAAGGGGAAATTTAGACATAGAGGCAGACATGCAGGCAGAGAGAAGGCCATATGAAGATGAAAGCAGAGACTGGTGTGATGCATCTACAAGCCAAGCAAACCACCAGAAGCCAGGAGAGAGACATGGAACAGAAAGAACCACCCTACTGACATCTTGATGTTGGACGTCTAGCCTCCAGAACTATAAGACAATAAATTTCTGTTGTTTAAGTTACCCGGTTTGTGGTGCTTAGTTATGGCAGCCCAAGTAAACAAATACAGTGGTGTATATTAAAGACCGGACAGATCTTTCCTCCTTGCCAACTATGTGACCTTTGACAAGTTCCTTACTCTCTCTGAGATTAATTCCTTTATCTGTGCCATGGGGTTAATACTAGTGACTACCCATGAGGTTAAATGAGATACTACCTGAGGTGCTCCTGACGCAAAAATGCTCAGCACAGATGTGCAAATTAGTCACCAGAAGAGATCATAAGAGAGAGCCCTGATATTCACTTTAAGTTGCTTCATAAGTATGTGGTTTTTGTCCTCTTTGAAATTCTAAACTCCTTGTAGAGGAAATGAGTCAGCATATTGAATCTCCAACACCAGGACAGCTCCCTGAACTCCATAAATGCTCAGTAAATGCTTCTTATTCAATAGGTTACGTTACAAATTAGCATTAGAGAAAATTCTACAGTAAGAGCCTGATGCCTTTGCATCCTCACGCTTGGCACAGCACTTGCCACACCTAAGGCATTCAATAAATACCGATTGATTAGTATTGAATATATTAATGAACTTTATGGGATACATGATTTAGCTTGTGAGATAATTGAATCTCTGGTAAGGGGCAGTATTTTATCAAGCAACAATTTTAGCTATGCATGTTATTATCTTAGAGTGTGTAAATATTAACACAAAATAGTAAGCTAAGGATTATTGGATATTTTCTGTCAGGTCCTGAGCTTCACTCAGATTCCTCATAACAACAACATCTCGTAACTACAAACGTATTGTCATTTTGCCAGCTGTTGAAACTGAGGCTCAGAGAGATCAAAAACCTTGCTCCTGACTCTCACAGCAAGTAAAGGAGAGCCACGATCTGAACTCAGAGAGTCTGATTCCAGCGTCCACACACTTAACCGTTATAACTCACTCCTTTCTTAACCGTTATAACCGTTATAACTCACTCCTTTCTCTTAGTAAACAAGTGGACCCCTGTCAGGCTCTTACAATCTGATTCTAGAATCACCAAATGCCAGGCCTGGCAAGGACCTTGAAAAGCATCTAATCCAATACTCTAAAAAAAAGAAAGAAAGAAAGGAAGGAAGGAAGGGAGGGAGGAAGGAAGGAAGGAAGGAAGGGAGGGAGGGAAAGAAAAAGAGAGAGAGAGAGGAAGGAAGGAAAGGAAAGGAAAGGAAAGGGAAAGGGAAAGAAAAAGAAAAGAAAAGAAAAGAAAAGAAAAGAAAAGAAAAGAAAAGAAAAGAAAAGAAAAGAAAAGAAAAGAAAAGAAAAAAAAAAAAAAAAGAAAAAAGAAACTAAGAATCAGAGAAAGCATGTGATTAGCTTCATAGTGAGAAATGCCCCAAGGGGGCCTGAACCCTGGTCTCCTGGCCTACAGACTGGTGTGCTATGGTGGGAATGGGGACGTGGGTTGTGACTGGCCACTCACCCAGATCCCCAGCTCTCCATCGTACAGATGGGCAGGGAGGGGCAGGGAGGTGTGAAACACTGGCTGTCCACCTTCTGCCTCAGTCCGCAGAGAAGCCTTGGGCCAGAAATGGCCCTGCACGTCCATCCTTCCCTTCGAAGGCACGCCCCTCCCTCTGAGTTTAAGCCTTGCCAGATGCAAAAGCAATTGCATGAGCACAGGGCCTGGGGTTTTTCTAGTTGATGTGCTGTTTTTTATAACTCGGAACACTAATGTTGCGGTCCATGGGCTCAATCATGCAGAGAATTGTAGGACATCTAGCCCTGCTCCTAAAGGAGGTAAAATCATCCTTATCATGACACTTACAGACAAAGAAGGCTGGAGCCAATTCCACAGAAGTCCAGATGGCACCTTTTAGAGCAAGGAAAGGACACTGAGGAGGCTTACTCATATTTCACAGCATGGTGTATGTTGCACCTGATCTCTCTTCGAGGGCCTCCGGCTTTCCCAGATGACCTCACCTTCCCACTGCAGCACCAAAGCTGTAACACATGGCTCTATAGGCTGGGCTTTCAGGGGTCTGGGCCCTGATTCCCCTAAAACCCACAAATGGATGGTTCTTCCAAAGACCTGGGGTCCTCAGAGAACTCTCTAGAAATAGTAATGGTCTCCCTGCAGCTCAAACAGTCCCTGAGCTATTAGGCATTGCCAACATCCAGGCTTCATGCTCAGGGAAACACTGTAAGAACAACTGTCACACATGAGCTTTTATGGGTCACTGAAAATCACCTAGTTATATTTCACTCAGCTGAGAGGCAGTGTGGCTCTGACTGGTGGCTTTGGGTTCACCACCTTCAACATGAGTCAGAAAATGTTAGCACTGAAATGGATCCGGGGCACAAATGGTTGTGCTATTGACACACTTTCTTCTGTTTCATATATTAGGCTCCCATACCAAAAATACATCTGCAAAGAGAGGTCACTGCTTGAACATTAATAATGAAAATGCATATCAATTGGTACTCTGGTTCAATCTCCTCATTATAAGAGGAAACCGAGGCCCAGAGAGAGAAAGTGACTTGTCCAAAATCGCACAACTAATGTCAGAGCAGCAATTGAACCAATAGAATCCAGGAGTTCTGGGTCCCAGTGAATATTGACAGCAGCCTATTGACAGGCGCCTGAAATTACACCATTAGGAATTGTTACTTCCCCCCTAACACATACTATTTGAGTCTTATTTAGGTATACAAGTAGTAAACATATACAATGTCATTATAAAAACATTTTAAAGACCAAATTTATTTATAAAATTTTTAAAAGTTCTCCTTTGGACCTCCTTGTACTCTACCCAATCCCATTGTTTTTCCTGAGGGTGTCTGATGTTAACAAATGGGTGTCAGATTCTTTTAGACCTTTTTCTATGCAGTTAGAAATATATTTACAATATATGATTAAGTTTTAAAAATGTATACCTATAATTATAACATATATTATAAATATAGGTATATATTTATAAATCGTATTTATAGACTACCACATTTATAAATATAAGATCAAATTATACTGTTTTGAGACTTCCTCCATTCATTTAACCTTGCATCTTAGCACTCTTTCCATGTTGGTGTATATAAACTTGGTGTTTTGTCGGTGGCTCCATAGTATTTCATTGTATGGACGTACCACAATATCTACTTAGCCATTTGTTTACCTTTAGACATTTGGGTTGTTTCTCACCTTTTTCTGTTGTAGCCACAGCTACAGTGGACTTTCTTGTACATAAATCTCTGGGATATGAGACAACGTTTCTGTGGAAGAGATATCTAGAAGTGACAATGTGACAATGTGAGATCATTTGTCTAGGGAAGATTTCACTTTAAGTTGTAATGATTCACCTTAATGTCCAAAGGTTCCTCTTCTGAACTTTCTTTGAGGACCTACAACAGCCATAAATTTTTACTTACATTTCACCTAGAATCATCACAGCAACTCTGTGAAAACAAAGTCCTTATTTCAATTTTTTTAAAAACACACCAAACTAGGAATTATCTTAACCTCATAAAAAGCATTTACAAAAAAACACATATAACATCATACATAATGGTGACTGACTGAACACTTTCTCCCTAAGACTGGGAACAAGACAAAGATGTCTGCTTTCAGCATAGTACTGCAAGTTCTAGCCAGTGCAGTAAGGTAAGAAAAAGAAATACAAGACATATTAATACATTTTGGAAAGGAAGAAATGAAACCGTCTGTATCTGCAGATGACATGATTGTCATGCAGACAATCCCAAAGAATCTAAAAAACATGAACAAAGACAAAAAAACTCTTAGAATTAATAAGAGAATTAAGTAAGGTTGCAGAATACTTGATCAACACATGAAAATCAAATGCATTTCTATAATCTAACAATGAACATGGAGAAACTAAAATTAAAAACACAATATCATTACAATCACTCCAAAGAAAATGAAATATTAATACTTAGATATAAGTATATATAGGATGCCTACACTGAAAATTACAAAATGCTAATGAAAGAAATTAAAACCCTAAATAAATGGAGAGACATATCATGTTCATGGATTGGAAGATTCATCATCATTGAGATATAAATTGTCCCAAAATTATCAACATATTTAACACAATTTTTATCAAAATCCCTGAAGGATTTTTGTAGTATACAAGCTTATTCTAAAATTTATATGGGAGTCAAAAAAAGTTAAAATAGCTATGACAACTTTGAAAAAGAATAAAGTAGGAGGAATCACTCTACCTGAATTTAAGTCTATATAGCTATTATACAGCTACAGTAACGAAGGTAGTATGATGTTGGTGGAGAGATAAACACATAGATCAGTGCAACAGAATAGAGAAACCAGAAATGGACTCACATGAATATACGCAACTGATTTTTTACCAAGGTGCAAAAGCAATTTCAACAAGGAAGGATACCCTTTTCAACAAGCAGTGTTGGAGCAATTGGACATCCATAGGAAAAGAAAAGAGAAAGAGGTAAAAAAACCCTCTTGACCCAAATCTCATACTTTATGTAACAATTATCCATAACTCAAAATGGATTACAGACTCAGCTGTAAACACAAAACTTTAATGCTTTTAGAGAAAAATGTAGGAGAAAATTTCAACACCTAGGGCTAGGTGAAAGATCTTATACTTGAAATCAAAAACACAATTCATAAAAGGAAAAACTGAGGTAGCCTGTTATTGCTTTATCAAAATTAAAAACTTTTGCTCTGCAAAGCACCCTATTAAGAGAATGAGAAGAAAAACTACAGAGCAAGAGAAAATATTTGCAGACTACATATTCAATAACAGACTTGTAAAGAACTCTCAAAACTTAACAGTAAAAAAACAAAACAAATAATCCAATTATAAAATGGACAAAAATACATAAACACACAGTTCACAGAAGAAAATGTACAGATGGCAAATAAGCATATGAAAATATGTTCAACATCATTAGCTATTAGAAAAATGCAAATTTAAAGTACAATGAGATGTCACTGTGTAACTATTAGAATGGCTAAAATAAAAAAATAGCAATAACACCAAATGCTGGTGAGGATGCAAAGAAACTGGAACAGCATACACTGCTGGTGGAAGTATCAAATGGCAGAGCTATTCTGGAAAATGGTTTGCCAGTTTCTTCTAAAACTGAGCATGCACTTACCATATAACCTAGGATTTGCACACCTGGGCATTTATCCCAGAGAAATAAAAACTTAAATTCACATAAAATCCTGTACATGAATATTCATAGCAGCTTTATTTGTAATATCTAAAACCTGAAAACAACCCAGACATCCTTCAATGGGTGAACGGTTAAGCAAATTATGGTTTGTTTAACAATGGTTAAACATTGAGGCCATGGAATACTACACAGCAATAAACAAGAATGAATTATTGCTACACCTAACATTGACAGATCGCAAGGGAATTACACTGGGTGGAAAAATCCAATCTCAAAAGGTTACATATTGCTTTAGTTCTTTTTAAAAATAATATTCTTGAAATGACAAAATTATAGAGATGGGAAATAATATTATAGATCAGTGGTTGCCAGGGGTTAGGGATGAGAAGGGACAGGAGGTGTGGCTATAAAGAGACAGCACAATGGAGCCTTGGAGTGATGAACCAGTTCTCTATCTTGATTACAGGGGTGGTTACATGAATCTACATACGTGATAAAATTTCATAGAGCTACACATATGTGCATGAGCACACACACATACAGTAAGTACGTGTAAAACCTGTGAAATCTGAATAAACTCTGTGGATTGTACCAATGTCAGCTTTTTGCTTTTGATATTATACTATAGTTCTGCTATAGCTTTGCAAGTGTCAATTAGACATCCAGGGAGAAACTGGGTGAAGGGTACATGGAACCTCCCTCTGTGTGTGTGTGTGTGTGTGTGTACAACTTTCTGTCAATCTATAGTTATTTCAAAATAAAATATTTTTTAAAATATGGCCATTGAATTCAAAACCTAGCTCTACCATTCTGGTTACAAGTCTCTCTGAGCCTCTGTCTTCATTGTTATAACAAAGATAAGAAGCCAATAAATATCTTCTATTTTTTGCCTGTCCACATCCATTTTCCCTTCTTCTGTAACAAACTCCAACCTTCCTTGGGAACTACCCTTCTCTGCTTTTAGTCTTAAGACTTGAATGGGGCTGGCTCTGCCCCTAGCTACATGGAGGAAGATGTGGACCAAGTGTCTCATTAGTCACAGGTACTGGTAACTGGGGTCACAGAAAACTGATCGCTGGAACAGACCTTTGGGAAAGAGAAGCTCACTTTCATCTAGCGTTGCTGGGAGGACAGGACGTAAGCCTAGAGCTCTGGCCACCACTTTGACACCAGGTGGGAAGCCCGTCTGAGAGCGGAGCCAACACAGAGGGAAGCAGGGCCGAGTGACGCACAGTGACCGGGCACTGCTGACGTGATTTGAACCCTGGAGTCTCACCTGGCTCTGAGCTCTTCAGTTACATAAAATTACAATTTTCTGGGTTGTTTGTTTATGTAAGTTTGAGTTGGATTTCTTTCATTAGTGACAGTAAGAGGTCTGATTATTTCAAGCATTTACTTGGCACACTTGTTTTCAGGACTTTGGATAAAGTGTATAGAACTCCAGGCACCGAGACACTCATCAGTGACGTTTCCCCTGTGGAGACCCCTGCTGTCCTAGGAGGAGGAGTATGGAGATCCTACAAGGGTCCTTGCAAGGGGAGGGGTCCTAAAGAGGGTAATAAAGACAAGGGAAGGTGACTCTGAACATAAATGCTGATAAACTTTCCTGATTTGGCAGTTTTCTCATTGATTTGCCTTCCTTAGCCCCAAGTACAAACCATGCTCCTAATATTGTTAAAAACCTGAAGTTTTATACAAAATGTTATACAGAGCAATTGTATAATGTTATATGCAAAACTATTAGATTATCGTTTAAGCCAGGAAAGGCAGAGAAGTGCAGGACAACCTCAGATCCACAATCTTCAGAATTTTCACCTGCTGCCTCAAGGTTTACTATTGTCACAAATCTTTTGTTATTGTCATACATGCCTTCGTTTTATGACTCTGTACATTTTGTTCAAAGGCTGTGGGATTCCAATTATACGAGGTACGTAGAGTAGAGTAGTCGAATTCACACAGAGAGAAAGTAGAATAATGGTTGCCTGGGGGTGGTGGGGAAAGGGGGGTTGTTGTTTAATGAGTGTAGAATTTCAGTTTTGCAAGATGAAAAAGTTCTGCAGAGTGGTCGCACAACAGTGTGAATGCTTCACAACACTGAACTACACGCTTAAAAATGGTTAAAATGGTCAATTTTTTGTGTATTTTACCACAGTTAAAAATAAAAATTAGGAAAAAGCACACACACTTTTCTCTGCCCCCAGGCTCTCACCTCCCATTCTTCCTTCAGGACCCTCCAGTCAGCTTCCAGTCCCCACCCCCCACCACAGTGGCTCTTATCAAGGTCAACAGTGGCCTCCATACAGCCAAGTCTCATGGGCAGCTGCAGCCCTCATCTGACCAGAACTGTCAATGGTATCTGACATGCTCGATCACGCCTTCTTCCCTGGTTCACTTGCTTCGCTTGGATTCCGGAGCACACTGTCTATCTTTTCCTCCTATCTCATCCCATCCTATTGGCTCTTTCTTCAAAATGTATACATAATGTATACATCCATCCCCAATGCAGCAGCCAGCGTGATCCCTTTAAAACATGCCACGTCATGACAAACCGTCAGGGTGTCCCGCCTCCATCAGAGTGGAAGTCCAAGTTCATATAAGGCCCTAAACTCCTCAAACTCTGCTCACACTGCTTTCTCCTTGCCCCCTTGCTCTCGGGCACCAGCCCTCCTGGCTGGGGACACAGCAGGCATCTTTCCACCTCATTACCTGTCATGCTCTTCCTAGACATCCCAATGTCAATACAATGTCACCGTTTCAGTGAGGCCTATTCCGAGCACCTGTTTTTAAGATCCATCCCCACCCTAATCATCCTTACACTGCTTTATTTTTTCATATTCCCTTATCATCAACATGTCTATATCATGATAACACACTTTAGAATTTTTACCTGTTTATTAGGTCTCCTGTTTGTTTTCCATCTTCTCCTGATAGAATCTAAGCAGAGATTCACTGATCTATCCCCAGCTCCTACAACAATACCAGGCACATAGCAAGTGCTCAGTAACCATTGGTTCAATTAATTACTGAATGAATTTCCAGAGTATTAACTACTGCAAGTAGTTCATTATCTCATTTGATCCGCACAGACATTTTGTGAAGCCTGCCAAGCGATATTATTATAGCCATTTACAGAGGAAGAAATGGAGTCTCAAAAAGGCTAAGGGTCTTCCTTCATTTATTTAAAATGCAGTCATTCATTTACTCAGCGAAAATGTATCGAGTGGCATCATGGTAGAGCGAGGCCTAGACAGAGATTTGTTCTAGTCTATTCCTGGGAGCTCCCATTTGAGAAACATCAAGGTCTCATGCACCACCAGTTGAAAAGCAATATAGTGCAAAGGCTAGGAGCAGGGGCTTTGGAGTCTGACTGTGTGGCAATCCCACTGCCCACTCCCTGGCTCTGTGATCTGGCCTGTGCCTCTACAATTTCCTTCCTCAGCTTCCACACTTGTAAGATGGGAAAAGCAATAACAGCTACTTCAGAGCATTGTCAAAGAATGCATGTGAAGCATAATCAGCCGATGCCTTTTCTGCCTATCCCTAACAGCCAAGAGGATTTTTATCTGATTTGCTTCCTATAATTTGCATGACAAAGCCAACAGGCTTTTTATTCATTTCCAAATATAAAGATAATATTGGACAGGCTTTTCAATCTCAAGAGTGTGACGTGCCCACTCTCCATCACCCTGGTGCCTCTCAGCATTCAGATTGCCCAATGTGACCCCAAATCAAGAGAGGGTCCTCATCCATGCCTCCCCCCTTTCACAGCTGTTCCCAACAGAGGAAGAGCTACTGATTTCCAGCTGCAAGGATGAAATGGAAACCAGCAAAAATGCAAGCAAAGGGCTCAATTTCCCAATAGCTGCAGCTGTCTAGCACCCTGAGCTATTTTTAAACTCCTTTTCAGAAACTCCAGTGCTTGCAATGGATCTATTTTCTTAACTGCCAAGAGATAATGCTTAAAAGGGATAGCTTGAAAATATTCCATGGCGCTCATAAAAATGACTGAAATAGATAGTGTATAAGACGGCCTTTGTCTGCAGCGGCAGAGGAAAGCAAGATGAAGTCTTTCAGACCCCAGGGCAGCGGTGCTGCTGGCTCTGCAGCTGACAACCACGGCTTTGTGTCTTGAATGTGCACTGTGACCAGAAAAGGCAAGAAAACCAAACAGTAATTGTAGAGAACATCAGAGACCTGGCATTTAAATCAGTCATCAACTCCAAGTAACAGGGGACCCCAAAAATAACTCCCAAAGCATCCCTTTGCCTTGAGCACTGCCTTATCTGGCAAACCTGTCCAAACCATCGGAGCTGAACTGGTCTTCTGTCCCTTCCCTGAACTCCTCCTGAATTTCCCTACCTCATTCTGTAGAACCACCGGTCATGGAGTCATTAGTGTTACAAAGTGAGGAATCATCCCAGTTCTGATTTTCTTCACCTCCCACGTCCAATAAAGTCTCACTAATATTGTCTCCTAAATATTTCTCAAGTCATACACTCCTAATATCCCCACAGCCACTGCCCTAATTCAATCTTTCATTCTCTCTCACCTGGATTTTTGGAAGAGCATCTGAACTAGTCTCCCTGTGTCTATATTTTACTCCCATCACCAACTGACACAAGATTTAAAAATTTTTTTAAAATCGTATTATGTCGCCTCTTGCTTAGAATCTTTCAGTGTTTCCTAATTGTCCTGAGCAGATAGTCCAAGCTCTTTAGCATGTCACACAAAGCGCTTCATCACCTGCCCACTGACACCTCCTCCGCCTCTGCCCTTCTCTACCCTACTTCGTGCTTTCTGCTCCAGCAACATTGAGCTACTTGTAATTTTCCACACATGGTATTATTTCTCCCTCCATGTGTTTGCTTATGCTCATTCCCTGTTGGGAATGCCATTCACCTCTATTTTTTAAAGGAAACACTTTAGTGACATACGGCATAAGTATAGCAAAGGGCATAAGTCCTACATGTACAGCTTGATGCATTTTTCCAGAAATGACACACTCAAGTAACCACCATAAAAATCAAGGATTAGAACATTATCAGCACTCCAGAAGTCTCCCTCCTGCCTTCTCCTGGACACCATCCCTTAAAAGGTGGCCAGTGTTCTGATTTCATTCCAAATTGATTATGTTTTCCTGATGGTGAACTTTATTTATATGTTTTTTTATTTTTTTATTTTTTGAGACAGGGTCTCGCTCTGTGGCCCTGGGTAGAGTACAGTGGGGTCATCATAGCTCACTGCAATCTCAAACTCCTGAGCTCAAGCAATCCTCCTGCTTCAGCCTCCCAAATGGCTGGCACTACAGGTGCATGCACCATGACACCCAGCTAATTTTTCTATTTTTTTTTTTTTTTTTAAGTAGAGATGGGGTTTTGCTCTTGCTCAGGCTGGTCTTGAACTCCTGAGCTCAAGCCATCCTCTGGCCTCAGCTTCCCAGAGTGCTAGGATTATAGGCATGAGCCACTGTGCCCGGCTACTATAAGCTTTTTAAATCTGGCTTCTTTCTTTTGATATTATTTTGTGGGATTCATCCATGCTACTGCACATGGCAGTGGTTTGTTTATGTTTATTGACTTATATTAGTAATATTCCACTGTATAGATATACCACAATTTGTTTATCCAGTCTAGCGTTGATGGAAATATAAGTGGTTTCCAGGTTTTAGCTATTACAAAAGTGCTGCTATGAACATTCTTATACGTATTTTGGGGGAACATATATATGCATTTCTGCTGAGTAGAATTTCTGGAGTATATGATACACATATATTTAGCTTTAGTAGGTATTGCCAAAGAGTTTTTCAAAGTGGTTGTACAACTTTTTGCTCCCACTAACAATATTTGAGAGTTCTAGTTGCTCCATGATTTTGCCAAAACTTGGGATTGCCAGTTTTTAAAACTGTAGCCATTTTTCTGGATTTTTAAAACTATGTCTGATAACATCTGACTTTTAATTGGAGTGTTTAGACTATATGCATTTAATGTAATTATTGATATAGTTGGGTTTAAGTCAACCATCTTCTTATTTGCATTCCATTTATTCCATCTGTACTTTTTTTGTTTTTTTTTTCTTTTCTTGCCTTCTTTTGAATTATTGAGTATATTTTAATGGTTATCCCAGGTTTTATGTTATGTATCTTTGAATTAATATATTTTATCTTTAATGGTCTTATAAAACTTCGTGTACAATATAAGGAGCTTATAAGAGCATATTTCATTTCTTCCCCTTCTGTTTTTGGTGATTTTATGGTTGTCATGCCTGAACATGTAAAATCTATACTACTTTGCTTTTTGCTTTAAACAGTTAATTCTCTTTTATAAAAAATTAAAAATAAGAAAAAAATCATCTGTGTTTAGTCTCATATTTACCATTTCTAAAGTTCGCTATTGGTTTGTATAACCAGTTTCAACTTGTTATTTTCTTTCAGCCCAAATAATTCGTTAATTTTCATCTCCATGCAAGTCACCTGGTGATGAATTCTCTCACCCTTTGTTTGTCTAAAAATTGTTTATTTCACCTTTATTTTTTATTTTTTTTTTTTATTTTTTTTTTGAGACAGAGTCTCACTCTGTTGCCCAGGCTAGAGTGCTGTGGTGTCAGCCTAGCTCACAGCAACCTCAAACTCCTGGGCTCAGGGGATCCTCCTGCCTCAGCCTCCTGGGTAGCTGGGACTACAGGCAGGCGCCACCATGCCCGGCTAATTTTTTCTATTTTTAGTTGTTTGGCTAATTTCTTTCTATTTATAGTAGAGGCAGGGTCTCGCTCTTGCTCAGGCTGGTCCCGAACTCCTGAGCTCAAGCAATCCTCCAGCCTCGGCCTCCCAGAGTGCTAGGATTACAGTCGTGAGCCACTGCGCCCACCCCATTTCACCTTTATTTTTGAAAGATAGTTTAGGTAGACATGGATTTATAGGTTGACTTTAGTCTCCTTAAAGATATAGTTCATTTTTTACCCAGGCACGATGGTGGGCGCCTAAAGCCCCAGTTACTCAGGAGGCTGAGGAGGGAAGATCCCTTGAGCCCAGGAGTTCGAGGTGACAGTGCACCATGACTGTGCCTGTGAACAGCGACTGCACTCCAGTCTGGGCAACATGGAGAGACTCCATCTTAAAAAAAAAAAAAAAAAGTTCTTTTTAAACTATATATCACTTTAAATATACAGTTCTATTGTCCTCTCGCTTGCATTGCTTCTGAAAGAAGTTTGGAAAATTCTTACATTTGTTCTTCTGTGTATAAAGTATTTTTTGCTCTTGTTGCTTTTTAATTTTTCTTTTTACCAGTGCTTTTTAGTGATTTAATTATGATGTGTCTTGGTGTAGTTTTCTTTATGTCCATTTTGCTTGGATTTCATTTAAGTTCTTAGATTTGGAGGTTTACAGTTTTCATTAAATTTAGAACTTTTAAACATGAAATCTTTACATATTTTTTCTGTTCCTTCCTCCTTTTCCTCTCCTTCAAAAATTTTAATTAAACTTGTGTTAGGCCACTTGATATTGTTACACAGGTCATTGAGTCTTTGTTATTCTTTTTCTTGTCTTGTTTTTTCTCCTTGCTTTCATTTGATTAATTTCTGTTAATACATCTTCAAGTTCACCGATCTTTTCTTCTATATTGTCTAATCTGCTGTTAATACTATCCAATTTATTAATATGTTTTGTATTTCAGATTTTTTTTTTTGCTCTAGAAGTTCTGTTTTGTTCTGTTTTGTAACAGCCATTACTTCTGTGCCTGGCTAAATAAACATATGCATTAGCGTGAACCCAACCGGTTCTCAATAGATGCTCAAAAAAGTACCAAAATGTCAGCCAAATCATCAATAAACGAAGTTTTCCTGACACTAGAAGTTACCATCACGATTTCTAGACCCACTTTCATGACTCTCTTCAATCTCTTAGGTGTTCTACAATTGGCCTTAAGAACAGGGTCACTATTTGACTCAAATGGTACAGGAAAAAGAAAAAAAGAAGAACATGGTCACTAAAACTCAGGTGACGTGGCCTTTGTATTCTGAGCCACCACCTTAAAAAGGTGGTAGTGATTCTTTTAGACAAGTCATTTCACCTCTTTTATCTTCATATCTGTCATATGTAAAAATGGGGAATTAAAATCTACCTTCCTGGGTAGATATGAGTCAGTTATAACTCTATGTTACACACAGACTTTGAAGCTAAACTGTCTTGGCACAGACCCCAGCTAAGCTTCTCACGGCTCTGTGGCTGTGGGCAAATTTCTTAACCTCCCTGTGTTGGTAAGGAATTGACACACATAAAAGTTTGAGAGCGGTGCCTGATAGCAGAGTAACTATTAGCCATTAGTATTCTGTGAGGATCAGATGAAATACAATACAAGCAACCTATAAAATACCATGTTAGCTAGCACCATAATGATTCAGTATCTTTGTAATTAAATCATTTCCCCTGGAGAAGAGCAGCTCAACCCTGAGGCTTCTGTGGGTGCTACCCAGTGACATATTTAACATCAAAACATCCAACCTTTTACTGCTGGCTTCTTTAACTTGCTCTTTTAAAAAGGGATGCTTAGCTCTAACATTTACTTTGAATGACTCACATATGAGAATTGAGGTTTTCCCTGCAGTTCCTAAAATCTATAAACTAGAAACCCGGAACCCTCTATGTTTCCCCAGCCATAGGCATGGGCAGGCCTGGGCCAGACACAGCAAAGGAGCCCACTGAGAGGGAGCAGAGCCCTCCAGACAGTGCTGGCTTCCTCTGCCTTGTGCCTGGGGCCCCTGTGCTCAGGACTGAGGTCGGCGCCGAGGCTACTGCCAGACCAAATCTTTCCATGTCTAGGATTTTGGCCAGCCAGGCCCAAGGGGACTTGGAAGTGACGTTCCAGAGGAATCAGCAGGATCCACGAGTTAGGCAAGCAAGAGCCTTCAGCTGAGGACTCAGCTAAGGAATCAGCTAATGAATCCCCCCAGAGTGAAGCACCCAACCTAAAACAGCACAGAGTGTCAAAGGTGCCAGATGCATGGAGAGTCCAGGGGGCAAACCCAATAATGCTGACCCGACCCAACACCCACCAAGGGTGGCAGAATGAAAGGGGGACACAGAAGGATCAGTCACAGAGTCAAGAGTTAGCTTGGAATTGGCCAGAGCCAGAACAAAGAGGTTAGCAGCAAACACTGAGATTCCCTGAAACTTTAAAGGGCATAAGAATGTGCTGGGTATTTGTTAAAATGCAGATTACCAGGCCCAACCCCCAGAGAGCCTGCGTATCTGGATGAGGTCTAGAATTCTGCATTTTTAACAACCACCCAGATTATTCTGACAGACGGTTCTTGGGCCACACTTTAAGAAACCCTTAGTCTGTTGGCCTAAGGGTCAAGGGTGTGGTTTCTTTGTAGGAGTGTCCTGCTGGGTGTGGGTGGCCCTGGGCACCCAAGGCTTGATGGTAACCATAAGGAAGTCAAAGAAGGCAAAACAAACTACCCTCATGTACCCTTGACAGCCGCTTATCTACTCAGCGCCTTTGTGCAAATTCAAATAAGGTGCCCCAGGTGGACAGATGAATTTGATAAAAGCACCCATTCCTCTGGGTGACATCAGACCAAGGCTTGAGGAAAAGAGCATAGGGTGGGTCTCAGTTCCCACTGTCCCTGTGGCTGGGTGGCCTCATGGAACCTGAGCAAGAAGAGCTGGGATCACTCTTCGTGTTCTCCTGCTCGCCGACAACGCACAGGGGAGCCCTGGAGGCCGTCTGGGAAGGCTGATAGGATTGGAGGAGCACAGAGGCAAGAGCTCATGCTCTGGAGTCAGGACTGAGTTCAAGTTGTTTTTTTTTTTTTCTTTTTTTTTCCTTTTTTTTAGAGACAGCTCACTCTGCCTCCCAGGCTGGAGTGCAGTGGCGTGATCATAGCTCACTGCAGCCTTGAACTCCTGGGCTCAAGCCATCCTCCCAGCTATGTCGCCCAGCTGGAGTTCAAGTTTTGGCTCTTCTGTATTCACTGGTCACATGACTGGGAATTAAACTTCCTAACCTTTACCAAGCCTCAGGAACTTAATCTATAAAATACAGTAATGCTGTAGCCTGACAGTGAGACGTGATCAAAGCCGAGTGGCCATTCAACACTTGTCAGGAACTCTGGCAAACATCAGTAGCCTCCAATGACTGCAGGAGGGTAAGCACTCGATGTCTGTCCCCCGACAACCTTGCTACCGGGAGGAATGTCATAATGAAAGCAAATATGAGATGTCATTCTCCCATATACAAACATAATTAGCAGATAGGCACAAAACACAGCTGTGCCTCTAAGCTTGGTGTAGTCCCTGCTGTCTATGCTTAGGCATTCCAGCAAGTGGCTTGCAAGAAAGTTCCCCCCAAAGCACATAAAGCCTGGTCCAGACACGACAAAGACAATGGAAGAAGGAGAGCCAGAAGCCCAGTAGACTTAAAATGAGTTGCCTGCTCGTACACAGCTATGGGAAAGAGAATCTATTCTTATTGCTATAACCTTTCATTTTTCTCTCATAATTTTGGTATTGAGTCATTCGATGATATGTGTCTTAGTCCGTTTGGGCTGTCCACAGAATACCATAGACTAGCTGCTATAAACAACAGAAATTTATTTCTCACAGTTTTGGAAGCTGGAAGTCCAAGGTCAAGGAGCAGGCAGATTTGGTGTCTGGCGAGGGCCTGTTTCCTGGTTCATAGACGGGCTGCCTTCTCGCTGTGTCCTCACATGACAGGAGGGGTGAGGGAGCTGTCTGGCGTTTCTTTTATAAAGGCACTAATCCCATTCATGAGGGCTCCACCGTCATGACCTAATCACCCCCAGAGCTCCCACCTCCTCCCACCCTCACCTTGGGAGTTAGGATTTCAACATGTGAATTTTGAGAGGACAGAAACACTGTCTCCAGCAATATGAGAGATGTATCAGTGGTCTGGTCTGAAGCCTCGTCTGAAAAGGTCTGCTTGTACACTGCTGTGGAAGACTTCACGGCTGCAGAATGAAAGGGAGCCTCAAAACTCCACTAGAAGGTTTTGCTTAGAAAGAAAGAGCAGTACCGAGTGAGCAGCAGGTATCTATTCTAGGCAGGGCCAGCTACATAATTTGTGGGACCCAGTGCTGAATGAAAAGCAGGAAAAAAAGCTTTTTCTTTTCATCCATGTCTCTCTCCCAACACATCGTGGTGGCTTTCGCTTGCTATTTAATGTCGTTCTCTGCCGGGCATGGGGATGCTTCTGGGGTGAGTGCAGCCCTTCCCAGGCCCCTGGGGCCTGTCCCCTGATTTGGTTCACAGGGTGTGTACACCCCACTCAACCCTCCCCACACCCGCTCCCAGGCCCTGCCAGGGTGAAGGGCAGCAGCGGTCACAGGGCTGGGGTGGAGGAGCAGGCAGCTGAGAACCCACTCCTGCCAGGTGGGGAGGGCAGGAGGCGGGACCTCACCTAAGCTGAGGCCCCAAGCCCTGTGCCTGCTTCATGGTCCCCTCGGGCTTCACTATCAAAACACAAATTCAAAGACAAAATTATTAAGAATTGCAGGACGGCCACCGCAGAGCATTAAAGCTCAAGCATGTGGCCTCCCTCTGAATGCGGGGCCCTGCGTGACTACACTGGTCACCCACACTGATGCCGGGACTTGGAAAACACAGATGGAGGGAATTCATTGCTGAGCGAGCCACTGTGCTGTTCATTTAGTAATACCGAAGAGTTGATACTATAGCATAGGGAACAGCATCGTACTCTGCATTGGTGCTCAAAAATATTTCAACACGGGGATTTGGAAAGTCCAAAGCTGTTGAAAACAGGCCTAGATATAGAGAACCAATGCAAAATTCACTCCAAAACAGAACAGTCTGGGTCTAGGTTTCTCGACCTCACCACTGTTGACATTTGGAGCTGGATAATTCTTTGCTGGGGGGGTGCTGGTCTCTGCACTGGAGGGTGGTCAGCAGCACCCTTGGTCTCTCCCCATTAGATGCCAGGAGCACACTTGCCCCCTTATGACAACCAAAAATGTCCCCAGATGTTGCCAAGTGTCCCCCCACCCCAAGGTGGTGGTGGGGAACAGCAGGGAATTGTCCCGGCTTGAGAACCATCAGTATAAATTTCTGCACATTATTTTTTGGTTATTTTGTTTATGTTTGAAGAGCAAATTACAGATTGTACTTCCATGTTTAAAAGTTAAATTCTAGTGGGCTATGTATATGGCATTTTTAATTTTTAACTTAAAAGGTGTCCATGCCTAAACTGCTGTGCCGTCTTTGATATCTAAACAGGAGCGCCTCCCATCAGCCATTGATGGCAAGTGGAGGGACACTGTCTTGAAGGAGGAAATGGGCAGCACCTTTCAGGCTATACGGCAGGGACCCATTGAAGGCACTGCCGTCGGATCCACACGGATTACCAAGGTTTGGCGGGAAGCAGGTGTGCTGATATCCAGGAAAAAAACCAGATCCTGCAAAAATCATTTGTATTTGGCTGTGTTTTTGTGTTGCTTTGTTTTGCTGCAAATCAATCTAAGTGGATTTTGTGCCGGCTGATACTGAAGTGGCAGAGGAAGCCCTCTGGGCCAGTGAGAACCTGGGAGTCAGAAGACAGGAGGTCAACAATCTGGATCTGACCAAAGACACGTTAGTGAAGCAAGGCCTCCTCTTTCTGACTTTTGGAAACCTTCTTGGTGATCACTTCTTGTAATAAGGAGAAGATTAATAGAGTAGAAATTCTTTAGTGGGGGCCAATGGTGATACCCCACCAGAACTCCTTTTTGGTCAACTAGCTCTCTCTGCTGGTCCCCACTTTGGAGACATTGCTGCTAACCGATCACACCTGTAGCCTTCTTCATGGCATCATGCTCCAGGAGAGGCTGGTGTGGGGACAGTTCCTTTCCTCCAGCTGGGACAAGCTCTGAGGGGTAATTTATTCTCCGAGTTCCCCATGGGGTCAGGGTGAGGCTGGGGCGTTAGTGGAATCACATCAATCACACCCTTGCCTGCCATCTTCCCCTTTCCTCTCCTGCATCCTCCACTTCCCTGCTCGTTTCCTCTGGGAGCACTTCCGGAATGAATCACTTGCACTCAAATCCTTGGCTCAGGGCCGGCTTCTGGGAAAACTGGCCTGAGACATTTTCTTTTTACCCACAGGACCCTGAGGGAAATGTGGCCTGTCCGTCCCCACCCAGGTGGGCCTGGACCACACAACCCAACCCAAAAGACATGGTTCGACTTCAGGGGCATCCATAAGGCCTTAGGGTTTTAATATATCTCCCCATTTTTCAGGTACTCACTCTTAAGGCCAGAGCCAGAGAAGGAGCCTGTGCCGGACCCAAAATGATTGCCCAGAGAAGGGTTCCGGGCTCAAACTGAAGAACCTAATTACCTGAGTTCAGTCTGCAACTCATGCTGGGGAAAGAAGACCAGCCTGGGACCAGGGGCCCAAGGCACACAGGGCCGAGCCCAGGAACTCTCTTACTTGAACCCAAATTGGAGACTGGCTAGTGGCAGAGCGGGCCTTTCCTGCCTCCATGTTTCTGCAAAGCAGAGATAGGGGGCTGCCATTTACAGGGGCACAGATGCTGTTCACACATCCCGCAAAGAGGACAGTCCAGAGCTGTGCAGCGGACGACACGTGCAATCCTGCATGGAAGCCCTGGGTGCAAAGAATCTGGAACTTCCTCTCTCTAAACAGTTCCACCTGATGCCCCAGGCAGTTCTGGAACATAAAGTTGCTGTGCAGGCTCTATACTGCCTGGGGCAAAGGAGACGGACTTTTGTACTCCCACACAATGCCTGGGATGTAGTGACTGTTTTAAAAGATAGTTGATTAGATGAGTACAACTGCAGGCTGGACGGTACAGCATGGTGCAGTGGAGAAAAAGCAGTCTATTGGTTCTTTACAATGAGCTTGACCCTGAGCTAAGACTGGGCTCTTTGTCGCTGTGTGACAGTGAGCAAGCTCCTAACCACACACCTCTGTCCCCCTCCCCCTTACCCCTCTCTGCTCCCAAGCACACACAAGAGTTGCTGGTGGGAAAGAAGATACAAACACTTGGGAACTACTATCCAATAGACAATCTTCTGTGGAATAAAAACAGCATTATGGCATCCTGATTAAAAACACTGGTTTGGGAGTCAAACCCACAGCTCTGAATCTAGACTGCTTGTGCAACAACAGACAAGCTACTTGGGTAATCTACACCCCTAATCATTCATTGGTGGCATGGAGATAGTAATATCCCCGACCTCGTGGTTGTTTGGAGAGCATGAGATCATGCATGTATAGGGCTTGACACAATACTGGCAAAAATGGGTAGATGTCAAACAAACATTGAATGAATGAATTAATGAATGAACAAAAGGAAGACCTGAATGAGTGATGACCGGGAGGGTAATGAGCTGTACATCACGAAATATCCAGTTTCACCAAATGGTTGGCAGCTAACTCCCGTGGCCTGTTTACCGTCTGAGTCACTGTCCGTTTTTCTCCTCCTGTGCTGTGTGGGTCCAGAGGAGGTGGACAGGGGAAGTAGCCCTGGTGAGTAATCACAGGATGACAGCAAATGACACAACATGGAAATTTGCTTCCTGTGTCTCTGTTCCAGCCAACTCTTGGAAACATGTGCTCTTTTAGGCCTGACAACCGCACTGCGCAGCCGTCTGAGGCAGTTGCCATGTCAGGAACACCATCGAGGAGAGAGGATAATAAATAAGTATCAACATTTGAGGCCAGTCAACATGACAATCCGAGAGCCAGTTGGTTTGATTGTTGGTGAATCAAACGAGGACCTAAGCTAGGAGAAAAGCTGAGGCTGAATCTTGGTGGGCAGGACAGCCAGCAAGGACACCTAGAATCAAATCAGTCCAAAGAAGAGATAGGACAGCTAACTTCAGATGACAGAAATAGTCTCGTGTGGAAGAAGGATTAGACAGTAGATGAATTTTTGACTTGCTCCACTGAAGTAGAAGTTACAAAGAGGTCGATTTTGACTCACAATAACAATACTTGCTAACAATGAAAATAATGATAATTCTAAGGGCCTATTGGACACCAGGGACTGAGTTGGGTGCTTGGCAAGTGCCATCTAATTTAATCCTCACAGGAGTTCTATAAGACACATATTCAGTGAACTGCCTTATAAAATGAAAGCTATTCAACCTTAGAAGGATTTTCCAGAAATGGGAAGATGACCACCTCTTATCCTTATTGTCATACAGTTATTATATTTGTGTCATTTTCCAGCGTAACATTCTTTAATAGCGTCCTATCTTTCCAAGGTCCAGAGTGACAGGACCCTTACTTACCTCCCTCTGTTCTTCTAGAACAGTTCTCTGTTTCTACTTCAAAGACTTTGTGTTTACAGTTTCCTCTATTTTCTACATCTTCCAAACACCCTTCCCCTAAACAACTCTTGGTGACCCTTCAGGTCTGAGCTCTAAACGCATTTCTTCAGAGATGCCTTTGCCGCCCCATGGGGCCAGGTTGAACACTCTGTGTGTGGCGTAGGCTCCAGGTGGGACTGCAGAAATGACACCAGGTATCAGTCCCAGAAAATCTAACACAGGGGGATGGTTGTACAGGTGTTGCAGGACTGAAAGTGCAAATAGAGACCCTGAGGAAACTCAGGGATAATAATGGCAGGAAGACGCTGCCAATCCTAGGACTAGAAACCAAAGGAAAGAGGTGAAGTTTCCAGAATGCAGAAGCTTGGAGCCACTGCTGGTACGTCCTGAAGAGGCAGTTCAGGGCAGGTGCTGGGGTTGGAGCCGGCTGTTGCTGCAGAGCCACAGTGCAGGTGGCAAGAATAAGAGAAGGCAGGAAGTGAGTCCCTTCTCCCCTCTTTCTGCCTTCTCGCTCCTCCTGGTGCCTCCTAATAGCAGGACCTAACAAAAAGACAGTTGGCAAGGGCATCTGGAAAATGTAGTTTGCAGAGGCTCAGCTCCAGGATCACAGACCAGAGCAGCTCAGGGTAGATGTGGAGCTGAGTGGCAACAGGTAAATTACCCAAACCTTCCGGTTATACTTACGCAAAGCTCCATATTTTTCACGCATAATGCTAATTACGATCATAATTGTGTTTCCTGGGATTGCTTAGTACTTGTCTCCTCCCACTCGACTATACACTCACTGAGGGCAAAGCCACATTTATTTGGTTCACACTGTGTTCCCCCCCCACACAAACATGTCTGGAACATGGGAAATGCTCACTAATTGTTCACTGAAATGACTTAATGACAGAAGGGTGTCCGAGGGCAGGGTTTCTAGAAACAGAACCTAATGCAGGGATCCTTCAGCAAGGGATAAAAGGATTTTCCAAAGAAAAGGAGTGAGAGAAGCAGGACGGGGTGAGGAAAAGCTCTGAGGAAGAATGTGGGCTCTGGGGTGGGGACTGGTCCTTGGACTTGCTGCCTCCCTGAGCCCCCCTGTCACTCACTGGCTGCAAGTGGCTGAGACCGGGGGACAGTGGGGTGTAACCTCCCAGGGAAGATGGCTCCTGATGGCCGAGGGCAATTCTCCAGAGGAAGGGGCGGCCGTGAGCATTAGTAGGCGACACGCACAGCATCCAGGCATGGCTGCACCCACCTGCGAAGGGGGTCAGCGTGGGCACCCACAGCACCCGCTGCGATCGGGACACACCCCCCATGCTGGCAGTCACAACAGGACACTTCTAACGTCTCTTTCATTGTCGGGGTTGGTGACCTTAGGATTTTTATAGGAAACCAGTCCAAGAAGGGGTGAATTTCTTTCATCTTGTTGGGATTTTTTATTGGATTAAGCTGAAACGCTAATAGTCTGCATCTCTGGGCAGTCTGGGCCTTGGCATCTCTTCTCAAGCCGCAAGCACCTGCTGGCATGGCCTTGGCACCCCAGGGTCCCCAAACGGCAGAGTCCACCCTCCAGCCTCTCTCTTCTGTGGAAGAAGGATGGGCTCTCGCTCTTTCCCTCCCTGCCCTGCAGGTGCCCCTCTCAGCGGTGGCCTGGCAGCCTCCACCGAAGAATGTCACTCTGGCCTGGGTCCCGGCCCCAGACAAAAGCCCTTTTGGAGCTAAGCCCACATCCCCTGGCTGACAGGACCCTGCCCACCTCCCCCGCTGCCAAGTAGGGAGAGCAGCTAAATTCATCCCCCATGAATTGACGGCTTCCACGGAGCAAGGCCACCTCCCTACTCAGGAAGTAAAATGAGTCCGAGCCCTTGATCCCTGTCCTTGGCTCCAGGACAAATATCTGACTGTCCTCACACAGAGGAGGGAAGGGAGATGAGACACTCCACCTCCCAGCCAGAGGCAGGGAGGCCACAGACGTGTGTGCACCAGGAGCTGGGAGGAGGCAGCCCGGTGCCAAAATCAGAAGACAAAGCCCTGAGCCCCAGACAAACCTTCATGCCCAACTCTCCTCTGACCAGGGCTTGGAATCACATGAACTTGAGTTTGCATTCCTGGCTCTGCTATTTACTAACAGTGCACCCATAGGCAAATCATTCTCTGAACCTCAGTTTTCTCAACTTTTAAATAAGAATAGTATGTACCCTGTGATTATGTGTTTCGAGGGGTAGATGTGATAGCATAAGGTCTTAGTATAATGGCAAGCACTTTTTCAGCAAGCCAACCTTCTAATGCCATCCTGTCCCCTTGCTGGGAGATCCGGCATTTAACCTGCTTGGAATCTTGCAGATGTTCCCACATGTTCTCCTGATCCAAGATCACCCATGCTGCTCATTCTTACCCTTCCTCCTCAGGCCAAGTCTCACTCTCTTCGTAATTCTAACTCTATTCCTTTTGAGGCTCTGCATGGCTTGCTTCTGGAAGGCCGTCAGCTGTGATCTCACCTGGACCAAGAACTTGAAGTGCCACCCCGTGCCTCTCAGACACAGGCACTATAAGTCCAGGCGTGGTGTTGGGGGAACTGCTTGTTGATGGCAGGGTTCTAGAAGGGGAGACCTGTCGTGGTGGGATTCTGTTGGTATGTTGCCTTCCAGACTGCTGTGACCTGGCATGCCCCCAATTCTACCGGCTTCGTTCCCTAGGCAATGAGAGACCTTTGTGGTGGAGTCGGCCTTAAAGGTCAACCCTGTCCTTTTATGGATAACAAGATGGACGCGCAAAGAGATGAAATGCCTTCAAAATTAGAATGCCACCCAGGCACAGAGGCAGCTGCCCAGATAGAACCACGAAGAGAGAAGACGGCTTCCCCTTCCTACCAGCACCAGCTTCCCTGCTTCTCACTCTGCTGTCACCTTTCCCCTCTGTACTGGATTGAACAGGGTGTCCCCTGACAATTCATGTCCACCTGGAACCTCAGCATGTGACCTCATCTGCATATAGGATCTGTGCAAATGTAATCAAGTTAAGACGAGGTCATATCGGACTGAGGTGGACCCTAATCCGATGACCAGCATCTTTATGAGAAGAGGGATATTCAGACACAAACACAAGGGGGAAGACGGCCCTGTGAAGACAGAGGCAGAGATTAGAGTTATATTGCCACAAACCAAGGAATGCAAAAGATTGACAGCAGCCATCAGAAGCTAAGAGGCAAGGAAGGATGATGCTTCCCTGGAGCCTTCAGAGAGCACAGCCCTGCCAACACCTTGATTTCAGAATTCTGGCCTCCAGAAATGTGAGAGAATAAGTCTCTGTTGTTTTAAGCCACCCAGTTTGTGGTATTTTGTTATAACAGCCACAGGAAATGAATACATCCCTCTCTTGGTGAAGGAAGAATAGAATCTTAAAGACACTAATTTACACAACTGTGCTAGGATCTGGAGCCCACAGCTTCTGTAAAATTTGCATTTTAAAAGAGATGACTTCCGCTAAAGACAATGAACTTGAAGGAGGACTAGGAATCCTCACAAATGTGTGTCTAGGTGCAGCTCTGCAGCTCACCTCTACAAAGAAGGTACCATCACCTGCATTTGAGACATGCAAAAGCCAGGGCTCACAGAGGTGTGAGTGAGCGTGGCCGGGTTGCACGGGGCAGACAGCGTGGGCTCTGGCCTCACAGTCAGCCCTTGCTCAGATCCTGGTTCCTCCACTTCATAATTGGCCATATGACCTTAGGCAAGTCATTTAGCCTCTCTGTGCCTCGGTTGCCTAATCTGTAAAATGAAGATGATAATAATAGAATCTATCTCTAATAATTGGTAATTTCACAAGCATATTCCTGGAAAGTGCTTAGAATTGAGTCTGGCACCCAGTAAAGTCCCAATTATCTTAGTCTTGTCACCAGTGCCCAAGATCACGTGGTTGTAAGTGACAGAGGTGTTATCTGAACACAAGTCCATGGGGCTCCACTGAATGTTTTGGTTCATGATTCTATACTGGAGAGAGGTCAGTAAAGCTCTAAGTGCCAGCTTAATCTACAGACTTCCTTTTACCAAAAAGACTCAAGAGTGTTGTGCGAATGTTCTATGACATGAGGGGATACCCTCCACCTAATCAAACACTCCATACTGAATGGTGACAAAGCCCCCAATTAGGGCATTTCTTTGGGTGCTCATGGAGAATAAAACGATGCTCAAGCTTAAGCTGAAGCTCTTCGTGCAGGTCTCAGACACTGAGGGGTGTGTGCATATGTGCACAGAGGACTCAGAATCACCTTCCCTGAGAAGAGTCAGCCAAGAGATAGTGTTGCAACAGCTGCCGTAACTGCAGATCGCCTGCAGATATCTGCCTCTTGCAACCTTAAGGAGCCCAACCAACCTCCCTGTGCGAGGTAGTATAGAAGCTCGGGCTTTGGAACACAAAGGCCTGAGTTTCAGTCCCTACTCTGCCACGTCCTGGCTGTGGGAACATGGGTGAGACCTAACTGCTCTGAGCCTCCATTTCCATCTTTGTAAAATGGGAATGATCCTTGGCCCTATGTCATGGGATAATGGTGAAGAGTCAGGAGAGCATCCAGCCCATAGGAAGGGCCTGGATTCAATAAATTGATGCTGCTCAGATAATGGTGATGATTAGCATGAAGGTGATGTCCACCCAGAGAGTAAAACGGTTTCCCCCCAAAAACCACCAAATGTCTGTGCAGTCTCCCCACAGCCCGGGCTGGAAGAGGAAATCAGATTTACAGACTTTCACCCTTTAAGTCCCTTTGTAAATTTCTGGTTCTAATGGATGTTGCCAAAGCCCTTCATTTCGTTTCCCTGGGAAATGTTATTAAAATTCTGCCTGGTAGAACTTCCCAATCAATACATAAAGACCTCCTTCGAGAAGGTTGATCCTAAAACCAGCATCTCCAGTAAACACGGCCTTGTTGTTTGAGATGCTAACAATTACTGCGGCTCTTTGTTCAGTGTCTTTTGGCTGACTTTCAGTTCATGAGGAAGTGTCTGTATTGGAGCCAATTTGAATTGATTTTGCAAGTAAAATTTCAGGGGACAATGTGCCAGGTGTCTCAGAGAGCCGGAGTCTGGTGGATTCTCTGTCATCTGCTCACAAGAACCCTGACCATGGTAAGCCACAGTTTTCAAAGCACTATAGTTTCATACTTAGTGTTTTATCCCATCTTCTCAATAACACTGTGAGACCAATATTGTTCTCCCCACTTTGCAATTTTCCCATTTAACAGATGAGAGAAACAATAAGAGCTTAAGTGACCTGCCTAAGGCTATATGCAGCACCTGGCCGGTCTGGGAGTTGGACCCAGGATTTTAAGAAGCCTTATTTCACAACCAAGACTACAAAAATACGAAGAATGGTTAGAGACTTTTATGAACAACTGTATGCCAACAAATTGGAAAAACCTGGAAGAAATGGGTAAATTCCTGGACAACTACAACCTACCAAGACTGAACCTGAAGAAATAAAAAAAAACCTCAATAAACCAATAATGAATAATGAGATTGAAGCCATAACAAAAAGTCCCATTGAACTCAAATTCTCAAAAATAATCGACCCAGTTGATTATTCTCTTCCTCTAACACTTTCTTCTTGGGCTTCTAGAACAACAAACACTTTTGAGTTTTTCCTTCACAGAACACCATGCTCCTTCTGTCTCCTTTACTGAGACTTTGCTTTACTTTGATCAATTTGTAAATGTTGAAAAATGCCTGGCTTGGTCTTGGGCTCCCTCCTCTTGTTCAGCCACACTTTCTAGGTTCTTGTCTGGGCCCGTGGCTACAAATGCTATCCATGTGCTGGTAGTTCCAAGGTTTTTATCCCCGGCCCTGATCCCTCCCCTGAGTTCAGGCTCCTGTATCCATTTAGCTTGTTGATGTCTCCATCAGGATGTTTGATAATCATCACAATGCTAGCATACTTAAAACTCTTGCTTTTCTCCACTAAGCCTGTCCTTCCATTCTTCCCTCATCTCGGTTAGTGACACCATCACTCACGCAGTAACTCAGGTCATAAATAGTCACCCTCGATTCCTCTTTACTCATAAAACACACCCAACCTGTCCGTAAGCCCTGGTGGTACAACCTCCTAATTTTGTCTTGAATTCACTCACTTTTCTCTGTCTCCACTGCTATCACTCTGGTCCAAGTCATCATTATCTCTCTGAGACCAAAGAAATGGCCTTCTGGCTCATGCCACTATTCTTACTCCCTAACAATCCATGGAGCAGCCATATGGATCTTTTAAAAGAGCTAAATTAGATGTAGATTAGATTACTCTGTTTAAAACCCTCCACTGGCTTTCCCTTGCTTTCACAGTGAAATCCAACTCCTTAGCATAGCCAACCAGGCTTTTCACCACCTCACTCACCTCTTTCTCTCTGACCTCATCATCCACAACACTCACCCTGGCGCCTTTACTACCCTCCAGGAAAGCTGCCTCAGGGCCTTTGCACGTGCTCCTCACTCTGCTTCAGATACTCTCCCCCACAACTTTGCAGGACTGGATTCTTATCATTCTTTCAGGTCTCAACTCGAATATCACCCTCTTAGCAAGGTCTTCCACAAGTCACTTTACTTCCTTTGATTTATCACTATCTATGATCATATTATTTTTCTCTCTTATCCCCACTAGCATGTGAGCTCTATGCATGTCTGGCCAGAACACATACTAGAAGTAGAGCCTCACACCCAGGGTATGGCGCCCAGGGTCCCTGCATTTATGGAGAAGGCAAACAACACAACATATATATTTAGAGACTTGTTAATTGCCATGAAGGACAAGAACTGGGTTCTAAGAGGAAGAAGATCAGAGGGCACTTACTTTATATTGGGTAATCAACAAGGGCCTCCTGAAGAGGGATGATTAAATGAGACCCAAAGAATAGGAATAAGCATCCATGAAAAGTAGGGAAGAAGCACTTTAGGAGGAGGGAACAGAGTATGCTAAGGGTATAAACAGATAGAAGGTAAAGAAGATAGAGATGTACAGATTTCTTTCTTTTGCTTTAAAAAAAATTTGATTTTTAAATTAAAAAATATTAAATTGACAATAATTGTACATATTTATGGGTTACATAGTGATGTTGCAATGCATATAATATAGAGTGATCAGATAAGGGTAATTAGCATATCCATCATATCAAACATTTATTGTTTCTTTGTGTTGGGAACATTCAATATCTTCCTTCTAGCTATTTGAAACTATCTATTATTGTTAATTATATTCATCCTATAAGACTATAGAACACTAGGACTCATTCTTCCTGTGTAGCTGTAATTTTGAATCCTTAACAAATCTCTACCTATCCCCCTTCTTTCCCTTCCCTTCCCAGCCTTTATTATCCTCTTTGTACTTATTATCTACTTTTTTCTTCTATGAGATCAACTTCTTTTAGCTTCCACATAAGGAACCCATATCTTAGGGTTTTTTTGAGAGATTTGGATTTATTTATTTATTAATTATTTTTGAGATAGGGTCTTGCTATGTTGCCCAGGCTGGACTCAAACTCCTGAGCTCAAGAGATCCTTAGCCTCAGCTTCCGGAGTAGCTGGGACTACAGGTGCATGCCACCATGCCTGGCTGCTTAAAAAAAAACCACACACGAAAAATAGATTTATAGAGTTTAATAACTTTAACTTAATATATCATAAGCATCTTTTCATGTCATTCAATCAATTTCAGTCTTTGTTTTGTTTGCTTTTATGAACAATGATGAATTGAATACTTTGTCTTAAGAGATACCTGCATCCACTAGAATGTTTATAATAAAAAAGACAATATCAAGTATTGGTGATGATATAGAGCAACTGGAACATACACACCGGTGGTGAAAGTATAAGTTGACGCAACTACTTTGAAAAAGTCTTTGACAGTATCTACTACACCTGAACATAAATTTATCCTGTGATTCAATAGTTCTATTCCTAGGTATATGCTCAACAGAGTTATGTACATACATCCATCAAAAGACATGTACAAAAATATTAATAGCAGTACTGTTTATAGTAGCAAGAAGCAAAACAGAAACAACCCAAATATCCATCAACAGTAGAGTAATTATGGAGTAGTCATACAGTGGAATCTATACAGCAGTTAGAATTAAATGACTATAGCTACACATAACATGGATGAGTTCATAAATGTAATATTGAGTGAAAGAAACCAGCCACAAAAAAAGTAGACTCTGTATTATTCCATATGTATAAAGTTTGAAAGCAGACAAACCACACGTATGGCCTTGGAGGCGGGGACAAGGGAGGGGACAAGAGGAAGACTTCTGCAGGAAGGGTGATGTTCTGATTCTTGGTCTGGGTGCTGACTATACGGCTGTGTTGCTCTGTGACAATTCATGGAGTAGAGCACCTGTGATTTTGCACTTCCCTTTATTATGTCAGACTTCAATAAGAAGTGTTAAAATATTCCACATCATTTCATCTGGAAAATTCCTAAGTAGGAATTTTCTCTGTTAAAGCAAAGTCTAAGATTTTGGCAAACAGTACTGTTTTAGGTTGAATTGTGTTCCCCCAAAAGGAATGTTAAAATCCTAACGCCCACTAGCTATAAATATGACCTTATTTGGAAATACGGTCTTTTG
This sequence comes from Lemur catta, assembly GCF_020740605.2. Lineage (NCBI taxonomy): Eukaryota > Metazoa > Chordata > Mammalia > Primates > Lemuridae > Lemur > Lemur catta. The sequence goes on from NC_059136.1 coordinate 38,158,184, forward strand.
CAGATGTAATCAAGTTAAAACAGGCTGTACTGGATTAGGATGGGCCCTAAATCCAATGACTAGTGTCCTCAGATGGAGAGGGAGGCTTGGAGACACACAAAGACGCAGGGAGGAAGGCAGTGTGACACAGGGGCAGAGAGATCAGAGTGACGCGGCTCCAAGCCAAGGACGCCGCCGGTTGCTCACAAACACCAAGAAGCTGGGAGACTCTCCCTCAGCACCTTCAGAAGCAACTAACCCTGCCAACACCTTGATTTCTGACTTCTGGCCTCCTGAACCGTGAGACAATACATTTTTGTTGTTTTAAGCCACCTAGTTTGTGATAATTTGTTATGGCAGCTCTAGGAAACTAATATAAGTACCCGATTCCAAGAAGGATTATGTTTTGATCCCCGTTCAGCCTCTTGGTGGAAGGTAGAGAATGTTCCCAAATAGTAGTTATAATCACTTTGATGACCCTCTTGTTTTCAGCCAAGCCCAGGTCACCTCCCTTGACTTTCCACTGCAAATGACTCAATCAATCAGTTCCCCTAGGCAGATAAGTCATGGCCAGAACCTGGGGGCAGAAGGGGGAGGAGAGACAGAGAGGAGGAAAAGGTGAACACAGGGAAGAAATGTGGCATGATTTTCAGACATCATCAGTCCCAATTCTTCTCAGCTACTAATGTTTTGCAAAGATATTTCTACCTTTTTTTGCTGAAGTCCCTTCTTCTTGCATAAACAACTAAGGCTTACTTTATAACAATTAGAAAATATAGGAAAGCAAATAAAATAAATAAAAAACAACTCACAATCCACAACCAAAGACAACTACCATTCACATCGTGGTGCATTGCCTGCCAGATATTTCTCTTTGAGTGTATATGTATTTTCTTTTATTCCAAGAAAAATACCATCCCTTCTTAATGGCCTACATGTCTTCTCTTCCTCTTTCTTGATAAATACAGATTTTTAAAAACACTCCTGAGATCGGTTCTGCTGCCCACACACACATTTCTGCTTTTGTTTTTCATGAAGCAGTCCTCGCCCTGGGCCCCTTCCTGTGGCCGACCCATTCTTTCACACAAGGAGTCAATTCTCTCCCGCAGGGAGCTCAGATGGGGAGGTCTGGATTACAACACAAACAGTGCAGGGGGAAAGGTGTTTTCCAAAGACTTCTGTAGTATGGTTGCTACTTTTCTAGCAAATATCAGATTTGCTTTCTCTTTTAGACCTCAGAGTTGAGAGTGGAGTTAATTGCACTCCTACCTGCAAGACGTGATGGTCCTCAACAATGCAAACAACTACTTGTTTTAGTATCTTCCTTTGCATTCCATGTCCTCACTCCCTTTCTGCCCTCCCCTATTAACATCCATCCTAATGTGTTTGGTTTATGTCCTGCGATATTGTGCTGGATGGCTTCCATTTGCATCCCTAGATCTGCTCTCTGTTTCTCTCAGCCCAGCTCCGGGTTCCTGGAGTCTCCTCTGTGGGTGGACTTCAGTGGGCTCGCTGGCTCTTCTCATTGGGTTTGGCCAATGGGAGGCACTATCGGGAAATCCAGAAGGTGGCAGGAAAGAGAAGCTGGAGTATTTATACCCCTTGCTCCCTCAATGACAGGGAGGAAGGTCCTCCTCTGGGGAGTGGGGATGACTGCATCCCTACAGCTCATTTGAGGTGGCTCTTCCCAGGTGGCACTGTCAACTGAGTCTACTCCTTTCAGGTCTAGGGCACAGCTAGGTCACATGGCTGCTCCTAGCTCCAGGGCATCTCTCCAGCCCTGGATGTGTTTCTTAACCCTGCTCTTCTTAACCCTTAACTATTTCCCTTTGTAAATAGTTCTTTTCTGAATCCTCCAAGTATGTAATGTGTGTGCACCTATCTTTTTCCTGCCTGGACCATGACAGATACAATGCACACCACAGAAACGCTGTTACTGGAAATAAACAAGAAACAGGATGAAATCTGGAGGATAGTAATATTCTATTCATTAAGTACGTGCGTACACACACATACACACAAAAGAACATTCCATATTTTACGAGGATACATGCATACAGTCATGAATTGCTTAACGAAGGGGATACATTCTGAGATACGTGTCATTGGGTGATCTCATCGGTGTGTGAACATCACAGAGTGTACTTACACAAGCCTAGATGCTATAGCCTACTACACACCTAGGCCATGTGGCATAGCCTATTGTTCCTAGGCTACAAACCTGTACAGCATGTTACTGTACTAAATACTGCAGGCAATTATAACAAGATGGTAAGTATTTGTGTATCTAAACATATCTAAACATAGAAAAGGGACAGCAAAAAAAAAATATAAAAGATTAAAAAATGGTACATCTACATAGGACACTAACCGTGAATGGGGCTTGTAGGACTGGAAGTTGCTCTGGGTGAGTCAGTGAGTGCTGAGTGAATGTGAAGGCCAAGGACACTACTGTGCACTACTGTAGACTTCATAAACACTGTACACTTAGGCTACACTAAATTTATTTTTAGAAATTTTCTTTCTTTACTAGTAACCTTATCTTACTGTAACCTTTTTACTTTATACACTTTTAACATTTTTAACTCTTTGACTCTTTTGTAATAATACTTAGCTTAAAACAAACACATCATACAGCTGTACAAAGATAATGTCTTTCTTTATATCCTTACTCTATAAGTTTTTTTATTTTTAATTTTTTTTTTACTTTTTAAACTTTTTTTGTTAAAAAATGAAGACACAAATACACACGTTAGCCTAGACCCACACGAGGTCAGGATCATCAATATCACTGTCTTCCACCTCCACATCTTGTCCCACTGGAAGGTCTTTAGGGACAATAACACATATGGAGCTGTTATCTCCTATGATAGCAATGCCTTCTTCTGGAATACCTCCTGAAGGGCCTGCCTGAGGCTGGTTTAACTTTCTTTTTTATAAGTAGAAGGAATACACTCTACAATAACAATAAAAAGTATAGGGTAGCAAATACATAAACCAGTAACATAGTCATTTATTATTATTGTCAAGTGTTATGTGCTGTACATAATTGTATGTGCCAGGCTTTTATAGTACTGGTAGGACGTAGGGTTGTTTACACCAGCATCACCACAAATGACATCAGGACTGCTACGACGGCACCAGGCAGTAGGAATTTTTCAGCTCCATTATAATCTTATCGGACCACCATCCTACACGTGGTCTATAGTTGGCGAAAAGTCTTTACGCGGCGTGTGACTGTTCTCCAGGTCGCTGCTTCTGACCACACACACCACTGTGCCTTATGAATCCCTCCCGCTACTTCTCCAGCCTCCAGGGAGGCACTGCCTCCAGCTTTCTGCTATCACATAAATATCACAACAAACCGGAATTTTTATAAGCTTTTTAACCCAAAGTTTTCTTGTTCTTTTCCAGGTCTCAGTTCAAAATTTATACCAAACACAGTAATTTTATGAGTAAAGCACCTTGCATGTGCATACCTCACGCGTATGTTCCTCAGCTAAACCCAGTGACCCTAAATTCATTAAGGTGCTTTTAAAATGCATCTTCCCTGACTTTTCTACCACGATCACAAATTGCATAGTAAAATCTGCACTTGAATATAGCAGATGTGCTGTTTATAGCAGCACAATTCACAACTACAAAGATGTGGAAACAAGCCAAGTGCCCATCAATACATGAGTGGATTAATAAAATGTGGTATATGTATACCATGGAGTTCTACTCAACCATAAAAAACAATGGTGATCTAGCACCTCTTATATTATCCTGGGTGGAGCTAGAGCCCATCCCTTCAAAGTGAAGTATCACAAGAGTAGAAAAACAAGCACCACATGTACTCGCCATCAAATTGGTACTAACTGATCAACATTTAAGTGCTCACATGGAAGTAATGTTCGTCAGGTGCTGTGTGGGTGGGAGGGAAGCGGTGAGGATGGGTGTGGAGCGCACTGTGTGGGGGATGGGCACGCTGTAGCTCGGGCTTGGGTGAGGCAAAGGCATTATATGTAACCAAAATGTTTGTACTCCCATGATATTCTGAAATTTAAAAAAAGAATAAAAAAAAAAAAGACAAGGCAAAAAAAAAAATGTCAAGAATCACAGTGGCTAACATTTATTGAGCTCATCTTATGAACAATGTTCTCTCCTTAGCCTGGGATGAGCTTTAGCTCGTTCAACAGTATGTGGAGCCAGCTCAGACTGGCTTGCAAGAGCTGATTAATAAATTTTCAAGAATTTTGCAAGCCAGTCACTAAACAGCACTTATTAAAAATTAAATTATGTACACTCACCATTACATAAATTATATTAAAAACAAATGTAATAAAAACTCACCAGTTCCTAATTATTTTACTACCCTTAAATACTATCTAGGCTCAGACAACGTCTGTTGTATCTGCACGGTGCAAATATTACATAGTGGTTCATATCTCTTTCCAGTTCCATGTTCAATGATGTTACCTTGGTACCTTGAAATTAGCTCTAGTGGGAATATTTGTACATGGAAATTAGCAAACTCTACAAATCAAGAGTCCTCTGTCCCCAGAGCTGGTAGTTAAACATTGACCAGTGCACCACTGCACTTAATCCTCACAATAACCCTATGAGATTGGTACTTTTTCATTCTACAGATGAAAAAGCTGGGTATCTAGTACGGACATGCAAGCAGAGATGCCCAAAGCACAGTTGGGTGTATTTGTCTGATGTAGTCAGGGACTATTATAAGAGGTGAAAAGTAGTCATTGGATTTGATGATTATGCAGTTATTAGTGGCTCTTGACAGGATTGCCTCAGGGATACGATGAAGGCGGAGAAACCAGATTACAGTAGGTTCAGGAGTGAAGGGGATGTGAAGGCAGAAGCACAGATGGTGAATCTGGACCAAGATTCAGGATGGTTGCGAGACTCAGGATACAGGTGGGCGATAGCTAGAGGAGTTCACACAGGATCAAGTTTTTTCCCCCTTTCTTTATTGAGAGAAAACTTACATAACATAAAAGTTGACCATTTTAAAGTATTCAATCCAGTGGCATTTATTAATATGTAGTACATTTACAATGTTGTGCAATCCCCAACTCTTTCTAGCTCTAAAACATTTTCATCATCTCCCCCCATATAACTTCTATACCCATGAAGCCGTTAGTCTCCAGTCCCCCTCTCCCCACCCCCCAGGCCCTGGTAGCCAACAATTTTCTTTCTGTCTCCATGGATTTACCTATTTCAGCATCTAGGACAGGGCCTGGCACATAGATACTCAATAACAATTTGTTGAGCTGAGCAGAGACCATCTATTAGTCACCTCCGTGTCCTTGCAGGTCACCCCAGCTCAATCTGCAACTTACAAAAGCATCAGGTAGTTGTTAATGTTGCCTCAACCCATTCAGGACAAGGATCATGTTTAAACACTTTGCATCCTCCACAGCAAATGGCATAGCGCCTTGCACGTAGTAGGTACCCAATGAATGTTATTAAAGATATAGAAATTATTTTGTTTCTCTCAAAATCATATATATATTTTAAGGTGAGTTTAATTTTTAAGCAGTTTTTCTTTTGATTTTAAAATTAAAACATGCTCATTGTAGAAAATTTATTTTTTAAAAATCCTGAAAATTCTTAAGAACAAGGTAAAAATCACTTATAATCCCTCCACCCACGTAAATGTTGCAATGGATTTGCTGTCTTTTGATGTACGAGATCTTGGGGAACATAAAGGTGGTGTCCAGGTGCACACGTGTGTATTTAAATCCCAGTGTTCCATAGTTCTCCTGCTAGTTAATCGACCATCAGGATGCCTGCTTTGGCTGGATCTCACTTTTCTACAAACAGTAGAGATCAGCAGGGAAGCCCCCTTGATTTCTGAAAATTAACCCTTCTATCACCTCTATGTTCTCCCATTAACAGGAAAGCAAGCAGAGTACTTCATATACTCATCCGAGATCCTACGTTTAAGAACAAGAAGGAGCTGAGAATCTACTGTAAGAAGCTTCTAGCAAAGGGGACATGTATTTTGCTTCTTGGAAAAGGAAGTTTACTTTTCTGGGGCAGGGCTTGATTAAGGAAGCGTCCCAACAAGGCACTTGCCCATGGCTGAGCTCAGGTCAGCATAGCTAGGAAAGTCCTGGGGGTTGTGGGAAAGAATATCAGCTGGGGTGGGGGCAGGGGCAGCACGGGAGCTGCCTAAGAGAGGACATAGAAGAGACAGAATTGTCACTAGAAGTACAAGAAGCTTATTTTTAGTGCAAATTAACAGTTTCTATTTGTTGAACACTTGACGTTGAACATGTTGAGACTAGAGCAGGTTTCTAAATGATACCCACTGCTGTAACCACATCAGAACAATCTGATTCAACTTTGATGTAAGTTGTGAGTTGTTTTTCAGTTGCTATGGGCCCCAGATTGAAGGTCACATAACCTGAGCGTGTCCAGATGAACCAAGCGTGCAACCAAAGGCAGAACCTAAGTGCTCAAACCAAGGAAGAACAGGGACTGAATTAAGAAGTAGACACTGCATGGCAGGATCCAGGATCCGATTAGTCAAGCCCTGACATCACCCCGTGGCAGGACCCAGTTAGAGCATACGTCTTGGCATCACCCCATCAAAAGATATAATCAGGTATACACACCTCTTGGGTGTGGTGCACACTGTCTGGGGGATGGACACACTTGAAGCTCTGATTCGGGTGGGGCAAGGGCAATATACGTAACCTAAACATTTGTACCCCCATAATATGCTGAAATAAAAAAAAAAGATATAATCAGATTACATCTCGTTGTCTTCTGACTGTAAAACCTGCTCCAACCCCCAGCTCAGGGAGACAGATTCAAACCTGACTCCCATCTCTTCATTTGCCTGCCTGGCAATAAACCTTTCTCACCACAAAAACACTATGTGTCAGAGTTTGGCTTTCCATTGCACACAGGCAAACAGACCCAGTTCAGTTAGCTAGCAAAATTGGGTACCACTCAAACAAACCCAGTTCAGTCCGGTAACACCACCACCTTCATGCATCCCCCATCCAGTTCTGAACCATATATTAATAAAATAATAGAGGAGTGTGACAGGTGGAGATCAAAACTGCAGAACAAGTGTTGGAGAGCCCAGGTTGGATTTCTGGCAACATTGGGCTTCCTTTCGCTGCTGACCACATGGGCCTGACCCAACACTTGGTCCCGGGCGGTGGTGAGAAAATGCTAGCCTCTCCCTGTAGTGAGCCTCTGCAGAAGAACTTAAGGTGTGGAAGAGCAAGGCAGAGTGTGTGCTTCTGGTGGTAGCTGGATCTCAAAGGAAAAGTGGATAGGGGACAGGTGCACATATGCACATTTCCTACTCCCACATATGCCAATGAGGTGATTCACTCTTCCTTCCCTGGGGAAGCTTGAGCACAGGACCAGAAAGAAGCCAGGAGTGTCACATGCACTGATGTCCCTCCACACGGAAACACGCAGCAAGGGGAAAGGAGGTTCCACATCAGAGGCACTGTGCTAGGAGCTTTAAGTGTTTTGTCTCTAAAATGCTTCAGAACAACCTGTAAGGAGGATGTTATAATATCTGCATTTTAAGATGAGGAAACTGAGAGAGGTAAGTAAGGGCACAGTGCCGTACAGCTAGCAGGTGGTGGAGCTCGGATTGGAACTCAGGTTTTCCTCAGTCGATAGCCCTTGCTCTTTCTGCCTTGGTGCACTGCCCTTTACCAACCCATCCATTTCTGTGCAGCCCTCTCCTGTCCGAGAACCCTTGCTAACAAGGCAGGCAGTTAGGTCAGAATGTAGGGGCCACAGCATAGTAAAAATAACATTAAAAAAACTTGGTTAAAGAAATTCGGAATAGGGAGCAGATAGTTCGGGTCGGAGTGATCAAGCAGGCAGGGGTCCTTATTTAAGTCGGATTTTGCAGGGCAAATGGCATTCCAGTGGACAATATGCTTTTCACTTCTCATTATTCTGGTTTGTTGGCTCAAAAGAATCAACCCAGACACCCCGTGCTCTTTTCTCATGTGTGTTAATTTCTGGGTATTGTTTAAGTTCGGACCCGCCATCAATTATCTGGGGCAGGTTTCTTAGCTTTTCTGTGTTTCAGTGTCTTCATCTGTAAAATGTGATTCTGGTATAGACTAAATTAGATGGAGCCTAGAAAAGTGCTTGGTTCATAGCCTGGCTCAACCTTTTCCCTCTCTCTGCTCTTGATTTTAAGTGACTTTTATTGCTGCTTTTAGAAAAGCCACTACACGTTCATTTCTGGGGCCCTCTCTGACTTTGTTGCTGCCTGACCTTGACGCTGTCAGCTCTCCGACACCCACCCCAGGCAGCTTGGTTAGAGCCTTATCTCCAGTCCTCGCACAAACATTATCTCACCCCTCACAAGGGCAGACACAAGGTGCTGCCCTGATCTGATTCTTCCACGAATGCCTGCTGCTCCGCACAACGAAGCTCATTTCTGTTTGGAAAAAGAGAGCTGGTGACAGTGTGGAGCTAGGTCCCCTGAAGGCAAAGTGGGTTCCCTCACTCACTTTCCCAGACAGGGCCATTTAGGTCCTGTGGTCCCCAATCCCTGGGTTGCCACCTCCCTCTCCTGCCTCCCACTCCACCCCTGCCTGGTTCCTGGAAAAATTGTCTTCCACAAAACCAGTCCCTGATGCCAAAAATTGTGGGGATCACTGATCCAGTCCCTGGGTCAGGAAATGAGGCATCTGCTACCAGAACTAGGGGGGTATCTATGGAGGTTTTGTCCTTGTGTGGAGGTTTCATGGTGATCTTATAAAACGTCGACTGGCTTGGATCAACCCAGGTTTCCAAATGGCTCCTTGATCTCCCAAAATGACTTCCAGAATGAATTTCACCTTAGGTGGTTTGTTTCTTACACACAGGGATAGCTCCTTTTTCTTTCTTCGCGCCCACCTCCAACCCCTCCAGGCCATACTCGCCTTGACAGCAGAGAGTTTGTTTCATTTTTAGACCTGCTTACCACCTGCCCACTCCCTGACACCCCTCCACACACACACCCACACCCACCCCCACACACACACACACACACAGCAACTAGCATTTTGCTTAATACATAAAAGGTGTTTATTCAATATGTGATCAATGAATGAAGCCATAGTAAGCTTACATGGTCTGATATGATAAACTCAAGGAGTCTGGTGATTTCAGAAAATAGGATGGGAATCAGGAGGTTTTGTATCCTAGCCCAGCTCTGCCAATACATAATAATGATGATGATGATGATGATGATGATGATTATGATGATGATAATATAATGTAATAATACCTAACATTTATTCATCACCTACATTCCAGGTACATGTAGAAGTCTTTCCAGCCATTTTTTACCTTGTTCAATCCTTACAACAACCCTTAAAATTATTATCATTATTCCACTTTACAGATGAAGAATCTGATGCTTAGAGAAGTTAGTGCACTGGCCCAAGCTCCCGCCAGCCAATAAATTGGAGAAGCTGAGATTTGACCCATTTGGCTACCCACGTATGCAAGTTTTTCACCAGTGTAGTACCTTTCCTGCATCTCCTTGCCTATTGGATAACTCCAGCCAAGTCACTTCTCCTCTCTGCGTTTCACTGTCCCCATCTGTGAAATGGTGGCAGAACACAGAGGATGTGATTATTCAGGTCCTTATTAGAACTCTCTTCCACGAGATGAGTATTGATACCAACTGGAAATCCCTCCTGTTCACTCAGCCTTTTACAGTCCATTAAGGCCGTGCTCATCATTCTCATTAAGCAGATTGCCTTGGAAACAGGATTTGCCCACATGGCCAGACCAGCTCCCTTGAGTCACCATTCCAGGGAAATCCCAGCAGGAAGGGCGGTTCCAGGAACAGGCTTACCTGTGCTCACTCTGACGTCCTAGGAGGCACTGCCTGTCCTTCCAACTCAGGCTGCCTTCTCAGGGGCCTAGCAGGGTTCCAATTTAGAATGGTTGGACTAGTGAAGCCACCCACCTCCTTGTGCAATCCAGGGACTGGTCCTCTAGGAAACACCTGGACAGAAATGGGAGCCTGGACTCATCCAGCCCCGTGGGCTGCAGGAAGGGCTTGTCATCCGTCTCTTCTGTGTAGTGCACACATTCACTCACTCATTCATTCATTCATTCATTCAACAAACGTGTATGACAGCATCCATGATGGGGCCTCACGGTGCTAGGCACTTAGGATAAAAGATGGTGCTTTCTTCTCTTAAGGAGCTCATCGTGAGGGTGGAGAGCCAGATGCACAAACAGATAAATCCAACACAGTGCAGCGCTTGTCAGCTGTGGGGCCCTAGAACATCGCATACCCTGTCTGAGCCTCAATTTCCTCATCAAACAAACTGGGTTAATCATATCCCATTTTTGCTCTGTCTTCTGCAGCTGCCCACATCCTATGGACCACTCCCCTTTTCCAAACACACCACTTAAGCCCTCATCCCTTTGCCTCACTGTCCCCACTGTTCCCTCTGCCTGGAATGTCCCTTCTCCACATATGCCTCAAAAACACCCACTCAACCCCAGCACCTAGCATGGTCTCAGGCACATAATAGAGGATGAATAGATATTTGCTGAATGAATAAATCCCACAAGATCAAGTTCTCTCTCTCCCTCTTCACCTCCAATCCCACCCCTGCTTCCCTTAGCCTCACCTGACTCCCACAGGCAGAACAATTATTTGTCTCCCCCATTAAGTTGCAAACTCCTCACGTGCAGATGCTGTGGGTGATGCAGAACATGTGTTTAGCAAACATTAGTAAAAGTGAAAAACAGGTCGGTCAGGAAAGGTATTATTATCTTTGTCTTAATAATGCCTCTTAGGTTCTGAAAACTCCCAAGGGACTTTGTGAATAATCCTGGCAGGTTAAGCAACTTGCCCAGTCACACAGGGCCCCAGGCAGCCTCATTTCCTGACCTGAATCCGAGCAGTCGGACCGCAGCTCTCCTGGGCATTTTTTTTTAAAAAGAACTTATTTCGCAAATTCTAAATGCACATTTTTCAACATCTCAGGGAAGTGGGATGTATTTTTCTTTCTTTAATGGAGCATAAAATAATGGTGATGTGTCTTACAACCAATGTGCTCTCAGATTGGATGAAATATATGATTAGCTATAATTGGAAAGAGAAGAAACGCAAGTGCTCAAGTTCACCCTCACTAGTAATCAAAGAAATGCAAATTAGAACCACAAAGGAGAGACCATTCCCCCCACTGCATTTGGCAAAGATCAAAAGATGAAAAATCAATGCAATTGGAGGTAAGGGGAGGGAAAATAGATGCTCTCGTATAAAATTGATGAAGCAACGCATTGGTATAAACTTTTGAAGGGAAATTTGAAAATTTTTGACTCATGTCAAAAGCTCAAAAATAGGCTTGGCCTTTGACTTAAGTATTTCATGTCTAGGAATTTATCCCAAGGACAAATTCCCAGTTGTGCTCAGAGATTTATCTACACGCATATTCTCAGAAGCCTCGTTAATTAAGAGATAAACTGCAAGCAACCTATATCTGGCAGCTATTGATGAAATAAATGAAGGCAATTTCATACAATTGAACAATACAAAATAATGATAAGTACTGTAAATAGTTACGATGAATTATAAATTATTTGCATGTATGTGTGTTTGTACGCGAAAAGCCATTGGTGATACTTTGCTGTAGGAACAAAACTAGGCTTCATTCTGATTCCATTTTTGTTTGAAAACAATTCTGGATTGATAACCACTGTAGTGTAAAAAATTTGAGGTGAATAAAATTACAAGTGTTCTTTTTTTCACAGCTGAGTTTTAATAACTTTTAAAAATAGGTAACCCCAATCAATGTTATTTTGTTCTTTTGAAAGTGTATTATTTTGAAATAATTTCTCACCTACAGAAATGTTGCAAGAATAGTACAAACAACTCTGTACACCCTTGGTACAGACCCTCCAATTTTTAGGACATTGTTATTTCTGTCAAGTATGCACACGCTCTCTTTATATTTGTGCTTGCATAATTCTTTTTTATGAAATGTTTGAGAGTAGGTTACATAGATCATGCTTTACCCCTTAATATTTCAGTATGCATTTCCTAAGAACAACGATACTCTCTTACATAATCACAGAACCCTTAGCAAGTTCCAGAAATATAATATTGACACAATACTTTCATCTAAGCTACCATCTGTATTCCAACTTAATCAATTGTCCCCATTATGCCTGTTACAGAAACTTATTTTTTCCTTGGCCAGGATCCAGTTCAGGACAGTGCATTGCCTTTAATGGTCACATCTTTTGTCTTCTTAATCTGCGAGTGTTCCTAAGCCCTTTTTTTTTTTTTGTCTTTCATGACATTGACAATTTTTAAGAACACTGCCCTTCAATTTAGGTTGTATGATGCTTCCTAATAATAATTTGATTTAGATTATGCATTTTTAGCTAGACTATTACATAAGTGATATTGTATTCTTCTGAAGACATCACATCTAGAGATACATGATGTCTTTTTGTCTCTTAGTAGTGATTTGAACTTTTATTACTTAGTTATCACTTGTGCTTTTTCCACAGTATGGTTATATTTCTCCTTATGTATCTAATAGATAATTTGTGGGAAGATACTTTGAGGCTATGTAAATTTCTTATCCCTTATCAGACCTATTCTCCACCTCCTATTTAGAATCCATTGATGAATCTTGCTTAAATCAATTTTTACTATATAGTTGCCAAATGATGATTTTTCTAATGTAATCATTCCATGTTTACTAATTGTAAGAAAGAGATGCTCCTTTATTTATGTATTTATTATCAAAATTGGCTACAGAGTTTTGTTTTGTCTTGTTTTGTTTTGTTTTGTTTTGTTTTGTTTTTATAGAGATGGGAACTCACTGTGTTGCTCAGTTGCCCAGGCTGGTCTGGAACTCCTGGGCTCAAGTGATCCACCAGCTTCAGCCTCCCCAAGTGCTAGGATTACAGGCATGAGCCACTGAGCCTGGCCTCACAGAGTCTTATTTTATTCAATGGGTTATAATCCATTACTCTCCATATTTATCTTGATGCTCAAAATTGTCCTGGGTTTGGCCAGTGGCAGCCCATTCAAGCTGGTTCCTGTGTCTTTTTCTGACGTGATTCATAATTTTTTTTGAGCACTTCCTGTTTTTCTGGCACAACAAGATGTTCCAGACTTATCTTATCCTTTCTATGCCTTGGAATCAGTCATCTCTGCAAGGGTACTGGTTGCTTTTAGTGGATAATGGCATTTAGAAATCAAGATCTGGGCCCATAGAGGTTTTCATTTTTCTTCTTCTCAGTTATCTGTATCTTCTATTTTAAAAAAATAATCAAACATGCATGCCTTTATAATGAGAAAAATTAAAGTTATTTTTATATTAAAGAGAAGAAAAACATCCAAAAGATAGTGGACTATCACAAAATCCTTTTGGGAGCCAAAATTCCTTGGACCCATGTGAACAATTTTCATTGCTGACTTTGTCAAACGCCAAAAGAAGTAGCTCCAAAACAAAGGCTGGCCCTAGGAAGTCACCGTGGGGGACTGTCCTCCATCGTCAGGGTGCAGGGAGGCACACACGGAATCCGTCTGCTGGGTGCGAGCTCAGGACCAACCTGGAGGCATGGAGTGAGGAGAACAAGAATCCGACAGAGAGGAATGTTCACCCAAACCCGCTGCTGACAGGAGCCACCCCGACCCCTGAATCTCTATTGCAACCAGGCCAGCAGGCCGGCAGCCCCACCACTCCCACACACATGCCTCATCCCAACTCTGGGGACCAAACGGAGCTGGAAGAAGGAGGGACTTGTTGCCAAGAGACCGTGAATGCGCATGTCCGTTTAACTATTTTAATTAATTTTTGATACGCCGCCAACGTGACAGAACCCTGCCTTTTGCCAAGAGGGACTAGCTGGGACCTCTCCATGCCCTTCTGAAGGAGCCCTGCTTGACCACTAGGGACCCCTCGCTCGGCCTGTGGCCCAGCCGCGGCCCCGTGTGATTGCTCCACTTTGGGACCGTCCTTACCTGGTATCATGGAAGAATCAAGGGCTGTCACAGCAGCAGCTCCTAGGAGCAGCCATCGTCAGCCTGGGGAGTCCCTAGGGGAAGGCTGCCCCCACTCGGGGCCACTGCACCCCTTTCTAGTTCCTTCAAGAAGGGGTGTAAATCCTGGACACCTTTGGTTGTTGTTTTTTTCTTTTCTTCTTACACAAAACTGTGAACTCTTATGTGAAGGCCCACGTCTCCTCCCGTGAACGCCCTCCCTGCAGGCTTCCCGCACCTGCCACCCCAAAGCACTTTGCCTGGGCTCTTCACAGCACTGATCTCTTCACTTTGTCATCAGGTGTCACCCTGACCTTCTGTAAGCTCAGGAGGACAGAGGCTGTGGCGTTTCATTCATGTAGTCTCAGTATCAAGCACGGCGTCTGACAGCAGATGGAGTTCCATAAACACTGGAAGGAAGGAACAGGTGGGATGAGCTGAGGCAGTAAGTCCAGTTGAGGCTGACCAAGGTCAACAGAGGCAGGACGGGTTACTGGGATTCAGTGATTTGTTCTGAGCCGAAGCTGAGTGGCTGACCTCCCCTTCTAAACCACCCTGTGGCCCCCTACCCCTGCATTTGCCCATCACTCTGTTTTTTTTCTTGTTTGTTTTTTGTTTTTTATGAGACAATCTCACTCTGTTGCCCGGGCTAGAGTGAGAGCCGTGGCGTCAGCCTAGCTCACAGCAACCTCAAACTCCTGGGCTTAAGCGATCCTACTGCCTCAGCCTTCTGAGTAGCTGGGACTACAGGCATGCGCCACCATGCCCAGCTAATTTTTTCTATATATTTTTAGTTGTCCAGCTAATTTCTTTCCATTTTTAGTAGAGATGGGGTCTTGCTCTTGCTCAGGCTGGTCTCGAACTCCTGAGCTCAAATGATCCTCCCGCCTCAGCCTCCCAGAGTGCTAGGATTACAGGCGTGAGCCACCGTCCCCAGCCGACTCCGTTTGGGTTTTGCTCCATAGGTTTTATCATGACGTCTGCTCTCCGCAACCTTGCCCCATTCTCTCAGCTGCTCCATAATGGCACAGAGGAACCTGCCTCCCTGCTCACAGCTCTACCCCAGCCCTGGCACGGCCTGGGGCACATCATAGGTACTCTATTGAGCGATGAATGAATGCCTGAGTGAATGAATGAATCCTTGCTCCATTTGAAGGCCGATGTCCTGCCCTCCAGGCCTTGCTTTAGCTCATCTTACAAGTGGCATATTAAACTCAAGCTGTACCCCCTCCTACGGGTCTCCTGGGGATGGTAACAACTTCTAGATCTTTCTCATCCCCCCACTTTTTTGGTCATCTTCCTTGTTTCATCTTTCATACAAACATTCACTGAGTGCCTAGTAGGGGCTGCACATTGTCCTGGACACTAGGACTCCAAACATGACTTTGGTACAGGTCCTGATGTGGTCACTGACTGATGAACATCAGAAGGAAGGTGAGAGAGAGGTGGACATGGGCAAACCGACTTCCTTGTGATAAACCCCGTCTGTCTCGACTTGGGACCAGCCAACTACGTTTTATGAAACTGCTTAGGAGGTTGGTTAAATGCTAAGCACTATTTGTACAGTAGCATTAAGCGTGATGATTTCTAGTTCAGATTGTTCTGTTGGATGTGGAAGAACATGGTTGTTTGAAATTCTTGCAGCAAAGATGCTAAAGCTGTTCTTGATCAAAAGGCTGACAGATCTCTGTCACCAGCTCAGAGACACATAAAGAGAAATGGGGGAGACGTGTGGGGCCCTCCCCTTCATAAGAATACAGTGGAAAAATACTTCTCTGGGGGTGGAGGACAGGGAAAGGCTGGTGTTTCACAGGAACAGGACATTTTGATCTATTATATATATTTTTCTTAACTTTATTCTGTTTATAAAATTAATATGAGCTAAATCTAGAAAAAATATACAGAAGAAAGGGCAATCTCTCTAAATCCTCCCCACACAAGATAATTAACTACTAATATTTGGGGGAGAATCTCTTTTAGTCTCTTTTCTAAGCATGAGTTTGGTTGTACATATTTGAGATCATGCTGTTTGTATCATAACGTCTCTTGCTTTTCTTACTTGGTATGCCACAGGTATTCCCTCATACAAATAAGAAAAAAACACAACTCAAAATAATAATGTGTATTTTCTACGCACACATGGAAAGTATTTTGTAATCCTCTGAATAGACACATTTCAATTCCCAAATAGTGGGGTACCTCCAGGAAGATGGAGATCTTCAGAAAGAGACTAATGGAAGAAATCAATGAACGGGCTGGGTGCGGTGGCTCATGCCTGTAATCTCAGCACTTTGGGAGGCCAAGGTGGGATGTTTGCTTGACGCCAAGAGTTCAAGACCAGACTGGGCAACATAGCAAGACCCTGTCTCTACAAAAACTTTAAAAATTAAACAAAAATTAGCAGTCGGGCATGGTGGTGTGTGCTTGTAGTCCCAGGTACTCAGGAGGCTGAGGCAGGAGGATCACTTGAGCCCAGGAGTTTGAGGTTGCAGTGAGTTAGGATCACACCACTGTCCTCCAGCCTGAGTAACAGAAAAGAAAAGAAAAGAAAAATAAAGAAAAGAAAAGAAAAGAAAAGAAAAGAAAAGAAAAGAAAAGAAAAGAAAAGAATGAACATATTAACTTTACCTGCAATGCTCAATTTGAAAAGAGACAGGGAGATTCAAGTTTTCAAGTATTATGTATATAATCAAAATTATTTTTAAGAGCTAAACTTTATTATAGTCATCATCATATTGTTTAACATTATATCATGAAACTTCATCCTATTTTACTTAACCTTTCTTCTAAAAGAATCATTTCAGATTTTTAACTATTCTAAATAATTTTGCGGTGAACTTCTGTGAGTATAAATTTTTGTCTTAAGCTTAGATGATTTCTTTTGAATGGATTCCTCTAAGAGGAATTCTTAGATGGTTCATCAACCTCCCCTTCTCTGGGCAGTGCATGCTAGTGTCTCTGTCACCACATCTTCACAAGCGCCAAGTGCTATCATTTTTAAAAATCATTACTAATTTAGCGCTGATTCATTTAATTTTAATTGGAACTTCTCTATTACTAGTGGTTCTAAAATTTTTTACATATATATATTCATTAGTCATTTTCCCTGAGGAAATCTGGTTCCTCAGAACCTTTAAGGGAAGAAGAAAGACAGAAACTCTTAAAGGAGGGGGACACATTGAGCAACATTTTTGTTTGTTTGGTTGGTTTTTGTTTTGTCCTTGGAGGTTTCTTCCTCTCATTGCTTGGGAGAAATAGAAGCTAAGAAAAGGCAGCTTGGGGGCCAGGCCAGCAGGAGTTACATCAGCTATGAGTCAGCCTGCAGCTCGTAAAGTTAATCTTCCTAAGAAGCAGCTCCAGTTACATCACTGACCTGCCCCACACTTTCAGTAGCTCCTCATCACCTGCCAAGAGAAAGTCCTCCTCCGTGGAACCACACCCCTCCCCTCAAGCATGTTACCCTCATCTTTTGCACACGTCCGATCTTCCATTCCACAGACTGTTTACCCTTCTTCAAACACAGCCCAAGTGCAGCTTCCCTTTGCTCATGTTGCTATTCCCTCCACTGAGATGCCCTCTCTGCTTGATCTGCACGTCAGTCTCATCTTGTCTTGATGATCCCAAATGCCACCTCTCTTCCAATCATGCTTTTTGCTCATTCTCTAAAATTCAAGTGATTCCGGTGACTTTTCATTCCTTTGAAGCTTTATTTGTTTCTGAGGGAGGTGTTAAGGGCCAAAGTTCAAACTTTGTGTGTTGGTGTAATGCTTAATTTCAGGTGTCAACTTGACTGGGCTAAGGGATGCCCAGATAGCTGGTAAAACATTATTTCTGAGTGTCTTTGTGAGAATGTTTCTGGACAAAATCAGCATTTGAATTGGTAGACTGAGTAAAGAAGATCCATCTTCAACAATGTGGGTAGGCATTATCCAATTCGTTGAGGGCCTGAATAAAGCAAAAAGGTAGAGGAAGGACAAATTTTTCTCTGCTTGAACTGGGACATCCATCTTCTTCTGCACTTGAACATCAGTGCTTCTGGTTCTTGAGCCTTTGGACTCAGATGGGGACTTAGACCATTGACTCCCCTGTTTCTCAGGCCTTCGGGCTTGGACTGGAACTACACCACCAGCTTTCCTGTGCCTCCAGCTTAAAGATGGCAGCTCACGGGGCTTCCCAGATTCCATAATCATGCGAGCTAATCCCTCATGACAAATTTATTTCTATGTGTGTGTGTATATATATATATATATATATATATACACATATACATATGTATATATATATATCTCCTATTGTCTGTTTCTCTGAAGAACCCTAACACAGCTAGGTCCTTCCACTTCCTACCTGTGTACCTTGAGCAAATTATTAAGAAACTTGAGCTTCTGATTCCTTCTTAATAAAATCAGAAAATTAAGTGAGATCATGAAATAAAGTATCCACAGTTCCTGACATATAGTAGAATATCAACAAACAATGTTAGTTTCTACCTTAGTTCATCTTGTTTTGCATTATATATTGTATATATATAATATATTATATTATGTATAGTTTATATATATTATGTTATAATATATATCGTTTACATATATATATATTATTTATGCCAACCCCAGACCATTTCTAGAGCAGAAAGTCCTAACAGGAAGAACCCAGGTCTTGTATTTGTACATGTAAATGTCCTCTGCACTGCAGCCTCTAGCACAATTCATTGCACATAGGAAATATTCAATAAACATATGTTGAATTTGGATAAGATTAAGGCAAATCATTGAGAATTTACTTTTGACCAAAATTTAGTAAATGAAAGAAATGGTACACAGATTCTGTAATAAATCAACCAAAGAAGCAAAGAGAAATGATTGAGAATGAGCTTGGTTTCCAGGACTGGATTTCACATTCTCTGGCTGTGAGACTCTGGGAAAGCCATTTACTTCATGCAAAAGCCTTAGTTACTATGTCTTTGAAGGGAGATATTAATAGAACTTACCTCATAGAGTTCCTGGGGAAGAGTAAATGAGATCACACATCGAGTGGCAGCCAGGTCCACAGTAAGTACTCGATCACAACTAGTTATCATTTCTAAGATAAAAGAAGACAAAGACGAAGTATCATGAGAATTAAAGTTATTGAGGAGAGATTGAAATATGTCTCTCACCTAGTTCATACTATTCAAAGTCCCTAAGAATGCTCTTTAATTATAGCATTTGTTTAATACTTGCTTGTTTAATGTATTTTAAAAAAGAGATATTTTATAAACAAGTAGAGAAAGTTTTAATTAATATGAGTTGTCTGGACTTGCTGAGAATGCCATCATGTCATCTTAAGTTCTACAGAAAGTCTGTATCTTGCATGTAGGACAGCAAGACCACTCCACAATTTTATTGTCAGCATTCATTTGCAGTTTTCTTGTCATTCATTCATTCACAGTATCTACTATGTGCCAGGCACTTGACAAAGCACACTCAACGTACAAGGACCATCCTGGTGGTCTAGTGACTAGGAGACT
This sequence comes from Lemur catta, assembly GCF_020740605.2. Taxonomy (NCBI): domain Eukaryota; kingdom Metazoa; phylum Chordata; class Mammalia; order Primates; family Lemuridae; genus Lemur; species Lemur catta. The sequence continues at coordinate 38,177,677 of NC_059136.1, forward strand.
AGGATTCAGTGCTCTCAAAGTACAAGGGCAATAAATAAAAAAGTTTTCTTTTTGTACTAAAATTGTAATAAGCAGAAAATAGAAGAGAATTGACACATATGCAGTCCTTTTTTAAGTCTGGTGGTAGGAAACAGCATTCACTCTCTTGGTTTCTGTATTCTCTTGTTGTGGGACTCAAAAAAAGAATCTGGATGGAAATACTTTTAAAGCATTAGAGAAATGCACAGTAATATTTTCACTTAATCAACCCCTTATCACCTAGCACAGAGTAGAGCTTTGCGCAAATGAGACTCCAGGACAGCTGGAGTTTGATGGGGCCAGGACTCAGGAAGTCAGAGGCAGGCAGAGAAGCTCTGGAGCCTTGAGCTTGACCGGCCCCATAACTTGGACAAAAGCCAAGACCGAGAAGGCAGCGTGGGGAACAAGAGGCTACTGTGGATTTGTGCCTAATTCTCTTAGCTCTGTTGGCAGCATCCATGCTCTCTGAGAAAGGAAGGCTCTGCATTTACCCAGTCATTGCACAACATCCTGTTCTGTGCTGCTCTGGACTCAAGCACGTCCACACCAGATAGTGCTGATCATCCTGAGTAGAATGGCCCACGGTGATGAGCTCTTGGGGCAGATGAGCTGGTAAGCAAGTCTCAACTGGGCTGCACGGGCTCCTCATTCTGCATGAACCGTGACTGTGCATCCCTCACTGGCTTGAGGGGTTTCTCACTTGCTCACAGCGCAGCCCACACTCTGATTCACTCTTGCTGTCTGGTGGGGAGACAGGAGTCTGTGCAGAGCAGCTGAGCAGGGAGGAAGTGCTCTGGCCTAATGGATCTGCATGACAAATGTTCTTTTTCCTTTTATCTTCTTAAAAATTTTTTTGGCAAAGCATATGCTTATTGGCAAAAAAGTAAAATACACAAATAAAAAGTATATCACCCAATCTCCACCAACAGAAGTAATAACTTTAACACTTTGGTGTATGTTCCCTCTGGGATATACATACACACATACACATACATGTATATAATATGTATCATATCATGAACACAAAAGGCAGAAGAGGTAAATGAAGTTCAAGTACTCTAAGGTTCTTCCATTTTCTGGGAAGTGATAAAAGTGCTGTATATGAAAGTGTACTTTGTGTTAATAGTAATAAGTCAAGGATGCACATTGAAATCTCTAGTGTAATCACTGAAAGAATGATAAAAGCATGTATAATTATACACACTATCTGAAGACACTGCAGAGTGAACAAAAACAAGTAATTAAAGAAAAACCCAAATAATTACTAGGTGAGATATAACACTTGGAAGGAGGAAACAGTACCAGATGAATTTTATATTTTATGACTTTTTGCCTGAGGACAGGTCCTAGTCTGTGTCATACAAGGCAGCTAAATCTCCAAGAGATAACCTGCAGTGTTTATAACTGGAATAAGCAGAGACTAGAGTTCAGGGTAATCATAGCTGATGTAAAGTGTGGATGCCAAACAGCACAGCTAGCACGAAAAGAAATCTGAGCTGCTGCCAACCACATGGAATACAAAGTTTGTAGTTGAAGTTCAGTCAGCTTAATTGCATCAAAAAATAATATTATCTGTAGTAACACAACAGAATGTAAAGTTTCTATAACATATTACTCACAATGTCCAGTATACTATCCAAAAATTAATTGATATATAAAGCAACAGGAAAATATTATCCTGAATAAAGATTGTTTAAAGAGAAAAGACAATAGAGATTGCCCATATGTTGGAATTAGTACATAAGGACTTTAAGGAAACTATTATAACTATGTTCAAGGATATAAATAAAATATACTGGTAATGAATGAAATGATAGGAAACCTCAGAAAAGAAATAAAAAACAGCAGCAACAACAACAACAAAAAAATCCAGATGGAAATCCTGAAACTGAAAAAATCTGAAATTTAAAAATCACTGAATGGGACCAGGCAAGATGGCTCACGTCTGTAATTCTAGCACTTTTGGAGGCCAAGGCAGGAAGATTGCTTGAGACCAGGAGTTCAAGACCAGCCTGAGCAAGAGTGAGACCCTGTCTCTACAAAAAATAGAAAACGTAGCTGGGTGTGATGGTACATGCCTATAGTCCCACCTACTTGGGAGGCTGAGGCAGGAGAATCACTTGAGCCCAGGAGTTTGAGGTTGCACTGAGCTATAACGATGTCACTGCACTCCAGCCTGAGTGACAGAACAAGACCCTGTCTCAAAAAAAAGGGGGGTGGGGCTTAATAACAGAATGGAAATGACAGGAGAAAGAGCCAGTGAATTTGAAAATAGATTAATAAAATTATACTATCTGAAGAAAAGATTGAAAAAAAATGAACAGAGTTTCAGAGACCTGGAGAAAATATCAGTCTAGTAAGTGTGTAATTGAAGTCCCAGAGGGAAAGGAAGTGGTGCTGAAAAAGTATTTGAAGAAATAATGGCCAAATGTTCCCAAATTTGGTAGAAGACATAAACTTCCAGATTCATAAACTCAGTGAACACGACTGAAGAAAACTACATCTAGTAAAATCACAGTCAAACCGCTGAAAACTGAAGACAAAAAGAAAAATCTTAAAAGCAGCCAGAGAAAACTAATAACTGATCAACATTAATTTGAATGATTTCTAACTTTTAATTAGAAATTTTAGAGCACAGGAGACAGCAAAATAACATTTTGAAAGTGCTGAAAGAAAAAAAAATTGTCAACCCAGAATTTATATCCAGTGAAAACATCTTTTAATGCAGCTGAGGGAATTTGCTGCCAGAAGATCTGCACTGTAAAGAAACAGCACAGAAAGTTATTCAAGCCATAGGGAAATTATACAAAATGGAAACTTACATCTTCAGGAAGGAAAAAAGAATATCAGAAAGAGTAAATTTGTGGATAAACATGAAGGATTATTTTTCTCTTACTTTCTTTAAAATATTAATAATATGCCTTTTTAAACAAAAATTATAGCATTGTCATATAGGTTTACAAGTTAAATAGATGAACTCCTATGACAACAATGGCACAAGGAATGGGAGTAGATGTATAAAATGGACCTATATAGTTATGAAGTTCTTAACATTTTACATGAAGTGGTACGACATTAAATAAATGGGAAAGTTAAGGATGTGTATTTTAATCTTTAGAGCAACCACTCAAAAAATACAAAGGTATAGCTAAAAAGCCAATATATAAGTTGAAATGAAGTTCTATAAATTATTTAATTAAAACATGCAATCTCAACCACAGCAATGCTGCATCAAAAGGTTTGAAAATTGGTTCTTGGAAGTAAAATAATCTTAACTATTTTTAATATAAAGCATAGGTATACATAGAGTACATAAACAGATATAGAGTATATTTGTGGTATTAAAACTTCAGGGGGATGTGATTAGGGAAAAAATGTCTAGATGGCACATTAAGAGGATTATAATGAATAAAAAAAGGTTGAGGAACATTGAATTAAACAACCACAACAAAAAGGGAGGGTAGCAGAACAAAGCAACAAAAAACAGATGGGAAAACAAATACTAAAATAGTAGGGCTAACTCTAATAATATCAATAATTACATTAAATATTAATGGACTAAGCATAACGTTAAAAGGTTCATCCTACTACCTACAGTGTAATATGAGATAAACACAGTTTGAGCTTTAGAGAAAGACAGGTCTATATTTCAATCGCAGCTCAATCACTTATGTTTCCTCAAATGTACAATAGAGATTTGGGTAATACTAGTACTTCATAAGATTAAATGGGATTACCTATGTAATATGCTTAGTATAGTGCCTAGTATCTAGTAAGTACTCAATAAATATGAATCCCTTCTCTTAGAATCCAACATAACATTAAAGAAGACAGTGGGTAGTTTCTCTAGCTCTTACGGGCATAGGAAAGTCAAGATCATCTAAAACAGGGGTTGATAAACCACAGTCACAGACAAAATCTAGACTGCCAACAGTTTTTACAAATAAAGTTTTATTGGAACATATTTGTACCCATTCATTTTATGGATTGTGTATGGCTACTTCTGCGTATGACAGAGCAGAGACTAGTCCATGAAGCCTAAAATATTCATCATCTGGCCCTTGATAGAAAATTTTTGTCCAGCCTGTTCTAGAACGTGGCAATGGAAGTTTGCTTCCAAAATCCAAGCCTAGTTTTTATTTTTGAGACACTTTAAACCAACTTTTTGCTATTAATACTGTCAATTCCATTTGTTTAGTATTAGATAAATCTACTTATAACAAAAAAAATACTGGGAATTATTTAGATGTTCACTGAATGAAAATTATAATCTACACTTGCTATCTGACATCCTATCCCCAAACCTTCTGCCTTTCTTCATAGCTTTTTATTATGATATCTTTTTAAATGACAATAAGAGAAAGTCACCAAAATCCACTATCAGGCTTCATTCTTAAAAATCACAATTACTTTTATATATATTGCTTTAGAACTCTCATACATATGTTCTTATTTAATTACTACTATTCCTATTTTGCAATGAGAAAACTGAAGTTCAAAGAGATTTGGCCGCTTGCAAAACAGTAGGCAGTGGAAGAGTGTTCTGACACCTCCTCTAATGCTCAACTATCATATCACTCTATGCACAATCTATTCCCTGATGTTTTTTAGTTTTGTTGGGGGAGAATCAGGGTACATGCTGAGTATAAAGGCAGTCCAAACTCTCACTTTAATAAATAAACAAAGAGTATGGAAACTCATAGAGGCCTCACAGAATTCTAAAAAGAAGAATTGAGGCCTCTTAGGTAGGTAATTAGAACTATTAGATCTGGCTTGCATGCTATAAAAACTTACAAAAGCAGGAAGCATGCAATGCAAACCTATTAACTTAGCACAATAAACAACACTTGAACAAACCTCCCTTGTCCAGAGAAAACCCCCTGTGTGATACTAGCACTCAGCAAACTTAACCAATATTCTGAAGGCCCACAAAGCGCCAAGCTCTGTGCTAACATGATGAGAGGAGCACAGCCTAAAGATGAACATGACTGTGAATGTGCTTGGAAAGTACTACAGTCTAGTAGGGAGATGAATCGACACACACACACACAAACACCCACCTGAAAGAGAAAACAAAAGGAAATTTGTAATGGATAGAGGTATAAGGGACATCTATTCTGGGAGTTCCAAATGTTATATTCCGACTTGGGTAAGACCCAAAAAGCGTTCCTCAAGAAAACGATATTTGAGCTCACCACTTTGCTAGATATTACCCATTTCTCCTTCCAAATATATTTTCCACCCTGTCCACGCTGCTCTGTACCCTGGGAGGCTGACCCCTATGGATTGTCTGAAAGGGCCCCCCTGCCCTCTGATTAAGGCTGGGGTTTGGACAATGGGCAGCTTCACAGTGCCTTGTATTGATATTGTGTGGATTCCTCTACCAAGGGGATAATTCCTGTCAGGTGGCCCCTTCTCTCTAGTTCTGGAAAGAACTCCTTTCCCTGACCCCTTCAGACCTAAGTGTGGGAGCAGCTCCCTGCTGGTGCTAGCCTCCAGGGCTTCACCGACTTTCCTTGGTTTCCCTTAACCCTACCAACACATGTGAGCTGATTCTTTATTCAATTCACCTCGATAACTCATTTAGAATGTGCCATCTGTCTCCGGCTGGGATCGTAGGATACACTCTTGAAGAAATCTTAATATCTATATAATATACTGCTTACGAATATGGACTTTGGAATCAAACAAAACTGTATTTGAATCCTGGTTTCAGTACATACAGATCCCTGTATGAACTTGGGCTACTTCCTTAACCTCTTTACGACACAATTTCCACGTCTATAGAATGAGGATAAGGATGTCTACTGCATAGATGTTACAAAGATTAAATGAGATAATATATGGAAATGCTAAGTACTTAATAAGTGGCAGCTCCTGCTAATTTCCTGACTGCATGTGGGAAATGCGGCCAAGTGAAGCTGCAAACGCAGGCAGCTGTGAAAACGCATGCAGGCCTGCAGCCTCTGGTGGTGAGGACTAGGCTATCAGTGAGGGAAACCCTTCCAGGGACCCACCAAGATGACACTCCAAGCCCTCCTGGCTCCCTTGGAACTGCTGCAAGCCTCTCAAAATAATAACAGAAAAGGAAAAAAAAAAAAAAAAAACATTTGCCTTTCTTCTTCTTTTCATCAGCGCGAAACCCCAGAACTCATCTTCCCAGCATCCTGCTTCTTACACCCTCCACAAGAGTCACAGCACACAAGTCTTCTTGTGTGCACGCTCTATAATTGTGCAAAGAGTGCGCAGTCTGTCCTCAAAATACCGTGGAAGGAAGAGCAGGCTCTGTCCAGGCCGTGGGTCAGCTCCTCCTCAGGACTGCCAAGGGCAAGGTCACCTAGGAAGAAAGGACAGTTTAGGTTGGAGCCCGAAAGAAGAGAGGGTGCCACTAGCCCTCCTGCTGGCAGCTGCAGGGAAACAAAGGGAGGCTTTAGTTTGTCTCTCATCTTCCATTTCTGTTTTCCTTTCCAGCCACTGTGTTTTGTAAAAACTATGAATTAATTGCCTATGTTCGTATGTCTCTTCATTTATTCATCCATTCGCTTCTTCATTTGTCCATTCACTTCTTCATTTGTCCATTCACTCTTTCATTCATCCTTCCAAGCATCCACTTATCGATCCATTCATTCATCAGTTCACTCGCTTATTCAAGAACTCATCCATCTGTTCATTCACTTATTCATTCCTTCACCCATCAAAATAGCATTCATGGAGTACCTCCTTACTGCCATGCATCAGGCACAGTGCAGGCTGTGTGGACAATAATAATATCACTCCTGTATATACTGCAGAATCCCCCATACTTAGAAAGGCTGTCAGGGATTGCCAAGGTGTGAATAAACAATCCACACAAAAGGAGCAGTATCTGAAAACGCATGGCATCACGAAAGGGTGTGGCTGAGCTGCACAGTGGTAAAGAGTTTACTTCCGAGGCAGCGCGGGCTCTATGGGGACCTGGAGTTGAGGGTAAGGAGGAGGCTCGTTGTGTGTGTGCCAGGCCAAGGAGTTTAGCCTGATCCTGTGGGCACCAGGCCACCCACTGGTTTTTCATGAGGGCAATGGGGTGTTCAATTTTTTTAGGAAGACAACTCTGCCAGAAAAAGAGAGACTAGAGTCAGGGAGACCAGAGAGAAGGTTTAGGCTGAGCCATGGGGATGAAGGTGAGGAGTGTCTGCAAACATTCTAGAAAGGTTTGACAAGTCATGTCTCTAAATCCCATCTAAATAAAACCAAGTTTGGGCGGAAAGTACCTTTACCTTGTGTTTTCCTTTCCCAGAGAGCATTGGAGCCACTATCCAAACAAGAACATTAACTACTGCGTGGGCCCCTAAACAACAGAGACCAGGACGACTCCCTTGGGCAACAGCCCATGATTATCTGTAGCCCTGAGAGCAATGAAGCCTTGGGCTTAAAGAGATCTTTCTCTGCTAGTGCCTGATAGGATCTTCAAGACGCTCTCATTTTACAAATGAGAAACACTAAGTGAGGCCCACAAAGGTTAAGTAACTTTTGAAGGTCACACAGCTTAAAAGTGACAGAGCTGTGTGTAGAACCCATGCCTACTGACAATAGACCCCAGCCTTTCTGCAACATCCTTATGTGTGTACAACAGTTGTTATACACAAGAAGACTGCAGCTGAGATAAAAATTATCGATAGATATACAAAGAAAATAGTTGCTGTGTAAGAGCCATTTTTCCATGAAATTCCTTTCATGTTGCTCTAAAGTTTATTTAATGGTTACAAACCTGAATTTATGAATATATACATCTATATATTGACTACTGTATGTGTGTGTGTGTGTATGTGTGTGTCACAAGTGAGCTATAGTGTCATGTTATCAGAGAAGTCAAACAGGGGAAATTTGAAGTCCTTCCTGGTGGTAGTCTTCTACTTCTGGGACTTCCGGGAACGTGGAACATAAATCAGAGGAACTCTGACAGATCCTGTGTAACTCAAGCATTCTGGAAGCTCCCTCCTCCCCGCTGGCTTTCCTTCTTCCAGGATCGTTCCCCTAACATCCAGCCCACTTCTGCTTCTTGCCCACCCTGTCCACACATTGCTCAGTTCTGCATGTTTTCCTCTGACTGCCCCTTCCCCAGCCTCCCATCAGCCAAGTGCCGTGGACCGGAGACCACAAACTGGCCAACTGAGAACCCAATATGGCCCACAACATGGTGTTTGGCCTACACCAGATTTAAAAATTTTGAATTGGTTCTCAACATTTAAAAATTAGAAAACTTCACATTTTTTTAAAAAAACAACTTAGACTTCTGTCTTCTCTTGAAACACTGGAAGATCTGGCAAGACAGGGCCTGCTTTCCCACATGGCAATAATTGGCCATGTGCTGTTTAGGTCACCATGGTTCTTACCCTCTGTGTATTTCACTCATTTATATAACTTGACTAACTCTGAAGGGATTTGGGTTTGAGATCCCTGAAGTAGACAATCCTTGGTCTATGTGAATTGAAGCACTTGCCACTTGTAGTATTTCTGAAGAACTCAGAAGATCCGTGCTGTATTATTTTGTGATTTTTTTTTTTTTTTTTTTTTTTTTGAGACAGAGTCTCACTGTGTTGCCCAGGCTAGAGTGAGTGCCGTGGCGTCAGCCTAGCTCACAGCAACCTCAAACTCCTGGGCTTAAGCAATCCTATTGCCTCAGCCTCCCCAGTAGCTGGGACTACAGGCATGCACCACCATGCCTGGCTAATTTTTTCTATATATATTTTTTAGTTGGCCAGATAATTTCTTTCTATGTTTAGTAGAGACGGGGTCTCGCTCTTGCTCAGGCTGGTCTCGAACTCCTGAGCTCAAACAATCCACCCGCCTCGGCCACCCAGAGTGCTAGGATTACAGGCGTGAGCCACCGTGCCCGGCCTATTTTGTGATTAAATTGATACACAAAAGAATTTGACTTAGGTATGGACACATGAATCAAAGAATATGAGAACTTCCAAATAGCATAACATTTTTTCTCCAGCCTTATTGAGGTGTAACAAATAAAAGTTGCCTGTATTCAAGGTGTACGATGTGATGTTTTGATATACATATATATTGTGAAATGTTTACCATGATTGAGCTAATTAATATATCACCTCACATAGTGACCATTTTTTTGTGATGAGAATACTAAGGATGCACTTGCTTAGCAAATTTCAAATATATAATATATTATTATTAACTATAGTCACCATGCTATACATTAGGTCTCTAGAACTTAATTATCTTATTACTGCAAATTTGTACCCTTTGACTGTCCACATAGTAAGATATTTTTAAACAATTTTTAAATTCTAATTTTGTACTCTAGATCAACGGTCCCCAACCTTTTTGGCACCAGGGACTGTTTTCATGAAAGATAATTTGTCCATGGAAGGGGGCAGGACTTGGTGGAGCTCAGGCAGTGATGCAAGCGAGGGGGAGCGGAATACAGATGAAGCTTCACTCATCCGAACCCCCCCTTCCTAAGTTTCATGCAAGACAATTTTTCCACAGACGGGGGTGGAGTGGGTGGGTTGGAGTGGGGTGCAAGAGGGCTCTGTGGCCCAGTCCTTACAGACTTATGTACTGGTCTGCAGCTTGGGGGTTGGGTACCTCAGCTCTAGATCATTCTGTTAGATGTCAGTGCTCTATGTAGTCTTTACTTTTAAAAATAATTTGTTATAAGAGTAATGTATTTATCCAAGTCCCTCTTTGTGAGATATTTAGGCTCTTGGCAGTTTGGAGTTATTTTGAACAGTATTTCAAAGAACATCCTAGAACCAGCATCGGTGAGCCACTGAATATGCAAAAACCAAGGGCTTTTGATATCCATATTGATGTTGGTGCTAAATTTCAGTGTGCAGAGGTTCAGCTTACACAAAGTGAGATTGCGCTTTCATGATAGATGCTCTTGGGGCCGGAAACCTTACAGGTGATACTTCATTGAGTAAAGGCCCCAAATTTTAACCTGCATCTGCACACTAGAGAGAATTTAATATGGAGATGTATTGGTTCCAGTACTTGGGTTCAAAAAACAAATTGTAGACATTCAGAATCAAAGAAATGTGATTGAGCTACAGCTTGTCTGTGTGTGTTTAATTGTGTGCGTGCACATATGTGTTTGTGTGTGGGGGTGTTTAGTGGACAAGAAGGTCAATGGTATAACAAGGCTGCTGACAGAACCTCAGGTTCATTTCACAGGGGAGCAAGAAGAATAAGGATGGCAGCCAGGTCACTTCCACTCCGTGAGATCACTGCAAAATGTTGTGTGCAATTCTGGGTCCCCACTCTGGAGATACAGCACACTACAGCATATTCAGAGGAAAGGGGTCAGCAGGGTGAGGGACCCGTGGGTGATGCTGAAAGAACTGAGAGGGTCTGATCCTAGGAGAGGACACTGGGGGCAGGTGGTACTAAAACTGTCAACCACCTAAGGGGCTGTCAGTGAAATCTATCCTGCGTTCCCCAAACTCAGAACTGACACAAATGAACAGAAGCCACAGGCTGACAGATTTCAGCAGAGTCTAAGGAAGAACTAACAGAGCTATGAATAAACAACATAGAAGTCTCCGGAGGGAACACAGAAAACTGTTAGCAGTGTTTACCACCAAGAAGTGGGACCAGGGAGGCACACCATTTGAAATTACCCTTGTGTATCATTTGAAAATATTGTTAAGCCATGTGCATGAATGACATTTATGATGAAGAAACTAATTTAATCATGTGACACATGAGGAAAAAAACACATGTCCTATTCATCAGGTGAGATATTTTGGTTGCCATTCTGGCTAATAACAGAACAAGCAAAAAAAAAAAAAAATGATTTAACGGGAGGATACGGTTGCTCCCATGATGGAAAGACAGGCTAGGAAGGCCTGGAGTCCCAGGGCTGTTGGGGGCCCTCATGAGTGGTCTATCGTTGCCGTGTCGTGGCTCTATCAGTTTTCTATCTTTGAGTCACTGGGCTCCAGACTTATTAGTCCGTGAGACACAGACTGGCCTAATTTGGGATCACATGGCCACACTCTCACTAATAGCCCCTGGTAAAACCACCTGAAATGGGCGTAGGCTTTTCCCCAAAGGAAACTTGGGGTGCTGTTCCCAAAAGAAGGATGAAGGGATGCTGAGCAGGCCCAACCAAGACATCTCCCACATCGGTTACAAGAAGTGGAATAAGCTAGCTCAGAAGACAGTGAGGTCCCCATCCCTGGAGGTATTCCAGACAGACTGGCGAGCGCCTGGTGATAAGTTTGTAAAGAGATTCAGCATCTAATGGGGCTTGGATTATACCACATCGAGATCCCTCTCAACCCTGGGATTTTATGGTTCTATGATTTGGGGAGAATGCTGCCTTTTAAACAGGACAGCTCCAGGACAGCTGGGACCACACTTTTATAGCCAATGGACTTTTCGGATCCCCTCATACCCAGAGTCAACCAGGGCAAAATTATGTTCTCGCCAGGCCCTTATTTCTCATCTCTCTTTTCTTCCTCTCTCTTTTTTTTTTTTCAGATCATACATAGCCTTTATTAATATAATGTATTTGCAATGAATTATACCTCAATTTCAGACTAACATATTAGATTTTTTTTTTTTTTTTAATTTCAGCTCGGGTGAGTGCCAGGCGCACTGTCTGGAGAATGGACACGCTTCTTCCTCTCTTGCAGTCTGTTCTTGTACTTCTGACACTTCCCACTGGATGGTTGTGAGCGCTCAGAAAGAATGTAGTAGTTAACGAGGCCTGTCTCTGGGGTCAGACTTCACGTCGGCTGTAGGATTCAGCCCTTAGGAACTACGTGACCTTGAAAAAAATGACTCAACTTCTCTGGGCCTAGATTTCCTCATCTGCATTATCTAGAGATAATAATAGTAGGACCTACCTCATGAGGCGGTTGAGAATATTAAATAATACATCTAAAATGATTGTTAGCGGCTCTGCCAGGGAGAAAGGGCTCAGAAACATCCTCAAGAACATTATTATTATTATTAAAAGAAGTAGCTCCAGAAATATTTTCCAAAAGTGACTTGGAAACACTTTGTGCTCCACAGGAAAGGGCCCAAATTTCTATTTATTTTCTAAATTCTTGCCCCTAGCAGAGTTCCTGGTACATGTGGGTGCTTTATAAATGTCTATAAATAAGAAAGCAGAGGAATAAATGAATAAGTGAACCAACTAACAGAGGTCAAAGAGTAAGAGATATTTCTGTTGCCAGCTTCTGCTGAGGTTTCTGAGGAAGAAAAGGAAGGCTGGGAGAGGAGGAAAAGCCCTCTCCGAGGGAAGAACAGCTGACAGAGTTAGTCAAAGAGTGAGTCATGGCCAGAATACACCCAAAAGGAGAAGTGCCCGGGACCACCCCACGGCTTGGTGGTGGAAACTTTGAGGATTACCAAGAAAAATGGCCCCAGTGGACTGTTTTGTACTGATTTGGGTTTCAGGGTTGAGAGAACACGATGGAAGTTTTCAGAGTGAGACACTTGGGTGATCTATTTTGGAGGAATTATCTGGAGAAAAGAAAATGAGAACTGCGGGTAACCTTTGCGTGAGAGCGTTAGGTAGGAAAGAGGTGATTCCGGGACATTCTCATAGCCTGATTTTTCAGGCCCGGTGCACTGTGGGGTCCCGTGCGAATTAGTGTTGGAAATTTAACAGTGCAAAGGAAGCAAAGTGTTCATAGTGAAGAGAATGTGTCTTATACAGGAGGGGATTTTTAAGGCAAACTTTTTATTAAGATATAACAGACATAGAGGAAAGTGCATAAATCAAAAATGTACAACTCCCTTAATTTTCAAAACATGAACATGTCCACATTACCGGCACCAAGACATGGAAGTGAGTTTTCAATGTAAATGTACATGAGACCCACCTGGAGTAGTACCTGGCAGAAAAGCAGATTTCCTGGCCCCTTTGCCAGAGATTCTGATTCAGTAGTTCTAGCATGTGGCCCAGGAATCTGCATTTCTCCCTGCACCACTGGATCCCAGTGAAGATGGCCCATGGACCACTGTCTGAGAAAAACTGACCTTCTGAATGAGAACAAGCTTTAGAGTCACGTAGACTTAGACTTGGAATTCCACCTTCTGGAGTGAGTAAATTGATCTCACAAGGAAAGTGGGAGCAGTGGTACCTCCTCATAGGTTTGCTTTGAGGATTAAATGAGAAAATGCATGTAAATCCACAAAAACTGCTTGGCATGGTGTTGGGTACACAGTAAGCACTTAATAAATGTAGCAAAGCAAACACGCCTACAAAGAAGACAGGACACTTGTTTTTCACTGTATTAATGGTACGGCATGTTTTTTACTGTTAAGTACTTATGTGTAAACCAGTGTAAGAAGTGATTGCTTGTCGTTAGCATGTAAATTCAGAGTCAGGAATGATGGTGATGCCACCAACCACTGGCCGTGGTCCGTGGCCAGTTAGGAGCGGGGCCACACAGCAGGAGGTGAGCAGTGGGCGAGCAAGCGAAGCTTCATCTGTATTTATAGCCGCTCCCCATCACTTGCATCACCACATAAGCTCTGCCTCCTATCAGATCAGCGGTGGCATTAGATTCTCATAGAGCATGAACCCTACTGTAAACTGCACATGTGAGGGATCTAGGTTGCACACTCCTTATGAGAATCTAATGTCTGATGATCTGGGGTGGAGCTGAGACAGTGATGCTAGCACTGGGGAGCAGCTACAAATACAGATTATCATTAGCAGAGAGGTTTGACTGCACAATAAATGTATAGTGCTTGAATCATCCCGAACCCACCCCCCACCCCACCCCCCAATCCGTGGAAAAATTGTCTTCCATGAAATGGGTCCCTGGTGCCAAAAAGGCTGGGGACTTCTGGGCTAAGGGAGTTAGCAGCACAGATCTGGTGGTCGGAAACCCTGGGGTGTGAGTTTGAGTCCTGGCTTTGCCACTTACTAGCTGTGTAACCTTGAACAGATTACTTAACTGCTCTCTCATTCCTCATCTGTAAAGTGGGGATAATAATGCCTACTTCAGGGTGACTGCGGGGATGAAATGAGAGACCAAGGAAAGAAACCCCTGAGCCCTGACCCCACGGCCTGTCCCTGGAAAAGAGCGCAATAACAGTTGGCAACTCTATAGCTGAAAGTGAGAACGTTCCAACCCTGGGCAATGAAAATGTCCTCCTCAGAGGGATCCTAAGGAGGAAACAAGTCCCACTCTCAGAAAACAGTAGCTAAACTTAGAGCAGTGTAATAAACAGGCTAAGAATTAGGTATTTATTATTAGGCCAAGTGCCACTGCCATGATTCTGGGGCAGGTGAGACTGACTGTCTGAGAAACTTCTTCAGGTGTTTATACCTTTCAAGGGGTCGCAGGCAGGAGTGGACTGAGGGTGGAGGTTTTGCTCTGCAACTGAAACCTCTTATTTAACTTGGGCCAAACACCAAACACAGAGGATGTAATTTGAATTGTTGAAGGGGGTTGGGGCCATCAGGCTATTTCCAACTACACTTCCTGGTATTCATATCAGGGTGGGGGGCACTATGAATCCAGCCTTGACTTTGAAGATTGGTTTTTAGGGGTCACCGCCACTAAATTATACTGGTCAATTCCCCAAGCGGTGGAGTATAGACAGCATACCAGATTGTAGTTCGCTGTCTCCTGCCTAAGGCAGCCTGGGGCCATGCCTTAGAATCAGAGGTTCCAGTTCTGCTACTGATAAAGCAGATAGCCTTAAGCAATTCATTTTAACCATGTTTCTTGAACACTTATAAGTCCAGCTCTGGGCTAGGCACTCGGAAATACAAACTGAAGTACAAGTTCCTCATTATTGATAGCAAGGCCTTCAAGCACAGTTGTGCAGGTTGGAAACTGCCCAAAGCCATTCACCCAAGAGTGAGAGTAGGGGCTGAAGTCCAGGCTACACACTGGTCACGTGGGACAGGCCCCCATCCTCCTTCTACTAATTTGCACGAAGATGCTATATAAGCTAGTGGTAACTTTCTTAAGGAGGTCATGTCGGGCTATTCACACAGAAATAGAAATAAAAACGGCATTTCCTCATAAAATGAAAACAAATAATTCTATTTTCTCATGTGTAGAGGGGTTGAGAAAAACAAATGGGAGAACAGAGATGAACACACTTTTGACAACATATAAAAGAGAGTATAGGTCTAATGATAGCACAGTGTAATCATCTCCTATTGCAAGCTAGCTGTGTAACCTTGGGGAAGTCACTTTACTTCTCTGGGCTTCATTTTCTTCATGTATAAAACGAGTGAGAGGGATGAGAGCAGCGGATATCAAATTTTAGTGTATGTAAGAATCACTTGAGGATCCCCTTGCCCATGGTCCAGAGACCCTAACTGAGTAGGATTAAGAATCTGTATTTTAAGCCAATATCCCAGATAATTCTGACGCCCATGGTCAGCAGATCCAGTGGATAAACATTGGCCCCTTCCAGATCCAACCTTCTCTGAGCCCGTCTTCCACCATGCTATAGCAGACAGAAGTCTTGCTGAGTGTGAGGTGACAAGAAAAATAGGGCATAACGTCACAGTCCCTAACCTGAATGTAATGACCTTATAGAGGGGCTTGGCAGTGGGGCCTTTGTGTTCCTGTCCCCAGGCTGAATGGGCTGGCCATGGACACTCACCAATTACACACTCAGTCTCCTGGGAAGATGGTCACTTTGCCTGAACTGACACCACTCATTACCCCAACTGAAAATCAGGGCCAATTGGTGCTAACGGGTGCCCCCTTGGTCTTTCTGAAAATAAAAGTCAGTAAATGTCAAAACAAGCCTCTGGCCACCCTGGAAATTCTCAGTCATCAATAGGTATAAACATCATTGGTCAGGATTTGCTGATTGTGCATTAGCCTACTAGTGATCTCTCCTCCCTTCACTTGCTCCTCAAATATCTACTAAGCCCCGACGTGCCACTGGGCACTGAGCGAGGGTCTGGGATACGGAAATGGATAATGGGACAGGGTATTGCTAAGCACACCCAAACATACCCACCAATGTACAAACTACTGCCTGAGAACCAGGAGGTTTTTCATGCTGGAAAGCTATTTCAGTGTAGTAGCGTCTGACTGCGCCAACTGATGTCTTAGACAATGGCCTGCGACCCAGGAAAAACAAGCCCACTGAGGTAACTAGAAACATCCAAAGGGGAAAAAAAAGTCAATAACTTAACAAAAACGCAACATAGTTCTCCAGCCTCGGCCAGTATTGTGTTTCCCAGGTGTAAATGAGAGCATTTTGTCGCTGCTCACATACATTTCCCTCTTCTATTCCAACTGAAGTTTCACCCTTACTGTCTGCAGGTTTGTCTAAAAGCCCAGTGTGGTCAACAGTGGTTGGAACAGGAACCACAGAGACCAGATCGCTCGGTCTGTGACTATCAGATCTCAACCACAATGTCAGTCCAAGCCTAGGCAGGATTTCTGTGCCCTAGATTTCTAATTGCAAGCTGAGAATCCCTAATCTGAAAATCCGAAATCTGAAAGGCGCCAAAATCTGAAACATCTTTAGCACCGACGTGATGCTATAAGCGGAAAATTCTGGACCTGACTTCACATGACAGGTTGCAGTCAAAATGCAGAAACACAGTTTATTCAGCATCACCAAGGGGAAAAAAGACCCTCCTAGCTCCCTTCAGCTCTTATGTATCTTTTCTGAGCACACCCATGAAGGGTAATAAAATGGCTCTTGTGCAGACTAGGCCAGCCGACGGCTGACTCCCCACGATGCAGAGACACTTCCAGGACAAAAACCATTGTTGATGAGGCAGATGATTCTAGAGGGAACATTTTTTAAAAACCATCCAGCAGCATGCCTCCTCATCCCTAGAGGACCCGCTTCCTGGTCCCTCGGCTGCTTCTGATATTTCTTCTCACCTAGAAAAATAAAATACTGTGTACAGTAACCTTTTAATCAAAACACAGCATTGTAGGAGGCTGAAAGCCTGCTGTTGTCTGTTCGTGCTGCTGCTTCACTGCTGACACAGGTATTTTAGTGATGACACTGTGCAGCTTCGTTACCCTGAACATATTGTTTTTCACTGTATTAATGGTACAGCATGTTTTTTACTGTTAAGTACTTATGTGTAAACCAGTGTAAGAAGTGATTGCTTGTCGTTAGCATGTAAATTCAGAGTCAGGAATGATAGTGATGCCACCAACCACAGATTGTCCACATGGGTGGAGGAGGTAGTGACATCTTTGCTTTCTGATGGTTCAGTGTACACAAACTTTGTTCCATGCACAAAATTATTTAGAACGTTGTATAAAGTTACCTTTAGACTCTATGTTTAAGGTGTATATGAAACATAAATGAATTTAGACTGGGCGTAGTGGCTCATACCTGTAATCCTAGCACTCTGGGAGGCTGAGGCAGGAGGATCGCTCGAGGTCAGGAGTTTGAGACCAGCCTGAGCAAGAGTGAGACCCCATCTCTACTAAAAATAGAAAAAATAGCCAGACGACTAAAAATATTAATAGAAAAAAATAGCTGGGTGTGGTGGCACATGCCTGTAGTCCCAGGTACTCGGGAGGCTGAAGCAAAAGGATTGCTTGAGTCCAGGAGTTTGAGGTTGCTGTGAGCTAGGCTGACGCCACGGCACTCTTGCCTGGGCAACAGAATGAGACTCTGTGGCAAAAAAAGAAAAATGAATTTCCTGTTTAGACTTGGGTTCTATCCCCAAATATCTCATTATGCATATGCAAATATTCCAAAATCTGAAAATATCTGAAATCCAAAACACTTCTGGCTCCAAGAAGATATTCCTCCTGTATTTGTAAAACAAACCTTTAGGTTCTCAAACTCCTCTTCCACTGGTGAGAGGGACAGGGGAATGAAGGGCATTCTCTCTCCTATTCCACGCTGGGATGGGCACAGGAGGAAGTGACTTAGAGCTAATACTCAGTCAATACCTACTGCATGCCAAGGCCTTCCTTTCTGTTCTTCAAAATAGCTTTGTAAAGCAGGAATTCTTGTCCTCATTTCACAAATAAAGAAATTGCAGCCTTGGCAGATTTGTCCAATTTGCCCAAATTTACACACCCAATGATAAAAGAGCCATTGCTTTAACAGCTAACATTGCCTAGTACTTCCCATGAGTTAGGCCTGTGCTAAGCACTTTTACAGACATTATTTCATTTATTCTTTGAACAACCCTGTAAAGTGGATAATACTGTTATCCCTACTCTACAGTTGAGAAAACTGAGGTTTAGAGAAGTAATTAACTTATCCTGGCCACATAGCCAGTATGTTTGGAGAAGGGAGTTGAACTTTCGTCACGGAAATACAACTCAGGCACTCTATTTAGACTCTTTTGGCAAGATGGGCCAAAAATAAAAACCACCAAAAACAAAAGCAAACAAACCAAAAAAACACCTCTTTATCCTTGCTTTGTGGGGGAAAAAATTTATTTGGATAAAGACAGAGAGAGAAAAAGTGAGTCCCCACTGAGGATGAGGTTATACTGAAGAAAATAAAAGATGTTGGATTTGGTCTTCACCCAAATTGTCTAGTAAGGAAAATAGATGTTAGACAAGTACATAGCTCTAACAGCTGTGATATAATTGCTCATATATAAACAAGCAAATCCTGAAGGAGCCCCGAAGAAGGAATGCTGATATCCAATGGAAGAAACTGGAAAGTGTCACTAAAAGGGGACATTTTAGCTGACATTTACTATTATTTTCTTGTTTTAAAGTGAGCAGAGAGCATGCCTCCCAGCGCCTATCCCCCACTGTGTTGCAGCTCTGAGCTCTGGTTGGCACTGATTCAACCCCTAGGTCCAGCTTTCAGCCCCGGCTACAAATCAGGGAGAACCCCTCCTCGTCTCCTTGGTTTAAGGATGAGCACATGATCTAAGTTGGTCTAACCCAAGTGAAGGCTGGGACTTCTGCTTGATGATTTTGAGCTGAGAAGACTTCTCCTTTCTTTCCTGGGTGACACATATCCATGATTCCTGGAACCACTGCCATATTTTTGCTACCAGGGAAGCCAGCCTAAAGGTAAAGACAAAACAATGAGAGCAGCTTGGCCAAAAGAGCTCCAGAGAACTGGAGCTGGAACCCAGGCCTGAAGCCCACACCACTTTTGGACATTTTCAAAATGATCCAATGAATTTCTTCACTGCTTTAGCCATTTGGAGTTGGGTTTTCTATTATTTGTCACCCAAAGCATCCTAAATGATCCAAAGACTATTTTTGAAAATGTGTGAAGATACCCATAAAATGTTTTCCTCTTGATATAATCAGGATCAAGTTATCAGTTGGGGTTTTCTGGTTTCAAGAGACAGAAAAACTAACCCCAACTAACTTAAGCAAAAATGGAATTTATCAGCTCAAGAACATAGAAAGGGAATAAATTGGGCTCAGGCATACCTGAATACAGGAATCAGACAAAAGTCACCAGAATTCAGTTTCTTTCCATGTCTCTGCTCACTTCTTCTCCTTCACATGTGAACTTCGTCTCAGACATGATCTCATTTCCCAGTTGCTGTCTAGCTCTTACAACCTCTCACGTACAAGATCAAGGGGAAAGAGTACCTTCATCTTCATATTAACCAAGAAAACCCCAGGGGTTTTCTGACAGGGCCTTGGCTCGAACCCTGTTCCCACTGCTACCCACTGTGGCCAGGAGAATGGGCTTCCCCAGGTGACTTGGACCTCACTCCCATGATTCACCACTGGGACCAACGTAGAGGTCAGCTTCATGCAAGGCACATGTCTGAAAGTGGGGGCAGGTGTTTCCCCCAAAACTACATCAAGCAACATAGAAACAGGCAACAAAACAGCAGATGTACCCTACAGCTCGCTTGAAAATGCTTCTCAGTCAACATTCCTAACATAATGTGGATTTGCAAGAGGTGGGCTAAACAGAAAATTTTGTTTATCATGGTTAAGAATTGCTTTCCTGGGTTTGCCAGCCTAAAACCAGCAATAGTTTCTGTGAGGTTTTTGTCCTTTCATGAGTGCATTCATTCTTTCAACTAATATTTTCTGAGCAATAATGAAGATAATGAAAACAGTTATCACACTAAACATGCATGTAATATGTTATCTCATTCAATCCTTACCACTAACTCATCAGTTCTCAAACAGGGCTGACTTTGCTCCCCACAGGGTATTTGGCAATGTCTGGAGATAGTTTGGTTGTCACAATTTGGGGGTGCTGCTGGCATCTAGTGGGTAGAGGCCTCGAATGCTGCTGAACACCCTCAATGCACAGGACAGCCCCCCACTGCGAAGAATTATCCAGCCAAAATACCGGTACCACTGAGGTTGAGAAATCCTACACAAGCTCATGGTGCCATCCTCATTTTTACGGACAAAGAAAATTGAAGCTTAGAAAAGTTAAGCAACTTATCCAGGCTTATGAAAGGTAGGAAGTAATGGGGTTGGGATTTTAATCCAAAGCCCTTGCTGTCTCAACCCCTGGACTGTAGGCCACCCGAGGATGGAACTCACATCCCTGAACTTTTGTGCCAAGCCCAGTGCCTGGCAGTGGGCTATTTGTCCACAAATTACTATTTGCTATTTGTCTATTCCAGGAGTTATCAAAGTTTTGCTGTAGTGTCAGAGAGTAAATATTTTAGGTCTTGGAGGCCATATATCATCATGAATACTTAACTCTATTGTTGTAACACAAACATAGCCATAGAAAGTATGTAGATGAATGAACTTGGCTGTGTACCAATACAACTTTATTTACAAAACCACATAGTAGGCCAGATTTGGTTGATGGGCCATAGTTTGCTGACCTTCATCTGTTAGAATAATCATTCTTCCATTACTAAGTCCCCATTTTTAGATTGCTGACCAGCAAGCTCTAAAATACAGCTATATTTCTCAGCAGCCCCTGCAGCCCAATATGGCATGTGACTAAATTCTAGCCAATGAGAAGCAGGTGGAGGCATTATTTGGAATTCCTTGGACGGCTGTTTAAAAGGACCTGATTCATTTGGGAAGGGCCTCTTTCCTCCCTTCTGTTTTTCCTCCTTCTCCCAACCTATGAAGGACTCCAGCAGCCATCTTGGGCCATGAGGTGACTTTGAGCAAAGAAGCCGCAGGATAGCAAGGAAGAGCAGAAAGCTAGGAGCCTGAGTCCCTGATGACACCAAGGAGCCGCCACCATACGAGAGAAAAATAAGCTTCTGTATTATTTAAGCCACTGCATATGTTTGCGTAACCATATGCAGTAGAACCTAATCCCAACTATATACCAGCATGTGGAATCATTCAACAAATATTTGACTAGCGAAGGGAATGCCCAAAGTGTAAGTGAGCACCAAGGAGGAAATGAATCCTGCTGGGGTGGGTGGGGTGTCATAGAAACAAACAAACACCAGGGCTTCCTCGGGCTCTTGGTGGTTAAGCACCCAGGATGACTCACGTCTCTGGCCAGCTCCCTCTGTCCCCTTTCTTCCTCCCAACAGGGGACTTTCCTTTTATAGTGACAACCACCAGCTACTCTACCTTTGCGGCGTCCTTCCTCACTAAGTTTGTCTGTTATACAGAACGCAGTTTCCTACAAGAGAGTGCTCTGTTCCTGGTCATTTGAAAGGGGTTTTTATTTACTGGACACCAAGGGGAGGCAGCCAGGGGAGTCCCCCCAGATAACAAAAAGAGCAGAGTCTACAGACTGAGGAAATGTAACAGGTCCTTATCGTCATGATCACAGATGTGTTTGCCTTTCGTTGTCAGCATGCAGATGACAGAGAGGGAAAAAGCCTGGCTCTGTCATTAGACGACTCTGAATTTGAACAGTGGCTCAGTCACTGAGCAGTGAGGCGTTGGCCACGTCATGTAATTTCCTTGAGAAGCAGTTTCTGAAACTTCAAAATAAGTCAATAATAACTTTCTCCCAGCAATGTTATGAGAATTAAATAGTGAAAGGGTGCCTGGCACAGTGGAGGGGCTCAAATTATAGTTCTGGAAACTTCTGTCTGCCTGCTATCCTGACAATCAGGATGATAACTTGGGATTTGGGTGGATCCCCTGCCCCGTCTCTGGAAGGGCAAAATCTTCCAGCCTTCACACTCAACGCTTCCTTGCTTTCCTCTTTTCTTGGCTTGTCCCACACAATTGCTCTTCCTTTTAATTCTCCCACCCTACTTTAAAGCACAAGCAAAACAATCCTTAGAATCAGTAAAAATCCCTTTTTTTCCCCCCTGACATTATTTCATACAGCCAGCCTCACCAGAGTGCTGCATGAACATCCAGTGCCACAAGGACATTCTCAATGTCACACTTGCCGGCCACACATTTTCACTTTCCGATGAATGAGGCCTTGACACGGTCATCTCCAAGAGAACAAGTGGTCACAGGACACTTCGAACCTGGAGGCCATATCCATAAAGGTGGCTCACAAATGCAAAATAGTCCACATCCCAGGAGAGGTCTGAAAAAGCTATTAGTGCCATGCAGGGGAAATGAACAACCCAAAAAAAGCTGTCGGCAGCGGACAGGATCCCACGGCATTCAGTGTGGGAACTGGGTTCCAGAGAGTGGCTGTTCATGAGGCTATAAACGTAGCACCTTCCTGCAAATGGTGTCAAGGAGACGTGGGCAAGTCCCAGAGAGAGGGTAAGCGAAGAGGACCCACAGGTGAGGGCTCTCTGGAAGCATTCACGGCAGGGCCACGTATTGGGCGGGTCAGGAAAAACAACTCGACCAAAGGAAAAGAACAAACTGTGGATATAGGTCTGGGTGGGCGAGAAGCAAATGATTCCTCTTTTTGTCCTAGCGTCTGGTGGAGTAATGTTCCTTTCCCTCCAACAGAACATCTGAACCTAACAAAAGACACCATTAAGCATCAGGTAAATATGAACAAAAGTCGGATCAGGCCGACTAAACGAATGACTATGTCTGTGTAATAAAGCCTTTCTCTTTGGTTGTTAACAATAACCACAGCCTAGGAGGAATGCAGAATACACTCAATCAGGGAGACTGAATGGTACTAACTTCCAGTGTGTACAGGAGGTTATGCTAGGCCCTGTGCAGATTGGATAGAAGCCAGCCATTCATTCATTCAGCCAGTCATTCTGCAATACCTGTGTGGCCTGTACCATGTACGAGGCACTGAGGCAGTTGACACTGCAGGGCATAGAGTGCTGTGAGCAGGCCACGTTCTGGAGACGGAGTCAAATTGCCTCTGGAGAGTCCTGGTTCCATCACACCAGCTGTGTGACGATCTTGGCCAAGTTACTGAACTCCGCCATATCTCTGTTTTCCCATCTGCAAGAAGTGGATACTAATAGCATCTCTCGTGGGGTCGGAGTGAGGCTTACCCGAGATAACATCCGCAAAGCACTCAGAAGGGAGTGCCGTTCCTCTTGTCCTAGCTGTGGTGGTGGCTGCTGTTACTGTTACTACTGCAGGCCAGAGGGGCTGAAAAGGCCAGGCTTGAGCAAGTCATGACAAAAGCACTGAGAACAAAAAGGAGAGGGGCAGTGCTGTGTGTTGCGGCATCACTCAGGAAAAGCTCATCTGAGAGCCCGATGTGCAGTTGGTGGCAGGGTCTGGACTAGGACACAGACTCCTGGGTTCTGATGTCGCCTTTTCCCTCAGATCGACGGAGACCAGCCCAAAACACAGCTATCTAGGACTATGGCCCACAAACCCGAATGCAAAATTAGGGAGCCATGGTAACACAATATTAGTATCACCTGTGTCATGGTCAAGCAGAACACGGGTTTTCAGAGACAGATGGCAACCAGGATTAAAGTCGGCTGTCGTCAAATGGACCAGCTACACCCTAACTCCACCCCTTACTAGTTTTGCAACCTTGAACAAATGACTTGGCTTTTCCCAGCCTCAGTTCCTCTCCCTGTTAAGTGAGGCTAATGATAGAACCTCTTCTAGGGTTATTGTGAGGACTGAATTGTTAAAAAAATAGCAGCCTTTGTTGTTATTGTTTTCACTGTTTTGTCTCACACCCAGTTTACTGCGGGCGTTTATTAAATATTTGCTTCCTAAACTTGTACTTTCTGTGTGAGTCTGTTCAGGGTTGGAAGTGATGAAAGGTTCCTGCGGTCCTGAAATCCTGGCTTGGGAGTGACAGCTGGTGTCCCGCTTCCCTTGCTTGTACCTCTGGCCACACCAGGCCTGGACAGTCTCCTCAGGATTTGGCTGAGGACATTGAGGCCGTGTCACTGTTATTACAGAACCAGACATAAACTTCTTAACAAACAGGCAAGGTATTTTTTAAAAAAACATTAATCACACATTTTATTTAGAAAAGCAACATAACAACACCATTAGACAATTTTTAATAACAGCTTTATTGTCATCTAATTCACTACCATACAATTCGCCCTTTTACAGTGTACAATTGAGTGGCTTTTAGTCACAGAGTTTTACAATCATCACACTAATTCCAGAATATCTTCATTACCTCCAAGAAGAAATCCCAAGCCCATTAGCAGTCACTCCCTACTCTCCCTCCCTTCCCCTTCCAACCCCCAACTCCCGGCAACTACTAACCCACCTTCAGTCTCTATGGATTTGCCTGTTCTGGACATTTTCTATAAACAGAATAGAATATGTGGCCCGTCCTCTCTGGCTCTCTTCATTTAGCATAATGTTCTTAAAGTTTACCGTGTTGTAGCCTGGACTGCTACTTCATCCCTTTTTATGGCTGAATAATATTACCTTGTATGGATATAACACTTTGTTTATCCATTTTTCAGCTTATGGACACTTTTGGCTGTTACAAATAATGCTGCTATGAACATTCATGTGTAAGTTTTGTGTGGACACATGTTTTCAGTTTTCTTGGGTATATGCCTAGGCTTGGAATTGCTGAATTATATGGTGGTAACTCTGCTTAACCCTTTGAGGAACTGCCAAACTGTTTTCCAAGGAGACTGCACCATTTTTATTCCGGATTCCAGTAACATCTGAGGGTTTCAATTTCTCTGCACCCTCATCAGCAGTTAGTATTGTCCATCTTTTTTAATACAGCTGTCCTAGTGGGTGTTAGGCAAGTTTTTAAAGAGAAAAAAAAAAAAAGTCTCACAATTGTTTCTCCATATATCCCAGGGGCCTAGACCTGTACCTGACACATATAGACAATATGTAATTGTTAAACAAATGAGTAAGTAATTTTATCATCCCAATGTGACTATATCAATTTTATCTTCTTCCTATCTAATCTGTCTACATAATACATATTTCTCACAGTTATAACTATATTTGCATACAATTTTTTTCTGCTTTCTTTCACCTAACATTAAACTTTAAAATATCCTTATATTTCTATACAGCCTTCATAATTATTATGCATTGGCTGCCTAACAGTTCCTTCAGTGGATGCAGTATAATGGACTAAACCATTAGATAGCTCGTTTGCGGTTTTTCAATACCAAGACTATTTTTAGCAAGTTGGGAGATGGGGAGAAAGTTGCTTACTTGGCAATTTTTTTCAAAATCCCAGATGGTAATGTGATGGGTAAAAACAGCAGACAGAAAAATACCTGTATAAGTCAGGGTTCTCCAGAGAAACAAAACCAATAAGGTGTGTGTGTGTGTGTGTGTGTGTGTGTGTGTGTGTGTGTCTAGAGAGATTTATTATAAGGAATTGGCTCATGTGATATGGAGGCGAGAGGGTGGCAAGTCCAAATCTGCGGTGTGGGCCAGCAGGCTGGAGACCCAGGACAGCCAGTGGTGCAGAAGTCCGAAGCCTGGAGAATTCCCTCCTGCTTGGGGAGGCTGGTCTTTTTGTTCTATTGAGACCTTCAACTGATTAGCTGAGGCCCACCCACATTATGGAGGGCAATCTGCTTTAATCAAAATTTACCAATTTAAACATTAATCTCATCCACAAAATACCCTCCAAGTTGACACATAAAATTAATCATCACACTCCTGAATGGATTGCAGGGTCCTGTTTTGGTTTTTTGTGTTGTTGTATACGGATAAATTACCTGAGGGTCTGACCTGTTTATGAACCATGCCTTCTAAGCTTCATTGCATAAGCAAAGGCAAAATAGAATAAGAGGAGAGTAGAAGTGACTGTAAAATAAAGAACGTTAACTTTGTTATTAGGACAGTCAGATTCCAAGCCTGCAGGATTTTGATGAGCATTTCCATCTTCCTCATTACACTGTCATTGCCTTTTCCTGAGTCTTCTGCCTCAAATCCGTATGCCTCTTAAAGACAGGACTGCACCTAGAGCCCCATTATAGCTCTTGGGCTCACCAGTTAAGTTTTCAACAAATTTTGGTCCTTATTTCATTTACAAATTGCTATGGTCTAAATGTGTAGCCTAAACTTCATGAGTTGGAAACTTAATCCCCAGTGCAACAGTGTTGGGAGGCAGGGCCTAATGAGCTGTGATCAGGTCATGAGGGCTCTGCCCTTGTGAATGGATTAATGCTGTTATCTTGAGAGTGGCTTTGTTATAAAAGTGAGTTTGACGCCCTCTTGTTGGCTCACCCTCGCCCTTTCTGGCCTTCTACCTTCTGCCATGAGATGACAGAGTGCGAAGGCCCTCGCCAGATGCAGGCACCATGCTCTTGGACTTCTCAGCCTCCAGAACTATGAGCCAAATAAACTTCCATTGTTTATAAAGTACGCAGTCTCAGGTATTCTGTTGTAGCAGCAGGAGACAGACCAAGAAAGAAATAGTCATCGTGTGCTTACCTTGTGCCTGCCCTGTGTGAACAGTGTCAGTACACAGCCTTGATTCCATCTTACTACAAACATGTGAGGTAGGTGATGTTCTCACATGTATAGTGGAGTGCCTGGTGACGTGGAATTTTTTTTTTAATTTAGCATGATATTTAGGAATTCCTGGCTGCTTCTTTGTGTCGGGGGAGAAGCAAACCTTCTAGAAACATCTTTCTTTATTCTGGGAAGAATCACTTGAGTGGCACTTCTTAGTAAACAAATGTAAGGAGGTACGTACCCATCCCCAAGGGTGCTAGGAAGGTCAGAATAACAGCTTCCCCTTATCCCCCTTTCCTGAGGCAGACAAAGTCTGCACCACTCCTTCCACCACCCCCATATCTCCTGAGGGGACAGAGCTGGCTGCTGGAGGTCGTGGGAGAGGGCCTATAGACATGAGGAGAGTTCTAGATAAGATAGAGCCTCATGTCCAGCTTACTTGCATAGTTGCCCCTGAACGCCCTTTGTCCCTCCTCTCCAGCCTGGTTCCCAGCTCTACTCCACGGGGTCTCTCCTTTCTCTCCTTTTCTAGAAAGCTGTCCTTCACACAGTTTCCATCATGCATAGCCTATGGTTCTCTGTTTCAGCACTGCACAATTTAACACATCCGTTCCCAACGTGTTTAATACAAGGACCCTTTTAATCATTTAAAATTTTATTTATCTGGTATAAAACTAACATATTTGTAAAAATAATTCAAACAATGCAGAAATGTGTCCTTTAGAAGGTGAAAGCTCCTCATTATACCATCCATTGAGATAAATGTCACTGACAATTGTTTTTGTGAATTCTTCCAGATTGTTTTTTACATACTGCGTATGATAAAAATAGTGGCGTTACGCGCTAATATTATAATGAGCTCAACACTTGCTGAGCACTTTACCTTTTACCTATATTATTTAGTTTAATCCTCGCAACAATCCTGATGTAGGAGTATTAGACTCCGTGTGACAGAAGGGGAAACTGAGGCTCACAGAGTAAATAAACTTGTCCATGGTCCAGTTCAGCAAGTGGTAGAGCAGGGTTCAAATCCCAGCAGTTGGGCTCCAGAACTTGTTTCCTTTTCCACCACGGTATTTATTATTATGTCTGCCTACAATTTTGGATAATAATATGCATATTGTTTTACAACTTGCTTTTATATAATAGTATTTTTTCAAACTATTACTTATAGATGCACTTCCATTCTTTTTAATGCAAGGGGTAAATGCATTATATTGTAAGGTAACGAAATTTCAGCAACTCCACGTAACAGGCAAAGTGGTTTTAGCTGTGATGCTCTGGGGAGACGGTGCAGTGTGTTTTTAAGAGATTTGGAATTATTAATAGAAGTTATAGGTCCTGTTGCCATTACTGCCACTTCCTAGTCGTGTGCCTTTGGGATGTCAACAGCTCCAAGCCTGCTTTTGCTTCTGAAATGTGAGTCCAGTTTAGCCTTTTCACAGCCAACCTCCCGGGGCAGCGTGAGATCAGCAACACTCTCCGTGAAAATGCTTCATAAACCATGTTGAATTATGCAAATGAAGTGAGAATTATCGAGCTTATAGACATGTTATTGCCTGGAATCGTGCTTCCAGCATTTTGAGGAATCCATTCATGAAATGCTCATATAAAATTTTGTTTTTCTTTCCCAGCATTGTTCTCAGCCAGGCTGGGACAGGGAGTCCTACTTGATCAGTAAGGTCTTTACTTAGGTATTTACTTAGCTATCAGGTCTTTAAAGCAGCACACAATTTTCAAGTGAGTTATTCAATTAATCATCTGTCATAACCATGGTGTCCCTTTGGATTGTCTGGTTATTGAAAGCCATGGCATCTGGAGGGGCCGCCCTGACTCCCCGCTCATCCTGCAAACAGATCAAATGGCCTCGGGGGAGAAAGCCCAATTAATGGCAAAGTGAATTAGTAGCAAGTTGGGAAAAAAGAGAGAGCCAAATGGTTACCCAACACACAATTTACCTTCCTTTACACAAGGCGGTGGTCCAGTAATGCATCTAAATGGGATTTCTACAAATTGAATCAAAATGAAGGAGATTGCTATTTAAAGTATCCTGGGGGGAATGACTTGATAAAAGATCTTTCCATATTCATGAATGAGTCCCTTGATAGAACTGCGTTTTCTAAATTTGAATTTTTATAATCAGGTTTTAAAATTATTATATTAGAATAGTTTCTATAGTGATAATAATTATAGAGACCTAATGCCTAAAAAAATACATGATTTGTGCAGCTAAGGACATTTCTCCTCTGAGAGATAAAGTTTAAAAGAAAGGTAGTGCTTTGATTATGGATTTGTCATAAAATTCACTTCAATGAGGGAAGAAAGGTTTCAACTCCAGATAAAGAAAGTATTTCAAATAAACAGTTATGATCAATAAAGGAATGGGGTTGCCCTTTGAAGTATCAAACTGCTTGTCAGAAAAATTTGATTATAAGGAACAACTTTGTGGAAATCTGTTTTCATTTTATGAGCAGGCTTGAATTTGTTTTACAAAATACATGTCTATGGGAGGTATGAGATGGGCAGACCTCTCCTACTTCAATGGGTTTAGGCTAAAATAGCTTTAGGGGAAAATAAATATAAATAACATGTCTTGGAGGAAAGGAACTGCCCCAGTGGCCTTTGGGAAGAGCTTATGGGTTGTGGTCACCCTGATTTGTCTGGTGATGGGGGATTCCAGCTGTTCGTATTTATATCCACATGGCTGGGGAGAAGGGTGCAGGGGAGAAGATTAAGCATCATCTGAGAGGAGACTTTCTTCCTTCACCATGAATGCCTCCTTGAGTCACTGCCTGGAGCAAACGGTACCCATCCCTTCCCTAATCTCTTTGTGTAGCCATTTCTGAAACACATAAACGTACACTTACACAGAGACTGACATACATGTCTGTATATATCCAAAGTACACAGTGAATCCAGAGAGAGCTTAAAATCAGGCCTGGAGGTCAGCCACAGCCAAATGGAAGACATCACCTGGAAGGGACCGACCCTCTCGTTTTACAAATGAGGAAAGTGATGTCCAAAAAAGCAAAAGCTGTGTTACTCACCTGCCACTCAGGTGGGCAAGTCATTTCTTCTCCTTCCATGTTCTGATGTGCATCTGTTGGGGAGATTACTACATAGCATTTTCCTGCCTTGAGGACAGGGCACCAGGGGGTGTTGTGCTCATTAGCTGAGTAATGGTTGCCACCACCTTTGAAGCTGCTGGATAAGATTGCAGGTAAATAATATTACCCCTGCAAATGAAATGGTTCCCTGCAAACAACCTGTCTTCACTTGTCGCCCATGGCCGCTGGCCACTTGTGGCTGCAAAGATTGCTACTGAACTCCAGGTCACAAGCATCCATTTGCTCACAAGCTTCAGAAAATAGGATGTCTGCGTCTGGTTCTTGTTATTAAAAGCAAACAAACTCATTATTAAAAGTAAACAGGCAGAACTGCTTTGAAACAATTGCTTAAATGTCTCCTGGCTCAGAAGCCTAAATTCACCCCATTATCCTAAACCAAGCCTTCCTCCTAAAGAGGGAACCTGCTAGTATCTTGTTAAGAATGCCCCCCTTCCCAAGTGCCTGTTGCAGGCTACGCTTGGTAACCGCATTATCTCTAATCCTCAAGATTTAGGAGTGAGCATAATATTTTGTATTTTACCAGTAATGGCATGGGCCCATCAAGCAATTTGCTCACAGGCACAGTTGAAACAGTGGAATTTGAACTCGAGTCTCTATGACAACAAAATGTATGCCCATTCCTCCTTAGCACACTGCCCCCATTAAAGATAGGTCTCCCATGCCCGTTTCTGTTGTTGATTTCAAAGAAAAGCTCAATACTTAGGAGAAGGAAGCCTACCGTCTGCTTAGGTAAAACCTCTTGAAATTGCAAGCATTCTGGTAGAATTGCTGGGGAAAAAATGTCCTGAGCCACCCTGGTTACTTAAATGTGTACGGTAGGCAGAGCAAAGACTGTAGATGCTTAACTGTTGGTGTTCAACATCTTGCCACAATGCCTAATTCCAGTGCCATTGAATATACTCTTTCCAAACAAACCAGAATGGAGTGCAAAGCTTGCAGTGTAAGGTACAGAATCTTGGCCTTGCCAGTGAATTGAGAGTTAAGTTCTCAGTGACAGACTCCTGCTAGCCAAACTTATATGAGACTGATGTATAGTCAGACCATTAATTGGCTACATTATAATTTTGTTTGCCTGAAAGTCTTAATGCTAGAAGCATCTAAACATGGTTTGTTTTAAAATGAATTTTAAAATCTTTAAAATCATGCTATTTGAAGAATCAATAAACAATTTGCTGTAGGTACAAGGCTAGGTAATGGAGAGATTTGCCACACCACTAATGACTAGTTGGGACAACACAGCAGCCAAATTTTTTGATGTGGATGGATGATGTAAATTGTTATGAATAGATTGACAGTGACTACATTGGAGTTATTTCGTGTTATAAAAAGCTTTATGAATTATATGGACTACAAACCTAAAAAATAGTCTGGCAGTTCCTCAAATGGTTACATGTAGATTTTCCATATGACCCAGCAGTTCCACTATAGGTGTCTATATCTAAGAGAATTGAAAATATATGCCCACATAAAGACTCATACACAAATATTCATAGCACCTTTATTCATAATACCCCAAAAGTGGAAACAACTCAAATATCCATCAATGGATTAATGCATAAACAAACTATGGTATAGCCATACAATGGAATATTATACAGCCATAAAAATCAATGAAGTATTGATCCATGCTCCAACATGGATGAACCTTGAAAACATTATGCTAAGTGAAAGAAGCCAGACACAAAAGTCTACATATTGTACGATTCATTTACACGAAATGTCCAGAATAGGCAAATCCATAGAAACAGAAAGTAGATTAGTGGTTGCCTAGTACCAGGAAAAAGCAGGCTGGGGAGAAATGAGGACTGACTGCTAATGGGCAGGGGGTTGGTTTGAGGGGTGATAATAATGTTCTAAAATTGATGATGATTGTACAACTCTGTGAATATATTAAAAAATCACTGAATTGTGCACTTTAAAAGGGTCCATTTTATGGTATGTGAATTATATCTCAATGAAGCTGTTTTTTTTAAACAAAAGCAAAAACAAAAACGTTTACTACTGAGTAGAAGGTGCTCGTGCTGAATATTTTCCATTGCTCCCCCGACCCCAATCCACTCTCCATCCTTCTCTGCTTTGCTTTCTCAGTTAGCTGTTCTGTACGGACTGTACCAGCAGGCACCCTCGTGTGAGAGATCAAACCACGTACTGACCAAACTGGGGCACTTCTGAGAAAGACCAATGGGGATAAACTGGGACTCTCCTGGACAGACTTCGGTTGGGGTTTGGTCCCTGCCGCGCAGGGTGGCTGCATCGCCCTGCAGAGAGCACGGCTCCCACCACACAGTCAGCTCCATGCAGCTGCCTCTCTGGGTTCCAAGCCCACCCTGCTCTTTCCCTCTCCTGGCAGGGGTGGTGATGGCTTCTCACCATTGCCGGCCCCTGGAGCCGCACCATCCACTGGTTTCCCTAAACCCTGCCCATGTCCTTGCAAACAGTCTCTTTCTTAACCTTCCTCCATTGCCCCGTTTGAGTGGGCCATCTGTTTCCTGCCAGTACCCTACAGACACAAAACTCCAGATAAGCAGCCTGAAGGATAAATTTGAAAGGAAGGGTGTGGCCAGCGCAGTGACACAGCTAGATCTCTGCCGAAGAGCCGAAGAGCCGTTGCACTGACTCTCCTTCAGTTTCTACAGATGTCTGCTACACCAAATCCTGATAATAAATGATTTTACCACACTCCCTAGCAACAAGGATGTTATAATAAATGGAATTTTAATTTTTCTATTATAAGAGTTTTTTTTGGCCACTTTGAAGGAAATGAGTACATGGCACAAATTACAATTTTATTGTTTTATTTTTATTTTTAGAGACAGAGTCTCACTCTATCGCCCTGGCTAGAGTGCCATGGCATCAGCCTAGTAGCTCCCAGCAACTTTAAACTCCTGGGCTCAAGCAATCCTCCTGCCTCAGCTTCCCGAGTAGCTGGGACCACAGGTGCGTGCCACCACACCCGGCTAATTTTTTCTATTTTTTTAGTAGAGACGGGGTTTGGCTCTTGCTCAGGCTGGTCTCGAACTCCTGACTTCGAGCGATCCTCCTGCCTTGGCCTCCCAGAGTGCTAGGATTACAGGTGTGAGCCACTATGCCCAGCTTCAAATTACAATTTTAAGTATGAGAGTTCAATATAAGAAACTATATTCATTTGGTTTATCTTATTCAGAATTTGCTGTACTTCCTAAAATTGAGGATTTATGTATTTCATTAACTCTGGAAAATTCTCAGCCAATATCTCTTGGAACATCCATTCCCCCACCCCTCCCTTTCTCTCTGGAATTAGCAATTATGGTCTATTTTCATCTGTCCTCCTTGTCTCCTAATTTTTTTTTGTAATTTCTATTTCTTTATATCTGTGCTTTCTTCCAATCTTTCTGATCAAAAATTCTCTTTCCAGCTCATGTCTATTCAGTTCTCCAACCTGTCCATATATAGTTCAAATCTATATTGCTAATTCCAGTGCCTATAATTCTTCCAGTCTTCATTCTAGACTTTCTATTTGATTCCCTTTTCACAATGCTTGTCCTCTTTTCATAGTGTCTGTGTTTTTTATTTCTTCTTTTATGTTTGAATCATTTTAAATCTACTTACATCTATCAGATGTTTGATTATCTTCAGTTCTTGTGGGTTGGATCCTGCTGTTAGCTTGGCTGCTGGTTCTTAAGCGTGCTAAGTAGACTGTTTCCTTGTATAATTGATAATTTTAACTTTCGAACTCACTTCAGGGAGCTTTATTGTGGGGATCCTATGAAGACTTGATTGAGGATGGATCCCCTCAGAGCCATTTCTCCTTGGCTTTCTTCTGGGTTACTCAGGATTATTTTAGTCCAGTAACAATTTTTCACGTTAATTCTCATCTTGGGTATTTTGGATCCATTCTAGATAAGGCAAATTTAAGCCTCCAAATGCAGCTGGGGTGCAGCTTCTGTTACACATTCTCCTTGGATGCTTTTTGCTCCCACCCAGAGCCCAGACCAAGACTGTCAAGCTTCTGTGTCGGCTGCCTGTCCTGGTGGGCAGATTGTTTCTGGTCCACCTGTCCTTGAAGTGCTGCAATTATGGGGTGTCCTGGTTCTGTGGGTGGCACTCAGTTGCATGTCACATGGGGCCAGGGCCTCTTTTTTTGGTCTCTCTTGGGGCCGAACACCCAGGCTCCTGGATTACTGAAACCAAGGACTGCTGCCAGGGCACTCGAAGCATCAGCTTTCATACATTCTCTTCTTGTTTTCAGATTCCCTTCTGTTGCCAGCTGCTGGGGATTTTCCTTCTTTCTTGCTGGCTCTGTCGTGTATTTAAAAGGATTCTAATTACATTTTACTTACTACATCTACATGGCTGTAGCAGGAGGGGGTTTCAGGTTATAGAATCTGCCTCTGTGACAACTGGGAGTCCCCTTTTCATTGTGTATATATCACAAAATATTGGGTTTTGTGTAATGTGTAATATTTTCCACTTTTATGTAAACTCAGATCCTCTAACGGATTTAAAATACCTGGATATGTTTCTCAATTACTTCACACGATACGTAGACTTAAGGTTTGCTAAATTGTGCTTTAATGCTCTTTTTTTTTGCTACTCTGGCCAGAATCCATATCTTACTTACAAAATATCCCTTTTTCTCATCGTGCTCATATGAACAGAAAGAGCTAAGCTCCCAAAATACTGTCAATGAGGAAGAGATCAGGTCCTGGACAGTCTTGTTCTATAACTTGTAACTGGAATATCTGCTCCCCCGAGAGCCCAACTCTCCGTATCAAGGTAATACAGAAACCAAATGAGCGGTCGGCAGGCAGCCTGGGAGCATATAAACAAAGCGAAGGAAATCGGATGCTCCTGGGAGAACAAGCATGGCTTGGGGCAGAGTAGGTGCTTAAGAAGTGTCTCAGGAACTGAATTGAACTGTTCCTACCCCACACTGTCTTGGAGACCCAGGAGCATCAGATACAGACCTTCTTCCTTGAACAGCCCAAGAGAAACACAAATTCTTACAATTCTTTTCCCCTTTCATATCTTCCCCGTAAACCAAACTCTTTACTCAACTTCCATGATCAGAAGCTACAAATTGGCTTGCAAAGAAGTTTTTAAAAACTGGGAAATCTAAAAGTATTTTAAAAATTGGGTAACTTCACCTCTAGGCGCAAAGTTTTAGCCTCTCCAGAAAGACTGGAGCAGGCAACAATTAAAGGCCCATAATCCCCCCGACTGAGGATTGGGGGCAGCTGTCCCTGTGGGGAGAACTTGTTCTCTAGGTCTCCATGGCCCTGCCCACCCCATATGAACCCACACCTGGTCTGCTTCACACAGGTACACTACTTGGCACCCACACGCTGCAGGGTTTGTGCCTCTCCTGTTCCTGCATTTCTTCAGCCTGGCTACTAAGAAGTTCATTGCCTTCCTTCATTAGTTTCCTGTCCCAGTGACACATTCTGGACACTGAGGTTTATACTTGGGTATTTCCCAGCCTGCCATTCACAAAACACATACAAAACATCTCCTAGGGTGAGTCATTGTGACAGATATTTTAAATTGATTCTTGCTGATTTCATTTTCAAATGGGGCCTGTTTCTAAATTGAAACTTTTATATACCGACAACTCCCTAGTTTGTCTAACGGATTTAGCGGCTCAGGGATCATACAGAATTCTGCTTATAGGTCATCAGGGCAAACTGAAGCCAGTTTATTTCATAGATGAGCCATGGTCATGATCAATATGTAAATAGCTAACTGTTAGTGAGTACTAACTGTAGTCCAAGTGATTCCATTCAGGCCTTGCAGCCTTATGAGTTAGCATTTGCATAATTCTTATTCTACAGATGAAGAAACCGAGGCATAGAACGCTGGAAAGTGATGGAGCCAGAATTCAAACCCAGCAACCTGACTCTGGGCTCACCATCTTAACCCCCTCACACAACTTGCTCTAAAACAAAGACCCCTCACAAGGGTGACAAGTTTCACAAACATTGCCTGTCTCACAGCCACCTGGGATGCCTGCATAGCAACTAAGCTGCATGTTAAAATCACCTGAGGAGCTTTAAAACATATCTAAACATGAAGCAGATACCACAATGGCATAACATTTGGGAAACCTAACGAAGGGCAAATGAGATATCTTTGCGCTCTTGTAACTTTTCTGTAAGTCTGAAAGTATGTCAAATAAAAAATTAAAAGAAGAAAGAATGAATTAGAATATTATTAGTTGACCTGGGGGGATTTCTGCAGAAATTATTGTTAATAGCAAGATCCAGAAAAGTGTGTGTGACATGATCCCATTTTTGTAAAACAATGACAAAAGCCATACACATGCATCTATATGTCCTTATGTAAGGTTGGAATAAAATACGTATGATACATTAAGAAAAACTTTGAGCACAACCCCCAGAGGTTCTACTTGAATTGTTTAGGCATAGAACTTGGGCCTGGGTACCTTCTTTTAAAGTTCCCTGGATCAGGGTTCTTAACTTTGCTGCACATTTGAATCACCTGGGAAGCTTTAAACCATCCTGGTGCCTAGGCCACAGCCCAAACCAATTAAATCAGACTCCCTGGGAATAGAGCCCAGACATGGGTGTTTTAAAATTCCTCCAAGAGGATTCCAATGGACAGCCAAGTTTGAGAACCAGGTAGGGTCTTAGGGGTGGCCAGGGTTGAAAATCACTACTGGGAAAGGAAGGGACTCATGTGTGTACCCCCACTACGTGATAGGTGTTTGACATCCATTTCAATCCTAAGAACAGCCAGTGAGTTAGGAACCCAGGAGGAGAGAGAGGCTTGCTCCAGAGATCAAATAACTTGCCAGAGGTCACAGAGCTAGAAGATGGTAGTGCACGCTCTAACCCCACCATCCACCAGCCAGCCTGGCAGGAAGCAGGGGAGGGGAGTTGCTTTGGGAGGACTTCCTTGCCTCCCAATCTTTCTTCCCCAAGACCACAGGGGTTGAAATTCCTTAATAGAGATTCTTTCCTTTGGGTTCCTCCTCTTGGGAGCTATTAAAAACAACAAGAAGCAAATACTCCTGGGAGGAGTTGCATGTTAATAGGATCTTGATGTCTGCTTGGTGAATGCTTGATGTTTTGAAAAAAAGGGAAAGTTAGAAAGATGCTCAAATGTGGGAAAAGAATATAACATAAGGAGTTTAAATCTGATCTTTTGTCATTCTCCTGCTCATTCTCCTTTCACTCACCGGCTTTACCCCCAGTCTTAATAAAAATGCCAATTGTCTGTCCTACCTTGGGGAATACTTTTCCAGACTCCCTTTCAAGGAGTTTTGGGATACTTCACTTTCTCATGAGAGAGAAGGGCCCGGTTGTCAGGCCTGATGCCAGGAGAGTCCCAAGGACAAAAGAAGCAACAAGAGAGGTGTACTTTGGCAAATACTGCTAAAGTTGGGGTGTTTGGAGCATTTAAATTCAGGCATGTGGCAGGAAAGCTGAACTCAGCATCCTCTGGGCTAAGGCAGGGGCTCCTTATCCCAGTTCTGGAGGCTGGGCAGAAAGGAGATTTGGGGCATGGGAGTCAGAAAACTAGAACTGGAGTCCTTCCAACAGTAAAACAAGGACCAGCATGATGAAGTCCATCAATTAGATGTAATACATGTAAAACGCCCAGACTGCACACAGTGGGTCCTCAGCAATGTCAGTGGGATGGCATGCCACATTAGAGAAGCCTTGCTTCATCTCTACATCTTCTGTTGGTAAGGTTTGAGTCCTTATTTACTATATGGCAGATAACACTTTTAAGTCCTTTCATATATTAGCTCATGTAATGCACAGAACAGCCCTACCAGGTAGATGCCATTATTATCCCCATTTAAGATGAGGAAACTGAGGCCCAGAGAGATTAAGTAATTTATTCAAGGCCATACAGATAGTAGGTTGTACACTAGAGTTTGAATCCAGGCAATCTGGCCCTATAAGCAGTCCTCTTAGTCACTATAATACTGATAATATTAAAATCATAATAATGACGACTGAGAGCAACCTATGTATCAAGCACTGTGATTGGCAAGGTGAAGATGAAGCCAATGCATTCGAATGTCCTTGGAGACAGTGACCAACAGATCAGTTACTTCCTGAAGGTAACACCCCT
The DNA here is from genome assembly GCF_020740605.2 of Lemur catta. NCBI lineage: Eukaryota > Metazoa > Chordata > Mammalia > Primates > Lemuridae > Lemur > Lemur catta. Next base: position 38,215,535 of record NC_059136.1, read on the forward strand.
CCCTGGTGATTTTGGGGAGATAGGCAGAGAAGGGGATTGCAGGGGAAAATTATCTTCTGCAGCTGGGATATGCAGTTCCATGCATCTCTTTAATCCATGTGGTTTTCAAAGTCAGATCTTTTCCTACTACTGAGTGAATCTGACACAATTCTGCAGCAGTGTGCATTTGGTTTCTTCCGGCTGCCCTCCTCCTAGTATTTTCCGTTTGTTATGTTTTGTGTTTCAAATATTTAGCTCAAGCGTCAAAGGTACCATTCAGAGTTAGGTGCTTATGTTTTAAGGGCTTTAAAAAGTTGATCATTTGATTCCCCTCTCCCTGGCCCATTTGATGTGAATCTGAATGAATGATCTATCTAAGTAGATAGGCAGTAGAGCTGCGAAAATGAACCACTAGGCCCCAAATCCTCCTGGGCACATTTGTGCTCTTTCCAGGTTAAACTTCCCAAGAGGGCTCTCAGTGGGCCTGAAAAACATCAGCCGTCCAAGTCACAGGCAGTCAGCAATCTCTATACGCTAATCAACAGCAGAGGGAAGCTCTAACGCCGTTTCTGTTCATCTTGCAACGCGCAAATCAATCCACTTTCCCAGCATCCTGCAACTTTATCGAACTCTCGCATCCCACTGCAGAGGACGCCTCCGAACTCTCCTTAATTATATATTTGGCTATTTGCAATCGTGACTCGGCGTTGCAGTCCTGACATCACGGAATGGGCCTCTTCTCAGAAGGCTGCTGTAGCTGCAGCATCTTTCCCGCCCTACTGAGCGCTCACTATAAGCCGGCGCTGGGCTTAGAGTGTCACGGCGCAAGTAGTTCCCGGGGAGCGGCGGTGCAGCCTCTGTCCCGGGCGCTTGCAGCCATTGTGGGGTGGCCGCTGGCCTGGCCGGGTGCCGGCACGCCCTCTCCGCGCTGCGACGGGCGGCCTGGGGAGGAGGGGTGCCCGGTGTTCACTGGAGGGGAAGGCTCCGGCCCAGCGCCGCCCGCGCGGCCGCCCGCCAGCCAGCTCCTCTCCGCCGCCCGCGCCCCCTGCGCCTCCTGGGCGCGCGCTCCCGGCCCCGCCCGCGTGCGGCAGACGCACGGCCGCGAGCGCGCGCCCTCCCCGCGCCCCCGCGGCGGACGCACGGCCGCGAGCGCGCGTGCGCCCCTCGGAACGTCCCCGGGAGCCCAGCCAGAGCGAGCGCCGGGGCCGGGCGCGCAGGAGTGAAAAGGAGGCGGCGGCCGCTGCTGCGAGCAACAGATCCGGGCGCCGCGAGCAGACTCGCTCTGCTGTTTGGCGATCTTTTTTCCTATTTCAAAAAAATTTACTGAATTTGAAAATCTTGCATTTTTAAATGGCGCTGGCCCCGGGTCAGAGGGCGGTTTTCTCTGCATCAAGATGGGCTTTGCCGTTTCCGTCGTGGGCACCAGTGGTGGCCTGATTGTCAGTGTTCTCCCGGCGTTTTTAAGGCCAGGAGCCGAGCGCTGCATGTAGGTGAATCACCACCCTATAGAGCGGTTTGGCTTTTTAAATTATTGCTGTTATTATTTTGGGCAGAGAACAGTCGATCTCGTGCACGCCGTCCCCTCTGCAGAAGAGGCTGCCAGTCGGAGGTGGGTCGCTCGGAGGGTGAAATTCCTCCCGGGGTGAGCGAGCCCCGGCCCCGCGCGCAGTCCAGCGGCCCCGCGTGTGTGTCCTCCCCCTGCCCGCGCCGGGAAAATGGAGGCTGTGATTGAGAAGGAATGCAGCGCGCTCGGAGGCCTCTTCCAGACCATCATCAGCGACATGAAGGTAGGACGCCGGGGCCGAAGCGCCCTGACCTCGCCGCCGTGCTTCGCCTCCACCCCGGGCCAGCCGCCCGGCCCTTGCCTGCGTCGTGGCCGCCGGCCACCTGCGGGAGCTCCCGGGCTCGGGTTTCACCTGCTCACCCCGGACGCTGCTGGGTCGACGGGCGGGCGGCTTCTCTGGGGGTGTCGGATGCCCCCTGACCTCTCCCCGTTCATTGTCCCAGGGGGCGGCACCATCTCTTTCCCCTAGGAGCTCAGGGCCCCGGCTCCAAGTTTTCCATTGTCTGTCCCTGCACTAAGTGTCTTCGTCCCGCCAGGGCTGGATGCCCGGGCGGACACCTGATTCCCCCGGGTACGGAGCCGGGGCGCCAGGCATGGTGGTAGGGAGGGAGTGGGGGCTCTGACCGGCCGCAAGGAGTCCCCCGGACTGGGAGACTGGGAGGAAGGTCCTAGGTTATCAGGTCTACCCGGAGTGCGGGGATATGAGCAAATTGGTTATTAATTAGGCTGTTCCAAAGCTGGTGAAGGTGTGCATGCCTTCCCTCAGCCCTCCCCGAGGGCGCGGAGCAGAAGTTCCCAGGGCAGCCTTGCAGGGGTCCCTCCTTCCCCCAGCTAAGGCTCCCTGCCTGAAGGCAAGATTGGGGCCCCCCCAAATAACTGTATCCCGCCCTCCCAAACACACTCTCTCTCTCTCTCTCTTTTTAGGTTTTCTCTTGGAAGGATTGTGAAGATTGTGTGTGTATGTGCGCGCGTGCGTGTGTGCGCGTGCGCGTGTTGGGGGCGGGGAACAACACCCGGGCTTTTTCCTGCAAAGGGTGGGACTGGGGATAACCTGATCCTCAGATGTGGATTTTCTGGTGCATAGAGATAGACCAGGGCCCTGTGTTACTCATCCAAAAGGAAATACAGCCAGCCGCGCGAGCTGGCTGGAGGTGGGAATTGAGGGTGGTGGGGGAATTTTTTTTTTAATGTGTATTTAGGGAGCTTCTCTTTGGCTCTAGCCCAGCCCCAGTTTGCCTCAACAGATCCAGATCCGGGGAGGTGGTGTTTAATTAAAAGCTCGGCTTCCAAAACGAGTGGGCAGGTTTGGAAAGCCGTGCAGCGAGTGGGTGTGGACAGCCCCTCTTCAGCCGCTGCCTGGGCGCCTGGAGGAGCTTTTGTCTGATGAAGTGTAGGGTTTGGAGAGGCTTCGTGCCTCGGAGATGGACTTTGGGAAGGAATGCCCAGCTGTTATGGCCTGCTTCCCCCTTTTAGAACCAACTGCCACCTCACCCAGGGTGAACTTTACCAAGGTGCCTCTGTCCTGGGCTTGTCCATTTTGAAATCCTTCTACAGAGCTCAGTGCCTTTTGTGAGAAATTGACATTCGTGTAGCATAATCTGCAGCCAGACCCTGCTTGCCTAGGAATGCCTCTAATCCAGCCACTTGGAATTAGATGGATTATTCCCCGTTCAGAGACAGCCCCTTTCATTCCTTTGCCCCTAAACCACATTGAATTATTAAAGTGGTCTTTTGAGACAAAGATTGGTGCCCTTCCATGGCCTCCAGTATGAATTGTTAACTTAAATTCTACAGACCTTATAGACTATAGTCAAACAAGATTTGGTTTGAGGCACGAATGGTGTTTTCTGGTCTCCAGGGGAGGAATTTGAGATAGGTTGGTAAAGCTGCTTATGTTTTTTTTGAGGAGATAAATGGATGTTTCCACTCCCTCAGTAGTAACAAGGAGCCCAGTGATCTAACCGATCTACCCGCTGCAGTCCTGAAGTGAACACACCTGGAGTTTTTCTCTCTTTGTTCTTTAATCCAGAATCCAGGCTTGGTCCTTCCCATTGATTAGTTTGAATCCAAAGCCCTTCAGAAGGTGACCCTGTCCTGCTTTCTACCTGCCATCCTGTGGCTGCTGGGCAGTGTGTTGCCCTAGCTGGGGACTCCTGGGCGTTAAGGTGGCGTTTTTCCCCCTCTGCAAGGTTGCAGTTAAAAATAAAGACTCCTTATTTAATGCCCAGTGAATGCTGAGAGTTTGTGGGTCCTGACTTCTTTCCCTTTGAGTTTAGTAGGTTTAGTCAACATCCTGTGGGAAAACATGTATTTGAAAGGGTTTTTTGTTTGTTTTGTTTTGGCAGTAAGATTTTCAAAGCAAGGTGGAGTGGAAGACTAAAACACGCCGTGGGGTCTGCAGAATTTTAGACTTTTGGGGAGTCGAGAGATAAGGAAAAAGGGAGTGTCTGATTTTCAAGGTTGTTTATGCATAAGACATTTACTGAATATTTTCACGGAGTTTTCTTAAAAGGCTTCTTCATGCATTAGATGGCAGTGACATTTTAAAAGGAAATTTAAAAATTTTTAAATTTGGGCATCTAGGATAAGCAGTGTATAGTGTGCAGATGCATTAAGTCACTAGCTATAAAAGTCAGTTTTTAATATCTGAAATCAGCTGACTTTCTAATGACCTGCTTATCCTCTTTTTCCCTTTTTTTAACTCTCAAATAATACCTTTGGTCCCCTTTCTCTTCGCTTTAGGGAGAAGCATAAATGTCGGAACATTTGGAATGCCATCTTGATAACATTTTTAAGTTATTTTCTCAGATGTAATGTTGGACTGGGGTGAGAAAAGGGTAAGGAAAATGGTTTTATTAGTAGCATTTGATTTTCCAAGGCAGCACAGGAAGGGAGTCAGTTTCCTCTTTGGAGGAAAAAAAAAAAAAACAACAAAAAATGAAGTAATTTCAAGTAATTTCAATGCCAGGCCTGGCATCATCCATCTTCTGAAACCCCAAAATCTCAAGGTACAGAAAAGCTCGAGAGAATTCTTTTTGCTTTCTTCTAAGATACATCATCCAGCTAAGTCCTCGAATGGCTGACAGGGTGTGTGTTTTATTCCAGTGGGTAGGGTGTGGAAGAAATCCTGACTTTTCTTCCATTGGGATCTAGCACTGCGTAAAGCAAGCGGCAGCTGTTAAATAACTTATTGATTCTTTGACTAGAGGAAACCTGGTGGTTTTTTCCCTTTATTCTACCCTGCTGTGGTGGTGGTCACTAATGAGTGGTGGTGTGCAAAATCGCTTACTGGCTGTCTTTCCTTCCATCCACATAAATTACCCATCAAGTCGTCTGGTGTGAGTTGGCCAAAGGAAAGGGGAGACAAGATATTCGTGTGGCTGGCGGGGAGGGCCATGGCTGATTTGTCTGGGGGAGCAGTAGTCTGGAAGTGACTGTTGACTGCCTTCTGATGTGTAGACAATGCTGACTGCTTTAGGGAGGTCCTGGAATCTTTCTGTAGTTTCTATCCCAAGTCCTGGGAAGGGTGGGCTATATGCTGCAAACAGACTTGTGCCTTTGCTTTTCAGTGATGGAACTGGCATAGAATTTGGTGATGTTTGAGGAGTTTTTAAGACTAGGAGACTTTGCTGGCCAAACTTGAGGGCATCTCACCTTGTGGATGACTTTCTTTTAATATTTAACTTGGCTTGGAAAAAAAAAAAAAACAGTTGGATGCTAAAATCAAATATTTTCCTCACCCTTGTTGCTCAAGAACCAGCATGTCAGGAGCTGAATTGCTGAATTGGGCCTGCTGCAGGGAGAACTTTGTCCTAGGTTAGGAGAGTGTGTTCAGGGTTCTGTGATGTGACTGGGGTGTAAAACCCCCCAGCCACACCTGATTCCTCCACCCCACCTGTCACTTTAGACAGGGGTGTCCTGTTACCAGCACCTGTGTGCAGCAGAATAGGAGCCTTGTTTAGTTCTTCCCTGCCACCCCCATCCCCGTTGGCCACCAGTATCCTCTCTTCTAAGTTCTGCATAAAATTAGAACTGGTAAAGGGACTTCTTGAATTCCATGGAAATCTTTCTGCGGTTCAGCATGTCATGTTATTTTCCCTTGCTTATCATAAGATCGAGAATGTGGGTAGTGGGTCCAGCGCTGGGTAATGATTTCAGGGTTGTTTTTGTCCCTTCACTGTTTTGGGATTCCTGTCAGAGGGAGGTTCACTTCCTTGCTGTTTATTGAGGGCCTACTATGTGGAAGGCCTTTTGCTAGGCCCTGCCCTTGGAGAGCACCTTGTCCTGTGGGCTGTCAACAGATAATGTCAATACAATATGGTGGCCTTGAAGGAAGGACTTGTAGTCCAGCCTGGGGAAGGGCGTCAGTCTCTGCAGGACTTCCCTTTGACATTTCAAAAAAAAGTTTTCTCCAGGAAGATACTGAAAACCCAGCCAAGGCCTCAGCCAGGTGCTCTGAGGGAGGTGGGCTGCTCTCTGTAAACGATGACAGCCACACAAAGGCAGGACAAGCAGAGCCCTTGTAAAGGACAGATGGGCCCCATGTTGGCTTTTCTCTCAGCAAATGGTTGTATTTGGCTAGGGTTTTACAGCTTCCTCATTTTGGGCCCGTGGGAGAAGGCAAAGTAAAGATGTCATAAAATTGACAGCAGGAACTGCCTGGAATGGGTGCCTGCTCAGAGATTTAGGGCCTCGTCTGTGTAGATCAATCTTTTTGGTTTCTTACGTGCAAATCTTGTTGTCATGGTTTGGAAAGATGTCGTTTTTGGTCTTGGCTTGAGGGTTTCTATGGGAAAACCCCCTTACACATCCTATTTCATCAAAGAGGGGTGGGGAACCTGTGGCCTCAAGTTCACATGTGGCCCCGCAAATCCCCAAGTGTGGTCCCTTGACCAGTCCAAACCTCGTAGAACAAATCCTTTTATTGAAAGGATTTGTTCTGTAAAATTTGGATTCAGTCAAAAGGCCGCACTCCAGGATCCAGAAGGCCACATGGGGCCCCGAGGCCGCAGGTTCCCCAGCCCTTAGAACTTGTTGCCTGATGCAGTGAACCTTTATGTTCTGAAACTCCCCAGTTTGGAATGCCCCAGATGGAGAGAGGAGGTCATTCCTAGGTTTCCGTGGAAGGTAAGCTGAGTTTGGATTTTGCCTGGGTCAGTAATCACCTAGTTCCTACTGGCATAACATATAGCCATTCTACAGTATTTATTGAGCATCAGCTGTGTTGCAGGCATCAAAGACAGTGTTACTACTGCAATAAGTAAAAACATAGAATTTCCAGTTAAACATGCATTTCGGATAAATTGTGAAAAATTTTTTAGCATAAATATGTTCCACCCATGGTGTGTCTTCTCAGCAGCTGACCTCTTGCCCTTTGAACTCTTCTTTTGCATCTTGGTCATGGGAAAAGGGAAAAGCTAAAATGATATCTGTCAATTTGGCTAGCTCACTCGAGGTTATTAAAATGCTTAGAAGGGTGGAAAGGTTGAAACTATCGATCCATCGGATGCTTTATCTACAATTTTCATCTAGGCTTTTTCCATCTTCACAGGCATGGGTGAGAGCTGGCAAGATTCCTTCTGTAGTGAGACCATTTAGGTGTTCAAACTGGGTATGGAAAAGTGAGATCATTTTAAGTTCCCCAGTACTTCTTGGAACTGCCTTGGGGCCCTTTCCCCCCAAACCCACACCTCTGTAAAAGCAAACAACTACCTCTCCCCAAACCAAACCAAAGCCAAAGGACAGATTTAGCTGTGGAGGACATCAGACAATAAGTATTTGAGGCCTCTTAAAGGGAACTGACTGATGCCTTAACAGTTTAACTCAGATTTGCAGATTGCACTACTGATACGGCCTTATTAAGTAGCAAACGGGAGAGACAAACGGAGTAAATGAATTGGCTGAGCATTAAGGAAGCCTGTTGTATTTCATAGCCGAGGTTCTCCCTTAACTTAGCTGGAAACTGCAGGTTTCATCTGAGTATGTTTCACCAAAACAAATCAAAATGACCAAAAAAATAAAAAGCAGTTTTCAGTGCAGAATCCGTTCCAGAGCGGCCCACCTCTCAGCGCTTGGAAGGCCTTGGCATGCAACTGTCTCATCTTGGCTGCTTCCTGATTTAGTTGGAGGTGGCTGTGTTTTTATCTACTGAACAATTGTGAGGGTTTTGGTTGTTTAAGATGTGCTGGTGTGCCACTGGGCACGTAGTAGGTGCTCAGTGTACACTGCATGCCATGAGCAGGGGACAAAAAGGACTTGGTGGGGACCTACTGTGTGCCAGGCATTGTGCTGAGTGATTGGTGTGCATGATGTCATGTCTTCCTCACATCTACCCACTTAACAGGTGAAAAGATTGAGGCTTAGAGGGATTCAGTAACTTATCTAAGGCCATGGGGGGGGGTGGAGCAGGTACTGAGATCTCAGCCTGTTTGGCCCTACAGCTGGAGTTCTGTAGAGCGTGCCTCAATAAGGGAGAGGGGATGTGTAAGCTTGAACTGAGATGCCGTGAGGCCTCTTGTGGGGTGGGCAGCTCCAATCTGGCTGTCACATTTGTGGAAATCATTTCATTTATGACATGTTAACATAGCATGGCTTCCTTCCCTCTCCCACTTACCAGTCTTCTCCAATACACAACTTGGCATCCCCCACTTGTCTCTCGTTCCCCTGGGTGTGCAGAAGGCACAGAAGCCTTGGGGCCAGGCTCAGGCTTGTCGCCTTCAGCATCTGTTCTTGTCCTCACACAAAGTACATCGGGTCTTCTCAGTGACTGGCCGTGGATCCTGGGAATCTGTTGGTCCCTGAGGTTGGGCGACTCTGCGAGCCTGGCCACCCCCTCCCACTCCCATAATCATCTGAGTTAACTAAGTTCACCCAAAGTTCAAGTGACTTCTGCAAGAGAACTCCTTACCTTGAAGTCGCTTTGTGTCCAGCCCTGACCCTCTCTTGTAAAAGAGCTTTCTGTGTTTAATCATGTCCCAGTAGCCCTCCCGTTTGGGCTGAGTTGGTAGAGCCATTACAAGTCTGTGTTTGGAGCAGTTGATAGGCTCGCCAAGAAAAATCCTTCCTGTGCTGATTCTTGGCGTCTACAGCTTTGGTCATAGTTTCTAAGTGGTTTTTCTTTTCCTGTCTAGTTTAAGTGGGGTGAAAAAAAAATCAGTTGAGTGCCTTTTGAGCCGTGTGTTTTTATTTGCTTTCTTTCTCTCAAAGAATTGGACGGCAGAAGTTTCAGCTCCTTCGGCATCAGCAGCCTCCTGAGCACTGGCGGGCAGGGCGGGGAGCAGATTTTTCCCGTGTCTCCCTCCTCTGCCACCTCCTATATGACAGGGACCTCCAGGAGCTGCAGGAGTGGGTCTTGCCAGAAGAGGAGGCTCTGGACAAGTGTACCTCTTTTGGTAGAATGGCCATGGTTACAGGGAAGGGCCCTTGGGGTTCCCTGGGAGCTGGAAGATGCTGATGCCTGCGCCCCACTCCCCAGAGCCCCTGATTCAGTGCTCTGGGTGCATCCTGGGCCTTAGGATTTTGAAAAGCAGCCCAGGTAATTCTAGTGTATATCTAGGATGGAGAACCACTGAGCTAGTATAAGGCTTCCCCTTGCACAATTTCAGCCCTCAAAGTGTTTTCTCAGTCTTACCTAAGTCTAAATAGAAGCACCTTTGGATAGTTGCACGACAATGTGAATATACTTAACACTACTGAACTCTGTGCTTAATGACGGGGAAGATGGTAAATTTTAGTTATGTGTATTTTAGTTCAATTGAAAAGAAAAATCATAGAAACTCTGGGTAAAATGTTAAAGCACATACATTGAAATAGAAAAATAAACGACAAAAGCATCTTCAGAATACTTTGCAGTGCTTTATTGATCAATAATAGTTCTGTCAATACAATTTTCTGCAATGATGGAAATTGTCAAATACATAAGCCACTAGCCACATGTGACTGTTGAGTACATGAAGTGTGTGACCAAGGAACTGAATTTTTAACTTTATTTCCTTTTAATTTGTTTAAATTTAAATAGCCATATATGGCTGGTGGCTATGGTGTCGAATGGTGCAGATCTATAACTTGTAAATAAATAAAAATCGTATGCTCGCTTTGTAACACAGCTTCCTGCCTGTCCTTCCTTCTACATCTTGTTGGCCACAACACTGCCCCTAAACTGCTGCTGTAGAGACTCTGGAGCTACTGCTGACCTAGGAAGTCAAAGGGATCTGATTTCAAATCTGGTGGGCAAGTTACTTAGTCTCTCTGAGCCTCAGTTTCCTCTTCTGTAAAATGGGTCTAATGAATTACCTTATAGGGTCATGAGGATTCTGAAATGAGATATTGTATATGAAGGTTTTCACGTGGTGCCTGGCGCACATGCACTCAAATGTCAGCTGCTGTTATAATATTGCTCAGTCTTCTAGACTTGGGGATGAAATATCTTGAAGTCTTAAAATCAGTGTAGTAATTATCTCCTCCATTTCTCTTAGGGCAAACGCTGCCACACCCTTAAGGAGCAGTATTTAAGGCTTGCAGTGAAGTTGTTGGAAATGAACTTGAGTTTTCTTTTTTTCTTGCTAAATAAATCAATCACCTGAGTTCATTGTGACTGTCAGCTTGTCCATCCGGGCCTATTTACATTCAATTTCTCAATTTGCAAACCCCACTGTCTGTTTATGGGGGTAGAGGAGGGTGGGGTGCCTCGCAAGGGTCCTCAGGGCATTTATTTTAATGCTTTAGGAAACAAAGTCTATTTTTAGAGATGCTAAGGCCAAGGGGACGGGGGTTGCTTTTGTAAGGGCCATCTTTTACTGTCTACAGCCTTTGAGTTTTCTTCTTTTTCTGGGGTGACTTTGCTTGTCTGTAGCCCGCCCTGTAGCAGCAGCTGTGTACTGAACCTCTGCCACTTCCCAGGACTTGGCTGTACGTGGGTTCTGCCTGTCTGCCGACTCTGGCCCTCCTGCCTTGCCTGGTGTTTGAGGACCCCAGTGATTTGGCCCCGGCCCAGTGGCCTGTTATGTGCCCCGTCTTTCCCAGCTTGGGTTCCCTGGCTTCCTTGCACACATCCTGGGCTCCTCACTCTTGCAGCGTGTCCTGCCCCAGCCATTGCTGCCTGTTAAATCCTCATCCTTCAAGGTCCCATCAGAAAGTGACCTCACCCTCTGGTCCCTCCTACTTCCTCCAAGCTGGAAACCCCTAAGTCATTTTTCACATTCTTTGTTGATTCTACCTGGTATTTATTACATTCTCTCTTAAAAAGTGGTTGCCCTGGGGCCTTGAAGCCTGGCCCTGCCTCTTTCTAGCTCTCTTACTCTGGATAAGTCACTCAACTTTCCTGAGCCTCAATTTTCTTATCTGTTAAATGGGGGAGGAGGTGAATAAGACTTTCCTCTTAAAGTTGTTGAGTATTAAATGAGAAAGTGTATGTAAAGGGCTTAGCATGAAATAAGTGCTAAGTAAATGCTCTGTGTACCTGCCTGTGCTGCCCTAGTAATTCCTAGCAGAGCACCCTGCCCATAGTGGCACTGGGTTGTGGGTGTTTGGGAGAATAGGAGAAACCTGTGTCTTCGCTTTGATAATGCAGTAGACAAGAGGGCAGTGCTTTCCAGCTTTCAACATATAAATAATTTGAGAGCACACAGTACATGTATTCAACAAATATGATGCCAGGCACTGCTAGGTGGTGGAGATACAGCTATGAACAAGATAGACACGGTCCTTGCCCTGAAATGCTCAAGCTAGAAGAGAGGCAGGCAAGTAATTAGCATTTAGAGAGATCTGTACCATGATAGAGATCAGCACGAGATTGTGTGGGGGCTCTGGGGAGAGAGCCTCTGCTTCCCATTTGGGGTGGGAAGAGAGTTTGGGAAGACTTTTGGTCTAGGTGACACTCAAACCGAGAACTGAGTTCTAATTTACTTATTTAACAACCTTGATGTGACTACCAGGAACCATGCTAAGTGCTTGACAAGTAAAGACTTATTTAACCTCCCAGTGACTCAGTGAGGTAGTTATAATTACTATGACTATCATAGTTCTCATTTTACAGATGGGAAAACTAAGGTGTAGCGAGGTTAAGCCATTTGCCCATGTGGTACAACTAGGGACAGGCACAGCCGGGAGTTGAATCCAGGCAGTCTGGCTCCAGAGCCTGTGTTTTTTGCCGCCCTGCTGGGCTGTCTCTTACAGCATAGCATTTTAGATTCTGTAATGGGTGCATTTCACCAATCTCTTTGATTGCTCTGTCTATATCATTAGGACTCAGGATGACCCAGATAAAACACACAAAAATCTAGACTCGTCTCTGAGACTCTTCCAGAAGCTCAAGGGGTCTCCCTGTAATTAAAGAGGAATAGGACCGGGCTGTTGACATGAAGCTATTGGGCAATTGACTCCCCTGCCTCTAACTTGTCGGCAGAGAGAACTATGTGGGGAAACATGGGGGGTGAGACCACAGGGTCGGATACAGCTGTCCAAGGTGGCAGCCACACAACACACTTGTTTTGCTGGAGAAACCCCTCCGTCAAGGGTCGCCCCAGTAACGGCCCTGCACCCCACATGACTGAGTGCAAAACAGGAAGGGGGGAGCTATTTGCAGCAGGAGGCTGGAAATGCTTGGGGATTAGTTCCCAGGGAGACCTCACTTCTGAGGCCAGCTCCGTTCCTGCAGCTGAATGCACAGCCATTAAGGAAGTCTTTGAGTTTGGTTTAATGGTCCCTTTTTGTTTTGAAGTGACTGTTTACTGAACCTTCAAAGGCAGCTCTTGCAGCAGGATGTGATCGAGGGCCTGAATAATTGGATGAGGCACCCCTATAGGAAGCAGGTAGAGGGGAGCAGAGCCAGGAGGAGTAGCCCATGGCCAAGTCCTCTGTCTGAACTGCCGCTGGAGGGACTGAGGTCGTCTTGCAACCAAAAGTAGAGCTGGTGCAGGGGTCCCCTGGAACCTGGCCTCTTTGATGTTATTCTGGCCTTAATTAGGAACACCCTAATTAAGTCACAGAGGAGGCAGCTTTTTTCTTAAAAAAAAAAAAAAATTAGCAAATGTTTTGAGAGCATTTCATGAGGGATTACTTCTCAAAGATTATATAAGTGATGTAAAGTTAATGGAAGAAAAACTAGGAACTTCAGTTAAGTAAAAAATAAATGACTACAACCACTTGATTACAAAGTGGGTTATGTACAGACACTCACAAGGGCACACACATTTTAAACAAAGGGTCATGCGGCCTGTGCGATGCCAGAAATTCTTTTTTCACTTAGCAACCTAGTGTCCTTCCTTGCCTTTCTGTGTGTGTAGTTATAAACAAGGTCAGTTTTAATGGCTGTGCAGTGTTGCATTGTTTTGCATGTCTATAGTGCATTTGGTCAACACTTATTTGAGGGCCTACTGCGTGCCAGGTTCTAAGTGCTGGTGATATAGCCATGAATAAAATGGACCCAAATCCATGCCCTTCTGGAACATTCTAGTGGAGTAGGGGGTGCCGGTGAGGGAAAGACAAATGGAATAGACCAATTCTCTTGTACATTAGAAGGATCTATGTGCAATAGGGAAAAAGCAGTGTTGCTGTTTTTAAATAGCGTGGTTAGGGAAGGCCTCACGGAGAAGGTGACACTTGAACAATAACTTGTAAACTGTGTGGATATTGGGGGAGGAATGATCCAGGGATGGGAAGAGCATGTGCAAAGGTCCTGAGGTAGGGGCCAGTTCCTTCCTCATTCGTGTTTAGGCTGCTTCCAGTTTTTCACTAATTACAAGCAGCACTGTGATGAGTAAGTATATCTTGATGGGTGTATCTTTGTTGCTGGACCATCCATTTACATGGATGGTTTCCCCCTGAAGCATTTATCCTGGGTCAAAAGCTGTGCAGTTCTTGAGGCTTTGGAAATGCACTTCCCAGGGCCTTCTAAAAGCATTTCTCAGTTCACACTCCTCTGTGTGAGTGCCTGTCTCCAGGGATTCCTTCTGAAGGAGCCAGACATGGGCATTAGGACCAAGAAGTTGCTGATCCCCAGCTTCCAAGAACTCAGAGGGACACGTGGCATCATATCTAATGCAGTGATTCTCAAATCTTGCTGTATGTAATTTGTAGCAAGCAAGAGTGTACCCAGGGAGTGGGTTAAAATGCAGATTCCCAGGCCCCATCCCCAGAGACTGTGTAGATCTGGGGTGGGGCTCGGGAATCTGCAGTTTTCACAAACACCTCGAGTGATTCTCTGGTAGGTTTTGCTGGCATTGCACCAGGAGTAGATGGAAGGTGGGGGTGGCTCTCAGGCCACCCTGAGCTGCCGGGAGCTTCCTCTGCAGCTCATGAAATGAGTCGAGAGCTATCTCCCTGCTCTCTGGCCCCTGCCCCTCCACAGATATTCCTAGAATGTGTTCCAGGTGGACAAAATGAATCCTGTGCCTAGACATAGCATGGTCTCCTCTACTTGCTTTCCTTGGCTGATTCTGTCTTTTGTGGGGAATTCCCCCCTCCTCCTCTCTTTCCTTCCTCTTTGCCAACAAAATTCCTGTTTAGCCTTGAGACCAAGGTGAGGCCTTACTCCACTCTGGAGAGCTTGCACCAACCCGACCTTCTAGTACTTTATACTTGAAGTGTGCCATCCCCCAGGGCTTTGGAATGGATGATTTCCACCTCAGCTTTCCTGCTAGACTGAGTTCCCCAACACTTTGGTCTCTTATCTCTGTGTGACCTGCCCTGCATACGAGGTGGTCATTAAATGTCCCAGTTAGGGTGACTGGCATTGTATATTGTTTTATTAAAGCAGTATGTGCCAGTCACCCTTCTAAGCACTTGTCGTTTTCCCCATAACCTCATAACCATCATTTGAGGAAGAGACTGTCATTAGCATCGTCTACAGGGCAGCACCAGGTGATTAAGTAACTTGCCCAAGGTCACCCAGTGGGTAGATCTGAATTTGGCAGACTGACTCTACAGTCATGCTCTTAACCACCAGGCCACACTGGGCCTTTCAGACTCTGGAATATGGCTGCACATTGGGCCCTCTATCTAGGCAGGGAGAATGGCATTCAGTGGAAAGATACTTAAAAAAAAGGCAATGACTATAGCAATGACAAGCACAGTCACCTTTTTTTGTGACATTGGTGGGCTCTGGCTCTTCTCTGACCATGAGGGCATCATTCCTAGCAGCCTGGGATGGGAGTTGGAGTCATGGAGGAGGTACTGCCTTTGCTTCAAAGGGGACATCTGTCTTGTGGAAGGTGGCAGAGCACACAAAGTGTGCACAGTGCAGCAAGCACAGTGCCTGCCACCAGGGTGGCTTGACAAGTTCATCACACTATCCCTAGCTGGGGAGAGGTTACGATTTAGAAGGGAGTATAAGGTGAACACAGAGGTGCTCATTTAGGGGAGCAAGACCTCAAGCCCGTTCCTGGTCCCCCCTAGGGTCGTGGGTGTGTGTGTCTGTTAAGGGTGTTGGAGAGATTGGCCCCAAGAGGAATGAATCCCCAAAATGCTGGAGCAGTTTTGGAGTTGGGTGGAGGCCAGTCAGAGAGGGCACTTCCAGGAAGGAGAAGTGGGTAAATGTAAGCGTGCAGATGTGAAGTCATGGTGAAAAGACTTGACTTTTTATAGGGTTGCCAGGTATTTTGCTTAGGTTCATTATCTCATGTGGACATTTATAGACAGGAGTAAACAAATGAGTTTTGGCCTCTGGATAGTGGGACAAAGGTTAGAGGGGTAGGTAGCATACTCATTATTCTGGGGAGCCTTAAAGGTACACAAACATTTCTTACCAGCCCTTAGGTAAAAGCAGCCAGTCCCCGTATTAGGTGATTAAATACTGAGTTCGCAGGTTTCCAGATGTGGAGAATCAGCCAATCTTCGGTGAACCCATGGGACAGTTTTATTCTTAAAAGAACTGGACAAGTTTAGGATTAGTTAATGCAGTTAACTGGGTAAGAGGGTAAACTCTTCCCTGAACTTGGGCAAATTACTTACCCTTTCTGTGCCCGAGGTTTCCAGGGTTAAAAGGGAAATGTTAACTGGCTGTTCTACCAGTTGCCCTTTTTGGGTTGGGACAGCCCCTGTACTCTCACAGGTACGGTCACCCGTGAGGTGGTGGGGTGTTCTCGATGAAGATGATGAAGTCAGGTTGGGCTCCTAGATGGCAGGTTTTCACCTTTGAAAACCAGGTCGTGCACGTGTCAGGTGGCTACTGATGGAGGCGGTCACTTACCACCTCTTCCTCTGTCTTTTTTGGCAGAAGGGACTGAGTAATAAAGGAAATACCATGGCAGTAAAAGTAGGGCGTGGGGGAGAACAAGATGAATTGAGGGGACGGAAAAGGAGAGGGAAGGGGGTTTCATTTTCAAAGAACCATGGAGCATGGAACACACACACTTTTGTGAAGGTTAGAAAGTAGACCCAGAAACCTAGTTGCAGTTGTCGAACACCCCAGGGGTGCCCGGAGTGACTTTGTCGTAGTGCGGCCAGCGCCGTCCAATGGAACTTTCTGCAGTGATAGAGGTGTTGTGTGTCAGTGCCGTCCAACGCGGTCGCCACTAGCCGCGTGCAGCTATGGAGCACTTGAAGTATGGCTGGTGGGACTGAGCAACTGAATTTTAAATTTTATTTAATTGTAATTTACATTTAAATAACTCCATGTGGCCGGTGGCTCCCCTCTTGCTTGGATGGCTCAGGGTAGACACAGGAATGCTTACTTGTGGAGAACTTAAAAAATAAGATGACTTTGAAGATACGGTTGACATATTTGTTTGGTCCTTTTTATTTCAAGTGGAGACATACCCATATGTCAGAAAACAGACAGCCTGGGCATCGAACCTAGTAACGCAGGAGGAGGAAAAGCTTGATGTCTTTGATTTATCGAGTTAGGGTGTTAGAGTTACAAATGGAGCTGTTTGCGGTGGAGGGTGGGGGGAGGATGGACGGAGAAGTTCAGTGTTCTTTTTCCTAGGCATATTTATTGCTGGTGTGCTTGGGTGAATGGGTGAGGGTGGGCGGCAAGGAAGCAACCATTGATTATCCCCAAGGCTGTCATCCACTTGATGGACAGGGATAATTAGTGGCTTAGGCAAGCCCCAATCAGAGAATAAAAGCCCAGGGACGGTATTTATGATGGATGGGCTTACCCGGTGCCTTTCATCTCAGGATCTTAGGAGCCCTTCATCTTGCAGGATGGGGTGGGGAAGGGTGGTTTTGGGGACAAAGCTGTGACAGGCATTCACAGGCCCTGTCCATCATCCTGCACACCCACTTCTGGAAGTGCAGTGGGTTCCTGCCTCACCCTTGAGGAAGCAGGGAGTCCAGAGACGCTCTGGCTGAGGTCAGAAGGTGCCGGCTCCTCTCCAAGCTGCTTTGCTCTTCTTTTCCCTGGAGTCAGAGCTTATCAGGGGTGTGCCTAGGAGAAGAAGGGGAGGGATACTGTTGGCTGCATTCCTCATGCTCACCCTGCTGAGGTTCCCGCACACCTGGGGAGGGGACATGGTGGCAGGGGTGGCTGCAGCACCAGGAGATTGAAGAGCCCCTTCTAGACTGGCTCTGCTGATCTCCTGGTGCAGGAAGATCAGGCTCCGTGTTCACAGAAAACCCAAAGATAAGATAAAATTTACCCCACAGTCATACCGTAAATGACAGCAACTGTGACCATTTCAGTGTGTTTCTACCAGGCCTTTTTCTACACAAAGGGTGTTTCTTTGTTTTGTGTTTCATGTTTTCTTTTTCACATGGTGGCATTATCGTTCCCCCGGGCTGTCTGCAGTTGTAATCAGGTGTTGTGTGTTCAAGGCCCCCTTGGCCCCCTCCCCACTTTGTCTGGGCTCCTACAGGACCCGCAGATAAAGCAGGAGGCTGCCCTGAACTCTGTTCATCTGGCCGTTTGCACTTCCCAGAGTCAGGGAACGCTGGGACTGCCATGTCAGACAGCTCTGGCATCGCACTTCAGCCTGGACCACTTCGCTACAACCTCTCTGGGCCTCAGTTTCCTCAGCTGTAAATAATAGCAGCACCTGCCTCCCAGGGCTGTTGTGTCATGTAATGACAGTGCCTGTGGGCCAGCCGCGACACTCAGACTGAGCAAATCAGAACCTGCATGTTTACACACTCCCCAGGTGATGATATGTAAATTAAAGTTTGAGAAAGGCCAATATATACACCTGGCACCTAGCAACTCTTTAGAAAGTGGTCATGCTTAATGACAACGATGATGATAGCGATGCTTATCAGGGTGGAAAAGGATGCTTGGGAAGTTATCTGGCCAGTCATAAACCCTATGGCTTGAATTCTCAGCCATAGCCACCGTGAGCCAGCCTCTGTCTAGCACCTCTGGGGCAGAAGAAAGGCCTCTGAGCTCTATAGCCTGTGCCTTGCTTATTCCTGTTTTGTTCCTGACTAAACCGAATTCTTCCTCCTCTTGGGAGTCCTGCCCAGCCCTCTGGCTCCTCTCACGTTGCCCTTTCTCTGGTGGCCACAGTACGTGGCCCCTCTGTGCCTTGTGTGGCAGTGTGGTGTCTGATTCCCTCAGCTGTCCCTCTGGGTTCTGCTGTCACAGTGGGGCTGGGCTGGGAGAGGCGGTTGCTGCATTATTTATGGAGTGCTGTTAGCTAGCCTCGTGGATGAGTTACACACAGTTTATTCTTCTGCACCATGGGTGGGATGCCATCCGGGGCCTCTGTTTAATACAAAACAAAACAAAGCCAAACAGAACTGCAAGCCAGAGTGGCTGTTGGCTGACTCCTGGGCCCTGTGTTAGGCGAATGGTCTGCCCAGGCCTTCTGGGCCTGGGGAAAGGGGAGGAAGGAGGAGGAAGATGAGGAGAGGGACTCAGGTGGCGGTGGGGAGCCAACTGGCAGATTTGTTTAGGTGGCCACCAAACTCTTGAGGAATCGAAGGGGATTTAGAGGCCTTTTCCCTAAAAGGTAAGAAAATGACATCATCATTCTCCTCTCTCCGAAAGGGACCAGGCTGCCGCCAATGATGTGACCCATCAGCCAGGTTCTCCTGTCATCGGGCTGGTTTGGAATTTATGTCACTCGACATCTGAATGAAGGCCACCCTGCTCTGCCCTGCTGTCCCATTTGTGGGTCAGCTCTGGGCCTTGCCCTGACGGCTGCCCTTGACCCCCTTGGCCACTTCCTGTGTCTCCCCAGTGTAAACACACCACTCTAGTGTCCCCTGGAGAGAGCCAGCCATGTCCAGTGCCTCCCTGGCCTTGTGCCTCTTACTGGAAGTGCTTTTCCTTCCTCCCCCATTTCTCTGTCCTTGTCCCTCAGGCTCATAGATGGCCGATGATATGATGATGTGATAAATGGAGGGAGTGGGCGCAGCTAACTTGGAAGGGTAGGTGGGAAGTTGGGGGCTTGTCAGAGAATGTTCTGGAAGAGGTGACAAGTGAGCTGGGTAGTGAGGACTGAGTAGGAGTTTTCAAGATTGCTGAATCCCCCTGGATATTTGAAGAGAAGACAGCCATCGGGGTGGTGTGTGTGGGGAGTGTGAGTTAGCTCTGTCTTCAGGGAGCCCAATCTCTCACTGTTGGCAGGGGGACTGTCACGCAGTTTGATTAAGGAAGTCCTCTGTTTGCTTATAAACAAACTGGCTTTCTCCTCCTGTGTCTTTAACAGGGGCCTTTTCCTTTCTGTCAGAACCTGGTGTGATCTGAGTTCTATGTCCAACACACTGCCAAGGGCTCCGGAAAACTCCCTACCCTCCTCTCCAAAGAAGTTCAAGCGATTCCCGGTCTTCTCCCTTTGCCTTGTGACTTTGGACTTGGCAGAGCCCGGGTGCTTGGTGGGAGTTTTGTTTTCTTTGATTTTGGTCTGTCTGGAAAGTTGTGCAGCCTTTGTGTGCTCTCTCTGGTGGACTCCACAGTGGGGTCTGTGTTGAAGCGTTTTCATAGCTCTGGGAGAGTATTCCTCGGGATTTCCTCAGATATGAATAGAGCACAGCCAGCGACCTCAGGAGGAAGCTTTCTGGGCCTCCTTGGTGGGTGGGTACAGGTTAGAAAATCAAACTATATGGGCATTGCTTTCTAAAAGGGTTCCAGTGTCTTGGTTTGCAGGTTTCTTTTGAAACTTGAGTATGGTCACTTTCACACAGTCTTGTAGTCAAAAATCCAAGGCTGTTTCTTTGTTGCCGTTTAATCTTTCTACGGTTTCCTTCTCCCTCCTTTCTTACTTCCTCCAAGCGTTTGAATTTTTGTAGTAAAACTGCTTTCAGGTGGGTAGAAACTTCTTTTTTTTTTTTTTTTCCTTGAAAGAAACTTAAAAAAATCTGGAGCAACCCAACGTCACCTTGCTTTTAAATTTTATTAATAATAACATTTACACATTCTTTTTTCATTTCTCTACAAGGAGATTTTTGTCTTATGTTCTTAGAAGTTGATTTTTTTCCCCTTTTTTTAGAATCCATTAAATTATATATTGCCTAAAACAGGTGGGGCTGACACTTTTTGATAGACTGTCAAATATCATTAAGTCAGGAGAGAGCTGATTTGGGCGGCCTTCCCATGGCGGAGTGGGTGTTCGTAGGTGGGGAGCTATGTGCTGTACCCCTTGACTAGAGAGGGGACCGTTCATTTGTTGCTAATTTGGTAAAAACCGAAATGAGGTTCCAAGTGTGGGCAGATAAGTGGGTTTTTTAAAGTAGTTTGAGCAGTTGTCGATTTAAGGCACATTCATCTTGGGATTGAGTACTCTACCCGACCGTTTGCCTAGGAGTGGCAGACACGTCGTCTGATACTGTGCACCCAGCTGCCTCCGTCTGTTGCTGCTTTAACCGTGGTTAACTAATAGGGAGGTGCAGAATGCGTCCCACATTGGCTGGATCCACACCTGGGACTAAGAATGAGAGAGTCCAGCTCAGAGAGACAGTCTGACTTAGAGAGTTTTTAACCTCTCTCCCACAAACATCCTCATAGCAAATGTTTATTGAGCACTTACTGCGTGCCAGGTACACCCAGCACTTTTTATGTGTGACCTCATGTATTCCTCGCACCAGCTCTGTGAAATAGTGACTTATCCCCATCCAGGGCTCAAATGACTTGCCCAGTGTCACATAGCAAATGGGAGAGCTAAGACTCAGTCCAGGAGATTGGATTCTTAAATTTGTGTTCCTTATTCCTTTCCTACATTCTTTCAATGTCCGGTAATTGTTAGTGTTAGTTAAGGGTGATGGAATTATTTGTTTTTATTATTATCATTATGAAGAAATGGGGCCTTAGAGTATGCCTGTAAAGGTGAGTATGCCTCACCTTTTCCTTAAGCACTATTATTTATCATCTCAGGGGCCTTCTCCAGGGCTCCCTGGATGGCAGTGGTTGCTGTTTGGGAGAGGCTCTGGCCTTCCTGTCCTTCTCCCTTGTGTAGCTGAGAGATGATGGCACCTTTGCTAGAAGTAGGTGGGCAGTGTTTGCAAATATGCTCAGGCTTCTCAAAGCTCTTTTCCTCATGTCTCATGGCTCAGAAAGAGAAGGAATGGCTAGATGAGGCCGTTATTGGCCAGTCGAACCTTTGTGTCCTTAAGGATGCCAACTGTTGTCCCTGTGGACAGAGATCTGGAGTGGCCAGCCAGAGGACTCTGATCTTGACCCTTATCTCTTTAATTACTTGAATGTAGATGTAGGAAGGGTGTTCATATCTGGACTTGATAAGATAATGGTGAGTATACTGGGTGGCCATGATTAGGATTCCCCCGTGATGTCTTGATGGGCCTGCATTGGTAGCCTGAGCTCTTGTAAGATTTCATGTCAGTTAACATACAATTCTGCTCTTGGGTTGAAGAAACCCCCAGGGTACAAACCCAGGACGGAGGCCATGTGGTGACAAGACCTGTGCATGGGTGTTGGTTGACAACAGGTCAGGTGTAGCTGCCAAAGGGCCTGTGCCAGGAGCCAGACAGGATCCCTGCTCTGGTGCAGCTAGGGATCCCATGGGAGCACATTGCTGCTTAGAGGAGTAAATCCAGAGCCCTGTGCTTGGGCCAAGCAGGTCTCAAATGCCCAAATGCAGAACTGATGGATGTGATCTAGCAGCATGTGTGAAACAGACGCTAGGGTTTGGGTGGATTGTAAATTCATGGTGCTGTTGTAGCCAGAACCTCTAATTTGATCTTAAATTTTTTTGTGCAATGACTTTATTGTTTTCATTAAAATGATACATGACCCTTATAAAAAGAAAATACAAAACTCTAGCCATAGAGGAAAGTACAAAGAAGAAAGCCATACATTGGGCCAGATCTTAGCTCCCAGCAATAACGCATTTTAATATTTGTTAGACAATTTTCCAGATATCTCTATGTAGATTTTCAGACAGAACTGATAGCTAGAGAAATACATAAAGAGGCAATTTTGTAACAAGGTGTTCCTTATTATGCATGCTATGCAAGATATTTAAAAAATAAAAAACATTTAATTTACTTTCATTTAACAGAAAATGAAACGGAAGTAATACTGAAGAAACTGCTGAGCTTCAGATAACTGTTTCTATAACGAAAGAAATGGGTTTCTCAGATGTGCCTCTAAGGCGGTGGTTCTTAACTGGGGGTGATTTTGCCCCCCAGGGGACTTCTGGCAATGTCTGGAGACATTTTTGGTCGTCCCAACTAGAGGACAGGGGTATTGGTGTCTAGTGAATGGAGGGCAGGGATGCTGCTAAACATCCTATGACGTGCAGGACAGCCCCCCACAACAAAGAATTATCTGGCTTCAAATGTCAGTAGTGCTGAGGTTGAGAAACTGCTCTAAGGGTAAGGAAAAAAAGATGATTAAAACCATTAGAAAGGTGAAATCGTTTTGTTTTATCTTGGTTGCAGTTTTAGACCATTTTGATTGGGCATTTGTAAGGAAAGATGAGATGATTAACCTCATTATAGTTTCTCCTTCCTGTCCTTAACAACAAAATCAAGATGTGACTTGTGTTATTTTTACCTTGTCAAAGTTTATGACATTTACACTCTATCCTGCAATTGTAAGTCCTGGGTGTTTAGTCTTAGTTTTCTATTTAAATGATCAGGGCCAAACACCGCTTCCCTACCCATGGTTTGTTTCCCTCTTTCTGGATTGATTTTGAGTCCCCTCTTGGCTGGTGGGCTATTCGATCTTAATATAAATTTGACATGTGCGGGAAGGGAGGTGTCAGCCGCCACTCTGCTTTGCCCTGGTCGGACTCGCACCTGTAGTTTTGAGCTCACGTCTGAGCGCCATACTTAGAAGGACAGAGAGACGTGATGGAGTGTCTCTGGGACGCTATCGGGGTGAGAAACAGTCCTGTGGAGAAATGGGATTGAACATGGGATTTGGTTTTGAAAAGACATTCATGCGAAAGCAGAATTACTGGTCTTAACTCTGAGGGCTCCCAGAAGGTTAGAACTAGAGCTGCCTGAACATCAAGGACAGGGTGGCCGATAGAGGCTGCCTTGGGAGGGTGGTGAGATCCCTGTTAGCTGACGTGTGCTGGGGAACCACCGGTTGCCATATTGTCTCTAGATGGTGGGTTTAAACTATCAGCTGAGTGGCTGTTTTAGGTGACTTTCCAACCTTGAGATTCTGATATTCTAATAATGCTTCCCCGTAGCTACCTGCTCATGGGGAGGAGCCTCAGTCACTCTGGTTTCTTCCTTCCTGCTCTTTGGGACAAGGGCGAGAACAGCCAGGGCCATGTTGAGGAGCAAGTGCTTCAGGATAGAGTCTTAAATGTTCTGCACAGCTTAAATTTGGATCAGCCATTGACTGACTCAAAAGTGTATGTGTGAAGATTCTGCCCAACTAGTTCCAGTCGGTGTCCATAGTATTTACAAGATTACAGGGACTGAGCACATTCTAAACCCATTCTGAGACGATACATGTATATACAATTTGGGCAACATATCACAGACACTGCCAAGGAAGAGAACATACAGATTGTTCCCTGCATAATTGGAATTGGATGTTCTGTTAATGTCGTAATCAGATGTCTATCACAGTGTGACTTACTGATGGCTTTGATTTGTTGTAGGGGAGCTATCCAGTTTGGGAAGATTTCATAAACAAAGCCGGAAAGCTGCAGTCCCAGCTTCGGTAAGTAGAAGCACATGTCCTACAGGAAAAAGGCAATGTCCTTAGATGGAGTGTGAAGGAACAAGATACAGATTGGGATTAATTTTGGATGTGTTACAGATAGAGAAGCATGGCGTGGGTTCTGATGGGAGCTTTACCACTTACTGGCCAGATTCTCCTGGTTCCTCATTCCCATGTGTAAACTTGGACCCATATCTGCTTTGCCTCCTTCCACAAGAGTTTTGAGAGTCAAATGAGGTACTGTAGGTTACAATGGGCAGTATTTATGTGGAGCTCACTATGTGCCAGGCATTTGTTAACTTGTTTAAGTCTCACAACCCCGCAAGGTAAGTACAGATATGATCTCCATTTTGCTGATGAAGAAACTAAGGCACAGATAACTTAAATAACTTATCCATAGTCATATTGCTAGTACATGGCAGAGCAGGGATTTGAGCGTATAGATGGTCTGGCTCCATAGTCCCTGTTCTCCTCCTTCCTGCTTATGGCCTCTCTGCATAAAGAGTTTTAAAATCTAGTGTTGATTATTGTGTAATTCCATTTACATGAAATGTCTAGACAAAGCATATCTACAGATATAGATGTAGATTAGTGGTGGCTTGGGGATAGGGATAGAACAGGAGATTGACTACAAGTGGGTAAGAGAGATCTTTCTGGAGTTTTGGAAATGTTCTAAAATTGCATTGTAGCGATGGTTTCACAACTCTAAATTTACTAAAAATTGTTGAATCCTACCCTGAAGAAGGTGAATTTTATGGTATGTAAATTATGCCTCAATAAAGCTGTTCAAACAAACAAGATCTGGTGCTGATCCACCCTAAGGGGCTATTTTGCCTAGGCATGTGCTTGTTCATGTTTCACTTGATATGAAATAGAAAACATGTCAACATCTTGTTAGAACTATACCCTTGTAAATCAGTATAGAGAAGGGATACGATTGTACTTCGTGGTGCTCTGTGAAGGATGGGACATTTAAAAAAGTATAATGATGATTCCCTGCACAGCATCTGGGGGATGACATTCGTTGGTTTGGATGGATGAGGAGGGTTCGGAGGGCAGAACATGAAGGTGTTTTCTAGGATAAAGGGCCACATGTGTTGAAGGGTGAGCGAGGGATGATGGTGTGTTCTTGGGCCTTTGCCCATGGACAGCAGGTTACTGCCCAGAGCTTTAGCCACAGGACTGGAGGTTCCATGGCTCACCTGTAGATTAGTTGAGAAGGACGGGAAGAGTAGATCCTTTTCCCCTGTTCATTCCTTCAGCTTTTGGGCCTGGGATTTCCAGAGCTGTGAACGGGCCTCCAGATGGACAGTGGACTCTGGAATACAGTGGCTTTTCCAGTTGTCAAGCCCTTTCCTGTTTCCCTGCGTAGGAACCTGTGATTACTTTCTGCTAGATCAGATCCAGCCTCCTGTGCTTAGAATCCAAGGCTTTTCAT
The DNA here is from genome assembly GCF_020740605.2 of Lemur catta. Lineage (NCBI taxonomy): Eukaryota > Metazoa > Chordata > Mammalia > Primates > Lemuridae > Lemur > Lemur catta. The sequence goes on from NC_059136.1 coordinate 38,240,531, forward strand.
TTGAGGCCTTCACCAGCCTCACCTTGAGCCTCACCTTGCGCAGCTCCATCTCCTCCCCCTCCCTCTCTGCCACCCTTACCATTTATTTCAGGTGGCTTCCTCTCTGCCCTGTAGGAGGTCTCCTGTGGGAATACAGGAAAACATTTACATACATCCCCCCCCCTCCGCTTTTCCTTATTTGGCCTCATTTAATTGTCTGGCCAGCTTTCAGCTTAGGCCAAGAAAATGCTTCTCTTCCCCTTTGACCAGTGAGGACACGGAAGCTTAAAGTAATGAACTGATTAGCCGTCTGAAACATATAAAGTAAAACTTATCTTATTCCTGCTCCTACAAGGCACAGTTTATATTATTAAACAATATTTAGCCCTGAGGGCAGGGACCATTTCTTTTATTATTTTGTCAAATTTCTAACATAGAGCTGAGAGCACTGTAGGGGCCTCATGCACATGGTTTAATTTTCTGTGTAAAGAAAGAATGAAGTTTAGATTGCAGAAGAGGCATCCAGTCTCGGTGCATTTAAGCAGAATCACTCCTTTGTGCTGCCGGTGGTTGCATGTTTGCTCTGCCCCATCCTTTGAGGGCCAAGATGTCTTGTGACTGCATCAGACAGTGAAATATGACGGTCATTTAAAAGCCCTTAACTCCTCAAAATTGACCATCGTCCTAATTTCCAGTGGAGCGCTGGTGACTGCGTAATATGCAAGGCACCTCTACAGCTGGCTCATTAAATTTGGATGGTTGGCATTGAGTTGGATGAGAATAAATCCAGCCGCTGTGTCAGATATTAACTGTAAATCAGAATGACCTATTTATAAATTCCAGGGTGTTTGATAAAGCTAACTTTTCCAGGGTTTGCACTAGATGTCATCTTTTTAAAAAATATGGTTCAAAGTGGTTTTTGTGTGTGTGTGTGTGTGTGTGTGTTTATGTCATTATTTTAAAAAAAAATTAGGGTAGAATGTTTTCTTGCTCTCCTGGAAAATATCAGCCCTCATTTTGAAGTTTGGCTCTAAGGGACTGTCACCCGGGTTCTCCCGGGGACCACTCCCTGCACCTTCCAGGAACCTTTTGTTTCATAGCCACTGTTGCTTATATTTAAAGGCCATTTCTTTCCTTTTCCCCCATTTTGAACTCTTCCCTTTCTAGTCCTTTTTGTTATTCTTCCTTCAGCAACTTTGCATTCTTGGGGATTGCTCAGTAAAGACTGGACTCATGTAAGAAATACTTGAAAATTAGCATCCAGCTGTGAGTTCATTTGTGAAGTGTTCACATGCTAGTTCTGGGCTTGTTTGTGTGGCTTCCACGCACCTGGCTTGGCGTGTTGACTGCTCTCCACTAAGTGGTATCTCAGGCCACGACTCCGGGAACCAGGAGACCGCAGAGTGCTCAGGGCATCTTATAGTGCTCAGGAAGATGTTGAGAATTCAAAACAATTTCTAGGCACTAAAATGAGTAGAGTAACTTCTCCCATTCTCAGCTTTTAGGAATTCAGAAGATACAGTTGAAATAGAATCCCAAGGTTAAAAAAATAGTATCTCAGTTTCATTATAATTAGGATTTAGGCAGAAAAGTCACACTGCCAGGATCTTGTCTTGTGTTGGGTCTAGCGTGGGCCTGTGAGTCATGACGCTGGGGTGCTGGTCCCAGCTCTGGTCTCAACTAGGGATCTTGAAAGTCACTTTGTGTTTGTGGTCTCAGTTTTCCTGTTCCTAAAATGAATTTGAACTACATTATCTCTCTCCGGGATTCCTTCGCCCAGTTCTCTATCCTGTACTACTTATATTTTCTATGTTTTTTCTTTTAGGTAGAAACACCTGTCTTTTCCACCATTGCAAAATTTTGCCTGATGATAATTTTATACAGTCAGGTGAAATGGAATGGGAAGGTCTACTAGCATTTAACGATTAGCACCAGATGAGCTGGACACTATTAGGGTACAGTGCCTGGAAAAAAGTGGGTCCATCAAGCCGGTGGTTATTCATATCCAGTGGAGTTGTTTCTCCTGGAAAGTTACATTCACTCCTTAGCAGAGGTTTTAGCTTTTGAGCTGAAATGAATTTGCTAGTGTGAGGCATTCCTCATGCTTTTGTTATCTGTTTGCATTTCAGGACAACAGTAGTAGCAGCAGCTGCCTTCTTGGATGCCTTTCAGAAAGTGGCTGACATGGCCACCAACACACGTGGTAAGCAGATGGAGGCTGCTTCCAGCATTAGCTGAATTCAGCATGTGGGCTCTTCCCCTTGGGTGGCTGCACAAGAAGATATAGCTTAACTTATCAGAGCTTAGCTGACTCATGTTTTTCATTTTTTTTTTTAAACTCTGTGGGCTTCCACATATTAAAAGTTGCAACTAGTTTTCCAGATAGTAAAGCACATGTGAAGAAGAATGAAAAATAAAGAGAAGGAACCACTGTTTTTACCTGAGGTGGCTTGATGTGTTTTTTGATCACTTTAATGACGTGCTGATTATAGAACCTTGAGCTATGCCTTTAGTTGCAACTTGTTTTTCTCCCCCCTCATGGGGGTTGTCCTGTGGTTTTTCTTGTTCCCTTGTGGAAAAAGAAGCAGTGGGGATGATTGGGTAGACCATTTTTCTGTGTTTCCATAAAACAAGGAATGCTTTTATAATGAGTATCCCATTGCATTGTATCTATTTGTGTCTCTTACATTTGACTGCAAACCCCTTGAGCCAGAGTCTATGACTTATTCATGTCTGAACCCCCAAAACATAGAGCCTACAACATAGTAGGTATTTAAAATATATTTATTAAATCAATAAACAAAGAGAAATCTTTTGGAAAAATTTTATGTTTGCAGTGAATACTGAATCATACAAAGGATATTCATAACAAGTGAAAGGTATAAGAAGAAAATACCCCTGTATGCACCACCATCTTTATGAAATACAATGTTAGCAGTAAAGGAGAGATCCCCTTTTCAAAGAGGGAGATATTTCTTTTTCATTCCAATGCAGCGACTCTCTCCTGCCTCTTACTTTGTCTTACCTGTCTGGGTCTCCTATGTTGCACTGGCAGCTACGTGCCTGTTCTCTTCAGTGTCATGGTAACGTTGGAATATTTGGGTGTTGAGGGCAAGTATTGGGGGATTGTTTCCAGTCTCATGAAAGTTTAGTTTCTCAGAAGCACATGAAGGGTACCTCCAATGGGTTTGAGTAGGTACCCATTTACCTACAGGTGTGTAATTAAATATTTGCATGAATTTGCAATGAGGACACTACTCATTCATTTAACAAACTCAAACTCCTTTTATTTCAGGCACTGTCATGGGACCACAAAAATCACTACTTTACTCTCCTTGTCCTGGAGGAGCTTTCAATTGAATGGGGAAAATGAGATGTGTAAATAAGGAATTTCAGTGTAGAAATAATATGTTTGGTATGATAATAATGGTAGAACAGAGTGCTAGGGGATTATAGAAAAGTGAGCAATTAACTCAGCTTGGAAAGTTGGGGAGGTTTTCCCAGGGGAGGTATTATTTCTCCTCATTTCCAAGATGCCAGTGGTGTTTCAAAAGGTTCCCTGGGAGAGTTTGACTGAGACAGCAGAGCCATGGTCTCCATCCAGTTTGTTAGTGTGATGTGGATCTTAACCGGTATCTTTTTCAAAGCCCTTTTAAAAAATTATTATGGTAGCTTTAGTGTGTCTGTTATAGAAACTTAAGAAAATACAACCATAAAGAAGAACGTCACATGCAATTAGTGTTTACCACTGTTAATAGTATTGGGTCTGTTTTATTATATTTTCTTCTACTTCGGCACTCTGGAACTGGCCTTGTCAGCCATATTGATACCTCTCTGTAATAGCCATTAGAATGTCTCTTTTTTTAAAGCTGCTCTACTGTTCTAAAAAACTTCGGTATCTGATGTTGCATGTTTGAGGCTCTGCGATTCCTAATGTTTTTATATTTTGATTGTTTAATTATGAGATGGATCCTACTGGGTGGACTAGGAAGGGATCCCCTGATTGTCCATAATTTCCTGTAGTGGGAACCTGGGATTTTGAAGACGCTCCTCCCCAGAGTGGCTCTTGGTGGGACACTGGAGCTGCCTGGAAATTGTCCTGGTTTGAAGGGAGGAAAAATGGCAGTTATTTGTGGGGGGAAAATCCCAGAAAAGTCTCTCTGTTCTGGTGATAGGGGTGGAGTAGGAGTTTGACATATTTTTAAGCTATTGGATTTCAAGTCATTTTTAGTGATGCTAGAATACTTTTCTGTTTAGAATCTATATGTATTAATACCTTCATTGAGTGTGTGCATGTGAGTCCTCATATGACCGAAAAAGTATATAGTTGATAGAAAGAAGGTGTATTTTCTGGAGACACTAAGAGAAACTTGAATGCATTTCTTGTATGTCAGTAAGTATCCAAAGAGATTTTTATTAACTTAATTCTTAAAAATTTAAAAATATAGAATATACTCTTTAGTTTAAAAAACTCAAATAATAAAGTATATAAAGTAAAATCTACCCTTAGCCTATCCAGAGATTGGGTTTAGTGTCATTTATAGATTTATTAATGTTTGCATATATAAACAAATACCTCTGAGAAGAAAAAAACTGGTTGTAGAATAAGTGGAATGACCTGTGGAATAAAATACATCTGTGTGATCTTTTTGAGAAGGTAACACCTAAAAAACAATGTTCCTGTGCTTTTATTCCATAGTATATTATAATTGTCTTTCCACTTAAGCACCTATAGATCTACCTTGTCCTTTCTAGCGGCCAAATGGAATTTCACTGTCTGGATATAGCACAAGTTAATCATTATTCTGTTGATATTTGGGTTATCTTCAGGTATTTGCTCTTGCAAGCTATGTTGTAGTTAATGTCCAGGTATACATCCTTCTGGAGTTTTATGAGTGATCTATTTTTAATGGTGTATGGATTATCAAGGAAATGATGAATCTGTAGAAAGTGCTTCAAGCTGTTGTGGTCAGCAGCAAATAGGTTTGAACTTAAGTTCAGTATGGGCTGTAACTCTAATAGAGTTTGCAGTTTAATGTCTACCCGCTGCAGAAAAAGTATCTTTAGTTCACTCTCTGGCTTAGAGCCTTTAGATGCATTTTTTAAAGACCCTCTTGCTGGAAGTGGTAGAAGAGAATTACAGTTATTCTTAAATACATCTCTTTTGGGCAAGCGTCCAGAATTTCAAGCTAGCACGTCTCTGGTTTCCAAAATATTAGCATTTCGTATTGTTTCCGAAAGGAAACAGCTCTGAAAAGTCTTTGTCCTTTTTAGCAAATCTTTTGCGGTAGCCATTAATAAAAGGTACTTAAGAAAAAGTTTTTAAACTAGTCACTATAAAAGCAAAATCAATCTCGTCATTATGTACCTATTGTTAATGTGGAATTAAGTTAGAACTCAATTATTTTGTTCATTGTTTTTTTAAATGAAAGAGTACAAGTGGATATTATAATGTGTATATCGAGGTTAATAATTAAACCGTAATGGAATTTGAGTTTATTAGCATTAGACAGTCCCATATTTTGTTGATTTTATACTCTGGAATAAATACACAATTTGTGTTAAATATGAAAGTACACCTTTTTCTGTGTTATTGGCCACAAGGAATTAGTCTTAGGCATTCAGTATACACAGAACCCTAGACAGTGTGGAGCAGGGTCTCCACTTTTTTTGTGTCCATAATGGGCCAGCACACGGCCAATCATAGATAGGAATTGAGAAGTGTTTGAAATGAGTGGCATGCACTTGTCTGGGTTACTTAAGAAAATAAGGAAAAAAAAAAGGAAATGAAGAAATCAACACTCTATGGGAGAGGTGGCCTGTGTTGTGGACTAGAATTCTTGCACCTGTGAGCCCATGCTCTCACGCATCGGGGACTTGCTTGTGCTTTGCTGAAGGCAGGAGTATTGGGTGGGTGAAACCCTCCCTCTTAGTCAGCTGTGGCCGTTCATGGCCGCTGCAGCATTTGCTTGTGTCAGCAAGGGCCTTTGAAGAACACAGCGCTGTGTGACTTTCATTTTCGTCTGCCTCTGTGTGCCTCTATAATTACTTTTATGGCTTCGGAAAAACTCTCTCAGTGATGTTTAGATGATACACCAAACCCAGAGGAAGAAGTTTAATATTCTAAGAAGGAAGGACTGAATCCCAGGTAGACTAGATCATCTTTATCCCATCTGACAATCGACTAGATCATTTTTAATGTGCAAAATCTTTTATCAATCATTTAAAAAAGTGGGCATGGTTTTATTAATACTATTGAAAATCATGATAGCTAGCCTTTATTGACTGTGTGCCATGGGCCGGGCTCTGTTTTGTGTGGTGTACATATATTTTCCTTTTGTTCCCATAACAGCCTATGTAGTAGGTACTTATGATCTCCATTTTGGGTGATGAAGTTGGGCCAGAGAACTTACCTAAACTGACCAAGGTCACACGGCTGGTAAGTGGTGAAATTGGAGTCTGGCCCAGAGCCTGCATGTTAACCAACCATTAAATTATACATCCTTATGTGAAGAGCTCCTGGATATAATATAAACTTATATTTTGCTTTTGAAATTATTTGATCCTGAATGTATTAAACAAATCTATGTAGCACAAAAAACAATCTATGTAGTTGAAATAACAACAGCAACAAAATGTACATATAGTAGTTGGAGTAGCGACTAGATTGGGACGTTGGATGCCTGGGTTTGACTTCTGGCTTTGCCAGCTGTGTGACCCTGAATAAATAATAATTCACTTCTCTGGGTTTTAATTTCCCCACCTGTAAAAGAGCCTAGGGTCCTAGATGATCACAAGTAACATTTTTTTTTTGCCCTAATATTCTGTGCTTTTTAAATCTTGCTTTGGTCTTCATTAAATGTGAATGAAGTTAAACAGTATAAATTTCTTCTTTTATATTATCTTTAGAGCTTCCAATTTTTGCTCTTGGGACAAAGGGAATGGAAGAAGCCAAGTTAAACAGACAATAACAGAGTCTAAGATTGGAAGGGAAAAGGGGAAACTGCAGATGGGCATCTGGGTTGGTTTGAATTATATAAAAGATCCCACTCAGACTTGGAGTGATGCATGAGGAAGGCAGGTGGAAGCTGGCACTCCTAGGATCACCATGGAAGGCTGGACTGTCAGACTGGAGCTTTAATCAGTGAGCCAGGATCACCAAAGTTGGTGAAGACATTTGCTGCAGGCTTGGTTCGTAAAAATGTCATACATGTTTTTAGTATAGATTTTTGCTAAATGCTACGGTCTCCAGATTGGGCCGCATGCATCATAATCACTAAAGTTCATTTCAAAGTACATATTTCAGGGCCCTGTCTTATACCTATGGAATCAGAATAATTGGATGGTACCAGGGAATCTCCAATTTCGCAAAGCTTCGTAGGAGATTTTGCTCTCCAGGGAGGTCTGTTTGTGCTGTTACGTAAGGCCTCTTGCCATCTCACCATAACCCACCTGCCCAATGACATCTCCCGCCCATGGCCGGCATCTCCACCCACTGTTTCCTGAAACCCTTAAAACCTTTGATCCCTTGCTGCTTGCACATGTGCATTCCAGGACTGGCATGCCCTTTCCACCCCTGCTCCACCCACTTGTATGCTTCGGGATACTGCTTGTCTTTCAAGGGCAGTTTAAGAGTCATATCACCTCTGAAACCTTTGTCTCCCCCCCAGGAAGTAAACTGGGTCCTTGCTCAGGGCCTCCGGGCACGGCTGTTAGAGCATTCGCCTCACTGTGCTGTCACCATCTTCCCCACCAGACTGCAGACACCTCTGGGACAGGAGCTGTGTCGTCTCCTCTCTGAGGAACCCCGGTTCCCAAATGCTAAGCACCTGGCATTTAGCAGTGTGCAGACAATGTCTGCTGAATGGATGGTAGAACACACACAACAGCTCTCACACTCACACCCTCGGTGCATCCTGGTGAGGAAGCCTGTCACCTGTGGGACAGGAGACTGTTGGGATAGGGTCTTGGCCAGGTTCCCCTCGGAGTTCAGAATTTGAATCTTGGTGACCCCTCCCTGAGGTCGAGGCTCTGATGTGGTGTGTGACTTCATGTATCTTTGTTGCTAAAAGAGGGTCCTCGTTCTTCCATGATGAGGTTGCTGTGTGGCAGGGAGCCCCGTCCTGCTCTCTGCTGGGGTGGGGAGGGGAGGGGAGGGGAGGGAGCATCCCTTTGCAGGGTGAAGGTACCGGGAAGCAGTTTCCAAGTTCCAGCCAGACTGCTGTTGTTTGCCCCCAAGTTTTAGTTTAACCAGAGCATTTCGTTGAGACTTCACTAGCTTTTAACTTCTGGATTGACTTTGATGTTCAAGCCCAGAACTCTCTTTCATGTAATTAAGAGTGTTAGGATTTAGTAAACTTCTTTTTTAATTAATACATAATAGATGTACATATTTGGGGGTAAATATATTTTGATACATTCGTGTAATATGTAAAGATCAAATCAGGGTAATTGGGATACTTATCACCTTAAATATTCATCTTATCTTTTTGCTACCTGGCAAACACTAGCCTCAAATTTAAAAAGAAAATTTTTTTAATTAAAAAAAAGTCACTTCTTGCAGGTTTGCATCTGAATATTCTTTGAATATTACCTTAAAGGAATGTGGTCAAATTTGTTCATTTGATTAAAAATGAAAAGGCATAAAACTGCACTCTGCTAACCTATGGCCATAGATCACAAACTGGTTTTGTGTTCTTTTAGACCTGTTCTGCTTCCTTAGTTATTTTTAGTTATTGTCCTTAGGATTTTAATAGGAAAAGAGAAAACTTGTGAGTGAGTGAGAAAGAAGCTCAATTGTAATTTTTAAAAGCTGAACTTATTGGTTCAAAAGATTCAAGGATAGTGTATTAATTTTTCTGATGATCGTTATAGATAGTGTGAGAAAAAAGGATCTATCATAAAGCGTCTCTTGATGCTTATGGAAAATTGGCTGGGCGTAATTTTACCTGGAGTCTGTATATAGCTGTCATTGGGGCACCTGAGCTCTGATTTCCTAGAGCCTGGCACATCTTAGGTATCCAGGAAACAATTGCTGATTTGTTGGAAAATTATCAAGTGAAGTACTTCATAGTTTGCTTGCAGGATGGATGGGCCAGCAGTATTCTCAAATATTTTTTAATATGGATCTAGGCATCCTAGATTGAAGATGACTCAGAAAACTCACTATTAATTTTCATGTTTAGGGTTTTGAACTTGACCTCTTGGTTTTGATTCTTATGAATTATGCTGAAGAGGCCTTAAGAAAATTTTGCCCTGTCAGTAGTTATGCTTTGAAAAGTCTCATTGCTGTATTTGTAGGTGGATATGGGGAGTAAGAATGAAAATATAAAAAATAAGAACATTTGTAGTTGGTTAAAGTGGGGAATTGGCTGGGCAAAGACAAATTACCTTTTCTTCCATATTTCTTGTTTTTTTTTTTTTTTTAAATTTTAATTGTAGCCATTATATCAGGACTTGACCGTCCTTTGTGTATCGTAGTAACACTCAGGCAAACTGGCTTCTTAGTCTAGACCAGAGACCTTCTGTGCAATAGAATTTTCTTTGATGATAGAAATGTTCAGCATCCACCCTGTTCAACATGGTAGCCACTAGCTATTGCCACATGTGGCTGTTGAGCACGTGAAATGTGCCTGGTGTATCTGAGGAACTGAATTTTTAAAAATCTGAATTTGAATTTAAACAGTCACATATAGATAGCTAGTGGCTATTATATTGGAGAGCATAGATCTAGGGTGTATACCTAGTCCTACAAAGAAAGACTCATTCTGCTTTAGCAGTAAAGGTAATATTTTATGACTTATCTGATTTATGTAGTTTTATATCAGAAAGTTTTGTTGAGGGCTTACGAAGTACCTGGGCTCTGGGAATGGGAAGATCAATCAGACGGGGGCCTTGTTTCTGAGGCATTGTTAGTGGGTGGTAGCAGGGTTGGGCAGGCATGTGGGAGTGGGTTAGGTGGAGAAGTACATGTACATGATAATTATAGTTCAAGCAATAAACACCCTCCTTCTTTAAGTATATCTGTTTCATGCATTTTCAATGGACAAAATATTGTTCTTAAGGGAGTGAAAATTTGTTCCTGAGGAGGAGAGGGGGTCTTATTCTCTTTGCATATAAGGCACAGATATGCCCACAGTATATCAACAGACAGTCATACATTTGTAGGATTAAAATTTGGTGGGAAGGTGATGTTTAGGGCAAAAATGTGTCCAAAAAAGGGTGCTTACGGGAGCAGTAATGGGGAGGAGAAGCTTGAGAAAACTGTTTTGTGATGAAGACCTAGCTTTTAACCCATGTCAGCCTTTGACTCGTTGCCTCCTTCAAGGTACCTGTAAGCAATTTTCATGGACCCGAGAAGGGTGGTGGCTGGTAGATTCTTTACCTGAAATAAGGACGTTGGCAAAACGAACCTATATTCTTGAACTCCATAGATTTGTCAAAAAAGTTGCTAATGTTGAACAATAACTGGGTTCAAGGTGTTTTCAGGCCTGGCAACTACCTCATTGTTACATATTCACCGTTTACAAATATTCTTTAACCACAGGTGCACATAAAGAACAACTTTACTGCTGGGTTATGTCATGGCCATTATTGATGGGACTTTATACTATAATTGTTTGAATGCATTTTTTTTTTATTGTTAGGTGAAAGAACTCAAGCACTGGACTTGGGCTTAGCTGATTCTTGGCTAACATGACAGAGAAACAAGTCCTCTCTCCCAGGATGGCTGGTTTCCATGCACAACTGATCTCTGATATGTTTACCACTTTGCTGAGGGCCGTGGTGGGACCCAAACTTAGGATGGATTTAGTGTAGCCTCACTGACTTCCATCAGCCCCTCAAACTACCCAGACTTGATGTGTGTCTACATAAGTGTGTATCTATCTGTATATTTTATAGAGTACCTATTATGATCTCAATCTTATATGAAGTATAAATAAAAAATCTTATAAAAATCGTTGCTACTTATATGCAACATAGCTAAAAACTGTGGTTATTATGTAAACACAGCTTCAAGATGAATTCCCAGCTCCTAAGCCCTTTTATACAGATATTTTGAAGCTATCATTGTCCTAGGTAGAGGTTATGTAAAAAATATAATGCTGTCTTAAGTGGGTTCATAAATGCGCATTCTGCTTTCATCATTTCAATGCTTTTCCACTCTGATATAGCTTGAGTCATTTTAGCTCATTAGCACAATAGGTTTACTCATACACATTCTGCTAAGGATGAAACAACTTTTTATGAATGGCCCATGAATGTAAAGTTTGTCTTACTGTTTTGCATTTTTTAAAGCTCTCGTGTTTTTCATTGTGCGTTCTGTGAAACTCAGAGGTGTTGAGTTCAGGACAGCAGGGCAGCAGGTGTATTTTTAGCATTTTTTACAAATCACATTATAGATAAGGACTAGAAATAAAAATTCGTAGATATATTGAGTGGTTTTATTTTATAAGTTTTAAAAAATAGATTTTAATTTTTTTCCACCTTTTTTTTGGTGGATGGACTTAGAAGGTGGTTGCTTATGAGTTTGATTATTTTGATGGGCAAATATGCACATTCTGGGAGATTTGGAATCATGAATCCAGCATTAATCGCAATAAAATGAATCTCTTTTTTCCAATGCCATTGATCTTTTCTTGATATTAAAACTGATGCCTGACGACAGCTCTGTTCCCTGTTCTACAGTGGCCTTTGATTATTGATCTTTGGTTGGGTAGCAACAGTTGCCAGAGAGGACTGTTCATTATGGTTAACCCGTGTTCCTCCCTGAGTGGGGCTTCGCTTTTAACCGTGTCTTCCTGGAATGACACTTGAAAGAGCGGTCATCGTGTGTTAGCCAGAAAGGATCTCACTGGAATCCAACATTTATAAAAGCATATCCTGGGTCTCTGGAGCAGGATATCGCTGGAATTCTATAATCCTACCACATGGATAGCGAGGGATATCAGAATTCCGCACCCAAGCACGTGTGGATGTATGTCCTCTTAAGGATTGTCTTACCACGCACTAACTGAGAGAAGCATTTGCTCTTGCTGCTTTCTGTGGGGCTTCCCCATTTTGCTTTGGTGTATTTTCCCAGAGGATGCTTGAAATATGATGTGTGCTGTTCTCTGCCTAACCTTGGCAGCCCTCATTGATGCCGGGGAATGACGCGGTGGCGGTGGCGGTGGCAGCAGCGGCAGTGGGGGTGGAAGGTCCAGGCTTGGAGAGGATGTGTGTTTTTATGGGTGACTGAGTCGGTTTGTGTGCAGCGTGGTTATTTGTGTTGTTAGGCAGTTCACATAATGAAGTGGTTTACTCAGCATTTCCCTCTTCCAGCTTTCAGGGCTGCGGTGCATTTTGTACACAAGCAGTGACTACTCGCCCCACTTCTTCCGCCTCCTTTCCATCCTAGTCCTTTCCCTTTGCTTCCCGTAGATTGACTTTTTGTTTTGGCTTCATAACTAATAGCTCACCCCACCCCTTCATAACTAATGCCACACACACAAACACATTGCAATCACTTTTGGTAAAATATTGATTAACATTCATGAAAGAATGCATTATTTTAGCTTAGACAGATGAAGCAAGAAATTCCTTTTTTTTTGGGTAATGCTTTCTTGTGAAAGATCATTTGCCATAGAGCCATGAACTTGGTTTGGTCTGCCCTGCCCATTTCAGATAAAAAATAACCATTTGGAATGTAAATGTGAACTTGAAGGCATTTGACGTGTCAGACCAGTATTTTTCTAGGATGGGTCTGTTCTGCCAGACCCCCATAGATACCTCCTCTCTGCTCCCACTGATAAAGTCCCAGCTTGAAAACACACACAATGTGTGAAAACTATTTAGGACTAAAATTTTCACTTTGTGCATGTGTCCTCTGCTATAGGAAAAGTGTGTTGTCGGGAAATAGCTCAGGGAATAAAGAAAATGCAAAAGGTCTTTTGTCACCAAGAATCTTGCAGTGAGTTCTTCTAATGCATTTTAAAGAAATTTGATTTTTATACACTACTTTTAGAAAGCTTAAAGTGAGAATTACTTGCAGGGTTTTTTTTTTTTAAAGACATAATTCTCTGGTCCTTCCTTTTTAAGAAGGAACAGGGTTTTTTTTTTTCTTATAGCTCACCTAGTATCTAGTGTGACCTTTTCATTTTTTCTGGGGACACTGAGTCTTAGCCAGTGAAGTCACTTGTCTGAGGCCACCCAGCTAGCAAGGGGAAGAGTGGGGACTCTAGCCCTGGGCTTCCTATCTCATTGTTTCCCCCAAAAGCTGCTTAAACTAACCAGTTGTTCACTTTGCCTTCTTAGTTTCATAGTGAGGGTCTTCAAGGAGGAGATGACATGCGGCGTGAAAAACATCTCTGTTCTGTGCTCTCAGTCGATTATTGTTTATAAACCTTTTTGTTTGCTTGTTTGTTCATAAGGAATCCTTGCCCATCTGGTTTTCCAAGCAGTTTTCTGTTTCCATTCTGGCCCTTCCTTTTTCTGTGGAAGATATTTTTGTTTTCTTTTGGATCTTTGAAGGGGTGAGGCTTACATTTTAATCATTCATTATATTTGACATAAGCTTCTTAACTGTGAGAATGACTAGGCTTCAGTTCTCCTGCTTGCCGTAGTAGACATACACGCATACACACCCACATGCATGATTTTTGATTCCCAAATGTTTACAATTGCCATGGAACTCTTATTTCTGGTAAAAGATACTGCTGTGGAAATCTGCAGCATTTCCTGCTGTGTGTGATAGGGCCCAGGGACCCCAGTTACCATGGAAACTAATATTCAGCCACCAGGGTAGTGCGTCCCTTTAGAGCCGCATTTGAGCGCATTTCACAATTCAATACAATGCTGCTGCTTCCTCCCTTTCAAATAAGGAAATGGGAAAACGCTGATGGATTGCAAACAAAATGAAAAAATACTGTTTCTGCTGAGGCAGAAAGAGACCTTTAATATGCACCCTTTTAATGTGACTGTCAGAAGTAGGACAGTACACAGCTTCACAAAGATGGCCAAAGGTATCTGATAAAATTACAAAGGAATTGTGGAGGAGAGGGTGAACATCTTCTTCCTGTGCTGCCAACCCATAGGCTTCTCTGAGAGTGACGGGCGTGCGAGGCTGCCAAGGGCATTCACCGCTGACTCTGATGGAGTCCATTTGGTTTGCCAGAAGGGCTTGATGGCAGACAAAAGACCTTACGCACTCTGCGTGTGCCGGCCATCCTGTATTTCCTGACCCCTCTCTCTCTGAGAGCCTGGGGTAGCTTGCGGATTTCAGCCTTTCGGTTGCCACTTAAGCACGTGATTGCCATCTGTGCTTGTTTAAATGCGGATGCTGATTAGGAGAGTGATACTTCATTTGGATAATACGCTTTAAGCTCAAGTGCAAGATGTGTTGGCTGTACTGGAACTGGGGGAAATGTGAGCCATGCAAATGTGCCACCTGACCTCCGCAGTGGTCCAGGGGCTCCTGCTGGTCACTGGCTACAGGTGAACCTACAGTATGTCTACAGGGAGACGACAGTGACCCTGAGGCCTGGGTTCCCCTTGCAGGTGTACAGGCTCCTGCTTCATGAGACTGAAGGATAGTAAAATTGCCTCCACCCGTATTTAGATGGATGCCTGTTGCTCTGGTGTTTGTTTTTCCAAATGCATTTGATAAATTCAATATTGGGTATATGTGCTATTTGGAGATCTCAGTCCAGCCTTGGCCTTGAGCATTTACTGTGGATCCTCTGCCTGTTGGAGCCCTTAGTTCACCCCACAGCTGCTTTATCTCATGCTGAGAAAGGTAGTAGGAACCCCATTTTGCAAACAAGGAGACTGGCTTGATGACTTGAAAGTGACTTGGTTTAAATGTCATACATCTTTGAAGCAGCAGAGCCTGGAGTGTGTGTCCGGTCTGTGTGACGCTTCAGTCCCACATTCTTTCCCTCTCAGGGATCAGTTGTGGAACCACCCCAGAGCTTAGGGCAAGGTCTCTCAATCTGGGCACTGCTGGCATTTGGGGCTGGATAATTCTTTGTTGTGAGGGGGCTGTGCTGTGCCTTACAGGATGTTTAGCAGCATCCCTGGCCTCTGCCCCCTCCCAGTTATGAAAACCAGAATGTCTCTAGATGTTGCCAAATGTCCCCTGAGGGGCAAATGAGCCCTGGTTGAGAACCACCCAGCTAGACCCTCAAGGTGTTTTTTATTGGGCAATTTAATGAAACTGTGGCTATGCCTTTTTGAAGCAGTTGTGAACAGCTTGGTTCATTTAAGCTGCTAGCTTCTAAATTATTCATAACTAAGTTATGTTTTTAGAAATTGGACAGTCCATGCATTGTTTCATCTGAGAAACCACCGCTCTGCCAAGTTGTATGTATAACACTCTGTAAAAAGTCCGCGTCTTACTAAAAAAAGACTGCTTCCTTTTTACCAGAAGGTCATTTCTCACTGTGAAAATATGCACAGTTTTTTTTTTTCCCCCTCAAAAGATTAAGTCAAGTAAGAACAGGGCCGGCGTGAGCAGAGTGCTTGAGCCCTCGTTCCTGCTGAGCTGCCTCCTCCGTGGGGAGAGGCCTGATCACAGCTGTGGGTGGGTCTGTGCAGCCGGAGCACCTCGGTTCCCTTGTCTCTGACAGTCAGGTCTTCCACACCTGCTTGTCAGGGTGACCGTGGAGGTCAAACGAGGTCGTGGTTGCCAGAGTGTTGTGTAAATTGTACAGCCCCACGCAGCTGTGACAGAGGTCACAGTGCTCCTGTGTCATGTGACTTCTAGGTCCCTGCCCACCTTCCACCTGCTGGCTCATCAGGCACTCAGAGACGCCGGTGCGCCCGGGCTTCCACCTCTGCCCTTGCTCGGCCTGTCTCCTCCCACCTGTCTGTCTCCAACTTGTGCGCTGTTGAAGATCTAGTTCAGTCCCTGTTTTTCCCCCGAAAGACTTCTTTTGCCATTTTTTAATTCCCTATGATTCTGTGGGGTTTTTTTATTACTACAGTTTATTTTGTTTATAATTATTATAATTGTGATCCATAATTATAGTTATTATTAGTTTAATATGTGGTTTATGAGAGATTGGAGGGATTAACGACGACTTGAATGAATTTTGAGTTTTTTGGGTGTCTCCCGCAGCATGTGCCCAGGTGTACTGAATCTGTCGTCTTCCCCTGCATCGCACACTCCCAGAATGCCCTCCCCCTGCCCTCCCCCGCAGACTCCGTCCTGTCCTGCAAGTTCGTCTCAGGCAGTCCCTCCTCTAGGAACTGCGTCCTCCTCAAGGAGCTTAGGGGCCTCCCCAGCAGCTCTGCCCGGAATCTGGGCTTCCCCGTCGTATCGCTGTAACACAGATGTGTTAATGCCAGATGTCACCTGTTCCCTTACCCACTTGTGAGCTTCCTCAAGGTGAGGGCTAATTTGTTTATTAACAAATATTGAGTACTACCCTTGTGCCTGCCTTGGTTTTTCTTTCTTTTCTTTTTGTCCTAATTGAGGTGAAATTCACATAACAGAAAAGTAACCATTTTAAAGTGAACAATTCATGAGCATTTAGGACATTCGCAATGTTGTGTAACACCATCCCTATGTAGTTCCAAAACATTTTCATTCCCGCAAAAGAAAACCTTGTACCCAGGATGATGAAAAAGTTCTGGAGGTGGATAGTGGTGATGGTTGCACAACAATGCGAATGTACTTAGTGCCACTGAATTGTACATTTATAAATGGTTAACTCGGAGCTGAGCATGGTGTCACATGCCTGTAGTCCCAGCTACTTGGGAGGATGAGGTGGGAGGATCACTTGAGCCCAGGAGTTTGAGGCTAGCCTGGGCAACATAGCAAGACCCCTGTCTCTTAAAAAAAAAAGTTAAAATGGTAAATGTTGTGTTATATATTTATTTACCAAAAACCGATACCCATTAAGCAGTTATTGCCTGTCCCCACTGCTCCCAGCCTCTGGTGCTGTTTTATGTTGCTGTTTTATTCATCATTATATTCCTAGCCCCTAACATAGAAGGGGCCAAATAAAGCTTTGTTGAGTAAATGAAATGAGTTTTTACTTTAATACGGATTTGTCCTTGTATATCTGTCTAATAGCTATGAAATGGGGAAAGTTACCTTTAAGGAAGTTTCTTAGAAATGTTTCACTAGTGTTTATTTAAGGGATGTTCTGATTGCCAGTATCTCCGTAGAAATGCCTCTTAAACCAAAGCTATTTTGTAGGTTTATTCACCCATTTCTTCATTATCTTTAGTTGACATTTGGGACCAACAGTGTTGGTCCTGGTCCTGGTTCTGTACCTGGTGGTATCTGTCTGGCACACTCAAGAACAAAGTGTTATGGAATCTTTCAAATAAGTGAAGCGATGGTCAAAAATATACCTTTTCTTAGGATGTTAAAGTTTTTGATAACTGTTTTCTTTTATGGGGGAAAAAGAAAATCTACCACCCATCCTTTCAAAAATTAATGTTTCTAACATGACTTCTTCCTAGAAACATGGCTGCCTTGTTGTTAATTCTTTTCTTTATGCTTACAACTCACAAAATCGTGTTCTTTTCTGTTACTCTATAATTTATAAAATTGTATTGCAGTTGGCTTGGGTAGAATTTACTTAAGCATAGTTGAGCCTTTAAATTTTCCTTCTGGCATGGACAAAAGCATCATTAATTATGAATATGAATTCCTTTTGCAAAATGACAAGATTGAACATTTCCTCATGCCAGTAACCCAGCTGTCTCATTCTGATGCTCAACAAAGACTTTTTAGAGATTGTTTTTAATGGCCGTGGTATCAGATACTAAAAAATAAGAAGCTAAAGGAATGCAAAATAGTTTACAGTTCATTTGTCTAGAAAAAAAATAATGAAAGGTTTTTGCTATACTGTGGCTGCTTCTACTCTTCTGATGCATTTGCGGTCTCCAAGTTATGGCTGCAGACCAAGTAATTGTGCTCTGCTGTTGCTGGAGACAGCATTCCAGTTGTTCAGAGGATCAGTATCTGAGAATCCTAAGGCCTAGGTCACCCTGTCACTCCCCCTTTGTTTGGTGATGGAAATGGGTGTGATGTCAGAGCCCTCACTGTATGTGGTTACAGGGTCATTATGGCCTCACGAAGGTCCATGCAGTAGCTTCTGCTGTGGCCGCTGGAGGAGGATGCAGTGGGCTCTGATTCCAGCACCTTGAGGCTTTTAACCGTCATGTTACATGACCTTGATCCCGAGCATGTCTGCTGATCCATTACTTAACTGTCTCATTCAGATGGTTTCTGATGTTCCCACTTGCCCTGTATCCTGAGGGATTTGCTGCCAGAGAAGGTGACCCAGATATGACAGTTAGTTCCTTCGTGTTGGAAAGGCTGTGTTGTTCCCCTCTGTCTGCCTGGACGACTCCCAGGGCTTGCCCTGCCGCTGGCCTCTAGCTGGGGTTTTCTAGCCTGGAGATGGCCCTGTGTCGTCGCATTCCTTTCCGGGGTGTCAGAGAAGCTGCACTCTTAGAATTCCCTGCTGAGTTCAGAGCCCAAGGCCCAGCGAGAGAGAGCACACGAGAGCGTGCGTGTGTGTGTGTGTGTGTGTGTGTGTGTGTGTGTTTGTGTATATACATAAGGCTAATATTTGATAATGTGCTACAGGCTGGTGAAAGACTTTGTTTCTGCTCACAATTCCTTGAATGAGGATTTTTGGGTCACTGTTTCCCTTCCATTTTTTAACATAATCGTTTTTGAATTGTGGGCCCCTTTTTAACCAAACGTATTTGTGTGTAAGGGATTTTTTTTTTTTTTGCTTACTTTAAGTGGAAGTGCTGTCATGTTAAACACGAGGCTTAAGTCACAAGGAAATAAAATAGGGCCAGACAGTTTAATGTACTGTCGCTTCAGTACTTTAGGAAACATCAGGAGAGGTACCAAGATGGTCTGGAAAGGTCATAGGTTGGGGAAGGAAGGGCTGGGATGATCATTTGTCAGTGTCAAAAAAAAGCAAAAAAACAAAAAAAAGCAAGGCAAAATGGTTATCCCTGTTTCAAAGCCCACCCAGTTTTGTTCTTTTCAAGAATGTGGTTAGGGATGTGATTTGGCTTCATGAAACCCCTGTTTTCTTTGATCGTATTTGGTATACATTTGTGTAGTCACGTTTTTTTTGTTTGTTTTTTTTTTGAGTGCCATGAGGAAAATGACTGCTGTGGGTCATTTACCCTCCCCACTTTGTCCCTTCTTTGAAGGAGGAGCTGCTGGTTCAGTCAGCTGCCCCGAGCTGGCCTTGTGGCCTGGCTTCCCCTCTGCCTCTCGGGGGCCAGACTGGCCGCTCCAGCCTCCTGCCTGCCGAACTCCCAGCCTGCGAGGACTGAGGCGGTGGCCGGAGCCCTCCTGTTCTGCGAGGCTGGGATCCAGAGGCCTCTCTCCTGCCTCAGTACTGCCCCTCACACCTGTGGCCCTGCCCACTGAGGGATTATGTGCCCTGAGAGAAGAGGGAGATTGAAGGGTCGCCGTGTTAGTTCTGGTCCAGGCACCTTGCCACTGATGGTTTTGTCACCCCCAGGGAACTGCTGTTAGCAAATACAACTAAGCACAGCCTGGGGGAGGCTGCGGAAGACGGCAGTGGGCACATGTTGACGAACAGTGTCCCCACCCTGCTCTGACTGCGCTTAAAAATGACCACAAAAATCATTTTAGTGTAAAATGGAAAAGAGGATAAATTATTCTGGTGCAAATGCTATCATGTTGTTAGCGTTAAGAAATTGCATAGTGTGCTGCTTAAGCACCTTCCATCTGGGTTGAATCCCAGCCTGTACTTTTTTTGCAGCGTGACCTTTGGCAAGTTGCTTTAACCTCTGCGAATCTCAGTTTTCTCATCTGTAAACTGGATGTGATAACAGCACTTGTGTAGATTGTGGGGAAGAGTCTTTGAGAATATACATAAAGAGCCTAGTTCAGTGCCTGGCCCATGATAGCCTTCACACGTTGGCTAGTATGAGTAAGGAAATCAGTTATTTATCAGTACATACAAATGTGCCATGCACTACGCTATGTGCTTGATATAGATTATATTAATTAATCTTTAAAGAAGCGGTTCTGAGAGAGTATTGATTTAAACTAAACAGTGGTCATGTTATCTCTGTCATGGAAATATATTTAGGATGGGTACATTTTCATGGTGGACATTTTAAAAGACCACAAAACTAGGAGTGGCATAAAACCAGTACCTTTCATGCTGGACATAGCTCCTTTAGCATTAACCACGTACAGGGGTCTTGGTATTGGTGTTTCTCTGTGCTGCTGTGATGCCAGGCAGATTTGTTAGTTGAGTTCATCATTTGCTTTTTTTGTTTGTTTGTTTTAAATGTCACAGCTTCCCTGTGTTGTTTTAATTCGATAGATACATTTAGGTAAGGTTTCAAAAGTCTAGCTTTTCACTTAAGAGGAAGCTGAGCTCCATAATCCTCTTTTTTGTCTCTAACACTAGGATGCTGGAGTCTGCTCCGTGCGGGGGAAACGTTTCTACCTTGGGTTGTACCACTTAATCTGCAGGTGGCCTTGAACAGATTATTAACTTGCTCAAATGTGATTAAGGAGCCCCTCTCCTATGGCCTAAAGAAACCACTACTCCAGCCATGAGGGTCTTTGTGGCCTTGCTTAGCTGTCCTCCCCTAGGAGTAGAGACTGGGGCAACGCAGAGTAGCAACGGCCAAAAGGAAGTCGGTGGCTGTGAGAGCTCCTTGAAACCTTCCCTGTTTTGCCCAGAGGGTGTGTCCTCCGTTCATACCTGCAGGAATACTACCTGGCAACAGTGAAAGTTTTCTGACACATGTAATGGGTTGTTGAGTTTCTCTATTAAGGATTCGTTGCTGGTCAGAGCCTGGATGTTTTTTCAAACAGATGCATATAACAGAAATATTATAATACTATACTATTTGTGTAATAGATATACTTTATGCTATTAATACTAGAGAAATGCTATTTTGGATTCTGGAAGTTGAGTCCCTTAGTTGTGACATGTAGATAACTTGTTTTTTCCTATAATCTTCCCCACTTTTACCCTGGGGTGATTCCCCTCCCAGGGAGCTCTTCCCTGTGGCTCAGCTGCCAAGGGCTTCCTTCCTGACCACTTTTAACCGAGAACAGAGGCAGCAGCTGGCTGTCAGTGGCCCTTGGAGCTTTGGCATTTGGAGAGGACCAGGATGCTGTTCAGGTGACTCATCTTCCTCCCTGCCCAGGCTGCCTGACTCATGGCCTTGCCTGGTATTCTCTCCCCCTGTCCAATTGCTGAGCCTGTGATTGAGTTGTCCTACCTGGGAGAAGCCCTGTGTCCCAGATGTGGTGGTCTGATCCAGTGATAAAGAAGTTGCCATTTACAGAAATCGCATCCTAGAGGGCCATTCTGCCTTTCACATGTTATATATAGAAAACTCTGACATGCGTCTTAGTATTCCTTGCATGTTTCCAAGGGCTTAATATGTACACAAGGATTAAGAGAACTGACTTCCTGCTTTACTCGCCATAATATTAATATTAAAAAAAATCTGAAGGTAATAAAGACAAAGTTTAAAGAATATCTTGGCAGTTGTTAGAGGAGATTTTCATTAAATCTCAAACTGGTGTGTACATGAGGATTATTCCCTTTTTGAGGGTGACTATTGGGTTTTAGTCCTGGTTAAAGCCTGTGCAGTGTGTTGTGTGAATTATCTCCCACTGAAGAATTATGCATCTTCCAAGCTGTTTCTCCTAGACCTTGTTGCAGATGTGTGGGAAATTTTGAGATTCCCATAAACTATAAATCTTCTGTTGTTATTCTTTGAAGTTTATTTTGAGCTTGGATAGGGAGGATTATGAGTTGAGTGGTACTGCATTGCAAGTTTCTATTAATACACAACATTCAGGTTTTCCATTGTGACCAAATGGCACTTGGTTCCTTGCTTCAGTCAACATACTTTGTGAAGTTACCACTACAGTGTGCAGTTGCTTTCAGATTCTACATGTGTTCAGTGAGGATGGTCATATCTACTTTCAGAGTGGTTTTGAGGATTAAATAAAACCTTTTGTTAAATGAAAAGAACACACCGGAGCTGAGATGCAGGCACCAGGCTTGGCTTACTTCCTAGCTAAAGGACTTGCCCTCACAAACCAACCTTGCCTCACCTGGGATTCAGACCTCGCCTTGGCTGAACCATAAATTATCACTTGCCATGGACCAAAGAAGCTCTTATGAATAGTGTCCATCAGGAGAGTGTAACTCTGAATGCCAAGGGTCTCCTGAGTTCATGCTCCAGAACAGAAGTGGCAAATGCATGGCACATGTTGTGCATTGAGCTAGTTCTGTCTACCCCCAGATTTACAGGTTGAAGTGGAATTTAAGAGTAGGGAAAATAAAGGAGCATAGGTGCTTTATAGTTGAAGGAGTGTGTTAGGCACGTGTGTCTGTTTCTAATGAAAAACACCAATGAGTTGGTCTGCAGGTTCCATGACAGTGGAGATGGGGTTGACCTTGTTCATCTTTGGCTCCTGGAGCCCAGTACATCGTAGAGGCGCATTACAACCTTTGTTGAAGGAGAGGATGTATGAGTGCCTACCGGGCTCCTGCACAGAAGTGTTGGGCTTATTCTAGAAAGATGTTTTTATGTCTGTTCTTATAGGGTAGAGGATTTGGAGAGGTTAATTAGTTTTCCCCAGCTCACAAGGCTAAAGGGCAGAACCAGGATTTTAAAGTCGAGAATTATTCCTGTGAGACCACACTAACTTCCTTGCTATAAATATGTCTGCTATCTGCTAGCTAAAATCACCTCTGAAGTGCATTCAGTGGATCAAAGGGGAATCCGCTGAGATCATGGTTTTGGAGGGATCAGCCTCAACTTGTCACTTCCATACTGAAGCTATGACATTGAAAGCTCTCGGGGATCAAAATGTTTTAGAAGAAAAGATACATTTTGGTGTCCTTTATATCTGACAGCATGACCAATGCTGAGCACACAAGAGGCATCTTGTGAGTATCTACTGATCTGGTTCAGAAAATAGGAATAATGATTCTTATATTTTTTTCTGAGAAGAAGGGATTGAAACATTTAACTTTAAGCGTTAAGCAGGCACATTTTAAAATTTGTGGTCCTCTGCCAAGAGGTGATTAAAGGAGTCTTTAAACTGTCTTGGGATTCATGTAACAGAGGTAGGTGCTTTTTTTCTGAAATATGCTTTTGTGATGTTCTTGCCTGGTTCTTTTCTGGTTTATGCAAAACCTCTAAACCTCCCTCCCCTATAAATAAAGAAAAAAACCGGTTATACCGTGTCCTAAAACGTTAGCATCAATAATTTAAAGCAGGAATAGTCAGACTCTAGCCTATGTGCCATATCTAGCCTGCTGGTGGCCCTCAAGCTGAGAATAGTTTTAAAAGAGTTAGGAAAAAAAAAAGGTGAAAACAGTAATATTTTGTGACATGTAAAAATTACGTGAAATTCAAATTTAAGAGTACATCCATAAAATCTTACTGGAATATAGCCATCTCATTCATTAGTGTTTTTGTCTGTGGTTACTTGGTGCTACAATGGCACAGTTGAGTAGTCACAACAGAGACCAAATGGCCCACAAAGCCTAGAATATTTACTAAATGACCTTTTCTGGAAAAATTTTCCTGATTTTCATTTAAAGCAAAGTGCTTTGGGAGGAAGGGGTGGGGGTAGAGGTGGAAAATAGGCTTTCTTCTTACCTTTTCCCTTCCTTTGGTAAAATCGAATGTTCAAAATGAATCTTTCTTTTAAAAATTTCTCTCTGCCTCCTGATTTGTATCTTCCTAAATCGAGAGTCTTGACTGGGGAAGACAAAAAGAAAAAAGTTAACGATTGGTGGTGGTGGAGACCAGGAGAAGGAAGGCCCTGTGTCGCTCAGCAAGAGTCTTCTGCTTCTCGCTTCCTTTCCTCTGCGTCCATCCCAGAACCTTTAAAATTCTGAATAGTCAGTTTTTTTTTTCTTTGCATCACATGGGGAACACAGTATGAGAGTGTTCATCTGACTGACTTTGTTATGTATACAGTGAAGAGTACTGGACATGACACAGTGCCTCGTGCCAAGTTCTTTTTAATCAGCGTGTGCTTTGTGCCTGTGGTTGGCCGGTTCACAGCCCCGAGTCTGGCAGGCCTGGTTCCTAAGGTGAGGTTGCGTTTTGCCTCTTCCACGGGCCTCCTGTGGTTGGGTTTACTTTCTACTGAGTCTGAAGCCCAAAACCTCAGGTTAAAAAAGAATTCAAGGAAACTAAGACTTTTTTTTTTTTTTTTTTGATACTTTAAGAAGATTCTTAACACCTAGAGGGAGTTAGGTCTGTTTGTTTTGGTGAGGAGCGGTCTTGGGAGCCAAACAGTGACAATGTTAATGAAGACAATAATATTAGCCTCTCCACTGCCAAGGTTTAGGTGTGAGCGTGCTCTTCTATTTGCCCAGGCCTATATAGAGCGCAGTGGAAGGCCTGCCAGGTTACTTCCAATTCGTGTTTGCCCATGTGAGGTTTTGAGCTGACAGTCTCTGGACGGTAGTGAAATGGTGACTTGATGAAAATGGTTCTTTTACGAAGAAAGGTCTGAGTGTTCTGAGGTCACTGAATTGGATGGCGAAGAAGGATTCAGCCAGAGACGAGGGGCTTTGCTTTTGTTCTCTTCCATATCATTTTTTCCCCATGTTCCTGTAGTGTCTTTCCTTTTCAAAGACTTTAGTCTTTAATATAGCCTTTACATTTTCCATGCATGTTAGGAATAATGTTCAGTTTTGTAAAAGTTCTGTTACACATTCTCAGTTATGATTAATATTTAAAAATAAAATCATTAATGAACAGCTTTTCATTCCTTCACAAACTTCTCACGTGTCTAACTTAGACTTAGAAGTTCTTTGCCATTTTTCTTATTTTAAAAAAAGTGGGGGGGGAGATTAGAGTGTGATGAATTAATGAAGGAGGCAGCACAGCCCAAATGTGACTCATATGACCAGAGTCTACCTCATGTACTTGTTAGAATCAAATATAGAAGTGCTTTAAAAGAGAACTGCTACATGTTCAGAGCAACATTATTCACAATAACCTAAAGGTGGAAACAACCCAACTACCTATCACTGAGTGGGCGAGTAAACAAATTGCGGTATATACACAGTGGAATATTATTCAACCATAGAAAGGAATGAAACACTGATGCTACAACTTGGATGAACCTAAAAAAAATGCTACCTGAAATCCAGACACCAAATGTCTCATATTGAATAATTCCACATATGAGAAACATTCAGAATAGGTAACTCTGTAGAGACAGAAAGCAGAATCCTGTTGCCAGGGGTTGGTGAGGGTGAGAATAGGGGTTTATTTTGCGGCGATGACAATGTTTGGGAACTAGATAGAAGTAGTCAGTAACACATTATGAATGTACTAAATGCTACTGAATTGTTCCCTTTAAAACGACTAATATTATGTCAGTTTTACTTCAGTTAAAAATACAACCTGCATCAGTGCCATCATATATGGTGTACCTCCCTTGATGTCAACAGCTGTCAGCCTCGATGTACTTGGTCCCCAACTCTGTAATAGATGGAGAACCAAACACACCTTTACACATGGGGGACCTGAGCAGGGCTCGAGGGCAGTAGAACTTGCTCAAGGGCTAGTCATTGGGAGGTGGAGGTGTAGGATTGGCTCCTGGGTTTTGCTGTTTTCCACGCATCTTTATTCACTACTTCCAAATGGTGTTTGCTGGCAGGTTGGCAGGGGAGGCCGACGCGTTGGATAGACCAGTTGAAAGATCAGTGTTCCTCTGAAAGCTTCAAGTCTGCCCCTCATGTGGAAGGGCAAAGCTCCCCGACAGCACCTGCCATGAAGCAGAGGGTTCATTCACTCTGAATTTCAGCCTGGTTCTCTCCTCACTTCTCTGAGCTGGTTTTCTCTCTTTTAACATAGAAATAATGAGGATGATAAGAGGACTGCCCTCATAGGATTGTTGGAAGTTTTTAATCAGATTGTGCAAGTGCCCGGGCGAGGTTTGATATCTATTCTATGCCTGCCCCTTAAGACAGCCTGGTTTGGCAAGTTTCGTGGAAAGATTCAGGGAAATCCTTGTGTCCCCTGAGTTGGACTTGCCTCACGAGCCCCGTTCTGCCTTACATTGTGCCCCAGCTGGGATCATTGACCTTTTCCCATCTTCTGCTCTCAGAGGAGGACCCTTCCTGTGTCTGCAGTGATGGGAACAGATTTCACAGTTGGGTGGCGCTGACAAGGCTTAACTGCTTCATCGGCAGCTCACCTCGTGCCATTTTTCAGGTAGATCTGGCAGTTGGTTCCAGGAAATGCAGCCAAGTTTGTGAAATACTCTCAGGCTTTAAAAAAAGAGAGAGAGAGAAAAAAAAGAAACAGCTAGTGCTTTCCTCTGCTTGACACACGACAGCTCCAGCTTCGGGCTGCCCTAACACGAGGCGAGAGAAACGTGCGGCTTTGAATCTGGGGCTCCTTCTCATCCTGTAGTAACATAAATTGATGCGGCCCATCTGTGCTGCTTCAGAACAAACAAGAATGAAGTCACCGTGCTTAAAATAGTGCAGGGTGGAATGGCTGCGAGCAGCCCTCTCTCTTCCCTCTCCCTGGGGGACTTTCACACGGGGTTTTGGAATCGTGGCTGTGGGTTTGGTTCCCTGGGCACCACAGCTGGGTCACGCGTGTGCTTGTCACCAGCTTTCCTTCACAGGCAGCACTCCTGAGAGTGATTTTTTTTTTTTTTTGAGAGGGACATTTGCTGTGAAAATGTGTATGGTCTCTTCTTGGGCCTGTTATTTAATTTATGTGACTTTCCTTCATCTCTCCTGTGTTTCCATTATGGATTTTGGTGCCAGTTTAAAACAGAGGTCCTCTTACTAATGTAACGTACCAGTCCGGTGTTGAATGTACAGTAGTAACTTCATTTGCAAGCTTGGGGTGACTCTGAAGGAAATCCTCACTGCTTGGTCCAGACCCAAATGCACGGATTCAGTTCTTCGGGTTTAACTAAAGAGGAAAGGAAGTAGAAGTCAGCATGGTTCTCTTTCCTGGACAGTAAATGAAAGGCCACATTCCTCCATGATGTCCTTCTTCCTTCTCTGTATTTTTAAGTGGATGAAAATAATCTTAATGTCTTAATACTGTCTTTGTGCCCCTTATAATCTGGGAGTGTCTTACTACTTCACTCCATACATCCTGAAAAAATACATCCTTCATTAGTGTTCCTTGGGATAATTATGAAGCATGTATTCCAGTTCACATCTCTATAGATGTGGCTTCTAATTTCCCTTGAAATTCCTGCAGAGTAGTACTTACTATGCATGGGAATATGTACCCTTAGCGTGTATTGCGTTGGTTGGGGATTTTCCTGATGGTCACTGAATATGGCAAACATTGAGCTTTTGTCTTATTATTGTCCTCTAGAAATAGCATTGATCATGATATGTGTATGAAGTCTCAATCTCTTCTTCCTAAGTTATTTTTACAAAGGAAGTTGATGTTGGTATGTATTTCTTGAGGCAAGATGCTGTGTTCTTAATTAAGGTGGTGGTTATGTAAGAGATATCTGGTGTTTGTCCAGCAGGAGCTGTCGTCTAGATGAAGTCAGGTGTCCACAGCCACTGTTCTTAAATTTGCACCTGGGACGTCTTGAACTAATTTGCTACTGCCGTGGATCCTTCTCCAACGTTTGAGCCTCCTAGTGGGAATAGGAATGTCTCAGAACACTCTATCTCCACCTTGGTCATGTACTGAAAAGTTATCTTTCCTTTGTAGAAATTTTGGGAGTCCCTGCAGCATGTGCTGTGGGGTTTAAGAAGGGAGGGCAGGCCCAGGGAAGGAATGCTTCATGAGAGAAACTCGGCTTTTCTGGCCCTTGAGGCAGAGTGAGTGGCTAGAAAGAGGACGACAGCCTAGCTCAGCCCTGTCACCTGAAGTGTGCTGTCCAGGTTGATGCTGACATGGCACTGCAAGAAGACTGATCTCTGGAGTGGGGAATAGGTGGGTGGAGGCAATGAGAGCAAGATAGGTTGGCACAGGTCGTGGAGGTCAGGTGAGGATTTGATAGGGCTCAGCGGAAAGGTTTTGGGGTTCAGGAGTGTTGAGGGGAGAGATGCATTTAAGGGAGCCTGGCCTGACACGTGGACACGGGAGGGAGGGCAGATGAGAAAGATGTTGGTTGGAACAGTCTAGGCCCGATGAGCTTATTGGCAGTACAGATGTGAAAAAAACAAAAACATAAAACAAAAAGGCAAGTGTTTCAGAAATTCTCAGTAGGGGGAAGAAGGGGAGGGGCAAAAACCCACCTAACAGGTACAGTGAACACTATTTGGGTGACAGGCACATTTATAGCCCTGACTCAAGCCATGTAACAGAAACATTGGTACCCTTTAATGTTTTGAAATAAAAAAAGAAAAAAGTTCTCAGCTGTGATCTTGATGGCTTCGTCTGAACTGATCACAGTGGGAAACTAAGGATGCCCCTGTCTTATATTTTCATACAGCAGCACTCTGTGTTCTTTGGGGACCAGGCCTTTTGGCACTCCTGGGGTCTGTATCCTAAGTCATTTTAAGGCGATGATTTGAAGTCTTCAGAGAGAGAAGAATGCAAAAGCCACCTCCTTTCATTTACCGTCTCTGGAGTTTTCCTCATTAACCACTTTAGAGAAGGGATGAATTGGTTTGTTAATAATTAAGAGCTAGGAATTCTTTTTATTGCTGATCCTTAACCTCCAATTTCATTGCCCCCAATATAAACATCCAAATGAGGTGGTGTAGTGAAAGCTCTTGGGAAGTCCTAGGGCACGATACAAATGGTGTTTATCATAAGCCCACTTCCTGGCTGCTAGTCACGTTGCTCAGATGATCAATTCTAAGCGTGTCATGTTTGCTGAGCTCATATGTACATTTGCATTGAAATTAGTTGGTTCCTATTGATTTCTGAGACTCCTTTGCCAGTAGAGCTAAGTCACAAGTCCCTAACCGT
The DNA here is from genome assembly GCF_020740605.2 of Lemur catta. Taxonomy (NCBI): domain Eukaryota; kingdom Metazoa; phylum Chordata; class Mammalia; order Primates; family Lemuridae; genus Lemur; species Lemur catta. The sequence goes on from NC_059136.1 coordinate 38,269,430, forward strand.
GCCTGCAGGGCTGCCTGAGTAACCCCTGCCTGACTGTAATGTCCTTTGCCACCACTTGTCCCCCTGTTTGCCCAGCCATACTGGCCAAATTCCTTTCCACCCCAGGAGCGCTGTATTTGCTGTTCCCTCTGCCTGGAACGCTCTGCCCCAGACCCTTGTGTGGTTTCAGCTCAAACGTAACCTCAGAAGGGCCTTCTCTGACTGCCATGGCTAAAATACCCCCGTCCTCCTCTCACTGCTTCCCTGTGTACTTCCCGTTCTTCGACTGTGTTTTATGGCACTTCCAATTCTATGAAGCTCTCACTTTGTGCATGAATACCTTTGTTTCCCTCCCACTAGCATGTAAGCTCCATGAGGGCAGGACTTTGTCTTGCGTAGCTCTGTATCTACAGTACCTGGCGATCAGTAAATATTTGTTGAATGAATGAATGAACAAGAATTTTAAATGAGTGACTTAAGAAAATGGCGGTGCCTGTAGACACATCCTTCTGTGGAGATATTTGAATACTGTTAGCAGAGTGCGAGCGAGACAGTCGCACCATCTGCCTTTACATACTGGAGGTAGACTCTAATGTTACAGTAATCCATTTTCTTTTATCAGTACTAGACCCAAATGAGTGAACATGAACTTTGATTGGTCAAATGGAACCAGCAGATTTTAGCACGAGCTATAAAGCTCATCCCTTGGCTTTGTGTCCCTGAGTATGTGTAGACAAAGACACTGAACCTTAGTAGAAAGCAACCAAAAATGTGTAGTTCATTGACTTTGACATGTCTCTGGCTGGGACCTTCTGCAGTGCTGTAGCATCCTATAAAACAAGCAAGAAAATAAAACTATCTTGAATGTATTCTCTAGCCAACTCTTTTTTTCCCCCAGTCCATGACATCTGGCCTTTATCTAAAGGAACTGTTTTTCCATTTAGGATGTCTGTCATTAAAAGTGTATATTTCAAGCTTGGAGTGAGCTGTACTGTAAACGCTGTGTGGTCATCTCAGTTTGTACAAACATTAGGAGCCAAACACTTTTTTTCCACCCCTTGGTTAGCATCATTTGTCACAGTATCTCCGCATAGCAAGATGGTGACACCTACGCAGTTTCTCAGGCTGTGCTTTCTACTAATTGTTTGTTTAATTAGAAAATGAGTAAGTATTTATACAGAAAATAGAATCCCAGACTGTGGGGATGCAACCTTCTCTAATTGTACTGTGTTATCGTGATCTCCTAAGGATCGCACTTTTGGCGTGTGTAGGTGGGAAGGGGTCTTATTTTGTTGCTGTTGTTTACCAAGAGGTTCATTTTTTGCTCAGCAGCTCAAGCAGAGCAAAATGAAATCAGGTGGCAATAAACTTGCTCTGCAACACGGATTTAAAAGCCAGATACAATCAACCTGTCTGTTTAAACCATGAAGCTTGTGTTCATTCCACAGCTTTGGCTGAGGACCTGCTACATGCAGGATGTCATCGAAGGTACACAAATGTGTGGGAAAGGGCCTGTGTGTACCAAAAGGTGTTTTTTTCACTTCACAAGGACAAAGTGAGTCAAATCTTGATAAGCTTTGTGGAATTTGCTGGGTAAAAGCTTGTGTCAGGTGAGATCCTGTCGAGAGAGGTAAGCGTGGAGTTTGGGTTCTGGGTGTAGGGACTATCTTTCAGCTGGCTGTGATCACAGGGAGGCAGGAATCCACTTGCAGACCCACTATGGGCACGAAAGAGCTAGGGGAGTTTGAAAATGGAGCCAGGATGGGATGAATTCCTGCTGTAGTTGTGAGCTAAGGTATGGACACTCAGCTTTGTGTCTTCTGGATAAAGCAGATCTGGTGACTCCTCCTGTTTACAGCGTCATTCTCCACGAGGACATTAGTAGCTTTGGTGCCAGAATAAAACATGCCTGACAAGATGGGGCATATGGAACTGATTGTGCCTGTAAGAAAACAAAAACAGACTCACCGCCTTCCTCCAGTGGCTCTGTGGGAACCCCTGTGGCTGATTGCCCCAGGGCTGCCTCGGTTGCTGTCCTGTCCTGCCGCTGCCTTGGTTTACAGCGTGACAGTGGAGGTGAAGCTTTGGAGACTGATCTTAGTTCAGAGCTTAGCAGCTGTGTGACCCTGTCAACTGTGGAACCTTTTAAGCCTCAGTTTCCTCATTTATCTGAAACCATAATAATACCTACCTCACAAGGTTATTATTTTTTTATTGTAAAATATACATAATATAAAATTTACCATCTTAATCATTTCTAAGTGGATAATCCAGTGGCATTAAGTACATCCACATTGTGCAGCCATCACCAACGTCCATTTCCAGAACCTTTTCATCTTCCCACGCTGAAACTCTGTACCCATTAAGTGTTAGCTCCACATTCCCCCAAAAGAGCTGAGAATTGAATCTGTGATTTTTGGCTCCACGTGCCTGCCGTTCTTTCTGCCACATTATAACTCGAGAGGGTTGTTTAAGACATCTCCTAAGAATCTGTTATCTGAATTGGTATTATCTGCAAAACTGTATTTTCCAAATAAACTTAGTCCGATCCTTGCTCCATCACTGAGGTTGAATCAAGGATCTGAACTCACAAGGTTTGCTGTTCTGTTCTGAAATTCTCACTGATGAATGGTGCAGAGTTTGGTCACCTCTCCTGCATGCTCATCTTGCACGTGTTCTCTGTCAGTCTTTGATGTCGCCAAGCTGAGGGTGTCTCCTCCTTCAGCTTCGGGGACGCCCTGGTTCCTGGTTTGCCTTCTCTCTCTCTGACTCTTCCTTCTTGGGCTTCTTTACCGGATTTTCCGTTTTCTCCGCCTTATTGGTATTCTTGGAGGGTCTGTTCCGGGCTTCTTTCAGAACCGTCTAACATTTCAGCAGTTGCCTTGAGAGGACATAAGAATCCACTCGCATCCCCAGCCCTCCTCCCTCTGTAAGCTCCATGTCCCCCACGGAGAGCTCCTCCCCACGGAGGTCACACCATCACCTCAAACTCACAATCTAAAATCAAATTCTTTTTTTTTTTTTTTTTATGGAGGTGGGGGTCTCACTGTGTTGCCCAGGCTGTTCTTGAACTTCTGGGCTCAGGCAGTCCTCCCACCTTAGCCTCCCGAGTAGCTGGGATTACAGCTAAAATCCTATTTTAAGAAAGGAGGAAATGAAGGCATTACCTTCTCTCCCCTCTACCTGAATCCCAGCCTGCTCCTTAAATGTTTTCTTTTCTTCTTACAGAGCCAGCAAGACTGGACTGCTGTCTTGGGCTTGGGCTCATGTGAACTATTCCTTCTTAAATGGGAACCCTAATTTCTGTCCTTATGCCCATCACCATCTTCATCTCTCCCTCCTATACTCCTCCAGCGCCCTCCTTGCCGGCCTTCCTCTTCCTCTCCTGGGCGGCCTCCACACTGCTGATGGATTTTTCTTCCTGCGTTTCACATGTGATCACGCCACTGCCCTGTTTGAAACCCTCCATGACTCCCCGTCAGTGGCCACGTGATGAAGCTCACACTCCGTCAGCTGGGCTCATTTCTGCCCTGATGATCCCTCTCCATTCTCCCTCTGCTCTCCCTGCCCCCTGACCAGACACATTGTCACAGGGGTCCTTCATCTTTTTGGGCTTCAGACCCCTTCGAGGAACTAATGATAGCTATGGACCGCCTCCCAGGTAAGGTACATATTCACCTAGTTTTCATTCAGTTTCAAGGGGTCCGTGGATCCCAGCTATCAACTCTGCCTGATGCTCGTGCTAGACCATCTCTGGGAAGACTGTGCCCTTTCAGCATCTTTGCCTTTGCTTGTGCCACTTCTTCTTCTTCTTCTTCTTCTTCTTTTTTTTTTTTTTTTTTTGAGATAGAGTCTCGCTCTGTTGCCCGGGCTAGAGTGCTGTGGCATCAGCTTAGCTCACAGCAACCTTAGACTCCTGGGCTCAAGCGATCCTCCTGCCTCAGCCTCTCAAGTAGCTGGGACTACAGGCATGTGCCACAATGCCCGGCTAATTTTTTCTATATATATTTTTAGTTGTCGGCTAATTTCTTTCTATTTTTAATAAAGACGGGGTCTTGCTCTTGCTCAGGCTGGTCTCAAACTCCTGACCTCGAGCGATCCTCCTGCCTCAGCCTCCCAGAGTGCTAGGACTATAGGCGTGAGCCACTGTGCCCAGCCTTTGTGCCACTTCTTATGTCCTTGGTCCATATGCTTCCATCAGTATTTTCTTCACTGCACATTCCTGCCAGAATGACTCTTTCCTCCTATCATACTTGTACAGCACATTACCAGAACATCTATTTAGCGTTTGTTACAATTGATAGTTTGCATGATGCCTTGCATGTGTTATACACACAGTTGTGTGTTCATTTATTCTTCATTCAACAGAAGTTCTTTTAGCTCTTTCGAGCTGGCCACGGTGCTTGTTCTAGGGATATGCTAGAAATATGATCTCGTCCCCACCCCAGTGAGGTCAGTTTAACGGAGCATGTATATAGATAAACAGGTCATTATAATGCAGTGGGACCATAAAACAGCTAATGATTATTGAGCATTTACTGTATGCTCAATTACCTGCGTCATCCCTGAATTCTCATAACAGCTCTGTGAAATAGGTCCTAATATTTTACAGATGAAGTAACTGAGACACAGATGGGTTAAATGCCTTACCCCAAATCACAAGGCTCATCAGTGGTAGAGTGGGACTTCAACACTGAAGTCTGTCTCCAGGGGCCAGCTTTGTTATTGCTAGGCTTTCTAAGATCAGCATGGCCAAGTCAGGAGGAAATCATTGAAGGCTTCCTGGAGGAGGATGGAGAATGGGGATGAAGACAGAATAAGCAAAGGCCCAGAGGTGAGATTGAGCGAATGAACTTTGGCTGAAATTTTATGATCTGAGCTCTGTAGAGATGGACAAAGGGAAGCAGGCAATGACTGAATAAATTGAGGGGAAATAGAGAAGTAGCCACTGAATAGATTGTTGAATTGAGCAAAGAACTCTTTAAAGAATTCTAGTGACAGAAATGTCTCAGACGCTTTAGGACTAATTTTTGTTTTCAACATTGGAAGGCAGCACTGCTGCTTATTAGACACACATTCAAATAGTTTTAAGTGCTGATTACTCAATAGATTACCTGGTACTGATGTTTGCATTCGGGTGAGTTGTATATCCTCTTCATGCTCAGTATATGTATCGGTAAAATGGGGTTAAAGAATACTGATTTCCTCGAATTCAAGGACTGTCAGTTTAGCTGCAGTTTTAGTGTATGTAGCACTAAGAAAACAGTCCTACCAGCCAAACTCTGACATGCCTTTCAGAGATGTTAAAATGTGGTGGTGGGGAAGGATTGAGTATAGAATTTATTCTAGGATTGGTCTCAGAATCAATGAAATAGGATAGTCTACTTCATAGAGTAATTGTGGACAGTGCTGGATGCATAGCAGTTACTCAGCACCTGTTGATGGTGAGGGTGGTTGTGGTGGGAGTGTTTATATAGAGAAGGAAACGGGCCTGGAGGCTGAAGTGACTAATGACTCGATGTGAGCAAAAGCTATCAGTAAAATGCTCTCATTGCAGATTTTGTAGATTTCTCACTAGACAGGTTTTCTGACAAGCAAGAGCCCTTGTTGCCCGTAATTCCACGTTACTAGGAGCTGTGAGTGCGGATGCTTTTAGGTATACTACAACCAAGCGGTCATATGCCTTTTTAAAGCCTAAAGGGAAATGAAGGGCTTAATTTGAGTGTGTGGCCTCTAATTTTGTGTGCCCCTAAACTCTGATCTACACACTCCCAATGATTAGAGAGACGTTTTGTAACCTGAAATGGTTGGGTTCAGACTAGATGCCTCGGTGCTACCAAATTACAGGCCAGTGGAAAGCGGCGTGGAGAACCCGGCCTCTGGCACTTGTGGTAGAGGAGCACTGATCTAGAGACGGGCCTTGCAGAAAGGAGATGGCCACGCCTGTGTCTCAGGCGACTTTAATTAGGACCATTGGCTTGGCTGCCCCATGATGACAGGTTGGACTCAGGCCTGCGGTTCTAAGTCCTGAAACCACTGCTGGGAAAAACCCAGCAGAACCGTGAGTGGCTCCCCTGAATATTTGAGGGGGCAGCCCAGTTGACACTGGCTCTGCCTACCAGCCTGGCCGCCCTCTCGTGGGGCCCTATGTGCGCTTCACCTGTCTTCACACACAGGTATGTGTGGTGCCTTCCCCCCAGCCTGGGAGTAGGTTTCTTCTTCCTCTGCACGCACCACTCGGCCAGACCGACTCGTCCTTGGTGTTTAGACTCAAAAGCTGGGCGCCATCTCCCAAGGAGGCCTCCTGTGATCCTCTCTGCTCCCTGTGCCCCTGTGATGCCCTGGGCTTATCTCTTTCATTGTATTTTCTATCCTCATTTTCTGTTTGTGTCTTTGTCCTCCTTGGGCTGTGTCTTACTCATCGTTGTGTCCGATGTGCTTTGCATGTAGGAGGCTGTTTACAAGAGGGCACTGGAGTGAGTGGCTGGAGGGGCAGAGGATCCTTTGAGGAGGAGGCAAAGGGCAGCCTTTTTATGTAGAGGAGTAGAGAGCCACATATGCAGGGGAGCCCAAAAAGAAACAAGACGAATTCACAGAATCTGCTGCTTTAAGGAGTGTGGGAAGAAAGGGGAGGTGGGACAGTCCTACTCTTGACCTCAGTGGGAGCATGTGTGCGCGGGTGGAGAGATGCCGGCTGACCGTGCACACGTCCCCCTGGGTTTCCTAACTGGCCTCCTGGGTCCCTGGCCCTTCCCTCAGGGGCTTCAGGTTTGGGGAGGGGTGCTGGGGAGGGCCTCCCACGCACAGGATGTTGGGGATTTTCCTCCCCTCCAGGGGACGGGTGTCCTTGGCTTCATTTTTAGATCTTTGCCAAGGCCTGTGTGGGAAGCCTTCTGGAGCAAAAGGGCACCTGAGGCTGTGGATGTTCTTAGCAGTGTCTGTTGCTCTCTTAGCATGAGATTTTGCAGGCAGCCTAAGGAAACGCTTAGAACACAATGTGCGGATTCCCAGAAGGGAGTTTCTGGCCATGCTGTGGGTGCTCCTTTTCTAAAGAAATCTTTTTGCAGATTTCAGAGTGCAGGTTAAGCAGAGGCTGCTGGTTTCTGTGCCAGAGGCCAGCCAAGCCGCTTTTGACCCAACAACCCTGAGTGGGGTGCTGGGGGAGGGGGAGAGGTGTGGGGGCCCAGGACCTGACATCCAGCCCCATCATCTGGCCAAAGGAGAGCAGCTGCTCCTTGATAACTTGGAGGAAACCGTGGCTCAGAAATGGCAGTCACTTGGACCTGCAAAATGCTGTCAGGTTTGGGAAAGCTGGGAAGTAGCAATGCTTACAAATAAAAAAGCATAACCTGCCTTGCTCCTCCCACCCCAATATTTACAAATATAATAATAGCTTTAATTTACTGTCTGGAACAGAGGTTCTCAAATGTGGAAGTGTACCTCAGAATCACCTAGGTAGCTATTTAAAAGTACCTATATCTGGATCCTGTCTTCAGAGGGTGATTCAGGAGGTCTGGGGTGGAACCCTGGCTCCTGAGTATCGTGGAAAGGCTCTCCAGGTAATTGTGATGGGTGCCCTGGATTGAGAACCTGTATTAGATGGAAAAGCTTCCTGGTGGCAGAGACCGAGGCCTGTCTATCTTGGTGTCCCCTGCTGCATCTGGCATGTGGTATGTTTTATCATTTATTCAGAAGTATTTATTGACACCTGCTATGTGCCAGGCCCTGGAGTACATTAATGGGCATCACTGTTCTTGGTACTCCTGCAGCCCTGGTGAAGGGGCCCTGGTGTTAGATGCCCAGAAACTGGGGACGGGCTTCTGTTCATTCTCAGTTGTCATTGGATTCTGGTCTTCCTGAGTGGTGTTGGGTAGGTACCTGGTATTATAGCATTGACGTTGTCTCCTTTACTAAACTGAACATGGGCCCTTGGAATATTGTAACAATATTAGCAAATGGGCCAAATAGATCTCAACTGCCACCCCTGCCTTTCCTATGAACTTTCAGACTAAAGAGCAGAGCCTGCAGACAGGACTAGGATGGATCCTTTCCTTTCTCTTTAAAGAAAGAAACTGAAGCTGGCCACTTCTTTTGTTTTCATGGATGGGGGTGAGCCCACCTCTTCAGCAAATATTTCTTGAGTGCCTACTATGTGCTAGACACAGAGGACTTGAAGGTGAATGAAGAATAGCCCCAGACCTTACAAATTGTGTAGTCTAAGAGAGAAGAAGTGCAAACAGATGCATGCGGAAAAGTGTGAGGGGTTCTGGATGAGTGTTGAGCAAACTGTGAGCATGCTCATTGCTCTCAAAGCTCTGGCGGCTTTCGGCAAATAGGCAAATCTCTTATGGGGCAGTGCTGACGTGACTGCCCAGTATCCTCCAACCCAGGCTCTGAAGGGTGGTGTTTGTAGGGAGTGGCTGATTCCGGAAGGAAGCCTCGCCACCCCTCACCTGGCTGGGGAGGCTCTGGTTTGTGTCCCTCCCAGCAGCGTCTGTACCTTTGGCTGGGCTAGGACCCCAGTACCTGGCCATTTGACCTGTCCCATTTTCAAGTTGAGAGTCACACGTGTATTCCCAGTTGCTGGATTCCTTTTGAGTTAGCCTGAGACAATTGTAGCTTCTGTCTCTAAGAGCAAGTGCTTTGGTGGAAAACATGGCTCAGGAAGCCTGCTGTTTATCTAGATACCATAATAATCAGGTTGTGTAGGCGTGAATTGTTTGCAAAGATCCATCCATTTATAGAAAAAAAAAACCTGGAAGGAAATAAACTGACAAATCTAACTTTGATGTTGTTTCTGGTAGTGGGTTTTATGGGCGACACTTTCCTAGACTTTTTACTTTTGAGTATTACCCTTTCATTTTATAAAAAGACAATGAACTTTATTTTTTAAATATATAAATGTGTTGGTGAGTTTTTGTGATTCCCTTTCCTCAAAGGATAAAGGTTCTGAGCAAGAAACTTTTTAATGACCAAACTGAATCCCACTGCACGGTGGCATCTTGCTGTGTGGAATGTTCTGTGTGTCTCTGTAGATTGAAGATGGTGAAAGGGCCAAGAGGTGACGATTCTCCGAGGGTAGAGTGTGATCCAGATTGTGTGTGTGTGTGTGTGTGTGTGTGTGTGTATTCAGCTGTGCCTTCGGGGCACCATACCCTCCTCCTTTGGCTTCTATGGTGAAGACACTGAGAGAAGCCACTTAGTAGAGAAGAGAAGCAGGGGACACCCAGAAGGAGGAGGGGCGGGAGAGTTGGGGGTCCCCATACTGAGCTAGCGTGAAGCTGCACCACAGTCTAAAGTTTAGACCACTCATATCAAGTGCGTGTAGAACATGCTTTATGGCAACACTGTGGCTGCTCTGGTGCCCCCACCAAGCCAGAGCCTCATCCTTGGTGTCTAGTGGGGGCCTCTCATCCCCGGCAAGTGGGAAGGGGGGTTAAAGCTGTAGCCCAGGAGCTTCCTCTTGTGTGGGAGGCGCGGGTTAGTGATCCGTGCTGCTGTGTTGCTGGTTTAGCGCCTTGGTCTTGCTTCCCCCAGCTTGAGGGTGGGTGTGTATGTGTACACGTCTTTCTAAATACCAGAATAGACCTTCTAATTATAAACTGGTGTCATTGGTTCCTTGCCTGTCCCTCCCTCGTTGTCTTACTTTCGGTTAAAATGCTGCTCTTTCCTATTTCTCCTTTGTCAGGGGTACAGCCTATTCCAGATCATTCAAGTGGTTGGTTGTGCTCTTCTGAGACCCAACTCTAGACTGCCGAGTGCTTTTTCATCTCCCACAATTGAGCTCATGGCCAGAGAAGGGCTTTTGAAAGTTCTTTTCTGAAATGTACACATGTATACTGTCTTGAAGTCTGAGGATGTCCTCTGGACAGCTGTGTGGCTTTCAGAGCCACCTGGTCAGAGTGGCCGTCCCACCTGCTGCATTTCTGGGGTGTGGTACCTTTGAGTGTATGAAAATAGAGACTGCTTCTAATACCTCTGTGGCTCTTGTTGTTCAAGTTCCATGGGAAATGAATCACAAGGTCTGGTTTTAACAGAAGGAGAAAGGATAAGGAAGAGAGATGATTCCTTACAATGCTGTGTGCCTGTATTTATTTTTGTTTAGTTCTTTTATTTGGACTCTCATTTAATTCTGTGCTGGGGTAACCCTCACAGCCTGAAGTTGACTTAGTTGATCCTCATAGAAATTTCTGCTCCTTTCATTAATGTTTTCATGTTACCCAGGTGGGAGTGGAGCGGCCCATTGTCCCATCAGTGCATTTAGGAGAGAATCCAGGATGATGGCCAGGTACTTCACATGGTCCCCACTGGTGCTATGACAATTGCACCTGGTCTGTTTTCTCCCAAGAATTTCTGTGGTCTTGAGCATTTAACCAGTGGGACCAGTACAGTTTAAATGTGTTCCCTGTTTGCCAACAGGAGCCAAATCATAATTCTTAGCCTTTAATCTCCTGAGAAATGAGCTTAGCAGCTCCATGTGATTTTTAGGTAGCTTTTCTGGAATAAGCCTAGAGAGGCCGTCCATGCATTGCAATCCAAGTGTTTCACTTTATTTAAATTACAGCTTTCTTAATACTATCAACTAAAGGCACGATATGTGTGTGTGATATATATTTATACACACAAACACATACATACATATACATACATGATTCCTGAGATGCAAGTCACTGAAATTACATCATGGGGGAAAACTTAATAAACGATAGGTCTCAGTTACACAGAATTTGAGCTCTTAAATTACGGTGGTAATTGATACCATTTAGCTATTATTATTTATTTAAAGTACCCTCACTGTCAGAAATAACTCTTCTAAACAGGGCAGAAAGATTAATTTTCATCATGCATTGTTCATTTCATGTGATCATCCATGAGTCTAGTTATATCTCAGATTCTTAACTAGTGTTGAGCTCTTGTAAAGGAATTGCTTTATCAATTGTAGAGGAAACGGCTTATCAGAGTCCAGTTGGGTGGTTATGATCATGATGTAAAACAGTTCAAAATCGTGGGGGGTTGTTCAAATTCATTGGAAATAATGCAAAGATGATATTTTAGTTCAGGTTGCTCTAACTGAAAACTGTGGATTTGGTGGCTTAAACAACAGAGATTTATTTCTCACAGTTCTGGAGGCTGGAAGTCCAAGATCAGGGTGCTGGATCATTTGGTTCCTGGTGAGAGTGCTCTTCCTGGTTTGCGGGTGGCTGCTTTCTTGCTTTATCCTCACCTGGTAGAGAGAAAGATGATCATTCTTGTGTCTTTTCTTATAAGGGCACCGGTGGAGAAGCACTCCATCTCATAGTGCTTGCTGTAATGTGACAACTCAAAAAGGGTCAATAGTGAGCTAACCAGGTGGGCTTGCGAGCTAAGAGTCTCATGCTTTGTGTAGGGAGGTAGGTGGCTAGGGGTCCTGTGTGTCATCAAAAGGCCCCATCTCCTCGTTAAATTTGGACTTGGGAAGGGCCATGTGACCTGCCCTTGCCCACGATGCATGTTCAGTCGATGCATGTTCAGTCGGCTTGGGGCTGACACTTGGAACCCTCTTTGGTACAGTGTCACTGCTGAACCCTCATGTCCTACCCTCTGTTTTTGCTCAGTGCAGAGGAAAGTGCCTGCTGTTCACACTCATCTGTGGCTTAGAAATACCTGTCCTCTCTCATTCCTCTCTCTCTCTCTTTTTTTTTTTTTGGCTGATTCTGCCTTTAACAACATGTGTTGAAAAAAAGGAAAAAATCTTTCTATTCCATTTTTTGTGGCTTTATTTTTTAAACTTCATTATAGAAAGTATTAAATACACACAAAAGGAGACAGAATACTATGATGAACCCCCACTTTTGCCTACTTTCAACAGCCATCAAGTTTCTGCTATTCTAATGTTCAAACACATGCCCCCTGCCCCATTCTGTATGCTGAAGTATTTTAAAGCAAAGTACAGGCATTTTATTATTTCCCCCACATACTCTTATGCATGTACCACTAACAGATTAGGCCTAAAAACAAAACCAACAAAACCAACCCATGACCACAATACTGTCACCACTTCTAACAAAACTAAGTCATTCGTTAGCATTGTTAGTCTACATTCGGTTTTCCCCAGGTGACCCAAATGCCTTTTGTGTTGGTTTGTTTGAATCCTGTCATTGCATTTGTTGATACGTTCCCTTAAATTTCCTTTAATCTAATCTATAACAGCCCTCCACCTTTTTAAAAAATGCCATTTACTGGATCATTTGTCCTGTAGAATTTTCTGCATTCTGAACTTGACTGGTTATGTTCTCACTGTGTCATTTCACACCTTCCTCTGTCCCACGTTGCCTCCAGTTAGAACATTTCAGGGGTGGCTCTGAATGAGGAGTTCCATTTTCATAAAAAAAGGCCCTGACTCATTGTTGTTTTGGTAGCAATTTAGAGAGACTCAGGTCTGCTTCTTCATGATTCACACTTCTTGCTCGAATGCCTTAACACCTTCATGTACTTGTTTTCCTCCTGTGAACAGATTTGAGCTCATTTAGCTCACTTAAGAACTTTGTTTTGCAAGCCATATTCCCTAGCTTTGTGCTTGTCTTCCTTGCCAGTCTAGCCTTTATCCTATAGCCAATTTTCTCCTCCTAAAGGAAAGAGTTGGTTGGTTTTGAGTTCAAGTATTCTAGCCCCACCACTGAAGTTGTGTAACACTGGGCAAGGTAATGAGCCTCACTTAGTCTGAGTTTCTTCTCCCAGAAAATGGGGGTCTGTCTCTTAAGGTCAATGAGATGGGAAAATGCAATAACGTATGGAAAGGGCTTAACACAGTCATGTTGCTCAAGACACGTTAGTTTTTTCTTCCCCGATCATATCATTCCAGATTCAAAGATCTAATTCTCTTCTGCCTACAGAATGAAGTACAACCTTCTAAACAGGGTTCTTTTTTTTTTGTTTTTGTTTTTTAAGCATCTCACCATTTGTTACAAACACACCTTTCCAGCTTCTGACCATTCCCCTAAACTCTGGGCACACTGGCCTAGCACACACTATTTATTGCCTTTGCCCATGTTTTCTCTCCTGGAATGCTGATCCCTCTGATTTCTGTCTCCTACTTCGAGGACCAGCTGAGATGCTACCCTTTCTCTCAAGTCTTCCTGTCCTCCTTCCCCAGTCCGTCGGTAGCCTTTTGCTTGGGTTTCAGTGGTCCCACAGTGCTAATATATGTGCCAATGTCATAGCACATATCACTCTCCAAATTGGATTCTGGGTGGCTGTCAGAATATTTATCTTCCAGGCAACTAGTGGTAAATTCTTTGAAGGCTGAAAGCTTGCATCTTCATCTTTGACTTTTGCAAAGCGAGTCCATGTTCTGGCACATGGTGCCAGATGAGTATTTTGTTGAGTTGTAGAGACTGATTGCTCTCACCTATGTAGAGCCCCCTCCCTGTCCTGCTGAGATGAGGAAGGGCATAGCTGACTCTCTGTGCTCCTGGGAATCCCGTGTACTTCCAGGCCCAGCGAGGGGAAGTCTAAACCCAAGATATCCAAAGGTGTCTGTTTGTCCAGCTGGCTGTTGCAGCAGAGTGGGCATCTAACATGTTTTTTTGTTTTTTGTTTTTTAAACCATTTGCAATGACTTTAAGAACAACAGCTTCCCTGGGAGGGTCAGCAGACAGGGTCAGGTGTGTGTGTGCCAGGCAGGGCTCCACAGGCCCGCCCAGCAGGTAGGTGCCCAAGCCTGGGGCTGAGGCCTGTCAGCAGTTAACAGTGGAGGGCAGGAGAGTGGCTGCAGTTATCATAACTCTCATGTGTGCATCATTTTCTAATCCACATTCCGCTGCTCATGGGGCTGGTGAGCAGAGAAGGGAGGATGGAGTAGCGTTTCACTTGGACAGGGGTTTTATGATTAAGAGTAGAGTCCCTCATTGACATTTAAGCAGTATTATTAAAGTGTTTGAAGTTTTTGCACTGGTAAGCTAGAGCCCAGTGCCTGTTGTGTTACTGTCTAACTTTGTGGCCTCAAGCAAGTGACGAAAGTTATCTGAGCCTCAGGTGGCTCTTTTCTAAATCAGGCAGAAGATACTTCATAGGGTTGAAGAGAAGTGTAAGTAAATCATAAAGAGCTGTTCATGTTGTAACATTTACTAATAGGTCTATTACGTTATGCTTGTCAAAGTGGAAGTATGCTCTTCCTTCGTGAGTAAGGCGGCTGAGGTCAGGAAAGGTACCCACCTGCCCAAGGTCACTTCTCGTAGTGATTGAGCTGGTGTTCTTGACTTGCTGGTGTGCTTGGTAGAAGAATATATTTCATGTGGTTTAATATGAACCTTTGAATATATATACTTGATGAAACCCTTGTTTTTCTTAAAATTCTGCAGTGTTTTTATTTATTATTTCTCCGGATCTGTGGGGAGGGAGGAACTTCCCTGCTGTAGAATTCACTAACGTGCGTCCCATTTACAGAAAGTACTCTCACCGTGACAAGTGGCAGAGACTGAGTGAGAGTAGGTGGGAACATTTGCTTCTGTGGTGGTTCTCATAACAGTGGATTCTTTATTTGCTAATGATGTGTTTCATTAAAATGAAAATTGGGTGGGAGAAGAGGGTGAGACATTTAACTATAGGTTAATAATTCATTTAGCAAAGATTCTCATCCTCAGGATTTCATCGGCAACTGTCCTCAGGCTTCTGGCCCAACCCTCCTTTCTTTTGAGTTGAGGCCTAAGGAACTTGCTCCTCCGGCAGCTGCGGGTCAGCTGTGTCCATGATACACCTCATTACCCTCTTCTGGGGTAGCAATAAGATATTTCCAGAGGCACCTGCCCAGCGAGAGCTCTGGAATGTAAATAACCCGGGAAGTTGCTGTTCTGCCCCAGAGCCTGTGTTAGGAAGGAGGCCTTTTCCCGCCGCCGGGATGCCCAGCTCCTTCCTAATGGGGCTGGAGGCGCTCAGTGAGTTAAAGTTCCCTGAGTTTCCAGCATCCTTTAAGTGCAAGTTATGTCTGGTGGTTCTGTTGACTTCAGCATCCTCAAAGAAAGTCACACGTGTTATATATCCTAGGAGGAGAGGGGGATATTTTTATGCAACATAAATGTTATGAAGACCTGTTTTTCTTTTTTATACAATAGCACATATGACCTTCTCCCTGGTGATGGACCAACATAGTTGTAATGAATCAAAAGTTACAGGAGACATAGCATATGGAAAGTCGTTAGCCAACTATATTGTTTCAGATAGTGGACTAAACTGCACGTTGGCATTTAGGCATAGCGCTGAGCTGATGACCTTCTGTGCTGTCCCTGACCAGCTGTCATCCTGCAGAGGGCCGCTAGGCTTCCCTCTTGTTGGCACAGGAATCGGTGGGTCTGGGCTTTCCTATCAGGTCCATCTTTCTGAATTCCTTCCCCAGTTCCTCTCCCATGTGCCTAGGACCTGTGCCCTCTCCGGGCTTTCCAGATACGGGCCAGCTCCCATGTGTCTGGGCACAGAACTGAATCTGTTTGGGGTTTAAATCAGGTAACTGCTTTTGAAAGTTGCCCTGCAGTAGACAGAGAACTCGGAATACAGGTGGTCGAGGCGAGGCAGAGAATTTGCTGCTCTTAGTCACAGTGTGAATGAGATCACAGAGGTGACAGTTACCTATCACAGGTGAGGGAAGGACTTCGAGTGTTTCAGGTCGATAGTCATCAAAGCAGACTGAATGGGATGACTCTTTAGAAGCACTCTTGATGGCTGGTCTTACAGGTTACTGTCCATTTTTGAAAGCCACAAAGGTTCCCTGTCTTAATGTGTGTCCATTGGTGGTGGAAGGAGGGGTGGATATGACTTCAAGGCCTCTAGAGTACAGAAATGCTGCAAGTTTTGTACTTTACTCCTAATTAATAGGCATGCTTTGGCATGCCTGTGTATCTTCCTTCTTTTTATTTGCTTGTGCTATTCCTCTTGTCCCTGTTAAGGATGGGAAGGGGAACATTAGATTGAATTGGTGAGACTCTGCTGAATTTCTAGATCTCAGAAATTTGGGACTTATTTATTTGGAGGAAGCAGAGTTCTGCTTTCCATAACAGCCTTTGTCTTACATTAGCCATTGGCTACAGATAGAAATCTGGTTGTGTGTGCGTGTGAGATATTTCATGTTTGGAGAAGCTTCAACTGGACATCTAGATTTCAGGCCTTCCTCTGCTACTGCTTATCTGTGTGATTTCAGATAATTTGCCTGAGTTTTCTGGGTCTCAGTCTCCCTATCTGTTGAGCTGAAATCTCTCCAGTCCCAGAGATCCTGTTCTGGTGAGAACGGGAAGATGCTGCTCCCGAGTTTGTTCTGTTTCTGAGCCTTGGCTAACTGATACACTAACGTGCTGGCGTTGTAGGAAGGAACGGTGTTTTTCCTGCATATTGTTCGAAGGCAATATAAGAATTCGAACAGGCCGGGCGCGGTGGCTCACACCTGTAATCCTAGCACTCTGGGAGGCCGAGGCGGGTGGATCGCTCGAGGTCAGGAGTTCGAGACCAGCCTGAGCGAGACCCCGTCTCTACTAAAAATAGAAATAAATTATCTGGCCAACTAAAAATATGTATAGAAAAAAAAAAATTAGCCAGGCATGGTGGCGCATGCCTGTAGTCCTAGCTACTCGGGAGGCTGAGGCAGGAGGATTGCTTAAGCCCAGGAGTTTGAGGTTGCTGTGAGCTAGGCTGATGCCATGGCACTCACTCTAGCCTGGGCAACAAAGTGAGACTCTGTCTAAAAAAAAAAAAGAATTTGAACAGACAATGGTATAGAATTGCCCTGTCCTATTCTGGAGCCACTGGCTACATATGGCCGTTGAACCCTCAAAATGTGACTGGTCCAAATGGAGATGTATTTTCCAGTAGAAAAGACACACTGGATTTCAAAAACTTAGTATGAAAAAAGAATTAAAATGTCTCATTAATTTTTATGTTGGTTTCATATGGAAGTGGCAATACTGTGCATATATTGCATTAAGTAAAATATATTATTAAAAGTCTTTTTACCTGTTTCGTTTTACATGAATGTGGCCATTAGAAATTTTAAAATGACTCATGTGGCTTACATCATGGCTTACGTTGTGTTTCTATTGGACATCGTTAACGTGTGGGAGAAATTCCTGGCTAAGCAGTTGGAATAGGTGTTTGCTGGGTCTCACCCAATTATTAAAGAGTTCATGATTCTGAGGGGACAGGGAGGGAGGATTGGGAGAAGGGAACCCCTGGGGTGGTTGGAATGGGTGAGACTAGCCAGGAAAAGGGCTCTAGGGGGAGGTGACTGTGGAACTGAGTTTTGAAGTTGAAGAGTAGAACCCTTTAGAGAGAATGAAATGGGCAAAATCAGGCTCTGTGACAGACAAGGAATGGCCTACCCCTGCCTCCAGGGAAGCCTGGGGCTCCAGGCGAGGACCACAAAAGGAGGTCTTCCTCCCTATAGGAGGGTGTACGTGGCAGCTCTGAGATGGGAGAGGATGAACCCAGCAGATAGGGCGTCACTGGGTCCCTTAATCCCAGGATCATGGTGACCCAGGCTCAACTCATTTTCCTGCCTCTGAGCCCCTCAGATGACTTAGCAAGTCTTTTCCTGCTGGGTGTTGGCTGGGCGGAGACTCACGTCCCAGAACAGCTGAAATAACTGCTTTTCTTGGGAAGCCTTTCACATTGTTCTTTATCTGGCCTGTGGTTTGGGGGAAGGGCCCTTCTGCAGTCTGGAATTGTCCGTAGCCTTTATTCAGAGGATCAAACTCTGGGGAAATGTTTTTAATCAAACCTGTTCCCAGCTGCGGTAACTGATGGCAAACAATGTCCATGTAGACTGTATTTGGTAGCTAGAGGTGGGTAGAGCAGTTCAGGACAATTTCCATGATTGTGCTGTGTGTGTGTCGGAGAAATGCTCTCTTGAGTGGCATGCCATGCTCAAGTTCTTGTTTTAGACTGCCACATGTGACCAACTGGGGCTATCAGCTTGCTTTGTGGCATGTTATCAGCTGAAGCCAGATGTCTTTCTGAAAAAGGCTGTTGTTGCCTGGGGCTTTAATACTGACATCCTAGGAGGTGGCCTTTCTTAGGTCATTATTTTAAAAATTGCTGTCATGGGTGTTTGGGGAATGACTGTGCAAATGAGAAGGCAAAAGTGGTCCAAAGACTTCTGTGTAAGTCAGGTAGATTTGACTCAGCAAATAACAGAAGCCAACATTTAATGAACAGTTGGTTTGTGCCAAGCGCTGTTCTAAGTACTTTAAATATTAATACATTAGCTTATTTAGGCCTGTCAACAACCCTACGAGGTAGGTTATTATTTCCATGTCACAGATGAATGAACTTGGGCACGGAGAGGTAAACTGATGTCCCAAGGTCCCAAGGTCAACAGCTACTAGGTGGAGGGGTTGGAATTTGAATCTAGGCCATATACAAGTGTTAACATAAGTGTTTGGCTAATTATTAAGTACTTACTGGGCCCTGGGGATGGCTGTGGAGCAGTGGATAGGTCAGCTCTGACCCTTGCTGCCAGGCTATACTACCTTTTGTAGCCTCAGTTTCCCCAGCTGTAAAACTGGCACCCAAACCCCGCCCTGCCCACCTCATGAGATTTGGGTTTTAGGATCAGTTGCCCTGGTGCAGAGAATGTAATGTTCATGTACAGGGGAAGGCTGGGGTGATTAAAGGCTGTGCATGGCTTCGGTTTGCAAATGTCAGAGAGGATGGTGTCAGAAAATGGGGGGACAGGAGAGAGTAGTGAGGAGGTGTGGCTGCCCCAGCCTCACACATTCTCAGGACTTGGTTGTGTTGGGTTTCTGCCTGCACCGTATTCTGATGATTTGGTTCTTGTCAATGAGCTTGGTTTTCCCTGGAGTCACACCTATAGTGTGTGGGTGTCATATCAGCATGAAGCAACGGGAGAGTGATTTCACAGCCCTTTAAAATATGAGCTTGTCAAAGCTTTAGCTGGCCCGTGTGTAATTTGGCCAGTGTCTGGGAACACCCTCTACCAGTCGCTTGTCTGTTGGAAAGATTAAAGGTGTAACGTGCGGTGATGGACTCTGAGTGGCTCAGCTCTGGGACTCCTCCATGTCCAGGAGGCTGCCTTAAGTTGGATATTGAAGGGTTCTAACCTGAAACAGTTCAGTGTTTTCCCCTAAGCACAGGAACATAAAATCCTGACCGTTTGCCTTTCTGACTCAACAGGGAGAGAACCTTGCATCCTTTCTTTTGCTTGTAGTGCTCTGAGTCTGTCATCCTTTCAAGGTCATGGCAGTAGGGCTCAGAGTGACTGAAGATGAGTATCATGGTGATTCACGTTTAGTACTACATTCTTACTCAAGTAACAGTGGTTGGTAGGGTCATGAGCGTTAATGGAATACCTTGAGGAATACCAGGCCTGGTGCTAGGGGCTTTTTGTATAGTCCATCTTGTTTGACCTCCATGGCAGCCTTGTGCCCTAATAGTATAGCCAAAGGTGCTAAGGCTCACCAGGGTCCTGTGATCGTCACGAAAGCTGGTCAGGAAACAGGTCTCACCTCAGTGCCCCTGACTGTGCAGCTCCACACGAGGGGACTGTTTAGGTAAGGGCTGCTTCCTGCTGATAAGATACTTGCCTCTTCTTAGAGCTTTAAATGCTTTGTACTGTTTAGGGAAAACTTTTATCGTAAAAAGGCACATAGTAAATATTTTAGGCTTCATGGACCACAGTGTCTCCCACAGCTACTCAACTCTGCTGTTGTAGAGCAAAAGCAGCCATGGATAATAGATAAACAGATGGTCCTGGCTGTGTTTCAATAAAACTTTATTTACAGAAACAGGCAATGGGCCAGATTTGGCCTGCTGGCCATAGTTTGCCAACTCCTGATTTAGGGTTTAATCTAAGTGAAAATGACTATTATTATTACTGTTATTTTCTGAAACTTTATGAAGGGTGGCAGGTTGCCCACAAAAGATAGAAAGGCTAACTCTCTTTTTTTGGAGAAAATTAAATCATGATGCATTCTTGCTTGGGCAGCAACTCGTAGAGGCTGGATATTGTAGAAACTCCTTGAGGGTAGCCCTGGGTGCACCCCACGATACTTGATGGATGCAGACATGGACCCCGTGGGTGTTGCATGAATATGGCATTTTCATCACGACATACTGATGGCTTTTTGATGTCCATTTCACAGCAGCCGCTGCGGCCTTAGATTCTCATTTTATCTCACCTACCTTGCATTGGAACATCCCCTGGTCACTATCTGGGGGTGGCTGCTACTTGAGGTGAGGGCAGATTTGCCTCCTGTTCCCTAAGCCCAAGATAAAGGAGTAGGGTAGCTGCCAGGACATCCCTGGGCTTACTGTACTTCCCACCAGCTTTAGTGTGGAGACCCCAAGCCTTTCCAAGGTAACGTATCTCTAGGAAATGGGGCTCCTCTTACAAATGCTGGTCTTTTCACTGTGCTAGGGAGCTGTGATGAGCCCTTTTGTGGGCTTGAGGAGTTAGGGGAAGAAAGCAAAGTGAGCTGTTGGTGAGATGCAGTTCATTCATTGTTGGTCCAGTGCTGCTTAGAGGAGATGAAATTTTCTTAAGCAACTCTTCATTATGTAGCCCACCAAAAACTTTCATAACAGAAGGGAGCTACAGTTAAAATTGACCTGAAGAGTCCATTGTTGGTGTATTGTGATACTTAAAAACAAATAAAACTGGACAACAGTAACAGTAAAACCCTTTCACTGGATCGCTCATCTGCTTCCAAACATCAACTCAAAGTCTTTGAAGCATCTCCCATAGCTCTTTGGTGTTCTCTTGCACCAGTTCTTTCCTCTGTAAAAGGCTTTGAAATGCTGGGATGGGATGAGTCTTGTCACCTCCTGATTTCAGACATTCGTAGAGAATCTAATAGTTCATGCCCACCATAAATAGGATTCTAGCCCTGAAAGAGGATCAATCTGCAGGCAAACTGTTTACCTTCCTACTCCTGAAACACAAGATTGGCTGAGGTCTCTAAGGACACGACCTGGCACTTGTGATGGGTTGGATCACACAACCATATAACTGTAGGTGACCAGGAGCTCTCATTTATCCTCAGATTTCAGAAGAGTTCTGGGTTTAAGTGTATATAACCTTGTGCCTTGATCCTGTGTCCTGTTGTCAAAGATATGTTTATATAGTCATGTAAGTATTTCAAAAAACTTGAATTGCCTTGACTATTTTTTATAGCTGACCAGCTGTAACAATAAGTGAGAAATTATTTCTCTCCATAATTTGGAAGTTAGCTAAAACATGATAATGAGTATAGAAATAATGGTAACATTTCAACACTTACACACACATACACACACCTTTTTTGTGTATTAGAATATACTTTATTGAGGATAAACACTATTGTTGGTTAAAAGGTACAAAGATTTAGTTAGGATGGATAAGTTCTGAACTTATTATATAGCATGGTGACTGTAGTTAATAATCTATTGTATACTTGAAAATTGCTAAGAGTTTAGATCTTGAATGTTCTCACCACAAAGAAATAAGTATGCGAGGTGATGGGTATGTTAATTGTTTGATTTAATCATTTTACAATGTATACATATATCAAAATATAACATATACTCTAAATATGTACAATTTTTGTTTGTCCATTATACCTTAATAAAGCTGGGAGAAAAAAAGAAACTTAGAAGTCTAATAAAGCTCTCCCCCAAAATCCTATTTTACAAAACCGTCTAAATCTAGATGTATCCAAATATGAATTACATAACACATACATAAAACATAAATAGTATGAAAATGTACTTGGAGGTAGTTTTTGAAAAAGAGAGATTCTATAGGTCTGTAGAACGGCAAAGATATTTTCTTAGGAAAATAGCTATTAACTGTAGGTTATATAACATGTTTATTTAATAAAAAACAGGTAATATAATTTTTTCTTCTTGGTAGTAGGTGATGGCTCTCTGATGGTTCTGTTCTGTCTAGAAGGCTTAAAACTCATGGACATTTAGTCTTTTAAAGCACTTGAGAGGCCCTGAAATCATATCCAAATTATTTCATTCTGTTTCCTCAGTAATTGAGGGATCTTTCATAATTTCTAAATTATGAAACTATGGACTTAACTTGCTTTTAAAAACCCATAGAGGTGTAAGAGATTTCTTATTAAAGATAATTTGAGAAATCCCAGGACTCAGTTATTCTTTGTGACCCAGGAAGACATGTTTGGAAGATTTTTTAATGATTTCCTAGTATCTGATCATTTATTTACAATGAAATGCTGATTAGATGGCAGCTATATTCATTATTACATGTCTGCCAGATTGTGAACAATTGAGTATATGTAATTGACTAAAGATGACTGGCAGCAGCCATTGAGGTGAGGGGCTAAGGCTTGTGAGCCCAGCCTTGATAATGTTCCATTGGGAAGGGGAGAAGAAAATACAGAGGAAATTGATTCCTGGCTTCCTGAAGGAGCCTCAACAAGTTGAGGTTTCAACATGGCCTGGCCCAGGACTGTCTTTAAAAAATGCATCAAATACAATTTTTTAAAACCCTCACTATCCATTAAGTAAATTTTAAGTGTCTTTCATTTTAAAGACTTTTTTCTAAATAGATGTATTTATAGTGGAGAGAAGGAGAAAAATATAGCAGAAACAACTAGAATTCATTGTATTAGCAGCTCCTGAAGATACCATAGTCTCTTTGAAATAGGGTGAGAGTCAGTGACCTTTTTGTCCTGAAAGAGCAAAGGTCATTGCTGTCACCTCTTAGGCTGAGGGCCAAGGAAACTGGGCAAGAGTTTTATCTGTTTGGGAAGATGGACAAATATTTCAATCAAGAGCTTAGGGTACTCAAAATAGTAAGATGCTATGGTCATTTTTGCTTTCTGGATACTCATGATAGAGTTTAAATCAAAGCTTTAGGCTTAAAATCGAAAATCATGTTGAGCTTCAATTGAGAAAATGAGATTTGGAGAAAGTAGTTAAAAGGAAATGAAAGAAAGAAAACCTTGGTATACTGGTGTGCTTTAAGCTTGTGAAACTCCAGTGTGAAAACATTGTTGTAGCTGTTCTCAGATGAGTACCATTAGGGTTCTTGTTGGGAGAACAATTTCACTTAATCCTAACATTTTTGCTGTTGATAGCAATTGTGAAGATAGTACTAGGCACCCTGCATGCATTGGAGCTTCTGTTTTCTTCTTTACACTGAAAAATGTATTTTCGATGCACTGACCTGAGAGGGTCTCTGGGTCAGGTGTGCCCTCTCCACATTTGGGCCCCACGACCCATCAATGCCAAGTTTATAGTAGGCCCCTAGTAAATGTTTGTAGCTGAATGAATCTGTGTGTGACGTAACTAACTTCATCCAGTTTATCTATCCAGATGTTTTCTTACAAAAATGACTTAAGGGGTAGACACAAATTCCATAAAATGTTTTAAGTCCTCTTATGGTTACTGAATGGCAAATGGTTGACTTAGGTTTTCCTGTCTCCCTTTGAAGTTATCTACTGGTTTCTTCCTAATATTCTGCCTGTAGTGTTCAGATGTCAGAGCCCTGCTCACAGCCCCTGGAGTGTCACTTTCCAGTTTGACATTCGCCTGTGAAATTGAAGTCGAGAATCCCCCTCTCCCCCCACCACTTGCTACTCAAGGGACCTGAGGTGGAAAGAACCGGTAAATATTTAGACACTGGTACTGTTTAGCAAAATTGGAATCTTAAATGTAATTTCCTTGTTCCTTTCACTTAGTGAAAAAGATTAATTATGTTTATATGATGCTAAAATTAAATTGTGATAATATGAAAATCAGACAGCTCAGAACTCAAATGGCGAATGTATCAAGAATCTGTTCTCTAAAATCCGTCGTGGAATGAGGTTGGTAGGGGACAAATTCTTTAATTAGAACTTCTTTCTTAGCGAATGAGCATTCTACCATTGTCTGCTGCCGTCTAGCTGGCATTGATCTCAGAGACTTTGGAGGACCAAGACTTTTTCATCTGTAGGTGAGATCAAAGAAGACAGAGATAAGGTTGCCAAGGAAACCAAAAATGCTATAGAATCATGTGCTGCTCATGCATTTAAATGTGGTGTAAGGTTGGGGAGGCTTTTTTTTTTCTTTTGGCACAAATGATAGTACATGAAAATGAGCAATGCCCATGTGCCCAGGTCTTTAAAGGAAATGACCGACGGCTTAATGTAGCTCCAAATGTGGCCCTAAGTGGACCATGTTCTTGCCCTTCTTGCTGTGCTCAGCGTTAGCAGTTAAGGGTGTGCTTTCAGGGAGCTGGAGGGGGTCTCTTTCCTCTGCTTTCTCCCTCTCCATCACACCCACCCACCCACACACACACACACACACACACACACCACAAACTTTTTAATAACTGTTTTTCTGAGTCTAACAAATTCTTGGCACAGAAGTTTGAAAACACGGAACAGTTATTCTGTTAAAATATATAAAAATTATCTGTAATTTCATCATCTGTAAATACCTAACATAATATTTTGTTGTATTTCTCCTAGTATTTAAACACACACACACACACACACACACACAATTGAGCTCTGTGAATACATACTGTTTTAGATACATTTATAACATGTAAAATCCCAGTTTTGAGTATTGACTTAAGTTTTTAAATGATCATATTGGAATCATTTTTCCGTGGCTACAGAAACATTAACTCAGGAACGACAATTATTTGGCCATTTTTCCCACTTCGGTTATCTCTTTGTTTATAGTGTTCCGGTGTTACAAAGGATGCTGCAGCAAGCATTCCTGTGCATCTCTTTGCATGTCTTATTTCCCTAGGGTGGAGGCCTATGGTGGAATTACTGAGTGAGTTGCATGAGAATTTTAAGGCTTTCGCTCTAGGTTGCTAAATGCTTCTTTGCAAGGCTTTGGGTGAGTGGATAGGGTATCTCATTAACACTAGGTGTTACCAGTTTTTTCACTCTGCCAATTTTATTGATCAAAGATACTCAGGCTTTTTTTCTTGATTTTAGAGAGAAGAATAATAATAGCAGCTACATAGATTGAGGGGTTATTGTATGTAGGATATGCGAAGTCTGTTATGTATCTTTAGTTCTCACAAGAGCTGTCTGAAATAGGTCCCCCTGCTCCCATTTCACAGATGAGGAAACAGAGGCCTAGAGAAACAGAAGTCAGTGACTGTTTTAATATTGTGTTTAAAGACACAGAAGAAAAATGTGTCTATCTTAAAAGATTCATATTTCCAAATCAGGTGGGTAAGTTCTGTGTGTATGTTACTAACTGAGGAGGTGCCTAGAGACCTAATAGTTTTAAAGCTTCTTTGGACTGAAGGTGGGTCACTGGCAGAAAGACGGGAGGGGTAGGTAGACTTGCACTCTTTCTGTTGAAAATGGAGATGTTCTTCTTTCCAGAGTATAGCGTCCCCTCCCTAGTTTTGGGGTGTGTCTTGGCACGTAGAGCTTCTGTAACCAGAAAATTCACAGAGTGACTGAAAGCTTTATCTGTTGATTGATTCATTAAATAAAAAAAGCCTTCCATTTCTGCCTGCTTTCCATTCCTATCACATCCACTACTGAAAACATGCATTCGGCACCTGCCTCATTTCAGAGCTTAAATCTCTTTCCAGTTAACTGTGCATTTTGTGAAATGCTAAATACTTGAAAGCAAAACCACATGGTTGTCATTTTGGAACTGTTTCCCTTTTAACTTTTTGAGACTTGCTATTTGTTGAAAACTAAAGGTAAATGATTTATCTTTTTTCTGGATTTAGCTGTCTATGAATTTCTCTGTGTCTTGAAAAAAAAATCAGACTCATTCTATCTAACGTGTCCTCATTCTCCATAACTACAATTAGAGGGAAGAGGGGGGAAAAAACGATTTATTTACCAGTGAGCCTGGCTTTTTGCTTGACATCCAGGACTGATAACTTTTTAAATTCTTCTGCTTGTCTCTTCCTTTTATTCCTATTCTGGTCTTCTCTCCATGCTCATTGGTGAATTTAGAACTTGTTCATCTTTAGGGGGAGAAATTGTGACTCAGGATATAGATCCTTGATTCATTTTTAGGGGAACATTTGAGTCGAACAATTTACCAAACCGAAGGATGTTTACAGTTCTGCACTGTACCATTTGTCTGTCTTTCTGTCCATCCATCCATCCTACCCATCCATCCATCTCCAGAACTTTCTACTTCGGAGCATGTTGCTAGGCTGTCTGGGAGGGAAGTACGATGGTGAATAAGGCAGAGAGCTCGTGTTCATTGAGTAGTTTCTGTGCTCCAAGGCTTGGGCTGTGTGCTTTCTGTATATTCTTGTTTAATTCTTGTAGCAACTGCATGATGAACACTGCTTTAACCATACATTACAGACACAGGAATTGAGGCTCAGAGATGCAGGGACTAGAAAAGGTCATGGTTGTTTGAACTCATGTTTGTTGTGTCTCGATCCATTTATTCTGTTCTAACAGTGCTTTTGTTTTTTGATGGAAATGCCTGCTGTTTTCCCAAGGTGCTTACAGGTATGCATGGGTTGAAGCTCTCTTAACTGGCCGCTGCAGGGCCTGCTGGTCAGAGTGACTGCCCTCTGCCCTCTCTGTCCCCCTGCTCTAGTCGAGGCACCAGGGGGCTGTGGTGGCTTTCTCTCCTGTCCCCTACCATGTCTGCTCCCCCGGGTGAGTTCTGTGCTTAATTGGTCAGTTGTGTTCTTCCCCCAAACTTGTTTTTGCCACTTGTATTTGCTTTTGTAATTATGTAATCAAATAAAATATTACATAAACCGATGAAATTTTGGTGTGAAAAGTGAAGTTGTTTTTCTGGAAACTGAGTTGTATGTTTTGGAAAGACTTGAAAAAACAAAACTTCTTTAAAAAAAAAAATCCTGTTGTTTTAGGTGTGGCTGAGACACGTCAGTATAAATAAAGAGGGGTGGGGATGGTGGTGGTTAAAATCTGGAAGGAGATTTCACTTTGTGAGTAGTGAAACTCACCTTGAAAGAACCTGAAATCAGACATTGCAGGGTGTGCAGTTGAGGTGTGGTCTTTGCCAGAAAGACCACAGAACTCCAGTTCGGCCAGACTCTAAAGAAAGGCCTTGGCTCTTCACCGCAGGCTGGAGGAATGAATGTCTTATGTTCAATTGTTTAAGGTGTGTCTATATCATGTTTGAGTCCTTTCCTGCTCTGACTTCTTAAAATAATAAGACAACCATCACATCAGAGAGGGTAGTTCTTCTATTGAACTGGAGTGACTGCATTTCTCAGCCCTGCCCTAAGCTGCTTGGTGAGAATTAGACAGGAGGGTGGAAGAATAGTGGGCAGAGTCAAGAAGGCTGGGTTCCTATCCCAGCTGAGGCCTAGGGAGAACCAGCCACTCAGTTTCCCCATCTGTGAAATGGGATGAACAGCTCCTGTCCAGCACTGCAGTTGCAGAGGGTCCAGCAAGTGGATACTTGTTGTCTGTGTGGAAGCACCTTTCACATAGTAGGTGCTCGTTAAATGCCAGTTGAATGTTGTAGACTCATTATATCAGTCTTGATCTATTTAGAATGTCTGTTTTGTTCACTATTAGGAGTATTAGTAATTGGGGCAAGAAGTTCAGCAAAAATCTTACTAGGTTAGGCTTCCCAGATTCCAGTGTGATGAATAGTACGATGAGTATTATGTAAATAGCAGTCATAACACTTCATAGAAAAGAAATCTAAGCAAATTAATACTATCAGAAGCATAGAATATTTAATAGAGTATGTTCTTACAGCCTGTTCACATTTTTGTTGTGATAATTTTACATCTTCATTAAAGCAGGTGTTCTAGGCCCTCTGCTTATCAACACACCTTTTTATCTTAGCTCATTCCTATATATACATTTGAAAAATGGAAGTACTTTTTTGTTGTTAAAATGTATAGTAAATACTTACAGGTTCAGCCTTTTGATGGATTCAAACTGGCCTTCCCAGTTAATCAAAATTCTTGACCTCATGGGGACTGTTTCTGTATTTCCAAAATGCTATTTTTCATTTGTTTGCTTGTAACATTATAGCAATAATTACTAGTGATTAGGAAAAGTGGATTCCTCTGCTACCCATTCTTTTGTGGCCTCAGGGTCCTTGTCACCCTCCTGTGTCCTGGTAAAAGTGGCAGGAAATATGTCTGTGATGGGTGTTACTCTAAAATCTCCTGGGTTATTAAATGGGAAGCAGTTTGGAGATATCTCAGCTTCATGCTTGAGTGGTGGTAATGAGCTCTGTGGCCCGTTTCTGTTCTCCAGGGACAACAGAGCAGCTCCAGGAATGTGGGGAGAGCAGGTGTCTGCTTATCCCATCACAGACCCTACGGTTTCCTGCCAGTGAACCAAAGGGCAGGGATCTCCGCCGGGGAAGGAAGTTCAGAACTGGAATGTCTGTGTGTGATCCCCTTCCTGTTTCAGATGGGACTCTTCTCCTTCCAAGCTTATTTTTGGAGGATTTGAGCTTCCTTTGAAGCTCCACGCAGCAGCATTGCTAAGTTCTAAGTGGGGGCAGTTTTGGGGAGTGGATGTGATCACAAACAGTTGTGTGTACCTTCTTAGCTGTATCGTCTCTGCTGGTTGGAGGGAGAGACCCTTAACCATTGAGCAGCAGTGTCCTGACTTTAAACCTTTTGTAGTCATGAAATTTGAAAATTTCCTTGGATCTCTCTAAGGTGAAAGAATTATGATTAACATCTTTATTAGATTTATTGTCAAAGGCTACGTAGCATTCTCCGACTTAAAGGACACCATCATCAGCCAAGTCAGTGTCTTCTGCCCTAGAAGGATACAAGAATTAAAGAATTTTATGAGGAGAAATTTCTCAGGTGATCCTTCTGTACATTAAAGTTTGGGAAGTGCTACCCCACTCCCAACTGGAATTAATCTATGCCTCCCGAAACTGCCAAACCTATTTAACCTCTTTAATTTATCTAACTTGTGTGTATGTCTTCTATGAGAGAATATATGCTTTGAGGGCAAGTTCAGCCTGATTTATTTTCATGTTCCCATAGCAACTCTCACACCTGGGTTCAGTAAGCATTTGCATAAAATGAACGAATGAGCGAGTATGTACATCCAAAATGTAACTATGAAAAGCAGCTGTTTAGCTCTTGGGGGCAGATCACCCCCCCACTTAGAGACCCATCGGAAGCATGCTGCTTTGGGGGAAGAATCTGAGACCCACATGTGACACATAAATTCCATCCCTTCTAGGGTGTGAACGGAGGTGACCACCTGTTTCCTGCAGGCCCCGGCATGAAACAGCAGCTGGGCCAAGGGTTTGCAAGTGACCTACCCCCCTCCCTCCTGCTTTCTGCAAGTGTTTAGTTCTCATCTTCCTTGTGCCAGATACCAAGCCTACCGGCAGCCCGCCCACGTCGGAGCCCTGTGCCCTGCTCCCCTTCCTGTGGGAGAAGGGCCTTGTCCGGGTGGCATCCCCCACCCCTGTCCTACTTAGATTTCTCACCCCGAAGATCCCTTGCTCTGGATTGGTCCTGAGTGCATGTATTCTTTAATGTCACCATCCTAAACCTCTCTGACTCTCTCTCTAGTTACCAACCTGTTTCCCTACTCACTTTCACGGAACAGGATTGCATTCATAAACACGTTCACTTTAAAATCTGGCTGTCTTAATCTGAACTGTGTTTTGAGGGAGCAGGCTGTCTTAATCTGAACTCTTTGTTTTGAGGGAGCAGGCTGGCTCTAGAAAAGCGTGAACAAACGGTTGTTTTGGGATCTGACAGTCCCCGGAGCCCGGTGCTTACTTCTGTGGCCTTAGGCAGGGCCAGATTTCCTCATCTTTTGAGCAAATGTCTGAACTCCCTGGGTTGTCGTAATATTAAACAAGGGAACGTGTAAGGTACAGGACACACAGCAAAAGATCGAGAATCCATTCCTCCCTTAGCCATTTCCAGGGATGCCAGAGGAAAGTCCCTTCTTAGTTGAGAGTTTTGCACTTTTGAATTTTAGATGATGTAAGTAAGGCCTGAGAGAGGATAACATTGGTAGGGTCAGTTGCTGTTGGCTCCCTGCCCACAGCAAGTGCTGACCGTCGATTCCTCTAAGGAGGATCTGAGGCCATTGTGCAAGGTCACGGTGGGGGCCAAGAGCTCCTTGTGCCAAAAGTAAAGAGGTCTCCTTTCAAGGATGCCCTTTCTAATGGTGACGGGCACTCAGGTGCTTTCTGATGGTTGTAAAGGAAGACTTTAAGACTCTTGATCTGCTGAGGCTCTCAGTGGACAGCTGTGTGCATGTCCTGAGCAGCAACACGAGGCCTCAGTGACATAGTGAAACAGACAGGGAGGCTCTCGGGCAGTTAAAGCTTCATTTTTCACAGCTGTCAGAATGATCATGTCATGTTTTCTGCCCTTTTGAAAACTTTTTGGAGGTAAGCTCTCTCAGTTAATAGCCTTTGTTACATTTTCCTGATGTTTGAATTCTCAAACATATTAAGAAAAGAAAGAAAGAGAATTCTGGCAGTAGCTGAGCTGAAGTTGCACCACAGGAACCTGCATCCAAGGCCGAGGGCTGGGCCCTTTGGACTTTGTGCTCCTGGTCTAAGGATAATGTTAAATGAGACCCTCTGGTTTGAATTTGTTGCCTTTCCTACCTTTGTGTCTTTTAATGTTAGAGCTGAGCGTTCAAGACCTTCCTCAGACACTCATTCAGATGCTTGGTTTATGTAACTAGGGCGTTTTATTTTTCCTAGGTGAAAATACTGAGACAGGTAACCTTTCTTATTGTTTTGTTTAACAACTAGAAGGAAGGCATGGTAGCAGTCCAATGAAATTAGAAATCAGGGAGCCATAAAATAAGTCGTTTCCATCTAGAAACAGGGCAGTTGCATCAGAGATGATAACAGCTCTAGACATTCACGCAACAGCAGTGATTGAGCACCCATTGTCTGCTAGATCTTGCAGTGCTACGGAAAGCATAAAGATGATTAAGCCACTCTCCTTCGCCTCAAGCAATTCTGCATGGCACATGGGAGATAACCTGAAAGCTGCTAATTAGAATAGACCAACCATGATAAGGACTTTCTATACTCTGGATCGGGAGGCATGGGAGATTTCGTAGGAGCAGAGGTGTTCAGGCATTTGCCTGGGATATGTCAAGCCACTCTAAACTTCTTTTTTATGTATAAAATTACAGCTGGGCTTAGTAGCAAAAAAGTCCCAAGTCTTCGCAAACGTAGATGATCAAATCCACATTTTTAGGACTAAATGTTGAACCCACTGTCTGAAAGGTGGACCATGACCAGAGCCTCTCTGTGTACATACTGCTCACCTTAACAGTTCATTTTCCAAGGTGAACTAGAGTCCCCTCTGTCCTTTCACTCATGTTCTCTATATTTGTCTCTTTCTTCCTTTTCTCTCAAATGCTGTTCTTAGCCTTCTCTTACCTTTTCCAACCCCAAAGTGAGGTTTACTGATAGGAAGAAAGAGAGAAAAGAGGTGATGTTTAGAGGATAAACAGATGGACGTTTGAGCACCTTTAATGTTCCAGGCCTGGAGCTAGGCTCTCAGCATTAACTCTTACAAAGACCTGGGGAGAGCATACCTTTATCCCTTTGGGTAGATGAGGAAAGAGTCAGAAGACAGTTCATTGTACAAAAGAAAAAGTTCATTAAGACTAGGTTTTTTTTTTTTTTAATCATTTGCTCTCTTTCTAAGTTACAGCACAGACTAGCACTTCTCAAACACTAAGGTGCATAGAACACTTGGGATCCTGTCAAGTGCAGGTTGTGATTCAGCAGGTCTGGTACGGACAGGGCCAGGAGGCTGCATTTCTGTCACATTCCCAGACTGACCCAGGGACCACACTGAATACCATGGGCATGGCCCGTACATATGGTAAGGTTTTTTTTTTCCTTTTTTTAAAACAATGAAAGGTAAAAAAGATTTAGAGCAAGGAAATTTGAAGGTTCCCTGCTGTAATCAACTGATCACAAAAATGAGACCAATACCTTTTATTTCCCCCACTTAACCCCTTAGGTGAAGGGTGTGTCCTTGGTGACAGATCAAGATCTAATCATTTTTACAAATATTTATACAGTATGATTTGAGATGTTGCAGAAGGGAAGCATGAAGAACACACGGGAATTAGGACTTTTTATCTCTCTCGTTTTAAATAAGGACTGTTCTAGATATTATCCTTATTACTGGTCTCAAAGGAAGCTAGCTAGAAAAGGTCATTGCTATTTGTCATTTTGATGAGTTTTTACTTCCATGCATAAATGTGGATCTGGATCACAGCTTGAAGTACGAGAGAAGTAATGGTATTAATATTAATTGCCTTTGGAGGCTAAGTCCATCTACCCCCACAGTGTGCCACTGCTCAGACCTTTTGGAGAAGCTCTTCTAGAACCACCTTCAGGAATTAGGCAATATTGAATTAGGATCAACGGACCTTATCTTAAAAACCATGTATTGTGGTAGATTTTACCCACTGAGAGTGAACCTAATTTTTCCCTTTAGAAACAGGAGTCAGAGCCAAGTCCTGGGGCCAGGTGAGTGACAGAGCCATTCAGGAGTATCTGTGATCGGAAGGAGAGTTTGTGAAGTGGAGGGACTCCTTTCCTGAGTTACTTAGAAACCTGATTCTGAATGCTGTTCTTAAATACAAGTTCCCAAAAGGTTTTGACCAACAATAGGATTATTGGGGCATTGATGCCTAAGATGACAGCAGCCCTTTGGTTGGAGAAATTTCTAGTTTGTAGCAAAATCTAAGTTTTCACTGAACTTTGTGGTTATGGTCGTGTTAATAAAAGGTAGGATTGAGAGACTTGCTCCTTACCTTTTCTCCCTGTTCCTGTTGCTTTCTGTTAAAAATCAAACCAGATGACAAGCACCACCAGCAAACCCCAGATCTCAGATCTGTTATTCCAGTGGCTACAACAGGAGATCAGAGTGGGTGGACAGGCAATGTGGGAGCCGTAGCTTTGCTGTGCCTGCTTTTGGAGGACTGTGGGTTTATTCCGTGAGCAGCAGAGAACCACTCAAGGGCACGATGGGATCAGATCCGCTGTGGGAGGTTGGCTAAGCAGGGGTGCTGAAAGTGGGTTGAGCTGTGGAGACACAGAAGCTGGCAGGCCGAGGGCTTTCACAGTAAGCACCTGAATGGTGGCTTTGGCAGTGAAGTAGATGGTGTGGGGTCAGAGATATTCCAGCCACAGAGATGCTCAGACTTGGGACAAGGAGGGGTTGACCAGGACTTGAGGCCAGGTGCATGGTGAGGCCACCAGCCAAGCCCAGTAGCACAGAGGAAAAGCAAAGTTATGAGGAAGTTGATGATGGCCCGCTGGCCGGGACAGGGTCCGACTGTGCAGAGGTGCTGGGACCCCAGCAAGTAGAGCCTGCCCTCACTTGGTATGTGTACATGCTCTTCGGAGTCCGCAAGGGCGCACCTGTTGTGAAACCAGATTGCTTTGTTTGCTGGCTCTGAAAGTAAAGGACATTTGTGCCATTAGGGCAATTCTTGGGTCAAGGTAGTGAACTTTGGTCTGTGCTGTCCTCAGGGGCACCCAGCTATGGCAGCTTGCCTGCAGTCTGAGTCCAGAGAGCTGGCCTGTCCCTGTCCCCTGGCTTCCCATAGCAGTTTACTCCTTGCCTTTGACCTCAGTGCTGTGCGTGTGTGTTTGTTTTAGGCTTAAGGGTGAAGCCTTGGGGTGCTGGCTGATGAAATGTTTAAGTGCCACCGTTAGTCATTATTTTGCTTTTCTCACACAAGTGTACGTCTGGCACCAGCGTGGTTGGTGACTTTATCTCAGTGATGATGTTGTGTTAAAATGTGTATTTAAGAACACGCTGGTAGGTGGCACAGCATTGCAACACACCAAGCAGGTTGTGGAACACTGGCCAACCAAAGCCGGAGTGATGAAAGTAGGGAGAGGTGGGATCTGACGAACGTCAGGTGTTGATAGCAGAGCCAACTGTTGTGTGTGTGTGTGTGTGTGTGTGTGTGTGTGTGCACGTGTGTGCACGCGCGCGCGCACGTGCATGCGCCGGCCTCCTTATTTTGTTCGTTTCTTACAACCACCTTGTAAGTAGATGCCACTTTACAGATGAGATGACTCAGGTTGGGGCTACACAGCTTGCTCCAGGTCATGTGGACAG
This sequence comes from Lemur catta, assembly GCF_020740605.2. Classification (NCBI taxonomy): domain Eukaryota; kingdom Metazoa; phylum Chordata; class Mammalia; order Primates; family Lemuridae; genus Lemur; species Lemur catta. The sequence continues at coordinate 38,303,430 of NC_059136.1, forward strand.
TAAGGAGTGTGGCTGGTGCTGGAACCCAGATTTTTCTACTCCAAAGTCCATGCTCTAGACTGGTATGTCTCAAACTTTCAAGGGCCCACGAGTGGCCTGGGCTCTTGTTAAAAATGCAGGTGGTGACGTAGTAGGGCTGGAGCAGGGCTCCCAGGTCTTGCTGCTGGTACGTGGGTTCCACTGAGTCGCAAGTGTCTACGCCATCTGGCATATGGCTCACTTTCTTTGACTCTCATTTCCCGTATTTCCAAACCAAGGAGATCAATTATTGTCTGTCCTTTCTTTCCTTAAATTGCACTGAGAACTGAGATAATAAATGTGAAATCTCTGTTGGTCAAAACAACAAAAAATTGCCAGTGGCCTTTCTCATCCTCTTCTCGTTCTCCCCCTCCTCCCTCCCCGCACCATGCCTTCTCCTCCTCTTCTTTCAGTTCCTGCCCTCTGCTCCTGCTCTGACCCACATCACCTCTGTCCCCAGGTGGCCGACAATCACCTGTGTGGCCCAGGCCGCTGGTCTGTTTGTGACTGTGCTGAGGGATGGCTTGCCACGGGGAGTGGCAGCTCGCCATGAAGTCGATGGCGTTTGTGGACTTAGACTGGGGCCTTGAGGGTCCATGGCCTCTCTGGGCTTAGGGAGGAAACAGGTCCCTTCTGAAATGACCTCTTCCAGGGGAGGTGGACGAAGGTTTCCTCTCCCTGATCATGTTTATTAAATGCCTTTGATCTAGCAGTTTTAAGTACTTGTAAAAGAGGAATTATATTCCGTGGAGCAGATGAAGTATGTCAAGCAAGACTCAGACAGGACCAAGCGAGCAGGGGCTGATGCAGTTAGCTTGGCCTCCCCACATCTGTCCTCGGCACCTCAGTTCTTTGAAGAGTGAATCAGCAGCCACTGGGCCGTCGGCTCTATTTAAGGAGGCATAATGTGTGTAGTATGTTTTTAAAAGATCACAATTAAAATGATGAAGATTAGTTATTCGGATGATTCACTCTGGGAAAGTCTCTTGTCCTTCCAGGGTGCAGGTGGAGGCCTTGCTGTCAGGTGTCTGGGAGAAAGGACCCTCCCTTCAGGCAGGCTGGGGCCAGGGCTGTGCCCCTCTGTGTGTTAGGATGCAGACAGTGGCTGCCCAACCTCCAGCAGGACAGGAGGCCAATTCGGTTTGAGGCATTTGTCTATCCAGTGACTGGCGACGTGGGAGCTTATGCTCTGGGTCTGTCTTAGGGAGGGGCTCATGCAAAATTCAGCTGTAGTGTAGTTCAGTGGTCAGATCTTGGGCTTCAGAGTCAGACCCTTAGAGCTAAGGGTCCAGCTCTAGAATTTCTTAGCTGTGTAACTTTAAGTGACTTAATCTCTTTGAGCTTCAGTTTCCTCATCTATAAAATGGGGATGATAACAGTACTTATGCCCAGGGTTGTTAAAAGAATGAAAATGAATTAACATGTGTACAGAGCTTAGGCCTAGGCCTGGCTCCTGTGTGCTTAGGACATGTGAGCTCCTATAATTAGCTCATTTTCCTTGTTGCCCCAAGGACCATCTTGGTAACTACCCTGTAGATAGTTTAGGATTATATAAAATATATGCATGTTCCTTTCAGGAGATGCTATGGTGGAATGGGAGAATTTTGAACTAGATACCACCTGGGTTTAAGTCCTAGGTCTGCCCACCTATAGCAGATTTCTCTTAGCCTCAGTTTCCCCATCTTTAAGATGGGGAGTAGGTAATGAAAATTGCCTCACAGGGTTGATGTGAGGATTAAATGGCGTGATATAAAGCGCTTCATGCAGTTTCTGGCTCATCGCAGGCACTCGATGAGTGGAAGTTATTACTTGGCTGATAAAATGCCTATAGCCTGGGTATTAGGGAAATTGCTGTCATTGATGGGGAACTTCCCCGTTGGGGTTGGTACTTTCGTACCAAAACCCTCCTCGTAGAGGATGGTGGGCTTGAAGATGAGCCCTGGCTTCCCCAGGTCCTGCTGTCATCGTCTTCCTGCCCTTTCCTGGAGCACCTGCCATGGGGGTCTGTGGGGGACCTAGGTTCCCTGGGGGAACTGTGGGGAGCAGGAGATGGAGCCTTCCTGCTAGTAAGGGTCTTAAATGCCAGCCCCCGCCTGGGTGGGGATCCTGCCGCTGGTTTGTGTCGTGGGATTTAGCATCCTGTGGTGGTGGTTTAATTGGAGGAGGAGATTGGTGCTGTGTCCTGGGGAGTGTGAGCCGGGGGTGCGAAGACCTGGTGGCTGATGTCTTGGAGCTGAGACCCGCAGCCTGGGACGGGAAGCACCCTCTGCTGCATCCTTTTGGCGTCTGTTCCTTTGAGTGACCTGCTCTGTGTTTTGCACTGTGGCTAGTTTTCTATCTCTGGGAGAGTTCTTATAGGAAATAGCAATGCCATGGTTTTCATCTAAAGCCCAGCTTGCATTGCTTCCCTCTGCCTCCCTCTGCCTGTTCCCCGGGCTCTCTATAGCCTACAGAAGCTCAGATACCTCAGGCTGGCCCCTGAGCCTTTCCCCCTCCTACCTGAGCTTCCTTTTCTCTTACGTCAGCCCCACTCGATGGTCCCTGGGGACACCCCCCATCCCCGGTCTCACAGGGCTGCTCAGTCTCTGATCCCATCCTGCCCCCCTTAGCTCCTTCCTCTGCATTCCTAGTCTGACGTCATCCCTGCCTCCTTGGCTGTGGCGCCATGTTAGGGAGGAAGAGCTGAGAACAAGGACTTAGGGATCTGACAGTGCTGGTTTGAATCCTGCCTCCAACATTCTCCTTTTGTGACCTTGGATCAGTGACTGAACCTCCTTGCTCCTCAGTCTCCTCCTTTGTACGGTAGAGATGCCTGCCCTGCTGGGTTGTAAACAAGGTGAAATGGCGATGCCTAATGTATGCAGTGGTGCTCAGTAAGTGTTAGCTAATATAACAATTATGCCCCGATTTCTCACTGATAGCCAGCCCTCATCCTTTGAGTGTCAACTAAATAACTTAATTGAACCAGTTTTAAATAGTGTAAGATGATTCCAGGTCTTCAGACAGCGCAGGGGGCCTTGAAGACGTGGGGGTCAGAGGCCAGAGGTGCTGGGTTGCAGGAGAGGATAAGCACAGCCTCACTTTCTCTTTTAAGACCCTGGTGGCAGCCTCTTGAGGCCCTGGAAGGTTTTCTCAGTGCAGACTTTGAAGAGGTCCACACAGCTACTGCCCGGGAAATGGGAGTGTGTGAAGGACTCAAGGATTGAAGTGATGTCGCGTGACAGGCTTGTTTCCAGCCCCTGTGTACCGGCTGGGCAGGGCTGGAGCGACTGCTGACTCATCAGCTGCGGTGACTGGGAGCTGCCTCGGAGACCTTCTTAGCGCTCAGGCCGCGTGTATCAGACCGTGTGCCAGTCGCCATGGAGATGTGATCCTTCCTGCCTTTCTTTCCCTCTGCTGCAGCAGAGGCTGGGCTGATGCCCAGAGGAAGAAACCTGTGACCGGGAGTCTCAGCAAGAACTTGCAGGGAACTTCTGCTGTGTCCTTGCTGCGCCTTGATCATTTCCAATCAGCCCATTCGCTTGACCAGGTACATCTCATTACCTCCTTCCAAGGGCAGGTTGAGTGCCTCCCAGCAAACTGCTTTATTGAAAGGAGCCTCACTAGATCCCCACTCCACCCACTATCCTTCAGCTCTGTGGCTGAGATTAATTTCTGGACTTAATGCTTCTTAAGGTCCTTTTGACTTGGGGCTTACCTTGACTATAGGATCATTTTCTAGCTCAAGAAGCCTGGCAGAAAAGCTATCAGTGGACTGGACCAGCCCAGCGCTGTGTGTGTATTAATAGAATCTTCCCAAGAAAAGAATTGGTGAAACGTTAGACTGGCTCAGTGAAGTGCGAAATAATGCCAGTCCTGGAAGACCTGCACACCTGCCACTTCCTGTCCCATAGCCCTTGCCTTTGTCTTGTCCCTTCACTCATTCTCATCATCACCGTCCTTTCCAACCACGTTAAAGGACCTGGCCCTGGAGTTCTGTTTGGGTTCGAATTGCAGCCTCTCCTCTTCAGTCTTCATCAGACATCAGACTGCACAGTGTCCTGCTGCATATAGTAGGTGCTCATTATGCTTAAGCTAAAGTCATGGACTACAGGAAATTGACCGTGGTGGAGCCAACTGGGAGGTGAGGCAGAGAACATGGCATGGATATAGTCCTGACGTCTGGATTTCTTGGATGAAAACAGTGTTGGGTATGTGGGTTTGCTCATGAAAATGGATGTGTAGCTTTCCTGTTTTGCAGCAGTGTCTGGGAGCCTGTTCATTAAAAAGTAAAAGGAGCTAGATGCATTGAAAGAAGGCAGCGTAGCCATACTTGCAGCTGGGGCATTTAAGTCCTTTTCACAACAGTTATCAAAGTGTAGCATTTGTGTGTGGGGCGCCTTAACTGGCCTTCTTTCTCAGAGCCAGCACGGGGCTGCTTCTGGGGGTAGAGTTGCCCCGCCAGCAGATGGTCTACACCAGCTGAACTCAACCATGAAAGCCGCCTGTGTTGGAGAACTGAAAGTCTGTGTCCCAAAGTGCTGGTCTATCTGAAGTCTCAGCTTCTGTGATCCTTAGAGAACCTCAGCCATGCGCTCATTTCTCTGGACTGTAGTTCTGCCTTTAAGAATGAGTCAGAATTATTCTGATAGGTTCAATGCATAGATTTAGGAGGATTCAGCTACTTGTCAAGAAACCCTTGCCCCTGTGGAGGGCTTTACATTTTAATAGCATATCCTCCTGTCATTTATTTGAGATGCTCCTTACCAGAATCCTACAGAGCAGGTGCAGAGTTCCACTCTACAGATGAGCACACCAGTGCTCAGAGAGATCAGGTGTCCTCTCCAGGGTCACATAACTAGGGAGAGGCAGAGCCAGGACATGAGTCTGATACTGACAGACGAGGATGACAACCGTTCGCACAATGCCTTCTCATTTCTGGCTCCCAAGCTCAAAACCCTCCCCAGAAAACCATTTCCCTGAAAAGGGAAGATTTGCATTTTTGGATCTGAAATCCACACACCCAGGCCCTGACAGATATGTGGCACGTGCTGTATTATAGCCGCCGAAGTCTGTAGCTGGGGAAATGTGGGCATGTTGTCTAGAGCATTTATCTATGAAACAAGCACAATGAGTGTCAGAAAATTGCCAGGCATTTGCCAGACATCTGCCATTTTAATGTGGAGGGTAGCAAACAGCTTTGTGTGTAGGCCTCATTCATCCCTGTGCTCACACCTCCCTGCTCTGGGCAAAGCCACCTCTTTCAGCTTCAGTCTCCAACTGTCTGCTGGTTGGTCTCCATTCATCTGGACAGACGTGTATTTCAGCACCATCAACGTGGCTGGCACGGTGCTGGGATATCTGGCCATGCCCATGGCGCCTGAGGCTCAGCCAAACCAAACTGCCTTCTCCCGATTTCCATATCTGTCAGTGGGACTCCCAGGTGGAGGTTAGCTGGGCCGAAAGTGTCAGACTTCCCTTGGATCCCATGCCCTGCCTCTTTCATTACTCTCCAGCTGTCAAGCTGAATGGGTACTGCCACCTGCAGTTCCCCTCCAGCATTCCTACCTTTCCTTTTTCTCATACCACCGCCCGAGTCTAGACCACTTTTCGTCACCAGCTCTCTGAACGTCTGGTCCAGGCCTCCCACCATCTCTCCTTTCACAACCTGGGCTGACAATCTTCTGAAAATGTCCCTGCTCTGCTCAAAAAGAGGGCATGTACTTGCTATCTGGACACCATGCCATTTGGCTTAGAGCTCTTTGATAGCGTAAAATAAATAGTGTGTGTCTGCCGCTTCCTCTCCGACACTAGGGTCCACTCACTGAGGGCAGGGGTTGTCCTCTTCTTCTTCTGTCCTATCCAGGTCTTTGCACAGCGTCAGGCCTTCTTGAGTACGTGCATGAGTAAAATGGGGATGCAGGGAAGCCTGTCTCCTCCCAGCACGGATCCATTCTCCCACAGGAGGCAGTGGTTGGTAGCTTGGATGGGCTGGCAAGAAGAGAGGAAACAATCTCCTTATCTTCCCGGGAAGGGGCAGGTAGCAACGAATTTTGCAAAATGCTTCAGTGTTTTAGGTGCTTTTTTTTTTTAAGCCAAATGCTTAAACTGGGCAGTTAATTTTATAAATTTCACTCTTTTGGGCCAATTTGTAAAGTCAACAAATGTTCATTGTGCAGATAAGTTGTTTTGGGGGGAGGGTCTGGGCACCAAACTATCTTGGATACCGGATTTATTTATATTTGGTGAAGAAAAAATGTGGCACTCACAAAATTGAGCCTAACCATGTTTTCCAATAATTGTAGCCTTCCCATGATGCTGCTCACAAAGGTGATCGATCCATACCTTAATGGGAAATGTCTGGGGAAATATGCCAGTTTAATATATACATATGAGCACAAATACATGCAGTTTAGTTGCATGTGGTCTTTGTAAGAAGGATAAACCTTCGTGTGAGCTCGGATGACAACAAATACAGTCGATGTCAAAGATTTTCAGTAGGGTAAACTGCTGAAGCAGCCAGAGCAAGGGGTGTGGGGAACCTCTTCTTACTGAAGTCCGTGAGACGAAACAATCCTTTGGGTTAGATATCACTTGAATGCTTCATCTAATGTCTGTGACTTGCCCTCCAGACAGGATGGACAAAGGCCAGTGGGTTGAATTGTTTACTTTTATGCAGGGATGGGGCCGTCTGTACTCTGACTCTGTGTTAGACAACTTGAGTTAGGACGGTTGTCTTTTTTTTTTAATTGTATATATTTAAGATGTACAACATGAAATTTTGATATACATAGTGGAATGGTTATTGTAGTCAAGGAAGTAAGTGAACATATCCATCAACTCACAGTTAACCTTTTTTTTTTGGATGGCAAAAGCTCCTGAAATCTATTCTCTTAGCAAAAATCCCCAATACAGTATTATAAAAGTCCTCACAGTTGTATGTTAGATCTCTAGACTTGGCCATCCTATAAATCTGCAACTTTGTATCCTTTGACCTACATCTCTCCATTTCCTCTTCCACCCTCCCGCCGACTCTTTTTTATACATATACATACATATATACACACACACATATACACGGCATTTTCTTTATATCAGGGAGGGTCTCATTTACTGAGAGTGAAGCAGCTCATGGTAGCCCATCACCTGAGAGAAGCAAAACCAATCCTAAACCCAAAACACAGTTCAGATGTGCAGATCGAACTTTCTGGTTGAATTTTTCCGACCCTCTGAGGGTTAAGAAGGATTTCTCTGGGAAAAGTGATAGAACTAGTCTACAAGAGGTCAAGGCCTCTGTTTTTGTGTGATTGAGGGACAGGGCCACGATGCTACATAGCCGTTCCCCCCCACCCCCCCCCACCCCCCCCCACCCCGTCCAGCTTTCCCATCCCTGTGTAGGGAAGCCTGGCCCCTCCCAGCGACATCCCCTCCCAGCAACGCCCCCTCCCAGGGGCCTGGCCCCTTCTACTTCCCTCCTGACCCCATGGCCAGGGCGAACAAGGCTGTCATGAACAGTGCCTCGAACAAAACTGAAGGCCATTAAATATTTAATTGAATTATTTCACTGTGGGGATATTGTGACTCATGTTGAAAACTAATCACCTGCCTTTTTTATCTGGCCCTTAAAAAATAGATCCCTGGTTAAACATTTAAAGGTCAGAGTCCTGGCGATTGCAGTGGCGTCATCATTTTCTTTCCTTTGTGGGTTTGGGTGGGGGAATGGGGACGGAGAGGATACCTGGGAAGGAAGATAAGTTGTTAGAAGTTGCCTTTATCAATGAAGGGATTCTGGGGGATCAGGACAGCTATACTTTTTTTTTTTTTTTTGACCTTCCCTGGTCTTGGTTCTCCAGAGGGATGCCGGGAAGGGCCTGGAATGTGGGTGAGGACGGCCTCTGAACTAGGCGATCCTGTTCCATAGAAGAAACTGTATTCCCTGTCCAGTCATTCGGGATACTGTTTCCTTTGCTCTGTCAGAGCTTGGTGAGGCACTGAAATTCCATTGTTCTGCTTTTTAATTTAATTTTTCATGCAGGAAGAAGAAAGGTGTTTTAAAATTCTCATGGCATTTTTTCCTCCCCTCAGCGTTATTTCTGGGTTAACAAGGCAGCACTTCTTACCACTGTAATATCTGTCCTTAGCTATGGTCGGGTCTTAGCTTCATTACTCCAGTAATACAATTGATTGACTTAATTAGGTTTTTAGGTGACTCCAGCCTGTGTTCCTCTTTGCACCATTCGACAGGAATTTCAGGAGGCAGGAACTGAGGTCCTTGAAAGTGCAGGCGTGTGGCTGACACAGGGCTGACGCTGATAACAGACCAACTGTGAAATATTTTGAGCGTCCACTGTATGCCATGACCTTGCTAGGCACCCTTGGGAGTAACAGAGTCAGTCCAATGCCATCCACAAATGCCTTAGATTTTCCAGAGAGAGGAGAAAAAGCTATTCCTTTTAGAATGCTGCTATGTTTCATTTTCCCGAGGATAAAAATGCCCAACTTTGAGTATGAAGCCCTAACTCCTAAGTTTCTTTGCATCTGTTGAAGATGATGAACAGGAGAAAGTTGAAGCAGTGGACAGAAAAAAAGTTCTGCTGTAATTCGTGTAGTGTTATTCTCTGGCTGAAAATCGCTCCAGCAGCCGATGGCCCTTAAGGGAGATGCGTCTGCCAGGATGACCAAGTGTCAGCAACGTGTTTGACTCGGCACAGAACAGGCACATGTTTCCTGCGTTATGCAGATGTTGGGCCACATGACCTAGGAGCCCTTCCAGGAGTCTACATTCCATGACACTCATACCCAGACAGCTAGAGATTTCAAAAACACTTTTCTTTGCAAGTCTGAAAAGATAATCCAAATCTGCTTTGTGCAAATTTATGTTCCCATTGGCTTTAATGACACCTCCTGGCTCCTGTATTTCTCAGCAATTTGTTTTTCCCTGCCCTCCCCCTCTTTTTTTTCTTTTTAAGAGATAGGTTCTCTGTCACCCTGGCTGGAGTTCACTGGCAAGATCACAGCTCACCGCAGCCTCAGACTCCTGGGCTCAAGTGATCTCCCACTTCAGCCTCCCGAGTAGCTGGGGCTATAGACGTGTGCCACCATCCCCAGCTAATTTTTTTGATAGAGACAGGTTCTCACTATGTTGTCCAGGCTGGTCTCAAATTCCTGGCCTTAAGCGATCCTCCTGCCTCAGCCTCCTGAGTTGCTGGGATTATAGGCATGAGCCACCTTTTAACGTCATTCAGCAAATATTTTTGCAGTGCTTCTCCGTGCTAGACACTGGGCACCTAATGGGAGCTCCACCGCGAGCAGGCTAGTCTTGGTGGAGGAGACAAAACATAAAGAGACGATGTCAGGATGAGTGTGACGATGTGGTGGGACATGGAGGTCTGGGTGGCACAGAGAGGAGGCTCCCTCAGAGGCAGAGCGTGGGAAGTGCTGCTCGGTCTGGGTGTGATACCCAGGTAAGGTCGTGGAGGTGCAGAGAAGCCCGAGAGAAGGGCAGCCGTCGCGCTGTGGGGGGAACGGTGGGTACAGGAGCCAAGAGGCGAGTGGCAGCAAGAACAGAGCATTTGGGAGCTGCCAGGATGCCTGTCACCTGCAGCCCGTGTGTTGGCAGCTTGCGATGATTTTGTTTCCTGGGAAGACTCTGAGATGCCAGTTTAAAAGAACATTCACAGCTCTGCCTTTTTGTCTGTTAACTTTCATAGACGTCAACTCCATGAAATTCAGGTGAAAGCCTCCCTGCATGCATATTCATTACCTTTCGTTAACCACACACTAGAAAATTTTAGAAAGGCAAACTTAGTAAACATCTGTCCAAATCATTAGGAGCAAAGCGCTTAGTCCTTAGATCTTCCAGCCATCATGCCCTAAAATGTTATTCTGTTGTGAGACGTTGCTGAGGATGTGCAGAAGTCACCGAGTCTGAGATTGTTTCGCATCTGTTCTCCCTTGTTCTTTAGAACTGTATTTAAGCCTGTTTGTTAATGGATACTTTTTGTAGGTGTTTTCTCCTCCTTTCTTTTTTCCGTGTGTCTGGGAAAGGCTCCTCTTCTTGCCTAGGGTTTGTCTCGCTATAAGTGGGCAGCTGCCTTACAGAGAGCTGCCAGCTCCCAGGGTCATGGCGGAGCCAGTGTGGAGAAGGCACACGTAGGAAACCGCCTACTTGGAGTCCCTGTGGGTTGAAAGGAGTGCCCTTGGGCTCCCGTTCCTCTGCCGTCCTTCACCCTGGTCATAGTGTGTAAAAAGCAAGTGTAGCTTCTGCAGCAGACCACCGAGTCTGCTCTGCCAGCTGCCCAAGCTTTAGTTTCATCAACTGTGGATTAAATATGAAAAAAACTGGTACACACACCCTGACCTGGTGACGTCATCTTTGGAAATCTGTCTTGTGATTGTGTGAAACGATGCAATGGCTGCTTGCTCTTGCCATGAATGGAGGCCAGAAATGTTGTGAAACAGAGGAGTGTGTTTTGGATATCTGTCCACTCACCAGGTAAAAATTGGTAGAAGGGATGGGGGCCAGTTTTCTTCAGCTTCCACTGGTGCCTAGGTAAAGTGGACAGGCCCGGGCAGCAGCCTAAGGGATTTAGGTCAGAGAGGCTGTGGGTGTGGTAGAAGGCGCATCGGCTTTGGAAGCACACAACTCAGTCCGAAGTTCCACTCCTTCGCATGTTAGCTGTGTGACCCAGGGCAGGTTACTTAACCTCTCTGTGCAAAGGCAGCTTGAGAGTATTCTAGGAATACTGACTGAAAGAAATACTCTTACATCATTCTTCACACAGGACTAAGAAAACATGCATAGCCCACATAAAGAGTCCCCTTCCCAGAAATAGAGTCGGGGCGAGATGAGGGCCAAAGTGCCAGGCCACCTCTGGGAAGCACTGCAGTCTCTGTGCCTCACTGTCCTCTGCAATGGGCATATTCATGTCCATCCCATAGAGCTGTCAGGGATATTAGAAATAAAGCATACACATTGCCTGGCACAAGGTTGCTGCCCCAAGTGAGGAACGTAAACCGTGGTGGTCAATTTTGCCAAGTGACTGTCTTAGATCTCTGAAGTCACTGAACTCTGGGTCGGCTCTGATTTTGAGTGGCATGGTCAGCGAGGGGGACCAGGGGCTTGTGGTGGGAGCTGGCAGTCTGCAGAGAGCCCCTGCACTCCCCTCTTGTCCTTTGATTTGAAACATCTGAAATCAAAATCAGGCTTTGCCACTTTAAGAATTCCTCTTTTGAAAGTCTCTGGTTTAGGTGAGATCCCTTCTGGAGCACCAGATGATTTTTCAAGAACTCTCCCAGCGCTCGTGGTTCTCTCATAAGCAATGGAAGAACTGAATTTTTGGTCTTTTATCATTGGCAGGAAAATGAAGGTAAACGGGTTAAAGGAGTTAATAGCTTTTGGCCCTGAATGTCTGCTTGTGGCCAGGAGGGAACACCCCCGGGACCCTGCTGGCTCTTGGGTGGGTTCTTGATCCCCTGGAAATAGAAGCAAGAGGCGGGGACCCTGCCCCTCAGAGGCAGCTCCTGGTTTCCTTCACTGGACAGCAAAGAAAGCGACCCCCGGCCTCCCTGAAAATCATTTTCTTGCCACTGGTATTCTGGGAATGAATTCTGGGAAGAACATTAGGCATGAACTTCAAGGCTGACACACGCATGTGTGGTAGAGGTAGACGCTCTGACCAAAGAGCATTTCCAGCTGTTAGTGTACTACTTGCGTAATCCTGATTGGAAAAACATGAGGATTTGTGGCAGGCCCAGAGGTTAGATGAAATGCTAGTCCCTAGATGAAAGCCTGGTTAATCTGAATGTTTATTAATCAATCCCTGTTTTTCTAAAGGAGCTCCAAATCTGAAATGAAAAAGCAATCAAGATTTCAACAGCTAAGCGCCTTGCTCAAGGACTGAATTGAGAAAGGCTTCGCTCTGTCCTTGAGACCATCACTCAAGTTCTAAGTTGCAGCAACAGAAATCTCTTCAGAGTCAGAAAGGGGAGTTGTTGGAGGATATCGGGGAGCTTGGGGATCCTGCCCTTCGCTCTTCCATTTGTGTTCCCTACTCTGTTGTAATCCCTGTGACAGTGTAGGGTGCCCATTTGCATACGTATCTCACTCTCTTGTGAGACTACAGATGCTGTTGTTTCTACATCAGCCATGCCCAGCCTTGACATGCGGGAGTTGAGTCACGTCATGTGGCCACAGGCAGGATGTCCGGGCATACTGAAGCATATTGGTGGGCCGAGATCAGTTAACAAAGTGATTGGGTATTTTTACCGCCTGAAACAGGCACACTTAACAACAACAGCAACAACCACAGAATGAGAAGATGCCTGAGCCAGTGCTCTCACTTCCGGCAGCTTCCCAGCGAATGGAATGCAGACGGGCCTAGGCTCTGTGTTGCAGTTCATTGCAGTGGACTCTTACCTGTTGCATGCAGAAGCCTAGGATCTTGCAGCCCCTCTGACATCATGGCAGATTATTTGCATGTTCATGGCCCATTTGTTGGTTCTTGGTCTGGGTTACCTGTGCCTGAATTTGGAAACATGAAAGGGCCACTCGTGGTTCGGTCGGAGGCAGATGTGGCCCAGAGCCATGAGGATCTTTGGTGTATCACCTCTGATGGTGGCAAGGGAAGAGTGACACTGAGGAGAGGGTGGGAGAACCTTGAAGGTCAAAGGCCGTGGGGCCCCGGCTGCCACAGCGTCCAGGCCGCTGACCAGGAGCAGGGCACTGATCTTGGCACTTCCTCCTGTGGTGCTGAATTACCGGTTCTAGGACCGTCTGTCCGTCTGGTTGGGGAAGGGGACGCTTCTTGTTCCTACTTCAGGAGGTACTGTTGGGTGGGGAAGCTAAGACTCAGAATGGATGTCACCCACGGTTAGACCAGTGTTGGAGGGCGGGCTGGAACAGTGACTAGGGATATCCAACTCCAGAGCCCCAAACTGTAGCCTCTGTGCTATACTCTTGCTCAGCTGGATCGCCCTGTGCAAATTGTTCTGCTGTCTTGAGCCCAGCTCCTCGTGTGTGAGAGGACTGAGAGATGGTGTAGCCGAGGGCCTGAGTGTAGATGCATGACCAGCACCGTCTCTTGCATTTGGGAATCAGGCCATGCTGCCAGGGCAGAGAAACGCCCCCTAGAGATCTCTTGGAATGATAGCACCATGCCCGCTTTCTGAGAACAGAAATTTGGAGCGATAGCCTGCCTGCAGGATTTGTCTGCTTGTCCCGTGGGACATTCCTGGCTGGGTAGTGGTTGTTCTGTTTACATAATTCACTTTGTGGGTCTCAGTCTTTTGAACTTAAAAAATAAGAAAATTGGATTTGTTTAATCTCATTTTCTGACACAACATTCTGCTTTTGAATGTTTGTGGGCTGATTGCAATTCAGTGTTAATCTAGTGACCTGCTATTATATTTCCTGGCGACTAAATCTGTCTCTGCCTTTAGGTTCACTTATATCTGTCTGTCTCTCTTGCTCTCATACACACATTCTTTAAACTTGAAGTCATTCAAATGTCATTGCTTTTCCTGTTTTCTTGCTTCGGAAGAGAAAATCCCTGATGCCGAGATTTCTACCTGAAAGGTCAGTTTCAGCTCTATAATAACTGGGTAATTGTCTCTTAAACTAAACCGGCATCTCAAGGACTGTAAGCTTGTCTTTTCAGTTATTCTCGCCTAATGACTGCCTGCCTGTGCCATTTCCTGTGGGCATGTGCTGTGGTCTGGAAATGGCTACCAGTCCCACAGCTGGGGACGACCAGTTTCTTTAATGGAAATGTGTCTGCTCCTGCCACTCTTCCACTCTTTGTCCTCTGCCTTGGGGTCAGGAGCTGCTCTGTGTGCTTTCTTTCTTCCCCCAGTTGTCACCACTGGTTTGAAGTGGCATCATGTCACCTCTGTAGGATGTTCACCAAATCCATACTAATTCTTGCAGGAGCTAATTCCTGCCTCAGACTTCAGTAAGCTGGCTGATTAAGTACCTTAAGACTGTTTGCTGGGTGCTGCCCCAAATGAGTGCTGGGTTCCTGATCGGGAACCGTGGTGGGAGAGCTCGTTCCACTGTTCTGTGAGCCCCCAGGCAACCGTGCCCTCCCTGGCGTGCGCGTCAGTTCCCAGGGGTGGGGGTGGGGGGTCCCCGTCCACGGGTGCCATCTTCGTATCAAATCTGCTTCTGTGCAAAGAAGCCTGCTTGGGTGTCTGATAGCAAGGGATCATCATAGGTCATGTAAAAATCCTTTTCATTTCTTCAAAGTCTTCTTTTGGGATGGTAGAGATTATTTATTAAGGTACTAAGTAAACTGGAGTCCAAAGAAAAACAAGGTTATTTTCTTGAAATGTTTCTGACTCTCTTTCTCATATGAAATAGGCCATTAAGCTTGCTTTAAGATCCCGGGTAGCGCTCCGTCAGCCCGGAGCGATTACGGAAAGATGCTGATGGGATGCAGAGGCTGTCCGGGCAGTGGCGAGGTGGGTGGTGAGCTGAGAGGAGCCCCGGGTTCTGCCACGGACAGAATGGAAGTAAGCCCCCAGGAGAGTGTCCCAGGCACCTGCCGTGGAGGACCGTCACTTGAAGAGGGGATGCCAGGAGACAGAGGTGGTGTGCTCATGTCGGCTGGACCTGGAGGGATCGACTGCCAGCCATGCCACTCCTCATGGCATCACACGTAGGCCAACTGTGGGCTTCTCCTTCACTGGAGCTTGTGCCCACTTTTGTGATGCAAATTACTCACCCAGCAATACCCGCCAGCTCACCCTGGCCCTTTCTTCCAGTCTTGATCTACACAAATGTGTTCCCTTGTGAACTACCCAAAAATCCACATGTATTTGTCTTAAATGACGGTTGCTAGACAGTGCCCTGGGAGGAGCCATTTTTGGTGATGCTCTTCAGAGGTGACTGTCAAGAGTCACGTGCTGGTGATCTGTCTTGTAGGTTTGTGCACATGTGTACACAGCACATGCACTGTTTGTATAACATGGGGACACAGGGCACATGGTTGTGGTTTTTCCCATGCAGGCTCCCACGTAGTTCAGAGAATACCAGCAGGGTCCTTGGTGCTGTGTCCATGTAGAGTAGGTGGTGACAGCCATGAATTTCCAGGTGGCATTGAATGGCTGGAATTGGAAGCCAGCTCTGTATTGCGAACCAGGAAAAGCTACCATCCAGTTTTTGTTTTGTTCAGGCTCATTGAGCTCATTGCAGGCATTGCCAAAGCCTACAGCTTCTGCTTGCAAAGGGAAAGATTCCTCAAATAAGTCTTCCCTCCCTCCCCATACCTCTGCTCACCTCACTCCAAGGATTCTTGAGGAAAGCTCCCTACCCTCTTGCTCCCAGCGTGGAGGGGAGCAAGTTCTCTGGCCTTGGAGATGTTTCCGCTCCGTGCAGATGACTGTTTGGCAGGGATGATGAAGAAATTCTGGTGTCATGCTAAACTGGGTTACCCCTAAGGTCTCATTCAGCTTTCAGATTCTATAACTCCTGGATGCTGAAGATTCTTTAGAAAGTGGCTTTAAGAAATCCCAGGGCTGACTGCAGAGAATACATTCGGTAGGGCCCTCACCCTTCTTCATACCCAGCCAAGTGACTGTTGTCATGGCGACAGATCTGCTCCTACGAAGGCTTTTCTTATAGCATGTAAGGGGACCTGAAGCTTCCTGAGATTGTTAGTAATTATCTTCCAGAAAAAATTATTCTGAGTATTGTGAACATTTTGATGGGCTCCGTTTAACCTTATGGGGACTTTTGAGGTCTGCATCAGCCCTGTGTCTTAAAATAAAAAGACTTGATTCTTTGTTTTGTTTTCATTTTTTCCTTTTGTGCATGGCTAATGCAGAATAAGAATCACTATCCTGTTAATAATGCTTTGCACATAGTAGGTACTCGGATATCTAATTTTATTTGACAGGCAGGTAGAATAGCCAAACATTGATCTAAATATTCTTTATTAGGTTAGCAGTTAGATAGGCCTTTTCCCTAGATGACCTTGAATCTCAAACCAGGCAGGACTCCCGGAGCTCACAGCTTTATGGTCAGAACTCCTGTCCCCTTCGTTTGCACACCAACAGGCAGAGGGGATCCACAGGTGAGGGTGATACATATAAAGAACCTCTCGTTGCCCTCTTCTGGGAGCTCAGATTTAGCTTAGCTGCAAAATGTTAGGAATGTCTGCTCTTAAGAATAAGATATTGTCCGATTTTTCACTTTTTTCTCCTCTGCAGCTACAAGTATCTATTGAGTCTTTATTCTGGGTTATGTATCTTGCTAGATGCTCAGAATTGGCTGATCTGAAGGTAGTGAGTTATCTCACTTGATTGTTCACAATCAGTTACAGATTGCACTCCTCATTCTACTACTTTCTCCCCTCCTCACTACTGCACTTGACTAGCCTTTAAAAAAAAAATAGATGCTCAGAATTCAGGAATGGCTCAGACATAGTCACTGTCCACAAGGCGGTCACCGTCTACCAGAAGACACAGGTCCATGAAGCAGGACAGCATGATACGTGTGAGAATGCACACTTGTGCAGTGGGAACAGGAGGTGACTTGGTGACCATCCTGGTCCCCTTAGTCTCTCTTTCCTTCCCTGCCTCCATTCTCCATCCTTATTTGCAAGTGCTGGAGGCCTCTGAGCTGCTTCTAATATTCTGCAAGGCAGAAGAGAAAAGTTTATTCCATGCCCACCTTTTTACAGCAAGTCACTCTGAAGGCTACTTAAGTGTCCCAGGTATGGGGAGGATGGGAGCTAGTGGGAACCAGGGGACTCTTTCTAACCCTTGCTTTTCTTCTTTTGAGCCACTTTGCCCTCAGACATTGTCTGGTCCTCCTTCGCTTTCTCTTCCCTCTAGATCAGAGCTGTAGTTTCACTCGTTGGTAAAAGGACATCTGGTTAAAGGGAGAGTCTGGTTTTAGATGGGAGACTAAGGTGAGGGCTGGGGAAGCTTCACTAGCAGGAGCCTGCCCCAGCAGCAGACCCCAATGTCCTATAGGGGTGCAACTGGTGAACAGTCACATTTCCTGTGTTAGGACATCTGGTCCAGCTGGATTTCTTCTGGCAGCATCTCTGTGTGGTGGCGGCAGTGGTGGTCGATGTCAGGGAGTTGGGGACAGTATACTGGCTGGTGAAACACTCTAGCCCCTTCAACTCAAAGTGTGATTGGTGGTCTAGCAGCAAGTCAGCATCATCTGGGAGCTTGTTAGAGCCGAATCTCAGTAGTACACAAACAAAGGGGCAGCACTCATTGCTATAAGGACAGTGTATCTATACCAAACCTTCTGACTCAGAATCTGAGTTTTAGCATAATCCCCAGTGAATCTTATGCATATTAAAGTTGAAGAAGTTGCATCTTTAGTTCTCTTTTGAGATCTTAGGGCCAGGGTGGCAAATACAGGGTATGCATCCTTCCACTGATGCTGTGTTCGTGGCAGACATTGCTAGCTGATCTAGGCAGTCTGTTTCCCATCAAGCCGGGAGCCAGCCACAGAATCCTCCCACGAAGCTCCAGGCATCTGTTACGACCTGATTAGAAGTAGCCCAGAACACAAAACCCAATTACCTTCCCTGCCTTTGTCTGTGAAGAACTCATCCAAAAAACAAGGAGATAGCTTTTTGTCTAGACCTTCAGGGTTGAGAATTAAGACCCTAATTGTGTTCTAGGGCAGAGGGAAGGAACACAAGGGCCCACTGAATGGACAGCCATTGGCAGCCAGAGCATACACAGCACAGTGGCAATACGTCGGACCCTGCTGGTCCTCTGGATGGAGTAGCAGGCCATTGTGTCACTCTGGCTCCTGTGCTCACCCTTAGGACATCTGGGCAGCCCCTCTGGCCCACGGTCCCCTTGCTTTCTGGCAACTTCCTGTTGGGCTTAATTGATGACTAGGCAGCAATTGGATTTCAGTCATTCCTCCTCACTTATTTTCCTTCCTCGCATTATGTTAGGAGAACACAGTTACTAAAATGGGTGTGGGGAAGAGAACGATGCAGGAGGAGGAGAACAGGAAGAGGAGCGAGTGGCTGAAAACATCTACTTAGAAGTTTTCATCACATTACGTGACCAGCTCTCAGGGCATCTAATATAAACCAGTTTAGTTTAACCTCAAAGGGTTATCAAGATGCTAGAATCCTGTTTTGATGGAAATTGAGCAGGACGGGGAGAATGTTTGGGGGATGCACTTTCTCTCTTCCCCTTAGAGCAGTGGGTTCTAACCACTGAGGACTCTACATTTTTCTATTCTCTGTGGACCTACCTCAAGCTTTGTACGATCTTATTTACTGAAAAAATTACATTTTTAAGTAATAATTAAGCTCTCCTTTTTCTTTAGAGATACAATAACTTTTAGCCTGGAGTCCTTTTCACCAGATTTGATAAAATTCCAACCCAAAGCAGAGGACTGTGGATGCTTACGTTAGCCTGAGCAGTAAAGAGGCTTTTAGAAATACTGAGAATGGTTTTGGGATCCACATGACTACTGCTTGACCTGAGACTCAGTTTTGGAGCTAGAAGCTAAAACTGGTTTATGCCTTTGGGTTGAAAAGATGGAAGATGGGAGGCTGGGGCTCCCTAGCTTGTAGGGACCTAAGGACACTTTGGTGTGTCACTGTGCTGCTTTCTCGCCTGCACGAGCCTTACATTTGCTTTTTCTCTTGGGTTGTAAACACCAGCCTCTTGTTTTCTGTTCTAGGATTAGAGTTTCAATTACTTTTTGACGTCTTCCTAGATCAAAAATCATCCAGACACTTGTTCAAAAGCCATCTGAGGAAGGTACGACTTGAAATGGAAATTGAAGAGGTAGAGAGGAGAAGATAGTATATAAGTTGGTTTCAATGACCGTAGGTGAGTTTGGCTAGGAGATCAACTGCAGAATGGAGCCTCTCTCCCACTGACTGTACCGCGGGGCCTCTGGGGGAGTGTTGGCTTAACTGCAACCACTTTTCATTTAGAACTTTAACTCAGGGAAGGTGTGCAGCAGCAATGGAGAAAGGGGAGCATGGAGAGGTTCTAAGAGAATTGAGGAAAAGCAAATACTACATGCCTAGAACTCAAAGTTTGTCACATCTGCCAGGGGTCCCACTTGTGTTTATTGAGCACCAACTACGTCCAAAGCTGTCAGCGTTTCTAGCAAACAAAGGGATCCTAATTCAGCTAAGCACGACTAGGGGGCCCTCCCTGGGGAGCCGTACGCAGATGCCCCCGGCTGGGATGGGTTACAGTTAGTAGCTGAAAGGGTGATTTCAGGAAAGATTCTAACAAGTACGAAAGGGTCTTCTATGTGAATAAACAGTGCCCCCTGCCAAAGGAAGCTGGCAGGAGGTGGTTCTTGCTGAGGCCTGACAGTACATGTCCACCCTGAGCCCAGGGTCTTGAATGCAGACCAACCAGCCCAAACGCAATCCAGCAAGGAAGTGATGACACTGTGGTTGGAGTCTGGCTGGTAAAAACAGATGTTCATGTGGAAGGATTCTTATTTTCCCCCAGTAATAGGATGGAGGTGGGGGAAGAAAACCTAACTGCCTGTCTGTCAAATATTTCTATCAGTGGCATGTATTGGCAAGAGTGAGATTTCCTCAAGAATGGACTGTTTAGAAGTTCTGACTGTGGATTCAGCCTTAGATGCAAATTTGGGATTCTGTGTGACCTTGGGCAAGTTACTTAACTTCTCGGAGCCCCTTCGTCTTCATCTGTAAAATGAGGGTATGATGCCTACTTTATAATGATACAAATATGAGGAACATAAGATTTTTTTTCCTAACAAAATGAATACAACATTCCTGCAAGGGCCTGTCACATTGTAAGCGCTCAGTAAATGGTAGCTATTGATAATAATTTAGAAAATGGTGAGACTGCACGCTGGAAGATGATAGAGTCAACATGTTCTGGCACAGTTCAGGGATATATAGAAACCCCTTAAAGGAACAAAGTCGTTCTTATGCTAGTAACACATGAATGTAACCTGAGTCTAAGTTACTAGAGGTTTTAAGGATAGATGTTTGTTACAGGAAGTTCTGATCCCAGCAAGAGGCCAGTGAGAGAGGTGGCAGCACAGGGCCACCTCTGTGGGGTCCCAGCACAGGGCCATCCATCTGGGGTGGAGACTGATGTTGCACGCTCTTACTCTGATCCCTAAAACACAGTTCTGATTCCGTATCCATCAGGCCACCTTCTAAATGATCTAACATTCCAGAAAGGCTGCCTGGGAGATAATTCCCCGATCTAGCTAGTGTGAGCGTCTTATCTACCCGACAGTTACATTTTGTGAACTAAGAATACGACATGTGGCTTATACATCAGGCCACATCTGCTTTGCTGGCATGAGTTGGCGTCCTCGAGTCACTCAAGCCTGGCTCCAGCGGGCGCCTCTCTCTGAGCCCACGTGGCAGAGGCAGACCACAGCAGTGGGGCTTTGGGGTGGCAGATGTCGGGGACCCAGCCGGCGTTTCCCAGGTGACACCCTCACAGGGCTGTGCAGCCAGGCACCATACCATCGGAAATGGAGACAGGGAAGCATCCCTGTCGGAATGTGTTTGCTCCTCATACGATTTCCCCATAGCGGGAGCATGTCCGTATTTTTGTGTTTCCCTATTACCATTCTCGCTTTGCTTTTAAAACAGCAACAAAGAAAGAGGAGTATCGGTCTTTGTGGCTGCCAGTACCCTGCATGCCAAAATCTCCTGCGTGCTGGTCTGAAGCTGCCAGATGGTGGTGGGATTGTGTGTGGTTTTGTTTCCTCTGCTTTTTGAAAAGTCGTGAAGTAGGAGAGCCCGAGAAGTGGGAGACTGGCTGGAAGATTGTCATCTGATAAGAGTTTGTAGTATCTTCCACCCTGTGTGTGAGCACAATGGTGTCTTCCAAAAATGCGACGCTGACCCTGCCTAGCATTTGCTGAATCTGCGGTATTAGCTGTCCCAGAAACACCAGCTGGGGTGTCCATTACATACTCAGCTATACACAGTAGCTGAATAAAACGGTTTTTGAACAGGAAATTCTATGTCTTTTTATCTTCCTTGAAGATTGAAGTGAGTTGTTAGGATTGCCATTGTAGCAAAAGGGAAGTCGCACTTCCTTTGTTGGGGGTCTTTAAAGGGTTTATTTTTGAAAATCTTTATTAAGTTTTTTCATTTTTGTCCTAAGGAACCTCTGTCCACAGCTTAAAGGACTGATGTTTTTCATCTGTTAGTTTCCTTGAAATCAGCTTGTATGTTTGTTGCAAGAACATGTAGGTGATCTTTTAAATGGAACATACAAAAAAGTTCAGATAGTTTTGAAGCCATTTTCAAAGCTAGCATAAAGTATTAGGATGCTGTTCGGTGACTTATGTATGACCAAGTCTCTGTTGAGTGGAGAGAGGACACTTGTCTAGTGTGAGTGGTATAGTCACTATGATAACGTGTCACACCAGGGACAGATTGTGTCTCCCTCTCTCCTCCTCCCTCTCTCCCTCCCCTCCCTGGAGTTAAACAAATGTAGGGCATCCAGTGATGCCACTTTCCCCCAGTCGTCCACCTCCCCATGCCCAAGGATAAAAATAAAGTGTTGATGAAGCCAGAAGAAACATAGTTTGTTCATTTGATGTTCTTAATATCCTGAGCACCGGCTTTGACCTTTAGTGAAAATGACGCTCCCCCGACAGGAACCAGCTGCCTCACAAGTGTGTGGCTGAAAAACAAGGATGAGTTTCCTTGAACAAGAGAAACAGCAGCAAGCGTGGAAGTCCTGAGTGCATCTGGGACTATCTGCTAATTAAAGGCAAGAGTGTGGTGCTGAATGGCAAGGAACTGCTGATTTGTTGCTTTGTGAATTTTCTGAGGCACTTTGTAGCTCTAAGGTCACCATCAAAATCTATCATTTCCAATTTTAGGAAAAGAGATGTATACTCTATGAGAGCAGGGGGCTGTCTCCTTATTTCATATCACAGTAATTAGACCAAGATAGCATTTCCTAAAAATTTGTTGAGTGTACGAGTGCTGTCCTGTCTTTACTCCAGCATCTTGGCTGCCCGAAAGAGGGGTCATCTGGTCCACCTTGGAGGTCACCTGGGGAATCTATTTTATAAAGCTTCTGGCAGGTGTGTCCACCTCTAGCTGAGGTCTGGCTAGCCACTTGCCTGAGCACCCAGGTTTCCTTACTGATCCATTTTTTTGTTGGTCTAGCTACAGTTGTCTACCTTTTGGATTTTGCTGCTTGAACTAAATCTTTGGGTGAAGCCTAGTCTTTGTGAGGTAGGGTATCATGCTTGAACTTTTCCAGGCATAAGAATTGAGCTGCTTCTTCTCTTATTATTATAATAAAGTTCAGGTTCACACTCAGATGCCATTTGGAAACACTTTTACTCTCCCTTTCAAAGACTGTGTACCATCACTTCATGTTGTGAAATAAAAGAATCTGGAACACACCAGCTCAACTGCAGAAGGAGGGTGCCCCGCCGGCTTCATGGTCAAGCCTGACGCTCAAGTGCACGTGAGCAGAGCTGTGTCGGCCACGGTGAGCGCTGGCCTCCAGGCATCCCCCAGGGCGGCAGATGGTGTACCCAGCCATGCCCTGCTCCGCCCAGCCAGAGCGGCAGCTGACGCATGCTGCGGCAGCTTCTGTGATGCAACGCCCAGGCAGTCCTCCAGCCCACCGTCAAGGTGAAAAGACCCCTGACATTTCGAGACGTCTGGGCTTCTGAGAGCAGGGGCTTGAGAGGAAGGAGAGAAAGACTGTTTCCTCATGTATTGAAACTAAAATATTACAACCTGTCACGGGCCATTGCAGACATGTCCCTACGTGGCCCTGAGTGTCCCGTGACAGTCCCAAGCACTGGATTCAGTAGGAGCTTTCCTTTTCATTCTTGGCTGGAAGGCAGCTGGTGATGCAACTGTTTTGAGCTCTGCAATATAAACATTAACAGCCAAGGGAGATCTGGGGCCAGGGACACCTTTAAAAGCTACTTAGCCAAGGGCAGCTGCTTGCCTGTTTTGCAGGGGTGGCGGCAGAAGGATGCTCGCTGGAGTTGGTTCTCTGCGAGCCTCTCAGTGTTCCAGCTTTGAGTTCCATTAAATAGCTATTTTGTTGGTGTAAAACCGTTAATAAGTACAAACAGAACCTTCCCAGGCAGGCCCTCTGGACCACTCGCTCTAGGCCTTTTGTCTTCTGAGATGTTTGGGAAGAAAGAACAATTCTGGCTTTCTTGGAAGCTGCCCTTAGGACTGTTAATTTGCCCTCCGTGTACTGATTTGCCAGCTTCTTGCAGAAGGGAGACATTAGATGCGGAAGGAGGGTGTCTAGCGAACAGTTCTTCGTTAAGGACAGACGCCCCCGCCTAGCCAGAATTAATCACTCTGGCCTCTGCCTTCCTGTAGGTCTTGGCTGGTTATTGCCACATCAGAGCTGTGCTTAACTGGCTTGCGGACGTCACTAGTGCTCCTTATTTTCTCTGTAATATACCAACCCCTGCCTTCAGTGAGCTCACAGTTGGTATGCGTCTCTCTGGCATGGACACACACTTCTTCCACCTGCATTGTGGGCTCATCCAGGAATCCGTTGTGCATGCACCCAAACCTGCATGTGACCGGTGTACAGACCGTTGTTAAATAATTTAATTATGAGGCACATAAATCTTCAGAATCTGAACGTGAAAATCAAGACTGTTGATTCTACAAAATAGGTAGAATGTTTAGAAAGAAAAGGTAAAAGCGAATTGCTTTTCCAAAAAAAAAAAAAAAATTGCCATCAAATTAAGTATGGACAAGGCACTTGTAAAAGATTGCCTAATTTTTTCTAAAACATTGTAAAAATCTAGGATACTCTTGATTGTTTCACAAGAAGCTCACATGGGACATCATAGATGATACATTTTGGGGGTGATTTATGCAACATAGATGGCATGAAACGCTGCTTGGCCTACCTGTTTTTTGGAGTACAACCATCAACACTTGAGTCTAAGCAAGTCAGACCCTTGCCGAGGCCACACAGCCCGTGCATGGGAGAGCCGGGCTTTGAAGCCATGTTGTCTGATTTCAGAGATGATCTCTTAACCCTTTTGTTCTACTGCTTATCCTCCTGCTAATTCAGGAGATGGAAAGGAGTCAGCCACAGTAAGAATACTGCTGCTACTGAAACTCTGTAGCTTGCAGGCTGCTTGGGGTCTGCATGTCACCCAAGTATGTGGCAAGGAGGGGAGAGAGCTGGGGATACAGCTGCTAAGGAGTCCCCAGGACTCTTGAAGGTCAATGGGGAGGAGGGAATCACTAACCTCAATAGCTAAGTTTTTGTGTGGATGAACCAGATGCTTTTAGAAAAAGATTCCTGATACACTATGTCACAGGGGGCACCTACACTCACATATTTGGTGTGTGTGGTAGTTATGTGCCTGGGAACCATATATTTATACCTGTCTAAGGTCTTTTAAACTTGTAACCAGGTGGGTGCAGTGAGCAAGTTCCCCTGTGTGATTAGGTGAGCTGCATTTCCAGCGCACGTACTCCAGCAGGGACAGGCCGAGGAGGGCCTACTTGGGGTCACGTTTGCCTGGCTCCCGTTTTGTGTCCAGTGTCACAGATCTTTAGAGGGACACTTTGGGACAGGCTGTTCATTAATGACTGGTGTCCAGAGAGAAGTCACAAGCCATTGAGTGGTTGGAGTTGCTGTCTTCTTCCACCCCCATTCCTGCTCCAAGGTCTCGCCGGTCCCATAGAGGAACCTTCCCAGCCAGACAGATGGCAGATCTGCTGCTGCCTGAGATCCTGCCAGATGTGGGCCTCTCGGGCTCCCTTCCATAGTTGTTTGGATTTTTCCGATACTTTGGACTTGAACATAAGCTGCCTCTCACTGAATTAATATGTCCCTAAGGCTGTGGGAGAGGAAGTTATGCCTGTTGACTTTGTGGGGAATGTCAGTTGTGTGTCTTTAAATTAATGTTTCTTTAATGGCAAGTGGAATATTTTCTTCATTATGAGAACACAAGTTGCCTATTACCTCTGTGTTTATGAAGGTGGGGGTAGGCGGTGAACTTAATAGCTTTTCATAGCTTCTGCGGTGAGTGTTTGGGGGGAGTGTTTGTGACAGATGAGTGTGTCAGTTGTGGCTTCCCCAAGCCCTGCACCAGGGTCAACGAGGCCTGACTTACGGGAGAAAGACATGTTCCCCTTGGCAGGTGCTGCGCAACAGTGGCAAGTTTGCACCCAGGGGACGTTTGGCAATGTTTGGAGACATTTCTTTTCTTTTCTTTTTTTTTTTTTGGAGACAGAGTCTCACTCAGTTGCCTGGGCTAGAGTGCCGTGGTGTCAGCCTAGCTCACAGCAACCTCAAACTCCCAGGCTCAAGCGATCCTCCTGCCTCAGCCTCCCGAGTAGTTGGGACTACAGGCATGTGTCACCATGCCCGGCTAATTTTTTCTATATATTTTTAGTTGTCCAGCTAAGTTTCTTTCTGTTTTTAGTAGAGACGGGGTCTAACTCCTGCTCAGGCTGGTCTCGAACTCCTGAGCTCAAACGATCTGCCCACCTCGGCCTCCCAGAGTGCTAGGATTACAGGCGTGAGCCACCGTGCCCGGCCCAGGAGACACTTCTGGTTACCAGGATTTGGGGGTATTACTGGCATCTAGTGGGTAGAGGCCAGGGATGCTGCAAAACATCCTACAATACACAGGACACACAAATGATCATTCTTGACAGCAAAGAATGATCTGGTCCAAAATGTCAACAGAGCGGAGATGGAGAGCCCCTGCCCTGGTGAGCTGCCCTGCCCTGGACCCCCACCTCCTGCAGAGGTGCCAGAGAGCATTCTCCCGTCCAGTGGTTCTGTCTGACTCCAAATGAGCCTCCCAACAATATGAGCCCTCTGAGGGACAGCTGAGATGCACAGTGACTTATTGTCGTGGCGCTCTTCGACCAAAGCAGTTCTTAAATCTTGCTTCCTCTGGCCCTTCCCCTCCACGCAGCAGAAGCCCGGCCTGACAGAAAGGCTTTTCAGTCCCAGCTCGCCACCTGCCTGCACTGTAGACCCCGACTGCCTGCCCGTTAGTCCCCCACCGCGTGGGGAGACGGAAGCTGCCTGCAAATGAGGCAGTTCGGAGGGGTGGGACAATGCCACTTGATGTACCCACTGCCCTGCCTATCTCTGCAAAGCCACTGTGGCAAGTGGCAGTCTGGAGGGTTTAGCCACGTCAGACTTTTGGGGGGAAGGAGCCTTTGCTTTTCTTATTTGCTCCTGAACCCCCTCCCCAAAATATGCATTAAACAATTTGCATTCTGTTTGTGACTTTAATGTGTCTCTTTGTCCTCAGTTGGGAATGTCTCCAGCTTGTCTTAATGGGAAACAGCCGTTGGTATCGGTAAAAACAGGATTTAGACCTTGACTCTACCACTTACCAGCTCTGTGGCTCTTAGCAAGTTAGTTAACCCTCCTGAGCTTCGGTTTTTTTCATTTACAAAATGAGAATGATGATACCTACGTCACAGGGTTTCTGTAAACATTGTGTTCCCTGCGCACAATTTAAGAAACACCCCCAACCTGTGTGGGAGTCTTGATCATCTTTGGAATCACTTTAATCCTTGCTGCGTGGTAAACACTTGTTACGGGTTACGCTGTGTCTCCCAGAAAGATACATGTTGAATCCCTGGCACCTGTGAATGTGACTCTTTAGACACAAGGTCTTTGCTGATGTGATCAAGTTAGGATGAGGTCATTAAGGTGGGCTCTGATCCAGTATGACTGGTGTCTTTATAAGAAGAGGAAAATTTGGACACAGACATGCAGACAGAAGAATGCCTTCGCCTGTGTCTCATGGGAAGACAGGCACACAGAGGAGGCGGGCGTGTGACAATGGAGGCAGAAATTGGAATGACGGAGCTGCAAGCCGAGGACCTCCAGAGCCGCCAGAAGGAAAGAAGAGGCAAGGAGGGATTCTCCCCTGTAGGTTTCACAGGGAGCAGTTCTTAAATCTTGATTTCACAGTTTTAGCCTCCAGAACTGTGGATGTGAGCCAACAGGTTTAGGGTGCTTTGTTATGGCAGCCCCAGAAAGCGAATACAATACTCAGTAAATGCTTATGGAATTTGCAGGTGTCTTCGTGTGCAAAATGATAGAGTTGTGGCCCAGCATTCACACTTTACTTGCTTTCTGCTGATCGTCTCCCTTACAGACCGTCGCATTTAGATTATTGACGGATTTTGTGTTACTTTATTATAAAAACCTTTGCTTGTTATAGGAAAAAGGTTTTACATGTACCGCATTGAACAGAGTTGAGATTTTTGCCATAAAGAGTTTGTGTGTCTCTAAGTAGCAGCATAAGCAGCAGCAGCAGCGAGTGACTGACTGTATTTCTTTTAGCGATGGTTGATTCCTGGTTCTGGGAGGAAGCACGAGAGGCTGTTGCTCTCTTCTCTCTTCTCCTTTCAACTGGCAAGAAACAGAACCCAATCAAAGTGGATTTAAAAATGAGGAAATGTATGCTTTTGCAGATGGGAGTGCCAGGCCCAGAGGAAGAGCGGCCTCATGGTGGCGGCTAAGAGAGGTCACTGGGGACTCTGGCTCTTTCTGTCTTCTGTCCCCGGCAGAAGCATCACCCTGACGTTTCCCCGTGGCCATAAAGATGTCTGACAGCAGCAGCTGGGCAGCCTGCTTCCTTGTTCTTGGCCCGTGGGGCTCTTGGGTGTATTTCTCTAAATACCAGGAGAACTTCCCCCAGAGGCCTCCCCGGCACCCTTCTCTCCGTGTCTTTTCCCAAATCAGCCACTGCCAGAGGGGTTGGAGTTAGCTTCATGGGCCCAGCCTAACCATCTGAAGGTGAATGGATGCTGGAGAGTCAACCACATGCCCTTCTATACCCTCCAGATTCATAACTTACCCTTTTTTGGCAGGCAGAATAATGGCATCCCAAAGATGTCCACGTTCCTAATCCCCAGAACCTGTGACTGTGTTACTATACATGGCAAAAGGGGACTCCACAGGTGTGGTTCCGTTAAGGGTCTTCACACAGGTTATCCTGGATGATCCAGGTGGGTTCTTACAAGAAGGAGGCAGGAGAATCAGAGCCAGAGAGAGATGGAAGGACAGAAGCAGAGGCCATTGAGGAGAAAGGGTGCTTCATCTCTTGCTTTGAAGATGAAGGAAGGGGCCACAAGCCAAGGAATGCAGGCAGCCGCTAGGAGCTGGAAAGGGCAAGGAAACAGATCCTCCCTAGAGCTTCCAGAAGGAATACAGCCCTGCCAGTGCCTTGATCTTAGCTTGGTGAAACTGCTTTTGGACTTCTGACTTTCAGAAATGTAAGATAATAAATAATAAAATAATAAATAATAAGATAATAAATAATAAATTTGTGTTATTTTAAGCCACTAAGTTTGTGATACTTCAGTACCAAAAGGAAACTAATACTGCATTGTTTCTCTAGGCTACCTTAAATCTATATAGACCTTTTTAAAGATTAAGCATCTTATAATTATTTTTAATCTTTTATTTGTGCACATAGAAGATGTGTTAATCCACAAATATTCATGGATTAAACAGAAGATAAACCCAGTCCCTGGTCCTAACTCCAGGTAGTACCATCCTGGTGATTTGCTCTCAAAATGGCAAATGTTGGTTTCTTCATTCAACACTAGTGCTGGGTTCCGGGAATACAGAAGTAAGAATTTTCCTTACTCACAAGCTGCTGAGTGTGCCTCAACCCGCCTTTCGATTCCATAAATATTCTCATTGTCAAATTAGAGCTCTTCCAGATGTCGGCTCTGTCTTTGTAGCTCAAGCCAGTTTCCTCTGAAGCTTATTCAAACCTGCTGATTTTTTTTTAAAATTCTAGCAAGGGTTAGGGAGTGCAGAAGATGTTTAAGCACTTCCACAGATAGGTCTATTTTTAGGGTGCCCCATGTTGCCGAGATCAGCAATAATTCTGGCTGAGTCCCGGGGTCCACAGAGGATGTCATCTGCCTCCTGCCCTCGTGCCAGTTGGACAGAGACACTGCTGTTTGGAAGTTTTCTTTGTGGTTCTTTATTTCCTCTCCTCTATAGGGCTTCCTGTTCTGCAGAGGCACAGTGGTAGAGCACATGCATTATGTTTAGAAACTTCTTGTTATTGTACTATAGTTCAGCCATTTCTGAGAAGCTTTGGGCTTTCCTGGGGGTGACAAACGACCAGTGGCAATCGATGGAAAATATCTGGGAAGGCAACAGCAATAATGGGGCAGAGAAATGGAGTGGGGGAACTGACCTTTGAGGTGATCCTTTCCAACTTCATACTGCTGTCTTGGGGAAATCTCAGCATAGGTTATCCACGAAGCAGCTCACCACCCCTGAGCTCTTTGCAGTAGCTTAGCAAGGATGGAGCTCAATCCTTGGAGTACCAATTAGGCAATTCTAGGTTCAAGAAGCAAAATTTGAGAGCTGGCTGTAAAGTGCTTACACCCGTAGCAGTGTGCAGACAGGCAGGTTTGGCGTAGTGTTCCTTCTAGGCCCTCATCTCTGCTGCTTGCCATTTCCCTTTGTCTGTAATAAGCACCATGTAGCTGAGGGGATAAATGCACAGACTGGAGATTCGGCTGGGTTTGAGTTCCACTTGCCAGCAGTGTAACCCTGGACAAATTACTCGAGGCACTTCTGTCTGTACAATGGGATGATCACAGTACCAACGCACCTGGGAGTGTTGTGAGGATTAAATGAGTTAACGTGTGCAGAGTACTCACACCGGGGCCCTGCACGTCCTAAGCACTATACAAGTGGCTCGTCTTTCCGGGACCCTCAGCTTTGTGCTCCAGCATTTTAAGTGACCGCTTGCTATTGCATCGCATGGCTGTGTTCTATGGTTGATTGGAACAGAGCCCTATGGTAGGATTTTGTTTCTAGTTTTCCAATGTTGTAAACAACATTTTGATGACTACCCTCATAGGTAAGGATTTGCTCTCATCTTTAATTATTTCCTCGGGTTAAATTTCTAGGATTAGAATTGCTGGGTGAAAGAGGGTGCATGTTTTGTAGGCTTTTCTTGATAGACGCTACTAAAGTCTCCTCCAGGAAAGTACTAGTTTACACTCCTACCAGCAGTGAATGAGTGTGCCAATTTCCTTGTGTGTCCAGGTTATTAACTTTTAATCAAATGAAGGCCCAGGAAAAATAGGAGATATTTCCCTAAGGATAAAGTGTTCTTCATTCTTGCTTATAAGCAATAAAAGCTTAAGAGGACTGGGAGAGAGCCCAGAAGGCGAGTGTGTGTGTGAAAACAGCACCCTCTACTGGCTCTCCCTGGTGGCGTGGTGTGAGCCGTGCTAGATGGCGATGCTGAGATGGTCACAGCATCTATCTGTCCCCTGGCCCTTGGGGTACAGGTGCCAGGAGCCAAAGTGCAACATTTTTGAAAGACTTCTGGCCATTTAAAAAGTCAGACTCTGGTAACATTTAGTTCTTGATCAGGTTCTTTCTACAGCAGTGGTTCTCAACAGGGGGTGATTTTGCATCCCAAGGAACACTTGGTACTATCTGGAGAGGTTTTTGGGTGTCACAAATCTGGGGGTGGGGGAGTAGGGAGCCTACTATTGAATTCTAGTGGGTGGAGGCCCAGGATCCTGCTAAACGTCCTACAATGCACAGGACAGCCCAACAGCAAAGATGCCTCAGCCCAGGATGTCAATAGCGTTAAGGTTGAGAAACCCTGTTTTAAAGCAATGGAAGAATTGTCCTGAGAAGGTTTCTCTTTTCAGACAATAAAATATAGAAATATTAATATATATAATGTGCCATGATTATTATCTGGATGTAAAAACGTGGGTTTTGCAGAATAAAATGGAAAACAGGTGGAAATGAAACAACAAATGGGCATTTCTAGAAGACAGGGCAGAGGAAAACGCAACTCATAATAATGTCACTAGTACTAATACAAGAGGGAATTCTTTTTCTGTTAACTTGACTCGGTTAAACCTGCCACAAATTCCTGTGCCTTTCCCTTAAAGGCTTTGTCTGTTAGAAATAATGCTTTATTTGACACTTTCCCCCAATTTCACAAGCACCAGTGTTTTCATAACATTGATAATTGCGCCTTCCAGTGTTCAGTGAGGAATTACCATCTGTGGTTACGATTTGCTCCACTCACCATGCTCCAGTAAATGCTGATTCAAGCATTGTTTCCAAAAAGGGGAAGGAAGAAAAGAAATGCAAAAATAATCTTAGAGAAGGGTGTGCCTGAAGGGAAAAGTATGATGAGAATTCCAGGTAAATCAAACTGTGCTGTAACTTGGTTTGACATTTGCTGAGCTTAAAGCCCTCTTTCACTGGTGTTACCCAAACCTGTTCTTAAAGTCTTCTGTTGGTCAGGCATGGTGGTTCATGCCTGTAATCCTAGCACTTTGGGAGGCTGAGGCGAGAAGATTGCTTGAGGTCAGGAGTTCAAGATCAGCCTGAGCAACATAGCAAGACCCTGTTTCTACTGACCAAAAAAAAAAAAAAAAAAGCTGGATGTGGTGCTGCGTACCTGTAGTCCTAGCTACTCAGGAGGCTGGGGCAGGAGGATTACTTGAGCCCAGGAGTTTGAGGTTGTAGTGAGCTATGATCATGCCACTGCCCTCATGTCTGGGCAACAAAGTGAGACCTTGTCTTCAAAAAAAAAAAAGAAGTATTACTTTATTTTGCTTTAGCCTTGCTATTCTCTGAATTACTTGCATTCTAGAGTATGCATCTTGATATAATTAGCTAGAGTGGTCTCCTTAGCTATTCTAAATAATGTTAAGAGGATCATTTTGTGGTGGGGAAAAAAAAACCCTGCAGCTTTTCCCTACACATCAGATGCTATTTTGGTCATCTTTCATCAGAAGTATTTTTCAAACTACAGGTCATGACTAATGGGTTTTAAAGTCAATTTCTGGACCACAATCAGGATTACCAAAAAAAAAAAAAAAAAATTAGCATAGAAAATATCAATGAGTATTGTATATAGTAAGAGTAACCTGAGTTTGGTGATGTACAGATATGTCACTGTACACATATATATATGTTTATGTGTGTGTACATATGTGTGCGTGGTGAGCAGCTTTAAAAGGCAGTGGCTTAGATTTTACAATGTGGTGAGATCTGACTTGTTTTTAAAATTCTCTAAAGATCTCAGGGATTCCTACATGTCTCCCGTCCCTCAACTTTGCCTGTGTTGCATTTTCAGGTGGTACCAGGGAGATCGGATCCGCTCTCACCAGGATGTGCATGAGGCATAGAAGCATAGAAGCCAAGCTGAGGCAGTTTTCGAGGTGAGGAGCACGTTTCACCCCAGTCTCCAGCGCCCTGCTGAGTTCAGGTTAAGGAAGCAGTGGCAGGCAGCGTGACTCACCTTGAGCAGCACTAGTGTCCCCACAGTATTTAAATCCCACGGCCTGTCTTTTTTCTGGCTCTGCTCATTTATCGCGTGAGTATGTGTTAGGCACCTGCTGCATTCCAGGCACTGGTCTGGGCACTCGGGATGCAGCGGAGAACCAGACAGCCACCTCCTTGGCCTCATGCAGCCTGCGCTCTCCTTTGGATCTTCTCTGTGCGCCTGCGTGGGTCTCTCCTCACCTTCCATCAGCGTGAGGAGCTGCTGCATCCCACTGCGGCCCCCACCACCCCGTAGGAGCCTCTTAGAAAGAGAGGCCGTGGGATTAGAGGGTGACATGTGCCCTGCTGGTCCTGTTCCCCAGGCCCTGTGTGCTTCCTCCAGACCCACCGAGAGGGCTGTGGCAGCTCATAGAACCCTCCACACTGCCAGCTTCCTGTCAGCCTGCCGGGCACCCAGAAGGGGAGGAATAGCAGTGGCTGGTTCCAGGATTTAGAGTCTCCAATGTTCAAGTGAAAATGGACCTCTTTTTCCCAAGCAGATATGCATGAATTCATCCGTTTCACACAGTTCTGTTTGGGAGACTGCACAAAATGAAGGGGTGAACCCGGAGATCCCTTCACCCCTCAATGATCTAAGAACAGACAATGCAGCTTGAGAATTTCCTGGGTCTCTCCTTTCTTCTCTTTCTCCAGGCTGTGCACAATTAGTGTACATTTATGACTTAGAATTCGGCATGCACATCAGAACCTTGTGGGTCTTTTTGAAAAATAGTAATGCCGGAGCCCCACTTGCAAAGTCTCCATACTCCTCCTGGGGTAAGGCCCAGGTGTCTTTGCCTTTTGGTGGTTCCTATATTGCAGCCAGAGGCGTGAGCCCCTTCTGCAACTGGGTTTGTTAACATAAGCACGAGCATAGTCATGTTGACAGCTTCTCAACAGTCACTGAAAAGCGTTCTGAGAACAAGGGGAAGCGAGGGACTTTAGATATGGACATCGGCTCGTTAAGCTGCCTTTTCTTGCTGCCTTTTCTTGCTTCGGGTAATTGTGATGTAGGTTTGTTTTGACAACCACATGTAAAGCTCGACAACAGAATGTATCTGTTTAATTTCTCTTTTTCTTTCCCATTTGGTAAAAGTGCTTTGATTGATTGTCTGATAAACCCACTTCAAGAACAG
Source organism: Lemur catta (assembly GCF_020740605.2). Taxonomy (NCBI): domain Eukaryota; kingdom Metazoa; phylum Chordata; class Mammalia; order Primates; family Lemuridae; genus Lemur; species Lemur catta. Next base: position 38,336,858 of record NC_059136.1, read on the forward strand.
ATGGAAGAATGGAAGAAAGTGGCCAACCAGCTGGATAAAGACCACGCAAAAGGTACAGGGGCAAGACGTCCGACGCATCATCACACTCTGGGAAGCGCCGCGGGAAGGTGCCGGCTGCTGCGTGGCACCTCTGCAGGGTTTACTGGGTCACCTGAACAGCTGAGGACCCGCTCGGTCCCCGCTTCTCCCGTAGGCACTTCCACGTCAGGATGAGAATGACAGAGTGATGTCGTTGCAGGACCGAGTGCCGTTTCTTTGGCATGAACCATCACACAGCAGCCGATCACTCGGTGCCATTAATTGTGTTCAGCTGAATTAAAAGGGAATTGTAATGACAGGTTTAAATGCCAAACATTCATACATAAGGCATTTCAGCATATTTTGAAACCATATCAGCCTACCCTGGGTCTCCTGCCCAGAACTGGCTGTTCTCTTTGTGTATTGTCTTGAGTAGGTGAGACAAGTCTTTGTGAACTGGTTTAGGTAGCTGTCGGGGGACCCTGATGGTTGGTATGAGAAGGAACTAGGTGTGAAGGGACTATTTGGTAAGAAGCTCTCATCCCCTGTTCAGGTCATTCTGATGTTTTCTACATACTAGGTGCTGTGGGGGCTATAGAAAGGTGGGTGTGGCATCTACTAATACGGGAATAAACTGACACTATTACAAAGCAAAGTAAAATAAAGACCACAGTGAAGACCCAACCAGATGCTCTGGGAATGTGAATGGACCACGTGCTGGGGCTCCAGAAACAGGCCTCTTTCTGACCATGGAGATGGTTTATTCCACCTGCTCTGGGCTATGTAATGAAAATCATTCCATGTCCCCAGCCGCTGTCAGTGGCCACTGGAGAGTTGTATGTTCATTCAAATCTCTGATCCCTTCCCTCATTTCTGCACCTCCAGCTGCTGAGTACTTACTGTGCTCCATGCCTGTACACTCTCTGGGGCCACAAAAATAAATAAGTTGATCTTGCTTTTTGGTGCATGTCCTTTAACATTTGTTAACCACAGATGATAGGCTCCTGTAGTTGTGTCTTTAGTGTTAATGGAAGTCAGTCTTATGTAGAACTTCAGGCAACCACTTTAATAAAAGAACCAGGAATGGTGATAACTTATGTTGACGTTCAGAAGTAGGGGTATAAAAGCCAAATATTTAGCAATTTTATTAAAAAGCTAATATAAAATCTTTTATTCCTCCTACGTTAACTTGAAATTAGGGAGAGAGGCAAATTCAAAGGATTGACTGGCATTGTGTATTTATCAGGTTATGCGTTGTCTTCTCTTATGTTCACTAGATTTATCCATTTGTACTTTTCATTTGATAAAATAAAAACGTTTGAATTTTTTTGTCAATGGGGAAAGAGTTGATAGTTTACATTTGGCCCAATTAACTTTGTTCATGTTATGTTTTTATTAAATGTTACCATTTGATAGTGCAGCAAAGCTGATTTTATAGCAAGGACGTCAAAATTGGACGAGTAAAGCTTTTGATAAGAGTGTGCTGAGCCCATGGGGAGACAGCAGCAGGTCTTGCAGACAGCCCTGCTTAATAAAACAAAGGTCCCTTGATTTTATGGAAAGTTCTCCCCTCCCTCCCATCCCAGGTGCACACAAAGACACTTCTCAGTTTTTTCCTTAGGTCTCATATGCAGAGACTAAGACAGAGCCTATGTCCGAATTGAATTTAGACCCCTTGTCAGGCCCTGCACACCTGCTAAGTAGTCTCTCACTGATCAGAGGCCAAGAAGTCAGGAGGGTACAGAGCCCCTGGCCCCCAGCCTGTGTGACAAAGCCCATCCTTCATCTTTTTAAGCCAGCCTTAACTCAGTGGCAGCCCCACGCGATGCACCCTGCTAGCATGCAGGATGTGGAGTGAGAGAGAGGGTGCCCCCAGAAGCCAAAGGTAGAGGAGCACACGTTTGGTTGAGGAATTAGAAAACGAGGTGCTGTTTGTAGGGATCCTAATGGATGGACATGGTTTCGTCACACTGAATTTGGGGTAGTGGGAGGTGTCCTAGCCAGAGGGAAAACCACGCAGAGAGGCAGGGAAGATGAGAGAGTGGCCGGAAAAGAGCAAAAAGCTGCCCTCAGTGGACTTCAGTCCTTCCTGCAAAGGCTTTGTGTGCCAATGTGAAGGAGTCTGGGAATTGGCATTGGGAGTGGTGGCCGGGATATGGCATGTGTTTTTGAACAGGGAAGTGACATGAATAGAGTTGTGCTTTAGGAAAACTATTCTAGCCACGGTTTGTTTATGCTATGCACGAACATGTCTCTGTGCCTTACGTGCCAGGCTTTGTGCTGGACTCTGGGGACAGACTGGTCCAGACAGACATGACCCCATCTTCATGGAGCCAAAGAGCAGGGATGCTGGTGGCATGGCAAGGACAGGAAATATCACTCCACGTTTCCCATGACCTGCAGTAGATGGAAGGGAGAGAAAGCATGCGGGTAGAGCTGAAGGGGAGAAACTGCAGAGAGAGGAGGGATTGGCTGAAAGGCAATTGCAAGAGCATATCAATGAGTACTCTGACAGGCTTAGGGCCAGCGGAAGGGAAGCACCAGGGCTGGTGCAAGGTCAAGGTAAAACGTACAGCAGTTGGCAATTAATTGACTGTGAGGGCAGCAAAGGAGAGAAGTGTCAGAGGCAACTGTCATCTGAGTTGTCTGTGTCTGAATCCCATGATGCCAACAACAGGAATGGGGAAGTTTGGGCACGGGCCCGTGGAGGAAGAGGGAGCAGCTGGCAGGGGACATGGTGCTCGTGGGCTGTCCCCCTTGGTGTCCACAGTGTCTGGCTGCAGGACTGATGGCGAAAGTGAGGCAGCTGGGGCGTGCCCAGTTTTCCCCTCGTGTGGTCTAGTTTCTCCTGCTGTGGTCTGAGACTCTCTTTTCTGAATTGTAGCATCTGGCCAGCATCTTCCCCACGTGGGGTTCTTTTTTGAGCCAAGTCCTATGGATTTGGGCCTTAGAATGGTAGATAATATTGAAAATCTTTCCTGATATTTGAGCTGAGGAATTGTGGAATTTTTTTTTGTTTGTTTTCATTAAGATAATCCTACATGAGGTCTCTTCTCAAAACTGGCTTGAGTGAATATGATAGAGAAAGACCATAGTGTGTTTTGTTGTTTTTCATGTTAGTAGCCTCTTGGTTGTAAACTGTCATTGTGAGATTTTTATCATTTTGTATTCCAATAAACCCATTTACTGCTTGTCACAGTTTATGCTTTCTATGATGAAGGTAATGGCTGTTTCTAAAATATTTTCTGTTGAGCAAAATGGTAATATTATTTAATATTCTGATTTCTCTTAGAATATAAAAAAGCCCGCCAAGAGATAAAAAAGAAGTCCTCAGATACGCTGAAACTGCAGAAGAAAGCAAAAAAAGGTAACTCCTAAAATTTTGCTATTGCTGTTCTTAATACTTTGAGAAAAAAATGAATGCATGCTTGATTTGTCTTTGAAGCAGAAGGTTTTGAATTTGTAGACTTCCTCATGTCTGAAGGACCTGGAGAACAGATAGGAGCTAATAGAACCTATCGGAGTTAAAGTTTTCAAAGTGCAGAATATGCATTAAGTCGAAGCCCTTGCAAAGTAGAACTTGACTTGTTCCTTCCCCCACCTTTGTCTTCCAAGTTTGACAGTTCTTCCATGCCTATTGTGCTTTGTAATGAAACCTATAAATTTCTTGGAAGCCTTGGGATAATGCAGAAAAGGCTTTATGCAAATGTTCTATAGTAATTATTATAGAAATTATGTTGTTTTCTCCTCCAACTTTCACAGCCTATAATCTCTGAAACCCTTTATTAAGTCTTGTGAGGATGTTAGAAATGGCTTCAGGGGGAACCAGAGTCATTGCTCTATGAGGGGGGCGTTTTAGTGTTCAAGAAGGCAGAGCTCACTGCTAGGAAAACCAGGCTGGTGCAAGACGCCCCTCCTCCCCGTTTATCATCAGTCACAAACCAATGAACTGCCAGGTCCTTGTCCCACCTTTGTTCCTCCAGAAGGGACTGCGAGTTTGAAGAGAAAAATCTAGCCACATCCACCTTGCAAGTATTCATAACATTTCACTAATACCTGAGATGTAGGGACTTTCCCTTGAGCTGGAGGAGGTGACATTCCTTCCAGACTACTCTTCTTGTTCCCAAGTGTTTTAATCCGCTGCATCGCAACCGATGAAATGGGCTTTTCCCATCAGACTGCCCTGGGGGTCCTGTTTAGCATTAATTTGGGACAGTCACCTTTTCAGGTAGAGATCCCTCAAACCAACTTTTTTCTTTAAGTGAGCAGTTCTCATTTGGAATTAAAAGCAAATACATTTGGAGAGACAGAATGGTGGAGGGCAGTGTGGGGGGTGGGGTGATGATAGGACAAAATTTTTAAGCTTTGACATTTCTGAAAAATCCCCCCCTCTAATTCTCACAAAAACCATAAGCCCATCTCAAGCTAAAGACAGCAGAATTTCACCTGCAATCAGATTTTCTGTCCCTGTTGGCCCCAACAGCTTCTTTTGGATGTGTTGTTTTGGGTCTGGTACTTCTCCCATTTATATTCTATCTAACTAGGGCACCTGGGAGCTAGTGTTTGACAAGTAATAGGGTTTGTGGCCAGTAACATTTTAGTGAGTCTAGAGGTAAATGTTTGTAAGTGAAATTGCTACCATATTCTATCCAGTCTGAGGCCCCATGAGGAGCAGACTGGTCAGAATTTGGTGCTAAACTCCACCTAATTGGCAATTTGGCAGCTTTGAGATAGGAGGGATTAATGGGCTTGGAGAGATGGTCCAGGGAAGACGCTTGGGCTTGGAAAAGGTTTGGGAGTTTGGTGAAAAGAATGAGGTGAGAAAAAGTAGCTCTTTTCCCTGGCCCTCCCCCCTCCTCCCCCCGGAGTTCTCTTTTCAGAGGCCTTAAGTTCTTGGCTACAGTGATGATCCTTTTATCTAAATTCTGCACGGAGGCTGAAACAGTCCTCGTCCGTCACTCAAAGCCGCTGGCATTGTCCAATTAGTAGAATTGGGACTTCTGGGTGAAGCCCGATAGGCTGATTGCAGTGCAGCATAAAAGGAAGCTTCTGGCAACTAGCTCTGCCCAGCACCGGCTCAGGCTGCCGACAGGGTAACGAGCTCCCCCAGCAAGGCCGGGCGGGAAGATTCAGAACCCACAGGATGCTGGACTGCATGTAGCATGAAGAGCTGCTTCTGGCCCTGGGACTTGGGAATAGTTGGCATCTAGTTGTGAGGTTTCTTGGGGGACCGGGGTCTGAGGGCTGAGAGAACGGAGGCTGCCATTAAGGGTTTCTGAAGCATCTGTCTTCCCAGCCCCAACCTCGCACCGGCAGTCTCAGGCACCATGTCCTTCCCAGACGGTGTACTTATGCCTCGATCAGTCAGATCACTGGCATGGAATGTTCTGGAGATTTTCTAGTTATTTCAAGATACAACCAGAAAACAATTTTTATTTCTGTCCTTTATAAAAAAAAATTTTTTTTTTAAATATAAGTGCGTTTTTTGGCCAGGTGCTTATATTTGTGTATTTCGGGGGTGACTGTGGCCTTCTAGAAGGTACCAGAATCATCATTCTGACTGGACTCTCATTCTAGAGTGCTCTCCTAGAAGGCGTATGGCCTGAGAATGGACTGAAACCACCGCGATTTAAGGGGCTGGAAGAAATCTAGTTATTTAAGTCTTTCATTTGTTTGGAGGTCTGGTTAGTTGAAGTTCCCCTTCCTGCTAAAAAACCTCTTGAGGCATCTGTTTCGTCTCCTTCAAGTGGCAACATCCTGGACTCTTGGCTTATAAGAGTGTTAGTATGTTTTGTCTGAGATTTACGCCATGTATTAGGGTGGATGAAGGCTTTTTGATACATTTTTTCCTGTCCTGATAAAACTGAATCTGATTTATGCAGCCAGACAATCACTTCCTTTTTAATACATTTTTAGATTATCAAGCAGCTTTCTGCCATCCCTGTTACAAAAACTGTGATCTTGATCTAAAAATTCTTCCGACTCTCCTTTTCAAAATTCCAAATGCCTGTGTGCATATGGACGTGGTTTTAACACTGTCCTAGACGTGGGCGTGATTTTTGTGAGCAGCTCATTTACCTTACTTCTTACTGTGCAAATATCACCTTTGATCACATTCTTTATTTGATTCTGTTTTTACTATAAAGAAAGGTCATTTGTAATCTAAAGGTATTTAAATATTTTCATCAACAAAACTTTTAATGGTTTGCTTCTTAGGTTTTATCTCAAAATCATTATAAAACAACTTGGGATATGCAGCAGCTATGGGTGAATGTGCCTTTTTTTCTTGAAGGCAGGCTTGTTGGATGCCTTTGAGGAGTAAACTCAAGGCAGGGAGTTGGGGCTGGAGAGACAGTCCCCCCCCCAGAGAAGTTCTGGCTAGGGCACATGGTTAAGGGCACAGAGTCAAGAGCAGGACTCAGAGCCAGTCTTGCCGCCAGGGGGAGGGACAGAGGCAGCAGGATGCTGGGGAAATGGTGTGGAGCTGACCCCGTAGCCCCGGGCTCTGAATGGGGTGTCTGACCGCTTCCTGCTGCATAATGTCAGCTCATTGATATTGGGGTCCTGGAGCTGACCATGTGCCAACTAGGGAAGGAAGAGAGGATCAGAAATGAGAGGTAGTTTACATTAATTACCTACCTTTGCCAACTTCCTGTATGAAGTCAGCAGCCTTCTCATTTAACTGACTCCCATATTATTAAGTGGAAAATATGGCAAAGCCTTCCGTTTTTATCTGTAACTACTAGAGATTTATCAGGGATTTTTTTTATAATAATGGCTAGCATTTATTAGGTACTTATCATGGCCATGGTTCCACTTACTACCATTATGTCATTGATCTAAGACTTCTTTGGTTTCTTTTTTAAAGACAATATCTCACTGTGTTGCCCAGGATGGTCTTGAGCTCTCAGGCCCAGGCGATCCTCTTGCCTTAGCCTCCTAAGCAGCTGGATTAAAGGTTCATGCCACTGCACCCAGCAGGGACTGAGAGTGAGAAATATGACATTATACTATGTTAACCAACGAGTTGACATTTAAATAGCGAATCTGTCATTTTCCACTAGAGACTGCAAAACCGATGTTATAAACGTCATATACAGACTCACAGAGTTCTATACTGGCATAGTATTTGCTGTTATACTGAAATTTTAAGTTCTTTAACTTTTTTTCATTCTCAGCCCATCTAAACTTTGTTTCCTAGGATTTCCTAGATATTTTTCAAGTTATGATAAATTACACTTGAAAGATTTTCTTGTTAAAGCATCTGAATGAGCTTCTTCTGGGTATATATTCTTCATCTCTTTAAAAAAAATCCTTGCTAGACTCTCTAGGGGAGATGACTACTAACTAGAAAGATTTCTGTTTAGATGAGAAGGAAAGAATGTTAGTAAGGCAGGAAAGGGGAACTTGGACGTCCAGCTCTTGGTGGGTTTAATCAACCTTAATATAAAATTTGGTGGCGAACCATGGACTGTTTAACGTTGGAAACAAAGGTAAGATTGCTGCTGCTCGAATACCGGTTTGACTTTATTATTTTCCTTTTTGTGTCAATTGTGTATCCTGCACTTTCTCACCGTGCGCCACCCCCGCCAGTGGACGCTCTCGGTAAGTCTACCATCCCGAATCTCTGGTGGCTGGTCACGGTGTGGTCCTTGCTGTGGGCTTTCCGTGGTTGTCCAGACCTATGCTAGTTGCCCAAGTTTTCCTGCCAGCTCAGAACTACCAATTGTGCCTACTTAATTTTCCATAACTTTAAGAAAATTTGTGTGTGCGTGTGTTTTAATCATTTTCCTTCTTGGATGTTTGGCCATTTAAAGTGTTAGAACGACATTCTGAGAGCCTTTGCATCATCATAATTCAATGGTAGACTCCTGGAAAAAAGAAATACAGAGTGATTTAAACCATCCTTTCCACAGGAAATAAACATTTATGCATACATATATGTCTGAGTATATATGTATGTGTGTATTGAGGCCACAAACAAAACATATAGAGCTATGGACCTTAAAATAATTTTCAAATTGGATTGAGTTGTATTAAGCTTGCAAAACATCTTCAACTTTGTTCCCCTGGACCATATAGTTGTTTTCAAAACCAATAATTCATATTTTAAAAAAATCAAAAGTATTTCTTATTTCAGTAGAGTTTGTGAAATGTTTCATTTCAAAGATATCAGATCTTCAATGCTCAAAATGATTCCTCTTGATTGAATGTTGAGCCTCACTCTGTGGGTAATCATGCTACTAAAACTTCAAGTCGCTTTTGGAGTCTTGTTGCTGTCCCTCTGTCTCGGGAGGTCTGTCTGTGAGGTGTCCGTGTGGTTTATCTTGCCTGAGTGTGCCCAGGTGTTCTTAGAGCTTTCTACTCCCGAACAGCTCTAAAGAGGTCTTTGAATTGGATTCTGTCATCCACAACAGGCCCGATGCACCTAGGTCTCCTTTGATGGGTGGGGCTTGGATGTTCCGATGTGGGGGAACACAGTTCTGCCTCCACCTCCCCTCATGGTGACATTGGGCTAGTCATTCCTCAACTTTAAATATGATGATCCTTTCCAGTTCTCAATATTGTGATTATGAAACAGCTTGAAGAGTTTCTAGTAAACCTTTGGAAGGAAGGTAAGACATAGCCACTTTTTGGCTTATTGCAAAAAAATTCACATAACAAAATGTATCATTTTAACTATATTAAAATGTACATTTCAGTGGCTTTTAGTACATTCACAGTGTTGTGCAACCATCACCACTATTGTAATTTCAGAACATTTTTGTCATCCGCAGAAGCCACTTCATGCCCACTAAGCAGTCACTCGCTGTTCCTCCCCACCCCCAACTCCCCCAGCCCCTGACAACCACTCATCTGCTTTCTGTCTCTGGATTTACCTGTTCTGGACATTTTGTATAAATGGAATTGTATAATATGTGGTCTTTTGAGGACACAGTCTCTTGACTCTTGAGTTTTATTGGAACCTTTACTGAGAGCCTGGCGTGAGTCAGTCCATGGAATAAATGGGGCATTTTATTTGTTTGAAATGGTGGGAATTAGGTTTGCAATGAATGAAGAAACCATATAGCCTTTTGCCTTTGTGACTTCTAAAGAGCCCACTCATCTTTTTTAAAAAAATTGTTTTACAGATATGGGATCTCACTGTGTTGTCCAGGCTAGTCTCAAACTCCTGGCCTCAAGCAATCCTCCTTCCTTGGCCTCCCAAAATGATTATAGGCATGAGCCACTGCACCCATCCAGATTCTCCTTATCTTTCAAAGAGAAATTTCAGCAGCCCCTTTTCATTTTTTCTTCTACAGAGACTGGTTCATAGGGCTAAGCCACAGTGAATTTGGGCATAAAGACATAAGAAAAGCTATATGGTTTGAAGCTCTCATAATCTTTACTATATATATGTGTGTGCGTGTGTATATAGTAATATATGTATATTATATGTGTATATATAAAGAAATAAAAAGAGGGAGAGAAATAATTCTTTAATTATTTTTGAAAATTGTCTCATGCAATTGTGGGGGCCGGCAAGTTCAAAATTTATAGGGCAGACTGGCAGGCTGGAGACTCAGGAAATAGTTGATGTTGCAGTCTTTAGTGTCATAATTTTTTAAAACAAGTTTTAAATCATTTTTGTACAGGTTGAGTATCCCTTATCTGAAATGCTTATGACCAGAAGTGTTTTGGATTTTGGAATATTTGCATATGCATAATGAGCTATCTTGAGGATGGGATTCAAGTCTAAGCATGGAATTCATTTATGTTTCATATTTACACATAGCTTGAAGGTAATTTTATACAATATTTTTAATAATTTTGTGCATGGAACAAAAGTCGAGACTGCATTTTGACTGCGATCCATCACATGAGGTCAGATGTGGAATTTTTCTCTTGTAGTGTCATGTTGGTCCTCAGGAAGTTTTAGATCTTAGAGTATGTTGAATTTCAGATTTTTGGATTCGGGATGCTCAACCTGTACTTGGAAATCTATATTTTAACAATATCTCATGATGGTTAAAATGTTTTGGTTTAACAAGAGGGAAAAAAATATATACACATATGGAACTCTTCCTTTGGTCTGGTTAGAACTATTTACCTTGAACCCCAGGTCCCTGTGTAAGCAATGGCTAGGGACCTCCAAAATGAAAGGAATGTACAACTCTGTAAAAATGTATTGAGCCTGGAAGGAGCTAAACTGTTCTGTAAGGAACTCAGACTCTCCCAAACTAATCAGTTTAATCTGGTGTGCTCAGTGCTGTGGTGAATATTAATATAAGCAAAAGGTGTAACATTGAGGCAAAGAGGAAGAAACCCAGCCAAGTTTGGGGGTGGGGTAGTGAGGATGGGACGGATGAAAAGGGGTGAGCTGGTGGAGAATGGGCAGGGGATGTTCAAGTCAGAGGGGACAACATGTGCTGAGACGTGGCTGTCACTATTTGGGAGTGCCAGAAACAATGGTGAATGGTAGACATGTCACAGAGGGGTGCCATGAGGGGCAGCCTGTGTGTGATGCCCCAGGGCAAACCCTGAGGCCAGGCACTGGGTCCCACTAAGGATGGACTCTATTCATAGAAAACTACAGTGACACCCCACTACTCAGCCCCTGGTTTCCTGGGCAGCGTCCCCCGTGCTGACCTGCCTCCAGAATGGTTCTATCACTGGGCCTCAGTTCTGATCAGACCCCAGAGTGGACTGAACCTCTCCCTATGTCATCCTTCCTTTCTTGGAAAAAGCCTGTGAAGTGTTGAATCCTTTCCACTGTGAGCAGTGGTTACTGGCCATACCCAGCATATGTGCATATCCATGCCGTTGTTTCTTCTGCGTTTACAAAGCCAGCAGAAACCACTTCAGAAGGGCCCTGAAACCTGCAATCGGTGGATGTCTGCCCTGCCTCAGTGGTAAAAATTGAGTGTGTCTTGGTTCCCTCCAACCACCAGCCCCTCTTTGATTTTTTGAAAAGGGATCATATGGGAACCCTCGTTACCAGAGGGAAGTCAGCGGAGTCAGGGGGAAGAACCAGGAGCAGGCAGTGGGATGGTTCCAGCCGGTTCTCCGAGGCTATGCCCAGCACTTCAAGGCCGATGGGGAAATGCAAAACAAGGGCACAGCCAGACTTCTTCCATCTGCGTGGAAGCTGGGGTGGCAGAATCTTATCTTTTAGACCTTGTGTGACAATCAGGAAGCTGTCCCTGACCTGAATCCGTAAAGACCTTTGAATTAAAAAGCTCCTGCAAAGGGATGTTGCATTTCAGATGAATGCACATAGTCCTCAGAGACTGGGGTATTCATCAGATGTATTTCACAACGGCAGATTCTGGGTAAAAACAAGTCAAACGGATCCACCGTCGGGCCAGAGCTGTGAACTCTCTTCCTTTGCACAGCGAGTGTTCGGTAAAGCCCCACGAGACACAGCTCATCGAGTGCCTTGCTTGTGACTCTGGTCTCAGAATGCCCCGGAGTGTCCGTGTGCGGGATGAGACCATTGTCAAGGTGCAGTTGCGCCTGGCTTTCCTGTGGCTGCATTCGGAGACCAGGGGTGAGGTATTTACACTGCCAGGGCACAGCAGGGGCAGAGTGCTTCTCAGGGTTAATTTTGACCAAAATACAAAATAGCAGAGAATTCAAAGGACACCTTGCTTTTGAAATATTGATTCCTTGCATCATATGGTTTTCGTCTCCCTGGAGAACACTAAGTGGACGGTGCAGAGCGTGAGTGAACAGCAGGGTGAGAAGCAGTTGCTGCCCATCTTGAGTTGCAACCCGTAAGCCATTCACAGTTTACACAGGACTAATTGATTCACATCTGGTGCCATTCTTGCGTTCATAGGCATTCTCCTTGACTACTGCAGATGGGTCCGCCAAGCAAGCAAGCCTTCTTTCATTAGTTCATTCATTCATTCATTCAGGACATAGGTATGAAATGCCTCCTCTATGCTGGACTCTGTTAGCTGCTAAGGAGGTGAAAGTCGCCTCCACCCTTAGCTTGTCCCCAGGATTTATGTTCTGACATCAATTCTGTGACCTCAGCTAGCTGTCCTAAAATTCAGTTCAATTCTGACACTACCTGCAGTGAGCACAGACCCCACGAGATAAGGGCTCAGTCCCACGAGACTGCCCCCACTTAGTCACCAGCCACAAGTGGGGCCTCAGGCTCCCCACATTTCTGCTCAGCTGACCACAAATTTGGGGTTTCCTATGACCTCTGTCTCCCAAGTTCATCAGTTGACTGGAGGACTCACAGAACACAGGAAAGCACTGTACCCTCACGATGACTGGCTTAGATGAAGAGTGCAGATCATAGCCTTGTTTACCACGTTAGAGACTTGACTTTCAGGACTCTGCTGAAGCCCCTAAAGACTTCTTGGCTTCTAGATAATTCCGCTGTGACAGTGTGTATTTGGATTAGACTGTGGCTGCCGTTGTCCAGGTGGAGATGATGATGGCTGGGGTTCAGGGAAGTGGCCACAGGGTGCAGAGAGAGAGAGAGAGAGAGAGAGAGAGAGAGAGGGAGAGAGAGAGAGAGAGATGGATTCAAGTTGAGGTGATGGCAAGTTTCTGGATCAGGGAATCGGGTGGCGGATGGTAGAGAATTTATTTAACCACAAAGGAAGAAGCATTTTGAATCGTGAGGATTCTGTATCTGAGACGCTGCAGGTGGTGAGCCGCAGGTCAGCGTGGGATGTTTTCTGTCTTTTCTTGTCCTTTGCTCTGATGAACAGCTGATTGCCCAGGGACCAGTGAAGACTCTTGGTGATGAAACTCCCACCTTTAATGAAGGAATTATGGGATCTTTTGCATTTCCTTACATCAAAGAGGACCTTGAACTGAAAGCTTCTTAAAAAACCCACCCTACTCTGCCTACTTATCCCCTGCTAACGTGCTCAGGGTCAGAAGGACAACTTCAGAGAAGCTGCTGCAGCAGCCGATAGCGCCTGACGCTTACCGAGTGCTCAGCGCGTGCCGGGCATTGTTCTGAACACTTCACGTGGATCCGTTCATTTGCTCTCACATCAGTCATGAGAGCCAGGTATTTACATCTCACAGGTAAAGGGAAACTGGGGCACAGGTGGTTGAAAAGTAACAAGAAATTGAGTTTGTTGGAAAGGCTAAAGGCCTTCAGTCTTATCTGATCACATCCATCTTTCTTTTGATTTCTGGTTGTTTTTCCTTTGGGGAAATCAGTCAAAAACTGCTATAGGGTATTAAGAGTAGAAGATGACCTATGAAGGGATAACGAGGGCAGGAAAAGGGAATTTGGTGGGAAAAGGGAATTTATCATTCCAAATTCTAATCTCCAGCATCACCTTGAATGTCCATTTTAGTATTTATATTCTGTATTTCAATATTTATAGCCTATATTTCATTTAACTCTAGGGTGCCATCAGTAGTTAGATGCACCATTATCTTCTAGACTGCTAAAAAAGAAAAATAACTGCCTATCGAACTATATAACACACTTGATTGTAAGACACATCCTCATTTGTGAGGTGTAAAAGTGAGGAAAAGCTGCCATCTTAGAGTGAAATACAGCATTTGTGTGTGTGTCAGGGGCAGATAGAAGTCATTTTGCAGGATTCTGATAACTTCCCCATACGTCAGCCTCAGAAGAAAGAAATGGTTTTGGATGTCTTGGACTCCTGATGGCAGGCTTGGCCCAGTGCGTCCCGGGTTTGTGCTTACCGCATTGGAAAGCCCCTTGCCTGAGAACGGCTCCTGGCTTGATCACCGTGTAAGGTGCAGAGTGTGTTTGAAGAGGCTGGGCTGGTACAGATAATGCTAATCACACTTGACTGGCTTTTTGATCTGCTGCTCAGCTCCTGGCCGCTTGTTCCCAGCGTTTGTGTTTGCTGTACGCAGGAAGCATAAAGAACATGGGCTTCTGAATGAGGGAGACCTGGGGCTGGATTCTAGCTGTGCCTGTGACTAGCTGGGAGTAACTGTGGCCCTGTGTAAGCCACTTTGCCTCCTGCAGTCTCAGTTTCCCCATCCATCAAAAGGGGTATTAATTCCTGCCTTGCATGTTTATGCAAAGATTAAGGAAAGGAAAGTATAAACATTGAGGAGTTGATATGGGATCTTCATTTCATTCCAGAAAGCTTTGTAAACTCTCTGTACTTAATTTAAAAAAAATCCTTCATCCTTTAAGGGTACTGCTTTGGCCCATGGCATGGTGCCCATTTATCGTGCTTTGCCCCAGGAATGTTTTCTGCAAAGAGAATAATCACGATTTCCCCTGGGGGAGGAGGGTAACAGGTTCTTGGCTGTTGTTCATCGGAATTCCCCAGCATGGATACACCAAAATGTGGAAATTGGCAGTGGCAAAAAAAGTTCTCAAGACTAAGGATGCCTTAGATTTTACAGAAAAAGCCAAAAGCAATTCTTTGCTTAAGAATTCTGCCTGGGAAGCCCATCTATGGCACCCACCTCCCTTCTCCTTCTGGCTGCCCGATGGTCCTGGAATTTGCTAGTTCTGAAGTGTTAGGCCGATTAAGGGCATGCTGGTTTGAGGCCAGTGAGCAAACTGCAGGAGTTATATCAGTGCCTCCTTCGTTTGCAAATATTTGCACACCTGCTGTCATCCAGGCACGTGTGCTGAGTGAGAAGACATGGAACTGAGCAAAAGCACTTGTGGGTTCTGCCCTCGTGAGGCTGCACAATCAGTAGAAGAGACTGATGTCAATCAAGTAACTAGAGAAATAAAGACAAAATTCAAACTTGGGGGAGAGCTGTGAAGGATAAGTATAAGGAACTTCTAAGATCAAGTAAAAGGATCCCGATCTGGGGAGAGGGTTCAAGGAGAGCTTCCCTGAAGGATGCAGAATTAAGCCAGACCTGCAGGATGAACTAGCCTGAGGCACGGGGAGGAGGAGAGTGTATGTGAGGATGGGACGGTGCCCAGACACCAGAGGCTGAAAGGGAAAGGGAGAAAGGGAGGGGAAGAGTGGCCCAAGAAGGCTGAAGCTGTGAGATGGACAGGTGTGACCCAGAATGCCTTGCAGAGCAGGCCATGTTAAGGCCATTGGACTTTTCTTGAGAGCAATGGGAGCTATTGAAAAGGAGTGACAATATTTGCATTTTGAAAGTAATTCGGGGCTGCTCTGGGCGAGTTGGTCTGAGTGCAGTCAGGGTAATGCATTAGGGGTCATTGTAGCTGTCCAGGTGAGAGATCATGATGGCCCAGTGATGGTGGAGGTAGCAGAGGTGAGACAAGAGGGTGGAACAAGTCCGCCTGGGAGCAGGAATAGCCAGCACCTGTGCACAAGGAGTCAGCAGTGAAAAGAATGGGCTTTTGTATATATTAAATCAGCGCCGGTATAACTCGGAATTTGTGGACCTCAGAAATACCCTTACATCTTAAAACCAGTACATCCAACTGGGACATGGAATAATTTCTTCCACAGTTTTTTTTTTATAAATATAATTATATGTTATGTTAGTGAATTTAAAAAATAAACATTGTGTTTTTAGGTTATGATATACCCTGAATGGAATGTTCTCACTATGTCTATAATTATAGCAGTCTTTACAGATTATACTTATTTTAGAATACTACAATTTGAGAGACCTTTAATCATTACATAATACGTATTTAACTTTACTATAATCATAGAATAATTTAAATTTGTATTTACCAAATGAGATAACTCTTGGTTCTGTTCCCTTTTTTCTTTCCTGTATAGATCTATTTTTTAATATAGGTAGACATGTGTCTTATACCTTGTAAAATGAAGTAAAGATACGCATTTTTCCAATTTCTTATAATCACAGATTGTTGTTTAAAACAATTGTTACCACAGTCAAAGCACATCCAAGCAGCACTGATCAAGCATTATGCATTTCAATCTGCCGTTTCCCAACTTCCCTACACCCTCTCCCACCAAAGTTAAGAACATTCTGACATTGTCTGCAGCTCTCCATGTTTTGTTATGAGAACATCATGGAAGAGATTGAGAGACTTAAAGAACCCCCCTAGACCAACCCCAAGTCATGTGGCCTCACCCAGCAAGGCCCAGGATTGGCCAAGCTATTTTGTAGATTGCAGAGGAACAGTGAGTGTTTATAGTGTTTGAGAGTTTCCCTGCCAGTGGGCTTGCATCCTGTGCACGTTAAGTATATGTGGATTCAGTTGCACAAGCCAGCATTTTAAAACAGGAGAGAAAACCCACAGTTTCACAGTGCTGGTGA